>NC_056677.1:59678607-62078607 GCF_018350195.1 Panthera tigris | reverse complement strand
AAAGATCTTTGTTTTGGCTTTAATCAGTGACATTTACATGAACTTGGTACTCTTGTTTGTTCTAAATGATCTATTGATGTGTTTGAGGGGGTTATCTCCTGGGTCTTGATGAGGTCAGAATTTCCTTCCTCCTGAATGACTCCAAATGTTGGTTACACATCTCATTTGAGCACCAGGTATGAGAGATGCAAGGAGTCATGACCTGTTTACCCTCTGGTCGAAGGAACTCATCTATATTACAAATGCAATGAAGAAAATGTACTTTTGGGAACATAGATAGTCAAACAGCGAGGGAGAACAGCTTTTATTTTTTTCCATCCTTCAAGATTAAAAATAAAATCTTCATCAATTTATAAGTTTAATTAAAGAATCTCTGCTCCTAGTCTCAGTTGGATTATTGCAAAGACTTCCTACCTTGTCTTCCTACTTTCATTCTTCTGCCCTGTTGTCTGTTTTGTGAGAGACAATTTTTCTAAAAATAGCTTTCATCATGTAACTTCCTTCTCAAAAATACTTCCTGGTGCATATAGGTTAAACCCCCAAATTCTAGGCCTATCACTCAGGATTTTTTGCAGTCTTGTGTCTTCATGCCTTTCCAAACTCATCTCTCATGTATTCTCTAGTCAAAACAGTCTCTTTACTGGTCCCCAAATTACTCACTCCATCCCACTATCCTCTTACTTAAGTCCCACTCACTATTCAAGCCCAACTTCTACCTTCTCCATATCATCTTCAGACCATATAAGTTTCCTTACATTCCTTTAGCACTTGTGGCTTTAGCACAAATGGTGTTTGGCACAGTTTTCCCCATGTATCTGTTTCAGACCCCTAACTTGACTACAAACTCCTTAAAGGAAAGGCTTATTTTCCTCCTTTTCTGTGTTCCCTTCAACACCTTGGCCTGCTCAAAAACTTTTCTATTTCCTGCCACATGTTCTTATTCTGTCCACATGTGGATTAATAAATCAGAGGGTAAGGTAGCCCAGAAAGGTGGTAGAAGCTAGTCTGCAATTCAACAATATGTCATTAAACCTGTTCATGTGTAATTAAGGAGGCACTATTCTTATTTACTTATTTTTGTTTGTTCCAAATTTTTATTTAAATACTAGTTAGTTAACATACAGTGTAATATTGGATTCAGGAGTAGAATTTAGTGATTCATCACTTACATGGAACTCCCAGTGCTCATTATAACAAGTGTCGTCTTTAATGCCCATCACCTATTTAGCCCTTCTCCCACCAACCTCCTTCCTTCAACCTTCAGTTTCTTCTTTGTATTTAAGAGTCTCTTATGGTTTGCTTTCCTCTCTCTCTCTCTTTTTTTCCCTTCACGTATGTTCACCTGTTTTGTTTCTTAAATCCCACATATGAATGAATTCATATAGTATTTTTCTTTCCCTGACTCTTCTTTATCCATTCATCAGTCAGTGGACATTTGGGCTCTTTCCCCAGTTTGGCTATTGTTGATAATGCCAAACACTGGGGTACATGTGCCCCTTTGAATCAGTACTTTGTGTCCTTTGGGTAAATACCTAGTGTGGCAATTACTGGGTTGTAGGGTAGTTCTATTTATAACCTTCTGAGGAACCTCCATACTGTTCTCCAGAGTGGCTGCACCAGTTTGCATTCTCACCAACAGTGTAAGAGGGTTCCCCTTTCTCTGCATCCTCACCAACATCTGTTGTTTTCTGTGTGGTTAATATTAGTCTTTCTGACAGGTGTGAGGTGGTATCTCATCATGGTTTTGATTTGTATTTTACTGATAATGAGTGACATTGAGCATCTGTTCATGTGTCTGTTAGCCATCTGGATGTCTTCTCTGGAAAACCATCTATTCATGTCTTCTGCCCTTTCTTAACTGGATTATTCAATTTTTGGGTGTTGAGTTTGAGAGTTCTTTATAGATTTTGAATACTGACCCTTTATCAGATATGTCATTTGCAAATATCTTCTTTCATTCCATAGGTGCCTTTCAGTTTTGTTGATTGTTTCCTACACTGTGCTGAAGTTTTTATTTTGATGAAGTCCCAATAGTTCATTTTTTATTTTGTTTCCCTTTCCACCAGAGACATGTCTAGTAAGAAGTTACTCTGGCCGAGGTCAAAGAGGTTGGTGCCTGTGTTCTCTTATAGGATTTTGATGGGTTCTTTTCTCATATTTAGGTCTTTCATCCATTTTGAATTTATTTTTGTGTATAGTGGAAGAAAATGGTCCAATTTTATTCTTCTGTATGATCCTGTCCAGTTTTCCCAACACCGTTTGTTAGAGACTTTTTTTTCCATTGGATATTCTTTACTGCTTTGTCAAAGATAAGTTTGCTATATAGCGGGTCAATTTCTTTTTTTTCTATTAAGTTCAATTGATCTATGTGTCTGTTTTTATGCCAGTACTATACTGCCTTGATGACTACAGCTTTGTATTATGGCTTGAAGTCAGGAATCGTCATGCCTCCTTTTCTTTTTCAGGATTGCTTTGGCTATTCATGTTCTTTTGTATTCCATACAAATTTTAGGATTGTTCTAGCTCTGTGAAAAATTCTAGTGGTATTTTTATGGGGATTGCATTAACTGTGTGCTTACTTTGGGTCATATAGACATATCAACAATGTTTGTTCTTCCAGTCCATGAGCATGGAATGTTTTTCCATTTCTTTGTGTTCTCTTCAATTTCTTTCATAAGTGTTCTATAGTTTTTAGAGTACATATCTTTTACCTCTTTGGTTAGGTTTATTGCTAGATATCTTATTGGTTTTGGTGCAATTGTAAATGGGATCGATTATTTAATTTCTTTTTCTGTTGCTTTATTATTAATATATAAAAATGCAACAGATTTCTGTACATTGATTTTATACACTGAGACGTTGCTGAATTCATGTATGAATTCTAGCAGGGTTTTGAGTCTTTTGAGTTTTCTGTAGACAGTATCATGTCATCTGCAAATAGTGAAAGTTTGACTTCTTTGCTAATTTGGATGCCTTTATTTCTTTTTGTTGTGTGATTGCTGAGGCTAGTATTTCCAATACTCTGCTAAATAACAATGGTAAGAGTGGACATCCCTGTCTTGTTCCTGGCCATAGAGGAAAAGCTCTCAGTTTTCCCCATTTAGGATAATACTATATGTGAGTCTTTCACATATGGCGTTTGTGATGTTGAGGTATGTTGCATCTGTACCTACTTTGTTGAGGGTTTTTTTTTTAATCAAGAATGGATGCTATATTTTGTCTTAAAGACTTTTTCTGAATTCTTGAGAGGATCATATGTTTCTTATCCTTTCTTTTGTTAATGGGGTGTATGATGTTGATTGATTTGTGAATATTGAACCACCATTGCAACCCAGAAATAAATCCTGTTTTATTGTGGTTAATAATTGTTTTAATGTACTATTGGCTTTGATTTGGTAGTATTTTGTTGAGAATTTTTGCCTCCATGTTCATCAGGGATATTGGCCCGTAGTTCTCCTTTTTAGTGGGGTCTTTGTATGGCTTAGGAATTGTGGTAATGCTGTAAGAAGGCACTACCTTAGTCTAACAATTTTATATTATCCTCTTTATTGTCAGCCCTTAACATCATATTTAAAGCATCTTCTGTGTTGCTACACAGTCTTCATAATTATCCTTTCTAATGGTTGCATAATAACTCACTGAGCTTTCAGTACTGCTTATATTTTCTTTGTAAGGTTATGGATTAGTATCCATTCTTGCAGTGTAGAGAGCAATAGGTTTTATATCCAGAGCACCTGGCCTTAGACTTGTGGTTCTCAAAGTGTGATCCCCAGATAAGCAGCATCAGCATCTCCTGGGAAATGTTGGCAATGCAGATTCTCAGGCCCACACCAGACATACTGAATCAATAACTCTGGGGATGGTGCCCAGAAATCTGTGTTTATTAAATATTTATTAAAGTCCTTCACATGATTCTGACGTATACTCAGATTTGGGAATCACTGGGCTTACTAGAGGATTAAACCCACTAATAATGCATTTATACCAGCTCAAAGCATATTATAGAAACAGCTAAAAAGAGTCAGAGGACGTATACTCAAATTACATCATCTTCTGATCTCAGCTAAGAAACATTAGTTTACCTTTTGAGTCTCCATTTCTTCATCTGTTAAAAGGGACTAATGGGGAGTGCCTGGGTGGCTCAGTCAGTTAAGCATGCAACTTTGGCTCAGGTCATGATCTCACGGTTTGTGGGTTCGATCCCTGAGTCGGGTTTTGTTCTGACAGCTCAGAGCCTGGATCCTACTTTGGATTCTGTGTCTCCCTCTCTCTCTGCCTCTCCTCTGCTTGGACTTTGTATCTCTCTCTCAAAAAATAAATAAACATTTTAAAAAATTTAAAAAAGGGACTAATGTAATTACCTACCTTATAGGGCTATTGTGATGATTAGATGAGACAATGTATGTGAATGCTGTATGTAGATTATATAGTAGACTATACAAATAGTTTATTTTTCTCAACTTTAGGCCTAGTACCTCTATGAAGTTAATTTCAACCCAGAGTGACCTTGCTTTTATAGGATAAGAGTGGCTCATACCACTTCTTAGAGTCTCTAACACCTCTTCATAAATCTGGAAGAAATCTAGTTGCTGTGGAAGCAGCAGAAAAAGAAAGACTGGTGGGGGTTGAAAGCAATGATTTGTTCTTTGAAATATCTTTGGTGGTAGCCATCTTGAGCCTAAGCCATTATTCATGCAAGGCTGGTCTTCACTGCTGGGCCTCGCCTTCGGGGAATTTATTTTATTTTTGCTGTTTAGAGAAGAATGAGAAGACAGCTTTATGTTGGGATATAGGATTGGGAAGAAAACCAGATAGCTCTATGGACTCTAATATATATGTAGAAGGGGAAGATTAATCATGGGAGTCTGAGAGGCACTGGGTCACAAAGTACAGATGTTTCAGAGAAGAAATACTGTGTGGCAATAAGTAGAGATGTTCTCCCTATACCTGTATGCAATAAAGTGTGATTTTGGTGCCCTAAGAACTCTAGAAAATCCATAATGCTTTGGGAAAAAGAAAGTTTACAGCTTTGGAGTACCTGCAAGAAACCTCACCTCCCCACAGTGACAGTGGGGAGGTGCTGCTTGCAAATAGCTTTAAGAGCTGTGGGCATTGCTTGTGGGTAGGGACATTTACAAATCTTTATAGGCTCTGGGGTTTGAAGTTTCCACTAATTATCATATCAAACATAATAAAATGCATCCATAGTACACATGAAATACATTTGTTTTGCAATAAAAATTAGAAATTTTTTTAAATGTTGCTTTTGAAATTATTTGGCTGCAACAAACTCCTTTAATTTACAATTGGCTATGATTTGTAAGTAATCATCATGCATACTTGGGAATTCTTGTGAAGTGAGAAAATAAAACCCACAAATTGTTTTCAAATGTAGTGCAACTTTTTATGAACATTAAAAGTAATGGTGATTGAAGTTTGCATATACATTAAGCATTTATTTCCACATTGCAGGGTTTTTTTTTTTTCGTATTTTGGAGCCAGAAAGGATAAAATGACTCTAATTATGGAATTTGATACTAAACTGTGTGAGCACTGGTGGTGAACACATGTGAGATACCCCCAAGGACTCCCAGAAATGCTTGTGAGAAGTTTTCAAGGGCTTGAAGTCTTCCATTATGCAGGTATGAACCAGAGCTAATGAAACATTGGTTATTGGTTTCGGATGACCCCTGTCAGTGCCTGTAAAGAGGTGACACTTAGAGAAAAGTTATAGACCTAAAAATTGTGACAATGGATTGTCCTATGTTTAGGCAGTTACTAAGCAGCTCAAAAAGAACCCAGATAGTGAAAAAGCAAAATAAAACAAATAAGAAATATTGTGGGCTCTTATTGAGGACTATGGAGAATGCTTGCTCTTTCTCTTGGTCAGATTTGTTGCTTCAGGGGGTGGGGATTCTGGGCCAAAGTTACCCAAACCAGAAACCTGGGAGTCATCCTTGATCCTTTCCTCTTCCCTTAATCTCTATGTCTAATCCTTCATTTAAGTTTTCTGGATTTTACCTGTAAAATGCTGAACCCATTAACTTTTTTTGGCCTTCACTGCCAGTACTATGGTCCAAGATACCATCATTTCATCTCCTGAACTATTGCAACAGCTTCCTAAACTGTATCCTTGTTTCTACACTTACTTTACTACTTATATTTGCATACAAAAATCCATATACATTGTAGCTACTATCCATTGTATCTACTATCGATCTTATACATAGTATCCACAGTTATCTTTTTAAAATGTAGCCAGGTCATGTTATTTTTTTCTTAAAAGTCTCCAGTGTCTTCCCATCCTTTTGGAATAAAGTCAAAAGATCCCCTATGTAATCTGGCCCCTGCCTATCTCACTAGCTTCATGCCTTACCACTCTCCTTGGGACCCACTATGCTCCAGCCACATTGGCCTTACCTCAAACCATCAAGCTACTTTCTACCACAAAGCCTTAGCACATGAGTTTCTCTCTGCCTGGACTAGTCAACATCCCACCTTACCCATGCCTGAATCAATCTTTCTTTCTTTCTTTCTTTCTTTCTTTCTTTCTTTCTTTCTTTCTTTCTTCTTTCTTTCTTTCTTTCTTTCTCCTCCTCTTTTTTTTTTTACTTTTTAAAAAATGTTTATTTTTGAGAGAGAGACAGAAACAGAGTGTGAATGGGGGAGGGGCAGAGCAAGAGAGGGAGACACAGCATCCAAAGCAGGGTCCAGGCTCCGAGCTGTCAGCACACAGCCAGACAGAGGGCTTGAACCCACCAACTGTGAGATCATGACCTGAGCTGAAGTCGGACACTTAACCGACTGAACCACCCAGGTGCCCATGAATCTTCTTTATACTTTGAGTCTCAGTACAATTATCACCTCCCTCAAAGTCTTTCTCTGGTTACACTCTAATGTAGCTCCCATATTATTCTCTTGGTTAGTCACTCAAGTAAACTACACAATGGCAACTATGATTTTCTTGCTCACATTTGATCACATTCTAGGTGCTCATAAATACCTGTTGAATGAGTTAATACAACATATATTGAGCTTGTTTACTAGTTATTTACATGTGTATGCCTTAGTTCCATCCCATGAACTAGAATTCAATCAGCACAAATTGATCCATTGAGGCAATGTGTGAGATATTAATAAAGGAACGAGACCTCCTGGGAAGCCAATTGCCTTGTAGATGGAGTGTATGTGTAGGGCCCCATCTTTCTCCTCTTTGTTCTGTGGGCTCAGTGAATAGCCCACAGAGGGCCTAATTTTCACCTGATTCTTCAGCAATATTTGAGAAATTAGGCTGCAGAGAAGGGAGAAAAATGGAAAATTTTCAGGTATCAAACAGGGTATCATCTCCATGGAAAGATTTGACATCTACTTATACACGCATCTTGGGAAATGGAGGCTCACTCACACCATTTGATTGTTCACAAACTCATTCTGTTTTGAACTTCCAGCTTGTATTTGACTTTGTCTGGTTTGGAAATAGAAAATTAACATGTGCAACAGTGCAACAGTATTTCCCTTTTCCACATCTTCACCAATATCTACTCTTTATTTGTTTCCTGACAGGTGTGAGATATCTCATTGTATTTTTGATTTGTATTTCGCTAATGATAATTGATGACGAGTATCTTTTCATGTGTCTGTTGACTATCTGTTATTTCTTCTTTGGAGAAATGTCTGTTCATGTTTTCTTCCCAGTTTTAATTGGATTATTTGTTTTTTGGGGGTGTTGTTGAGTTGTATCAGTTTTTTTATATAGTTTTGATACTAACCCTTTATCAGATATGTCATTTGCAAACATCATCTCTTATTCCATGTGTTGCCTTTTAGTTTTGTTGGCTGTTTCCTTTGCTGCGCAGAAACCTTTTATATTAATTTAGTCCTATTCATTTATTTTTGCTTTTGTTTCCCTTGCCTCAGTGGATGTATCTAGAAATATGTTGCTGTGCAGTGTCAGAGAAGTCACTGTCTGTGCTCTCTTCAAGGATTTTTATGGTTTTAGTTCTCACATTTAGGTCTTTCATACATTTTGAATTTATTTTTGTGTATAATGAATTAAAGTGGTCCAGTTTCAGTGTGCTTGCGTGGCTCAGTCGATTAAACCTCCAACTTGTGATTTCAGCTCAGACCATGATCTCACTATTTGTGAGACCTACCCCTGCATCAGGCTTGCACTGAGAGCAGGGAGACTGCTTGGAATGTTTTCTTTCATTTCTCTCCCAGTCAAAATTGCACCAACGTTTTTCTCAAAGCTAAAACAAGCAATCCTAAAATTTTTATGGAACCACAAAAGACCCTGAATAGCCAAAGTAATATTGAAGAAGAAAACCCAAGTGGGAGGCATCACAATCCTAGATTTTAGCCCCTACTACAGAGCTGTAATCATCAAGACACAACATGGCATTGGCACAAAAACAGACACAATGGAAGAGAATAGAGACTCCAGAATTGGACCCACAAAGGTATGGCCAAATAATCTTTGACAAAGAATATCCAATGGAAAAAAGACAGTCTCTTTCACAAATGGTGCTGGGAGAACTGGACAGCAACATGCAGAAGGATGAAACTAGACCACTTTCTGACACCATTTACAAAAATAAACTCAAAATTGATGAAGGACCTGAATGTGAGACAGGAAACCATCAAAACCCTAGGGGAGAAAGCAGGAAAAAACTTCTCTGACCTCAGCCGCAGCAATTTCTTACTTGACACATCTCCAAAGGCAAGGGAATTAAAAGCAAAAATGAACTATTGTGACCTCATGAAGATAAAAAGCTTATGCACTGCAAAGGAAACAATAAAACTAAAAGGCAACTGGGGCGCCTGGGTGACGCAGTCAGTTAAGCGTCCGACTTCAGCCAGGTCACGATCTCGCGGTCTTTGAGTTCGAGCCCCGCGTCAGGCTCTGGGCTGATGGCTCGGATCCTGGAGCCTGTTTCCGATTCTGTGTCTCCCTCTCTCTCTGCCCCTCCCCTGTTCATGCTCTGTCTCTCTCTGTCCCAAAAAAAAAAAAAAAACCGTTGAAAAAAAAAAAAAACTAAAAGGCAACCAATGGAATGGGAAAAGATATTTGCAAATGACACATCAGATAAAGGGCTAGTGTCCAAAATCTATAAAGAACTCACCAAACTCCACACCTGAAAAACAAATAATCAAGTGAAGAAATGGGCAGAAAACGTGAATAGACACTTCTCTAAAGAAGACATCCAGATGGCCAACAGGAACATGAAAAGATGCTCAATGTCACTCCTCATCAGGAAAATACAAATCAAAACCACAGTTAGATACCACCTCATGCCGGTCTTCCTTAAATGTTTGGTAGAATTTGTCTGTGAAGCCATCTGGTCCAGGAATTATCTTGGGAGTGTTTTGATTACTGCTTAAATTTATTTGCTGCTTATTGGTTTTTCAAATTTCGTATTTCTTCCTGTTTCAGTTTTGTTAGTTTATATGTTTTTGGAATTTCTCCATTTCTTGTGGGTTGTCCCATTTGTTGGCATACAGTTTTTTATTATATTCTCTTATAAATTTGTGTATTTCTGTAGTGTTGGTTGTTATTTCTCCTCTTTGTGATTTTATTTTTTGAGTCCTTCTCTCTCTCTCTCTCTCTCTCTCTCTCTCTCTCTCTCTCTCGATAAATCTGGCTAGAGGTTTATCAATTTTATTGATTTTTTCAAACAACCGACTCCTGGTTTCCTTGATCTCTTCTATATTTTTTGTTTTTTTACTTCAATGTGATTTATATCTGTTCCAGCCTTTAGTATTTACTTCATTCTGCTGTCTTTAGGTTTTGTTTGTTGTTCTTCTAACTCTTTAGATGCAAGGTTAGGTTGTTTATTTCAGACTGTTCTTGCTCCTTTGAGGTAGGCCTGTATTGTTATAAACTTTCCTCTTAAATCCGTTTGTGCTACATTGCAAAGGTTTTGGGTCATTTTGTTTTCATTTTCATTTGTTTCCATGTCCTTTTTTATTTCTTCATTTATTTTCTTTTTTTTTCAGTATATGAAGTTTATTGTCAAATTGGTTTCCATACAACACCCAGTGCTCATCCCAAAAGGTGCCCTCCTCAATACCCATCACCCACCCTCCCCTCCCTCCCACCCCCCATCAACCCTCAGTTTGTTCTCAGTTTTTAAGAGTCTCTTATGCTTTGGCTCTCTCCCACTCTAACCTCTTTTTTTTTCTTTTTTTCCTTCCCCTCCCCCATGGGTTTCTGTTAAGTTTCTCAGGATCCACATAAGAGTGAAACCATATGGTATCTGTCTTTCTCTGTATGGCTTATTTCACTTGGTAACACACTCTCCAGTTCCATCCACATTGCTACAAAGGGCCATATTTCGTTCTTTCTCATTGCCATGTAGTACTCCATTGTGTATATAAACCACAATTTCTTTATCCATTCATCAGTTGATGGACATTTAGGCTCTTTCCATAATTTGACTATTGTTGAGAGTGCTGCTATAAACATTGGGGTACAAGTGCCCCTATGCATCAGTATTCCTGTATCCCTTGGGTAAATTCCTAGCAGTGCTATTGCTGGGTCATAGGGTAGGTCTATTTTTAATTTTCTGAGGAACCTCCACACTGTTTTCCAGAGTGGCTGCACCAGTTTGCATTCCCACCAACAGTGCAAGTGGGTTCATGTTTCTCCACATCCTCTCCAGCATCTATAGTCTCCTGATTTCTTCATTTTGGCCACTCTGACTGGCGTGAGGTGATATCTGAGTGTGGTTTTGATTTGTATTTCCCTGATGAGGAGCGACGTTGAGCATCTTTTCATGTGCCTGTTGGCCATCCGGATGTCTTCTTTAGAGAAGTGTCTATTCATGTTTTCTGCCCATTTCTTCACTGGGTTATTTGTTTTTCGGGTGTGGAGTTTGGTGAGCTCTGTATAGATTTTGGATACTAGCCCTTTGTCTGATATGTCATTTGCAAATATCTTTTCCCATTCCGTTGGTTGCCTTTTACTTTTGTTGGTTGTTTCCTTTGCTGTGCAGAAGCTTTTTATCTTCATAAGGTCCCAGTAATTCATTTTTGCTTTTAATTCCCTTGCCTTTGGGGATGTGCCGAGTAAGAGATTGCTACGGCTGAGGTCAGAGAGGCCTTTTCCTGCTTTCTCGTCTAGGGTTTGGATGGTTTCCTGTCTCACATTCAGGTCTTTTATCCATTTTGAGTTTATTTTTGTGAATGGTGTGAGAAAGTGGTCTAGTTTCAACCTTCTGCATGTTGCTGTCCAGTTCTCCCAGCACCATTTGTGAAAGAGACTGTCTTTTTTCCATTGGATTCCCCTTCCTGCTTTGTCAAAGATTAGTTGACATACTTTTGTGGGTCCAATTCTGGGGTTTGTATTCTATTCTATTGGCCTATGTGTCTGTTTTTGTGCCAATACCATGCTGTCTTGATGATGACAGCTTTGTAGTAGAGGCTAAAGTCTGGGATTGTGATGCCTCCTGCTTTGCTCTTCTTCAAAATTACTTTGGCTATTCGGGGCCTTTTGTGGTTCCATATGAATTTTAGGATTGCTTGTTCTAGTTTTGAGAAGAATGCTGCTGCAATTTTGATTGGGATTGCATTGAATGTGTAGATAGCTTTGGGTAGTATTGACGTTTTGACAATATGTATTCTTCCAATCCATGAGCACAGGATGTCTTTCCATTTCTTTATATCTTCTTCAATTACCTTCATAAGCTTTCTATAGTTTTCAGCATACAGATCTTTTACATCTTTGGTTAGATTTATTCCTAGGTTTTTTTGCTTCTTGGTGCAATTGTGAATGGGATCAGTTTCTTTATTTGTCTTTCTGTTGCTTCATTGTTAGTGAATAAGAATGCAACTGATTTCTGTACATTGATTTTGTATCCTGCAACGTTGCTGAATTCATGTATGAGTTCTAGTAGACTTCTGGTGGAGTCTATCGGATTTTCCATGTATAATATCATGTCATCTGCAAAAAGCGAAAGCTTGACTTCATCTTTGCCAATTTGGATGCCTTTGATTTCCTTTTGTTGCCTGATTGCTGATGCTAGAGCTTCCAACACTATGTTAAACAACAGCGGTGAGAGTGGGCATCCCTGTCGTGTTCCTGATCTCAGGGAAAAATCTCTCAGTTTTTCCCCATTGAGGATGATGCTAGCTGTGGGCTTTTCATAAGTGGCTTTTATGATGTTTAAGTATGTTCCTTCTATCCCGACTTTCTCAAGGGTTTTTATTAAGAAAGGTGCTGGATTTTGTCAAAGGCCTTTTCTGCATCGATTGACAGGATCATATGGTTCTTCTCTTTTTTTTTTATTAATGTGATGTATCACGTTAATTGATTTGCGAATGTTGAACCAGCCCTGCATCCCAGGAATGAATCCCACTTGATCATGGTGAATAATTCTTTTTATATGCTGTTGAATTCGATTGGCTAGTATCTTATTGAGAATTTTTGTATCCATATTCATCAGGGATATTGGCCTGTAGTTCTCTTTTTTTTACTGGGTATCTGTCTGGTTTAGGAATCAAAGTAATGCTGGCTTCATAGAATGAGTCTGGAAGTTTTCCTTCCCTTTCTATTTTTTGGAATAGCTTGAGAAGGATAGGTATTATCTCTGCTTTAAACGTCTGGGAGAACTCCCCTGGGAAGCCATTTGGTCCTGGACTCTTATTTCTTGGGAGATTTTTGATAACTGATTCAATTATTTCGCTGGTTATGGGTCTGTTCAAGCTTTCTATTTCCTCCTGATTGAGTTTTGGAAGAGTGTGGGTGTTTAGGAATTTGTCCATTTCTTCCAGGTTGTCCAATTTGTTGGCATATAATTTTTCATAATATTCCCTGATAATTGTTTGTATCTCTGAGGGATTGGTTGTAATCATTCCATTTTCATTCATTATTTTATCTATTTGGGTCATCTCCCTTTTCTTTTGGAGAAGCCTGGCTAGAAGTTTGTCAATTTTGTTTATTTTTTCAAAAAACCAACTCTTGGTTTCGTTGATCTGCTCTACAGTTTTTTTAGATTCTATATTGTTGATTTCTGCTCTGATCTTTATTATTTCTCTTCTTCTGCTGGGTTTAGGCTGCCTTTGCTGTTCTGCTTCTATTTCCTTTAGGTGTGCAGTTAGATTTTGTATTTGGGATTTTTCTTGTTTCTTGAGATAGGCCTGGATTGCAATGTATTTTCCCCTCAGGACTGCCTTTGCTGCATCCCAAAGCATTTGGATTGTTTTATTTTCCTTTTCGTTTGTTTCCATATATTTTTTGATTTCTTCTCTAATTGCCTGGTTGACCCACTCATTCGTTAGTAGGGTGTTCTTTAACCTCCATGCTTTTGGAGGTTTTCCAGACTTTTTCTTGTGGTTGATTTCAAGCTTCATAGCATTGTGGTCTGAAAGTATGCATGGTATAATTTCAATTCTTGTAAACTTATGAAGGGCTGTTTTGTGAACTAGTATATGATCTATCTTGGAGAATGTTCCATGTGCACTCGAGAAGAAACTATATTCTGTTGCTTTGGGATGCAGAGTTCTAAATATATCTGTCAAGTGCATCTGATCCAAGGTGTCATTCAGGGCCCTTGTTTCTTTATTGACCGTGTGTCTAGATGATCTATCCATTTCTATAAGTGGAGTGTTAAAGTCCCCTGCAATTACCACATTCTTATCAATAAGGTTGCTTATGTTTGTGAGTTATTGTTTTATATATTTGGGGGCTCCTGTATTCGGCGCATTGGTATTTATATTTGTTAGCTCTTCCTGATGGATAGACCCTGTAATTATTATATAATGCCCTTCTTCATCTCTTGTTACAGCCTTTAATTTAAAGTCTAGTTTGTCTGATATAAGTATGGCTACTCCAGCTTTCTTTTGACTTCCAGTGGCATGATAAATAGTTCTCCATCCCCTCACTCTCAATCTGAAGGTGTCCTCAGGTCTAAAATGAGTCTCTTGTAGACAGCAAATAGATGGGTTTTGTTTTTTTTTATCCATTCTGATACCCTATGTCTTTTGGTTGGCACAATTAGTCCATTTACATTCAGTGTTATTATAGAAAGATATGGGTTTAGCGTCACTGTGATGTCCGTATGTTTTGTCCTTGTAGCAATGTCTCTGGTACTTTGTCTCACAGGATCCCCCTTAGGATCTCTTGTGGGGCTGGTTTAGTGGTAACGAATTCCTTCAGCTTTTGTTTGTTTGGGAAGACCTTTATCTCTGCTTCTATTCTAAATGACAGACTTGCTGGATAAAGGATTCTTCGCTGCATATTTTTTCTGTTTATCACATTGAAGATCTCCTGCGATTCCTTTCTGGCCTGCCAAGTTTCAGTAGAGAGATCGGTCACGAGTCTTATAGGTCTCCCTTTATATGTTAGAGCATGTTTTTCTCTAGCTGCTTTCAGAATTTTGTCTTTATCCTTGTATTTTGCCAGTTTCACTATGATATGTCGTGCAGAAGATCGATTCAAGTTATGTCTGAAGGGAGTTCTCTGTGCCTCTTGGATTTCAATGACTTTTTCCTTCCCCAGATCCAGGAAGTTCTCAGCTATTATTTCTTAAGTACACCTTCAGCACCTTTCCCTTTCTCTTCCTCCTCTGGAATACCAATTATGCGTGGATTATTTCTCTTTAGTGCATCACTTAGTTCTTTAATTTTCCCCTCATTCTTCTGGATTTTTTTATCTCTTTCTCAGCCTCTTCTTTTTCCATAATTTTATCTTCTAGTTCCCCTATTCTCTCCTCTGCCTCTTCAATCTGAGCCGTGGTTGTCTCCATTTTATTTTGCAGCTCATTAATAGCATTTTTTAGCTCCTCCTGGCTGTTCCTTAGTCCCTTGATCTCTGTATCAAGAGATTCTCTGCTGTCCTCTATGCTGTTTTCATGCCCAGGAATTAATTTTATGACTATTATTCTAAACTCATTTTCTGTTATATTGTTTAAATCGTTTTTGATCAGTTCGTTAGCTGTTGTTATTTCCTGGACGTGTTTTTGAGGGGAATTCTTCCGTTTCGTCATTTTGGATAGTCCCTGGAGTGGTGTGGAACTTTGGGGCACTTCCCCTGTGCTGTCTTGAATAACTTGCGTTGGTGGTCGGGGCCGCAGTCAGACCTGATGTTTGCCCTCAGCCCACCGCTGGGGCCACTGTCAGGCTGGTGTGTGCCTTCTCTTCCCCTCTCCTAGGGGCAGGATTCACTGTGGGTTGGCATGGCCCTTCTGGGCTCCTTGCATACTGCCAGGCTTGTGGTGCTGGGGATCTGGCATTAGCTGGGTTGGATCAGCAAGATGCACGGGGGCGGGAGGGGCAGGCTCAGCTTGCTTTTCGTTCAGAGATCTGCTTCGGGAGGGGCCCTGAGGCAACAGGAGGGAGTCAGACCCGCTGTTGGAGGGATGGATCCACAGAAGCACAGCGTTGGGTGTTTGTGGGGTTTAAGCAAGTTCCTTGGCAGGAACTGGTTCCTTTTGGGATCTTGGCTGGGGGATGGGCGAGGGAGATGGTGCTGGTGAGCGCCTTTGTTCCCCACCAAGCTGAGCTCTGTCCTCCAGGACTCAACAACTCTCCCTCCTGTTTCCTCCAGCCCTCCTGTTGTCCGAGCAGAGCGGTTAGCTTATAACCTTCCAGATGTCAATTCCCGCTTGCTTTCAGAACACACTCGGTCTGGGCCCTCCACTTTTGCAAGCCAGACTCCATGGCTCTGCTTGGCTGGCGGGCTTCCCCTCTGCCCCGGCTCCCTCCCGCCAGTCCGTGGAGCATGCACCGCCTCTCCGCCCTTCCTACCCTCTTCCGTGTGCCTCTCATCTGTGCTTGGCTCCGGAGACTCCGTTCTGCTAGTCTTCTGGTGGTATTCTCGGTTATTTAGGCAGGTATAGGTGGAATCTAAGTGATTAGCAGGACGCGTGGTGAGCTCAGTGTCCTCGTATGCCGCCATCTTCCCAGGATCTCTTCATTTATTTTTCTGCTTGACACAGTCATTGTTTAGTAATGTGTTATGTAACGTCTATGTATTTGTGGTCTTTCCAGATTTTTTTTCTGGTTGACTTCTAGTTTCATGGTGTTGTCATCAGAAAAGATGCATACAGGGGCACCTGGGTGGCTCAGTCGGTTAAGCCTCTGACTTTGGCTCAGGTCATGATCTTGCATCCATGGGTTTGAGCCCCACATCAGGCTCTGTGCTGACAGCTCAGATCCTGGAGCCTGCTTCAAATTCTGTGTCTCCCTGTCTCTCTGACGCTCCCCACTCACGTTCTGTCTCTCTCTCTCAAAAATGAGTAAACATTACAAATATTTAAAAAAAGACAAGATGCATACATGGTATGACTTTGATCTTTTTACTTTGTTTAGCATTGTTTTGTGGTATAATATGTGATCTATTTTGGAACATGTTCCTTGTGTACTTGAAAAGAATGTGTATTCTACTGATTTAGGATGGTATGTTTGGAATCTGTTAATTCCCTCTGTTCCAGTGTGTCATTCAAAGCCATTGTTTCCTTACTGATTTTCTGTTTAGATAATTTGTCCGTTGATATAAGTATCATGTTAAAGTCTGCTACAATTAACTCTGAAAAATGAGAACAAACTGAGGGTTGATGGGGGGTGGGAGGGAGGGGAGGGTGGGTGATGGGTATTGAGGAAGGCACTCAATGAGCACTGGGTGTTGTATGGAAACCAATTTGACAATAAATTTCATATTGAAAAAAAAGTCTGCTACAATTATTGTATAATTATCAATTACTTTATGTTCGTTACTAACTATGTTATATATATTGGTCTTCTATGATGGGTACATAAATATTGACTATTATTATATCTTCATGTTGGATTATCCCCTTTGTTGTTATGTGGTGTCCTTCTTTGTCTCTTGTTACAGTCTTTAACACCTAGTTTGTCTTATAGAAGTTTTGTTACTATGGTTTTTTTTGACATTTGTATGATAGATATTTCTCCATCCCTTTACCTTCAATCTGCAGATGTCTTTAGGTCTAAAATGAGTCTCCTGTAGGCAGCATATAGATGTGTCTTGTTTTTTTAATGTTTACTTCTTTTGAGAGAAGGAGCACGTGAGCAAGTGGGGTAGGGGCAGAGAGTGAGGAAAAGAGAGAATACCAAGCAAGCTCTGTGCTGTCAGCACAGAGTCCTTTGTGGGGCTCGATTTCATGAACAGTGAGATCATGACCTGAGCCAAAATCAAGAGTTTGATGATTAATCAACTGATACACCTAGGTGCCCCTCTTTTTTTGTCTCCTCTTTTTCTTTTGATTGGAGTGTTTAGTCCATTTACATTCAAATTAATTATTGATATATTTGTATTTATTGTCATTTTAGTATTCATCTTGTGGTTGTTTCTGATGATTTTCTCTTATCCTTTCTTGTCTTTCTTTCTTTGCCATGGTTTGCTGATTTTCTTTATTGATATATTTGAATTTCTTTCTCTTTTTTTTAATATCTATTAGTGGTTTTTGATTTGTGGTTGCCATTATGTTTGTATATATCATCTTCTGCATATAGCAGTCTATATTAAGTTGATGGTGCCTTAAGTTTGGACCCATTTCGTCCTCTCCTTCTCATGTTTTAGGTATATGTTGTCATTCTTTACCTCATTTTATTTTGTGAGTTCCTTTGTTACAGAAATATTTACTTTTACTGTTTTTGTGTTTCATAACTTAATATTGTCAGTTTTGGTCTCTCCTTTCTACTCAAAGAATCTCTTTTAATATTTCTTGTATGGATGGTTTAATTGCATGAACTTCTTTAGATTTTGTTTGGAAAATTCTTTATCTCTCCTATTCTGAATAATAACATTGCTGGTTATAATATTCTTGGCCACAGATGTTTTCCATTCTGCACTTTGATTATGTCATGCCAGTCCCTCTGTCTTGGAAATTTTTGCTGAAACCTGCTAGCATTATGGGATTTCCCTTATATGTTACTGTTTTCTTTTGACTTGCTTCTTTAAAACTTTTTTCTTTATCACTATATTTTATCAATATAATTATAATATATCTTAGTGTAACTCCACTTATGTTTATCTTGTTGGGTATCTCTGTGCCTCTTATATCTGAATATATGCTTCCTTCCCCAGATTAGGTAAGTTTTTTGCTATTATTTCTTCATATAAATTTTCTTCCCCCTTTTCTCTCTCTTCTTCTTTTGGGACTACTATATTGCCAATGTTATTACATTTGATAGAGTCACTGAGTTCCTTAAACCTATTCTAATTTTGTATAATTTTTTCTCTCTCTTTTGTTCAGATTGATTACTTTCCATTACTCTATCTTCTAGGTCATTAATTCATTCCTTTTTCTTACAGCCTTCTGTTCATTCCATCAAGTGTGTTTCCCATTTTGTTTATTGAGCCCTTTATCTCTGCTATGTTATTCCTTATTTCTGTGTTAAAGGTCTCACTCATGTCTTTCAGTGTTTTCTTAAATCCATTGAGTATCCTTATGATCAGTGTTTTAAATATTTACTCAGACATGTTACTTATATCTGGCCTTGTCCTGTTCTTTCATTTGAGATAAATTTCTCTGTCTTGTCATTTTGTGTAAGTCTCTGTGCCTATTACTGTGTGTTATGAAAATCAGTTACATTTCCTGTTCTTGAGGGTAATGGTCTTATGAAGAAATCCTGTAATGCCCTGCCATGTAGTGTCCCCTGTTCCCCTGGTACTGGTGGTTCTGAGAGTGTCTCCAATGTTTGCTGCATGTGTTTGTTCTTTTGTTCTGTCCACTCTATCCCTCTGGCCATTTGTCTGCAGAGGCTCTCTTTGTTTGTTGTGGGCAGTGTTTAGATCCTGGTCTGCATGCGGTACTAGGTGTGCTCTAGTCTTCTTGTGAAATGAGGCTTGTCACCACTGCCACCAGTACTGAGGCCTTGCAAAACTCTCAGGTTTGGATATATGGTGTTGGCAGTGGTTTGGGCCAGTTTTCTGGGGGAGAAGGCCCACCATACTGGAACTGGGGTAAGAGTGACTGGGAAGGGCAGAAAGGTAGGTAGTGAGTGTTGGCACTGTGGTGTTTCCCACAGGTAGCCCTGTGGTTATGCTGAGATATGGGGGAGCAAAATGGTTACAGCTAGTTCCTCAGTTCTGGAGGGTTCTCTTTATGACTGCTGCCTCTCCGGGATGCACTCCAAAAAAAAAAAAAAACAAGTAACCTACCCACCATGAGCCCCAGTTGCTCTTCAGATTGATGTTTCCATACTGTATGTCCATGGATTGTTTGTCTGCCTCTTTTCCAAAAGTAATGTAATGCTTTCTGGACTCTATCCCAGTCAAACCCACTGACCTTTAAGACTCCAGGCATTAAACCCCACTCATTTCCGGAAGTCATGTAATTCAGCCCCTCTTATTTTCCAAGCCAATTGCTATGGGGATTCAGTGTTCCTGTGCACTCCCCTGTGTGTTAGTTTGTATCTCTTCCTTGTACATGACTGCAGCTCCCTTTCCGTGTCAGTGGCCACGATCTGTTTCTCTTCTAAACTGTATCTCTACACTTCCTCCCTTCTTTGATGTGGCCTTTTCTCTGCCTTTAGTTGTAAAGTTTGTTCTGCCACTCTTTAGGTCAATTTCTGGCGTATTTAGAATGATTTGATAGTTATCTAGCTGTGTTCATGGAAGGGGCTGGGCCTAGGGTCTTCCTACTCCTCTGCCATCATCCAAGTCAAAAGCAACTCTAGTTTTTAAAGGAGGCAAACAGGGGCACCTGGGTGGCTCAGTCGGTTAAGCGGCTGACTTCGGCTCAGGTCATGATCTCACAGTCCGTGAGTTCGAGCCCCGTGTTGGGCTCTGTGCTGACAGCTCAGAGCCTGGAGCCTGCTTCTAATTCTGTGTCTCCCTTTCTCTGACCCTCCCCTGTTCATGCTCTGTCTCTCTCTGTCTCAAAGATAAATAAACGTTAAAAAAATTAAAAAAAAATAAAGGAGGCAAACATTTCTGAACTTTTAAATGTTTATTTATTTTTTAGAGAGAGGGGGGAGGGGCAGAGAGAGAGGGAGACACAGAATCTGAAGTAGGCTCCACGCTCTGAGCTGTCATCACAGAGCCTGATGCGCAGTTCAAGCTCAAAAATTATAAGATCATCACCTGAGCAAAATTTGGATGCTTAACCAACTGAGCCACCCAGGCACACCTCTGAATTTTTAGTAAAGGCTAAACATGGTTAGATTAAAAAAGCAATGTTATATTTCCAACCTGAAGATTAGAACCACATGCAATATTGAAATCCTTTCTGTTTTTAA
Organism: Panthera tigris; assembly: GCF_018350195.1. Taxonomy (NCBI): domain Eukaryota; kingdom Metazoa; phylum Chordata; class Mammalia; order Carnivora; family Felidae; genus Panthera; species Panthera tigris. The sequence continues at coordinate 62,058,405 of NC_056677.1, read as the reverse complement.
TTTTTGGTAAAATAACCCTTATTTCTTCCTATGAATCTTGGGTTGCAATGAAGGTCTTATTTTCTTTTACCAAAAAAGGACTATATATTTCCCTGTTCTCTTATGTCTTGTGTTCTTCATGGTAGTATGATTTATGTTTAGAGTTGTGTTTTATTTTTACGGCTTAGGCATTCAGTATCAAGAAGCTATGGACCATATGACATTTAGAGTTCTGGGTCATGTTAGTTAGCCAGAGTTTCTCCACTGTAGGAACGATAGGCAAAATACTGCCTGATATTCTTAGCAGGTAGTTTTTTCTGAATCCTCCCTGAAGCAATATTTTGTTGTTGTTATTCTTATCTATTCTGACCTCCTCTTCTTTGACTCCATTGTACTGAAAAGTGAAATGGATTGTGTAAGAGTGAGGAAAAGAAGACTGATATTGGATAGTGTGTGATGAAAAATGCCTTTTCTTTCTGGTAAGATGGATTGCTGACCGTCAAAAGGATTGTGTTTTTATTCTCAGATCTCCCTGTTCCTACCTCCAATGCCAATAAACACACACACACACACACACACACACGTAAGGCCTTCTGTGAGGGCTTAAAATAGACCTGTTGGGGGTACATTTTCATCATTATTTGCCTCTAGGTAGAGTTCCTTAGACTCCACTTCTTCCCAGAGTGCGATTTCTCAGGCAAGATTCCAGTTATCCTCTGTAGATACCTATCTGATCTGCTGAATATCTTCATCTGGAAGAAACTAATCTATTGCTTTGTGTGCCAATCAAAGGATGAGGAAAAACATATGCATTTCTTTTTTTAAAGCTTTTAATTTTAACTCCAGTAAAGTTAACATACATTGTTGTATTAGTTTCAGGTGTACAATACAGTGATTCTACAATTCTACACATTACTCAGGCTTCATGATGATAAGTGTACATTTTAATTCCCATCACCTATTTCACCTATGTCCTCACCCACCTCCCTTCTGATAACTATCAGTTTGATCTCTATAATTAAGTCTGTTTCTTGGTTTGTTTCTCTCTCTCCATGCTTTTTTTCTTTTACTTTGTTCATTTGTTTCTTAAATTCCACATATGAGTGAAATCATATGGTATTTGTCTTTCTCTGACTTATTTATTTGTCATTGTACTCTCTAGTTCCATGTATGTAATAGTAAATGGCAAGATTTCATTCTTTTTCTTAAGTTTACTTATTTATTTTGAGAGAGCAAGAGAGAGCAAGTAGGGGGAGAGCGGAAGGGGGGGAGAGAGAGAATCTTAAGCAGGCTCCACGTTGTCCCCGCAGACCCCAAAGTTGGGCTTGATCTCATGAACCATGAGATCATGACCCAAGCCGAAATCGAGTCAGATACCTAAGTGACTGAGCCACCCAGGTATCCTGATTTTGTTCTTTTCTTTTTTTATGGTTGAGTAATACTCCATTGTGTGTATATATATATATATATATATACACACACACACATACATATAATATATATTATATACTATATATATGTATATATACATTGTGTATATATACATTACACACACACATATATACATTATATATTATATTATGTGTAGTATATGTATATATTATATGTATATATACATTACGCACACACATATATATACATTGTGTGTGTGTGTGTGTGTATATATATATATATATATATATATATATATATATAAAACCTCTTCTTTATACATTAATCTATTGATGGACACTTGAGCTACCATAATTTGGCTATTGCAAATAATGTTGCTATAAATATAGGGGTGCATATGTTCCTTAAAATTAGTGTTTTTGTATTCTTTGGGTGAATATCTAGTCGTGTGATTACTGGATCATAAGGTAGTTCTATTTTTCACTTTTTGAGGAAGCCTCATACTGTTTTCAAGAATGGATGCACCAGTTTGCATTCCCATCAACAGTGCAAAGAGTTCCTATTTCTCCACATCTTTGCCAAAACTTCTTGTTTATCCTGTTGTTGATTTTAGCCATTCTGACAGGTGCGAGGTAGTACCACATTGTAGTTTTGATTTGCATTTCCCTGATGAAAAGTGACGTTGAGCATCTTTTCATGTGTCTGTTAGCCATGTGTATGTCTTCTTTGGAGAAATGTCTGCTCATGTGTACTGTCCATTTTTTTAATTGGATTGTTTTGTTCTTTGTGTGTTGAGTTGTGTCAGTTATTTATATATTTTGGATATAACCCTTTGGATACTAACCCTTTATAGGATATGTCATTTGCAAATGTTTTCTCCCATCCAGTAGGTTGTTTTTTAGTTTTGATGATTGGTTACTTAGCTATTCAAATATTCTGTATTTTTATGGAATCCCAATAGTGTATTTTTGCTTTTGTTTCCCTTGCCCCAGGAGACAGATCTATAGATCTTTTTTTTTTAATTACAGATGTTGCCACAGGGGATATCAGAGAAACTACATCCTTGCTCTCTTCTAGGATTTTTACTGTTTCATATCTCACATTAGGTCCTTAATCCATTTTGAATTTATTTTTGTGAATGGTGTAAGAAGATGTTATACTTTCATTCTTTTGAATGTAATTGTGCATTTTACCTAACATCATTTATTGAAGAGACTGTGTTTTTCCCACTGGATATTCTTGTCTTCTTTATCAAAGAATAATTGGCTCTAGTATTATGGGTTTATTTCTGTTTTTTTTCTATTATCTTCCATTGATCTATGTGTCTATTTTTGTGTCAGTACCATACTGTTTTGATAATTATAGCTGTGTAATCTGGAAATCTGGAATTGTGTTGCCTCCAGTTTTGTTTTCTTTTTCAAGATTGCTTTGGCTATTCAAGGTATTTTATGTTTCCATACACATTTTAGGAGTGTTTGTTTTAGTAACGTGAAAAATGCTGTTGGTATTTTGATCAGGATTGCATTACATCTGTAGATTGCTTTGGGTAGTATAGACATTTTAGCAATAGTTGTTCTCCCCATCTGTAAGCATGGAATATTTTTTTTCCATTTGTTTGTTATCTTCAACTTCTTTTATCAGTGTGCTATAGCTTTTAAAGTACAAGTCTTTCACCTCCTTATTTAAGTTTATTTCTAGGTATTTTATTCTTTTTGGTGCAATTTTAAATGGGATAGCTTTCTTAATTTCTCTTTCTGCTATTTTATCATTAGTGTATAGAAATGCAACATATTTCAGTATATTAATTTGGTATCCTGAGACTTTACTGAGTTCATTTTTCAGTTCTAGTAGTTTTTGGTGGAATTTTTAGTTGTTTTTTTTTTTTTCTATACAGTATCAGGTCATCTGCAGATAGTGACAGTTTTAAAATTTCCTTACCAGTTTTGATGCCTTTTATTTACTGTATTGTATTGTATTGTATTGTATTGTATTGTATTGTATTGTATTGTATTATTTTATTTTATTTTATTTTATTTTATTTTATTTTATTATACTTTTGTTGCCTGATAGCTGTGGCTAGGGTTTCTAAAATTGGTGAGGGTGGACACCCTTACCTTGTTCCTGATCTTAGAGGAAAATTGAGCATGATGTTAGCTGTGGGTTTTTCATATATGGCTTTTATTATGTTGAGGTATATTCCCTCTAACTCTAGTTTGTTGAGAATTTTTATCATGAATGGATGTTGTAGTTTGTCAAATGCTTTTTCTGCATCTACTGAAATGATTATGTGGCTTTTGTCTTTCTCTTGTTAGTGTCATGTATCACATTGATTTTCTAATACTGATCCACCCTTGCATCCTGGGAATCAACCCCATTTGATCATGTTAAATGATTTTTTGATGCATTTTCGGATTTGGTTTGGTAATATTTTGTTAAGAATTTTAGCATCTATGTTTATCAGAGATATTGGACTGTAGTTTTCTTTTTTGGGGGTGTCTTTATCTGTTTTTGGTATCAGGGTAATGCTGTCTTTGTTGATTGAATTTGAAATCTGTCCTCCATCTTCTATTTTTTTTTTTTTTGGAATAATTCAAGAAAATAGGTATTAACTTCTCTTTGAATGTTTGGTAGAATTTACCTGTGAAGCCATCTGGTCCTGGACTTCTATTTGTTGGCAGTTTTTCACTTACTGGTTCATTTTTATTTCTAGTAATCAGTCTCTTCAATTTTCTATTATTTCCTGATTTGGTTTTGAAAGATTATATCTTTCTAGAATTTATCCATTACTTATAGGTTATTCAATTTGTTGGCATATACTGTTTCATAATATTCTCCTATATTCCCTTGTATATCAGTGGTGTTGGTTTTTATTTTTCCTCCTTAATTTTATTTTATTTATTTTATTTCTCCACCTAATTTTATTTATTTGAGTCCCCGTTTGTGTCTTTTTTTTTTTTTTTGTGATGAGTCTGGCTAACGTTTTATAATTTTTTGACCTTTCTAAAGTATCAGGTCCTGGTTTCATTGACCTGTTACATTGGGTTTTTTAGTCTCTATTTTATTTATTTCTGCTCTAATCTTTATTATTTTCTTCCTTTCACTGGCTTAGGACTTTGCTTGTTCTTGTTTCTTGCTCATTTATGTAGGTCTGTATTGCTATAATCTTCCCTCTTAGAACAGTTTTGGCTGCATTCTAAAGATTTTAGTCTGTTGTGTTCCATTTTCACTTGTCTGCATGCATTTTTTATTTATTTTATTTATTTTTTATTTTTAAATTTTAACTTGTTTTATTTTCTATTTTTTAAATTTACACCCAAAACTAAAAGGCAACTGACAGAATGGGAGAAGATATTTGCAAATGACATATCAGATAAAGGGTTAGTATCCAAAATCTATAAAGAACTTATCAAACTCAACACCCAAAAAATAATCCAGTGAAGAAATGGGTAAAAGACATGAATAGACACTTCTCCAAAGAAGACATCCAGATGGCCAACCAACACATGAAAAAATGCTCAACATCACTCATCATCAGGGAAATACAAGTCAAAACCACAATACATACATTTTTAAATTTCCTCTTTGATTTATTCATTGACCCATTTATTGTTTAGTCATATGTTATTTAGCTTATGTATCTGTGGCCTTTCAGATTTTTTTCTTGTGGTTTATTTCTAGTTTCACAGTGTTGTGGTTTGAAAACATGCATGTTATTTCAATCTTTTCAAATTTGTTGAGATTTGTTTTGTGACCTAACATGTGATCTATTCTGGAGAATGTTCCATGTGCACTTGAGAACAATGTGTACTCTGCTCTTCTGGATTGGAATGTTCTGAATACATCTGTTAAACCTATCAGTTGCACTGTGTCATTCAAAGGCAATTGTTTGATTTCCTTGATGATTTTGTTTAGATGATCTGTCCATTAATGTAAGTGGGGTGTTAAAGTTCCCTACTATTATTGTATTATTATCAGTGAGTTCCTTTATGCTTGTTATTCATTGTTTTATATATTTGGATACTTCCATGTTGGGTTCATAAGTATTTGTAATTGGTATATTTTCTTCTTGGATTGTACCCTTTATGGTTATATGGTGTCCTTTTTTGTCCCTTATTATAGTCTTTGTTTGAAAGTTTGTTTTGTTTGATGTAAGTATTGTTATCTTTAGGTTTCTTTTCACTTCCGTTTGTATAATAAATGTTTTTCCATCCCTTTACTTTTTCTGTTTTTAAATATGAAATTTATTGTCAAATTGGTTTCCATACAACACCTAGTGCTCATTCCAACAGGTACCCTCCTCAATACCCATCACCCACCCTTCCCTCCCTCCCAACCCCTATCAATCCTCAGTTTGTTCTCAGTTTTTAAGAGTCTCTTATGTTTTGACTCCCTCCCTCTCTACCTTTTTTTTTCCTTCCCTTCCCCATGGACTTCTGTTAAGTTTCTCAGGATCCACATAAGAGTGAAACCATATGGTATCTGTCTTTCTCTGTATGACTTATTTCACTTAGCATAACACTCTCCAGTTCCATCCATGTTGCTACAAAAGGCCAGATTTCATTCTTTCTCATTACCACGTAGCATTCCATTGTGTATATAAACCACAATTTCTGTATCCATTCCTCAGTTGATGGACATTTAGGCTCTTTCCATAATTTGGCTATTGTTGAAAGTGCTGCTATAAACATTGTGGTACAAGTGCCTCTATGCACCAGCACTCCTGTATCCCTTGGGTAAATTCCTAGCAGTGCTATTGTTGGGTCATAGGGTAGATCTATTTTTATTTCTTTGAGGAACCTCCACACTGTTTTGCAGAGCGGCTACACCAGTTTGCATTCCCACCAACAGTGCAAGAGGGTTCCCATTTCTCCATATCCTCGCCAGCATCTATAGTCTTCCTGATTTGTTCATTTTGGCCATTCTGACTGGCGTGAGGTGATATCTGAGTGCGGTTTTGATTTGTATTTCCCTGATGAGGAGCGATGTTGAGCATCTTTTCATGTGCCTGTTGGCCATCCGGATGTGTTCTTTAGAGAAGTGTCTATTCATGTCTTCTGCCCATTTCTTCACTGGATAATTTGTTTTTCAGGTGTGGAGTTTGGTGAGCTCTTTATAGATTTTGGATACTAGCCCTTTGTCCGATATGTCTTTTGCAAATATCTTTTCCCATTCCATTGGTTGCCTTTTAGTTTCCTTGATTGTTTCCTTGGCAGTGCATAAGTTTTTATCTTCATGAGGTCCCAGTAGTTCATTTTTGCTTTTAATTCCCATGACTTTGGGGATGTGTCAAGTAAGAAATTGCTGCGGCTGAGGTCACAGAAATTTTTCCCTGCTTTCTACTCTAGGGTTTTGATGGTTTCCTGTCCCACATTCAGGTCCTTTGCCATTTTGAGTTTGTTTTTGTGAATGGTGTCAGAAAGGGGTCTAGTTTCATTGTTCTGCATGTTGCTGTCCAGTTCTCCCAGCACCATTTGTTAATGAGACTGCTTTGTGTTCCTGCTTTGTCAAAGATTATTCTTTCCTGCTTTGTCAAAGATTAGTTGGCCATACTTTTGTGGGTCTAATTCTGGGTTTTTTATTCAATTCCCTTGGTCTATGTGTCTGTTTTTGTGCCAATACCATGCTGTCTTGATGATTACAGCTTTGTAGTAGAGGCTAAAGTCTGGGATTGTGATGCCTCCCGCTTTGGTCTTCTTCTTCAAAATTACTTTGGCTATTCGGGGTCTTTTGTGGTTCTATACAAATTTTAGGATTGCTTGTTCTAGCTTTGAGAAGAATGCTGGTGCGATTTTGCTTGGGATTGCATTGAATGTGTAGATAGATTTAGGTAGTATTGACATTTTAACAATATTTTTTCTTCCAATGGATGTGCATGGAATGCTTTTCCATTTCTTTATGTCTTCTTCAATTTCCTTCATAAGACTTCTATAGTTTTCAGCATACAGATCTTTTACATCTTTGGTTAGGTTTATTCCTAGGTATTTTATGCTTCTTGGTGCAATTGTGAATGGGATCAGTTTCTTTATTTGTCTTTCTGTTGCTTCATTATTAGTGTATGAGAATGCAGCTGATTTCTGTACATTGATTTTGTATCCTCTGACCTTGCTGAATTCATGTATCAGTTCTAGCAGACTTTTGGTGGAGTCTATCGGATTTTCCATGTATAATATCATGTCATCTGCAAAAAGTGAAAGCTTGACTTCATCTTTGCCAATTTTGATGCTTTTGATTTCCTTTTGTGGTGTGATTGCTGATGCCAGAACTTCCAACACTATGTTAAATAACAGTGGTGAGAGTGGACATCCCTGTCGTGTTCCTGATCTCAGGGAGAAAGCTCTCAGTTTTTCCCCATTGAGGATGAAAATAGCTGTGGGCTTTTCGTAAATGGCTTTGATGATGTTTAAGTATGTTCCTTCTATTGCGACTTTCTCGAGGGTTTTTCTTAAGAAAGGATGCTGAATTTTGTCAAATGCTTTTTCTGCATCAATTGACAGGATCATATGGTTCTTATCTTTTCTTTTATTAATGTGATATGTCACATTGATTTGTGAATATTGAACCAGCTATGCATCCTAGGAATGAATACCACCTGGTCTTGGTGAATAATTCCTTTTATATGCTGTTGAGTTTGATTTGCTCGTATCTTGTTGAGAATTTTTGCATCCATATCATCAGGAATATTGGCCTGTGGTTCTTTTTTTTTTTTTTTTTTTGCTGGGTCTCTGTCTGGTTTAGGAATCAAAGTAATTCTGGCTTCATAGAATGAGTCTGGAAGTTTTCTTTCCCTTTCTATTTTTTAGGACAGTTTAAGAAGGATAAGTATTATCTCTGCCTTAAAAGTCTGGTAGAATTCCCCAGGGAAGCCATCTGGTCCTGGACTCTTAGTTGTTAGGAGATTTTTGATAAGTGATTCAATTTTCTCTGGTTATGGGTCTGTTCAAGTTTTCTACTTCTTCCTGTTTGAGTTTGGAAATGCGTGGGTGTTTAGGAATTTGTCCATTTCTTCCAGGTTGTCCAGTTTGTTGGCATATAATTTTTCATGGTAGTCCCTGATAGTTGCTTGTATTTCTGAGGGATTTGTTGTAATAATTCCATTTTCATTCATGATTTTATCTATTTGGTTCCTCTCCCTTTTCTTTTTGAGAAGCTTGGCTAGAGGTTTATCAATTTTGTTTAGTTTTTCAAAAAACCAACTCTTGGTTTCATTGATCTGCTCTACAGTTTTTTAGATTCTATATTGTTTATTTCTTCTCTGATCTTTATTATTTTTCTTCTTCTGCTGGTTTAGGCTGTCTTTGCTGTTCTGCTTCTATTTCCTATAGGTGTAATGTTAGATTTTGTATTTGGGATTTTTCTTGTTTCTTGAGATAGACCTGGATTGCAATGTATTTTTGTCTCAGGACTGCCTTCAGTCCATCCCAAAGTGTTTGGATTGTTGTCTTTTCATTTTCATTTGTTTCCATGTATTTTTATATTTCTTCTCTAATTGCCTGGTTAACCCATTCACTCATTAGTAGGGTGTTCTTTAACCTCCATGCTTTTGGAGGTTTTCCAGACTTTTTCCTGTGGTTGATTTCAAGCTTCATAGCATTGTGGTCTGACAGTATGCATGGTATGATTTCAATTCTTGTATACTTATGAAGGGCTGTTTTGTGACCCATTATGTGATCTATCTTGGAGAATGTTCCATGTGCACTCGAGAAGAAAGTATATTCTGTTGCTTTGGGATGCAGAGTTCTAAATATATCTGTCAAGTCCATCTGATCCAATGTATCATCCAGGGCCCTTGTTTCTTCATTGATCCTGTGTCTAGATGATCTATCCATTGTTGTCAGTGGAGTGTTAAAGTCCCCTGCAATTACCACATTCTTATCAATAAGGTTGCTTATGTTTGTGATTAATTGTTTTCTGTGTTTGGGGGCTGCTATATTCGGTGCATATGCATTTATAATTGTTAGCTCTTCCCCATGGACAGACCCTGAAATTATTATATAATGCCCTTCTTCCTCTCTTGTTACAGCCTTTAATTTAAAGTCTAGTTTGTCTGATATAAGTATGGCTACTCCAGCTTTCTTTTGGCTTCCAGTAGCATGATAGATAGTTCTCCATCCCCTCACTTTCAATCTGATGGCTTCCTCAGGTCTAAAATGAGTCTCTTGTGGACAGCAAATAGATGGGTCTTGTTTTTTTTTATCCATTCTGATACCTTATGTCTTTTGGTGGGAGCATTTAGTCCATTTACATTCAGTGTTATTATAGAAAGATATGGGTTTAGAGTCATTGTGATATCTGTAGGTTTCATGCTTGTAGTGATGTCTCTGTTACTTTGTGGTCCTTGCAACATTTCACTCACAGAATCCCCCTTAAGATCTCTTGTAGGGCTGGTTTAGTGGCGATGAATTCCTTCAGTTTTTGTTTGTTTGGGAAGACCTTTATCTCTTCTTCTTTTCTGAATGATAGACTTGCTAGATAAAGGATTCTCAGCTGCATATTTTTTCTGTTCATCACATTGAAGTTTCCTGCCATTCATTTCTGGCCTGCCAAGTTTCAGTAGATTGATTCGTCACTAGTCTTATGGGTCTACCTTTATATGTTAGAGCATGTTTATCCCTAGCTGCTTTCAGAATTTTCTCTTTTTCCTTGTATTGTGTCAGTTTCACTATGATATGTCACACAGAAGATCAATTCAAGTTACATCTGAAGGGAGTTCTCTGTGCCTCTTTGATTTCAATGCCTGTTTCCTTCCCCAGATCAGTGAGGTTCTTGTCTATGGTTTGTTCAATACACCTTTAGCACCTTTCTCTTTCTTCCTCTACTGGAATCCCTATTATACGGATATTGTTCCATTTGAGTGTATCACTTAGTTCTCTAATTCTCCCCTCATACTTCTGGATTTTTTATCTCTCTTTTTCTCAGCTTCCTCTTTTTCCATAATCTTATCTTCTAATTCCTCTATTCTCTCCTCTGCTTCTTCAATCTGAGCTGTGGTCGCCTCCATTTTATTTTGTACCTCATGTATAGCATTTTTTAGGTCCTTATGACTGTTTCTTAGTCCCTTGATCTCTGTAGTAATAGATTCTCTGCTGTCCTCTATGCTTTTTTTCAAGCCCAGTGATTAATTTTATTACTATTATTCTAAATTCATGGTTCGTTATATTGCTTAAATAATTTTTGATCAATTCGTTAGCTGTCATTACCTCCTGGAGTTTCTTTTGAGGAGAATTCTTTTACATCATTTTGGATATCCCTGGAGTGGCGAGGAATTGGGCACTTCCCCTGAGCTGTCTGGAGTAACTTGTGTTGGTGGGTGGGGCCGAAGTCAGATCCAATGTGTGTCCCCAGCCCACCGCTGGGGCCACAGTCAGACTGGTGTGTACCTTATCTTCCCCTCTCCCAGGGGCAGGACTCACTGTGGAGTGGTGTGGCCCCTGTCTGGGCTACTTGCACATTGCCAGGCTTGTGGTGCTGCTTCTATGGGATCTGGCATATTAGCCGGGGTGTATCTGCAAGGTGCACAGGGGTGGGAGGAGCAGGCTTAGCTTGCTTTGCCATCAGTGGTCCCCTGCAGGAGGGGTCCTGCAGCACCAGGAGGGAGGCAGAGCCTTCAGAGGGGTGGATCCTCAGAAGTACAGCATTGGGTGTTTGTGCGGTGCAAGCAAGTTTGGTGATGGGAACTGGTTCCCTTTGGGATTTTGGCTGGGGAATGGGAGAGGGAGATTGCGCTGGCCAGCACCTTTATTCCCCGTGGAGCCAAGTCTGTCTTCTGAGGCTCAACAACTCTTCCTCCTGTTGTCCTCTCGTCCTCCCGCTCTTGGAGCAGAGCTGTTGACTTCTAACATTCCAGATGTTAAGTGCTGCTGGCTGTCAGAACTCATGGGGTCTGGCCCCTCCACTTTTACAAGTCAGACTCTGGGGCTCTGCCTTGCTGGTTGGGCTGCCCCTCCTCCGCCTGGCTCCCTACCACCAGTCCATGTGGTGTGCACAATCTCTGCACCCTTCCTACCTTCTTCCTTGGGCCTCTTGTCTACGCTTGGCTCCAGACAGTTCATTCTGCTAGTCTTCTTGCTGTTTTCTGGGCTATTTAAGCAGATGTGGGTGGAATCTAAGTCCATCCCTTTACTTTCAATCTTCATGTTTCTTTAGGTGTGAAGTGAGTCTCTTGTCGGCAACATATGATTGTGTCTTTCTTATTTATTTATTTATTAAAAACATTTCTATTTAAGTTCCAGTTTGTTAGCATACAGTGTAATATTAGTTTTGGGTGTGCTATATAGTGATTCAACAATTTCATACATCACTGTGCTCATCACAGCAAGTGCATCTTTTAATCCCTATAACCTATTAACCCATGGTCCCACCCTCCTCTGCTGTGGTAACCATCAATTTGTTCTCTTTAGTTAAGAGTCTTTTTCTTGTTCTCTCTCTCTCTCTCTCTTTTACCCTATGCTGATTTGTTTTTTTTTAATTAAATTCCACGTATGAATGTAATCATATAGTGTGTGTTCTTTTTGTTCAATCAGTCACCCTATGTCTTTCTATTGGAGCATTTAGTCAATTTACATTCAAAGTAATTCTTTTTAGATACGTATTTATTGACATTTTTTTATTTGTTTTCTTTTGTTGTTTTTGTAGTTCTCTGTTTCTTCTCTTGTTCTTTCCGTGTGCTTTGATTATATTCTTTACTGATATGCTTGGATTCGTTTCTTTTTATTTTTTGCATACATATTATAGGGTTTGGATATGTGGTTGCCATTAGGTTGATGGACAACATCCTATGCATATAGCAGTCTATATTAAATTGTTGGTAGCTTAAGTTTGAACCCATTCTGAAAGCATTAAATTTTATTTTCCCCTAACATTTTATGTATATGATGTCATATTTACATCCTTTTATTTCATGAATCCCTTGAGTGAGTTTTATAGATATAATTGCTTTTACTACTTTTGTGCTTTAACCTCCATATTGATTTTATAAGTAATTAATCTACTACTTTTATTGAGTTTCGATTTAACTGAAGTTTTCCCCTTTCTTTATTTTCTTACTTCTCATTTTGGCGTTTTTCCACTCAAAGAATTTCCTTTAACATTTCTTGTAAGGCTGGTTTAGTGGTGATCAACACTTGTAACTTTTATTTGTGTGGGGAACTGTTTACCTATCCTTAAATTCTGAATGATAGTCTTGCTGGATACAGTATTCTTGGTTGCAGTTTTTTTTTTCTTTCAGCACTTTGAATACATCATGCTACTCCCTTATGGCCTGCAAAGTTTCTGCTAAAAAATCAGTGGATCACCTTATGTGATTTCCCTAGTATGTAACTGTTTTCTTTTCTCTTCCTGATTTAAAAATTATTTTTTTATCACTACTGTTTTTCCATTTTAATTATGTTTGTGTGAACCTATTTGGGTTGATCTTGTTGGCAAATCTCTGTACCTCCTGGATCTGGATGTCTGTTTCTTTGTCCAGACTAGGGACATTTTCAGCTATTATTTCTTCAAATAAATTTTCTTCATCTTTTTTTCTCTCTTCTTCTTTTGGGGTCACTATAATGGCAAGGTTATTATGCTCTATGATGTTGTTGAGTTCCCTTAACCAATTTTTTAAGTTTATTTATTTATTTTGAGAGAGGGAGAGAGAGAAAGAGAGAGAGGCAGGGAGGGACACAGAGAGAGGGAGAGAGAGAATTCCAAACAGGCTCTGCACTGCCAACACAGAATCTGATGCAGGGCTTGAACTCATGAACCTGAGCCAAAATCAAGAGTTGGACTCTTAAATGACTGAGGTACCTAGGCACCCTTCCCTTAACCTATATTTACTTTTTATTCTTTTTTTGTTTTTGTTTTTCAACTTGGTTGCTTTTTTAGCACTTTTTCTTCCAGCTCACTGATTTGTTCTTATGCTTCCTCTAATCCACTGTTGATTCCCTGCAGAATATTCTTAATTTCATCTATTGAGTTCATCATCTCTGATTGGTTCTTTTTAATATGATGTATCTCTTTGTTGACGGTCTCACCGAGATTTTCCACTCTTTTCTCAAGTCCAGTAAGTATATTATGAGCAGTAGGTTGAATTTTCTATTGGTCATATTACTTATCTGTTTCATTTGGCTATTGTGCTGTGATTTCATCCTATTCCCTCATTTAGGACATATTCCTCTGTGTCCTCATTTTGCTTAACTCTCTGTGCTTGTTTCTGTGTATTAAGAAAGTGAGCTATATCTCCTGCTTTTGAAAGTGGTAACCTTACCAAGAAAAGTTCCTGAAATTCCCTGTAGAATTATGTCCCCTGTTCACCAGAACCGGGTGCTTCAGGGGTGTCCTGTTTGTGAGTTGTCTGCATTTTACTATTGTGGCTGAACCATATTTCCCTTCATTCAGCTGCAATGCACCACTTTGCTTGCTGTTGGCAGAGTTTGTTCCCTTTGTTGTTAAGGACCAGTCTTGGGCTACATTGGGCCTGTACTTGGGTCAAACCTGATGCCTGCCTTCAACTCATTTTCTGGGGCTGTGGTGCCACAAAAGTACAGGGTGCTCTCCCTGTATTGTTCCTTGAGAGGATGGTCTGCAGTTAGATCAGATGTCTGTCTGTTCGGGTTGCAATGACTGCAACTATAGGTCTTTATCCTTGTGCTTCCCCCTGTTAGTGGGTGGGGTAGCAGTCAGATCAAATGTTTTCCTCCAAACCACTGCTGGGGCTGAAGTTGAATTCATGTGTATGGTTATTTCTCCCTTTCCTGGGCATGAGTCACTTTGGAGTGGTGCTGGTCATTGTTATGGCTATTTGCAGAATAAGATGTATCAGGAACCACTTTGGATGGACTACTGCCAAATGGGGTGGTTTATATGGGTAGAATCCACAGGAGAATGAAGTGTGCAGAGTACATGGTGTTAGCAAGGTAGGTGGAGAGTGTCATGCTAGTTCCCACAGGTGTCTAGCCATCTAGGCTGGGTGGGGAGAGAAATAGTGCCCACCAGCTCTTTCATTTGGGAAAAGTCTCCTAAAGATCACTGCCCTTCCTGTGCACACCCTGAGTTTAGTAAATAAATCTCCTTATATATTTTAAGCGCTTTTCAAACTACTGATTCCATGCTGTATTTTGGAGGGGTTGTTTATTATACTGTCTCTTTAAGGGTATGTACTCAGTTCCCTATCACCCTCTGGCTGTCCCAGACCTAAGTCTGCTTATTTTTAAAATACTCAGAGTGAAACCTGCTGGTTGTTCAAACCTGTAAAGTTAAGCCTCATTGGTTATTGAAGCCAAGTATTATAGGGATTCATCTTCCTATTGCAGGTACCCCACGTCTGGGGTGCCTGATGTGGGGTTTGTTCCTCTACCTTCTCAAAGCTTATAGTGTCCCTCCTGTTTGTGGTTAGTCTTACCAGGAGTTTGGTTCCAAACTGTGTCTCTGCCCATTCTACCCTTTTTGATGTGACCCCTCTACAGTTAACTGTGGTGATTGTGTTCTGCCAGTTTTGGGGTCATTTTCTGTGTTAGTTATCCTGATGGGACAAAGTGAACTTAGGGTCCTCTTTTTTTTGTTTTTGGTTTCCTCTCTTATTTTAGTGGGTTTATCTGTTATTAGCTTCTTGAGAAAGGGTACATGAAAAGCATTTAATTATTTTCATTCTTTAATGTCTGAAAAAGTTTTAAATTCTGCATTCACACTTATTCGGTCCTTTAGGAGATAGAGTTTCACGTTGGAAATAAATGTCCCTTAGAATTTTTAAAGCATTGCTTAACTGTTTTTCAGCCTCAGTGTTGTTATTGATGAGTTCATTACCATACTGATTCTAGATAAAACCTTCTTTTGTCTGTAGAAGTTTGTGGTATTTTTGTACCCAGTGGTATGAAATTTTATGATTATACACCAATGCGGGTATATTTTTACCCATTGTACCAGGAATTTGTGGACCCTTTCATTCCAGTAATTCATATTCTTCAGTTCTGGAAAAATTTTAAAAATTCATTGATTATTTAATCCCCATTTTTTCTCTTATTTTTCTGTGAGTCATATTATGTGGTTATTGGGCTTCCATGACAGTAGTCCTCTAATTTTCTTGTCTTTTATGTGTTTTCTTTTTCTTTCTCTCTTTGGCATGTGGAAAATTTCCTTGGTTCTATCCAACCATCAATGGTGTTATCTTCCTTAGCATCAAGCATATTCTGAAAGCATTGACACTCCCAGGAAAATCTTAAACTGATTCTTCTGAAATGGTCAATGTTCATCTCCAAGGGTGGTGTTGGGAAATTTTGTGCACCTAAGGTGTAATAGCTGAATGTGAAGGCTAACTAGTATTATAATTAAAATGTGGGACTTATTCTCAAAAAATGGTCTTTAAGAGTTGTGTGGGTGGGTAAAAATTTTTAGGAAAATGTTTGGATGGAAAAGAGAGGTGTTAGAGACAGGAACCTGTGTCTCTAAACGGAAGAGGATTGATGATTAAAGCAAGGAATGAGTGATATCTACAGGATTACTTTCTCTTTGTATCTTATGAATATTTTCAAGGCTCACACTGTGTACAGTATTAAGCCTAAGACAAATAATTGGTCTAAATCAAAACTTGGCTAACCTTAGACTGAGATTAATTGTGCAAATATTTATTTCATTCCCACTATTTATTTATTTACTCAACAAATATTTACTGAGTACTTACTATACATCAGGAACTCTTCCAGGCCATGAAGATATAGTGATAAAAATGCCACAATTCTGACTTCATGGAGCTTATTAACTGCCAAACACGGTTCTAGAGGTAGAGAATATAGTGTTGAACATGATAGCAAAGTCCCTGTTCTTGTGTAGCTTATATTATGGTTTTATATGGGAGTAGACTGGTAATAAAAAAAGGAAGATAATGTTAGATAATGATTAGGTTTAAGGTAAAAGAAAACAAGGTGATATGATATAGAGTAACTAGGTGACATTAAACTGAAATTTGGATGATTAGAAGAACCCATCCATGTGAAGTCTGGGGAAAAATCTTTATAGACAGAGAAAGAACTAAGAGTGTTACATGTCAGTGGGACAGAAAGGCTAGTATGGCTGAAGCATAGTGATAAAGAGGTAGTGGTATGACATGAAATGGGGTAGAAATAAATCAAGTAGGGTCTAGTTGTTTGTGTTAAAATATTTTGATTTTTAAATGATAGTAATAGATAGCTTTTGGAGGTCTTTAGGGAGAGTAATTAAATAATCTAACTTATATTTGAAAAAGATGACCTTCACTGCTCTTGTAGAATGGACCATACTGAGGTAACAATGTAAGTATGCAGACCAGTCAGGGGGCTATTGTGGCAATCTAGGCAAGAGAAATTATTGGATAGGGTATTAGCCATAGATATGGAGGAATGTAGATGGATTTGAGATATTCTTTCAAGGAAAAATTCATAGGAAAGTCTGGCAGATTTGGTTTAGGACTATAGGAAAAGAAGAGAATCAAGGCTTATTCCCTTTTTTGTTTGTTTGAGTGACCTGATGGATAGTAGTACCATTTCATGAGGTGGGAAAGGCTGGAGGAAGATCAGGTTTTGTGTGTTTGTGACATCAAGATTTCTGCTTGGGTATGTTAAGTTTGAGATGCCTATTGAATATACAAGTGGTGAGATAAATTAAGTAGTTGGATATACAAGTCTGGAGTTCAGGAATATAGTTAAAAGAGTCCCATCCCCATATAGATGGTTTGTATATGGTTGTGCAGCTGCATAAAATTTTCTAGGGAGAAAGTGTGGATGGGAAAGAGGGGTTTCAAACACTGAGACATACCAACATTTAGAGATTGAACAGAGGAAGAGAAATAAGTAAGGGAAATGAGGAAAGGCCAGTTAGGTAAAAGGAGACCCAGGTGAATATTGTGACAATAAGATAAAAGAAAAAAGTATTTCGAGAATAAGAAAGAGTGATTGCTTCCCAGTGCTTGAATAAGGACAAAGAAGTTTCTACCTATTAGTAATATAGATGCCATTAGTGACCTTGAAAATAATAATTTTAGTGGAATTTTAATTTTTAATTCCAATTGGAGTGGATTTGAGTTTAGAAACTTAGGTAAAGTAGTGGATACAGCGACTCTAGGTGATAGTTTAAAGATGTTTTTCTGTCGTAAAGAGCAGAGGATTTGGGCAGTAGCAGAAAGGGAGCATGGAGTCATGAGAGGGTTCTTTTTTCCTCATTTGCATGCTGATAGGAATGATCACTAGACCAGAATAAGATAATAATGTAGAAGAGAGTGAGTCCAGGTTTCAGAAGATCCTGAACTAGAAAAAACTTAAAGACTTAAAGAGAGACCACGGACATATGAAAAACCCACAGCTAACTTCATACACAATGGTGAAAACCTGAGAGCTTTTCCTCTAAGATCAGGAATGAGACAAATATGTCCACTCTAACAGCTTTTATTTGACATAGTACTGGAAGACCTAGCCACAGCAATCAGACAAGAGAAAGAAATAAGAGGCATCTATATTGTTTTTTAAAGTAGGCTTCACGCCCAGCATGGAGCTTGAACTCATGACCCTGAGATCAAGACCTGAGCTGAGATCAAGAGTCAGACATTCAACTGACTGAGCCATCCAGGCTCCTCAGAAGTGTCTATATTGTTAAAGAAGAATTTAAGCTGTCACTATTTGCAGATGACATTATATTATACATAGAAAATCCTGGACTCCACCAACATTACTAGAAGTAATAAATTAATTCAGTAAAGTTGCAAGATACGAAATAAATACCCATACATCTGTAGTATTACTATACTTTAATAACAAAGTAGCAGAAAGGAAAATGAAGAAAACAACTTTATTTACAATTGCCCTCAAAAGAATAAATACCTTGAAATAACAAAAAATGTGAAACACCTGTACTCTGAAATCTATAAAACATTTGATGAAAGAAACTAAAGTGACACAAAAAAATGGAAAGATATTCCATTTTTATGGATTAGAGGAATTAATATTGTTAAAATGTCCACATTACCCAAAGCAATCTACACATTCAATGAAGTCCTTATTAGCTCACTCTCTGCGCCATCTTAGTTTTGCATTCCCTGTACAAAATGCCTGGTGAAGTCCCTAAAACCTCGCTACAGAGTAGGAGTTTCCACAGCTCCAGGCTGTGAGACAGGGTCTGGAACAGAATGTGACAGTGATGGGGCGCCTGGGTGGCTCAGTCGGTTGGGCGGCCAACTTTGGCTCAGGTCATGATCTCACCGTTTGTTGAGTTCAAGCCCTGCGTCGGGCTCTGTGCTGACAGCTCAGAGCCTGGAGCCTGCTTCCAATTCTGTGTCTCTCTCTCTGCTGCTGCCCTGCTCACACTCTGTCTCTCTCTCAAAAATAAATAAAGATTTTTTAAAAACTAAAAAAAAAGAATCTGACAGTGATGAATCAGTACCATACCTAGAGGAACAGGATTCCACACTGGCAAATGTGCAATAAGCTCAACTGGCAGCAGCAGCTGAAATCAATGAAGAACCAGTCAGAAAAAGCACAACAGAGCCAGAGTGAAAAGAAGGCATGGAAGGCATGGAATGTCCAAACTGAGTCTTCAACAGGTTACAAGAGTCACTGTCCAGAAACCTAAGAATATTCTCTTTGTCATCACAAAACCAGATGTCTACAAACACCCAGCTTCTGATATCTACATAGTTTTAGGGGAAGCCAAGTAATTGGATTTATGTCAGGAAACACAACTAGTAGCTGCTAAGAAATTCAAAGTTCAACGTGAAGCTGACTTCAACATTCAGGAAAACACACAGACTCCAACTGTACGACAGGAAAGTGAAAAGGATGAGGTTTTTAGAACAGGTGTAAAGGTTAAGGACATAGAATTTGTCATGTCACAAGCAAATGTGTCAAGAGCAAAGCCCTGAAGAACAACAGTAATGACATTGTAAATGCTATTATGGAATTAACAACATAACCATCTGAAAATGGGGATCATTTGTTGGTGTTTCAAAAGAATAACTGAAGCTTGGTTTGAAATTTGTACTGTTTCTATCATTAATAAAGTTATGGCTTCTTGTTGGATAAAAAAAGAAATCCCTATCAAAAGACCAACAGCATTTTAAACAAAACTAGAACAAATATTAAAATTTGTTTGGAACAACAAAAGACCTCAAATATCCAGATCAATTTTGAACAACAACAACAACAACAAAAAAACAAATCTAGAGGTATCACAATCCCAGATTTCAAGATATACTACAAATCTGTAGTCATCAAAACAGTATGGTACTGGCCCAAAAAATAGACATGTAGTTCAATGGAACAGAGCAGAAAGCCTAGAAATAAACCCATGATTATATGATTAATTATTAATCTTCCAAAAATCAGGCAAGCATATACAATGGGAAAAAGACAGTCTCTATAACAAACGGTGTTGGAAAACTGGTCAGCTACATGCAAAAGAATGAAACTGGGCCACTTTCTAACACCACACACAAATATAAACTTAAATGGATTAAAGACCTGAAACCATAAAACTCCTAGGAGGAAACATAAGCAGTGATTTCTTTGACATCAGCAGTAGCAAAATTTTTCTAGGTATATCTTCTCTGGCAAGGGAAATGAAGGCAATAATAAACTATTGGGAATATACCAAAATAAAAAGCTTCTGTGCAGCAAAGGAAACCATCAACAAAACAAAAAGGAAACCTATTAAGTGGGTGAAGATTTTTGCAAATGATATATCTAAAAGGAGTTAATATCCAAAATACATAAAGAACTTATACAACTCCTCTCTCCCCGGTATCTCACCTCTGCATCAGTGCAGTTAGGCATCAGCAAATTAATGAGAGGAGAGAGGAGGCCCCTGCTCTTGGGCACCCGCAGGAACTTACTCCAGCTCCGGACACACCGTAAACACTTTCATCTAATGGAAGATAAGTTGTGAAATCGGATTTCTGAACCACAAGACACTTGTGTAAAAATGGCATTCCATGCCAGGCCTGAAATGTTCCAAAGCTCAGTTTGGTTTTGTTAGAACATTCTATCTGGTCTCGCTGGATCAAGCTCTCCTCTCCAGATCGGCCTATATGGGGAACTGAAAATAATCCTGTTTCAACGTTTTAGGAGGTTCCGGAAGATGGCGGCGTAGGAGGACGCGGGACTCACAGCGCGTCCTGCCGATCACTTAGATTCCACCTACACCTGCCTAAAGAACCCAGAAAACCGCCAGAGGATTAGCAGAAGGGAGTCTCCGGAGTCAAGCGCAGACTAGAGGCCCACGGAAGAGGGTAGGAAGGGCGGCGAGGCGGTGCGCGCTCCACGGACTGGCGGGAGGGAGCCGGGGCGGAGGGGCGGCTCGCCGGCCAAGCAGAGCCCCCGAGTCTGGCTGGCAAAAGCCGAGGGGCCGGACGGACTGTGTTCCGAAAGCAAGCGCGACTTAGCGTCTGGGAGGTCATAAGTTAACAGCTCTGCTCAGAAAGCGGGAAGGCTGGAGGACAAAGGGAGGGAGAGCTGCTGAGCCCCCGGACGGCAGAGCTCAGCTTGGCGGGGAACAAAGGCGCTCGCCAGCGCCATCTCCCCCGCCCATCCCCCAGCCAAAATCCCAAAGGGAACCAGTTCCTGCCAGGGAACTTGCTCGCTCCGCGCAAACACCCAACTCTGTGCTTCTGCGGAGCCAAACCTCCGGCAGCGGATCTGACTCCCTCCCGCTGCCACAGGGCTCCTCCTGAAGTGGATCACCTAAGGAGAAGCGAGCTAAGCCTGCCCCTCCAGCCCCCGTGCACCTTGCCTACCCACCCCAGCTAATACGCCAGATCCCCAGCAACACAAGCCTGGCAGTGTGCAAGTAGCCCAGACGGGACACGCCACCCCACAGTGAATCCCGCCCCTAGGAGAGGGGAAGAGAAGGCACACACCAGTCTGACTGTGACCCCAGCGGTGGGCTGGGGGCAGACATCGGGTCGGACTGTGGCCCCGCCCACTAACTCCAGTTATACACCACAGCACAGGGGAAGTGCCCTGCAGGTCCTCACCATGCCAGGGACTCTCCAAAATGACCAAACGGAAGAATTCCCCTCAGAAGAATCTCCAGGAAATAACAACAGCTAATGAACTGATCAAAAAGGATTTAAATAATATAACAGAAAGTGAATTTAGAATAATAGTCATAAAATTAATCGCTGGGCTTGAAAACAGTATACAGGACAGCAGAGAATCTCTTGCCACAAAGATCGAGGGACTAAGGAACAGTCACGAGGAGCTGAAAAACGCTTTAAACGAAATGCAAAACAAAATGGAAACCATGATGGCTCGGCTTGAAGAGGCAGAGGAGAGAATAGGTGAACTAGAAGATAAAGTTATGGAGAAAGAGGAAGCTGAAAGAAAGAGAGATAAAAAAAATCCAGGAGTATGAGGGGAAAATTAGAGAACTAAGTGATACACTAAAAAAAAATAATATACGCATAATTGGTATCCCAGAGGAGGAAGAGAGAGGGAAAGGTGCTGAAGGGGTACTTGAACAAATTATAGCTGAGAACTTCCCTGAACTGGGGAAGGAAAAAGGCATTGAAATCTAAGAGGCACAGAGAACTCCTTTCAGACGTAACTTGAATCAATCTTCTGCACGACATATCATAGTGAAACTGGCAAAATACAAGGATAAAGAGAAAATTCTGAAAGCAGCAAGGGATAAACGTGCCCTCACATATAAAGGGAGACCTATAAGACTCGTGACTGATCTCTCCTTTGAAACTTGGCAGGCCAGAAAGGCTTGGCACGATATCTACAGTGTGCTAAACAGAAAAAATATGCAGCCGAGAATCCTTTATCCAGCAAGTCTGTCATTTAGAATAGAAGGAGAGATAAAGGTCTTCCCAAACAAACAAAAACTGAAGGAATTTGTCACCACGAAACCAGCCCTACAAGAGATCCTAAGGGGGATCCTGTGAGACAAAGTACCAGAGACATCACTACAAGCATAAAACATACAGACATCACAATGACTCTAAACCCATATCTTTCTATAATAACACTGAATGTAAATGGATTAAATGCACCAACTAAAAGACATAGGGTATCAGAATGGATACAAAAACAAGACCCATCTATTTGCTGTCTACAAGAGACTCATTTTAGATCTGAGGACACCTTTAGATTGAGAGTGAGGGGATGGAGAACTATTTATCATGCTCCTGGAAGCCAAAAGAAAGCTGGAGTAGCCATACTTATATCAGACAAACTAGACTTTAAATTAAAGGCTGTAACAAGAGATGAAGAAGGGCATTATATAATAATCACAGGGTCTATCCACCAGGAAGAGCTAACTATTATAAATGTCTATGCGCCAAATACCCGAGCCCCCAGATATATAAAACAATTACTCATAAACATAAGCAACCTTATTGATAAGAATGTGGTCATTGCAGGGGACTTTAACACCCCACTTACAGAAATGGATAGATCATCTAGACACACAGTCAATAAAGAAACAAGGGCCCTGAATGATACATTGGATCAGATGGACTTGACAGATATATTTAGAACTCTGCATCCCAAAGCAACAGAATATACTTTCTTCTTGAGTGCACATGGAACATTCTCCAAGATAGATCATATACTGGGTCACAAAACAGCCCTTCATAAGTTTACAAGAATTGAAATTATACCATGCATACTTTCAGACCACAATGCTATGAAGCTTGAAATCAACCACAGGAAAAAGTCTGGAAAACCTCCAAAAGCATGGAGGTTAAAGAACACCCTACTAACGAATGAGTGGGTCAACCAGGCAATTAGAGAAGAAATTAAAACATATATGGAAACAAACGAAAATGAAAATACAACAATCCAAATGCTTTGGGACGCAGCGAAGGCAGTCCTGAGAGGAAAATACATTGCAATCCAGGCCTATCTCAAGAAACAAGAAAAATCCCAAATACAAAATCTAACAGCACACCTAAAGGAAATAGAAGCAGAACAGCAAAGGCAGCCTAAACCCAGCAGAAGAAGAGAAATAATAAAGATCAGAGCAGAAATCAACAATATAGAATCTAAAAAAACTGTAGAGCAGATCAACGAAACCAAGAGTTGGTTTTTTGAAAAAATAAACAAAATTGACAAACCTCTAGCCAGGCTTCTCAAAAAGAAAAGGGAGATGACCCAAATAGATAAAATCATGAATGAAAATGGAATGATTACAACCAATCCCTCAGAGATACAAACAATTATCAGGGAATACTATGAAAAATTATATGCCAGCAAATTGGACAACCTGGAAGAAATGGACAAATTTCTAAACACCCACACTCTTCCAAAACTCAATCAGGAGGAAATAGAAAGCTTGAACAGACCCATAACCAGCGAAGAAATTGAATCGGTTATCAAAAATCTCCCAACAAATAAGAGTCCAGGACCAGACGGCTTCCCAGGGGAGTTCTACCAGACATTTAAAGCAGAGATAATACCTATCCTTCTCAAGCTATTCCAAGAAATAGAAAGGGAAGGAAAACTTCCAGACTCATTCTATGAAGCCAGTATTACTTTGATTCCTAAACCAGACAGAGACCCAGTAAAAAAAGAGAACTACAGGCCAATATCCCTGATGAATATGGATGCAAAAATTCTTAATAAGATACTAGCAAATCGAATTCAACAGCATATAAAAAGAATTATTCACCATGATCAAGTGGGATTCATTCCTGGGATGCAGGGCTGGTTCAACATTCGCAAATCGATCAACGTGATACATCACATTAACAAAAAAAAAGAGAAGAACCATATGATCCTGTCAATCGATGCAGAAAAGGCCTTTGACAAAATCCAGCACCCTTTCTTAATAAAAACCCTTGAGAAAATCGGGATAGAAGGAACATACTTAAAGATCATAAAGGCCATTTATGAAAAGCCCACAGCTAACATCATCCTCAACGGGGAAAAACTGAGAGCTTTTTCCCTGAGATCAGGAACACGACAGGGATGCCCACTGTCACCGCTGTTGTTTAATATAGTGCTGGAAGCTCTAGCATCAGCAATCAGACAACAAAAGGAAATCAAAGGCATCAAAATTGGCAAAGATGAAGTCAAGCTTTCGCTTTTTGCAGATGACATGATATTATACATGGAAAATCCGATAGACTCCACCAAAAGTCTGCTAGAACTGATACATGAATTCAGCAAAGTTGCAGGATACAAAATCAATGTGCATAAATCAGTTGCATTCTTATACACTAACAATGAAGCAACAGAAAGACAAATGAAGAAACTGATCCCATTCACAATTGCACCAAGAAGCATAAAATACCTAGGAATAAATCTAACCAAAGATGTAAAAGATCTGTATGCTGAAAACTATAGAAAGCTTATGCAGGTAATTGAAGAAGATATAAAGAAATGGAAAGACATTCCGTGCTCATGGATTGGAAGAATAAATATTGTCAAAATGTCAATACTACCCAAAGCTATCTACACATTCAATGCAATCCCAATCAAAATTGCACCAGCATTCTTCTCGAAACTAGAACAAGCAATCCTAAAATTCATATGGAACCACAAAAGGCCCCGAATAGCCAAAGTAATTTTGAAGAAGAAGACCAAAGCAGGAGGCATCACAATCCCAGACTTTAGCCTCTACTACAAAGCTGTCATCATCAAGACAGCATGGTATTGGCACAAAAACAGACACATAGACCAATGGAATAGAATAGAAACCCCAGAACTAGACCCACAAACATATGGCCAACTCATCTTTGACAAAGCAGGAAAGAACATCCAATGGAAAAAAGACAGTCTCTTTCACAAATGGTGCTGGGAGAACTGGACAGCAACATGCAGAAGGTTGAAACTAGACCACTTTCTCACACCATTCACAAAAATAAACTCAAAATGGATAAAGGACCTGAATGTGAGACAGGAAACCATCAAAACCTTAGAGGAGAAAGCAGGAAAAGACCTCTCTGACCTCAGCCGTAGCAATCTCTTACTCGGCACATCCCCAAAGGCAAGGGAATTAAAAGCAAAAGTGAATTACTGGGACCTTATGAAGATAAAAAGCTTCTGCACAGCAAAGGAAACAACCAACAAAACTAAAAGGCAACCAACGGAATGGGAAAAGATATTTGCAAATGACACATCGGACAAAGGGCTAGTATCCAAAATCTATAAAGAGCTCATCAAACTCCACACCAGAAAAACAAATAACCCAGTGAAGAAATGGGCAGAAAACATGAATAGACACTTCTCTAAAGAAGACATCCGGATGGCCAACAGGCACATGAAAAGATGTTCAACGTCGCTCCTTATCAGGGAAATACAAATCAAAACCACACTCAGATACCACCTCACGCCAGTCAGAGTGGCCAAAATGAAGAAATCAGGGGACTATAGATGCTGGAGAGGATGTGGAGAAACAGGAACCCTCTTGCACTGTTGGTGGGAATGCAAATTGGTGCAGCTGCTCTGGAAAGCAGTGTGGAGGTTCCTCAGAAAATTAAAAATAGACCTACCCTATGACCCAGCAATAGCACTGCTAGGAATTTATCCAAGGGATACAGGAGTACTGATGCATAGGGGCACCTGTACCCCAATGTTTATAGCGGCACTCTCAACAATAGCCAAATTATGGAAAGAGCCTAAATGTCCATCAACTGATGAATGGATAAAGAAATTGTGGTTTATATACACAATGGAATACTACGTGGCAATGAGAAAAAATGAAATATGGCCTTTTGTAGCAACATGGATGGAACTGGAGAGTGTGATGCTAAGTGAAATAAGCCATACAGAGAAAGACAGATACCATATGGTTTCACTCTTATGTGGATCCTGAGAAACGTAACAGAAACCCATGGGGGAGGGGAAGGAAAAAAAAAAAAAAAGAGGTTAGAGTGGGAGAGAGCCAAAGCATAAGAGACTGTTAAAAACTGAGAACAAACTGAGGGTTGATGGGGGGTGGGAGGGAGGGCAGGGTGGGAGGGAGGGCAGGGTGGGTGATGGGTATTGAGGAGGGCACCTTTTGGGATGAGCACTGGGTGTTGTATGGAAACCAATTTGACAGTAAATTTCATATATTAAAAAATAAAAAAAATAAAAAAAAAAAGAACTTATACAACTCAGCACCAAAACAAAAAAAATTGATTAAAAATGGCCAGAGTACCTGAATAGACACTTTTCTTAAGAAGACATATGGATGGCCAATAGACACATGAAAAGATGCTCAAAATCATTAAACATCTGGGAAATGCAAATCAAAACCACAAGGGGATGTTACCTTATGCCTGTTAGAATGGCAAAATAAAATATAAGAAATAACAAGTGTTGGTGAGGAAGTGGAGAAAAAGGAACCTTCATATAGTATTGGTGGAAATGTCAATTTGTGCAACCAATGTGAACAATATGGAGGTTCCTCAAAAAATTAAAATAGAAATACCATTATGATCCAATAATTCCACTGTTGGACATTTTCAAGGAAAATGAAACACTAATTCAAAAAGATATATGCACCCTTATGTTTATTGCAGCATTATTTATAATAGCCAAGATATGAAGCAATGTAAGTGTCCATCAATAGATGAATGGATAAGAAAGATGTGATATATATATATATATATATAAATATATGCCATAAAAAAGGTTGAAATAATGCTATTTGACACACATGGATGGTCCTAGAAGGTATTATGCTAAGTGGAGTAAGTCAGACTGAGAAAGACAAATGCCATATGATTCTACTCATAAGTGGAATCTAAAAAGAAGCAGAAGCAGGCCTCTGAATATAGAGAACAAACTGATAGTTTCCAGAGGGGATGGTAGTGGAGGGCTGGGAAAAATTAGTGAAGAGAAGTGGGAGATACTGGCTGTCAGATGTGGAATGAATAAGTCACAGGAATAAAAGGCACAGCATAAGGGGAAAAAAAAGAGACCATGGTCAAGCCTGTTAGCACTTTCTTGCACTTAACCTTTGCAAATATTCCTTTTATTCTTCTACTTCCCTTACTTAGACAACTGTAATTTTCATCATAAAGAATAGGGAAGTCTTGATCTGTAAGATATGCAATGTAATCTGTGTCCCTGACTTGCCTAACCTACTTTTTACTACCTCTAGTTTTACAAACCTGGTTATTTTGGGGCTAACAGTGTTATCGCTGGACTTGTAGGATGGCATGCTAAATCATATACAGGCCTCGTGGACATAGATTCATCACATTTGATATCTATAATGCTCTACATTGTGTCTGTGAGTTAAGCTTTATATATTTTGTGACCTAATAAAGAGATAATCATCTAGATGATTATTATAGTTACCATTTATTGGTTGCTTACCATGTGCCAAGCACTTCATGAATTGGGGTGTGTGTGTGAGTGTGTGTGTGTGTGTGTGTGTGTGTGTACAGGTATATGTGTGTACATGTATATAGTTTTGTTAATTCTTGCCACAATTTTTTTTTACATTTTTAAAAAAATTTTTTAACATTTATTTATTTTTGAGACAGAGAGAGACAGAGCATGAACGGGGGAGGGTCAGAGAGAGAGGGAGACACAGAATCCGAAACAGGCTCCAGGCTCTGAGCCATCAGCACAGAGCCCGACGCAGGGCTCGAACTCACAAACCGCGAGATCGTGACCTGAGCCGAAGTCGGACGCTTAACCGACTGAGCCACCCAGGCACCCCTTTACATTTTTAAAATATTTATTTTTGAGAGACAGAGACACACAGTGCAGGCGGGGGAGGGAAGGGGGGGGAGACACAGAATCTGAAGCAGGCTCCAGGCTCCGAGCTGTCGGCACAGAGCCCAATGCGGGGCTCGAACCCACAAACCATGAGGTCATGACCTGAGCCAAAGTTGGACACTCAACCAACTGAGCTACCCAGGAGCCCAATCCTTGCCACAAATTTATTAAATTGGTACTATCATTATTCTCATAATATAAATTAGGAAACTGGGGTATAGGGAATTTGAGTACCTTACACTGTATCATACATCAAGGAAGCTTATGCCTAGGTTTGTGATTATGAAAGTCATGCACTTAATCACTGATATATATTGCTTGAATTATTCTTTATTTAAAAAAATATAATTTATTGTCAAATTGGCTAACATACAGTGTGTAAATTGTGCTCTTGGTCTTTGGGGTAGATTCCTGTGGTTCTTTGCTTACATAAAACACCCAGTGCTCATCCCAACAAGTGCCCTCCTCAATGCCCATCACCCTTTTCACCTCTTCCCCACCCCCATCAATCCTCAGTTTTTTCTCTATATTTAAGAGTCTCTTATGGTTTGCCTCCCTCCCTCTCTGTTTGTAACTATTTTTTCCCCTTCCCTTCCCCCATGGTCTTCTGTTAAGTTACTCAATATCTACATATGAATGAAAACATATGACATCTGTCTTTCTTTGACTTATTTCACTTAGCATAATACCTTCCAGTTCCATCCACGTTGCTGCAAATGGCATGATTTCATTCTTTCTCATTGCCAAGTAGTATTCCATTGTATATATAAACCACATCTTTATCCATTCATCAGTTGATGGACATTTAGGCTGTTTCCATAATTTGGCTATTGTTGAAAGAGCTGCTATAAACATTGGGGTACAAGTGCCCCTATGCATCAGCACTCCTGTATCCCTTGGGTAAATTCCTAGTAGTGCTATTGCTGGGTCGTAGGGTAGTTCTTTTTTAAAAATTTTTTTAGACAAAATATCTTTTATTCTGAATTAAACAAAATCAAAATTCTAAAAAAGTAGTGCTTATAAGATACCCTGAAATATTTTTAGTTGTGTAAATTTTCTTTAAACCTGAATTAGCTCAAATGTGTCAGTATAATATCTTTTTTTATCTGTATGGAGACCAAAACAACTACAACCACAGTAACACTTGACAGAATTTTGATGTCTGAGAACCCCTGGACATTGGACAGCATCCAATTAAAATATCAGTGTCACTTTCATTTATCAAAGAAAATATCTTATCAAGCTCCCAAAACAAATTTGAGGAGTTAAGTTGAGTTTGAAGAGAAAGACCAAGGTAAATCTGGGAACACAGTTTTCATCTGGTGAAAGTTGAAATCCACATATACATTCTAATCGAAGACCTGTCCTATGTAGGATTTTTCAAGTTTTTAAAGAGTCTACCAGGCCAAACCCTTTGCTGTCTTTACTGCTTTTGCTTTGCTTTTCCCCTTCCCTTTTTCTCACTATGCCTTCAGCCTTTTCCTTTGTCTCTGGTTCATCCATATGGGGTATTGTCCATGCTGGTCTAGAAGACTCTTTTTGGTTCTCTTAATATCAGTCTCCATCTTCATGTCATCTTTTTCATCTTGTACCACACAGTCAGTTTTCTCTTGATAATGTTTATGTACCACCACAGTTGCTATCTCTTGAACATCTTTCATTAAAACATCATTATCTATTTTAAGAATACTTTTAAGTCTGCTGAGCTCCTGGGGGGCACCCTTTTATCTCTTTTCAGAATGCATCTTCCTTTTCCACTTACTCCATAAGGTTTTAGCCATATGTTACCTGGAAAGCAGGAAAGTCAGAAACTCGCAGATGGCATGCAGACCACGCTGGCTGGAAGTCTTCTCTATTTTTAATTTTTTGATGAACCTCCACACTGTTTTCCAGAGTGGCTGCACGAGTTTGCATTCCCACCAGCAGTGCAAGAGGGTTCTCATTTCTCCACATCCTCGCCAGCATCTGTTGTTTCCTACGTTGTTAATTTTAGCCACACTGACCCATGTGAGATGGTATTTTGATTTGTATTTCCCTGATGATGATTGATGTTGAACATCTTTTCACGTGTCTGCTGGTAATCTGGATGTCTTCTTTGGAAAAGTGTCTATTCATGTCTTCTTCCCATTTCTTCACTGGGTTGTTTTTCAGGTGTTGGGTTTGGTAAGTTCTTTGTAGATTTTGGATACTAACCCTTTATCTGATATGTCATTTACAAATATCTTTTCCCATTCTGTCAGTTGCCTTTTTGTTTTGTTGATTGTTTCCTTTGCAGTGCAGAAGCTTTTTATCTTCATGAGGTCCCAATAGTTCATTTTTGCTTTTAATTCCCTTGCCTTTGGAGATGTGTCAAGTAAGAAATTGCTGTGGCTGAGGTCAGAGAGGTTGTTGCCTCTTTTCTTCTCTAGGGTTTTGATGGTTTCCTGTCTTACATTCAGGTCCTTCATCCATTTTGAGTTTATTTTTGTGGGTAGTGTAAGAAAGTGGTCTAGTTTCATTGTTCTGCATGTTGCTGTCCAGTTCTCTCAGCACCATTTGTTAAAGAGACTGTTTTTTTTTCTTTTGGATACTCTTTCCTGCTTTGTCAAAGATTAGTTGGCCATACATTTGTGGGTCCAATTCTGGGTTCCCTATTTTATCCCATTGGTCTATATGTCTGTTTTTGTGCCAGTACCATACTGTCTTGATGATTACAGCTTTGTAGTAGAGGCTGAAGTCTGGGATTGTGATGCCTCCCACTTGGGTTTTCTTTTTCAATATTACTTTGGCTATTCGGGGTCTTTTGTGGTTCCATACAAATATTAGGATTTTTTTTCTAGCTTTGAGAAGAATGCCAGTGCAATTTTGATTGGGATTGCATTGAATGTGTAGCTTGCTTTGGGTAGTATTGACAGTTTAATAATATTTATTCTTCCAATCCATGAGCATGGAATGTTTTTCCATTTCTTTGTGTCTTCTTCAATTTCCTTCAACAGCTCTATAGTTTTCAGCATATAGATCTTTTACATCTTTGGTTAGATTTATTCCTAGGTATTTCTTGGTTCTTGGTGCAATTGTGAATGGGATCAGTTTCTTTATTTCTCTTTCTGTTGCTTCATTTATTGGTGTGTAGAAATACAAACGATTTCTGTACATTGATTATGTATCCTGCGACTTTGCTGAATTCATGTATCAGTTCCAACAGACTTTTAGTGGAGTCTTTTGGGTTTTCCATGTCAAGTATCATGTTGCTAAAAGTGAAAGTTTGAATTCTCTTTGCCAATTTTGATGCCTTTTATTTCATTTTCTTGTCTGATTTCTGAGGCTAGGACTTCCAACACTATGTTGAACAACAGTAGTGAGAGTGGACATCCCTGTCATGTTCCTGACCTCAGGGGGAAAGTTCTTATTTTTTCCCCATTGAGGATGATATTAGCTGTGGGATTTTTATAAATGGCTTTTATGATGTTTAGGTATGTTCCTTCTATCCTGACTTTCTCGAGGGTTTATTAAGAAATGATGCTGAATTTTGTCAATTGCTTTTTCTGCATCTATTGACAGAATCATATGGTTTTTATCCTTTCTTTTATTAATGTGATGTATCACATTGATTGATTTGTGAATATCGAACCAGCCCTGCAGCCCAGGAGTGAATCCCACTTGATCATGGTGAAAAATTCTTTTTATATGCTGTTGAATTTGATTTGCTAGTATCTTGTTGAGAATTTTTGCATCCATTTGCATCAGAGATATTGGTCTGTAATTCCCCTTTTTTGTGGGTTCTCCGGTTTTGGAATCAAGGTAATGCTAGCTTCATTGAATGAGTCCAGAAGTTTTCCTTCCATTTCTATTTTTTGGAACAGCCTGAGGAGCATAGGTATTACCTCTGCTTTAAATGTCTGGTAGAATTCCCCTGGGAAGCCATGTGGTCCAGGACTCTTATTTCTTGGGAGTTTTTGATAACTGATTCAATTTCTTCACTAGTTATGGGTCTGTTCAAATGTTCTATTTCTTCCCCTTCGAATTTTGGTAGTGTGTGGGTGTCCAGGAATTTTTCCACTTCTTACAGGTTGTACAGTTTGTTGGCAAAAACTTTTCATAGTATTCTCTGATAATTGTATTTCCGAGGGGTTGGTTGTGATATGTCCAATTTCATTCGTGATTTTGTCTATTTGTGTCCTCTCTTCTTTTTTTTGACAAGTCTGGCTAGGGGTTTATCAACTTTGTTTATTTTTTCAAAAACTAGCTTTTAGTTTCATTGATCTGTTCTACTGTTTTGTTTGTTTGTTTTGATTCTATATTGTTTATTTCTGCTCTGATATTTATTATTTCTGTTCTTCTGCAGGCCTTGGGGTTTCTTTGTTGTTCTGCTTCTAGTTCCTTTAGGTGTGCTGTTAGATTTTGTATTTGGAATTTTTCTTGTTTCTTGAGATAGGCCTGTATTGCAATGTATTTTCCTCTTAGGGCTGCCTTTTTTTGTATCCCAAAGGGTTTGGACTGTTGTGTTTTCATTTTCATTTGTTTCCATATTTTTGTCTTGTTTTATTTCCATATATTTTTAAATTTCTTCTTTAATTGCCTGGTTGACCCATTCATTCTTTAGTAGGATGTTCTTTAACCTCCATGCATTTGGAAGTTTTCCACACTTTTTCCTGTGGTTGATTTCAAGTTTCACAGTATTGTGATCTGAAAATGTGCATGGTATGATCTCAATTCTTTCATATGTATTGAGGGCTGTTTTGTGACCCAGTATGTGATATGTCTTGGATAATGTTCCATGTGCACTTGAGAAGAATGTTTATTCTGCTGCCTTAGGATGAAAAGTTCTCCATATATCTGTCAAGTCCATCTGGTCCAGTGGATCATTCAGGGCCACTCTTTCTTTATTGATTTTCTGTCTAGATGATCTGTCCATTGTTGTAAGTGGAGTATTAAAGTCCCCTGTGATTACCACATTCTTACCAATAAGACTGTTTATCTTTGTGTTTAATTGTTTTATGCATTTGTGTGCTTTTAACTGGGTGCATAAACATTTATAATTGTTAGCTCTTCTTGATGGGTGGACCCTGTAATTATTATATAATGTCCTTCTTCATCTCTTACTACTGCCTTTAGTTTAAAATCTCATTTGTCTGATATAAGTATGGCTACTCTCACTTTCTTTTGAATTCCAGTAGCATGATAGATGTTTCTCCATCCCCTCACTTTCAATCTGAAGGTGTCCTCAGGTCTAAAGTGGGTCTCCTCTAGACAGCAAATAGATGGGTCTTGCCTTTTTTTAATCCATTATAATACCTTATGTCTTTTGATTGGAGCATTTATTCTAAGGGGCTAAGTCCAGAGAACTAATGACAATTCGAACCTTTAACTAAATCTGTAAAATACAAATTGAATCAGGCCATATTTGAGGTTTTTGTACCTGCTATTTCCCTATGGGTTGTTTTGATGGGCTCCAGACAAAGTCAATACATATTAGAGCTGGTATGCTGGCAAGACCCAAGGACTTCCAACATTTCTTTTGATTCTCATATGATTTTGGAAGGATCTCCTTATGTTAAAGAACATGGATAATATCGTCATTGGAATTCTGTAAGAAAATATATGGTCTTTTAGGTTGGCTCTTGAATCTCAGGACTCTGAAGAACTGGCCCCAGCTTAATTTCACCTGTTTTTGACTTTCAATAAATCACTGATATAAACACTTAGCTGGTATTTCTTGGCTTTCTGACTCCTGACTGAAGATACATGTGTTCTGAAGTAAAATTTCACTCCAGACTTATACTACAGAGACTTCTATTCTGGCATCTCTATTGCCACCTCCTGGAGTGAGGAAGCTCTCCCTCAGCTAGATAACTGCTTAAACATAATAGCCACAGGGCAAAAGTCTTTTAGCAGCATAGAAAGCTATTTACATAAAGTATGAACCTGTAAGTAGCCCATTCTATTCTAGGTAAATCAGAACCCTCCCATCCCACCTGAGTAGATAGAAACATTTTTGAATTTTAGTTCTCTTTATAGCCCCAGCTATAAAGCTCACAGTGAAAGGCTGTTGCCTATGATGCAACTAGACCTGAGCTGTGTAGCTGGGCTCGCTTTTTAAGGCTCTGTCATACTGGGAAAGCTGATGAGGCAAGTGATTGGTGGAGAGGAAACAAAGAGCAGTCCAGGTAGTTATGGAGTAAGTCATACATCATTTCCAAAGTTTAGATTAATTCTATGGCTCAAGAAGAAAGGTAGATTAAGTAAGGAAATGAGAATGAGGAAATAGAGGTTATGCACAAATACTGAACAATGAATATTACTTTTCCCTCATTGTTAGACTTTAGGGTGACCTCTGGGTAAGTCTGAACAAAGGTGGGCCAGTCAGAAAACTGGGCTTCCCTGATGTTTCTGTACTCCTTCTTTGCCCTGGTTGATTCTATTCTCAGCCACCATGGGCTGGATGACCTCCAGTCCCTTGCCCTTTGGCTTAAGAGTCTTTGGGCAGACCAAATGGAATATTCATGTGCAAAGTTGGTGAAATAAATCAAGTAGGAAAAAAATCCATTTTGGTGTGGTCATTGTGTCAGCTTTTATTATTTCAGTTCAGCATGGCTGCATATATAAATCTCCTTTAAGGAACCAGAAAAAGGATACATGAAATAACATTTTTAAGAGGCATAGTCACCTGCTTCTAATAATAATTACTACTTGCAAAGCCTGGAAGTGTTTATTTAAGATGTTCTTATTTTTTGAACGATTGACTGGTTCTCTTATTTATACATATAAGAAAAAAAGCAAGTAGGGAGAGGAAATTGTTGCTGCAGAAACATGAAAGTCACATTTTTGGCACTGTTCCCTGGTTGATGTCATTTTAGGGAATGTGCTAAAGGCCACTATTTTCCAGAGGAAAACTTTTTCTTTTTCCATAGAAGACTGTTTGTGGGCACTTATTGCCCACTCTGAAGTCAGGCCAAAACCAAACTAAGCCCTTTTCTGTCTTGTTTGGCAGTACCAGGTCAAGCCCACCTGAAGTAGGAGTCCAAAAGTTTTGCTGGTCACTGTGCCCAGCCATTCCATGAACCCTCTTATACTTTCTGAATCTTCTCTTTAGGGGTTTCTCAGCTGCCTGAAATTTTCACAAGTTACTGGGAAGATTAGTTTTCCCTTGTGTGTGAAAGCCCTAAGGGTTCCCAGGGGTATGTGTGTATAAGGGTAATCCCTGAGCTGACTCCTGAGGTACCACAGTGCTTTGTGGGTAGAGGCTTGGATCCAGCTATTCTCATTCCTTCTTACTCTTAAGTGGTCCAAAGCAAAATGGGATATTGACCCTACTGCCACCTGATAGTAGTCCTATCCCTGTCCCCAATTCCCTTGCCCAGCCTGTCTTCATGCTCCCATTTGAAGCTGCTTTAGAGACCTTTTAAAAACCACTTGTCATGGTTTAGAGGACTTTACTTGGATCCATCTAACATAAAATAAAGAGATCATGAAATTGCCCATAGTTTAGTGTGGGCCACAAAAAGTCAGGTCTGGGTTCTCACTATTTCCCCCATCCTTTCAGCACACAGGCAGACACTTGTACTTCAGGATCATTCTCACTTCCACATCTTTATTCTCCTTTAATGAACACTTTGCACAAAACTGCTCTCATCACTGGCTCACTACTGTACCCTCATCTGGTTAAGGCCTCTGCTTAGCTTTTAAACCTTCTAACACTTTACTCCAGCTTTGATCTCCTATTCCCCAACATTCATTCTTTCCCATATTTATAGCGATTTCATTAATTTCATAATTGAAAGGCAAAGTTAGGAAAAATAGTGCTTTATGGAAGCATTTATACAAAGCATAGTGGCCCAAAAGAAGCTGCAATTAATTCTGCTTTGGGAAGTCAGAGAAGGCCTTGAAGATGAGATGATGCTTCAGTGTGAGTCTCTAGGGCTCAGAATGAGTCCATAAGGAAAACACGTAAGAAGGAGAAGACATATCCAGGTGTCTTATTATCCTCATATTCTGCTGTAAGTTTCCTTGGGAACAGCCACATCAGGAACTCAAGCTCAGAGAAAGGAGCTCAGCTTAGAATCATATCACACAGAGTATGAACAGTAGGGAATAGATCCTTAGAGAATGTTTACTTCAAGTCATTTATTTTACTCATGAAGAATCTGAAATCCTAAAAGGTGAAGGAACCTATCCAAGGCCACACAGCTAATTAGTGGCAGAGGTAGAACTAGAGGTAGAAGGACTGCTCCATTCCCATTCCAGGGCTAATTCCATGTTGCTTTGTGTCCTTATCATGTCCCAGTTGGCCCTTTGATCATTTCCTGTGAGAGCTCCCATCAACCACCCTTCACTCACAGATTGTTCCCTTTCAAGTCTGGGCAGCAATGTTTGTTGCTACCAGTTTCCTATGTGGCAATAGAAAAATTACATTTCTTTTCTGGGCCTTAGTTTCTGTTTCCCCATCTAAAAATGAGTGAGGGTTAATTAATAGGTTTCTATGTCTAAACCTTAATGAGGGTTAATTAATAGGTTTCTATGTCTAAACCTTAATGAGAGGGGCACACAGCTAGTAGTTTGTACAGGAGCTTCACTTTTTTGTATATTTGCTGGAGTGAAGTACAGAGATCTGAATGGGGCTGACTGAAAGTAGTAAAAACACGTAGTGGGACTGAGACTCTGAAGGATTCCTACAGGCTTGGAAGAAGATATATTACTCCAAGTGTAGTCCTTTTATTTATTAAAAAAATTTTTTTACATTTATTTATTTTTGAGAGACAGAGACAGAGAACAAGTTGGGGAGGGTAAGAGAGAGGAGACACAGAATCCAAAGCAGGCTCCAGGCTCTGAGCTGTCAGAACAGAGACCAACACGGGGCTCAAACTCACAAACTGTGAGATCATGACCTGAGCTGAAGTCGGATGCTTAACTGAGCCACCCAGGTGCCCTCTCTTATTTTTAATATAATATAAATGAAGTCCAAGCTTGGGGTAAGTTCTCATAGATAGAAAGTATCTTGGCCTTGAACCCAGGTCTTCTGATTCAAAGTCCAGTACTTGCTTTTTTTTTTTCAAAGTCCAGTACTTTCTAACAACCCATCCTACCTCATTGAACTGGTTATGTCCTGTACAGGGCAGTTCTAAAAAGACAGGAGCTCAGGAGCCTGTTACAAATAGAGTTCAGTCACACTGTGGGCCAGAGTATTTGTAGCTGACAATTATGAAGGGAAAGAGTTCAGAGCTTTGAGAGCAGGGGAGGGTGCAATTGCTTCCTCAGACCATATTTGGTAATTTTGGGAACTTTCTTGAGCCTGAACTTCAAGATGTAGTTCGGGGAGGAGGGTTCAGGGTCTGGTTATCCTTACTTTTTCCTTTCTAATTGCTTCCTGTTCATACTGTCTCTTCTCTTACCTCCATATGACTAGTCCACTCTTTTCTAGTCATTAAACAAAGATGATCAGTTTTGGGGTTATCTTACCTCCATTTTCCCACTACCCCTCACAGTAACTATCAATGAAACAAAACATCTCACAAAACACTTTTGAATTTGTATTTACTTTTAATTACATGTTGCCTGAGATTAAATGTTTTTGCGCTCTCCCAGATTGCTCTGGTGGGAAGAAAGAAGACAGTTAAAGTCCAGCTTCCCCTTTGGAAAAGAACCTGGCTTTAACGATATGGGCAGTGTCTTACTCATCACTATACTTTCTAACTCCTTTTATTCTTTGGGTTGGTTCATGTGGTCTTTAAGCCATTGGTGCTTATTCTCTGAGGATGGGTGCTTATGCCCTCTTTTTGGAAGATGGAGGAGATTGGTTTGGTTATGGACATGTTGAGTTTGAGAGGTTTATTCTATGGCTGAACAGAGATGTTGAATAGATTCCAGATATCTAAGTCTGGAATTTAAGAAACAGTTTTGGCTAGAGATATAATTTTAGCGTTGTCAGCAAACAGATACCATTTTAAGAAATCTGAACTGATGAAATAAATTAGGGACTAAGTGCAGAGGGAAAAGAGGTTCCATGAAAATTCTCAGGTCACAGTTTATCAATGAGCTAGGAAGCTGTGGAAACTCATCTCCTTGGAAGAAGAAGCTTTGTTCTTTTTCCCAGATTGGTATTATTGGATTTCAAAGTGTGGTGCAATAGAAAAAGTGAGGCCACTGGTTCATTTTATACCTTGGGTAAGTCATCCGCATCTTCTGGATCTCAGTTTTTTCACCTGTATAATGAGAGGATTGGATGAGATGATGTAATATTCTATAATGGTTTATCACTTCTATTAATGGAATCAGCAAAGTCCTGCTAATGTGTTTGTTACCTGTTGGGGTGACAAACATGTAAAGGCACGTTGTAAAGTGACAGAACCTATGTAAATGATAATTGCCATGGTTATGGTTATGTTCTCCTTTATTTGTGGGGTGTTAATGTCTAAACATTATGGCATAAAGGAGTCAAGCACAGGTAGGTTTTTCTTCTGGCTCTGGCTCTAAGTTGCTATGTGAATATGTTCCTTTGAATATTAACCTTTCCTTCTCTGGTTCTTTTTTTCACATCTATAAAATGAGAGGTTTTGGTTTATGTCAGTGATTTTTAATATTTTTAAAAGCTGAGAATTTCATCTTAAACATGAAATCAGTGTGGCTTCTATGGTTGAAAAAGCAAGTTGAATAGGGGCTAGAGGCTCTGGTCACCTCAGAGGCATACCTTGAGCCACTTCTAGGACCCCAGGACACCAAGGAATGTAGTTTGATCCTTGACTGAGCTTTCAAAGCCCTTTCAATCCTGACATTCTGTAGTTTGAGGGTTCCCTTGGTATCATATAAAGTTCAGAGGTCAGCAAAGTTTTTCTGTAAAAGACCAGATAGTAAGTATTTTAGGCTTTGTAGTCCACTTCTCCTTCCTTGTCCCTCCTTCTTCCTTCCTCTTCTGTCCTCTTTCCCCTACCTTCCTTCCTCCTCCTCCTTCTTCAAACCTATTTAAAATGTAAAAAAAACATTCTTAGATTGTTGGACACTACAAAAACAGGTCATGGACAAAATTCAACATATGAACCACTGGTTACTGACCCCTGGACAATCTACGGTGTGACCCCAGCAATGCTCCCCTGCACACATGAACAAGTGCACACTGAGAAGAGTATAG
The DNA here is from genome assembly GCF_018350195.1 of Panthera tigris. Taxonomy (NCBI): domain Eukaryota; kingdom Metazoa; phylum Chordata; class Mammalia; order Carnivora; family Felidae; genus Panthera; species Panthera tigris. The sequence continues at coordinate 62,019,276 of NC_056677.1, read as the reverse complement.
ATTATCTTCCATCCCCAATAGGACCTATGTACACCCTGCAATTTCCAAACTGCTTTTGGCTGGGCCTAGGGAGGGTGGGAGAAGGTACAAGTCACAGGTGGAGCCTGAGCCTTAGGCCCATTTGGAACACTGCTTAAAGCAAACCATTTCCCTTCCCCCACAGTCCTCTTGGCTGAGCTGGGCCATTACATGTACACACAGCATCAAAGAAGGCACAGCTAGTAACAGAGGACCAATGTGTCTCTGTACCAAAAAGTGTGGCTATTTGTTGCAAACACAGTTGGGAGGGGTGGAGGCAAAGGGGATCATCCAACATCAGAGTCCAGGCAGAGAAGAGGAGAGGCCTAATTGGGATAAGATCTGTCTCTGCAGAGCAATAACACTGCCACCTGGTTATGAGCATCTTAGCTTTGCAGAACCCAAAGGGCTTTTCCAGACAACATTTAATTCATCTTCACTGCACCCTTGGGAAGGAGAATAGAAGGGGAGGAGGTTTAACTGTTGTGGTAAAGAAAGAGCTATGACTTAGGAATCAGGAGCCACAGCTTGGTCCCTGACTTGTGAGGTAAACTTGGACAAGTCTCTTCTGCTCTCATTTGTAAAGTGGTAGCATTGGATCAGATCAGTGGTTATCCCCAGACCAAAACAAGAATATCATCTGGGAATTTTTAAAAAATTCAATTTTTAAAGCTTCATCTCAGACCTGGTGAATCAAACACCCTGGAATTGGAGCCCAAAATGTTTTAACAAGACTTCCAGGCAAGGAGAACCATTAGATTAGAATAATCTAAAACCTTTCCACCTTTGATTTCCTGATTGTATGAGATAATGGATGTAAAAATACATTCTAAACTGTGCTTTACACATTTCAGGGATGATGATAGTGACAATGACAATAATGATGATAACAATGATACTCCTGTTGGTATTAAACCATACTTTGGCAGTCAGGTTGGTTCCCTAAGCCAAGAACTTTTTACCCCACCCGCATGGAATTTCTCCCAAGTCTTGTAAGACAGAGATATGCCTGCAGGAGCTTATATCTATGTGAGTAGGTAAATTAGGTAAAACAAGCTGTTCCAGACGGTTGGTTGACAGAGAAAAAAAAATCACAGGACCACTATTTTGAAGATCCAGAGAATAGGCACAGCCAGTATTAAAGATTGGTGTGTGTGTGTGTGTGTGTGTGTGAGAGAGAGAGAGAGAGAGAGAGAGAGAGAGAGCGTGCTCAGGTGTGGGCTGGGGGGTTGTGGCATTGGAAATAACTCTTAGTATTAGTAGTAGTAAGGTCTTGAGGGATGGAGAGAATTTAAACACTTTCCAGGAAGATAGGAGAACATTATAATGTATGAATGTGAAGCAGAGGCACAAAAGAAAAAAAGTTGTATGACTTCAGCTTGTTATAACATTAAGACTAGAAAGATCCTTATATTTATCCAGAGTTGTGGGTGATCTCCTGGGTGTTGGCTGTAACACCAGTCATATCCTTCCCATTCTGAAAATATACTAGAAAAAAAAGTGAATATGGAGGACCTAAACTTTGTTCTAGAATATAAAAATTAAGTCATTCACAAACCTTTATACTTTAGTGACAAGTGTATTTTAACACGCTTTCAAGTGATCTTAATATCCCATACATTATGGTTGAATAAATGATTTCTACAAGTCACACAGAAAATTAATGGGACTGGAACCCAGTTCTCCCGACTTCTAGTCTGGTGCCTTTCCTTTGTAATCTGTATTTCCTCAGAAGTTTTTGGAATGGAGAAGTTTAACCAAAATAAAGTTTAAAAAGCACGTGTTAGAGGTACAGCTGGAGGGAGGCTAGGGTGCAACTGTAGAGAACTTGAAATGCCAGCCTGAAATTTTTGAATTTCTCCTGTAGGTAATGGGACATGGCTAAAGGTTCTGGAGCTATGGTATGGCATCACCTGCGATTTAGGAATGTTACTCAAATGGTTTAGTGCAGCAGTACCTGGTGGATTGGACTGGGAGAGTACTTGGTGGGAGCAAAACAACTAAGGAGTAGCTCCAAATGTAGGCTAGAAATGCCATAGACTTGCCCCCCCTTCCATGCCATGAATGCATTTGTATTTTTAACAGAAGAAACAATATAAGTGCAAAAACATGGGTTTTCTCCTGGGATTTCAGCCACTCGTTATAGGGATATTTGGGAGCTGGAGTCTTCCTGACCCTGGAAGATCATACTGGAGATCTCTTCCTTGGACTGCACTCTAGGCTAGCCCTTGCTAAAGCTCAGTGCTGCTCTCTGGTTTCATTCTGCACCCAGATTATTATGTATTATGAGTCAGGGGCCCAGAGTTTAGGAGATATTATGCTGTTCCTTTCATTCTTTTCACAAAGCCCCAGGCTCAAAGAAGTCACTTATCCATGTTACCATGCCAGTTGCATCACCCAATTCCTTCCAGAGACCCTAGCTACAAGCTTCATAATTTACAGCTTCTGAAGTTCATTCCTACCCATTATCTCATTTCATTCTCATTAGATCCTTATGAGACAGGCAGGCTTATTACAGTTTAATGAGATGAAAGTGAAGAGCAGAGTAGGGAAAGCAACTTGTTATTCAGCCAGCGAGTGGTACAGCTTACTAATTCTGCCTTCTAGGCAATATTCCATGATTTCATTTGCATTGTTAGGGTTGTGGTGATCATTTTTATGAGTGTGCTAAGAGCTCTGTCAGATCTCAAACAAGGCTGGGGCAGAGAAGGAAACAGAAGATCAGGAAACCAAATTTCTCTTCATTTCTAGCCCAAGGTCCCTCCCTCAATAATATACTGCCTCCCTTGAATGTACTGACAGACCTCAGTGGGAAAAATCTTTGGATCTGCCTGATCATAACCTTGTACTCGCTGCCTGTCTGATGCCAGTGATACTCTGCATAAGAATATGTCACCTTTGCCTGCAGCCTGTCATGTTTCCTTTTTGCCATTCTCTGTCTTCATCCTGGCAGCTGGAACAAAGATGCAACCTAGGAACTCCCCTTACATGGGCTATCCCAAATGGAGAGGATCACAACTCCAAATCTTCCTTGGACAGTATGAAAAGCCAATCATTGAGAGACCAGGTCACCACTACACATAGTCAGCCTTTAAAATATAAATGGCACAGAGTCTTTAGCTGAAGCTGCTTTGGCCAGACGTTTCCAGGACTCTGACTAGGTTTTCAGTGTGAGCCAAAGGCAACACCAACCAGAGTAGCATTAGCCTGGCTTTCAGAGTTCATACAATGTCATGCTGTCTAGATTTTCATCATGAATGTTCCCGAGACTCAAACGCAAAGGGAATTGGGTTGATTTCAACTGGAAAATATTCCTGCCATCTCAATGTTCTCTGGAATAACCTGCTTGCAGCTGTCATGGGGCGGCCCCCTCCCTGTAATGCGTGGCTTTTCCAAGGCTCAAGCTCCAGGGATCTGGAGAGGGAGAGAAGGAGGAGACCAGGATTATGTACCCCCCCAAACCTGGCTAGTGCTTGCATTTTTCAGGCCTGAAATTGGGTCTCTGGGGTTGGAGCTGGGGGTGAGGAAGAGGGTTTCATGGAACAAGCTCCTGCTGGGTGGATCCCTGCTTGCAGCTGGTTGCATTTCTTTGACTGACTTCCAACAGGAAGAATTCATCTCCTGATGAAGAAGCATATTTCCCTGGATAGAGAATCTAGCTGGCTGGGAGGTAGGAGACCTGGGTTTATGTCCTGGCTTTGTCATCAACTTGTATTGTGGCTTTAAGCAAGTCAGTATCATCTCTATGCCTCAGCTTCTTCCATTTAAAGTGGAGCTACTACTAAAGGGGCGCCTGGGTGGCGCAGTCGGTTAAGCGTCCGACTTCAGCCAGGTCACGATCTCACGGCCCGTGAGTTTGAGCCCCGCGTCAGGCTCTGGGCTGATGGCTCAGAGCCTGGAGCCTGTTTCCGATTCTGTGTCTCCCTCTCTCTCTGTCCCTCCCCCGTTCATGCTCTGTCTCTCTCTGTCCCAAAAATCAATAAACGTTGAAAAAAAAAAATTTAAAGTGGAGCTACTACTACCCGCTGCTTACATATATGGAGTAAAAACAAGGTGTGGGGGACATTGATGAATGTGCTAGGGGAAATGAAAGGATGCTAGGACTTTATTCTTATTTCTTAAGACCTAGGGAACTAAACTAATTGCTCTTATTTCCTTTCTCCTTGTCCTATGATGTTGGTAAAATGGCAGAGTATGGGAAAGTCTCCAAGGATTTAGGTAGTCATAGGGCAAAGGAAAGAATGGTGGTATAAGCAGTAGCATAACCCAACATGCAAGTGGGTATACCCTAAAATCTTCTCAAGGAGATGTTGACAGCAAGCTGGAAGCAAAATCCTGTGATAATGGGAAATAAGATGTTGGTATCAGGGGTGACACATAAGGTGTCAGGAAGAAGGAGAGTGCCTTTTACCATTATGTCCTGGATTGGTGCTAATCCCATCTAGAAATTGCCTTCATTGGTTGACTGGATTGTCAGCGCCTTGGTCTAGCTTTGGTATCTCCAAGCCTCTTTTTCCCTTTGTTTCAGGGTTTTACTTGGGCTGCATACCTGGAAGGGGATTTCAGAAAGTACAGAGAACAAAGAGATTCTGCCCTTGCATCAGAGGTCACTTTGGTTCTACCTGTGCTCTGGCAGTCCTATTTCTGACTTACTGGCCTCTTGAGATCTAGACATATGCTGTCCAGTATGGTAGCCACTAGCCAGATGAACAGCCCCGCATTGCTCATGAGAGGGCCTGGATAATAATATAGTTGCTTTGGCAGTAGCCCAGCAATACTGTGAGATCTCAGGGCTCATATACTGAGAGTAGAGTAGGATGCTTTCTTCTTCTTCTTCTTCTTCTTCTTCTTCTTCTTTTCTTCTTCTTCTTCTTTCTTCTTCTTCTTCTTCTTCTTCTTCTCCTTCTTCTTCTTCTTCTTCCTCTTCTTCTTTTCTTCTTTTTACAGGGGCTCTTGTATGAAGCATTTTAAACCAAACCAAACAAAAAAAGGTAAAGAAAACTTAGGAAAGTAACTGGACTAGGAATTTTATTACCTGTTGGTCATATAATTACATTTTCAGTGAGCTTAAATCCATAAGTTATCTTCAGGCCTCCTGTTTTATAGCCCTTTGTAGGATGGAAAGAGTATTCACAGCCATTATTTCATTTGAGTCTTCCTAATAAGTTGGAGGCAAGTATGTCAGGAGTTGTTATATTCATTTGATACACAAAGAAACTAAAGCTTAGTAGAGTGAACTGATGGCCAAGGCCCTCTAGTTATTAAGTGATAGTGCCAGGCTAAAAATGGAAAAACCTTGGGAGCATCCTTGACTCCTTTCTTTCTATTTCTAGTCAACTGCCAAGTCTGGATGATTTTATGTTTTTTTTTTAATATGAAATTTACTGTCAAATTGTTTCCATACAATACCCAGTGCTCATCGCAATGGGTGCCCTCCTCAGTACCCATCACCCACCCTCTTCTCCCTCCCACCCCTCATCAACCCTCAGTTTGTTCTCAGTTTTTAAGAGCCTCTTATGTTTTGGCTCCCTCCCTCTCTAACCTTTTTTTTTTCTTCCCCTCCCCCATGGTCTTCTGTTAAGTTTCCCAGGATCCACGTAAGATGATTTTTTTCTTTACTTCATTTTTGATCAGTCCATTTATCTTCATTTTCACTGTCACTATAGCCCAAGCCCTTCAGTCAATTTTCCAGATAGCAGTCAGTGTGGTATTTTGAATATGTTAAGCTGATCATGATACTTTCTTGTATAAAGCCTATCTAATTCCTCTTTATGGTAAAGAACAAGCTCTTGAATCTGGCCTACATAGTGCCATATGGTCTGTATGGCTTAGCTGTCCATTAACTCTATTGATTCCCATTCCTTTCTTGCATTCTATTCTTCAATAACTTTGAAACTTTTCAAGACTTTGAAGATTCTGCCTCTAGTCTGTACACATGCTATTTCTTCTGCCTGCCTCACTCAATTACCCCACTCCTCTTCACTTGGTAACCCCCTGCTTATTCTTCAAGCCCTAAGTTCTGATATTGCCTTCTCTAAGAACCTTCCCATCACCTCTCTCCATATTCAGCAATGGGTTAATTGCCTCTTCTCTGAACTCCTATTGCACCCCAGACTGCTTGTTAATATAGCTGTTATTATGCTATATTATACTCATCTGTTTACTTGTCTGTCTCTTTTGGTAAATTGTAAGTGCTATAAGATCAAGAACTATGCCAATTTAACTCTTCACCATGTCTCTAGCATGTAGCACAGGGCATGACATATAAAGGATACTTACAGATATTATTTGATTAATTGAATGAATAACTGAATAACTGAATGATGGATCCCAGGTAATCAGCCCTGCAATCCAGTGTTTTTTCTACTTGGAAGCAACATATTTTAATACAAAGATGGTCACCTAACCTTCAGGCCACCATATTCTTTTCTTTTTAAATTTGTTTCTTTATTTTGTGAGAGAGAAAGCATGGGAGAGGGGCAGAGAGAAGGAGAGACAGAATCCCAAGCAAGCATTCAGGCTCCACATCAGCAGCACAGAGCCAATGTGGGGCTCAAACTCACGAACCATGAAATCATAACCTGAGCCAAGATCAAGGGTAAGATGTTTAACTGCCTGAGCCACCCAGGTGCCCCCAGGCCACCATTTTCAGTGAATATTTAAGACATGTTTACTAGTAATAGTACCTTAATATTGGAGGAAAGGGCTTGGCATCTGCTGTGTGCCAAACACACTGCTGAATGATCTGCATTCAATGCATCCATCGATTCATCAGTTGGAAGAAGGGATAGACAAACAATAAAACATATATATGTTAGAAGGTATTAAATGCTAAAACATGGATGAAGGATGGCTATGTGTGTGAGGGTTATAATTTTAGATAGGGTTTGAGAATCAGAGTGACATGATAAGAGCAGGAAAAACTGAGGGGATAAAGGATAAGGGAGAGGCAGAAAAAACTCCAGGGTTTTGAGCCTGGCAAAATAGTGATTCATATAGAAACATAGAGTAACTTGCTGTCTCAGATGAGGTTTCCCAGCACGAAAACATTAATTAAAAAGTATCCAAGTTGAAACACGATGGGAGAGTCCAAATGTCTTTGAATTGTGGTTACATCTAGGTCTCCTAGGTGCAAATGATGATCATCTGAGAAAAGTTAACGTGCAAACTTAGATGAAACAAGGCAGCTTGATTATAGTAGAAATGGCATGAGGCAGAGAGTTAGGAAACCGATTTTTAGGCTACCTCTGCTGTGAACTTAATTTGTGACTGGACATTTTCCCTCTCTCTGGGCCCCAATATCATCTATGAATCAAGATACTTGGTTGGATAGATGAGTGGCTTTTAAATTATTCTCTATGGTACACCATAGGTGTGGAGAGCCCTGTCAGGGCCTATTGAAGTGGATATGGATGTGATAAAAACAGCCAGGACTATTGGTCATCCTTCTGCTTTAACAGAGTCAATCACTAGACTAGATGGTATCTGAGGTACCTGCTATATCAGGTACTCTGTGACTCTGGTCGTCTGGCAATAGCACTGGAAACCTTTGCTCACCTCTTCTTACAGCTTATTCAAGAATTTGTGGAGGTTTCCCGAGTAATATGGGTATTATAGGGATGAGGAAGGATCAAAGGGATAGGGCTGTATCCTATGGCATTGGCAGTTTTCTCTTAGTGATTACACAGAAAAGAATAATCCTCAGGCTTAGGGGTTGGAGGAGCTTCTGTGGTGCTGGTTATCAAACACTAGGCCTTTCCAACTGGGCCAACCTTGATGTTGATAATATTTTCTGCTAGTGCAGCCTTGGCTCTCAGACTCAAATGTTGTAGAACTGCTGGGCTTTAGTTAATAAGACAGGGCTGCCCTACCCATGGGAATAGGGCAAGTCATAAAGACTACCATATGTGAACATCTTTTGAGTTGGTGGCCAACTTCTTAGTGGAATTTGAGCATTCGTGGCTGCATGAAATTACACAGTTACCAGTCCCTTTTCTCTGGTTGCTCATGAGAAGTAAGGCCAGTTCAAGGAGCAGGGGTAATAATTCCTTACCTCTGTGGGCTACATCTTGTTTTACATAATTGTCTTCAGTCCAGGCTCTCATTTGAGTTTCACATAAATCCTATGGGGTTGATAGTGCATGGATTCTTATTTTCATTTGATACATCCCGTCTTTTCATCTTTTAAGACCCAGCTTGAGCTTTACCTCCTCTATAGTAATTCCATTCTCACACTGTCCCTCAACTGCTCATCAACCATAGTACTTAAACTATATTCATGTGTAGTCATTTTATTATTCTTGTTTAAGTCTCTGATTGTTTCATGTGTAGATGTTTGTGTTCCCCCAACAAGCCATTATCATTTATAACAAAGCCTTCTGATTTTTCCCTGTTTGAGCTTTTACTACCGTCCCTATAATCTACTATCAATATAGAAGCTAGAGTGTTCCTTTTAAGATACATGTCATATCATAACACTTCCCATGATCAAAACTTCCCACTTTCACTCAGAGTAAAATCCGAAGTCTTAACAATGGCCTACAAGGTCCTTCCATGCCCTTCATCTGCCTGTCACCTCTGACTTCCTGTCTTTGGAAGGAAGAAATTTGGAAGGAATTCTCCCTTTGCTTGCTCTGCTTCAGTCACATGAACTTCATTGCAGTTCCTTTCATGTATCCAGTGCATTCTTTCTCAGAGATTATGTTTTTTCTGTTCCCTATGCCTGGAATTATCTTCCCCCAGATACATGGTTGGCTCCTTCACGTCTCTAACCAAATGTTACTTTATAAAAGAGGACTTTTTTCATTATCCTATGTAAAGTAATAATGATACACCTTTGCACTCTCCTTCTTGTCCTGCTTTATTTTTATTGCATTCATTGACATATTATGATTTTGCTTACTTGATAATGATCTATCTCTCCTCACTAGGATATTAGTTGCTTGAGAACAAGGATTTTCTTCTGTCCAATGTTATAGTTCTAGTTTCTAGAACAGTGCTTGGCACATAGTAGATATTTTTTAAAATTCTGTTGGATGAAGAAATAAATAAAACCATAAAAAGCCTAAGGGCAGACACTTTTCAATTCTCCCATTGATGTTCCTCATTGTAGACACACTTGTCTTAATAAAACAATGGAAGTTAGAGCAGAAAAGACATTTAGAGATCTGTTGTCTATCTCCCTCACTTAATAGATGGTAAGACTGAGGGGAAGAATATTGCCCAGAGCCATATAACAAGTTGTTGACAGAGTCAAAAGAGTTCGAGTAATCTAGGCTTAGATCCACAATTTTTGCTACTATACATGCTAAGCACATAAATTGGTTTATCTTCCAACTACAGGGCAAAGGTAAGGCATTGTCAGTCTGGAGAAGTAAGCTCCGGGCAGATTAATGTGGAAGTTAGAAGCATTTGGATTTTATATGAACAGGAGTTTCCCCAGATATTTTCCTCTCTGGTTTTGAAGAGCAATAACAACTGGGCCAAGTATGACATAAATACCTGACTTATTAAACCAAAAATAACAGTCTTTCAATAAATCAAGTAGCAAGGCTTTTCTGAATGCCTAACATGTGCCTAGACCTGTGCTGGATGCTTAAGAGATATGAAAATGATCAGCATTGATTTCTACTTTCTAGGAGCAGTCTAGCAGTGAAGGCAAGACTCATCTTTCCGAGATAAGCAGATGCCAAATTGTGACATGTGACAATAAGAACTGTTGAGAATAACAGGGCATTACTGAGGGCTAAAGCAGTTCAAGAAGGCATTATGGAAGAAAGGAGACATATTTGCACCTATTCAATGTTGCAAAACTGTCAGTGCTTTGTCTTCCTTCATTTAGAAGTGTTCACTTGCATCCATGGATCTGACCCTATCTCTGTGGCTCTTTGGGGAAGGATGATGTGTTTGATGGAGTTACCAGGCAGGCCTCATGCTTCCTCGTCTTCTCAGTCCTCCCAAATAGAATCTGCTTTAGTTCAATACATATTTACTGAGTGCCCTGTGGATACCAGGTACTGAGCCAGGGGCTTGGAATAAAAATATAAATATGCCATGGTCATTTACCTGTAGTAGGTCAAAGTCTAACAGGTAAGATGGATATACACAGATGTTTATAAAATAATTCAATATTGAAAAATTACTTTATTTATATTCTCCTCAATTTATTATTTTTAATGTTTTAACGTTTATTTATTTATATTGAGAGAGACAGAGTGTGCGAACAGGGAGAAGCAGTGAGAGAGGGAGAGAGAGAATCCCAAGGAGGCTCAGTGCTGTCAGCACAGAGCCTGACATGGGGCTCGATCTTACAAACCATGAGATCATGACCTAAGCCAAAATCAAAAGTCAGATGCTTAACTGACTGAGCCACCCAGGTACCCCTATTTATATTTTCCTTCTAAAAAATGGGATTTAAGGTGGCAAACATGGTAAGTTCTGCTTATGATCAAATTGTAATGAGATCCCAGATGAGAGAAGAAATGATGTAAAAGTGAATTAGCCAAAGTTTCCCAGACTAGGTGATATTTGAATTGAACTCAGACAATGATTAGGAGTTTTCTAGGGAATTGGGAATGGGAGATGTGGGTAGGGGGATACATTACAGATAAATGGAAAATTACAAAGGTTGGCATTGCCTGACTTGTTTAGGGAATGGTTAGGTGCTCTGTGTGTGTACAGCAGATATGGTAAGTGTCTTGCATGATCATCACTACCAGCTCCTCCCATGTCTGTGGCAGAAATTTTTAATCAGACATAACCTGGGTAGGGTTTAGAATCCTTCTGAGCACAGGATTCCAAATGACCACTTGCAGTCAATTTGAATTGATTTATGAGATGAGACATATTTGCCATCCTTGACTGACTGCAATGCTTTTAAAGTTACAGATTTTCAGGAAACAGAATCTCATTGGGATTTTAACAAGCTACTCCCTCATCTCTTCCCCCCTGCCATGATTCTGATGTAATGAGATCATGGATCTGTATTTAGTAGCTACTATGCTATATCATGTTACTGAATTTAGATTTTTCTCCTGCCATCAGAAATTTTAAATCAGAAAAGTGGTCTATTTTTCAGACACCCACCTTTGGAATTAGCATAGAGTATAGACAGAAGGAAGGAAAAACTCATAGCAAGGAGACTTACTATGCAACTGTAATATTTCAGGCAAGGGATAATGAATGCAATGCCTAGGAGGAGAGGATAAATTAGAGAGATACTAACTAAGAGAGATAACAGAAAAGTAGTAAGTGCCAGAAGCCAGGCGTTTTGGGGAATATCATAGAGGGAGAAAAAATTTTCAGGTGAAGCAGGGAGGTATTATATGGGGGAAAGATTCATAAAGATATAATTTGAACCAGGCCCTGAAAGATAGTTGGCACTTGACATTGGGAAAGGGTGGAATTAGGCCATTTCATACCTCTGTAGCACAAGAGCAAAGATCCAAAGGTAGAAAAATCACAAGCCATGTATAAGAAGCAGTAAGTAGTTCAGTTTGGCAGGCTTTAGTCTGGCATTGAGAGGTGACATTTTCCCTATCATCATCCCTGTTCTTAGATGGCTTCTCTCACCATCCAGCCTGCAGGTGCTCAGGAAACATAAATTGGTGTTAATATTAACTAAAGTTTGGTTGAATGTGGACAGTCTCTCAACTGCAAGAAAATCATTCTAGTGCTGATTCTAAGAGCCAGATCTGGGTTGTTCCCACTACCATTTGTCAGCCGTGAACACCACTGAGGAAGGATGGCTAAGGAAGGATGAAAGCTGCTTATTATCTAACAGGGAGTGGGGAGAAGAGGCCTACAGCCATAAAAAGTTCTTGCAGGCACATCCAGCACACATACTGGTAATCTCTGAAGCTCTCTGAAGGAATCCCCCCCCCATCTATCCCTAGGCAAAAAGAATTATGAAAAAAAATATTCTCTTTCAATTCAATTAAATTATATAACAACTTGATTTTCACAAGATATCACATTCTCAAAGTGTTGCCTCAGAAAATGTATTTTCTATTTACTATAACCTTGTAATGGATGTTTATGACTGCTCTAATTGTGAGGGTAAAGAAGCTAAGGTTCAGAGAGGTTACAGGGCTTGAGCAATATAGGGATAAAGGATATAAGGATATAGGGTTAATAACTTTCCATGTCAGGCTCCAATCCATGTTTTCTGCTGCCATCTACAATTCCTAAACTTTTCCACTGCACAAGGAGGTATGAAAGATCAAAATGGCATCAAACTAACATATTAATCTAACCCATTCTTTTGAGAGAGAGTCAACAATAATTCATTTCAACAAATACTTTCTTAGCATCTATTCTGTTTTAGGCATTGCACTAGGTCCCTAAGATGCAGACTGAGAAAACACAGTTCTTACCCTCAAGGAGCTCACGGTCTAGTGGGGTAGACACATATACAGATAGTCACAAGCTAATAAGCAAAGTGATACTGGAAGAATGTATAAAGCACTCTGGGAGTTCAGAAAAGGGTGAACTACTGTACAGAGAGGAATTGGCAGTTGAAAATAGTCAAAACCCTCAGTTAACCCAATTAACTTCCTATGTAGAATTGCAGACTTGGAGATGGGGCAGAGAGGAGAGAATTAAATGAGTATATTTTTTGGACCTTCCTGAAAAATACCTTTGTGCTGCCCTGATTGAAAAGTTGGCTGCACTTGTAGTGGCCATTATTGTGCTGCTACTGTCTGGGCTGGATGCAGTGGGACCATGGCTTGTCCTAGCAACCTCCCTTGATTGACTTTTGCCAGGTCTGGTGCAATGTGTTGGGTGCTGGGATAGCAGACTGTGTATTGCCATTTGCAGTTGTTATGCGTGTGCCTGGAGCTGGAGTCAGTCAGGTCCATGAGCCCTCAGAGTTTACAATAAGAATGGGGCCTGTCAGGCATCATTCTACCTACCAGAGGAAGGATAATTGAACTAACATTGATTGAATACTTAATATTTCATTTCAGTTCAGATCAAACATGCTTATGGTGTGTCTTCTATGTGCTTGGCATTTAATAAAGCACCACAGATTCTCCTTACAGTGGGAGACACAATAGGTAAAGAAGTAACTGTAAATATATAATCCAGTGTGATATGTTATACAGTAAAGTTATGTATAGTGAGCTCTGAGTGCACAAAGGATAGAACAATAAATTCTGTTTGGAGATTCAGAACAAGCTTCATTGGGGGAACTGACATTGGGACTGAGCTCTTATCGATGAAATATACCAAGCACTGTGTTAGGTGCTTTAGAAGAGTAATTATTACTCAGGATGATTTTGGTTGCAAAGTACAGAAAACTCAACTTAAACTGGCTGAAACAAACTAGAGACTTATTGACTCATGTAATGGGAAATCTACAGTTAGGGCAGGCTTTAAGCATGGTTTAGTCATGACTGCTCCTTTTCTTTATGATTCTCTTGACTCTGCACTCTTCTGTGTGTTGGCTTTGTCCTCAAGCTGGTTTCCCTTACGATTACAAGAGAGAAAACAGTGGCAACCAGTGCTGATGCTTCTTTTATATCCAGTGAGGTAGTGAGCATTGTTTCTCACACTATGACACAAAAGTGAAACTTAGTGGTTTAGGACAGGTAAGATTTACAGCAGGATTTATTAGGCATGGGAAGTCTTCCAAAAATTATTTTAAAAGCACTTAAACAGTTTAAATATCTTGAGGGTAGCCTTATTTTCAGGTTATGTTTCTTTTTTGTATAATTTTTGCTTTTATTTTTTATTTTTTTTCAACGTTTTTTAATTTTATTTTTGGGACAGAGAGAGACAGAGCATGAACGGGGGAGGGGCAGAGAGAGAGGGAGACACAGAACCGGAAACAGGCTCCAGGCTCCGAGCCATCAGCCCAGAGCCTGACTCGGGGCTCGAACTCACGGACCGCGAGATCGTGACCTGGCTGAAGTCGGACGCTTAACCGACTGCGCCACCCAGGCGCCCCTGATTTTTGCTTTTAAATGATATCCCTTTGCCTATGCCTTTTATGGTGTGTGTGCTGATTTACAGACTAAATTCTGGACTTCAGAAAAGTAATACTATTTTTTTTTTAATTTTTTTTAACGTTTATTTATTTTTGGGACAGAGAGAGACAGAGCATGAATGGGGGAGGGACAGAGAGAGAGGGAGACACAGAATCAGAAGCAGGCTCCAGGCTCTGAGCCATCAGCCCAGAGCCCGACGCAGGGCTCAAACTCACGGGCCGTGAGATCGTGACCTGAGCTGAAGTCGGACGCTCAACCGACTGAGCCACCCAGGCGCCCCAAGAGTAATACTATTTTTATAGCAGAAAAATTTGTCTTATCAAGGTATTCTTCACACCTTGCATATGCAATGAAAATAGTGGACAAAGTTAATTATACGAAGGAAGTGTTGCAAATGGTTTACCAGCAGTCTCTGAAGTCTGCCATATCTAGGCTCTCAACTCTGCTCTGCCATCACTTAGCTGGGCACCTTGGACAAATTAATTCATCTCTTGGAGACTTAGTTTACTTATCTGTAAAATGGAAACAATATTAAGACCTACCTCATAAGGCCTGAAGACTATGAGATAATCCACTTAATGTATATAGCACAAGTTCCCAAAGTTTCTTGGTTCACTGTACCCTTCCTGTGTCAGTAATTATTTTCACAGCATCCAAGCCTAAAGAAATATTTAAAACTTCTGTGTATTAAGTAATTAAGTACAAACAACCTAATAATAGTAGTTCATGTTGTGCCCAACAGAGGTTGCTGCGTTTCCCTCAAAAATGTAAGATATTTTACAGTAAGTACCCTTGTAAGTTGGCACCTGGGGTGCCTTGGTGAATAGTTTGGGAATAGAACACTGCCAGGCACATAGTTGGTGCTAAGTACATGGTTTTTATTATTATTGTAAAATATCTGTGATTATTATTAGAAGGGATCTGGGTACCAAAGAGGATGCTGACCTAGTAGTTTGACTCAGATGTTGAATATCCCTGAGGAGAGACATGTCACTTTTTGGTAGTAATCTATTCTAGTCATAGGTTTTTTTTCTAAGTCAGCACCAACTCACCCCAGTTTGAGAGGGAAGAGTGATTTCTATGTGCATAGAGAAGAAAGCTTTATTCTCAAAGCAATGCCATTTTCTAGCTTCACTACTGCCAAGATTTTCCGACTCCTCTACTCTTACTCATCAGTCAAAATTCACTCTTTCAGAAGAGACTTCTGTATGTTAGATAAAAAAATACTTGGGGCGCCTGGATGGCGCAGTCGGTTAAGCGTCCGACTTCAGCCAGGTCACTATCTCGCGGTCGGTGAGTTCGAGCCCCGCTTCAGGCTCTGGGCTGAATGGCTCGGAGCCTGGAGCCTGTTTCCGATTCTGTGTCTCCCTCTCTCTCTGCCCCTCCCCCGTTCATGCTCTGTCTCTCTCTGTCCCAAAAATAAATAAAAAACGTTGAAAAAAAATTAAAAAAAAAATACTTTGCTCTGTTTCTGACTGGCCTCTCCTACATTCCTTTTCCTTCTCCTTCCTCTTCAACCTCTCTCCATGTCCCTCTCAACTAGTGTTTGAGACTTGGCCCCATCCCCATAATGGTGAAGGGAAGCTGGAAAGTTAATTCAGGAAAAATGATTGGTTGAACTCTGTTTTGAATCTCAGCTTGACCGGTGAGCCAGTAAGAACAGTGGGTACTGACAATTCATTCCTGTATACCTCTTTCCTCTCCTCTGAGGGAGCATAGGAAGGCAATTCAAACAGAGAGACTCTAGAAGGTGGCCTGTGGGCTTTGGCACCCTTGAGAGGCTGAGGAGAAAAAAGGTAAGGGGTGTGCTGAATTTCCAACTCTTAGCAATTTAGGCCCATGAGGGATCTTTGACATTTTCCTAGAGGCTAGAGCTGACCTGAGTTCTATTTGGTTGTTTAGATTCACTGAAGGGAAATCTGATATCAGAGGTATGAGAAGGAATGAAAGAGGAGACCTGTCCATGCACTGTTGACTCTGGGCCTCTTTGGTGCTGGCCAGCAGAGGTCGGGAACGGCTGGCTTTTAGCCCCGGTCAGCCGGCAGCGTTTGTTTTGGCTGTTGGAGGAAACAGCACTTTGTGGAAAGCCAGCCTTCCCAGCCAAGGGCCTATTTTCATCTTGAATCTGTTGAGTCCAGCCTGAAGTCTGAGTCCAGGATCAACAGAGGCCATGGAAAATGGGACTGGATGCCTGGCAGCCAGAACTGTGGGCTTTGTCTTCCTGACCATGGCATTTTGCCCTGAGCTTATGAAGGCAGGAATGATGGGGATCTGGGCCTTGTGGAATTAGGGCCAGAAAGAGCTAGCTGCTCTTTGCATGGTCATTGCAGCACGGGATTGGCTGTAATATATCACTATGCTTCATCCCTTCCCAGGTTATCAAGTCTAGGAAGGTGGATGTATGGCTAGAGCTTACATAGCTCCAAAAGTGCCTGAGCTCTCCTAAATGGGGGTCTCCACACACTGAGGGACCACTAGATCATTGGATCAATATCCTTATCAACCAACCGTGGGAACACAGAAAGGTATCAGTTAGTATCCCTTTTTTTCTGAAATCTCAAGGTCTTTCTGGGGAAACAAACCCATTTCACAAAGAGATACTTTTCATATTAGACAGAGTACAGTGAGGCTCATGTGAGTAGCACAAAGAAGTGCTAAAGGAGTTCAGAGGAGGGCAAGAGTGCTAGAAGGGATATGGGTTTATGTTGGGCCCGGAAAAGTGAGTAAGAATGAGATAAAGATGTGATGAGAGTTTTCTTATGCTCCTAAGGCAGAAATCCTTTGAAACTGACTCAACACATATCTTTGACTTACTGTAGAATCCTGGTTTCCAACAAGATTATGTTCAGATTAGGATATTTGTATCCTGAGTGACCTTAGGATACTGAACCTGAATGACCAAAATGATTTGAACTTGTCAGACACTACGACTTGTCTAGGGCTTAAATAGAAATAGAGTGATGTCTGGAGGTATGAATCACATTTCTCAAGTTCTTCCTGTACCCTGTATCCCAAACTGAAACTCAATACTGGCTCATCCATTTCTTTCAGGATGTATTTGGCATTAAAGGCCTTTCACACACTGATCTCAATCTTCCCTTTCAGCTGTTCTCTCATTCTTTTTGGAGATTCCCAGCAATTTCATACCAGCTAAATCTCCTCCTTATCCCCTGAAGCCCGTAATAATTGGCTTAAAGTTATTTGTAGGCTCAGAAAACTTTGGTACCAGTCCCCTCCATCTCTTTGAGAATTTGGGATTCTTTGTGAGGTCTAGGTCTCTTCATTCTCTTTCATATCTAATGTTACCATTAGATTCTTAAGCAGAGTCCTATGAAATGCTAATTGTTTGTTGCTGTATATCAGGAGTCAGAACACGTATTCTGTAAAGGACAAGATAGTAAATATTTTAGGCTCTGAGAGCCATAGAGTCTTGGATGCAACTACTCAACTCTGCTATGGTAGCAGGAAAGCAGCCACAGATAATATGTAAATAAATGAATGTGGCTATACTCCAATAAAACTTTATGGTGTAAAATTTGAATTTCATATAATTTTTCACATATCACAAAATATTTTTCTTTTGACTTTTTCAACCACTGAAAAATTTAAAAACTATTCTTAGGTCAAACTCTTCACAAAAGTAGGTGACGGTTGGATATGGCCAGCAAGCCCTAGTTTGCTAACCTTTGCTTTAGAAGACAGAACTCAGACTCTGGGGTAGAAATTATTTGGCTCAAAATTTTAAAAAATGATCAGAATTATAGAAAAATGGAATCTATTCTCTAGTAAGTTAAAACTACTCATGTTTCAGGGCGCCTGGTAGACTCAGTCAGTTAAGTGTACAACTCTTGATTTCAGCTCAGGTCATGATCTCACAGTTGGTGAGATTGAGCCCTGAGCTGGGCTCTGCATTGACAGAATGGAGCCTGCTTGGTATTCTCTCTCACTCTATCTCTCTGTATCTCCCCTGCTCTCTCATTCTCTCTCAGGAAATAAACATTTTAAAAAAACTACTCATTTTTCACTGAAGATCTTAAAGCGCCACTGGCTAAGGATGTCATAGGAGGACTCAAAGATTTTGTGTGGGCTTAGACTTGATGTTTTCTAGGTCTACAGGACTTTGCTTTTGTGAATTTTTCTTCTTCCACATATCCATCATTTCCAACTACTTGAAGTCTTTCTTTAATTTTTGAAAGTCTGTTACCTTTCTCCTACTTTTCCCCACCTAGCATTTATGATACTGTTTCAATTTGCTCCCCATTTTTTTATGTGTGTATATTATTTCCATTCCAGAAACCCAGGAGTTAATGTCAAAAGGACGAGGTTCATCAGGCAGGAGCTATATTGTTGCCTAGAAACCATCAGGGGCAGCTGGAAATTACTGCAGGGGCCTTTTTGGGAAGATGGTCTGACCCAAACTTCAGGGCAGAGTAAAGAGCAAAAGAGATTAAACATGTAATTTCCCTTTGTTAATAATAAAAACAGGTTTGATTCTGTTTTCAGCATATTATATCCTTTTTTACTTTACTAAAAAGAATCTAAAATTCTTTAAGAAATTTCACCTTTTTTGCTCCCCTCCATTCCACGGTGGTTTGATCCTGCTTCTTAGAACAGCATCCCCTTTCTGCCACTTCACAGTAGTCTGATCCTGTCTCACAGACTACTAGTCCCTTTATGTTCTTACTTTCCCTTCTCCTTCTTTCTATGCTTATCCCATAGTGGTTTGATGACACCTTATAGAAAAGCATACCTGGTTTGATCTTATCTGGAGAACATCAGTATCTTTTCTCCTCCTGTCTCACACCAATAATTTGTTCCTACGTCATTAAGCGTCAGTTTCTTTTAGCTCCTCCCCCGGGGTCTACAGTGGTTTGATCCTACCTCACAGACTATTAGGTCCTCTCTGATTCCCCCCTCTAGCATCACCAGCACAAATGGTATGGTCCTTAGCATCAGGTCCTTTTTGTACCCCACACTGATCTTCTAAGCAGATTGAAACTGCTTCATCTCATTCCTGATTCAAGTTGATCCCTTCAGTAGCTTGTTCTTGAATTAACAATATAAAACTGGCCAAAATGGGTTTAAAGTGGTCAGAACTTACTCATGACCAACTCAATCTTTCCTCGAAAAGGAAAAATCAGTTCTGACCAGTTAAAATCTATTTTGACCAGTTCAAACTAATTCTGCAGAGCTGGAGCCTGAGGTTGGTAGACTCAGGAAGATGGCTGAAGATGATGCTGATTCGAGCCAAAGCAAGGAATCAGGTACTTACAGAAGTTGAAAATGGGCTGAGAACTAGGAAATAAAAGAGATCAAATGAGAGAGGAAAATACAGGAGCCCGGGTTGGTGGAGGAAGGCTCAAAGGGGATTAGTTGCATCCAAACCTATTTTTTTGAAAGGTGAGGGGCCATTTTGAGGCGGTAATGCAGGATCTTGGGCTCTGCCTTTGTATGTCTGGGAATCAGTATGGAAGCTGATACCATCTAGCAGCCCCATCCAGCAGAGCTGAGACTGAGTTGTGTGTGGCCCCAGTGATGCCTGGTTCTGCAAGCCAGCCCCAGGGGCCATTCTTTGTGTTTGGCCTCATCTCAGTTTGCAATTACTAGAGTTCTAAACCACAAATGACAACCTTCCCACTCCTTTAACTGTGGATGGTCATGATGCTTTTTAGCTATTTAGAGATCCTATTTAGGTTAGAAGAAGGGATTGGTAAACCTTGAAGAAAAAAGCTAATTACAGTAGGTAAATCATGAAATGAATGAATCAGTTAACTAGAATTGAGTTGATTACTATAACTTGCAATTTTTCAGAGAGGTATGTAAGAGAAGGTGGCAGGTTGAGAACAGTATCTAATATTTTGCCTGTGAGACTGGTTATCTATCTCCTTATTGTTGTTGACTGAAGTAAAAATTGGCCTGTGTTGTCTGGATTTCTCCCAGGTGGTTGTTCTTCTGTCCTTTGTGGGGACTGCAGTAGGGATTGAAAACAAATGGAATCTGAAAAATGGAATTTTCATAGATTTTAGCATTTCTAATTTGTGCAGAATTTCTGCAGTGGGACAGTGGCAAGAGGCCAGATGCTTTGATGATGAGTGACAGAATGCTGCAAGATTGAGGGTGGGGCTGGAGCTCTGGTTTGGTGTAGTATGTCTCAACATCTCTTCTGCAGATGAATGAGGCTCTATGGCTGTTTACCTATCAGGTAAAAAAAGGGAGGATTAGAATGGCATAGGAACTTAGCTGCCTGGGAGGGAATTTGATCCTTTTGTGAAAGAATTTGGCTTAGAATCCTATAATTTGAAAGATGTCTTTTAGGAAGAAGGATTCAGTTAGCCATTGCCTATTTTTTGACAGGAAGAAAGGTGGCCTTTTTAATCAAAGCAGTTGAATGGCACTTCCAAATGTCAAGGTAAAATAAAATATCAGAACATTTGGAGTCAGATAACCCAGGTTTTGAATCCAATTTCTTCTATTTGCTATGTGGACCTTGAACAAATTATTTAACCCCCTAAAGACTTACTTTTTTCATTTGTAAAATAAAGTTAATATTATCTTTCCTAAAAAAAGAACCTTAAAGTTTAATGCTTCTTGGAGCAAAGTAGCTGCCATTCAACATTTTTGTATGATTAAATTATGTGGCAGAGGTTATTTTTGTGTATGTGTGGAAAAATAATACATAATTTAGTTTGATAAAGACAGTTTTTTTTTAATTGTCAGCAATGATGTATACCCAGATGAAGCTATTGTACTGTTATGAGGAGCTAAGGAGAAATTGTTCATTGAAGTGCTTTATAAACTAGAAAGTGCATATAGATATCAGAAACTGTTATTTTTATAATAATATGTTGATCATTAAAGTGACACTTGGGGGCGCCTGGGTGGCGCAGTCGGTTAAGCGTCCGACTTCAGCCAGGTCACGATCTCGCGGTCCGTGAGTTCGAGCCCCGCGTCAGGCTCTGGGCTGATGGCTCGGAGCCTGGAGCCTGTTTCCGATTCTGTGTCTCCCTCTCTCTCTGCCCCTCCCCCGTTCATGCTTTGTCTCTCTCTGTCCCAAAAATAAATAAAAAACGTTGAAAAAAAAAATTAAAAAAAAAAAAATAAAGTGACACTTGGAAAATCCACGACATAAAATGGCTTTCAGTGTTTCGGACACATAGATATCTCTGGTTCCAGATTCACTTCCTACTGAATCTTGTACCTGTGGCCACCAGAAGCCCTGAGATGTGGTATACATGATCATAACCTGTGGTGACACAAGGTGGGGGATAGGAGGTGGAAGAATCATGTCAGAGATATAGGTGATAGATGTGGCCTGGTGGGTTATAACAAACTGTCTTTCAACCACAAACATCTTGAAATTATTTAATTCAAAGCAAACCTGTATTACTTCACCCAGATTCTGTCACCCTCCCTGAAAACAGTAGGATCAGGTAAAGATGCAACAGGAAGGGCAATAATGTGGACCTTCATGAATATGGAAGTCCTGATTCTGACATTCATAACAGTAGAGCTTGAGTTGGAAAAAACATTAAATTTCAGTGTATTTTTGGCTTCATTAGGGAGCTGTGTCCTGCACTCAGATTTGTGGGTTTGGAAATGTGGCCTTTTTAAATAGGGTAGTTTGGTTAATAGATGTGTATGTGATAGTTTCAGTGTACATGTATTACAGCAAGATGCATGACAAAGATTTTTATTTTTATGACATCCTGGTTAACAAGATGGAGAAAACACGAACTGTAACAGTGTTCCTTTAGTTGGAATCTGCAAGTTTTTTTTAAGTATTACTATTTACTGAGTACTTACTATATACCAGGCATTGTGCTAAGTACTTTATGCATTAGTCATTTAATCCTGACAACAGCCTTATGATCTATGTGTAATTATCTCCATCATACAGATAAGGAAACCATTTACAAAGGGCACTGATAATTAATTCTATGTTTCTCTGGAGGAGAAGTTCTTTATAAATGCGAAAGGGAGGATGAGGGCACATTTTCTGAGGGGTTTAACAGAATCACCCGGATGAAAGTTTTTACAAACCACGTAGGCCCTTCCCCCATTATAGTACTCCCCTTAGAAGGCCTGCCCCTCCTTGGGTATTTATGATGTTTTGTGAGCTACTGTGATTGATGTAAATGGGTGGTAGGAAGGGCCTTAAGGTGTGTTGAAGGCAGGAAAAAGATTGAGATTCACTATTGCAAAGAGAGATCCTTGGTAGTAAGCTGTAGGTCTCTGTACCTGGCTGTCTTGGTTTCAATATTTTAATTAATGATTTGATGGATATGTAGAAAAGTATGCTCACCAAATTTTAAGAGAGAACTGGAGTGGGAGGGGAAGTATATATACTGGATACCAGGCCATATGTTTTCATTCTTATGTGGATCCTGAGAAACTTAACAGAAGACCATGGGGAATGGGAAGGGGGAAAAAAAGAAAGGGAGGGAGCCAAATAATAAGAGACTCTTAAAAACTGAGAATAAACTGAAGGTTGAGGGGAGGTGGGAGGGAGGGGAAAGTGAGTGATGGGCATTGAGGAGGGCACCTGTTAGGATGAGCACTGGGTGTTGTATGGAAACCATTTTGACAATAAATTTCATTAAAAAATAAAAATAAAAGGATACCAGAACTAAGAACCCAAGAAGAATTTACTAGAATGTAAAGATGGATAAAAAACAAAAATTTTAACTTGAAAAAATGTGACATTATTTATAAATTTAATAAAATTAAAACAATCAGCAATTCTATAGGATGGGTATATGTTTGATAAGGCTTCCAGGGAAGTTAGTGCAAACTCAGGCTACATTAATAGTAGTAGAGAGTCTAGATTGAAGGCGGTACTTATTCCACTCTTTTCTAAGTTTGAATGAACCACACCTCAAGTATTTGTGCCTAGTACAAAGATAAAATAGAGGTTAAAAAGAGAAGCTTGAAGGATGGAGTGGGGCATGATTGCTGTCTTCCAGTATCTACAAGGTTGTCATAAGAAAGAGGATTATATTTGTATGATGTGATCCCAAGGGACAAAAATAGGATTGTTAGGTGTAAGTTGTTTATGGCAGAGCTGACTGAAGATGAATTGGGCTGTGTTGGAAGGGAATGAGTTCCCTATCATTGGAAACTTTTAAGCAGGAACTAGCTGACTACTTATTAGGAATTTAAGTTTTTCTATAAAACCTCAAATGCAGCCTTAATTGCTACAATTCAGTGCATTGAGACAATTGCCATGAGCATTTTTTGAATGTCATCTGGTTGATGGAGAGGTTGGTGATCAGAAATGAGAAGTATCAGATAACCTTGATAATAACCAGTTAATCTAAGGAAACCCTGGGGTTAGCTGGTGTTGCTCAGCCAAGTATGACACTGAAGGAATAAAGCATTTACTAAGCATCTTGTATATGACTTTCCTGGCGCATTTACACACATTATTTCTTAATTCTTGCAACAATCATGTGAATTGTGTATTATTAGCATTTCTTTTACAGATGAGAAAATGGAGGCTCAGAAAGGTTAAGTGACTTTCCCAAGTTCATGCAGCTAGTGAGTGACATTGGGGGAGCATATCAGAACCCTATGTAGGGAAAGATGTGACAGAATTTCTACTTTTTACCTGATCGCTTCTCCAGTTGAGTAAAGAGTTGATATTGCCAGAGACAAGTCAGAACTGTGTGGACAAGTGTGTCATGCTGGGCTGGGTGCCTGGAGTAGATGAGAATATCATAAAGATATATGATCAGTCTCTAGTCCAGCAGGTCCTGGAGGATAGTGTTGGAATGCAACTGAGCTATTACACAGGCTAAATGGCATGACTGTTTATTCATAAGTCTGTACCTTATATGGAACACTGTCCTCCATAGACTCGCATAATGGCACAGCTGTCAAGGGACATACAGATTTTCAAAGTCCAGAGAAGTCTATCTATTTTGAAGAACAGAAAACTGTGGTCCAGAGAGGGGACGGGACTTTTCAAACTTGTTCCACTTAATAATTGTGCCCCTGATATTGCCAGGAACTTATTTTTTTAAATGTAGTTTAGCAAATATAGGATTAGAGCTGCTTAGAGCAGATTTGTTTTTCAGAAATGACCAACTCTCCTATGAAATGTGCTACTCTGTTTCAGAGCTATGAGATAGATATGTAATGTTCTGGTTTCCTCCCCACTAATATTATAGAAATCAGCATTCATAAAAGTGGAAAGAGCATAAGCATAGACAGGTTGGATTTAATTCCTTTAACTGGAACCCATGGGAAATTCTTTAGTTTCTTTGAGCCTCAGATTCATTATTTATGAAAATGTGAATAATAATAGTTTGATTTTAACCATGTGGAGTTTGAGGTGCTTGTGGAGAGTCCAGGTGGAGAGAGTAAGGAAGGGCTGAATGAATCTCAGGAGAATGACTGCGTCTGGAGATACAGATTTGAGAATCAACAGCCAAGGAGAAGGTAAATAAAGCCACATGCATGGATGACATTGCCTGGCAGAGGGATTTTTTCCCACATGATGGCTCTGTAACTATTTGAGGTTGACAATCATGTTATCACAATTATTCAATTCTCTAGGCTTGCCATCCCTAGATCAAAGATAATTCTGAATGTCTTGAATTCCAGACTCTTCATCAGCCAAATTGTCCTTTTGAGGATATATCATATTTTGGTTTTATACACTATACACTTGATGACTCTGATGCAGGTTGTCCTTGACAGTACCCTGAGAAATATTGTCTTATGGCATAAAGAGAGCTGCATTTGAACTATTCTAGTCCCTGGCATTGACTTCGCATCTAGCTCCATGCCTGGTCTTGCTTCACTGCAGAATGCAGCCACAAAATGGTTGTTGGATATCACCAGCCCTATCTCATTTCTGGATATCCAACTCTTGGATTTAGTGCAAAAGGTAAAACTTTTTTCCCTTGCTTTTTCATTTTTTGAAGCTTCTTAGGTACTCTGGAACTGGCTTACCTGTATTTAGAAAGGCATTTCATTGGGAGCTAGAGTGACAGAGGGCTCAAAAGGTAAGGTTCATTGACTGGTGATTGGTGGCTTCTTACCTCCCCCTAAAATTTAATACACCATCCACCAAAATAAATTTCAGGTATAATAAACAGTTTTATGCAAAATATTAAAGACTTAAAAATAGAAGAAAATGTAGATAAATGAATCATTTCCTCTTTGCATATGCTTAAAATAATATATGATGTCACAAAGGAAAAGGTTATATTTTTCACATATAAAAATGAAAACCTCTTTAAATCTAAAACATGAAAAACTTTGAAATACAAATAATAAACTGGAAAACTGCAACAAATATGACAAATGCAGTTGATACTCATTTGTGGATTTTATATTTGTGAACTCATCTACTCACTAAAATTTATTTGTCACACCAAAGTCAATACCTGTGGTACTTTTGTGGTCATTTGTTGATATATACAGAGTGGCAACGTTTCAATTGCCTGATATGCATGTTTTCAGCTGAGGTCTTCAAGCTGAGGTCCAACAAGGTAATTCTTGTCTTCTTATTTTAGCTCTCATATTGTAAATAAGCGTACTTTTCACAGTCTATTTAGTGCCACATTTTTTACATTTTTGTGCTTTTTCTTGGTGATTTTCCTGTTTAAGATGCTCCCCAAGTGGTGCTGAAGTGCTATGTAGTGTTCCTGAGCACAAAAAAGCTGTGATGTGCCTTACAGAGAAAACACATATGTCAGATAAGCTTAGTTCAGGTATGGGTTACAACGCAGTTGGCTGTACGTTCAATGTTAATGAATCAACAATGCATATTAAATAAAGTATCTTTAGACAGAAACACATAAACAATGTATGTATTGATTTATTGACAAAAATGTTGTGGCTGATTCTCACAGGAACCTAATTCTGTATTTCCCCAGGAACAATGGTTTAGTATTTATTAATTTAGTGTTTGCAGTGACTTTATAAAACATAACTACCGTGAATAATGAGATACATAATTACATAATTATGATTACTATATAACTATATGACATGCTAAATATATAAAAATGAAAAAAGAGCAAGATCCCAGGCCAAAAAAAATGGGCAAAGGAGATACATAGGTAATTTGCAGAAAAGTGAAAATAAACCATATATATTAACATTATTGAAAAAACTCTTCCATTTTGCTAGTAACCAAAGAAATCAAATTGAAGCAATGATGGTGTGTCATTTTTTGTTGCCTATAAAATTAGAAAAAGATGGGAAAGATTATACTGTATGCTGGTTAGAGTGCAGTGAGATAGTCATTCTTGTATATTGCCAGTGGATTAAATTGATATGTTATTTGGGGAAGTAGTTTAATGATACATATCAACAGCTCTAAAAATCTTTATATCTTATGATTCAGAAATTCAACTTTTAAGAATTCTCCTGAGAAAATAGAGATTCAGATAAAGATTTATGTATCTTCAGTATGACATTTGTGAAAATGAGAATGGGAATAAGAATCACAATGCCCAAGAATAGGGGAATGGATATACTGTGAATAGAAACAGGATAGAAGACCTATAAAACTATTAAAAATATTTTTAAAGAAAGTTAATGAAATGTGAAAATGTTCATGATTTAATCAATATGAGCATATTATGAAATATATGATAAAGTTAAATTATGGTGAAATTATATATACGAAAGCTAAATTAACCTGGAAATAATTAAGTTTATTTAAAAGTAAAGCATATTTTTGTCTATGTGTCTTTAATTTGTACGTACAAACTAGGGGTGGAAGGGATCTCTTTACCTGCTGCCTGGTAATCATCATTTTAACCTTATTTAGTTGGGCATACTTTAGGAGGTGGGACAATGGTTTTTTGTTAGAATGGGAACTGGCAATCACTGGGCTGGACCAGACCAAGAAAGGACAGAAGTTGAACTCCCTCTCTTATCCTTTCCCTCCCCCTTCGCTCATCTTATCTTTCTCTCCCACTCTCTCTTCCTTTCCCTCATTCTACTTCTCTCCCTCTTTCCTTCTTTCCCTTCTTCTTTCCCTCCCTCCATCTTTGGTAATGCAGAGAAAAGAAGCATTCATTCAGATTCGGGATAAGAGATAATATGGGCAGGATCTTGGAAGGCTTCAAGAAGAAGGTGACATTTGAGCTGAGTAATAAGGATATTCAGGATTTTTCTAGGTAGAAAATGCAGGGCAGATCTTGACTTTCTTAGCTTTTAAATGTCAGTGATGCTACCATAGATTGTAAAATCAATGCCTTTGAGAGACAGTGAGAGTGATTTTCCTTTGGTATGGCTGCACCCAGAATTTTCTAGTGCTTTTCCTCAGATTCCAGGTGAATTATCATATTCTGATGCCTTGATGTTGAGATCAATAGAGGATGGACACAGAGAAAAAAATCAAGAATTCTACACCATTTTGATGAATCAGGTATGTAGAGAATGGATTAAGGATGGGGAGATATTGGGGACAGAAAGAGAAGAGGACAGATATTTCTTGAGAACAAAAATTTGTTGTAGTGTTACAGTTCTTATCTTGTTTGATTTTTTTTAAATTTTTTTTAACATTTATTTATTTTTGAGACAGAGAGAGACAGAGCATGAACGGGGGAGGGGCAGAGAGAGAGGGAGACACAGAATCGGAAGCAGGCTCCAGGCTCTGAGCCATCAGCCCAGAGCCGGACACGGGGCTCGAACTCATGGACTGCGAGATCGTGACCTGAGCTGAAGTCGGACGCTTAACCGACTGAGCCACCCAGGCGCCTCTTATCTTGTTTGATTTTAATGAGTATACTTAACCTCATAAGGTAGGAAATTATTCCAATTTTACAAAAGACAAGTAATAAGGGCCTAAAGGAGGGTGAGATAGTGGAGGTAGTGAGGAATGGATGTATGTAATTTACATTAATTTTTTTTCAATGTTTATTAATTTTTGAGAAGAGAGAGACAGAGTTAAAACAGGGGAGGGGCAGAGAGAGGAGACACAGACTCCAAAGCAGGCTCTAGGCCCTGAGCTGTCAGCACAGGGCCCGACACGAGGCTCAAGCTCACAAACTGTAGATCATGACCCGAGCCAACGTCGGACGCCTAACTGACTGAGCCACCCAGGTGCCCCTTTACATTTTGGAAGTAAAAATGAATGTAGCAGTAGCAAGGGTGGAGAAATTATTAATCAACTTAATTGTAATTGCAGATAACCGTTAGGGCTCTGCTTAGTTCACAGGGTTGTGCCAAAGTTAGATGCTCAGAAGCTTTGAGGTTTGACAACTTGGGAGGACGGAAAGGCTACTAATGGGAGTGGGGACTGAGGAGTAAGACTATTTTGGAGGAAAGATCATATTTCCTAATTCTTTAACACCTCTTCCTGTACTTGTCAGTTCATCCTTCTCATGGCAATTACTATTGTTTTCTTACCATGTGTATAGAGACTCCATCTATGCAAATATCTGTAAATGCATGGATTATTCCTGGAGTGATACACAAAAAACTTTTGACAGTGATTGCCTGCAAAGGGAGGGCCTGGGCAGGAGTGGGAAAAACACTTACTTTTCACTTTGTATCCTTTGTATCCTCTAAACTGTGTATCATATGCATGTGTTATCTGTGTAAAAGAAGAAAATTATGAAACAGACTACAGAAAACATAGAAAAAATTCATACTCCCCCAAGACATTTACATCTCCTGTACTTTAATCTCAGAATTTCCCCTGTGTCATATGGTCTTATTTGTCTATGATGCTTTTCTCTGACAAACCCATATCTTATCCTTTCTGACCATTTGATGTAGAAGCCAGTGGGAAAAAGGAAATTTGAGCTAGCAAATATAGACTACTTTTATAAAAGATAAGTGGAGAAAGCAATGCTTTGGGGTAAAGTGAGACTTTGGGGTTAAAAGAGGGCTTCTAATTTTTGTATTTCTTTATTTGTGGCTAAGATTGAATTTTGTACCTGTTTATAGGTGGAGGGGAAAAAGCTTGGACAAAAGGGAGAGAAGTTGAAGATAAAGGAAAAGGCTATTAGCTTACTCAAACTATCAGCAATATTGAGATGGAGTTGCAAATGAATGTGTTTATAGGGAACTATTTAGAAGTGATTTTTTAAAAAAACCCAAAAAGATCTCTGTATGGAACCAGATCCCAAAGAAGGCCCTCTGTGGCCATTTACAATAGCAGCTCTTGGGTCTGATGAGATCAGGCATTCCTTCAACAAATGTTAAATGATTACTATGAGTAAGGCACAATATACAACAAGGGTGGTGTGGCTTAATTAAATGTACTGACTTGTTATTCACTAAAGGAAGAAAGTTTCTGTAAGAATGAAGATACTTGAATATAATTCTGGTGGTGGGTTATGAGAGTCCAAGTGGTGTGGATTCTAACAGAACCGCTACAGTGCTTGGTTCCTAGTAGGTGTTCAGTAAGTGTTTGTGACATAATTCGTTTATTGAGCACCTCCTATCAATCAAGCACTGTGCTAGGCTCTGAGACCATGTAGATAAGTTAGACAAGGTCTTGCTTTTTGAGGTGCTTAGGTTTAGTGGTGGTTGCAATAAAGTGATGAGATTTTAGACAGAGGTACAAACAAGGGTAGAAGGTGACCTACTCCAGAAACAGAACCAGCTTGCAGTGTGTTGAGGGGTAAATATGGACAGAGGAAGTGAAGACAGTGAATGTAGACTGTTCTTTTGAGAATATTGGTTGGAAAGAAAAGGAGACAGAAGGCAGCAAACAGAGATACAGGGTTCAGGGACTGTTTCTTAAATAATGAGAGGTCTGAACATATTGTATAGAGGAGAAAGAAATAGCAGAGAGGGAAGGAGTGAAGATTCAGAAATAAGGGCAATGATTAATGAAAAGACATATTGGAAGGTATAGGAAGGGTTGGGAGATAAAGCTCATCAAGAAGTCTTGGAAAAATTGTTGTGTGGCACTGAGAATTTTTCTGAAGCCAGAGACCATGAATTTTTGGGTGACACTAAGTCAAAATATTGTAACTTAAGAGAATGAAAAAGGTAGTGGTTGAAATAATGGTTTTTAGGGTCAGGTCGGTCAGGGAAGAAAATTAGGCTGAAGGGGACCAATACGCTGGGAGCAAATAGGGGACCAATGAATATCAGTAATAGGTATGAAGAAGTAAAAATTCTTTAATGTGAAAAATAAGCACCTAGTGACTGGGATATATGAATTTAAGATTTTAGAGGTGGAGCAGTTCTGAGTGGTAAAAAGATCATGGATGAGACTGTGGTTGTTGACAACTAAAACAGGGAAAGGTCACTGGAATTGAGCCAAGAAAGTAGTAGTCTGTGGTTTATCTTCATGGATGTTAAAGTCCCTCCATGATGAAACAAAAAATTGCATCAGGAGCCAAACATTCAATTTATTTCTGGGAGAAACCAGGAAGTAGGCAGATGCCAGTAACAAGACTAACTAGTAAGAGAAAGCTAGTGAGTGTTTCACTTGTCATTCACTTACCATTCTAGATAAAGAGATAAGTGAGAGAAGATGTACTGAGTATCTTTGAGTTTGGCTTCCCATCCTCAAAGGGCTTCTAAGGGAATGAGCAGACTTAGGATTCAGATATTTGACCTGTGACTGTGGAGTCCAACCTGTCCCAGCAGTACCAGCTTCCTAAAGGTCTAGCCTGCAGGGTAAACCAGTGTAGTGTTTGTGGCTAGCCAGTAATGTGGAATTCCTCAGAAGCAGTGAGAGGTGTAGGAATGAGGAGGAACTAAATCAGACAAAGGAGATGCAAGCAGTATGTTCTGGGCTGAGTAATTTCTCGGAAAATGTGGTAGCTGCCAGTCTGTCCATTCCATTTCCCATACTGTTCTTTAGGAAAACAGTAATGAGTAATAACATATAAAAGTTTATCTCCTTGATGCCATGAGGGGAACATTAGGTAGTGAAGCTAGGTTTTACTTGTGTCCAGAAGAGCTTTTGAAGTAGTTTTGGTTACCAATTGATTCCAGAGTTTAGATCCTGGTGAGAGAAGCATCCCAGAGGGAGAGTAGTAACAATGTAGAGGTTCCCAACTTTGGAGGTACCCGAAAGGAAAACCCAGAGAAAATAGGGAATGGCTTCAAGAAGCCCCAGGCTATCTTAAGTAACAACAGCAAACAGCAATACAAATGATGACAGCAGCTAACACTTATATAGCACTTACTCTATAGTAGGCACTGTTTTAAGCACTTTATGCATATTATTTTTTTTTTAGGAATTACAACAATCCTGTGAGAGAGGTACTAATATCCCAATTTTCCTAAAAGAAGTACACATTGTTATCCAAGGATTTATTCCCACTCTACCCCTACTGTGGTAACTTGGGTCCTGGGTATATATTCTATATTTTATATTACACATAGAGAAAAATATAGACATTTGCCACCACTCCTACCTATACCTTTATTTGAATGGGGGTATAACACATAGAGAACAATATAGAGACTGCTGCTTGGCTGAATCTTTACAGATAGTTTTGGCTACATAGTTTAGACCATGCTGTGGGAATCAGGTGTTGCTCTGAAGCAAACCTGACAGATAGAAGCCTTCACAGAAGTTTTTTTTAAAGTTTATTTATTTATTTTGAGAGAGAGAGAGAGGGAGCAGAAGAAGAGCAGAGAGAAGAAAGAGAGAGAGAGAGGGAGGGAGAGAATCCCAAGCCTGCTCTGCACTGTCAGCATGGAGCCCAATGTGGAGCTTGAACCCACGAACCATGATATCATGACCTGAGCCAAAACTTAAAGTCGGACGCTTAAACAGCTGAACCACCCAGGCACCCCAGAAGTTTTTATAACATCTAAAATTATAATATATAATTATACATATATATGCTTGTATATGTATAATATATATATATACATATATATGCTTGTAAATATGTAGATTATTTCTGGAAGGTGACACAGGAGCTTTTAACAGTGTTTCCCTCTAGTGAGGTTAACTCTGTGCATGTATTACTGTGTACATGTTTACCGTGTGCATGGATTATCCTTTTGAAACTAAAAATAATACAAAAAACACAGATAATAAAAGAGAATAACTTTCCAAATACTCTTCTGAAAATTCCATTTCCTCCTTTACGTTTTCTCCTAAATAACGCTTTAACACTCCATAATAGGAGTTAGAGTAGGGGAAATAAATATAATAGGAAAAAACTTGCTGCTGCAATATTTGCCGTTTTTTTCCTAAGAGGGCTTATTGTATCTTATGATATTTAAAATAGTTCCATAACAAACCTCAAAAGTATACATTTTATATTTTATATTACACATACAGAAAAATATAGACATTTGCCACCATTCCTACTTATACCTTTATTTGAATGGGGGTATAACTAGATCTGAAGTCTACTGGGTGTTTCCTTTAATATAAACATTCTATATCAATTAGCCTGAGGGCATAAACTAAAGAAAACCATTATGTAGCTCTCTAGCCATTCAAAAGAGTTCTCTACACCCTTGGAATTCATTAAAAATTATTATTTTTTTTTAATTTTAGACCTCAACACACTCTTGCCCCATATACACTGGCCTAGTTTTGCCTGTGACCCTTCACTTTTCTCAGTGCTATTTTTTTTCTACGCTTCAAAGTCATATACCAAACCCCCTTAAAATGAAAATATTTTCCTGGTTCAATCCCCCTAAACAACCCAGAGCCTGTCTCTATTTCCAATCCAAATCCTCAGCCTCATTTTTAATTGTTAGCCTGAAGGAACTCTTTATTATAGTTAAATTTAAAGGTGAATTAAATGATCTCTAAAGTCTTTGGTTTACTTAAAGCAAATATTTCACATTCCAAAGGACAATCCTCCCTCTTGGCCCTCTTTTTACACCTTCATTAGGAATTATGGTGTCAGAGATTGAGTGTACTTTTTTATCCCCCCAGAGGCATCTCAGGGAATTCACATTGTTTTAACCATAGATGTTGTTAACATTAACAGTGAAATATCTGGTCCTAAAGAAGCTGATGTTTGGGTGGAGGTCTTTCTAATGTCCCCCTTTAGCCTATAAACAGTGATCCTTTACCAGCCATAGACAAGGAAAAGACCAACAAAACAGAAAGTTTATCATTCTCCTGGAGCTTCCCTTGATACTCTTGTACCATCCCCCACCACACCTCAACATTACTTTTACCCTCTTGAAGTTACTGCCCAGAGCTGGTTTGCTAAATCTGGTAGCTATGTAGATTACAGCCCCATTGTTGAAAAGGCCTCCAACATACAGAACACTTAAAGCCACTGTGCTCTTGAACTAGTGGATTTCTTCTGGCTCCATGTCCCAGGTTAAAGGCTTCACCTCATGTATTTATACTGCCCCCAAAGTACTTGCTGATGACCTCAGAATCAGGCTGAGAATTCTGGGAAAATGAAACCCTTATGCTTTACCCTAAGGCAAAACTCTGTCCTTCTTACCTTAAGTGCCTGATTTTTATTAACCACTTTCTTTTTTTTTTCTTGGTGAAAATTTATATTATCCTTAAGGAAGATAAGTCACATGGTCTCAAGACCTTGGCTGATATATAGGAAGATAGGAAGAGCAGGTCTCTGACACTGTGGAATGGATCTACTAGTCAGCAAATTGCTTCAGGTTAAGGCCCTAGAGCTGGAACACCATTAAAAATCAGGCTGGGTTGGAAGGAATCCCTTGCTTGGAAGGATGTGACAGGATTTTAATGGAATTGTCTCTGGCTTCTCTTCTAAACAGATGGCATGATAATGAAAGGGAACTGTAGAAAGCTCTGGTAGGATCTATAATGATGTTCTTTCCTCTCCCTAGCTTCAAAAGTGATCCAGCTTTATCCTAGCTCACAGAGTCTGCTTGGCCCCTGGTGTCAACCTCAATTGACAGCTGGAAAAGCCCTCAGATGACTGAGTCACATTATTAAAAGAAGGCTTTAAAGGTTATCTAATTCACCTCATTCTTCTCTCCCTCATCCCTAGCTCCCATGCAGGATTATGCCTGAAATAAACTCTTAACTGCCTAACTTGTCAGAACTTGTCAGGAAAGGTGGATTGCCACTTCCATTTTCACTCTGAGAAAGTGGAGTGCAAGAAAACAAAGGAATTTGGGGACCCAGCTTCATCTGCCAATTTGGCTGCACTTGGGGTTAAGCTTGGAATGTCAGAGTCCCAGAAAACATACCTAAACAGAGAGTAAACAGTTAATATGAGAGTGTGAAGACAGAATGGGGCCTTCGACTAGGACACTTGTGTTCTTGGTCCTGAGTTGTGTAGCTTCCAGTGTCTTCCTGGTACCTTCTATGTACATGAATATCTCCTTTCTAAAAGGTCTTTTACCCTACGTTCCCTAGTTTTCCACTCACTTCTTACCGTGGTTCCCAATAACTCCCTGAGTTTGGGGACAGAGAGCACAGGAATACATGCATATACGTATACACACTCTCCTGATGCTAGGAACTAGATCTTAGATAAGGACTTCATAAAACATTTCTCCTCTACTCAGAGCCAGCCAAAGTTATTTTAATGTGGATAGTTGTATGTAAGAAAGACATTAAATGATTTACTAACTGCTTTTGTATTCCAACTAATCTTCAGTTTAATGAATATGACTTTTGGAGGAATAGAATTCTCAAGAAAGCTAGTAGACCCTCTGGAATTACCACACAGAGTCTTCTGGTCATTCTTGTGAGGTAGCACAAAGATTTACTGGGGAGCTATAAAATCTCACAGATGCCCAAGGACATTGGCAGTAAGGCTAAGAGGGAAGAAGTGAGAGTATATTTTTTTCTTTTTGCCCCTTATATTGTTTTAAATTTTTTATGTTTATTTATTTTTGACAGAGAGAGAGAGAGACAGAGCATGAGTAGGGGAAGGGCAGAGAGAGAGGGAGATACAGAATCTGAAACAGGCTCCGGGCTCTGAGTTGTCAGCACAGAGCCTGAGGCGGGGCTCGAACTCACAGACCGCGAGATCATGACCTGAGCCGAAGTCGATGCTCAACGAACTGAACCACCCAAGCGCCCCTCCCCTTATATTATTTTATAGTTACAGTGAACTCATCATCATGCAGAATGTATTTAGAATTTTTAATTAACAGAATGGTATGTAAAAAGGAAAAAAAGATAAAAATATTGGGAAGGAGAAAATTATTTTCAAAACATAAGTGGAAAAGAAAAAAGGGAAAAAAGGAGGAAAAGAGAAAATACTTAAAGCTAACAGAGAAGAGAAAAGAGGGAAGGGAAAATGAGAGTAGAAAGACAATAGGAATGAAAAAAAGGAAACTGAAAGAAATTTAAAAGAAAAGGGAGGAGGAATTAATTTTCAAAAGTTAAACAAGTGAAAAAAAAAGAAGAGAGAATGTCAAAAAAACACAGGAACAATCGTGAAAGAATGTCCATTAGCCAAAACTGAAACAATTGGAGCAACAAAATCGATAACACAATACTGGATTCTAAATCATTTATTTGGAGACCAGCCCCCCACCCCCAGGAGGTACAGCTTAATCTTTTCTATTCTAAATATAGACTAAACTTAATTAGTTGATTTCAAAAAGTACAGTTTGGAAGAGGGTAAAAAGTAATTTTATAGTGGAGTATCTTGGCAAACACATCTTGGCCAGATATTTGAGGTTAACATCAATAGTGATAAATCCTCTATTGCTATATAGTTCCTTCTTATTTGCTCTATCACAAAGGTTTTGGACCATTGTGTTTTCATTATCATTTATTTCCATGTATTTTTTTAATTTATTCTTTAATTTCTTGGTTGGGCCATTAATTCTTTATTGGGATGTTCTTTAGCCTCCATGTATTTGTTGCCTTTACAATTTTTTTCTTGTGATTGACTTCATGTTTCATAGCGTTGTGATCAGAAAATATGCATGCTATGATCTCGATCTTTTTGCACTTGTTGAGGCCTGATTTGTGACATAGTATGTGATCTATTTTAGAGAATGTCTCATGTGCACTTGAGAAGAATGTGTATTCTGCTGCTGAAGGATGAAATGTTCTGAATATATCTGTTAAGTCCCTCTGGTCCACTGTGTTATTCAAAGCCATTTTTTTTCTTGTTGATTTTTTCTTTAAATGATCTATCCATTACTGTAAGTGGGGTGTTAAAGTCCTCTACTATTATTGCATTTTTATCAATGAGTTCATTTATGTTCGTTATTGTTTTATATATTTGGGTGTTTTTAAGGTGGGAGCATAAATATTTACAATTGTTAGATATTCTTATTGGATAGTCCCCTTAATTATGATATAGTGCTCTACATCATCTCTTGTTACAGTCTTTGGTTTAAAATCTTGTTTGTCTGATATACGTACTGTTACTCTGGCTTTCTTTTGACTTCCATTTACATGGTAAATATTTCTCCATCCCCTCACTTTCAATTTGCATGTGCCTTTAGGTCTAAAATGAGTCCCTATAGGCAACTTATAGATGGGTCTTGTTTTCGTTTTTTTCCATTCTGAAGCCCTATGTCTTTTGATTGGATTATTTAGTCCATTAACACTCAGAGTAATTATTCATAGATATGAATTTAGTACCATTTTATTCATTGTTTTGTCATTGTTTCTGGATATTTCTCTGCTCCTTTCTAATCTTAGTTGCTTTTGGTCTTTTTTTCCCACTCACAGAGTTCCCTTTAATATTTCTGGCAGGGCACATTTAGTGGTCACAAAATCTTTTTGTTTGTCTGGGAAACTCTATCTTTCCTTCTATTCTAACCATGCAGGATAGAGTATTCTTGTCTGCATGCTTTTCCCATTCAGCATGTTGAATATATCATGCCACTCCTTTCTTGCCTGCCAAGTTTCTTTGGAGAGATCTGCTGCTAACCTTACTTGTCTTCCTTTGCAACTTAGGGAGTTTTTTTGTCTTTCTGCTTTTAAGATTTTTTCTTTATTTCTATATTTTGCAAATTTAACTATGATATGACTTGCTGTTGAACTACTTTTGTTGACTTTGATGAGAGTTCTTTGTGCCTCCTGGATACTAATGTCTGTTTCCTTCCCCAGATTAGGGAAGTTTTCAGCTATAATTTCCCCAAATAAACCTTCTTCAAGAAAAATTTTGAATACACAACCTAACCTTATACCTAAATGAGCTAGCAAAAAAAAAAAAAAAAAACAACAACAACAAATGAAGCTTGAAGCCAGCAGAAGGGAAATAATAAAGAATAGAGCAGAAATAAATGATATAGAAACAACAACAAACAGTACAAAAGATCAATGAAACCAGGAGCGAGTTCTTTGAAGGAATTAATAAAATTGATAAACTCTCATCAGACTTATCAAAAAGAAAAGAGAAAGGACTCAAATAAATGAAATCATGAATGAGAGAGGAGAAATTAAAACCAACACCACAGAAATATAGCAACTTTAAGAGGATATTATGAGAAATTATATGGCAACAAATGGATGAATTCCTAGGAACATATAAAGTACCAAAGCTGAAAGAAGAACAAATAGAAAACTTAAACAGTCCAATAGCCAGCAAAGGAATTGAATGAATAGTCAAAAATCTCCCAGAAAACAAAAGTCCAGGGCCAGGTGGCTTCCCAGGGGAATTCTACCAAACATTTAAAGAAGAGTTAATAACTTTTCTTCTCAAACTGTATCAAAAAATAGAAATGGAAAGGAAACTAAACTCATTCTATGAGGCCAGAATTACCTTGATTCCAAAACCCCCCAAAGACCCCACTAAAGAAGAAGACTATAGGCCAATATTTCTGATGAATATGTATGTAAAAATTCTCAACAAAATACTAGCAAATCAAATACAACAGTACACAAAAAGGATCATTCACCATGATCAAGTGGGATTTGTTCCTGGGTTGCAAGGATAGCTTAATATTCACAAATCAAACAACATAATACATCACATTAATAAAAGAAAGGATAAGAACCATACGAACCTTTCAAAAATGCAGAAAAAGCATTTAACAAAGTACAGCATCCATTTTTGATAAAAACCCTCAACAAAGTAGGGACAGAGGGAACATACCTCAAAATCATAAAGCCCATATATGAAAAACACACACCTAATATCATCCTCAATGGGGAAAAACTGCAACCTTTTCCTCAACGATCAGGAACAAGACCAGGATATCCACTATCACTACTGTTATTTAACATTGTACTGGAAGTCCTAGCCTCAGCAATCAGACAACAAAAAGAAATAAAAGGCATCCATATTGCCAAGGAAAAAGTTAAACTTGCACTATTCACAGATGACATGGTACTCTATATAGAAAACCCAAAAGACTCCAGCAAAAAATTGCTAGAACTGACACACAAATTCCGTTAAGTTGCAAGATACAAAAATCAATGTATAGAAATCTGTTGCATTTATATATACCGATAATAAAACAACAGAAAGAGAAATCAAGGAATCGGTCCCATTTACAATTGCCCCCAAAATCATAAGATACCTAGGAATAAACCTAACCAAGGAGGTAAAAGACCTGTATTCTGAAAACTATAGAACACTTGTGAAAGAAATTGAAGATGACACAAAGAAATGGAAAAGCATTCTATGCTCATGGATTGGAAGAACAAATACTGTTAAAATGTCTATATTTCTGAAAGTAATCTACACATGTAATGGAATCCCTGTCAAGATACCACCAGAGTTTTGCACAGAGCTAGAACAAACAATTGAAAGTTTTGTGTGGAACCACAAATGTCCTCAAATAGCCAAAGCAGTCTTGAAAAAGAAAAACAAAGCTGGATGCATCATAATTTCTGATTGCAAGGTATATAACAAAGCTGTAGTGATAAAGACAGTATGATACTGGCACAAAAACAGACACACAGATCAATGGAACAGAATATATAACACAGAAATGGACACACAACTATATGGTTAACTGATCTTTGACAAGCAGGAAAAAATATCCAATGGATAAAAAGTCTCTTCAACAAATGGTGGGGGAAAATTGGACAGTAACATCCTGAAGAATGAAACTGGACCTCTTTTCTACACCATACACAACAATAAATTCAAAGTGAATGAAAGACCTAAATGAGAGACAGAAAACCATCAAAATCCTAGAGGAGAAAACAGACAGCAACCTCTTTGACCTCAGCTGTAGCAACTTCTTACTAGACACGTCGCCAGAGGCAAGGGAAACAAAAGCAAAAAATGAACTATTAGGACTTCATCAAGATAAAATGCTTCTGCCCAATGAAGGAAACAATCAATAAAACTAAAAGGCAATTGTTAGAATGGGAGAAGATATTTGCAAATGACATATCTAATAAAGGGTTAGTATCCAAAAATATATTAAGAACTTATCAAACTCAACAACCAAAAAACAAGTAATCCAGTTACAAAATGGGCAGAAGACATTTTTCCAAAGAATACATACAGATGACTAAGAGGCACATGAAAACATGCTCAACATCACTGATCATTGGGGAAATGTAAATCAAAACTACAATGAGACATCACCTCACACCTGTGAGAATGGCTAAAATTAACAACACAGGAAACAATAGATGTTGGCGAGGATGCGAAGAAATGGGGACCCTCTTTCACTCTTAGTGGGAATACAAACTGGTGCAGCTATTTTGGAAAACAGAATGGAGGTTCCTCAAAAAGTTAAAATAGAACTACCCTATGATCCAGCAATTGCACTACTAGGTATTTACCTGAAGACACAAAAATACTGATATGAAGGGATACCTGCACCCTGATGTTTACAGCAGCATTATTGACAACAGTCAAATTATGGGAAGAGCTCAAATGTCCATCAACTGATTAATCTATAAAGAAGATGTGATATATCTATCTATATCTATATCTATATCATCTATATCTATCTATCCATCCATCTAATGTAATATTGCTCAGCCATGAAGTCTTGCCATTTGCAACAATGTGGATGGAACTAAAGAATATTATGCTAAGTGAAATAATTCAGAGAAAGACAAATACCACGTGATTTCACTCATTTGTGTAATTTAAGAAACAAAACAAATGAATATATGGGAAAAAAAGGAGAGGCAAACCATAAAAAAAAGAAAACTCAACTATAGAGAATAAACTGAAGGTTGCTGGAGGGAAGGTGGGCATGAGAATGGGTTAAACAGGTGATGGGTATTAAGGAGGGCACCTGTGATGAACACTGAGTGTTTTATGTAAGTGATGAATCACTAAATTCTGCATCTGAAACTAATATTATACTGTGTATTTAACCAACTAGAATTTAAATAAAAATGTGAAACTAAAAATAAATAAATAAATAATAAAAATATTAAAAAAAAAATCTATGGCTGACCAAAAAAAGTAGTGGTAAGTCATGTTGATAGCATGTATGTACCCTCTTTTTTATGGGATGAGAAGAACCCTTCACTTGTGGTCTCCCTCCCAACATATTACCCACATCTAATCATGAATAAAGCATTAGAAAAATCCCAATTAAGGAGAATTCTATGAAATACCTGACCAGTACCTCAGAACCCTCAAGATCATCAAAAACAAGGAAAGTCTGAGAAACTGTCAAAGCCAAGAGGAGCCTAAGAAGATATGACAACAAAGTGTAATATAGTACCGTGTATTGAATGCTGAAACAGAAAAAAAGACATTAGGTAAAAACTAAGGAAATCTAAATAAAGTATGGACTTTAGTTAACAATAACATATTAGAATTGGTTCATTAATTGTAACAAATGTACCATACTAATGAAAGTTATCAATATAGTGGAAACTTGGTATTGAGAATATAGGAACCTTTTGTATTATCTTTGCGAGTTTTCTGTAAATCTAAAATGATTCCAAAGTAAAAATAGTACTAAAAAGTTAAAAAAAAGAGAGACAAAAAATTAAGAAAAATGCATTTAAATAATAAAGAGGAGATTAAAAAATATATATTTTTAAATAAAGAAACAGAGGGGTGCCTGGGTGACTCAGTCTATTGTGTCCAACTCTTGATTTTGGCTCAGGTCATGTGGTGGCAGCACAGAGCCTGATTGCGATTCTCTCCCTCCCTCTCTCTCCACCCTTCCTTTGCTCAATATCTCTCTCAAAATAAATAAATAAACATTAAACAATTAAATTAAATGTACAGAAGAAAAGGAAAACTTTAAAGAAGAAAAATCCTAAATTATAAATTTCTTTAAAACTCCCAAATAAAAATAAAAACATAACAAAACCACAAATCCAAAGAAAGGGGGGAAAGCATAGAAAACAAAAATACAAAAAGAGAGGAATAAAAAAAAAGCAAAGAAAGCCCAGGAAAAAGAGTTAAAACCCCAAACAAAAAAGAAACTAATAAACCAGAGAAAAACCTCATAAAACAACAAAGCAAACAAAACAAATCAAAAAGCCCATAAAAAAAAATCTGAAAACACATAAAAGTAAAGTCAATCCCTCCAAAAAAATAAATTTCCCCAAAATACAACAGAAAAGGAAAAACAATGGGAAAATGAAGGAAAGGACAGAGATCATCATCATCATCATCATCGCCAGCAGCAGCAGCAAAAACAACAAAGGGAAAAAATACCCAAGCACTAAAAAGATAAAAAGAAAAAATCCCAAATGACAAAAAGCACAAAAGAAAGAAAACCAAAGCAAAAATAAAATACTTAAAGGAAAGGGGAAGCCCCAATAACTATAAAAATCAAAGTTTGGGAGAGATAAGAAGTGATTTGCTTTCTGTGTGTAGGTGTATGGAGTGGGAGAAGTCCCCACAAAATGCGGCTGTCCACAGCACCCTTTGGGAGCCATTGGAAGGATTGAAAAAGGCATGTTATTGTAACATAGGCAGACAGGCATTTAAGTGGCTCATTACCACCATATTAACTCTTTTCCCATGTGAGTCTGGGAAGGTGTTTTACCCAAAACCCCTGAGCCCAGGGTCTAGAGATAAACCTGTTATCGATGGGCCAGGTCTGAGATCTATATTGGAGTGTGCCTGTCCAGATAGAGATACTGGTTTCCCTTTCAAAGTTGATTTATTGTGAATGAAAGCAGTTGCTGGCTGGGCCACAGCTAAGTGACTAAAATGTAGTTCCTCCTGGTACTGTGCTGAGTCAGGGCCCTGGAAGTTGGTAACCACTAACCTAACCAGGAGCCAGAAGGCAGTCTGGTTTAAAAAAGATGTGATTCCTGACCATGTAAAGGGGTACATAGATAGTGTCCTAAACATCTGGAATCCTAAATAGCAGCAATCCCAAGCAGTGACAGTTCCAAATGGCAGGAATATTAAAGAAATTTGGGTTTGGCTTTGGAGTACATTATGTGATAGTTTTGGTTAGTATTATTTACTCTACCTTTAAAATACTGTTTGGCTAGGTTGATGTTAAAATCTGTTTGGATTATCAGATTGGGTCTTGATTTAGTGGTGGAAGGTAATAGCTAGGATGAAACATTGTATTTAGGTAATCCATAAGTCAAAACATCTCAATGAGAATCACTGCAAATTTGATAATACTGATAATGATGATGATGCTTGTGTGTCCATTTTGATACACCAGTTCTCTCCTCTGGCCTTTATCTGGCTAGAAATGGTAACAACGGTTGGCTACAGTGATAAGGCTGTTGGGCCACCTATCCCTCACAAATCACACTAGTGAGTAGCCAAGAGCCAGAGGCCTTTATATTCCCAGTAACCTTTTAATCCTTCTGGGCCCTGGGGTCTCGTGCTGCTTGGGCCTGACACCTAGAGTGGTGATGCTGGGCGCTTTGGGGACAGATCATGCATACCACAATGTCATTGGCCAGCTGAAGGGGCATACCTAGAAACTGAGTTAAGATGTACAATGGATAGAAATGTGGACAAGAGGAATAATTATGGAATCTAGAATGAAATTCTAAGCTTTAGTCCTGGCTCAATCCCATGTGAACCAAGTTGTCTTGGGCAAGTCAGTTAACATCTCTTAGCTTCTTCTACACAATATACCTACCTCATAGAAATTGAGTGTGTCTTTTTTCCTCATGATAAAAATTTGAATTTAATCACAAATGAAAAATATATATATATATAGTGAAAAAGCTATTACCTATTAAATCAGGGTAGTATGATAACTTGAATTTACCATAACAAAAACCAGGATGATGCATTGATCACAAACCAGTTTGTTTCTCCATGTTCTGCCATGTGCATTTTTTTCTAGTTTGTCTTCCACCCCACACCCCAGCCAAATCAGTCTCTTTCTGACACTTTGTTCACTATGTGACACTCCACTGGCATATTCAGTGGGTACAAAACCTTTTGGGTCAGAAGAGACCTTGGATTGAGTGATGATATCCTGCCTGATGCCAGGGGATCAGACTATTCTAGTAGTAGAAGACTTACAGTTTTCATGCACCAAATGTTTTCCAAAAAAATGTTCAGACTTCACATGGGACTGCCAATTTACTATTTTGCCAATTAAAGACATCATAAAATAACAAGTATTCTCTGTGCTTATCATCATTTCATAAAATAAGAGATATTTTAACATCAAAAAAGAATGTACATAATGTCAAAATTAAAAAGT
Source organism: Panthera tigris (assembly GCF_018350195.1). Taxonomy (NCBI): domain Eukaryota; kingdom Metazoa; phylum Chordata; class Mammalia; order Carnivora; family Felidae; genus Panthera; species Panthera tigris. Next base: position 61,975,867 of record NC_056677.1, on the reverse strand, counting down.
TAAAAATTTTAACTTTATAAAACAATCACAACCTAATCCTTGTATTTTTCATATTTCCCTTGGACCAGTGATGTTTATTAAGAACTGATATTTAGGAACTACCCCAGTAGATCTTCGTTCTAGTTTTGGCTCTGCCACTAATTTGCTTGTGACATTTAGTCAAGTTTTTTCTCCATTTTCCTCAGTTTCCTCATTCCTAGGATGGAGACAATTAGATTAGATGAGATCCAAGTTCTTTTCTAACTCTAATATTCAGTATACTGTAATTTGTAGAGGTTCTTTCTAGTCCTTGGAATCTGAGTTTGTGCTGAAAAAAAAAATAAACAGAGGACTTATAATTACAGAACCCCAAACCAGGTAGCCAGCAATTCACATTCCTGACATGCACATAACAGAGCATTTGTGCCAGCCATGATGTAAGACATCAGGACTTTCCCTTTTCATATATATATATTTTTTTATATTGGAGGGGGTAAAGGTTATTTTTTTTTATATCAAACTGTTGCTTCTCTAACATTTTCTACAATCACTTCATTCTTCTGTTTTGCTTCATTTTTACAAAGGCCCTCCTCTGGTATGCATGTCCATTTGGGGTTGGTTGATATATAAAGATTTTTTACCTCTTATCTGTTTTTTCTCCCTTTTGTTCCTATCCCCTAATATGCACTTTCCCTGAATCCTTGCATATTTATTTTTTCTTTCTTGTTTCTTCTTTAAACAGAAAGCATGACCTCAGCTGTTGGCATGGTCCATTATCTGAATTCTTGGCAAAATCCCAATGGAAGAATGTTGGGCTACAGTGGGTTCTAGGAAGCTAGAGGAACTATAGAATTAATTAGCAACATAATTTTGAGCTTTACCTGCCTTGTAGAAGTGTACTAGTGTTTGTACTAGAAAGAACTTTCTGGCCCAAACCCTACTCTTCTGTTCTAAGAATACTTGGATTTTAAATGCAACATTTTGAGCAAAATGGTCACTTTATTGGCAACCTCAACTTCACTAGTCCTGGGCAAGAAATACAAGAGCAAACTCAGGACTTCAAGGCTACTACTGTCTTGGAATTTAAGGAGAGCTTAGTCTACACATGTTTTAAGAGATCCTAGGTCTGTGAAGATGAAATTCTGTTTTCTTGCCTCCACTCTTGCCTCCCGTGCCTTTCTTCATTTATTGTTTTCTTGGCATTTGTTTGTGTGACATCCAAAGAGTGGGTCACTGAAAAACAAACAAACAAACAAACAAACATGGCATTCAAGAGGCAGCTCAAATTATAGTGGTGTCTTTTTAACAAATTTATTTAAAAATAAGCCAAAATGATATAATCCAAAATTCAATTTGGATTCAATTTCTTTAGTTGTTCACTATTGAGAGTGATGCATTGTTTTGTCTCTGGGAGGGCCTGAGCTGAGGCCATTTTTCTGTGATCTACAACCTGCCCCTCCCAGTGCCTGCCTTCCCACCCCAGCCTTCTTCATTGCCCTAGAACTGAGCTTTCACAGCCTGGGGTAGTGGGATTGTGGCACATTGCACTTCTGGGTTCTTCCAGCTGTATTCTCACCGGGAAAAATCAACTTTGAAGTGAAGCTGGGGACCTGCCATGAAACTGAAAAGGGGTTATTAAAAATGGTATTTTTCAAACCACAAGTGATGTTTTGCTAACAGAGGATAACAGGTTACTTGGAATCTGAACTGCTTTGGGTTTTGGATTAAATTGCAAAGTTGGCTCAGATTTCAGACCCCCAGGGTCTTGAGGGCTGAGGACACAATTGAAAGCATATTAAATGCTGGCTGCATCTACACAATACCAACCAACTAGTTAAAAAGAGAGAACTCAGTAAAATATGTTTATTTAGTGTCTTGAACACAGAAACATAAGTTTGAATTTAGCCTTGTTCTCTTTTTCACTTAGTTTTATTTTGGATTTATTTATTTAGTTTTATTTTAATAAATTCAGACTTAAATATTTTGAATATGGAAATAGCCTGTTTCTAACTGCAAGTATCATATTGTTTAGAATTCTACTATAATTCTCCCTCACATTCCTACCCCCAACAGCTTCCAGTTGTGATGATTCTATCTTAAGAAGAAAAAAAGGATTCTATAGCTTTCTTTACAACATCACTATCTCATTCCACTCCTCCAGATGTTTTCCTTAACAAACTAAGACAATATCTGAAATTTGCTTATTAGCTTTAACTTTTTGTTCATTTAGATTCTAAAAGGAGTTTTAGTTTCCAAGGCTCCTCATTTCAGTATTTGTCTGTGGCTTATCTAGGCCTTTCGCATCATCTCCTCTGGCACATATTTGATAACCCCTGCAGCATGAAAAGGCTTTCTGTCCTTGTGTCCTTCTGTTGGGTTCTTAGATGTGTTCCCTTCTATAGTTCTGTCCCCAAGAACTTTCCCAGCCTCATGTTCTCTGATTCCCCTTCACTGGGCCACTTGCTCTTGCTTTAATATTGTTGGGATATATTATCTGAAGACTGCATCTGAGCCTTGGCTATGGCAGTTTTGAGCCATATTCTCCAGGGTACCCCTCAGTCACCTGACAAGCTTTGCTTGATAAAATTCTTAGGGAAAAGTTGCTGTTATTTTATTTTCAGCTTGGAAACTGGTATTTCTTTCCTGGAAACCTGCAGTTTTGAGCTACTCTTACTTTGAACGTGGCCACCTGGACTTCTGTTGTGGACCTAGCCTTGCATTGCCTACTACTGCTCCCCATTCTTAGGCCCAGTGGGTACCCCAAGAAAAATGGCTTAAAGAACTATGGCCAAAGCTTGTTGAAGTTGGTGGAGGTTGGGGATGGAATAAACAATAATTTCCAAGTGTCTAATACCACATGGATGTTTTCCAAATTCAGAATCCCAGAAGTGACTTAAATTATTAGGCTTGAAGAGGACCTTAGAGATCTTCTAGTGCAACCTACTCATTTTTGTGATGAGGTGACAAAAGTAGATGTAGGGATTTGGTCAATGTCACAGAGCTAGTTAGTGGGAGAAATGGGATAAGAACTTTGATCTGTAAAATAAATTGTCTAATGTTATAGTTAGTAAGTATTGGTGCTAAGATTCAGTCCATTGCTATTTCAACTCCCAAGCAACTCTTTCCACTTTTCTTCCCAGTCTACTTAATAAAATAGAAGTAACAAAATAATAAGTACACAGAAAACACCAAATCAAGTAGTAGAAATTTTTAGGCCTTGATATCCCAGCTATATCATCTTAGGTCCTGCCCTGACCCCCACAGCTTCCTCTCTGCATGGAATATCTGAGATATGGTTTCTCTTTTTGGTTTCTAAGACAGTCCATGGAAGGAAGGTGAAGGTGGTTTTCTGCCTTTACAGAACGCCAGTGCTGGCCTGAGGCCAACTTTACTGTTTCTCCCAGGCAGATTCCACAGTAAATGGGGGTAGGAGGAGGTGCATTGGCCCAGACTGTTTTTATTTGGTCTGCAGTGTGGGAGATCAGACGTTCTGAAGAGAATTGAAAACACTTCTTTCTTTGGATTCCTGGGGCTGTGTAGGGGGAAAATGGGCCCCACTTGGCACAGAGTTGATTACAACATTCAAAAAAGCTCCAATATTGTTGCCCAAGGCTAAATGGAAAGTTTTCCTTCCAGTCAGGGCTGATTCCTAAGCCCCACACCTTCTTAAGCCTTTGATTAAAAGACACCTGCCCCAAGGAGACCAGCAAACAATAAAGCTGTGAGGGGCTGCTCAGAAAACCCCTGAGGGTGTATCAGCAGTAGTGGAACCTGGTTTGTAGGAGTACAATGATTTGGCACCTCTTCTGGGTCTCTAAAGGTCCAAAACCTAGGTTTTTTTTTTTTTTCTGAAAATTTAAAAAACTTTCTTTGAATCTGCTGGAAGTAGAGTTTTTCTGTTTTTGACTCATTTATATGTACTGAACTTATAAAAAATATCACTTTGTTGAATGCCACTGTGTCCAAAGAATTAACCTATCTCCTTCATATTTCATTTGAGGTAAGAATGCCAACCATCATACCTTTTATCATCTCTTCTTATTCCAAATGTTTCAAGGAGACTAAAGACTGAAGATTGCCATATTACTGATGACCATTTCAGGGGAAATGGTGGCTAAGGAGGAGGTGTTGGAAGAAATTTATAATTAATGCAAAGGGAAAAAATAATGTCTTCCAAATAGAACTTCAGAATTATTGGGAAGGAGGGGGAATTTGTAGGTCCTTTGAACGAATCTGCCTTCATGTGAGACTATTTCTGGAAATAGCCTCCTGTTAGTCAGCATAGAGAATTATTTTAAAATGTTAATGATTATTTATACCCCATGTACTTTCAAAAATTATTTTCAATTGATGATAGTAAGGATTTTGATATGATGGGAGGTCATTGCAAAGAGGCTCCTTATGCCACTGGCCCTGATGAGGTATTTACTTAGATACAAAGCACATTGGTCTAGTTGTCTTGGTGATAGACAGATTGGCAGCAAGAGCTGTCTGCAAAGCTCTGAGGTGGGGTTGAGCTGTCTGTAAAATCTCCATTCAAGTTTGGCTAATTGAAATTAGGAAGAAAATTAATGTAGAAAGAAGGCAAAAATATTATACCTCCAGTCAGGTTTTGCATGCCTGTCAATGTACTGGATAAAAAAAAAGGGTTTGGGGAATTCCTGTTCTATTATTTTTACTATGTTATTGTTATGCATGACCTGGAACATTAGCTTATAAGACAGGGTTATCAGTTATGGCAATATGCCATTTTCCCAAGGACCCCAAGTGAAGTTAAGCTGTGTCACTATCCACACTTCATTATAGCACCTGAGGCACAGAGGAAGCAAGGAGCATGTCTTTGGAACGTGAGCTCACAAGCATCAAGATAAGAAAGATATATCTTTAGCCAAGAAAGGAAGCACTGTGTTCAGGGTCAAAAGAAACCAAGAGACATGTCTTTAACCTCAAGTCTATGAAACTCCAGAAATTGTATGCAAAAAATTTCATGTGCCTATGTATATGTGCATTTTTTGGGGAGTCCTTAATTTTGACCAGATTATCTAAGGATACAAAATCCTCCAAATTTAAGAGTCACTGTTACATAAATTCAGATTTATAGGCTTGGCCCTGGTTAGTTTATTTTCCTGGTATTTAGGTATTCGTTGACAGGTGAATGGTGGAATCCTATGTTTCACCATGTAGATCCACTAGCTAGACATGCTCTAGTTCAGAATAGTTGGGTGTGTAGATCATTTAGCATATTATACTTTAGGTAAAATAAAAGCATAAATATTAATCTTTATTTTTTTGTAGATATGCCATAATTCATATATAGAATCAGTTCAACAGAAATACAAACACATATACAAATTAAGAACTTTCTTATCTATTTTTATGTCATTATTTAATTTCATCCCACCTTCATTGCTTTAAGTTTTCTTCACTTACATGGAGTATTATATCACCCCTACTTCTCCATTTTATTAAAATTTTTTAAAAATGTTTATTTATTTTTGAGAGAGAGAGAGACAGAGACAGAGACAAAGAGACAGAGAGCAAGCAGGGGAGGGGCAGAGAGAGAGGGAGATACAGAATCCGAAGCAGGCCCCAGGCTCTGAACTGTCAGCACAGAGCCCAAAGAGGGGCTTGAACTCATGAACTGAGAGATCATGACCTCAGCCAAAGTCAGATGCCCAACCAACTGAGCCATCCAGATGCCCAACCTACTTCTCCATTTTATAAAGTTACTATGCACCTCTCTGTATGATGTTGGCATTAGTAGATTCTCATTTGATAATAATTTTCCTTACTCTGATAAATGTTCTTAGTTATCATGAACTAATTAGTCTTTTATTCTGGTCCCCTATCTTTTCTAAGTCAACTAACATCTACTGTCAAAAATTCAAAGCAGAACATTTTGATCTGGTTATTTTGGTGAAACTGTTTCAACTAGGAATGGTTATTATTGTTTTAAACTTACCAGTTGATATTTAGAGCACACATCTCTACCTAACTCCAATCCTAGTTATCTTGGTCTTTCACTTTCTCCTTTATTAATTTTTTTATTTTAAAACTTTTGATAAGTATATTACCTTTATATTTAGACAAAAAGAATTAAAGAATATATATGTGTTAGAACCAGCAAGGTTAACTTCTAAGGAAGTGTTGATCATGTTTTTTGAAACCCTCAATTAAAGGAACATTATAATGTTAAATATATGTATATTACTGAGATGCCTGAGACTACTGTTAGAAATTCAACTAAAGATTTCCTGTATAGCCTGGATCTCAGAATAAGAGATAATAATGTGACTAAAATACCTTCTCTCCCCAGTGTCTTTGACTTTTAGGGGAAAAATAAGGTCATTTGAAATGTCTATCAAAATACAATTAAATTCTTAGAAAGTGAGAAAATAGCTTATTGAGTATAATTGTTGGCTCTTTATGAGATGACCACAGGTGGTCAACACACCATTCTCGGTATATGAAAAACATAAATATGCCAAATTCCCACTCCACGTTTGAACCTTTTTCCAGGGGTAGAGGCTGGCATTAGGGTGACTGACTGTCAGGAATGGGGTAAGGTCATTTGCTTTACACATTACTTGGTAATTTATAAAACAGCTGAAAGTGTAATGGTGTGTTGTTTTAGGCACAGCAAAATGGCTGGGTTAATTATCTGGGTCAAAAATTTCCTGGTATCAAAATGACTGAATAAAAATCTGAACTGATGCTCAGCTGAAGAGCTACCTCTTTCAGAGGGCTTTCTCACAGTGAAACTGAAAACTCTGAATCAACATGTCGAGGTATGAATGATACATCTAAACATGTTATCACATTTATGGAATGGTCTATTAAGGATAAAATTGATAAGATTCCTTCTCACAGTGACTGAAAACTCTGAACCAATATTTTAAGGTGTAAATCATACATTTAAAAATGTTCCTTCCATGGGACACCTGGGTGGCTCAGTAGGTTGGGCATCCGACTTTGGCTCAGGTCATGATCTCACAGTCCATGAGTTCGAGCCCCGTGTCGGGCTCTGTGCTAACAGCTCAGAGCCTGAAGCCTGCTTCAGATTCTGTGTCTCTCTCTCTGCCCCTCCTCTGCTCATGCTCTCTCTCTCTCTCTCCCCATCTCAAAAATAAATAAAAACATTAAAAAATGTTCCTTTCAGTCCATCTTGAGTATATCATATTAATAAGCTATTATTTGCAATTTTATTTTCCCACAAATTATCCCTCAGTCCAGGGTTTCTGTGTTTGCTTTGGGTAAGTACATTCAATATACCAGGAAAGAGAGCATCCTGTTACTTTGGATGTGGGAATCTTTAAGGAACTCTGTGTCCCCTTTCCCTCTCCCCTCACCCCTAAGCATTTCTGTCTATTTTTTTCAGCTTATTAAGTGGGGGTGAATAGAATCTGTTAAATCTGGTTGTTTGATATACTGCATGAATTGATTGACAGAACTGATAAATGGTTATGCTAAATTAATTAGCTGTGAGGCAGAACTGACTTGTTGTTAGCCTGAGTTCTCTATTTGACTGAAGTAATTGCTTAATTAACTGGCAGAATGTTTCCTTGACCAAGTTGACTTAATTTCTCTTTATATTGACTTGAAAAATGGGCTTGACTGTTCATATGAGTGAATCAACTCTTTCCTTGTTAGACAGGTAACTAATCTGTTAAGACAAAATGATTAATTTGATAGCACCATGTTGATTATAAGAAAAGTTAGAAGTGAATTAAAGAATTTGGACATTTTTGTCTCCTTGGAGTGTAGGAGTTCAAAAGGAATAACTTTGAAATTTTGATTGAGAATTTTTGGGCTAGACATCATGTGTCTCCTATCTAGGCCTATTAACTATCCAGAGATGACCATTGAGCTGATGAATGGGAGGCTTGTGCTGCACTTCTCTTTTTGGAGAGTGCAGTTTTCTGAGAATAACACCAACTCTCTGCTAGGCATTGACTTATTCTTGGAATCAGGTGAAAGTTAAAATTAGTTATTGGGAATTGTGTGTGATCTGCAGAAGTGACAGAAATAGGTCATTTCAAAAGTAACATAAAAAATAAGTACATCAGGGGTGTCTGGGTGGCCCAGTCTGTTGGGAGTCTGTTGATTTTGGCTTAAGTTATGATCCCAGGGTTGTGGGATCAAGCCCCGCACATCCATGCTCAGCCTGGAGCCTGCTGGGGATTCCCTCTTTCTCTCCCTTTGCCCATCTCCCTCACTCTAAAATAAAAGAAAGTAAAATACAAAAAGAAATAAATAGATCAGAGGAGGGTAGATAAAAACACACACATCAAAAACATACTTAGAGTTCACTGCAAGCATCATAAATGCAACTTTAACAGAATTATAGAAACCAAAATAATACCTATCTTATATATTGGTAGATGCATGGCTGGGATAGAGATGAGGCAATCAGAGTTAGGCCAAAATAGTGACTTCCTATCTTTGTATTGCATCTTTAGATAAGTTTTTCTAGAGGAAGCCATTTGATAAACTCTTTTTCTCTTCCTTCCCAGGTCCATTCTACACCAGAAACTAATATTGCACTGTAGGCCTCAAATCTCTTTTGTCTTTGCAAAATTACCTGTAGCTTCTACCCTCCATTGAAATTGCCTTTTCAAATCTGTTTTATTTTGGGAGATAGTAAAAAATCTTCCATCCTTAGGAGTCTGCATCTTTAGGATCGATAAGGACTGCTTATTCTACTTCCACTGCAAATTCAAATGTCTAAAATCAAACACATTTACTTTCTGTGTACAACCCTTCCTTTTTTTCCCCAAACCTCCTTCTTGATTTCCCTTCCAAATAAAATTCTCTATGCTATCATTTGAACAGATTTGGGAAACTGTCATAAGATATAATCCTAGCTAAACTGGCTCAAGGGAGTTTAGTTACCCTATTTGCATTTCTTAGAGGTGATAAAAAGTTCTCCCCAACCTTTCATTCTTTGGAACTCTTGCTGACTCAAGGGGGATATGACAATTGGTTTTCTTATCAGGGTTGAGGGTGGTGGGACAGAGAAATTTGTAGGGATTTATTGGAAAACAGGTTTGGGGGAACCCCTCATATCACACCTACTTGTGGGGAGTTGACTCTTACATTGGAAATATGTAAACTCGGAGCTGTCTCTAGTTATTGGGGCAAATTCTCAGTTTCTAAGTAAATGAAAATATGCTCCATCTTGAGTACCAGATGGCATACCTTAAGTTTTTGGAAATTTCTCAAGAGTTGGCCATATGTATTACATTTTGGGTAGAATTTAGAGGTGAGTCTATCTCTGAGCATGCTGAAGTTTATCTCTTAGGGCTTGGGAAGCCATCAGATGTGTACAGATTATGTGTTTACTGGATGGATAACCTGACAGTCACTGCCACAATCAAGTGTCAGATAACTGGAAAAAATGGCTGACACTTGTTAAATATCTACTCCATGCTAGGTAATGTTATAAGCATTTTACATAAATTTACTTATTTAATCTTTAACACAACCCTAAGAATAAGTACAATTATTATGCCTTATAGATGAAGAAAGTGATAAACAGAGAACCCTTGATCACAGGTTGTTGGAATCCAGGCAATCTGGTTCCAGACTCAGTCAATCCATATAAATTGTTATAACTTTACTACTTTGCATTAGTATAATTACATTATTTGTTTATTACAACATTTGTGTATGCAGATATTTATTTACACTTTATCATATTCCAGAAAGTATGTCAGAGTGTGTTGGAATATCATGTAAAGTAAAAAGTATAGGTGGTATTATTTTTCATATGTGAGTGAGGAAACAGGGAGAGATAAATTCAGCTAGATAGCAAAAAAGCCAGGGGTAGAAGCTGAGTTAGCTGATTCATAAAGAAGCATATAGAGTTATTGTTTATTTGGCAAATTGTATAAGGGATATGAGGCACAGTTAAATGAAAGAAAATATGAGGATTAATGAATGTGTGGTAACATCCAAGTACCACTGGAAGGATATAGTATATAGTGAATGTTTAGTAGGTATTAAAACACACCACTTAGGCAGTGGTACTCTACAGAAAAATAAGACAAGATTTTTATCCTTAAGGAACTTACAGTCTAGTTGGAGTCATCCATGAATACAAAAGTATAACCAATGCTATGGTGAGAGATGAGGCAGGCAGAAGGCACATCTTTGATGGCCTTGTGTACAATGCTTAGGGGTTCAGATTTTATCCCCAAGGCAATGCAGACCCATTCAGCGAGGGCAGTGATCTGATCAACTTCATGGGAAATTTCAACTTCATGGGAAATTTCTATCATGCTGATAGAAGTGTAGAGAGTATATTAGAGAAAGATGAGATTAGAAGCTTTCAACCTTGACTTGTTCTTGATTTTGTATTGTGTAGTCCATACCTGTCTTATTTGCTAATTTCTTGATTCATTCAAACATTTTTCAATGGTTGTCTACTATCTTTGCTGGATATATAAGTGAAAAGAACCGCTCTTGAGGACTTCACAGCCCAGCTGGGGAGACATTCGTTATGAACATAGAGATGACAAAAGAGTTTTATAAAGTCAGTGACAAAGAAGCACAAACTGGAGTGTCTGTGGGAGAGTCTACCCTGTTAGATTGTAAGAGCTCCTTGAGGACACATGACTATCTTTTATTTTACTGTATCCATTGAAACAGTGCAAATACATAGTAAGAGCTTAGTAAAAATGTTTTTTTTTGTTGTTGTTGTTGCCATAGTCATCATCATTGTTGTTGTTATTGTTATTTACTGTCTAGTATTTCCACTGACAATGAAATCCATAATGGCAGCCCAGATCTTGGGTATGCTCTTGTCTCCTCATTTCACCTAACCTTTTCACTCCTTGGTAAAGCTAAGTGTATGAAATCATTAATAAAAATACTTCATTTTTTCATGGCTCATTCTTCTCTTCCAAATACAGTATACATAGTAGTTGGAAAAATTCACTCACTCATCAGATAAGATCCCATATTAAATGCCCAAATCTGTGATATTATTCTTTTTTGGCTTTTAGGATTTTATGCTGCATAAACTCAGAACCATTAAGAACCAAAATAACAGGCTGTAAGAGTCAAGTTCAGTTTTTTTTGTTCTAATTTCAAGATGATATCCAATAGAGGAATTGCAGCTGGACAGAGAGAGTACTGAGTTCACTGTCTTAGACTTCGTAATAGCCTTTGGGAAATCTTTGGAAGACTGACTCCTCAAAGAAATTTGCTCAAAATCTGTTCTGGAAGATTTTTAGTCAGGTTCAGTTCTGGAAAAAGACCGTTGGATATAGACAACTGCTTTCGTTTTGCCCTGGTTCCTAGGCTTTCAGCACAGGCTGCAACTTTTAACTCCAGCTTGTCTTTAATTTATGGCCAAATGGTGATTTTTGACCCCAGATATTTTTTCCCAATCTTTAAATATGACAGTTGTGTTTTATCCTTGGTTTCCTTGCAAGAGGATGGAGCTGGTAGAAATGCAGTGGAGGTGGACATCAGTGTTACAGACCTAGTTTGCTGCTTTTTAAATACTATTATATTAAGGCTTATTATTAGCAGGGGACTCTCAAGTTGTCAAATTGTGGTTGGTCTTTAATGAATTAATTTGTGTTCAAGTAGGAGAGAGGTATTCCCCATCTTTCATGTTGTCATAAAAAGAAGTTTGGTGGGCTGACTTGAACAGTGATTATTCTTATAATTTTAGTTGGAGGAAAGAGAAATAGAGACAGAGAGAGGGAGGGATAGAGAGAGGAGGGATTATGGGAGAAAGAGGTAATGAAGCATTGGGAGGCAGGGAGCTTTCTACAACTCAATCAAAAGCAAAAGAAGTAAAAAGAAGAAATTATGGAGTAGATCTGAATAGGGTAATTCAACTAGGTTATGGAATAGGGTACTTCAATTAGGTTATGCTAAGCAAACTAAACCCTGTTGTCATATTTAACAAGCATTACAAATTATCATCTCGTCTGAACTAAAGATTTGCTGCTGACGTTTATCCCAGTTCCAGGTGATTGACGCTAAACCCAGAGGGTGGGAGGGAAGAGAGATGAAACAAGATATTTTTCTTGACAGCTATTCAGGCCTGATTCAAGCTGTCTTCCTCTGTCTGACTGTCTAAATCAGAAGATTCATTTTATTAAAATTTGTTTGATCATTATAGCTATGAAATTGCAGTTTTTCTACAGCCAGGATGGGGACTCAGAGAGGAAATCAGAGGCTTTATCACCAAAGATATTTCACACAGATGTTTTGATAGCCAGAATGCAATGATTACCATGTGCTGTGAATGTTTATTTTTCTTTCACAAAGCTCAGTGGAACACACTAATAGTGTTAAGTAAACTCAACAGCATTATAAGATTTTAATAGTTCCCAAACATCTGCAGTGATACTCTTGATATGTTTGTTTTTACTTCAAGCAATGGAGGCTTGTTTTTTTCTATAATGTTTCTAAATTAATGCAGTGATAGGCTCAGTTATTTTGTGCACTTCCAGAGTACACACCAGACAGCCATTTTGCCTTGCAGTAACTATGACAACCTGAGTTTTGTCTGGGGAACTCTGCAGGATCAACATTCCTGAGTAGAGGGCCTAATGATTTGTTTCAGAATAAAAGAAGCCTTCTCAGAAGACACTTGCCAGTCAGAAAATCTTAATGATTGAGAACATTGGGAAGCTGAAATATAAGTTCTGAGGAAGGGTACCTGCAGGGAATTTTGCTGGGAAGAAAAAGTAATTAATTGTTAAATTGTGTGTGTGTGTGTGTGTGTGTGTGTGTGTGTGTGTGCATCTACTCTGAGTTGGAAAGGATCTTTAATAGGCAGCAAGTGCACCCCATTCTTTAATCCCGTGTTTTAATCACCTCTGTGAAATTCTTTTCTGATAGTGATCCAGACTCTGGTTACACACTTGGAGAACAAGGTAGTCACTCCCTCACAAGGCAGCCTATTCCATTTTTGGACTTCTCTTATTTAGACAAAGCACAGTGTTATTTAAATAACATGATCTTTTTAAAGTTAGACGGACCTGTATTTGAATCCTGTCTATACAACTTACTGGGTGACACTGAGGAAGTTGCTTTATATCTTTGAAATCCAGTTGGCAAATTCTTCTACATATATGCCTCTACCTGGGCCCACAAAGGCATTTGAAATCTTCCCAATATCATAAAAAATATTTTAAATAGCAGCAACAATGATTAACCAGTAAGTTCTTTGAATTAAACTTTGATCATTACTTATTACTGACTCAGTCAATATCTTCCAAACTGGGTATAGTTTCTCCATGTAACCCTATGTAATCAACTCTGAAGTATGTTAATATTTCTGAAACTTTTAAGTCACTCAAGCTATCCCAATAACAGCTCTCCTTAACAGCAGACTGAATATGTTCCTCAGAAGCAGATGTTTTTTTCTTATCCTGTCTCTGCACTTTTGCTCATGCTGTGCTCAAAATTTGAAATGCCATTTCATTCTCCTCTCATTCAATATAAATCCTGTTCATTCTTCAGGGCAAGATTCAATTTTAGCCTCCATCATGAAGCCTTTCTTTATCATTCCCAAACATAAAGCTCTCTCCAAACACATGGAATTGATCATACACATTATAGCATTTGCCCTAGTCATTAGAAAAAATCCATTTAAAGAAATTTCCTATTTATGGCATACCTACTATGTGCCAAACTTTATAAGGAATACAAAAATATATATAAACAAGGCCTTTGAACTTGTACACAGACATAGCTAATTAATGGACTTGAAACAAAACCAGTAGTGGAGCAACACAATTTTTTTTATTAGTTTCAGTGCTCATCGAGTTAAGTGTACTCTTAATCCCATTATCTATTTTACCCATCACCCACCCATCTCCACTCTGGCAACCACCAGTTTATTTTGTATATATAAGAGTCTGGTTTTTATGTTTGTCTCTTTTAATTTGTTCATTTTTTTCTTAAATTCCCCATATGAGTGAAATAATATGGTATTTGTTTTTCTCTAACTTATTTAACTTAACATTATACCCTCTAGGTGCATCCATGTTATTGCAAATGGCAAGATTTCATTCTTTTTATGGCTGAGTAATATTCCATTGTATATACATACCACATCTTTTTTTTTTAAGTAGGCCTCATGCCCAGTGTGGAGCTCAGTGCAGGGCTTGAACTCACAACCCTGAGATAAAGACCTGAGCTGAAATCAAATCCCAGACACTTAACTGACTGAGCCACCAGGCGCCCCTATACCATATCTTCTTTATCCATGGATACTTGGGTTGCTTCCATAATTTAGCTATTGTAAATCATGCCACAATAAACATAGGGCTGTATATGTCTTTTAAAATTAGTGTTTTCATTTTATATGGGCAAATACCCATTGGAACAACACAAAAACATTTTAATTGTAGATTCTAGTAAGAGGAAGATATTGACCATAAAGCCTGGGCAGTTTTGACCTGAAAAAAAAAAAAAAGATGAAGTATGGAGTAAAGGGGATTTGAAACAGCATGATAGGCTTGAGTGTTTCCTAGATCTAGGGATTCCAAGAACAAACTAAAGATCTCAGAGCTGAAAGTGACTGGAACCAGAAAAATAAGATCTTGTATGTTGACACAACATGAAACTTCTGGTGTCTCCTCTGGTATGTAAAGAGCTTGGAAGTCATCACTCCTGTTCTCATAACAAGAAAAAAGGAACAAATAAACATATATAACCCTTCTTAGATGCACTGGAGAACTGAGATCACAGAGAACAGCTACCCCCCCAAATTGGAGAGTCAGACAGGAATACAGAGAATCACAACTTATCAGAGCAGAAGCCCAGGAGTAAAAAATGCCACTGGAAGTATAACTGAGGTAGGAAAACAAACTGGAATTGGCAAATTGCTGGAGGCTCAGTGTGGACAAGTTTGTAAGTTAAAAGCTACAGAAGGGACTAGTTTTAGGGGAGCCCCCCACATTTTCATTTGTTTTATCTCCTGGAGCTCTACCAACTTCTCAAAGTGAGGATCCAAAAAAATCCCCTTGTGCTTCCAGTAGAGGAAGGGGGAAAATAACCATTTTTAACTATGCCCCCCAAATTCTGCTCCTTTTAACAAGATCTGACCTCAAGTGAAACTATATTAGAGTCTAACAGACATGGGTTTTACCAGAGCCAAAGTGACCTAGGGGAAAGGAAATTCCAAACTTCAACCTCATTTAGGCTTCCTGTCTCACCTAACGGGGTAAAAAGTGAGAAACACTTGTAAAGATCATGTTTTAGTACTGGAGGTTTACTAAAAGATTGAGCCCTAATCATAGGACTATAGAGTGCTTTCCTTCTCCCTACACCTTACCATCACATCAATAGTGCTTTCGTATATCAGAGGAATGCAATTGAAAGAAATTTGTGTTTCACATATTATTTAATAAGTCCTTAAGGAAACTCAAAGACAACAGAAGACAGAGAAATAAAACAAAACAAAACAAGAGCACCAGAAGAAATTTTAGTCTCTGACATCTATGGCTAAAGCAAATGGTAAACATAGTCAAACCCCTAGCAGATAAATACAAAACCTTACAATAAAGGCCCATTTACTTCAGTTCCTTTTAGTTGGTAATCATGTTTGGCTATTTCTAAAAAATTAAAAGACATATGAAAAGACGAAAAACCAAACATGGTTTGAAGAGACAGAGCAAGCATCAGAACCAGATTCAAATATAGCAGAGATATTGGAATTAGCAAACTGAGAATATAAAGCAACTGTATTAATATAAGGGGACTAATGGAAAAAATGGACAACATGCAAGAACACACGGGTAATCTGAGCAAAAAGATATGGAGACTTTCTTAAAGAATCGAAAGGAAATGCTACAAATCAAAAACATTGTAACAAATAAAGAATAACATTTGATGGACACATCAAAAGCAATATACTGGACACAGCTGAAGAAAGAACCAATGAGATTGAAGGATTATCAATAGGAACTTCTAAGGATAAAATGCAAAGTGAAGAAAGGATGAAAAAGACAAAACAATATGCAAGACCTGTGGGACAATTACAAAAGGTGTAATGTATGTATAATGTAAATACTAGAAGAAGAGGGAAAGGAACAGAAGAAATATTCTAAGTAATAATGACTGCAAATTTTCTAAAACGAATAAAAGAAATAAACCTACAAATGCAGGAATCTCATGGAACACCAATCAAGATAAATATTAAAACACACAAACAAACATATTCCCAGACATATCATAATCAAACTGAAGAAAATCAAAGACAAAGGAAAATCTTGAAGGAAGCTAGATGAATGAAACACCTTACCCATAGAGATGCAAGGATAAGAATTATATCATATTTCTCTTCAAAAAAGAGTGGAATGAAATATTTCAAGTACTGAAAGATAAAGCCCACGAACCTAGAATTCTGCATCCAGAGAAATTATACGTCAAAATTGAAAGAGAAATAAAATCTTTCTTAGACAAAAAAATTTGTCACTGGTAGACGTGCTTAAAAGTTCTTCAGAAATAAGGAAAATGATATAGGTCAAAAACTTGTGTCTACATTAAGGAAGAGCATTAAAGAAGGAATAAATGAAGGTAAAATAAAATATATTATTTTTAAATGGAGGTAAAATAAAATATATTATTTTTATTTTTAATTTATCTGATATATAACTGTTCAAAGTAATAAAGTAACAATGCATTTGGTAATTATAGCTTATACATAAGTGAAATGAATGACAACAAGGTTATAAAATATGGGAAGAATGAATTGGAAATGCTATATTATAAGGTATTTGTACTACGTGCAAAGTGATATAGTGTTATTTGTGTTTTGGGGGGAGTGTTTATTTATTTTTTTAAAAAATTGAGTATAGTTGGCACACAATCTTACATTAGTTTCAGGTGTACTTGGATTAGTTGTAAGTGCAAATTGCAAATTCTAGGGCTGCTACTAGAAAAAAGTAAAAGAAGTACAATTGATATGCTAAGAGAGAAATGGAATCATATAAAGTACTTAAGACCAGAGAAGGAAGAAATAGAATGACAAAAAAGAAACAACATAGGCAACACATAGAAAACATTAACAAACATGGTATATATTAATCCAAGTATATCATAATCACTTTATATGTCAGTGGTCTAATTACCCCATTTAAAAGATAGTCTTAACACTAATTTAAAAGGGTATAGCCACCCTTATATTTATTGCATCATTAGTTACAATAGCCAAGATATGGAAGCAACCTAATTGTCCTTTGATAGATGAATGTATAAAGATGTGGCATATATACAATGGAACATTATGCAGCCACATAAAAGGATGAGATCTTGCCATTTGCAACAACATGCATGGACCTAGAGGGTATTATGCTGTGAAATAAGTAAGACAGAGAAAGAAATATACCATATGATTTCACTCATAGGTGAAATCTAAAAAAATAACACAAATGGGGGCACCTGGGTGGCTCAGTTGGTTAAGCGTCCAACTCTTGATTTCAGCTCAGGTCATGATCTCATGGTTCATGAGATCGAGCCCCATGTCCGGCTTTGCACTGACAGTGTGAAGTCTGCGTGGGATTTTTCTCTCCCTCTATCTTACCCTCCCCTGCTTGCATGTATGTGCTCTTTCTCTCTTTCTAAAATAAATAAACATTAAAAATAATGCAAATGAATAAACAAAAAGCATAATCACACCTATAATTATGGAGAATAAACCGATTATTGCCAGTGGGAAGGGGGGGTGGGCAAAATGAGTGAAAGGGAATGGGAGATACAGGCTTCCAGTTATGAAATGAGTAAGTCATGAAATAAAAGGCACAGCATAGGGGATATATAGTCAATAATATTTTAATTGCGTTGTATGGCAACAGACGGTAGGGACACTTGTGGTAAGCATAGGATAAGATATAGAGAAATTAAATCACTATGTGGTACACCTGAAATGAATGTAATATTGTGTGTCAACTAAAAAAAAAAATAAAGACAGAGTCTTTTAGAGTGGATTTTGTAAAAAGACTCAGATATATGTTGCCTACAGGAAGCCCATTTTAAATATAAAGACAAAGATAGATTAAAAGTAGAGGAATAGAGAAATATATGCCATGGTAACATAATCAAAAGATGACTGGAAGAGATATAATAAAATACATATTTATGAAAATAATAAAAGACAAAGATGACTTCAGCGCAATGGAAATTATCAGGGATATGCAGGGGCACTATATAATGATAAAGGGGTCAATACTTGAGGAACACACAGAAATCCCTAATATGTATGCATCTAACAACAAAGTATCAAAATATACGAGGCAAAAACTTATAGAACTGCAGGGAAAAATAGACGAGCCCACTATGATAGGTGGGGATTTCAATCTTTTTCTATTAGTACCTGATAGATCCAACAGGCAGAAAATCAGTAAGGACACAGTTGAACTGAACAGCATCACCAGTTAACTTGATTAATAAATTCTATAAGTATTTTATAGGATACTTTATCCAACAACAGCAGAATGTACATTTTTCTCTTGCTTACACAGAACATTCACCAAGATAAATCCACATTGTCGGTCATAAAACATACCTTAACAAATTTTTACAAGTTTAGAAATAAAAAAGTATGTTCTCAGATCCCCCCCAAAAAATCAATAACAGAAAAATAGTTGGAAAACCCCACAACACTTGCCTATTAACACACTTGTACGTAACACATAGGCCAAAGAAGTTTCATGAGAAATTTTAAAATATTTCACATTAAATGAAAAAGTATAATATCAAAATTTGCGGGATGCAGCAAAAGCAGCACTGAGGAAAATTTATAATACTGATTTAGTATATTAGAAAAGAAGAAAGATATAAGATTAATAATCTAAGCTTCTACTTTAGAAAAGTAGGAAAAAAGAGAATTAAATCCAAAGCCAGCAGAAAAAATGAAGTAATAAAAAATAAGCAGAAATCAGTGAAATTAAAAATAGGAAATCAAAAGATAAGATCAAGAAACTAAAAGCTATTTCTTTTATTTTATTTATTTATTTATTTTTTAATATATGAATTTTATTGTCAAATTGGTCTCCATACAACACCCAGTGCTCATCCCAAAAGGTGCCCTCCTCAATACCCATCACCCACCCACCCCTCCCTCCCACCCCCAACAACCCTCAGTTTGTTCTCAGTTTTTAACAGTCTCTTAGGCTTTGGTACTCTCCCACTCTAACCTCTTTTTTTTTTTCCCCTCCCCCATGGGTTTCTGTTAAGTTTCTCAGGATCCACATAAGAGTGAAACCATATGGTATCTGTCATTCTCTGTATGGCTTATTTCACTTAGCATCACACTCTCCAGTTCCATCCACGTTGCTACAAAAGGCCATATTTCATTCTTTCTCATTGCCACGTAGTATTCCATTGTGTATATAAACCACAATTTCTTTATCCATTCATCAGTTGATGGACATTTAGACTCTTTCCATAATTTGGCTATTGTTGAGAGTGCTGCTATAAACATTGGGGTACAAGTGCCCCTATGCATCAGTACTCCTGTATCCCTTGGGTAAATTCCTAGGAGTGCTATTGCTGGGTCATAGGGTAGGTCTATTTTTAACTTTCTGAGGAACCTCCACTATGCTTTCCAGAGCGGCTGCACCAATTTGCATTCCCACCAACAGAGCAAGAGGGTTCCCGTTTCTCCACATCCTCTCCAGCATCTATAGTCTCCTGATTTGTTCATTTTGGCCACTCTGACTGGCGTGAGGTGATATCTGAGTGTGGTTTTGATTTGTATTTCCCTGATAAGGAGTGACGTTGAGCATCTTTTCATGTGCCTGTTGGCCATCCGGATGTCTTCTTTAGAGAAGTGTCTATTCATGTTTTCTGCCCATTTCTTCACTGGGTTATTTGTTTTTCGGGTGTGGAGTTTGGTGAGCTCTGTATAGATTTTGGATACTAGCCCTTTGTCCGATATGTCATTTGCAAATATCTTTTCCCATTCCGTTGGTTGCCTTTTACTTTTGTTGGTTGTTTCCTTTGCTGTGCAGAAGCTTTTTATCTTCATAAGGTCCCAGTAATTCACTTTTGCTTTTAATTCCCTTGCCTTTGGGGATATGCCGAGTAAGAGATTGCTACGGCTGAGGTCAGAGAGGTCTTTTCCTGCTTTCTCCTCTAGGGTTTGGATGGTTTCCTGTCTCACATTCAGGTCCTTTATCCATTTTGAGTTTGTTTTTGTGAATGGTGTGAGAAAGTGGTCTAGTTTCAACCTTCTGCATGTTGCTGCCCAGTTCTGCCAGCACCATTTGTTAAAGAGACTGTCTTTTTTCCATTGGATATTCTTTCCTGCTTTGTCAAAGATTAGTTGGGCATACGTTTGTGGGATTAGTTCTGGGTTTTCTATTCTATTTCATTGGTCTATGTGTCTGTTTTTGCGCCAATACCATGCTGTCTTGATGATGACAGCTTTGTAGTAGAGGCTAAAGTCAGGGATTGTGATGCCTCCTGCTTTGGTCTTCTTCTTCAAAATTACTTTGGCTATTCGGGGCCTTTTGTGGTTCCATATGAATTTTAGGATTGCTTGTTCTAGTTTCGAGAAGAATGCTGGTGCGATTTTGATTGGGATTGCATTGAATGTGTAGATAGCTTTGGGTAGTATTGACATTTTGACAATGTTTATTCTTCCAATCCATGAGCAGGGAATGTCTTTCCATTTCTTTAAATCTTCTTCAATTACCTTCATAAGCTTTCTATAGTTTTCAGCATACAGATCTTTTACATCTTTGGTTAGATTTATTCCTCTGTATTTTATGCTTCTTGGTGCAATTGTGAATGGGATCAGTGTATTTGTCTTTCTGTTGCTTCATTGTTAGTGTATAAGAATGCAACTGATTTCTGTACTTTGATTTTGTATCCTGCAACTTTGCTGAATTCATGTATCAGTTCTAGCAGACTTTTGGTGGAGTCTATCAGATTTTCCATGTATAATATCATGTCATCTGCAAAAAGTGAAAGCTTGACTTCATCTTTGCCAATTTGGATGCCTTTGATTTCCTTTTGTTGTCTGATTGCTGATGCTAGAACTTCCAGCACTATGTTAAACAACAGCGGTGAGAGTGGGCATCCCTGTCGTGTTCCTGATCTCAGGGAAAAAACTCTCAGTTTTTCTCCGTTGAGGATGATGTTAGCTGTGGGCTTTTCAGAAATGGCTTTGATGATGTTTAAGTATGTTCCTTCTATCCCGACTTTCTCAAGGGTTTTTATTAAGAAAGGGTGCTGGATTTTGTCAAACGCCTTTTCTGCATCAATTGACAGGATCATATGGTTCTTCTCTTTTTTTTTTTTTTGTTAATGTGATGTATCACGTTGATTGATTTCCAAATGTTGAACCAGCCCTGCATCCCAGGAATGAATCCCACGTGATCATGGTGAATAATTCTTTTTATATGCTGTTGAATTCGTTTTGCTAGTATCTTATTGAGAATTTTTGCATCCATATTCATCAGGGATATTGGCCTGTAGTTCTCTTTTTTTACTGGGTCTCTGTCTGGTTTAGGAATCAAAGTAATACTGGCTTCATAGAATGAGTCTGGAAGTTTTCCTTCCCTTTCTATTTCTTGGAATAGCTTGAGAAGGATAGGTATTATCTCCGCTTTAAACGTCTGGTAGAACTCCCCTGGGAAGCCATCTGGTCCTGGACTCTTATTTGTTGGGAGATTTTTGATAACCGATTCAATTTCTTCGCTGGTTATGGGTCTGTTCAAGCTTTCTGTTTCCTCCTGATTGAGTTTTGGAAGAGTGTGGGTGTTTAGGAATTTGTCCATTTCTTCCAGGTTGTCCAATTTGTTGGCATATAATTTTTCATAGTATTCCCTGATAATTGTTTGTATCTCTGAGGGATTGGTTGTAATAATTCCATTTTCATTCATGATTTTATCTATTTGGGTCATCTCCCTTTGCTTTTTGAGAAGCCTGGCTAGAGGTTTGTCAATTTTGTTTATTTTTTCAAAAAACAAACTCTTGGTTTCGTTGATCTGCTCTACAGTTTTTTTAGATTCTATATTGTTTATTTCTGCTCTGATCTTTATTATTTCTTTTCTTCTGCTGGGTTTAGGCTGCCTTTGCTGTTCTGCTTCTATTTCCTTTAGGTGTGCTGTTAGATTTTGTATTTGGGATTTTTCTTGTTTCTTGAGATAGGCCTGGATTGCAATGTATTTTCCTCTCAGGACTGCCTTCGCTGCGTCCCAAAGCGTTTGGATTGTTGTATTTTCATTTTCGTTTGTTTCCATATATTTTTTAATTTCTTCTCTAATTGCCTGGTTGACCCACTCATTCGTTAGTAGGGTGTTCTTTAACCTCCATGCTTTTGGAGGTTTTCCAGACTTTTTCCTGTGGTTGATTTCAAGCTTCATAGCATTGTGGTCTGAAAGTATGCATGGTATAATTTCAATTCTTGTAAACTTATGAAGGGCTGTTTTGTGACCCAGTATATGATCTATCTTGGAGAATGTTCCATGTGCACTCGAGAAGAAAGTATATTCTGTTGCTTTGGGATGCAGAATTCTAAATATATCTGTCAAGTCCATCTGATCCAATGTATCATTCAGGGCCCTTGTTTCTTTATTGACCATGTGTCTAGATGATCTATCCATTTCTGTAAGTGGGGTGTTAAAGTCCCCTGCAATGACCACATTCTTGTCAATAAGGTTGCTTATGTTTGTGATTAATTGTTTTATATATTTGGGGGCTCTGGTATTCGGCGCATAGACATTTATAATTGTTAGCTCTTCCTGATGGATAGACCCTGTAATTATTATATAATGCCCTTCTTCATCTCTTGTTACAGCCTTTAATTTAAAGTCTAGTTTGTCTGATATAAGTATGGCTACTCCAGCTTTTTTGTCTTTCAGTAGCATGATAAATAGTTCTCCATCCCCTCACTCTCAATCTAAAGGTGTCCTCAGATCTAAAATGAGTCTCTTGTAGACAGCAAATAGATGGGTCTTGTTTTTGTATCCATTCTGATACCCTATGTCTTTTGGTTGGCGCATTTAATCCATTTACATTCAGTGTTATTATAGAAAGATACGGGTTTAGAGTCATTGTGATGTCTGTATGTTTTATGCTTGTGGTGATGTCTCTGTACTTTGTCTCACAGGATCCCCCTTAGGATCTCTTGTAGGGCTGGTTTAGTGGTGACAAATTCCTTCAGTTTTTGTTTGTTTGGGAAGACCTTTATCTCTCCTTCTATTCTAAATGACAGAATTGCTGGATAAAGGATTCTCGGCTGCATATTTTCTCTGTTTAGCACACTGAAGATATTGTGCCAATCCTTTCTGGCTTGCCAAGTTTCAAAGGAGAGATCAGTCACGAGTCTTATAGGTCTCCCCTATATGTGAGGACACATTTATCCCTTGCTGCTTTCAGAATTTTCTCTTTATCCTTGTATTTTGCCAGTTTCACTATGATATGTCGTGCAGAAGATCGATTCAAGTTATGTCTGAAGGGAGTTCTCTGTGCCTCTTGGATTTCAATGCCTTTTTCCTTCCCCGGTTCAGGGAAGTTCTCAGCTATTATTTCTTCAAGTACCCCTTCAGCACCTTTCCCTCTCTCTTCCTCCTCTGGGATACCAATCATGCGTATATTATTTTTTTTTAGTGTATCACTTAGTTCTCTAATTTTCCCCTCATACTCCTGGATTTTTTTATCTCTCTTTCTCTCAGCTTCCTCTTTTTCCATAAGTTTATCTTCTAGTTCACCTATTCTCTCCTCTGCCTCTTCAATCCGAGCCGTCGTCGTTTCCATTTTGTTTTGCATTTTGTTTAAAGCGCTTTTCAGCTCCTCGTGACTGTTCCTTTGTCCCTTGATCTCTGTAGCAAGAGATTCACTGCTGTCCTCTATACTGTTTTCAAGCCCAGCGATTAATTTTATGACTATTATTCTAAATTCACTTTCTGTTATATTATTTAAATCCTTTTTGATCAGTTCATTAGCTGTTGTTATTTCCTGGAGATTCTTCTGAGGGCAATTCCTCCGTTTGGTCATTTTGGATAGTCCCTGGAGTGGTGAGGACCTGCAGGGCACTTCCCCTGTGCTCTGGTGTATAACTGGAGCTGGTGGGTGGGGCCGCAGTCCGACCTGATGTCTGCCCCCAGCCCACCGCTGGGGCCACAGTCAGACTGGTGTGTGCCTTCTCTTCCCCTCTCCTAGGGGCGGGATTCACTGTGGGGTGGTGTGGCCCGTCTGGGCTATTTGCACACTGCCAGGCTTGTGTTGCTGGGGATCTGGCGTATTAGCTGGGGTGGGTAGGCAAGGTGCACGGGGGCAGGAGGGGCAGGATTAGCTCGCTTCTCCCTAGGTGATCCACTTCAGGAGGGGCCCTGTGGCAGCGGGAGGGAGTCAGATCTGCTGCCAGAGGTTTGGCTCTGCAGAAGCACAGCGTTGGGTGTTTTCACGGAGCGAGCAAGTTCCCTGGCAGGAACTGGTTCCCTTTGGGATTTTGGCTGGGGGATGGGCGGGGGAGATGGCGCTGGTGAGCGCCTTTGTTCCCCGCCAAGCTGAGCTCTGTTGTCCGGGGGCTCAGCAACTCTCCCTCCCTTTGTCCTCCAGCCTTCCCGTTTTCTGAGCAGAGCTGTTAACTTCTGACCTCCCAGACGCTAAGTCGCGCTTGCTGTCGGAACACAGTCCGTCAGGCCCCTCTGCTTTTGCCAGCCAGACTCGGGGGCTCTGCTTGGCCGTGGAGCTGCCCCTCCGCCCCGGCTCCCTCCCGCCAGTCCGTGGAGCGCGCACAGCCTCACCGCCGTTTCTACCCTCTTCTGTGAGCCTCTCGTCTGCACTTGGCTCCAGAGACTCCATTCTGCTAATCCTCTGGCAGTTTTCTGGGTTATTTAGGCAGGTGTAGGTGGAATCTAAGTGATCAGCAGGACACCCGGTGAGCCCAGCGTCCTCCTACGCCGCCATCTTCCCTCTCTAAGCTATTTCTTTTAAAAAATAATAAATTTGATAAACTTCTACCCAGTCTAAAAAAAAGGGAAGACACAAATTACTAATATTTGAAGTGAAAGAGGGACCATTCCTACTAATTACTGGAATATTTAAAAGATAATAAAAGAATATTACGAGGAACTCTGTGACCACAATTTTGATAACGTAGCTGAGATGGATGTATTCCTTGAAAGATGCAATCTACCAAAACTCACACAGGTGAGTTTGACAAAACTCACCTTTTGTCAAAAAAAAATTTGACAAAAAATTTCATATTAAAAAAAATAAAATGAGGACAATAAAAAAATAATCTTCTAAAATAGAAAGTACCAGACACAGATGGGTACACTGGTGAATTCTACCAAACATTTTAAAAAGGACATATACCAATTTTCTATAATCTCTTCCAGAAAATAGAAGCAGAAAGAATGTTTCTTAATGCATTCAATAGAGCAATATGATATAGTAGAAAGGACACAAGGCTAGAATTCTAATCATGAATTTTATTACTTATTAGTATGCACAAATCACTAAACTTCTTTGAGCCTCAGTCTCTTCAATAGTAAGGTATGGTTAATAATGCTGTTATGGACTAAATTGTATTCCTCCAAAATTCATATATTGAAGTCCTAACCCCCTACCATGTGATTGTACTTGAAGATAGGGCCTTTAGGGAGTAATTATGGTTAAATGAGGCATAAATGCCTCCTAATATGCTGACCTCATAAGAAGAAGACGAGACACTGGAGACAACTGTTTCTTCACAAGCACAGAAGAAAGGCCATGTGAGGATATAATGAGAAGGCAGCCATCTACAAGGCAGGAAGAGAGATCTCACCATCCAGAAACTATTAGAAACCACCAGAAATTGGCCCCAGCACCTCGCTCCTGGACTGCTATCTTTCAGAACTGTGTGAAAATAAATGTGTGTTGTTTAAGTCACCCAGTCTGTGGTATTTTGTTATGGAGGCTCGAGCAGACTAATAAAAATATCTACCTCTCAGTATTGTGAATAATAATTCAAAAAAATGATATTTGAGGATGTTAACAGTTTACATAAATGTTGATTATTTTTATTAATACTCCTTTTCCTACAACTAAGGCATTTAAAACTGTAATAGTTAATAGTTAACTAGGCTATATGCCAGCTACTTATGTACCGTTAACCTTCAGTGTTTCATTTCATAACAGTGTAGTAAATCAAGCTTTGGAATATAGAATAAGACAAGGGGAAAGGACATAGTCCAGTATTTCAGTATAAAGAGCAGATATTCTTTTTTTTTAAGTTTTAATTTTGCACTCATATATGGAATTTAAGAAACAAAACAGATGAACATAGAGGAAGGGAAGTGAAAATAAGATAAAAACAGAGAGGGAGGCAAACCATAAGAGATTATTAAATACAGAGAACAAACTGAGAGTTGCTGGAGGGGTGTTGGGTGGGGGGTGGACTCAATGGGTGATGGGCATTGAGGAGGGTGCTTGTTAGTATGAACATTAGGTGTTATATGTAAGTGATGAATCACTAAATTCTATTCCTGAAATCGTTATTACACTATATGTTAACTTGGGTTTAAATTTTTAAAAAGTTAAAAAATAAAGTTTTAATTTTAATTCCAGTTAGTTAACATACAGTGTTATATTAGTTTCAGGTGTACAGTGTAGTAATTCAACACACACACATTTTCCCCCTTTGATTGTTCGATATGTTTATTAAATTCCACATATGAGTGTGAAATCAGATGGTATTTCTGTGTCTCTGACTGACTATACCACCTCTTTTTTATCTGTTTATCTATCCATTGACACTTGGGCTCCTTCCATATCTTGGCTATTGTAAATAATACTGCTAAATACTGCTATAAACATCGTGGTGTATGTATCCTTTTGAGTTAGTGTTCTTGTATTCTTTGGGTAAATACCCAGTAATGCAATTGCTGGATTGTAAGGTAGTTCTATTTTTAACTTTTTGAGGAAACTCCATAGTGATTACCAGACTGGATGCGCCAGTTTCCATCCTTGTCAACAGTGCACAAGTGCTCCTTTTTCTCCACATCTTCACCAATGTCTATTGTTTCTTGTGTTTTTGGTTTTAGCCATTCTGACAAGTGTAAAGTGACATCTCATTGAAGTTTTGGTTTGCATTTTCCTGATGATAAGTGGTGATGAGCATCTTTTCATGTGTCTGTTGGTGACCTGTATGTCTTCTTCAGAGATATGTCTGTTCATGTCTTATGCCTAGTTTTTAATTGGATTATTTGGTATTTGGGTGTCGAGTTTTATTTTATTTTTATTAAAAAAAATTTAGTTTATTTATTTATTTTGAGAGAGTGTGAGTGGGAGAAAGGCAGAGAGAGAGGGAGAGAGGGAATCTCAAGCAGACTCCATGCTGTCAGTGCAGTGCTGGATGTGGGTCTCGATCTCATGAACCACAAGATCATGACCTGAGCTGAAATCAAGAGTCAGACACTTATCCAACTGAGCCACCTGGGCTCCCCTTGGGTGTGGAGTTCTAAAAGTTCTTTATGTATTTTTTGGGTACTAGTCTTTTATTAGATAAGTCATTTGCAAATATCTTCTCCTATTCTGTGGGTTGTGTTTCAGTTTTGTTGATTGTTTACTTGTCTATGCAGAAGCTTTTTATTTTGATGTAGTCCCAGTAGTATATTTTTGCTTTTGTTTCTCTTGCTTCAGGAGATATCTCTAGTAAGAAGTTTCTATGGCTGATGTCAAAGAGGTTACTTCCTGTGTTCTTCTCTAGGATATTTATGGTTTCAGGCCTCACATTTAGGTCTTTCACCCATTTGGAATTTATTTTTGTGTATGATGTAAGAAAGTGTTCCAATTTCATTCTTTTCTATGTTGCTGTCCAGTTTTCCCAGCACCATTTGCTAAAGAGACTGTCTTTTCCCCATTGGATGTTCTTTCCTGCTTTGTTAAAGATTAATTGACCTTATAGTTGTGGGTTCATTTCCGGGTTTTCTATTCTGTTCTATTCATCTATGTGTCTATTTTTGTGCTAATACCATAGTGTCTATTTTTTTTTAGTACCATGCTGTCTTGATCACTACAGCTTTGTAATACAACTTGAAGTCTGTAATTATGATGCCTTCAGCTTTGCTATTCTTTTTCAAGATTGTTTTGGCTCTTTGGGATCATTCTGATACCATACAGATTTTACGATCATTTTTTCTAGTTCTGTGAAAAATGTTGTTAGTAATTTGATAGGGATTGCATTAAATGTGTAGATTGTTTTTTGGATAGTATACACACTTTAAAAATATTTGTTCTTCTAATTCATGAGTATGGAATGTCTTTCCATTTCTTTGTGTCATCTTCAATTTCTTTCATGAGTGTTTTATAGTTTTTTAGAGTATAGGTCTTTCACCTCTTTGGTTAGGCTTATTCCTATTTATCTTTTTTTGGATGCAACTGTAAATGGGGCTGTTTTCATAACTTCTCTTTCCACTGCTTCATTATTGTGCATAGAAATGCAACAGATTTCTGTACATTGATTTTGTATCCTAAAAATTTGCTGAATTTGTTTATCATTTCTAGCAGTTTGTGTGTGTGTGTGTGTGTGTGTGTGTGTGTAGTCTTTCAGGTTTTCTATATATAGTACCATGTCATCTGCAAATAGTGGAAGTTTTTTCTTTATTGATTTGGATTCCTTTTATTTCTTTTTGTTTGATTGCTTGTGGGTAGGACTTCCAGCACTATGTTGAATAAAAGTGGTGAGAATGGACACTTTTGTCTTGTTCCTGACCTTAGGGGAAAAGGTCTCAGTTTTTCCCCATTAAAGATGATGTTAGCTGTGGATTTTTCATAGATGGCCTTTATTACGTTGAGGTATGTTCCACCTAAACTTATTTTTGATGGTTTTTAAATGTTTTTATTTATTTATCTTGAGAGAGAGGGAGAGCGAGAATGTGAACAGGGGAGAGAGAGAGAGAGGGAGAGAGAGAATCCCAAGCATGCTCCACACTGCCAGTGCAGAGCCCAACATAGGGCTCAATCCCACAAATCGTGAGATCATAACCTAAGCTGAAATCAAGAATCAGACTCTTAACTGACTGAGCCACCCAGGTGCCCCAATGGTTTTTATCATGAATGGATGTTGAACTTTGTCAAGTGCTTTTTTTTTTATCATGAATGGATGTTGAACTTTGTCAAGTGCTTTTTTCTACATCTATTGAAACGATCATATTGTTCTTCTCTTTTCTCTTATTGATGTGATGCATCACATTGATTGATTTGTGAATATTGAATCACAATATTGATTGTGGTTTGTGATACTTTAATGTATTGTTGAATTCAGTTTGTTAGTATTTTATTGAGAATTTTTGCGACTATGTTCAAAAGGGATATTGAACTGTAGTTCTCTTTTTCAGTGGTGTCTTTATCTGGTTTTTGTATTAGGGTAATGGCAACCTCATAGAATGAATTTGGAAGTTTTCTTACTTTTTTTATTTTTATTTTTTGGAACAGTTTGAGAAGAATAAGTATTAACTCTTCTTAAATATTTGGTAGAATTCACCTGTGAAGCCATCTAGTCCTGGACTTTTGTTTGTTGGGAGCTTTTTGATTACTGACTCAATTTCTTTGATGGTTATGGATCTGTTCAAATTTTATATTTCTTCCTGTTTCAGTTTTGGTAGTTTATATGTTTTAGGAATTTATCCATTTCTTCTAGCTTGTCCAATTTGTTAGCATGTAGTTTTTCATAATACTCTCTTATGATTGTTTATATTTCTGTGGTGTTGGTTGTGATTTCTCCTTTCTGATTTGTGATTTTATTTGAGTCCTTTGTCTTTTTTTTCTCACTAAGTCTGGCTAGGATTTTATAAATTTTATTGATTTTTTTTTCCCAAAACCAGCTCCTGGCTTCATTAATCTATTCTGTTGTTATTGTTTTTGTTGTTTCTGTATCATTTATTTCTGGTCTAATCTTTATTATTTCCTTCTTTCTGCTGGTATTAGGTTTTATTCATTGTTCTTTTTCTAGCTCCCATTATGTGCATCAATAGATTATTTGAGATTTTTTTGCATCTCGGGTAGACTTGTATTGCTATAAACTTCCCTCTTAGAACTGCTTTTGCTGCAGCCCAGAAGTTTGGGCTATCATGTTTTCATTTTGATTTGTTTACATGTACTTTTTAATTCCTTCTTTGATTTATTGTTGACCTATTCATTGTTTAGTAACATGTTATTTAACCACCAAGTATTTGTGGTCTTTCCAGATTTTTTTTCTTGTGGTTGACTTCTAGTTTCATAGTGTTGTGGTCAGAAAATATGCATGGTATGATTTTGATCTTTTTGAATTTGTTGAGGTTTGCTTTGTGGGCTAATTTGTGTTCTATTCTAGGGAATGTTCCACGTGTACTTGAAAAGAATATGTATTCTGCTGTTTGAATAGGATGGATTGTTCTGAATACATCTCTTAAATCAATTTTTTCCTGTATGTCATTTAAAACCATTGTTTCCTTGTTGATGTTCTGTTTATATGATCTGTACATTGATGTAAGTGAGCTGTTAAAGTACCCTACTATTATTGTATAATTATTGATTAGTTCTTTTACATTTGTTATTAACTATTTACATATATGGGTGCTTCTATGTTGGGTGCATAACTATTACAATTGTTATATCTTCCTGTTGTATTGTCCCCTTTATAATCATATACTGCCCTTTGTCTCTTGCCACAGTCTTTGTTTGAAAGTCTATTTTGTCCAATATAAGCAACACTACTGTGGCTTTGTTTTTATGTCCATTTTCATGATAGGTATTTCCCCACCCTTTAATTTTCAATTATCAGGTGCTTTGGGTCTAAAATGGTCTCTTGTAGGTAGTATACAGATGGGTCTTCTTTTTTATTTATTCTCTCACCTTATGTCTTTTGATGGGAGCATTTAGTCCATTTACTTTCAAAGTAATTATTGATGAAGATGTATTTATTGTCATTTTATTACTTGTTTTTTGCTTGTTCCTGAAGATTTTCTCTGGTCCTCTCTTGCCTTTCTCTCAAAAGATATTCTAAGCTTTGGTTGTGACAATGGAACATACTGGCCTGTGGGATGCCGCTGATTTGAAAGTGTTCTTTGTATGCTACTCTTTAGATCTCAGTTGAGACATGAATTAAAGACTAGAACATATCTCCATATCCTCTCAATTTTGTCTTTCTTCCCTATTTTTTAATGTTTATTTATTTTTGAGAGAGAGAGAGAGGGGGGGATGGAGGAAGGGGGAGAGAGAGAGAGAGAGAGAGAGAGAGAGAGAATGAGTGGGGGAGGAGCAGAGACAGAGGGAGACACAGAATCTGAAGAAGGTTCTAGGCTCTGAGCTGTCAGCACAGAGCCCAATGCGGGGGTTCAAACCCATGAACTGTGAGATCATGACCTGAGTCAAAGTCGGACGCTCAACTGAATGAGCCACCCAGGCACCCCGTCTTTCTTCCCTCTTTAACTCAAAAGTATTTAAGCTACATGCTCTCTGTTTTTTCCTTCAAAGTCATTATCCAGGCACCAAAAACACAGATGGAAATAGACAGGTTTAGTCCAAAGCACCAATTTCCATTACCTTAAGCTGCCTCAATGGTTTTTCTTAAAGGGTGGAATTTCTCACAGTTGGTCTCAGGCCCACAGTATATACAATACTTCAGTCAAATTGCTTGCGACATATTGGAGTGTGTGCTTGGGAACTATTAGTTCCTCATATATTAAAAGAAGGCTGAATACTTCTTGTACAGGCACTGAAGTAAAGAGGGGAATAGTTTTCAAATTCGTACTTGTCATGGATTTATACTCCAATGTTTAAAGTGTTCTGTTTTACATAATACACAAAGATGCACAGTCACGGACTATGTGTGAAACTATAGATTCCAGGAATGTCATTCAAAGTCCTTCACACTCTGGTCCTGGTCTCCCTTTCTATTTTAATCTCCTAATATGATCAACTCTTTCAGCTTAGTCCCATAAATAATTACTTGAGTGTTTGTGATACACATATAGGCCACATCTTAGGCCCTGTAGATAAACAGGCCAATCTATCTACAGTCTTTTCTTCAAGAAGCTGAAAAGCTCATAGTCTCAGAGGGGTAAAATCTAAAATGTCTTGCATGGTTAATGGGATTAAGAAGCTTGCTCCATATAAAGTCATGCATGAGGGAGTATGAGCCACCCCTGTTCCATTTTTAGCCACTGTTTTTTTCTTTTTCTTTTTCTTTTTTTTTAAATATATGAAATTTATTGTCAAATTGGTTTCCATGCAACACCCAGTGCTCATCCCAACAGATGCCCTCCTCAATACCCATCACCCACTCTCCCCTTCCTCCCACCCCCCATCAGCCCTCAATAGCCAAATTATGGAAAGAGCCTAAATGTCCATCAACTGATGAATGGATAAAGAAATTGTGGTTTATATGCTAAGTCAACCACTGTTTTTTCTGACAGGCTTAGAAGGCACTAGGGAATATAGAAAAGATATAGGATATATGAAGTATAAGTCCTAGGTTCTAGCCCTATTGTGTTGATTTTGGGCAAGTCACTTCTTGCAAGATATACAAAGTAATAATATTTTCCTGCTTAACTATAGGGAGGGATTGAGCAAACTTCAAAGAATGAGGTATAACCATCAATGAATTTTTCCCTATAGTGAATATTTGTTCCTGAATATGAGGTTTGGCCCTTCCAACAATTTTGAGAGAAGCTTGGGAAGCAGGAAATGTGCTGACATTGCAGTAGTCTCGGTGTGTGCAAAGTTCCCAACCTGTAATCATCTAGGAATGCAATTCTGGCAATATCAGGTATCCAAATTCCACCTGTGTTTCCCCTTGATGTCCCATATGGCCCTAAGACATCTGCTATAACAGATGTGTATGTATTTCAGTTGATAAAGGGAAAGATGTCTGGGTGAGGGGAGAGGATACTGCTGCTATAGATCAAGATAGTTTGAGATAATGAGTGTTGGGGTTTCTGCACTTTGCATGGTGCACTCTTAGCAGTGGGCCCCATTCCTCCAGGGATTTACATGGCAAATGGTGGAGATGAGATGTGAAGAAGAAAGAGTGAAAAGTCTTTGCTCAAATGGAGGCTTTTCAAAAGGCATTCGGAAAAAAGGAAGTTTGGGAGGACAAGATACTCAGATTCTAGTCCCAGTTCTGTCACTGACTTCATGTGGGGACTTGGGAAAGTAATTTCTTAGTTCTGACCCTCAGTTTCTTTATATTAAAAAAGTGGTTGGATTAACTGATTTCCAAGGTACGTTCTTACTCTGACCTTCAGCACTTTGGGTCCTCAAAGTTCTTTGGAGAGGGAGCAAATAACAAGACTGTCAGGTATCATAAACAGAAAGTTAAGGAATATAAAATAATAAAAAAGACTAAAAGTCAAAATGGCTGCCCCAAGGAAGCCCGCACCAAGCAGCTAAGAAGGTTTGGGGAACAAGCTTCTGCGGGAAAGGGGGAGGGGGGCTCTCGGAAGAGCCATCGCCAGAACCATAGGCAGGAGTATCGCGCCCCCCCCCCCCCCCCCGCGCCAAGCTGCACAGGTTCTAGTTTCAGATACCCCTTGACATAACTTTTGAGCTATCTGGAAAAATACTGGCCAGGAAAAATGATAAAATTTTTCCTCATGGTGAATAAACAAGGGCAGACCCGACTTTCTAAATACTATGAACATGTGGAGATTAATAAGCGTACACTTCTGGAAACGGAAGTCATAAGGAGCTGTCTCTCCCGATCCAATGAGCAATGCTCTTTCATTGAATTTAAGGATTTTAAGCTGATATATCGACAGTATGCAGCTCTCTTCATTGTGGTTGGAGTTAATGACACTGAGAACGAGATGGCAATTTATGGATTCATCCATAACTTTGTGGAAGTTTTAGATGAGTACTTCAGCCGCGTGAGTGAATTAGATATAATGTTTAATTTGAATAAAGTACACATTATTTTGGATGAGATGGTGTTGAATGGCTGCATTGTGCAAACGAATCGGGCAAGAATTCTTGCCCCTCTACTCATTCTTGATAAAATGTCAGAAAGCTGAATAATGGAAGTCTCTGCCAGACAACATCAACTTGTGGAAGTGAGAATACCATGGAATACCTCTTTACATCTGTAGCCCAAAAAGTCTGCAAGACTGTACATTGCAAAATGGGGTACCCTTCCAAAGACATTTTATACAGGTGTTTTCCACAGTTCCTAAGTGGAAAACAAACTATTTTAAAATATGGTGTACAAAGAAAATTTTTCTCTAAGAGACAAATTTTATTTTCTAACCATAAGCATTTTTTCCCCACTTGTTCAACTTTTGTTGAGTTCTGAGGGTATCTTTTTTGTTCTTTGCTTTCCTTTGTATATTTAATTCAGGATAACAGCATGAGAAGAACATGAGACAACTATCAGCCAATAAAGTTCTAAACACAGAGCACTTCGAATGTTTTCTGAATGCTTTTTCCTTAAAATGTCTTAAGTCCAAACTTCACTGAATTGTGTACCTAATAAAAATTGAGAATTAAATTTTATTTGCCAGTTTAAAAGAAATAATAATAATAAAAAAATAATTTTTCAGTGCAAAAAAAGAAAGTATGAATTGATGCATTATGTTATTAGAATTTTACTTTCCATCTTTCCCAGGATAAATATCTTGTCCTATTTTCCCTAGAAGCAATCCAAATTACTGGTAGTTGCAATATTTCACCATTCCAATTGGATCTCCTAAACTGCCTGATTCACTCAAAATGAACTTCAGGATATATATATATATATTTTTTTTTTCACTAGAAGCCAATGCTTTATTTTTGCTTCAGAAAATATGGTCACCATAACTTTATAACACTCACCTTATCTTTCCTTTCTAGGCTTTTCTCATGTATATCATTTTTTTCGTTGGTGTAATAACATTCAAAGCAATGGAAACTTTATATAAATGTAATCTGCTTATATCACTTATTACTTACAAATGACATGTGTTTGGGATAAAAATCCATTCTTAAAACTAGACATTTACAGTGGATGCTTGGAATAGACAAAGAGGCCAACTGGGCTTCTCTACTGTTAGGTTCTGGAGATAATTATAGGGCAGAACTATCTGGGGAGTGAGGAGGGATAGCAGCAGAAACAGAGAGAAGGAGGTTTCAAATATCCTTTATGTATGGCTTCTGCTTATAGGGATTGGGAGCCAGAAGGTTTGAACTTAGGTGAAGTAGTGGGCAGATCATATCTGCCTGAATTTTTATCTCCAGCCCAAATCTCTCCTGAGTACCAGACTGGAATTTCAAACTGCCTGTTCTGTCTCTCAATATGGCACCATGAACTCATTTATCTTCCCTTTAAGATCCCTTTCTTCTCCTGGATTCATTGTTCCTATTACTGGCACAACCATTCCCCCACTCCAATCACTAAGACTAATAACTTTATCAATATATCTGATTCTTCTATTGCCTCACTAAATCCAATCAATTGCCACGTATGCATATTCCTCCATAATCTCTCTCATGAGGAAAAAAAACTCCTATGCATACTTACTACTACCACCTTCATTTAAGCCTTCATAACTTCTCATTTCAAATATAATGAATAACATTTTTATCTGATCCATTCCTTCTAAACCTTGCCAACTTCAATCAATAAAAGCCTAGAGCAACCTTTAGCTTAATTTCTTTTCCTACCAGTAGTCCCACCAGTAATGTTAGACCAAGTTTATGGGAAAGTGATATTCTCAATTTTTAGTGGTACATATGCATTTTTTATTGAAAGATTTGAAGAAGGAATAGCATAAGTTTTCAAGACTTCCTGAAATAGTTGGAGGAAATTTCAGTAGTTTTAAGTGGACTAAGATGCTTGCATAATTACATTTGTGTCTAACTCTGAAGCTCTCTCATTGTATGTTTTATTTCTACTTTGGATGTTAAAATAGACCCGACATCTATAGCTTTCTCCTTGGCCACAGCATGATGATTGATCTTCTTTGCTTCTTTTTGTATACACTTATATCAGCTGAATGTTTTTCTGTTGCTTTTTGCCCTCTAGCCTCATCTGATCCATTTCACAGGTGTTGGGAATTCAGGGATTCCCCTTAGGTTTTAGTGTCTCCTCCCTCTTTACCAGCCTTGGCCTCTTACCACAGTCATGTTTCCATCACTCACATGTACTTGGCCATGTGGCAGCTTTGCTGATGGGCTCTACAGCCATCTCCTACAAACATAGGCCAAGAGGTGACATTCAATCTATCCAGAGTATACTTCCATCCTGCCAAAGCTGCAAAACCGTCTAGAATTGTAGTCCCTTCCAGTTATGTGCACTGAGGCACCTGCCAATGACATTAATCAGTTTCCAAATACTTTCATGGTACATCAGATAGAGCTCAGGTAGCTTGTAGTAAGAAAGTAAGGTCATAGCAGCACTGGGTTCATTGTTTGGGATCTTGAAACTCTTAAGCCACAAGGTATGAGAAGTCCATTGGGTGTTTCTAGAACCTGTCTCAAAGACTGGAAAATATCCAGGCAGAGGTAAAGGAAAGGTTAGTAGAACACAGATGTCCTAGCTGTGAGACAAAGGCTGCCTCCTCAGTGGGGGTTGTGGGGTGACCCAGCCAATTAGTGGCCCCAGCCCAGTCACCCCACAGCTGCCATTTAGTCAGTGGGCCTGCTCGTTTGGATCTAGGGGCAGCTCTGGAGGGCTTGCCCAGTGTCTCGGGCATGTATAATGCTTCTACCTAAAACCACATGCAGAAGGATCATGTCATACTTGGCACATAACCAATCAAGAAAAGCATGAGAGGGTGTCCAGACCTTAACTTGTTTGAGCAAATGTTCAAAAAACATTTCTAAAGGGATATTCCAGAAAAACATACTCAAGGTCTTAAAACAGATGTTCAGTCTCTAGGAGAATTGTGTTGCTTTACAGCCATTATTATTGAATGCTATAATAGAACCAAATCACTTCAAGTTTTGAACTATGGTGGCTTTTCAGATTTTTCTTATACTTTATTGTGGGCCAGGGGAAGAATGGGCTAGATAAAACAGGATAATGCTCAGGAGGCAGCATTCTCTTGTGTTTTAGTGCCTCAGCTTCAGAGTTAGGCAGACAAGGGCTTAGACCTCTGACTAGCTGAGTGATTTAATCTCTCAGAGCCACAGTTTCCTCATTTGTAAAACGTATAATTGCTTACTTGATATGTTTATGAAGAGGACTGAAAGGAAATATCACATATAAAGAGTTTGCATAGTTCATATCATGTATTAAGCACTCAATAAGCACTAGACAATATTATTAACATTACTACTAGAAGTACTTTTACCTTCATTGCTTCTTCTACTACTATCACTACTATGACTACTACAACAATAACAACAACTACTACTGCTGCTGCTGCTACTACCACCACTATTACTGGTAGTGAGAGCTTTTCCCAAGTGAGTTGGGGAGTTGAATACCTCAAGGTAATGATTTCCTAGCTTATGTAGAAGGTAGTAGTGTCAAGGAAGATTGCAGGGCTGTAATTATAGCTTGGAATAGGGTAAATACCAGAACAGTGCAGAAACCTAGAATTTTATTTCTCTTATCTCAGACTCATACTCTTCCACTCTTCATTAGTTTGCTATGTGTATAGCCCAAGCCACTTTAGATCTCTAGGTTTCAGTAAGTACCCTTGAAAATAAAACCCCACTGACACTTATTTGTAACCTATCTGGCCTGTACCAGAGACCTAATCTATGAATGGAATATGATATAAACAAACTGGTCCACATGGGGCATGATATCAGCCTCTAAAGTCATACTAAGCTAACTGACTCCTAATCCAGAGACATACTATAACCACTACCAGGATCTTTGTTAACCACTGCCAGTGATATTTTGAGCTCATTGTCAGCTGGAAGCATAGTCTTACTTTCAATATAGCCATTACCTTATTAGTTCACATTTGCCAATGTTTGTTGATCCATAATGACTTTTACAGGAATTTTATTAATTCATCCATCTACATATCCATCTATCCATCCATCCATCCATCCATCCATCCAACAAATAATTATTGAGCAACTACAACATGCCAGAAATTGTTCTTAACACTGGGGATATATCAGTGAACAGGACAGACAAAAGCCCCTGCCATCATGAAGCTTACAGTCTAGCTGCCCGTTCTGGTCAAATGTAATATACTAAGAAACTTCACTGAGGTAAATTCAGTCTAGCTTTTTGAAACAATTATGGTCAATACTTTTCAACTGAACATGTCTTCTGGGAGGCAGGGTTGGGTGGAGAGGGAGGAGATAGTCTTGGATCTAACCTGAGAAAAGGCTCAGGGGGTGGTTTGGGAAAGGGCTTTAATAATAATATGACTATATTTTGATTTATCAGATGAATATGGTTTATGTAAATTATATAGCTGATATATTTTGTATAGCTGATGTATATTGTATACATCACCTTTCGAAATATGATAGAAAGTAATGTGACTTTTAATTGTGTATTTCATAAACTGGCTCTGAAGGCAGCTCCAAAAACAGCATTTCAAAAATATTCTGAGCAATAGCAGCATAATTGTAGTAAGTATATATAAGTGTATATATATATATATATATATATCCCCAAGGGGACTACTTTGAAAAATACAACATGCAGTTGGATGTACAAGTTCTGGTATGTTATTAAAATAAATATTAAGCTGTCAGTTAATTTGTCTAAAAAAACAGTGAAGTAAGAAAAACACTTAGATTTTTTAATATGTATTACTATGTTTGGACTTAGAGTCATGCAACTCAGTAAGCAGTTATAAAATTCGTTTACTTTCAAAAGTACTGAATCAAGTTTTTCTTTGCACCTAGGTTATTTCAGTTGATTTATTTGTAGTTTTCTGCTTATGGGTCTTGAAAAAGTATTCTATGATTATTTGGCCATTTCCTATGCTGTGTTACATTTTTAACATGCAAATCAACCTTCTGGTTATATGACAGGTCTGAAGAAATACAGCTTTCTGATTGATGCCAGTGTATGATCAATTCCTTGTAATTTAACTGGTATTTATGTTACAGGCAGAATGTTAAATCAGGAATTGTAAACAATTCCTAGGCAATGTGTACAATGTTTGTAAGTCATTCCTAGAAATTGTTCACAATACCTGTAACATATATGCAACCAGCAACATACCTGAAATATATAGGAAACCTTCAAGATGCAAACTGGCCACCTCCGTGCCATCCCTGGATTATAACATTGGCTTTAATAATTCTACTTATTTATCTGTTTGTGTATTTAGATATTAATCATAACTCTAGTAATACTAGAGTTTATCTTCATAGCTTTAATGGGTTCCTGGATTTTTAATAGCTATTGGGTGATACAGAACTTTTGACATGCTTATTTTAAGAAGCACTAGGAATAAAAGAAACCAATAAATAATAATAAAAGGAATGTTGTTTTCCAGATACTCTAAGGCCTCATCCAGATTTTCTTATTCTTGTTCACAAGCTTTATCCCAAGATCCCTTGCCTTTTCCCCCAGATCTTTACATTCTATACAACTAGTTTTTGATACACTAATGCCTTCAAGCTTTCCCAGGCCACTCAAAAGAAATCAAATAACTTTACAAACTTCGATCTGTCTAAACATGAAACTTTTCCTGCCTGTCCCTGAGCACTTCCCTACTAATGGCCCTTGGTCTACACATGGTGTAATTGTTTAATTCTATATATTTTTTTCCTGCTTAAGTTTATATTATTTTCATATACTATTTTGAAATGATCTACATTTTGGTTTATGTTAGCATTGTCTGCTATGGATTATGTCTACATAACCACCCCAAATCAATTTGGAGATGAAGAAAAATAAGTTGAATTAGTCCAGCTTTTGAGTGCTAAACTCATATCAAATCACTGATTAGAATTATTTACCCTCTCTAGCTGGAACATTTCTAGCCCATCTAGACAACTAAACAGATTTGGTAAACTTCTGATTGACCAATGGAACTGGAGCCCAGCAAGATGAAGACAGGAAGTGAATAGGCAAGATAAGTAGGACTAAGAGGGAAACATCTGAGTGACAGCGTAGGGTCTTCTGACAATTGACCTCAGAATCTAGTATAGGTACAAAGGAATTGGTTGGTATGGTAAGATGCTTCTAAGTAAGATTTGACAGTCATAAATGGGCCCTTTAATCTGTTTAGATGATGACCATCACTCCCATTTACATCCCACTGTATCCAGATATGAACCATGAGTTCTAAACCCGATTCAGTCCTATCTCCCCTGTTGAAGCCCTCTGAATTGCTTCAGACCACACTGGTATGTCTTTTCTTTGAACTCCTTCAGCCTTTAAGTTAATATTGCCCCAGGCACTGAATTGCACTTATCTAAATATTTGCTGTGTGGTATTTTCATGTATGCTTTGTACTTATGGTGACCATATTTTCCAAACCAAAAATTAAAGTACATCATTTTAAAATTTAGGTAGACTATTTGAGATTAACAATGCCCTAAAGAACAGATGCTTATTCCTTTCTATGTCACTCACCTATTAAATGTTGGCTGTTATTGATGATACAAAGATAAAAAAGAACATAAGGTGACATCTACTAAGTTACAAATAAAGGACACTGAAATTCTTAGCAGTGTCCAATACAGACAGGCATTGCATAAATGTCTTATCACTGTGTGTGAAGAATGATGTCATAATCCTGAAAAAGAAAAAAAAGTGTGGGAAATGAAGAAGGGCAATAAAAAGTACCAGTAGCAAAAGATGTTATATAAAGATCATATCATATAAGACATCATATAAGGATAGTCTAAAAAGATGGGAACTTATTATCCAGAAAGATAGAAGTGAAAGAGTTTTCACTGAAGTCTGTAAGGATGTGGATTAGGTGAACTTGGATTTATTTACCAAATTCTAGAATCCTTCACTAGGCTGCCTATATTCTTGCATACCAAAATTTCAAGTATATTTAGGAAAATAAAAAGGGTGGTAATCACATGGAACTTGCTATTTTAAGAGGTGGTACAGGAAGAGAACATAGCTTAGAAAGGAATTCAGGTTCATTTAAGGCTGGCAGATCAATAAGGGATATTAAACTATTTTTATCCATTAATTTTTAGCTCAATTAGTTAATGAGATAACACATTAATCCATTGCGGAGCAGAAAGCAGCCTTTTGATCTAGAGTCAGACATGCTGACAGCAACAAGAATGGGTAACTTACACTGAGGAGGAAATAAAAGTGGAGAGAATTATTTAAGACTAGTAATGTGGAATCAGTTAGCTTAGGGGCTAATTTACCTACACATCTTAATTTCACCTGAGAGTAACATAGCATAGTATAGCAATTCATGCTTATAGTGGCAACCTTGAGTCATTAAGACAAATTTAAATTATATTCCATCTACTTTGTTTACATGGAATTCATGGTTCTTACAAGTAAGGCTCTAAGATACTCATCCTAATCAAATTGAAAAGCCTCACCACAACACCTTGGATTTTTCTCATACTGAGAAAAAATGTTATAAGACATAAATGTTTTTTCAAACATAAGGTGTGGTTATTTTGGGGGAAGTAACAGTTCATATGATGATGAAAGGCAAGAGAGGATACTCTTGCCAATAAAGTTTATCGGCCTTTTAAAGGTCATAAACGGTAACACGGTGATGTAGTGCTTTTTTTGTCCCTTCTGCCAAATGCTAATAGCATTTCTTGGCAATTCAGGGAAACTATAGAGCTTTGGAGTCCCAGCGCAGAGAAAGTAATGGTTTTAGATATTTTTTAGATTGGAATTCATCAACAAATACTGGAATCCTTAAGAAAGCATTTTATTTATTTATTTATTTATTCATGAGAGAGAGGAGAGAGCAAGAGGGGCAGAGAGAGAGAGAGAGAGAGAGAGGTAAAGAGAGAGAAACAGAGAGAGAGAAAGAGAGAGAGAGAGAGAGAGAGAGAGAGAGAGAGAGAGAGAATCCCATGTAGACTCCACACTGGTGGCACCAAGACTGATTCATGGCTTGATCCCATAATCCTGGGATCATGACCCCAGCTAAAACTAGGAGTTGGACGCTCAACCAACTGAATCATCCAGGTGCCCCATTTAGGAAGCATTTTAAAATCTAGTTCCTTTACTGGACAATACACAATGATTAAGGGCTAAAGAGAGAGTGGAATTTGGAGGCCATCATTCACTATGATAGTCTGCAAGCCAGCCACAGAACAGAGTAAGTGGTGGTATGTCAACAAAATCTGAAATCAGGAAGTAAACACTTTTCATTATATGGCAAGCCACTGAGTATATTTAGAAGATTTATTAGAGAAGTTGATTTTGTCCCTTCTCAGGAGACTAAGCTATGTTCCTAATCATACCTAACTTGGTAAATGATCTTGCACCAATGGCTTGTGTTGTATTTGGCACCAGTGATCTGGTCCTAGCAGATGTTAAACTTTCCCTCTCTATCCCCATTATACCACCTTTCCCTCTCCACCGCCCAGCTGCAGCATTGCTATGCACATAGTAAGAGTTCAATAAGTATTGCTGAAATAATTAATACTTTAAATATGGCTGTTATTTGCTATAAACATATAAACAGAGTGCTATTACAGTGGAGGGTAGAAGGTTGAGCAGTGCCAAGAACAAACTTTTGCATGCTCAAAATATTTGCCTTGGCGTTGGAAAATTAGTACATGGTCATAAAATAACTAAAAATGACTAAAAAAACTCCTCTGACGTTAGGTTCTGAATCTAGTTACCTTGGGAAGTAGTGGGAATTCCATCCTTGGGAAATTTTAGGCAGGTTCTGGGCTGGATAACAGTTGCCAGGGATATTGTGGAGGGATACCCTGTATAAGGCTGGAATGGGGAGTAGTTAAAGTTTAAGGCATAATTTTTTCACAAGTTTTTATTTAAATTCTATCTAGTTAACGTGCAATGAAATATTTGTTTCAGGTGTAGAATTTAGTTATTAATTGCTTACATACAACATCCAGTGCACACCACAAGTGCCCTCCTTAATACCCATCACCTGTTTAACCCATCCCCCAACCTATCTTTCTTCCAGTAACTCTCAGTTTGTTCTCTATAGTTGAGCATGTTTCTTGGTTTGCCTCTCTTTTTCCCCCCTATGTTCATTTGTTTCATTTCTTAAATTCCACATATGAGAGAAATCATATGGTATTTGTCTTTCTCTGGCTTATTTTTCTTAGCATAATACTCTGTAGCCCATACACATAATTGCAAATGGCAAGATTTCACTATTTCTATGGCTCGGTAATATCCCATTGTGTGTGTGTGTGTGTGTGTGTGTGTGTGTGTGTGTGTGTTACCACATCTTCTTTACCCATTAATCAGTAGATGGACATTTGAGCTCTTTCCATAAATTGGCTATTATTGATAATGCTGCTATAAACATCATGGTGCAGGTATCCCTTGGAATTAGTATTTGTGTATCCTTTAGGTGAATACCTAGTAGTGCAATTTCTGGGTCATAAGGTAGTTCTATTTTTAACTTTTTGAGGAGACTCCATACTGTTTTTAGAGTGGCTGCACCAGTTTGCATTCCCACCAATGGTGTAAGAGTGTTCCCCTCTCTCTGTATCCTTTTTTAAGACATAATTTTTGATACAAATAACAACAGGTAATATGGCCCAAGAAAGAAAGTTTCTAGTTGAAAGATGCACAATAATTTTCCACGAAGGAAAAAAAATTACTAAATCCTTTTCCTGCCTTTTTGGCAGAGACCACTAAACTAACCCTTGATCAAGAACACAAGAGCTTGAAGTTATCCAAACCAGACTTCTTGACTCACCTGGAACATATTTGTGTGGACTTCTCAATGTTCAATTCTGTGTTACCTAAAGTGAAAGCTAGCTTAGAAGGCTTAGTAGAGCCATAACTCCCTGATTCTTCAACTTTTTGGAGATAAGAGATATGTTTGTTGTGACCCAGCAAAGAACTAGGAGTTGTGGAGGATGGAAAGAAGTGTAAGGCTTTCCCCCACCTAGGTGAACTGTATGGTTAATTTGATTTACTTTCTCCAGAAGTACCACCCATTTTTTTTTTTTTTTGCACCATAACCTTCCTCATGCTCTCCTAGAAAGAGAGATCCAGGATCTCATCACCTTCTGTTTAAATTCCTCCAACAAGCCTCTCTGCTTCCAACCTGCTTCCCTCAAATCCAAACATTACACTATAGTCAGAGGTTTTGTTCTAAAGCATAGATGCAGTCCTGCCACCCCCTATTTTCCAACTCCTCAGTGGCTATTGAGGAACTATTGAGATTGAGATTAACCCTATAGAATTAATTCCTGACTCTAACACATTAACTCCTACCACTTGCATTCGAGGCCTTTCACAACCTGTATCTGATTTGCCTTAAGTCCAGCTCTCATC
This sequence comes from Panthera tigris, assembly GCF_018350195.1. Taxonomy (NCBI): domain Eukaryota; kingdom Metazoa; phylum Chordata; class Mammalia; order Carnivora; family Felidae; genus Panthera; species Panthera tigris. The sequence continues at coordinate 61,931,607 of NC_056677.1, read as the reverse complement.
ATTATTCCCATATATCTTATTCTCCAGCCTCATCCAACCACTCCCTATTTCTTGAATACAGCAAATTCTTACATATGGAATATTATTTCATATACTTTACCTGGAATCTCTTTATCTATCATTTGCCATCTGAAAAAAATCCTACTTGACCTGCATACATTACCTTCTCTGTGAAGTTTATTTCAAAACTCTCAGGCAGAATTAATTCTCAGTTTCTGTACTCTTATAGCTGGGGAAGACAAGAACTCATATTAATGACCAACTTTATTCATAAGCAATTGAAATAGCCTTCATGGTGCAAGTTGAGGACTGTTGGGAAGGTCTCCATCTTTGCCAATTCAGAGAATTTAAATACTGGAAGAAATCTTAGTGTCAACTGGTCCAAATCATTTCATACCAATAAGTATCTTCCAAGGTCCAGAAAGGTGAAATAATTTGTATAAGTTCACACTGTCAGAGGTAAGTCCTTAAGGGGTGATGGATCAAACTTCTTTTTCAGGAATGCTAGTTTAGTCATATATCCTACCTTCTGAAGTTATCATTGCCTTCTATTAGCTTCTTTAAAAATGCAATATCCTATGAAAGGATACCATCTTAACGCTTCAGCACTTCAATATAAATACCTTTATCAGATCAATTTGCTCTTCAACAGGAGACATTTGGTGCAGCTTTAGAATTATAAGATGAAATGGGAATGAAAGGCAAGTTGGATCAACTTTTCAATTTTCATCCTAAATCACATTTCCCTGAGAAACTGAGGAATGAATGGAGGCACAGAAAGATGATAAGAACTTAAGAGATCAAATATGGCATTTTTTCATCAGTACCTTAAATCTACTGTCATGGAAATATAGTATTGTGCTGGTTCTGAGAAGCCCAGGGAAGGCTCAACTACATCCTTCTTTTAAACAGATTTCTGCAAATTGGAGAAATTTCAAGGGAGATATTGAAAGATAACTGGGATCAGCTAGATAGAGTCAAGAACCACCTGATGGATGGAAGCAGCTTGAAGGCTCTAGGAATAGGGAGACTGGGACTGACTGCCTGCTAAGGTCTGTGAGAAAGGAGGGAACCATAATAATAGCCCACAAATATTAGAAATAAGGAACAATTATTTGGACTGGTACCAGAGGAAAAAAAGTAATATTAATAAGGGGGGGCAGCATGGTGAAGAAGTAGGGGGATCTGAAGTTCCCTCATCTCTCAAACAAAGCAGTGTTGAAGCCAAAGCACTTTGAACTCCAAGAGTCCAGGAGGCAAAGAGACAGTCGCTTCCAGGGACCCACTGGGACAACCTGACAGGCCATAGGTGAGTGATTGCAATCTGGGAGAGACAAAACGAGTGGAGAGAAGGGATCCCCTTCTGCAGAGAGAGCAAGGGAAGAGAAAGAGAAGCTGGGGAAGCATAGGACTATATTTGGACAAGAGAAAAACCACAGACAGGGACAGAGAAAGATCCCATCTCTAACTGAGGGGCTTTCTCCATAGCGGGGCCAGCTGCCCTGATCGCACACCTGGGGATGAAGGGAGCCAGTCCCAGTCTCAGTGTCTAGGTCAGGGGTGCAGTCCACAGTAGGAGAAAGCAATCACCTCCCTGGAGTGCTGTGGGAAGAGGGTATATACTCACTCTGTGCCTGCCAGCCAGAGACCATATATTGGGCGGCATGGAGCAGCATTCTCCCAGTGCTAGATCACACAGAACTGGAGTTCAAATTCTAGCCAAGCACCAGGGAGACATGGGAATTGGTGGCGCGGGGAAAACCGCCTTGTTTGCACCCACGGCATAGTGAAGATGGCTTGAACGGAGTGGTTTGGGACACCTGGTCCATGGAGGAAAGACTGGGTAGTCGCCATTTTTCTCCCCATCACCGACAAGGGGGGGCTTCAGGGAATGGATAGCAGGCCCACAGTGGAGGCGGGACCCACCTACAACAAACCATGCCCCTTCATGTCTGGTAACTGTGTATCTACTGGAGCAGGATTGATGCTGATGAACCAGGAAGCACCTCCTCCAGATAAGCACTGTTGCATTGCCTGGTTTAATTCTCAGACAATTCTTTTTATATAGATATAATCTTCCTTCTCTTCTCCTTCTTATCTCTTCCCTCCTGTAGTCTGGTTACTCTGGTAATTGGTTTGTTTAAGCAGATATATTTAATCCATTCTTTTAATACATGCTCTACACCTCCTTTATTTTCCTTTTTCTTTCTGGATTAAATCATGTAGTTTCTCTGTCTAGTCAATTTTATTTTCTCTTTTTTTTCCCCCACCTCCTTCTTTATTTTCCTTACTCTCTGGATTAAGTTGTAGAGTTTCTCTGTCTGTAAATGTTATTTTCTTTTCTGTCCCCCCACCTACTTCATTATTTTCCTTTCTCTCTCTCTCTGGATTAAACTGTATAGTTTCTCTGTTCAATTTTTATCTTTTCTTTTCCCCCACCATTGTCACTTCTCTCTTTGTTTGGGATGAGGTCGCTTCCATCAGCACCACCTCCACACTGTTTACTTGTAGCTGGTGTTTCTGACTTCTTGTTTTTGTTTTTCTTTGTGTGTTTGCATAGTTTTGTTCTCTGTTTTCTTTCTTTTTGTTTGTTTGTTTGTTTGCTTTCCATTCCTGGGCTACTTCAATGAAAAAATTAAAGCACAACTAGTGGAGGGTACAAAACATCACTATGAGTAGGGAGATAAGTAACCAAAGTCACAACAAAAGAGAGAAAGTAACACTTTCCAAAAAACACCTCCTGAGGGGCCAGGCGCCGGACAGTGTATGACCCTTTAATAAAGTAGTGCTCACATCATAGGAGTTCCAGAAGAAGAAGAGAGAAGGAAAGGGGTTGACGATGTACTTGAATAAATCATAGCTGAGAATTTCACCAATCTGGGTAAGGAAACAGACATTGAAATCCAGGAGGGACAGTGAACTCCCTTCAGACATAACTTGAATCAATCTTCTGTACGACATATCATACTGAAACTGGAAAAATACAAACATAGAATTCTGAAAGCACCTAGGGATAAATGGGTCATAAGGGAAGGGAAGACACATAAGGGTAGTATCAGACCTATCTACTGAAACTTGGCAGGCCAGAAAGGAGTGTCAGGAAATTTTCAATGTGCTGAATAGAAAAAAAAATATGCAGCCAAGAATCCTTTATCTAGCAAGACTTCTTTCGTAATAGGAGAGATAAACGTTTTCCCAGACAAACAAAAACTGAAGGACTTCAATCATCACTAAACCAGCCCTAAAAGAGATCCTAATGGGACCCTGTGATGGAATGTTGCAAAGATCACCAAGGACCAGAGACATCACTACAAGCATGACAACTACAGATAACACAATGGCTCTAAACCCATATCTTTCAATAATAACACTGAATGTAAATAGAGTAAATGCTCCAATCAAAATCATAGGGTATCTAAAAGAATACAAAAAACCAAGACCATTTACATGCTGTCTACAAGAAACACATTTTATTTTATTTTTTACTTTTTTCATATGAAATTTATTGTCAAATTGGTTTCCATACAACACCCAGTGCTCATCCCAAAAGGTGCCCTCCTCAATACCCAACTGCCACCCTCCCCTCACTCCCAACGCCCGCCAACCTTCAGTTTGTTCTCAGTTTTTAAGAGTCTCTTATGTTTGGCTCCCTCCATCTCTAACCTTTCCCTGCCCCCCCATGGTCTTCTGTTAAGTTTCTCATAATCCACATAAGAGTGAAAACAGATGGTATCTGTCTTTCTCTGTATGACTCATTTCACTTAGCATAACACTCCCCAGTTCCACCCACATTGCTACAAAAGGCCATATTTCACTCTTTCTCATTGCCGCATAGTATTCCATTATGTATATAAACCACAATTTCTTTATCCATTCAGTTGATAGATGTTTAGGCTCTTTCCATAATTTGGCTATTGTTGAAAGTGCTGCTATAAACATTGGGGTACAAGTGCCCCTATGCATCAGCACTCCTGTATCCCTTGGGTAAATTCCTAGCAGTGCTATCGCTGGGTCATAGGGTAGATCTATTTTTAATTTTTTGAGGAACCTCCACACTGTTTTCCAGAGTGGCTGCACCACTTTTCATTCCCACCAACAGTGCAAGAGGGTTCCCGTTTCTCCACATCCTACTCACATCTATAGTCTCCTGATTTGTTCATTTTAGCCACTCTGACTGGCTTGAGGTGGTATCTGAGTGTGGTTTTGATTTGTATTTCCCTGATGAGGAGCGGCATTGAGCATCTTTTCATGTGCCTGTTGGCCATCTGGATGTCTTCTTTAGAGAAGTGTCTATTCATATTTTCTGCCCATTTCTTCATTGGATTATTTGTTTTTCATGTGTGGAGTCTGGGGAGTTCTTTATAGATTTTGGATACTAGCCCTTTGTCTGATATGTCATTTTCAAATATCTTTTCCCATTCCATTGGTTGCCTTTTAGTTTTATTGATTGTTCCCTTTGCAGTGCAGAATCTTTTTATCTTCATGAGGTCCCAATAGTTCATTTTTGCTTTTAATTCCCTTGCCTTTGGAGAAATGTTGAGTAAGAAATTTCTGCGGCTGAAGTCAGAGAGGTTTTTTCCTGCTTTCTCTCCTAGGGTTTTGATGGTTTCCTGTCTCACATTCAGGTTCTTTGCCATTTTGAGTTTGCTTTTATGAATGGTGTAAGAAAGTGGTCTAGTTTCATTGTTCTGCATGTTGCTGTCCAGTTCTCCCAGCACCATTTGTGAAAGAGACTGTCTTTTTTTCCATTGGATATTCTTTCCTGCTTTGTCAAAGATTAGTTGGCCATACTTTTGTGAGTCCAATTCTGGAGTCTCTATTCTATTTCATTGGTCTATGTGTCTGTTTTTGTGCCAGTACCATGCTGTCTTGATGATTACAGCTTTGTAGTAGAGGCTAAAGTCTGGGATTGTGATGCCTCCTGCTTTGGTCTTCTTCTTCAAAATTACTTTGGCTATTCGGGGCCTTTTGTGGTCCCATATGAATTTTAGGATTGCTTGGTCTAGCTTTGAGAAGAATGCTAGTGCTATTTTGATTGGGATTGCATTGAATGTGTAGATTGCTTTGGGTAGTATTCATATTTTAATAGTATGTATTCTTCCAATCCATGAGCATGGAATGTTTTTTCCATTTCTTTATATCTTCTTCCATTTCCTTCATAAGCTTTCTATAGTTTTCAGCATGCAGATCTTTTACATCTTTGGTTAGGTTTATTCCTAGGTATTTTATGCTTCTTGGTCCAATTGTGAATGGGATCAGTTTTTTTATTTGTCTTTCTGTTGTTTCATAATTAATGTACAAGAATGCAACTAATTTGTGTACATTAATTTTGTATCCTGCGACTTTGCTACATTCATGTACCAGTTCTAGTAGGCTTTTGGTGGAGTCTATCGGGTTTTCCATGTATAATATCATGTCATGTACAAAAAGTGAAAGCTTGAGTTCATCCCTGCCAACTTTGATGCTTTTGACTTCCTTTTGTTGTCTGATTGCTGATGCTAGGATTTCCAACCCTATGTTAAACAACAGTGGTGAGAGTGGACATCCCTGTCGTATTCCTGATCTCAGGGGGAAAGCTCTCAATTTTTCCCCATTGAGGATGATATTAGCTGTGGGCTTTGCATAAATGGCTTTCATGATGTTTAAGTATGTTCCCTCTTCCCAACTTTCTCGAGAGTTTTTATTAAGCAACGATGCTGAAATTTGTCAAATGCTTTTTCTGCATCGATTGACAGGATCATATGGTTCTTATCTTTCCTTTTATTAATGTGATGTATCACATTGATTGATTTGCGAATGTTGAACCAGGCCTGCATCCCAGGAATGAATCCCACTTGATCATGGTGAATAATTCTTTTTATATGCTGTTGAATTCGATTGGCTAGTATCTTATTAAGAATTTTTGCATCCATATTCATCAGGGATATTGGCCTGTAGTTCTCTTTTTTTACTGGGTCTCTGTTTGGTTTAGGAATCAAAGTAATGCTGGCTTCATAGAATGAGTCTGGAAGTTTTCCTTCCCTTTCTATTTCTTGGAATAGCTTGAGAAGGATAGGTATTATCTCTGCTTCAAATGTCTGGTATAATTCCCCAGGAAGCCATCTGGTTCTGGACTCTTATTTGTTGGGAGATTTTTGATAACTGATTCAATTTCTTTGCTGGTTATGGGTCTGTTCAAGTTTTCTATTTCTTCCTGTTTGAGTTTTGGAAGTGTGTGGGTGCTTAGCAATTTGTCCATTTCTTTCAGGTTGTCCAGTGTGTTGACATATACTTCTTCATAGTATTCCCTGATACTGGCTTGTATTTCTGAGAGATTGATTGTAATAATTCCATTTTCATTCATGATTTTATCTATTTGGGTCATGTTCCTTTTCTTTTTGAGAAGCCTGGCTAGAGGTTTATCAATTTTGTTTATTTTTTCAAAAAACCAACTCTTGGTTTCATTGATCTGCTCTACAGTTTTTTGAGATTCTATATTGTTTATTTCCACTCTGATCTTTATTATTTCTCTTCTACTGCTGGGTTTGGGATGTCTTTTCTGTTCTGATTCAATTTCCTTTAGGTGTGCTGTTGGATTTTGTATTTGGGATTTTTCTTGTTTCTTGAGATAGACCTGGATTGCAACTTATTTTCCTCTCAGGACTGTCTTCGCTGCATCCCAAAGCATTTGGATTGTTGATTTTTCATTTTAATTTGTTTGCATATATTTTTAAATTTCTTCTCTAATTGCCTCCTTGACCCATTCATTCTTTTTAGGGTGTTCTTTAACCTCCATGCTTTTGGAGGTTTTCCAGACTTTTTCCTGTGGTTGATTTCAAGCATCATAGCATTGTGGTCTGAAAGTATACATGGTATGATCTCAATTCTTGTATACTTATGAATTTCTGTTTTGTGACCCAGTATGTGATCTATCTTGGAGAATGTTCCATGTGTACTTGAAAAGAAAGTATATTCTGTTGCTTTAGGATGAAGAGTTGTAAATATATCTGTCAAGTCCATCTGATCCAATGTATCATTCAGGGCCCTTGTTTCTTTATTGATTCTCTATCTAGATCATCTATCCATTGTTGTAAGTGGAATATTAAAGTCCCCTGCAATTACCACATTCTTATCAATAAGTTTGCTTATGTTTGTGATTAATTGTTTTCTATATTTGAGGGCTCTGCTCTTTGGTGCATAGACATTTATAATTGTTAGCTCTTCCTGATGGATAGACCCTGTAATTATTATATAATGCCCTTCTTCATCCCTTGTTACAGCCTTTAATTTAAAGTTTAGTTTGTTTGATGTAAGTATGGCTACTCCAGCTTTCTTTTGACTTCCAGTTGCATGATAGATAGTTTTCCATCCCCTCACTTTGAGTCTGAAGGTGTCCTCAGATCTAAAATGATCTCTTGTAGGCAGCAAATTGGTGGGTCTTGGGTTTTTTTTATCCATTCTGATACCCTATGTCTTTTGGTTGGAGCATTGATCCATTTACATTCAGTGTTATTGAAAGATATAGGTTTAGAGTTATAGTGAGTCTGTAGGTTTCATGCTTGTAGTGATGTCTCTGGTATTTTGTGGTCCTTTCAACATTTCACTCACAGAGCCGCCCTTAGGATCTCTCTTAGGGCAGGTTTAGTGGTGATGAATTCCTTCAGTTTTTGTTTGGGAAGACCTTTATCTCTCCTTCTATTCTGAATGACAGACTTGTTGGATAAAGGATTCTTTGCTGCATATTTTTTCTGTTCATCACATGGAAGATTTCCTGCCATTCCTTTCTGGCCTGCCAAGTTTCAGTACATAGATCTGCTACTACCCTTATGTATGTACCTTTGTATGTTAAGGTCCATTTATTTCTATCTGCTTTCAGAATTCTCTCTTTATCCTTGTATTTTGCCAGTTTCACTATGACATGTCATGCAAGAGATCAATTCAAGTTATGTCTGAATGGAGTTCTCTGTGCCTTTTGGATTTCAATGCCTTTTTCCTTCCCCAGCTTGGGGAAGTTCTCAGCTTTGATTTGTTTAATTACACCTTCAGCCCCTTTCTCTCTCTTCTTCTTTTGGAATTCCTATGATACAGATATTGTTCCGCTTGAATGCATAACTTAGTTCTCTAATTCTCCCCTCATACTTCTGGATATTTTATCTCTCTTTTTGTCAGCTTCCTCTTTTTCCATAAGTTTAACTTCTAATTCACCTATTTTCTCCTCTTTCTCTTCAATCCATGCTATGGCCGCCTCCATTTTATTTTGCACCTCATTTATAGCATTTTTTATTTCCTCATGACTATTTCTTCGTCCGTTGATCTCTGTAGCAATAGATTCTCTGCTGTCCTCTATGCTTTTTTCAATCCCAACGATTAATTTTATGACTATTATTCTAAATCTTGTTCCGTTATATTGCTTAAATCATTTTTGATGAATTCGTTAGCTGTCGCTACTTCCTGGAGTGTCTTTTGAGGATATTTCTTCCATTTTGTCATTTTTGGTTGTCCCTGAAGTAGCTCCAAACTTCAGGGCATTTCCCCTGTGCTGTCTGGAGTAACTTCTGTTGGTAGGCGGGGCCACAGTCAGACCAGATATTTGCCCCCAGTCCACCTCCGGGGCCACAGTCAGACTTGTGTCTATCTTATCTTCCCCTTTCCCAAGGGATAGACTCACTGTGGAGTTGTGTGGCCCCTGTTTGGGCTGATTGCACACTGCCAGGTTTGTTGTGCTGCTTTGATGGGATCTAGCCAAGGGCGTATTAGCCCCGGTGATCCACAAGGAGCATAGGGGAGGGAGGGGCAGGCTTAGCTCGCTTTGTCATTGGTGGTCTCCTGCGTGAGGGGCCCTGCAGCACCGGGAGGGAGGCAGGTCTGTCAGAGGGATGGAACCACAGAAGCACAGCATTGGGAGTTTGCATGGTGCAAGCAAGTTTGGTGATGGGAACTGGTTCCCTTTGGAATTTTGGCAGCGGGATAGGAGAGGGAAATGGTGCTTGCCAATGCCTTTGTTCCCCCGCTGAGGTCTGTACTTCTGCGGCTGAACAATTCTCCCTCCCAGTGTCCTCTCACCCTCCCAGCTCTCCAAGCAGAGCTGTTGAGTTTTAACATTCCAGATATTAAGTCCCACTGGCTGTCAGAACTCATGGTGTCTGGCTCCTCTGCTTTTCCAAGCCAGACTTCAGAGCTTTGTCTGGCTGGCTATCCTTCCACTGCCATGGCTCCCTTCTGCCAGTCTGTGTAGCAAGCACCACCTCCTCACACTTCCTACCCTTTTCTGTGGGCCTCTTGTCTATGCTTGGCTCCAGAGAATCCGTTCTGCTAGTCCTCTGGCTGTTTTCTGAGTTATTTAGGCAGATGTGGGTGGAATCTAAGTGATCATCAGGACGAGGTGAGCCCAGCGTCCTCCTATGCCGCCATCTCCTCACAGTCTCCTCAAGATTTTAAAGTGTATAACGAGAGATGAGAAAGGCATTATATCATAATTACTGGACACATCTATACAGAAGAGCTAACAATTTAAATGTTTATGCACCGATTTCAGGAGCACCCAATTTATACAATAATCACAAACATAAACAATCTTATTGGTAAGAATGTGTTAATTGCAGGCGACTTTCAGACTCCACTTACAACAATGGACAAATCATCTAGACAGAAAATCAACAAAGAAACAATGGCCCTGAATGATACACTGGAGCAGATGGACTTGACAGATAATTTAGCACTTTTCATCCTAAAGCAGCAGAATACACATTCTTCTCATGTTCACATAGAACATTCTCCAACATAGAGCACATATTGGGTCACAAAACAGACCTTCATAAGTATAAAAGAATTGAGATCATACCATCCACAGTTTTAGATCACAATGCTATGAATCTTGAATTTAACCACAGGAAAAAGTGTGCAAAACCTCCAAATGAATGGAGGTTAAAGAATATCCTACTAAAGAATGAATGGGTCAATCAGACAATTAGGGAAGAAATTTTAAAATATATGGAAACAAATGAAAATGAAAACAGAACTTTCCACAACCTTTGGGATTTAGCAAAGTCAGTCCTGAGAGGAAAACACATTGGAATCCAGGCCATCTCAAGTATCAAGAAAAATCCCAAATACAATATATAACAGGGTACCTAAAGGAACTAGAAGAAGAACAGCAAAGAAAACCCAAGGCCAGCAGAAGAAGAGAAATAATAAATATCTGAGGAGAAATAAACAATATAGAATAAAAAAAAAGCAGAACAGATCAATGAAATTAAGAGTTGGTTTTTTGAAAAAAATAAATAAAATTGATAAACCCCTAGCAAGACTTCTCCAAAAGAAAAGTGAGACGGCCTGAATAGATAAAATCATGAATGAAAATGGATTTATCACATCCAATCCCTCAGAAATACAAACAATTATCAGAGAATACTATGAAAAATTATATGACAACAAACTGTACATCCTGGAAGAAATGATCAAATTCCTACACAACCACATACTACCAAAACTCAAACGGGAAGAAATAGAAAATTTGAACAGACCCATAACTAGTGAATATGTTGAATCAGTTATCAAATATCTCCCAACAAATAAGAGTCCAGGACCAGATGGCTTCCCTGGAGAATTATACCAGACATTTAATGCATAAATAATACCTATCCTTCTCAAACTGTTCCAAAATAGAAATGGAACACAAACTTCCAGACTCATTCTATGAAGCCAGCATTACCTTGATTCCAAAAGTAGACAGAAACCTCACAAAAACGAACTACAGGCCAATATCCCTGAGGAACATGGAGGCAAAAGTTCTCAACAAGATAGTAGCAAATCAAATTCAATAGCATATAAAAAGAATTATTCACTCTGATCAATTGGGATTCATTCTGGGTTGCAGGGCTGGTTCAATATTCACAAATCAATGTGATACATCACAATAATAAAAGAGAGGATCAGGGTACCTGGGTGGCTCAGTCAGTTGGGTGGCCAACTTCTGCTCAGGTCATGATCTCATGGCTCATGAGTTTGAGCTTGGAGCTGGAGCCTGTTTCAGATTCTGTGTCTCCGTCTCTTTCTACCCCTCCCCTGATCGCATTCTGTCTCTCTCTGTCTCAAAGGTAAATAAACATTAAAAAAAAACTTTAAAAATAAAGGAAAGGGTAAGAAACATATGATTAAGTTAATAGATGCATAAAATGCATTTGACAAAATGAAACATCCTTTCTTAATAAAATCCTTCAAGAAAGTCAGGATAGAAAGAATATATTTAAAGATAATAAAAGCCATATATGAAAAGCCCACAGTTAATGTCATCTTCAATGGGAAAAAAACTGGGAACTTTCCCCCCTGAGATCAGGAACATGACAGGGATGTCCACTCTCACCTCTGTTGCTCAACATATTGTTGGAAGTCCTAGCCTCAGCAATCATACAACAAAATGAAATAAAAGGCATCAAAATTGGCAAATAAAAAGTCAAACTTTCACTTTTAGCAGACGACATGATACTCGGCATGGAAAACATAAAAGACTCCACCAAAAGACTCCTAGAACTGACACATGAATTCAGCAAAGTCACAGGGTACAAAATCAATGTACAGAAATCGGTTACATTTTTATACACCAATAATGAAGCAACAGAAAGAGAAATATAGAAACTGATTGCATTCACAATTGCAACAAGAAGCATAAAATACCTAGGAATAAACCTCACCAAAGATGTAAAAGATCTGTGTGATGAAAACGATAGTAAGCTTATAAAGGATATTGAAGAAGACACAAAGGAAAGGAAAAACATTTCATGCTCATGGATTGGAAGAATAAATATTCTTAAAATGTCAATACTACCCAAAGCGATCTACACATTCAATGCAATTCCAATCAAAATTGCACCAGCATTCTTCTCAAAGCTATAAAAAGCAATCCTAAAATTTGTAAGGAGGCACAAAAGACCCTGAATAGCCAAAGTAATATTGAAAAAGAAAACTGAAGTGGGAGGCATCACAATTCCAGTCTTTAGTCTCTATTACAAAGCTGTAATCATCAAGGCAGCATGGTATTGGCACTAAAACTGACACATAGACCAATGGAATAGAATAGAGACTCCAGAATTGGACCCCCAAAAGTATGGCCAACTAATCTTTGACAAAACAAGAAAGAGCATCGTAATGAAAAAAAGACAGTCTCTTTAACAAGTGGTGCTGGGAGACCTGGACACCAACATACAAAAGAATGAAACTAGACCACTTTCTTACACCACACACAAAAATAAACTTGAAATGGATGAAAGACCTAAATGTGAGACAGGATACCATCAAAACCCTAGAGGAGAAAGCAGGCAACAATCTCTTTGACCTTAGTCACAGCAATTTCTTATTCAACACATCCCCAAAGGCATGGGAATTAAAAGCAAAACTGAACTATTGGGACCTCACCAAGATAAAAAGCTTCTGCACTACAAAGGAAACAATCAATAAAACTAAAAGGCAACCGATGGAATGGGAAAAGATATTTGCAAATGACACATGGGATAAAGGGTTAGTATCCAAAACTCGTAAAGAACTTACCAAACTCAACACCCAAAAAAGAAATAACCCAGTGAAGAAATAGGCAGAAGACATAAGTAGACAGTTTTCCAAAGAAGACATCCAGATGGCTAACAGACACATGAAAAGATGTGCAACATCACTCAACATCAGGGAAATACAAATCAAAGCCACACTGAGATACCACCTCATGCTGGTCAGAGTGGCTAAAATGAACAGATCGGGAAACTACAGATGCTAGCTAGGATGTGGAGAAACAGGAACCCTCTTGCACTGTTGGTGGGAATGTAAACTTGTGCAGCTGCTGTGAAAAAGTGTGTATGTTCCTCAAAAAATTTAAAATATAACTACCCTACAACCCAGCAATAGCACTACTAGGAATTATCCACGTGATAACAAGTGCCGATGCATAAGGGAACATGTACCCCAATGTTTATAGCAGTGTTTCAACAACAGCCAAGTTATGGAAAGAGCCTAAATGTCCTTCTACTGAAGAATTGATAAAGAAGATGTGGTTTCTAGGAGGACCCAAGATGGCATAACAGCATGGAAGTTTTTTCTTGTGTGTGTGTCTTGTGTCCATGAAATACAGTCAGATTAACACTAAACCATCTTGCAAACCTAGAAATCTGAATTGAGGATTAACACAAGAATCTGCACAACCTGAACCACAGAACTCATCAGGTACACGGCACGGAGAGGTGACCTGGGGGAGAGAGAAACTGTGGAGGGCAAGGAAGTGTTTTTGCTTGAGGAGAGAGGATGGAGACAGTGGGGGTAAGAGTATAGGAAGAGCACCCCCTGCCCAAATGCTCCGGGAGAGAAAGTGGAAAAGTGGAAACAGCCGTAGAGACTGAAAAGAGACAAAGGATAAAGGAGAGTGTTTAAATTCCATTTATACTCTATAAATGGGGAGTGCAGAGTCTGAAACTCCATAGCTAGACTCTGGTGGGAATGTCTAATACCCAGGAGCTGAGTGAAGTTCGGTAGTTCCTTGGGCCACATGGGGGGATATTGTTCCCCTGCTGGGAGGACATTTGGTAGAGGCTCTGTGGCTACCCCCCAGGCAAAGGCCCCAGTGGACCTCAGAGAACAACCATATTTGCTGGTGCTGGAACAAGGTCATTAAGGGTGAAGCCTTTTGTCAGATGTTTTTTGTAATTTTCCAAAATTCCTGAAATGCTGCTGCTACACGATTGCATGAACTTTTTCTGGGGTGGGCATTGACAGCAGTACAACCTGCGAATGTTCATGGGTGTGGCAAGCACCCAACCATAGCTTGGTGAGACCCTCCCGCAAAGGGTCAGAATGGGTTAAAGCTGCAGTCACTAAGAGTGTGAGGGGTCGGGAAACACAGCCACATCTAAGATAAAACTCAAGGGAGGTGCCACATGGCAACCTGATGGCTTGGTCACAGACAGTGTAAAAGCAGGGAGTGGATGGAAGTCGGAGATAAAGGACAGGTGAGTGATTGCTGATTGGGGAGAACAGTGATCTGACAGAGAGACTAGGTAGCTGTGTGAAGCCATGTTTACCCCTCCCAAGCATGCACATACACACGTACAAGCACCACAACAATCCACCCCAGTAAGCTAAGCAGCACGATCTGGTGAAAATGCAGCCGTTACACTAAGCCCACCCAACTGGGCCAACCTTGCTCTTCAGGAACACCATAATCTCTCCGTTTGCTTAGTTTACGGACTACAATGTGCTTCAGAGTTTGACTTTTAGGGGAAAACGGTGTAATTTCAATCTCATTTCAGTCTGTTCACTGGTCCATATATTCAATTTTGCTTTTTGTTCTTTTTCATTTCTTTTCTTTTTATTGAATACAGAAAGAGAAAATATTTATTTTTATTTTCAATTATTATTCAAAATATTTTTCTTCATTTTTTTCTATTTTTTTTACTTTTTTGTAAATTTTGCAAATTATATTTTACTTCCATTATTTCATTTTATTCTATTTCATTGTATACATTTTTTCAAATTTTCTAACGTTTTCCTCCCCCCCCCCTTTTCTCTAATCTATCAAGCTCCTTTCAACAACCAGACCAAAACACACCTAGGATCTAGCATCATGTATTTCATTTCTCTGTGTGTGTGTGTTGTTTTTAATTTCAATTTTTTAACTTATTAATTCCTTTTCTTACTTCAAAATGACAAAACGAAGGAATTCACCCCAAAAGAAAGAGCAGGAAGAAATGATAGAGACGTAATCAACACAGATACAAGCAAGATGTCTGAACAACAATTTTGAATCACGATAATAAGAATACTAGCTGGAGTCGAAAATAGATAAGAATCCCTTTCTGTAGAGATAAAAGAATTAAAAGCTAGTCAGAATGAAATAAATGCTATAACTGAGCTGCAATTTCGAATGGATGCCATGGCGGCAAGGATGGATAAGGCAGAGCAGTGAATCAGTGATGTAGAGGACAAACTTATGGAGAATAATGAAGCAGAAAAAAAGAGGGAGATGAAGACAAAATACCTCGATTTAAGAATTAGAGAAATCAGTGACTCATTAAAAAGGAACAACATCAGAATCATAGGGGTCCCAGAAGAAGAGTAAAAGGGGTCGAAGGGTTATGTGAGCAAATCATAGCAGAAAACTTTCCTAACCTGGGGAAAGACACAGACATCAAAATCCAGGAAGCACAGAGGACCCCCATTAGATTCAACAAAAACCGACCATCAACAAGACATATCATAGTCCAATTCACAAAATACTCAGGCAAAGAGAGAATCATGAAAGCAGCAAGGGAAAAAGAGTCCCTAACTTACAAGGGAAGACAGAACAGGTTTGCAGAAGACCTATCCACAGAAACTTGGCAGGCCAGAAAGGAATGGCAGGATATATTCAATGTGCTGAATTGGAAAAATATGCAGCCAAGAATTCTTTATCCAGCAAGGCTGCCACTCAAAATAGAGGAGAGATTAAAAGCTTCCCAGACAAACAAAAATTAAAGGAGTCTGTGACCTCTAAACCAGCCTTGCGATAAATTATAAGGGGGAATCTCTGAGGGGAGGAAAGGTGAAAAAAAGGACCAAAAGCAACAAAGACTAGAAAGGACCAAAGAACACCGCCAGAAACTCCAACTCTATAAGCAACATAATGGCAATAAGTTCATATTTTTCAGTACTCACTCTAAACGACAATGGACTTAATGCTCCAATAAAAAGACGCAGGGTAACAAAATGGTTAAGAAAACAAGATCCATCTATATACTGTTTACAAGAGACCCATTTTAGGCCTACAGACCCACCTTCAGATTCAAAGTAAGGGGATGGAGAACCATCTATCATGGTAATGGTCAACAAAAGAAATCCAGAGTAGCCATACTTATAGTAGACAATATAGAATTTAAAATAAGACTATAACAAGAGATGAAAAAAGGCATTGTATCATAATTAAGGAGTCTATCCACCAAGATTATCTAATAATTGTAAACATTTGTACTCCAAATATGAGAGCACCCAAATATATAAATCAATTAATCACAAACATAAAGAAACTCATTGATAACAATACCATAATGGTAGGGGACTTCAACACCCCACTTACAACAATGGACAGATCATCTAAACAGAATATCAACAAAGAAACAATGGCTTTGAATGACACACTAGACCAGATGGATTTATCAGTTATATTCAGAACATTTCATCCTAAAGCAGTGGAATGTACATTTTTCTCCAGTGCACATGGAATGTTCTCCAGAATAGATTACATACTGGGACACAACCCAGCCCTCAACAAGTACAAAAAGATCAGGATCATACGATGCATATTTTCAGACCACAATGCTATGAAACTCAAAATCAACCACAAGAAAAAATTTGAAAAGGTAACAATTACTTTGGGACTAAAGAACGTCCTACTAAAGAATGAATGTGCTAACCAAGAAGTTAAAGAGGAAGTTAAAAATACATGGAAAGCAATGAAAATTAGAACACCACAGCCCAAAACCTCTGGGACTCAGCAAAGTCTGTCTGTCATAAGAGGAAAGTATATAGCAACCCAGGCCTTCTTAAAGTTGGAAGAAAGGTCTCATAAACAGAACCCAACCTTACAGCTTAAAGAGCTGGAAAAATAACAGCAAATAAAACCCAAAACCAGCAGAAGACAGGAAATAATAAAGATTAGAGCAGAAATCAATGCTATCAAAGCAAAAAAAAAAAAAAAAAAAAAGAAACAAACAGAAAACAACAGAACAGATCAATGAAACCAGAAGCTGGTTCTTTGAAAGAATTAACAAAATTGATAAACCACTAGCCAGTTTGATCAATAAGAAAAAGGAAACGACCCAAATATACAAAATCAAGAATGAAAGAGAGAGATCACAACCAACACAGCAGAAATAAAAACAATAATAAGAAAATATTATGAGCAATTATACACCAATAAAATGGGCAATCTGGAAGAAATGGACAAATTCCTAGAAATGTATAAACTACCAAATCTGAAACAGAAAGAAATAGAAAATTTGAGCAGACCCATGACCAGTAAAGAAATCGAATTAGCAATCAAAAATCTCCCCAAAAATGAGTCCAGGGCCAGATGGCTTTCCAGGGGAATTCTACCAGACATTTAAGGAAGAGTTAACACCTAATCTCTTGAAGCTGTTCCAGAAAATAGAAATGGAAGGAAAACTTCCAAACTCTTTCTATGAAGCCAGAATTACCTTGATTCCAAAACCAGACAAAGACCCCACTAAAAAGGAGAACTATAGACCAATTTCCCTGATGAACATGGATGCAAAAATCTTCAACAAGGTATTAGCCAGCCAGATCCTACAATACATTAAAAAAATTATTCACCACGACCAAATGGAATTTATTCCTGGGATGCAGGGCTGGTTCAATATCCACAAAACAATCCATGTGTTTCATGACATCAATAAAAGAAAGGATAAGAGCCACATGATCCTCTCAATAGATGCCAAGAAAGCATTTGACAAAATACAGCATCCATTCTTGATAAAAGCCCTCAAGAAAGGAGGGATAGAAGGAGCATATCTTGAGATCATAAAAGCCATATATGAACAGCCCAACGCTAATATCAACCTCAATGGGGAAAAACTGAGAGCTTTCCCCCTAAGGTCAGAAATGAGACAGCGACGTCCACTCTCGCCACTGTTATTCAACATAGTATTGGAAGTCTTAGCCTCAGCAATCAGACAACACAAAGAAATAAAAGGCATCCAAATTGGCCCGGAGGAGGTCAAACTTTCACTCTTCGCAGATGACATGATACTCTATATGGAAAACCCAAAAGATTCCACCAAAAATCTGCTAGAATTGATTCCTGAATTCAACAAATTTGCAGGATATAAAATCAATGCATTGAAATCGGTTGCATTCCTATACACCAACAATGAAGCGACAGAAAGAGAAATCAAGGAATAGATCCCATTTACAGTTGCACAAGAAACCATAAAATACCTAGGAATAAATCTAACCAAAGAGGTGAAAAATCTATACACTGAAAACTATAGAAAGCTTATGAACGAAATTGAAGAAGACACAAAAAAAATGGAAAAAGGTTCCATGCTGCTGGATAGGAAGAACAAATATTATGAATATAACACTGTATGTTAATTATATTTCAATAAAAGAAAGCAAAGCAAAACAAAAAAAATAAATTCTCAAAAATACAATGACTGAGCCACTTCATAACTGCATGTTTCATTTTAAAAGAAATTATCTTTCTGTTTGTTTTTTAATTGTCAATTTAATTTCCAGAGTAGCTTATTTTATATTCATTCTAGCAATGTATGAAAATCTAGTGTTTCTTCTTTCTCACAAGCAGTTGGTGTTTTCACTTTTTAATTTTATCGTTCTGATAGGTGTGCAGTGATATCTCATTGTGGTTTTAATTTGCATGCATCTAATGGGTAATCATGTTTCATATATTTTCATGTGCTTATTTACCATCTGTATATCTTCCTCAGTGAACTGTATGTTCTTATATCTTGCCCATTTTCTAATTTCACTGATATCTTTCTTCTATTGCTGAGAACTGAGGGTTATTTATATATTATATATACAAAAATGTTTTTGAAAACGTGGTTTGCAAATATTTTCTCTCATTCTGTAGCTTATCTTTTCATCCTCTAAAGAGGGTGTTTGGCAGCGTGAGATTTTTAATATTGTTGAAGTCCAATTTATTAATGTTTCGTCTTGTAAGTTGTGCTTTTAGTGTCAAGTCCGAAAACTTTTCATGTATCTTAGGGCTCAAACATTTTCCATTTTTCCCTAAAAGTTTTATCTTTTTATGTTTTACATTTAAAATCAGGATACATTTTCGGGCGCCTGGGTGGCTCAGTCCATTAAGGGTCCAATTTTAGCTCAGGTCATGATCTCATGGTCTGTGAGTTCGAGCCCCGTGTTGGGCTCCGTGCTGACAGCTCAGAGCCTGGAGGCTGCTTCAGATTCTGTTTCCCTTTCTCTCTCTCTGCCCCTCCCCTGCTCATGTTCTGTCTGTGTCTCTCAAACATAATAAACGTTAAAAATGTTTAAAAATAATAAAATCATGATACATTTTGACTTAATTATTGTATATGGTGTGAGGGCTAGGTCAAAGTTCATTTTATTTTTACATATGGATATTAGTTGCTCCAGCACCTTTGGTTGAAAATTCTATCCTTTTGCCATTGAATTATCTTTGCCATTTTGCCAAAAGTTAATCAGGCACATTTGTGTGACTCTGTTTCCGGGTTCTATATTCTGTTTTGTTAATCTATGTGTTTAACTCTCCACCAATATCACACTATCTTGATTACTGTAGCTCTGTAGTAAGCCTTATCATCTGGAATGATTCCTCCTAATTAATTTTGCTTTTTCAAAATTGTTTTTAGCTATTCTAGTTTCTTTCCTTCCCATGACACATTTTAGAATAAGCTTGTGTATATCTACAAAACATCTTTCTAGGAAATTGATAAGAATTGCATCAAACCTATAGATCAACTTAGAATTGACATCTTTACTAGGTTGAACCTTCTTATCTGCGAATATGGCATCTCTGTTTACTTAGGTATTCTTTGATTTCTGTCATCAGCATTTTGTAATTTTCAGCATGTGGATTCTTTTCCTTTTTGTTGTACCTATGTATTCCATTTTCTTTGTAGTGTTTATAAATGTATTGTGTTTTAAATTTTGTTTTCCACATGTTTATTGTTTGTAAGTAAAAATGCTATTGATTTTTGTGTGTTCTTGTAAACTTCAACCTTGCCTATGTAATGAAACCTTCATCAAAACCCCTAAACAATGGAGTGCAGAAAGCTTCTGAGTCTGTGAACACATCCACCTGCTAGGAGGGTGGCATACCTCAACTCCACAGGATAGAAGCTCTTGCGTTTGGGACCCATCCAGACTTTACCCTATGTACCTCCTCATTCTGCTGTTCATTTGTAGTTTTATATAATATCCTTTGTAATAAATCAGCAAATGTAAGTAGAGCATATTTCTTACTTTGTGAGTCATTCCAGAGAATTATCAAACCTGAGGAAAGAGTCATGGTAACTCCTAACCTATAACCAATTGGTGAGAAGTTTGGGAGGCCTAAGACTTGTGACTGGCGTCTGAAATTGGAGACAGTCTTGGAAGACTGAGCCCTTAGCCCATGAAGTCTGCACTAATACAGAGTAGTTAGTCTCAGAATTTAACGGAATTGTTGAACACCCAGTTTGTGTCTGGAGAATCAAGAATTGGTTGTTGGTGTTATAAAACACCTCAGAATTAATATCAGCCAATCCATTTCATGGTTCCAAAATTATAGCTAGTTCTTTTTCAAAAAGTTTTCTATCATTTTATGCATTCGTTTTCTGTCAATATTGACATTTTTTCCTTTTATATCCTTGGACATAGTTAACATAACTCTGTGTGAGTGGGTGTGCGTGTGTGTTTGTGTGCGTGTTTTAGCTGTGCATCCAAAAATTCTAACATCAAGAGCTTTTGTGGATCTATTGTCTGTCATTTTTCTCTTTCTAATCCATTTTTCATCTCTTCATATCTTTCTTGGAGTGTATGTTTGATAATTTCTTTGAAAAATCATTGATAAATGTCATTTCAAGTTGTGTTTGAATTTAAATACTTCCTCAGATGATTTTTGCCATGTGTTTCCAGGAACTCTTGGCATTAGCATTCTGAAATTATATAAATCTGATGCCAGAGATTAAGATTTTGTGGACTTGGGGCACCTGGGTGGATCAGTCAGTTAGGCATCTAGCTTCGGCTCAGATCATGATCTCATGGTATATGGGTTTGAGCTCCACATCGGGCTCTGTGCTGACAGCTCAGAGCCTGAAGCCTGCTTTGGATTCTGTGTCTCCCTCTCTCTCTTCCCCTACCCTGCTCATGCTCTGTCTTTCCAAAATAAATAAACGTTAAAATAAATGAATGAATGAATAAACAAATAAATAAATAAAATGATTTTATGGACTACTGAGATTCTCCAATGCTGATCCACAATATTTGAATGCAAAATGTTATTTCCTGTTCACTGTTACACCTAGAGTGTAGCCTTTGTTATTGTCCCTCACCAACACCATTACCCTTGGCAGGCTCTGGATTCTTATTTTGTCATCCAAGCCTCATGAGACTGTAAACAATATTGTTCAGCACTCATCTTTTTACTCCCAATTTGTTAAACATCTAATATCTAATACCAGGTTCATAGCTCTCTGTTTAGGTATCCTCTAGGATCTGGCTTGGTAAATTTTCACTACCTAGCTAGCTATTTGAGCCACCTAGAGTCATTGTGGGTACCAATTTTCTATATTGTCTCAGTGGAAAGGATATTCTAAGTTACCTAATCCAACATTGCTGGAGGAAAATGTTCAATTTATTATTTTGATTTTTTTAATTTGTTTGATTACCCACCTTCAAAAGCTGAAGATTAAATTAAACAAACTCCTGAGTTGGTAGCACATTATTGCCTTTGATCTTCACAAGATCTGTCCTTTATTTTATTCATTCAGTTATTCCCTTTTACTCATATTATCTTTCTCCTCCAACTGACGTGAAACAGTCTCAAAAGTTTCCTGTCTTCTTCTGGAATTCTTCTTCGGAAAAGTGTCTATTCATGCCTTCTGCCCAATTCTTCACTGGATTATTTCTTTTTTGGGAGTTGAGTTTTATAAGTTCTTTACAGATTTTGGATATTAACCCTTTATCCAATATGTCACCTGAAAATATCTTCTCCCATTCTGTAGGTTGCTTCCTTCACTGTGCAGAAGCTTTTTATCTTGATGAAGTCCAATAGTTCATTTTTGCTTTTGTTTCCCTTGTCTCCAGAGACATCTAAAGCAAGAAGTTGCTGCAGCCAAGGTCAAAGAGGTTGTTGTCTGTTTTCTCCTGCAGGATTTTTTAAGTTTCCTATCTCACATTTAGGTCTTTCATCCATTTTGAATTTATTTTCGTGTATGGTGTAAGAAAGTGCCTCAGGTTCATTTTTCTGCATGTCGCTGTCAACTTTTCCCATCACTATTTGCTGAAGAGACTCGTTTTTTTCCATTGGATACCCTTTCCTGCTTTGTCAAAGATTACTTAGGCATATATTTGTGGGTCCATTTCTGGGTTCTCCCTTCTGTTCCATTGATCCACGTGTCTGTTTTTGTGCCAATACCATACTGTCTTGATGATTACAGTTTTGTAATACAACTTGAAGTCTGGACTTGTGATGCCTCCAGCTTTCGTTTTCTTTTTCAACTTTACATTGGCTACTTGGGATCTTTTCTGGTTCCATACAAATTTTAGGATTGTTGGTTCTACCTCTGTGAAGAATGCTGGTGTTATTTTGATAGGGATTGCATTGAATGTGTAGATTACTTTGGGAAGTATCGACATTTTAACAATATTTGTTCTTCCAATCCATGAGCATGGAATGTTTTTCCATTTCTTTGTGTCTTCTTCAATTTCTTTCATAAGATTTTTATAGTTTTCAGCTTACAGGTCTTTTACCTCTTTGGTTACATTTAGGTATCTTATGGTTTTTTGTGCACTTGTAAGTGGGATCAATTCCTTGATATCTCTTTCTGCTGCTTCATTATTGGTGTATAGAAATGCAACTGATTTCTGTACATTGATTTTATATCCTGTGACTTTGTTGTTGTCTGATAAGGCTAGGACTTCCCACACTATGTTGAACAACATTGGTGAGAGTGGACATCCCTGTCATGTTCCTGACCTTAGGGGGAAAGCTCGCATTTTTTTCCCATTGAGGATATTAGCTGTTAGACTTTTATAAATGGCCTTTATGACCTTGAGGCATGCTCCTTCTATCCCTATACTTTCTTGAGGGTTTTTTATCAAGAAAGATGCTGTATTTTGTCAAATGCTTTTCCTGCATATTTTGAGAGGATTGTGTGGTTCATATTCTTTCTTTTATTAAAGTGGTGCATCACATAGATTGACATGTGAATATTGAACCACTCTTGTAGCCCAGGAATAAATCCCCCTTAATCGTGGTGAATGATTCCTTTAATGTATTGTTGGATTCAGTTTGCTAGTATCTTGTTGAGAATTTTTGCATCCATGTTCATCAGGAAAATTGGTCTGTAGTTCTCCTTTTTGTGGGGCTTTGTCTGGTTTTGGAATCAAGGTAATGCAGGCCTCATAGAATGAATTTGGAAGTTATTGTTTGATTTTTATTTTTTGTAAAATCTTCAAAAGAATAGGTATTAACTCTTCTTTAAATGTTTGGTAGAATTCCCCTTGAAAGTTATCCAGCCCTGGACCCTTGCTTTTTGGGAGATTTTGAGTACTGATTCAATTTCTTTACTGGTTATTGGTTTGTTCAAATTTTCTATTTCTTCCTTTTTCAGTTTTGGTAGTTTGTATTTTTCTAGGAATTTATCTATTTCTTCCAGATTACCCAATTTGTTGGCATATTATTGCTCATAATATTCTCTTATTATTATTTGGGTGGTGTTGGTTGTGATCTCATTCATTCATGATTTTATTTATTTAGGCTCTTTCCTTTTTCTTTTTGATCATTCTTGCTAGGGTTTTGTCAATTTTGTTAATTCTCCTTTGTTCTACTTTTTTTTTTTACTTTTGCTATCACTGATTTCTGCTCTAATCTTTATTTTTTCCTTTCTTCTGCTGGCTTTGGGCTTTATTTGCTGTTCTTTCACTAAGCTCCTTACATGTAAGGTTAGGTTGTATATTTGAGACATTTCTTCCTTATTAGAAAGGCCTGGGTTGCTAAATACTTCCTTCTTACGACCGTCTTTCCTGCATCTCAGAGGTTTTTCACTGGTGTGTGTGTGTGTGTGTGTGTGTGTGTGTGTGTGTATTTAGTTAGCGCATGGTGCAACAATGATTTCCGGAGTAGATTTCTTAGTGCCCCTTACCCATTTATCCCATCCCCCCTCCCACAACCCCTCCCATAACCTTCAGTTTGTTCTCCATATTTATGAGTCTTTTGTTTTGTCCCCCTCCTATTTTTTATATTATTTTTGCTTCCCTTCCCTTATGTTCATCTGTTTTGTATCTTATGTTCCTCGTATGAGTGAATACATATGATATTTGTCTTTCTCTGACTAATTTTGCTTAGCATAATACACTTCAGTTCCATCCACGTAGTTGCAAGTGGCAAGATGCCATTCTTTTTGATTGCCAAGTAATACTCCATTGTATATATATATACCACTTTTTCTTTATCCATTCATCCATTGATGGACATTTGGGCTTTTTCCATACTTTGGCTATTGTCGATAGTGCTGCTATAAACATGGAGGTGCATGTGTCTCTTCGAAACAGCACACTTGTATCCCGTGGATAAATGCCTAGTATGCAATTGCTGGGTTGTAGGGTAGTTCTATTTTTAGTGTTTTGAGGAACCTCCATACTGTTTTCCAGAGTGGCTGCACCAGTTTCCATTCCCACCAACAATGCAAAAGAGATCCTCTTTCTCCACATCCTTGCCAATATCTGTTGTTGCCTGAGTTGTTAATGTTAGCCATTCTGGGTATCTCATTGTGGTTTTGACTTGTATTTCCCTGATGATGAGTGATGTGGAGCATTTTTTCATGTGTCAGTTGGCCATCTGGATGTCTTCTTTGGAGAAGTGTCTATTCATGTCTTTTGCCCATTTCTTCACTGGATTGTTTGTTTTTTGGGTGTTGAGTTTGATTAGTTCTTTATAGATTTTGGATACTAACCCTTTATCTGATATGTCATTTGCAAATATCTTCTCCCATTCTGTTAGTTGCCTTTTAGTTTTGCTGATTGTTTCCTTCACTGTGAAGAAGCTTTTTATTTTGATGAGGTCCCAGTAGTTCATTTTTGCTTTTGTTTCCCTTGCCTTCAGACACATGTTGAGTGCGAAGTTGCTGTGGCCAAGATCAAACAGGTTTTTGCCTGCTTTCTCCTCGAGGATTTTGATGGCTGCCTGTCTGACATTGAGGGCTGTCATCCATTTTGAGTATATTTTTGTGTATGGTGTAAGAAAGTGGTCCAGGTTCATTCTTCTGCATGTTGCTGTCCAGTTTTCCCAGCACCACTTGCTGAAGAGGCTGTCTTTATTCCATTGGATATTCTTTCCTACTTTGTCAAAGATTAGTTGGCCATACATTTGTGGATCCATTTTTGGGTTCTCTATTCTGTTACATTGATCTGAGTGTCTGTTCTTGTGCCAGTACCATACTATCTTGATGATTACAGCTTTGTAGTATAGCCTGAAGTCTGGGATTGTGATGCCTCCTGTTTTGGTTTTCTTTTTCAAGATTGCTTTGGCTATTCAGGGTCTTTTCTTGTTCCATACAAATTTTAGGATTATTTGTTCTAGCTATGTGAAGAATGCTGGTGTTATTTTGTCATGGATTGCATTAAACGTTTAGATTGCTTTGGGTAATATCAACATTTTCACAATATTTGTTCTTCCTATCCAGGAGCATGGAATCTTTTTCCATTTTTTTTGTGTCTTCTTCAATTTTGTTCATAAGCTTTCTATAGTTTTCAGTGTATAGATTTTTCTATACACTTGAGGTATGCTCCTTCTATCCCTACTTTCTCGAGGCTTTTTATCAAGAAAGGATGCTGTATTTTGTCAAATGCTTTCTCTGCATCTATTGAGAGGATCATACTGTTCTTGTCCTTTCTTTTATTGATGTGATGAATCACATTAATTGTTTTGCAGAAATTGAACCAACTCTGCATCCCAGGTATAAATCCCACTTGGTCGTGGTGAATAATTTTTTTAATGTATTGTTGGAGCCAGTTGGCTAATACCTTGTTGAGGATTTTTGCATCCATTTTCATCAGGGAAATTGGTCTATAGTTCTCCTTTTTAGTGGGGTCTTTGTCTGGTTTTGGAATCAAGGTAATTCTGGTTTCATAGAAAGAGTTTGGAAGTTTTCCTTCCATTTCTTTTTTTTTGGAACAGCTTCAAGAGAATAGGTGTTAACTCTTCCTTAAATGTTTGGTAAAATTCCCCTGGAGAGCCATCTGGCCCTGGACTCTTGTTTTTTGGCAGATTGTTGACTGCTAATTCGATTTCCTTACTGGTTATGGGTCTGTTCAAATGTTCTATTTCTTCCTGTTTCAGATCTGGTAGTGTATAAGTTTCTAAGAATTTGTCCATTTTTTCCAGATTGCCCATTTTATTGGCATATAAATGCTCATAATTTTATCTTATTATTGTTTTTATTTCTGCTGTGTTGGTTGTGATCTCTCCTCTTTCATTCTTGATTTTGTATATTTGGGTCGTTTCCTTTTTCTTATTGATCAAACTGGCTAGTGGTTTATCAATTTTGTTAATTCTTTCAAAGAACCAGCTTCTGGTTTCATTGATCTGTTCTACTGCTTTTTTGGTTTTGATAGGCTTAATTTCTGCTGTAATCTTAATTATTTCCTGTCTTCTGCTGGTTTTGGGTTTTATTTGCTGTTCTTTTTCCAGCTCCTTAAGGCGTAAGGTTAGGTTGTGTATCTGAGATCTTTCTTCCTTCGTTAGGATGGACTGGATTGCTGTATACTTTCCTCTTATGACCGTCTTTGTGCGTCTCAGAGGTTTTGGATTGTGGTGCTATTATTTTCATTGACTTCCATATACTTCTTAATTTCCTCTTTAGCTGTTTGGTTAGCCCATTCATTCTTTAGTAGGATGTTCTTCAGTCTCCAAGTATTTGTTACCTTCCCCAATTTTTTCCTGTGGTTGATTTCGAGATTCATAGCATTGTGGTCTGAAAATATGCATGGTATAATCTCGATCTTTTTGTACTTACTTAGGGCTGATTTGTGTCCCAGTATATGGTCTATTCTGGAGAACGTTCCATGTGCACTGGAGAAGAATGTATATTCTGCTGTTTTAGGATGAAATGTTCTGAACATATCTGTTAAGTCCATCTGGTCCAATGTGCCTTTCAAAGCCATTGTTTCCTTGTTGATTTTTTGATTAGATTATCTGACCATTGCTGTGAGTGGGGTGTTGAAGTCTCCTACTATTATGGTATTACTGTCAATGAGTTTATGCTTGTGATTAATTGATTTATATATTTGGGTGATGTCACATTTGAAGCATAAATGTTGAAAATTGTTAGGTCTTCTTGGTGGATAGACCCCTTGATTATGATATAATGCCCTTCTGCATCTCTTGATACAGTCTTTATTTTAAAGTCTAGATTGTCTGATATAAGTATGGCTACTCCAGCTTTTTTTTGTTGACCATTAGCATGATAGATCGTTCTCCATCTCCTTATTTTCAATCTTAAGGTGTCTTTATGTCTAAAGTGGGTCTCTTGTAAAGACCATATAGATGGATCTTGTTTTCTTATCCATTCTGTTTACCCTATGTCTTTTGATTACAGCATTGAGTCCATTGATGTTTAGAGTGAGTACTGAAAGATATCAATTTATTGCCATTATGATGCTTGTAGAGTTGGAGTTTCTGGTGGTGTTCTCTGGTCCTTTCTAATGTTTTTTGCTTTGGATTTAAATATATATATATATATACACACATATATATTTCATCTTTTATATATATTTTTATATTTGAAAATATTTTAAATTTAAATATATTTAAAGTATTTAATATATTTTATGTTTAAAATATATTAAAATATATTTTATATATATTTAAATATATATATATATATATATATATATATATATATATATGCATACATTTCATCTTTTCTCCCCTCAGCAAGTCTCCCTTAAAATTTCTTGCAGGGCTGGTTAAGTGGTCACAAACTCCTTTAATTATTGTTTGTCTGGGACACTTTTTACCTTTCCTTCTATTTTGAATGACAACTTTGCTGGATAAAGAATTCTTGGCTGCATATTTTTTTGATTCAGCACACTGAATATATCCTGCCACTCTTTTCTGGCCTGCCAAGTTTCTGTGGATAGGTCTGCTGCAAACCTGATCTGTTTTCTATTGTAGGTTAGGGACTTCTTTTCCCTTGCTGTTTTCATGATTCTCTTCTTGCCTAAGTATTTTGTGAATTTGAGTATGATATGCCTTGATGGTTGGTTTTTGTTGAATCTAATGGGGTTCTCTGTACTTCCTGGATTTGGATGTCTGTGTATTTCCCCAAGTTAGGAAATTTTCTGCTATGATTTGCTCACATAATCCTCCTACGCCTATTTCTTTCTCTTCCTTTTCTGGGACCTCTATGATTCTGATGTTGTTCCTTTTTAATGAGTCACTGATTTCTCTAATTCTTAAATCATGCTCTTTTGCCTTAATCTCCCTCTTTTTTTCTGCTTCATTATTCTCTGTAAGTTTGTCCTCTATATCGCTGATTCTCTGTTCTGCCTCATCCATCCTTGCTGCTGCTGCATCCATCCATGATTGTAGCTCAGTTATAACATTTTTAATTTCATTCTGGCTATTTTTTACTTCTTTTATCTCTGCAGAAAGGGATTCTAATCTATTTTTAACTCCAGCTAGTATTCTTATTATCGTGATTCTAAATTCTGATTCAGATATCTTGCTTGTATCTGTGTTGGTTAAATCCCTGGCTGTTGTTTCTTCCTGCTCTTTCTTTTGGGGTGAATTCCTTCGTTTTGTCATTTTGAAGGGAGAAAATGAATTAATGAGGTAGAAAAATTGAAATAAAAAAGAAAATTTAAAAAATATTAAAATTAAAAAATTAAAAACACACACACAAATCAAATAATGATGCTGGATCCTAGGTTTGTTTTGGTCTGGGTGTTGAAAGTGGTTTGATATATTAGAGGAAAAAAAAGGGGGGAGGGGAAATCATTTGAGAATTTGAAAAAAATGAATGCACTGAAGTAGACTAAAATTACATGATGTCAGTAAAATAGAGTTTGAAAAAATATACACAAAAGTAAAGAATAAATTAGAAAATTATTACATAAAATTAGTAAAAATTAAAAATAGATTTGAATCTTTTCTTTTTCTGTATTCAAGAAAAAGCAAAGAATTAAAAAGAGAAAAAAGATTTTAAAAAGGTAAAAAAAGAAAGAAGAAAAAAAGGAAATAGTTTGAAAATTTGAAAAAGTGGATACACTGTATTAGACTAAAATAAGATGATGGAAGTAAATAGAATTTGAAAAAATATATATAAAAGCAAAAAATACAGTAAAAACTGCAAAGAAGATTTTTTAATAGAAATTGAAAGTAAAAATGAAGTTTCTCTCTTTCTGCTTTCAAGGAGAAATTATGAAAAAGAGAAAAAAGAAAAAGAAAAAAGGAAATTGTTCGAAAATTTGAAAAGGTGAATACACTGAAGCAGACTAAAATAAAATGATGGAAGTAAAATAGAATTTGAAAAAAATTATACAAAAGTAAAAAATATAGTGATAAAAATGAAAGAAAAATATTTTTAATAAAAATTGGAAAAAATAAGTTTTTTCTCTTTCTGTATTCAAGAAAAAGAAAAGAAGTGTAAAAGAGAAAAAAAGAAAGAAAATTGAACAGATGTACCTGCTATCAGATTGAAGTAGGACTGAAAGTACTTCATTTTCCCCTAGAAGTCAGTCTATGTAGCATTTTAGAGTCCATAAACTAAGCCGGTGGTGAGACTTGTGTTCTTGAGAGTGAAGTTGGCCCAGTTGAGCGGGGCTCAGTGTAACGGTTCCGTTCTCTACTAGATGGCGCTGCTAGCCTACTGGGGTGGATTGTTGTGGCCCTCGTAGATGCTTATGCACATGTGCAGGAGCGGTGAAAATGGTGCCACCCAGGTACCCACTCCCGGATCACCAATCACGCACCATCCTCTGTCTTCAACTTCCGTCCACTCCCTGCTTTTTCACTCTCCATGACCAGGCTCCAGGCAGTACCTCTCTCCTGAGTTTTGTCCCAGGATGATTGCTGATGCTAGGATTTCCAACACTGTGTTAAACAAGAGCGGTGAGAGTGGACATCCCTGTAGTGTTCTTGATCTCAGGGAGAAAGCTCTCAATTTTTCCCCATTGAGGATGATATTAGCTGTGGGCTTTTCGTAAATGGCTTTGATGATGTGTATGTTCCTTCTATCCCGACTTTCTCAAGGGTTTTTATTAAGAAAGGGTGCTGGATTTTGTCAAAGGCCTTTTCTGCATCGATTGACAGGATCATATGGTTCTTCTCTTTTTTTTTTCATTAATGTGATGTATCACGTAGATTGATTTGCGAATGTTGAACCAGGCCTGCATCCCAGGAATGAATCCCACTTGATCATGGTGAATAATTCTTTTTATATGCTGTTGAATTCGATTTGCTAGTATCTTATTGAGAATTTTTGCATCCATATTCATCAGGGATATTGGCCTGTAGTTCTCTTTTTTTACTGGGTCTCTGTCTGGTTTAGGAATCAAAGTAATGCTGGCTTCATAGAATGAGTCTGGAAGTCGTCCTTCCCTTTCTATTTCTTGGAATAGCTTGAGAAGGATAGGTATTATCTCTGCTTTAAACGTCTGGTAGAACTCCCCTGGGAAGCCATCTGGTCCTGGACTCTTATTTGTTGGGAGATTTTTGATAACCGATTCAATTTCTTCACTGGTTATGGGTCTGTTCAAGCTTTCTATTTCCTCCTGATTGAGTTTTGGAAGAGTGTGGGTGTTTAGGAATTTGTCCATTTCTTCCAGGTTGTCCAATTTGTTGGCATATAATTTTTCATAATATTCCCTGATAATTGTTTGTATCTCTGAGGGATTGGTTGTAATAATTCCATTTTCATTCATGATTTTATCTATTTGGGTCATCTCCCTTTTCTTTTTGAGAAGCCTGGCTAGAGGTTTGTCAATTTTGTTTATTTTTTCAAAAAACCAACTCTTGGTTTCGTTGATCTGCTCTACAGTTTTTTTTAGATTCTATATTGTTGATTTCTGCTCTGATCTTTATTATTTCTCTTCTTCTGCTGGGTTTAGGCTGCCTTTGCTCTACTGCTTCTATTTCCTTTAGGTGTGCTGTTAGATTTTGTATTTGGGATTTTTCTTGTTTCTTGAGATAGGCCTGGATTGCAATGTATTTTCCTCTCAGGACTGCCTTCGCTGCATCCCAAAGCATCTGGATTGTTGTATTTTCATTTTCATTTGTTTCCATATATTTTTTAATTTCTTCTCTAATTGCCTGGTTGACCCACTCATTCTTTAGTAAGGTGTTCTTTAACCTCCATGCTTTTGGAGGTTTTCCAGACTTTTTCCTGTGGTTGATTTCAAGCTTCATAGCATTGTGGTCTGAAAGTATGCATGGTATAATTTCAATTCTTGTAAACTTATGAAGGGCTGTTTTGTGACCCAGTATATGATCTATCTTGGAGAATGTTCCATGTGCACTCGAGGAGAAAGTATATCCTGTTGCTTTGGGATGCAGAGTTCTAAATATATCTGTCAAGTCCATCTGATCCAATGTATCATGCAAGGCCCTTGTCTCTTTATTGACCGTGTGTCTAGATGATCTATCCATTTCTGTAAGTGGAGTGTTAAAGTCCCCTGCAATGACCACATTCTTATCAATAAGGTTACTTATGTTTATGAGTAATTGTTTTATATATTTGGGGGCTCCGGTATTCGGCGCATAGATATTTATAATTGTTAGCTCTTCCTGATGGATAGACCCTGTGATTATTATATAATGCCCTTCTTCATCTCTTGTTACAGCCTTTAATTTAAAGTCTAGTTTGTCTGATATAAGTATGGCTACTCCAGCTTTCTTTTGGCTTCCAGTAGCATGATAAATAGTTCTCCATCCCCTCACTCTCAATCTAAAGGTGTCCTCAGATCTAAAATGAGTCTCTTGTAGACAGCAAATAGATGGGTCTTGTTTTTTTATCCATTCTGATACCCTATGTCTTTTGGTTGGCGCATTTAGTCCATTTATATTCAGTGTTATTATAGAAAGATACGGGTTTAGAGTCATTGTGATGTCTGTATGATTTATGCTTGTAGCGATGTCTCTGGTACTTTGTCTCACAGGATCCCCCTTAGGATCTCTTGTAGGGCTGGTTTCGTGGTGACAAATTCCTTCAGTTTTTGTTTGTTTGGGAAGACCTTTATCTCTCCTTCTATTCTAAATGACAGACTTGCTGGATAAAGGATTCTCGGCTGCATATTTTTTCTGTTTAGCACACTGAAGATATCGTGCCAATCCTTTCTGGCCTGCCAAGTTTCAAAAGAGAGATCAGTCACGAGTCTCATAGGTCTCCCTTTATATGTGAGGGCATGTTTATCCCTTGCTGCTTTCAGAATTTTCTCTTTATCCTTGTATTTTGCCGGTTTCACTATAATATGTCGTGCAGAAGATCGATTCAAGTTACGTCTGAAGGGAGTTCTCTGTGCCTCTTGGATTTCAATGCCTTTTTCCTTCCCCAGTTCAGGGAAGTTCTCAGCTATTATTTCTTCAAGTACCCCTTCAGCACCTTTCCCTCTCTCTTCCTCCTCTGGGATACCAATCATGCGTATATTATTTCTTTTTAGTGTATCACTTAGTTCTCTAGTTTTCCCCTCATACTCCTGGATTTTTTTTATCTCTCTTTTTGTCAGCTTCCTCTTTTTCCATAAGTTATCTTCTAGTTCACCTATTCTCTCCTCTGCCTCTTCAATCCGAGCCGTCGTCGTTTCCATTTTGTTTTGCATTTTGTTTAAAGCATTTTTCAGCTCCTTGTGACTGTTCCTGAGTCCCTTGAGCTCTGTAGGAAGAGATTCTCTGCTGTCCTCTATACTGTTTTCAAGCCCAGCGATTAATTTTATGACTATTATTCCAAATTCACTTTCTGTTATATTATTTAAATCCTTTTTGATCAGTTCATTAGCTGTTGTTTTTTCCTGGAGATTCTTCTGAGGGGAATTGTTCCGTTTGGTCATTTTGGATAGTCCCTGGAGTGGTGAGGACCTGCAGGGCACTTCCCCTGTGCTGTGGTGTATAACTGGAGTTGGTGGGTGGGGCTGCAGTCAGACCTGATGTCTGCCCCCAGCCCACCCCTGGTGCCACAGTCAGACTGGTGTGTGCCTTCTCTTCCCCTCTCCTAGGGGCGGGATTCACTGCGGGGTGGTGTGGCCCATCTGGGCTACTTACACACTGCCACGCTTGTGGTGCCGGGGATCTGGCGTATTAGCTGGGGTGGGTAGGCAAGGTGCATGGGAGCAGGAGGGGCAGGCTTAGCTCACTTCTCCTTAGGTGATCCACTTCAGGAGGGGCCCTGTGGCAGCGGGAGGGAGTCAGATCCGCTGCCGGAGCGGTGGCTCCGCAGAAGCACAGAGTTGGGTATTTGCGGGGAGCGAGCAAGTTCCCTGGCAGGAACTGGTTCCTTTTGGGATTTTGGCTGGGGGATGGGCGAGGGAGATGGCGCTGGCGAGCACCTTTGTTCCCCACCAAACTGAGCTCTGTCGTCCGGGGGCTCAGCAGCTCTCCTTCCCTTTGTCCTCTAGCCTTCCCGCTTTCCGAGCAGAGCTGTTAACTTATGTCCTCCCAGACGCTAAATCGCGCTTGCTGTCAGAACAGACTCCATCCGGCCCCTCCGTTTTTGCAAGCCAGACTCGGGGGTTCTGCTTGGCCGGCAGGCTGCCCCTCCACTCCGGCTCCCTCCAGTCAGTCCGTGGAGCACGCAGTGCCTGGCCGCCCTTCCTACCTTCTTCCGTGGGCCTCTCGTGTGCACTTGGCTCCGGAGACTCCGTTCTGCTAATCCTCTGGTGGTTTTCTGGGTTATTTAGGCAGGTGTAGGTGAAATCTAAGTGATCAGCAAGATGCGCGGTGAGCCCAGCGTCCTCCTATGCTGCCATCTTCCCGAAGTATCCCCTATTTTTTTTTTTAAATCCATTCTGGCACCTTATGTCTTTTGACTGGAGCATTTAATCAATTTACATTGAAAGTAATTATTGATTGAGTTGTACTTACTGCCATTTTATTCCTTGTTTTCTGGTTGTTTTTAAATATTTTCTCTGATCCTTTCCTCTCTTTCTCTCTAGAAATCTTATTTATCTTTAAAGCATTTTACCCTCTTCCATTTATAATTATCTTAAATATTTACACTTATTGTGATATTTTGCTTTGACTGTGAAACATAATTGAGAAAATTCAGGGAGAGAAGGAGGTCAATTGTATTTACTCATATTTTTACTCTTTATTTTTTAAAAAATATTTTCCTACATTTCATGTTATTCCAATTTTTTCTCCTTTATACCTTTCATTTCTTTATTGAGACTCTTTTTTGTTAAAATTTTCCAAATTTTATTAGTTTTAAGGATTTTCATGTTGCTTATTGAAGTGTTTTATCATTTACTTCTGGACCAGATAACTTCCTTTAGCCGTTTTTTAAGATAAAGTCTGTGGGCAACTAATGTTCTTTGTTTTCCTTTCTGAGAGTTTCTCCCTCCCCTTCATTATTAAAGAATATATAACTGACTGTAGACTTGGGATGACAATTCTTGTCTTTCCATACTTAAAAAAAGTGTTGTGGCATTTACTTCTGTCTTTCATAACTTCTGATGAAAAACTTGTTTGGATTAAGGTAAGGTGTTTTTCTCACTTTTGTGAGAAAGTTTTTTTTTATTTTTCTTTAATTTTCATAATATGATTATGGTATATCTCAACTTGGGTTTCTTTGGGTTTATCCTTGTTGTGGTTCATTCAACTTCTTGTATCTGTAGCTGTATAATTTTGCCATGAATGGAAATTTTCAGCCATTATTTCTTTGAGTACTTATTCTACTTTCATGTCCAGATTGACCATGTCAAACCCCCTCCCACCTTTTTAATTAAAGTATCATTCCATTTCTCCAGCTTGAAATAGTATAGGTGTTTTATAAGCCTTTTGCTTCTTAATTTATATTGGCAATGACAACATGATTTAGGAGAGAAATTTTCCATCTCTCAGTTTTTACCAGGCAAGGCTACTTTGTTCAGGAAAGAAAAGTCTTACAGAAAATTTTTTATTTTTGTCTTGAATGCCTTCAAGTATGTTATTTATAAATCTTATCATTTTACTGCCTCATTTATATTAGACATTCCTACCTTATTCATGAAAGTCTTCCATTTACTTATATGTTCTGGTATAGCAACTTTATTGAAATTTATTTCATCTTCTTAACTGTCATAGCAATGGTTATTTTGTTCATGACAGAAATCTTTCACCTTTCACCCCTGCCTCCTTCATATGAAAAGTCTTCACTATGTTTTCACTGGGCATATATTTATTTTCCTTTTAAAAAAATAATGAAATAAGCATTCCTATTTTTTGAGTGTCTCAGGAATAGTTGTTTTGTTCTCTAAACTTGGCATGGTTACCCCATTCTTGTAAGAAGTTTTCCCATATCTTTCTTTGCATTAGCAATGGTCACTTGTTCAAAAGAGCAGTATTCCTTGTATCTGCCCAGCTATGGCTACTTTGCTCATTAGAAGAAGCCTTCTAATTCCCATTTAAACTTGTGCATGAAATAAATCTTCCATATTTCTTTAAAAAAGCATAGAAAATGTACTTAGTAAACACATCTTCTGCCTCAAACCTTGTGATCTTCACTAGCCACAGTAAATTTATAAACAAAAGAACTTTCCTTTCCATGCCTGCAAGGGCATAGCTACTTTATTTAGCAAAAAGTCTTCCATTTTCATGACCTGATGAGATAAATTCTCCTTTCTTCCATACCTCAAACAACCATACATCCACACCCACATACATTTTTCTACTTCCTTGTCTGCCTCAACCACAGCTTCATTATTCATGAAAGAAGTCTTTGACATCTGTACATGCTTCAGCCTTTGAGCTGCTTTCCTATGAAAACTGGTCTGCTCTCTTCCTCTTTGAACTGACCATGGCCAGTTTTTTCACTAAGTAAATATCCCACTTCCCTGCACAAAGAGTGTCATAAAGTCATTACGGCCAGAATGTCTAGTCATACTTCTTAGATTTGAAGTATAACCTTGAGCAATTAATTCAATTGATTCATGTTGCAGTTTCCTCATGTGTGAGATTAGGAAAACATCAGCAATAATACTTAGTTAATAGGTCATTTTCAAGATGAAATATAATAATGTATGTAAAACATCTAAAACACACAGTAAGTACTAGAAGTGTTGGGAAGTATTATTTTTGCATATATATCATTAAAAATCAACTAGAAAAAGAAAAATGTATAAAAGGTTCCAGGCCTAAGTGCTTTTTTCATGAATAATTGTGTAACTTCACATGCCTACAATAACCATGGGTACAATTTTTATTAAAACATCTTCCCTATTGCTCTTTGCACTGGCCATGGCTATCTTGTTTGGAAAAGAAGACTTTTACCTCTTTGTCAGCACCATTGATGATACTTTGCTCACAAAAGATGTGTACTATAGTCTAAATGTGTTCTCTCCACATTATATGTTGAAATCCTAACCCCCAAGATGATGGTGTTAGGAAGTGAGGCATTTGGGAGGTGCTTAGGTAATGAGGATGGAGACCGTATTATTTGTTAGTTGCCTTATAAAAGAGACCGCTAAGGTACTCCTTAGCCCCTTCCATCATGTAATATTATAGCAAAAATACAGCTAATTATGAACAAGGAAGTGAGCCATCATTAGACACCAAATCTAATGCTATCTTTATCTTGAACTTCTCAGCCTCAGAACTATGAGAAATTAAATTCCGTGGTTTATAAGCCACCCCAATGTGTGGTATTTTGATATGTCAACCCAAATAGAATAAAAATGCAGTTTGCTTTCTAATATGTACTAGTCATGTCTACTTAGATCATAAAATGTCTTCTTTCTCCCAGTTTCTACCAACCACAGGGTCACAAAAAAGTATTCTATCATCCTGTTTGCATTGGCCACATGACTGCTTTGTTCAAGAAATCCATCTCCCATTTGCCTTACTGCCTCAGCATTGTTTCTATTTTGCTCGTGAACAAATCTTCTATTTTTTGTCAGCAGTGATGATGGCAATTTGCACACAAGTCCTTCACTTTCAGTTTTAAATGACCTATCTATGCATACTTTTTCGTGAAAGAAGCTTTCCATTTTTTTTTTTTTGATCTGTACCAGTCATGCTTACCTTGATGATAAAAGAACGTCTTCCACCTTTTTCTTTTTCCTGGTCATGGTCATCTTGTCCATAAAAGAAATCTAATTCTGTGGCTAACATGTCCATAAAAATTACAATCGTTCCAAATCTTTTACAGCACAGACCAAGGATACTTAATTCCTGAAGATAGTCTTCCACCTCTCTGGGATGTCCAGCTGTCAGATCTTGACTACTGTGCCTAGCTTGAATCCTTATTTTTATTGCAAATTTGAATCCTGCTGGTGAACCCCACATATCCACATCCTCTTACCAAACACATGCAAACTAATGGTTGATTTACTTATATCAAACAAGGTAATATGGTAATCTACCTGGGTTATTTTATTACCATGATATCCCTTTATAACTACTCACTGCTTCAGAACTTCATCCTGAACATTTTCTTTCAGAGAAATTATGATTGCCAATCTTGCTACCATTTTTTATCTTCTAGTTTCATTCCTATCTTGACAAGATACAAAGAGAGACTTAAAAGGTATTCTAACCAATACAAAGTCCCAGGCAAGGACATCTAAATGGGAGACACCATTTGGCTCCCCTTCTTACAATTTTATATTGTATGCCTATGACAATTCATAAACATTTATTCCAGTTTCCATGTTTTATGTTTCATTGGGTATGACCCTCCACCATATATCCTACTTATTTCTCCAACCCATGAAGGAGAATACAAGTATAACACAGAAGAGATGCTATAACCATAGTGACAAAATGACCAATTTTGGTACCTTGTTCTCTGGAAGGGAAAAGATCACAAAAATAGTCATGGAAATTCCCTTTCCCTTCAGGAATGCACTGAAATGCATTAGGGCTTTCTATGGGTAAACCTGTAAAAAGGTTTTAGGGCTTAAGGAAGGGTATCTTTGGAAAGTATGTTTATCCCAATACAGCCATCTCATTAGATCAACTTGTTCAGACAAACACGGAATGTCGATTTGTAAAAAGTCAGCTGTGGGTGAATGTGAAATGCTTTTTTCCTGAGAATAAAATGAATTGCTTCTCTTGCTTAGACCTACTGCTCTTGTTTCTAGAATTTCTGAGTCCCATTTGGCTTCATACCTTGGCTTTTGATTTTCAACTCATGCTCATTTAAAAGCTTGATGAGTTACTTTGGACATGCATACCTGCCTTGAATTTGGCACCTTCCTTCAGACCTGATGTTCTGTATTCTTACTTCAGATCTACACACCATAATTGCAGGTAAGAGGCTCTCCTTAACTTCACCCATTTCTCTGGGTAACTTTTTTCTTTCAGTCTCTACAGCATGAATTAGAAGGTTGAATAAACTGTACAAATGGAGACTAACAGTAACTTTAATGTAGAAGTACCAGCTATTAGGGGGTAAGGGAGAGCTAAAGCTGATGAATATATATACATAAGTTCTCCTTTCCACAGACTCCCTGCAGCACCCTCAATGCAAGTTTAGCTCAATCCTTTGGAAAATAAAAATGGGAATTCCATATAGATAGGCCTCTTTATAAAAATTACAAATATTTTAAAATTCAAAAGTATCTACTTATATATATTTCCTAAGAAAATCTATAAGACTGTTGTTTCTAAAATCTTTACTACTAAGGGCAGTGTTAAGAGGAATTATCCTGCTCATTCCTTAGCACATAGGATAACATTGTCTTTCAATTGGGCATGTGAAGATTGTTCATGGTTTCTGACTACCACCTGGTTATGTTTGTTTCATCTAGGTGTTTCTGGCTACAGCTGCCATTCATCAGATCCACCAAGGGGAACAACCAGTGAGCATACTTCTATATTCTGAAAACTGGCCTGGAACTGTCCACAACCCAAGGTCCTAAGAGCATTTGGACACCAAGAATTACTTCTGCATACTGCCATAAATGCCAATTCTCCAGTAACATGTCGAGGAAGTAAGAAGGGAAAGACCTTAATCAGTCCCTGTATACACATTCTAATTTAGAAAAAAGAGACCTGGAACACAGGAGACAAGGGTGTGTTGTAGGACAAAATGGAGAGTATGTTAGGTACAGTGAAAAATATATTTTAATACATAAGCTGGAAAGTAAAGAGAACCTGAAAATACAGGTGGTAATATTGCAAATTTCTGAATATTTCTAAAATACAGAAATATTTCTTAGGTGATCTGAAGACAGAAAGTATTTTGAATGAGAGGTGGATTTTATTTTATTTTATTTTTAAAAAAAAAATTTTAACGTTTATTTTTGAGACAGAGAGAGACAGAGCATGAACGGGGGAGGGTCAGAGAGAGGGAGACACAGAATCTGAAACAGGCTCCAGGCTCTGAGCTGTCAGCACAGAGCCCGACGCGGGGCTCGAACTCACGGACCGCGAGATCATGACCTGAGCCGAAGTCGGCCGCTTAACCGACTGAGCCACCCAGGCGCCCCGAGTGGCGGATTTTAAATGAAACAATTAAATTCATACTTAGTGGAATCTTAGTTGTCATGGACTGACTGGCAGCCTTTTTTATCTCTTTAATTCTCTCTTACTCCTTTTTGTCCAAAAAACATTAAGCCTCTGTTATGGACTATTTTTCTAATAAAAATGTAGTTCTAAGAATATCACTTCTACTTGGGAAGTGCTCTTATATAAGAGATGGGCTTTTGGAGTGTCAGCCACTTCAAGGATCACATTCATTTCAAGAATTTATTTTTCTTTATAGGCTTTCATGAGAGTGGACTGATGTTATATTCTTATATGCTCTGATAGCTGCTTTTTGAACTTTAGAAAACTCAGACACATGAAAGACTTCAGAGGTGCTTTATCACTTCCAACAGGAGAAATCTCAATGTGCAATTGCTAAAGAGAGCCAGAATCGAACCAAGTTCTTTGAGAATAAGATTTCTCTCCCTGGGATTAAACATTAAATGAAAGCTATATTTAAAAATGTTGGAACTTTCCTTTTTCTGGAGAATCAAGATCCTTATTTGATAGTAGGAACGGATTTGTACAGAAATACATTATTTGAAATATGTTTGCTGTTATCTGCTGCAGAAGTGGATGCCAGAAGGGAGATTCTTGGTATCACATCAGAAAACTTGAAGATTATAGAACACATGGAAGATTTGGTTGGAACAGTATAACAGCAGGACTTTTTACTTATACCCAAGGCACTCCATTCTATAACTAAAGAAGAGACCTGGGCTCCAACCAGGAATTTTCAGTTTGAGCTCAGAACACTAAGATAAGGAGGGAGAAGAGAAGAAGGATTTTTTTTTGTAAATATTTTGAAAGTTTAATTTATTTTTGAAGAAGTGGTTGAATTAATAGGAGGGGCCTAGTAGTATAAATGTTAGAGAGTAGAGGATAGTTGACATTTTATGTTGCTGTAATATTTTATTTGGTTTTGATGACACTCTTTTATAGTATAAAAAACTTTTCTACTGAGCTTTCCGGGGTGAGGGGTTGTATTGTTAAATGTGAAGGAGAATACCATTAGTGTTTAATATTTATGTTACTATATTATTTTAAGTATAATGATACAGTTATATTCTGAACAACACTCTTCTCGGATGAGCTTTGTGGGAAGGAAAAAGCACATATATGGTTAAATGTGAGGGAAATATTTGTGTAATTTTAGAGCAATTCTATTGTATTATTTGTAGAATAATTATGTTTGTGCAATGTATATCCTTGTCACTTAGATTGGTAGATTGAGAGGGGATGTGTATTTAGTACCTGTACCAGTATCTAGTAGTAGAAAGCATTTGGTAAATATTTTTTGATTGAATTAATGATTAACTGTGATTATTTATGTAGTATTTCCTCATTATTCAGTATTTCCTCATAAATGTCAGATAAAAGTTATATTTATTTTACAAATAAAAAATATTTATCTAGTGTTTCCACCCAGAAATCCCTGGGTAGGAAAAACAAACATAACAAAATGGCAATCAGAAACCATAAACAATCCTTATATATCCGATTGAAAACAACATCCTCCCATGTGCTGCAGAATGAACAGGACCACTCATCCCAATACCCTCCTTAGTAGTCAAGATTCTAGAAGCACCAGCCTTTCATTTTTCCTTAGGAAACATGTATATTAAATATCTATATGAGATATCTACCCATATCCATGGAGGGCCAGTTAGGGTTGACACTATCAGTGGTAAGCATCGGGAGGATTTGGGTATTTAAGATATTAACTTTAGAACCATAGGACACAGAAAGACTTGAGGCTTAAATATATTTTGGAACTGCACCACTTCTGGAAGATGACTCAAACTGAAGCTGCTGAAGAGACCAGATAATAATTAGGCATAGGATGATACTCTTTGGATTGGACTGAGTGGAAAAAGTCAATGATAGTGTAGTGGCTATTTTAAAGAAAAAAAATTAATGTTTTTTCGTTTTTGAGACACAGAGAGAGACAGAGCATGAGTGGGGGAGGGCCAGAGAGAGAGGGAGACAGAGAATTCAAAGCAGGCTCCAGGCTCTGAGCTGTCAGCACAGAGCCTGATGCGGGGCTTGAACTCATGAGCCCTGAGATCATGACCTGAGCCAAAGTTGGACGCTTAACCAACTGAGCCACCCAGGAGCCCCTGTAGTGGCTATTTTAAACTGATGACCTTAACTTCCTCTAGTTAACGACATTCCTAATCTACATAGTTACAGAGGTGGGTTTCCAGTGGCCATGTTTCAATATTTCACTATTCTTATGATAATAATAATCAATACACTTTTCCTATGATCATAGTTGATTGGATCAGGGATGAGTATCAGACTCAACCGAGCTGTTCAGAGTCACTTTCCTACAAACTTAGACTTGCAATGAGGGGAGAAAATGTTTTCTGTGGCCAAGCTTACTATTTGTGTAGCAAGATTAATTCTTAATTTCACAATAGATGTTCAAGGAATGCCACATAATTTTATTTAAGCTTAACTAAACCTAACCCCAAACTTTCACCCCACTGAGCTACTGAGAAATTAAATGGATGTCATGTTTGAGGTTCTCCCCTTTCCATATGTCACAGAAGAATATGAGAGTCTTATGTGGCACTTCAACAATGGAGGTTACCAATGAAAGTTTCACTGTGCATGCCTGTTTATTACCTTTGAAATATGGCAACTCCATAGTTTATGTGTCAACTATGGGTGAAGAAATTTTTTTACCAAACAGGAAATTTTATATAGGTATCTTCAGGTCTTGGTTCTAAGTTCTCTGAAGCAAGGAAGTACAAAAAGCCTGACTTTGTTTTTGTAATGGGATAGAAAAAAAATACATGTAAGGAAAATCCCTCAGAAGTCAATGTCTCAGTAAATTATATTGCTACTCAAGTGAACCTAAGAACTGTTGAGTGGACGTATTATGGATACCCATAAGGTTGCCTTCCTAGATTTTGGTAATTCCTCCTTTTCTGGTTACTACTCTGTTTTATTCTACAGAGCTGAGTCCAGAGCCACAGAGATTGAACCTCACTCAATGTGATGGTCATTTTCATGTATCAACATGGCTGGGCTACAGTCCATCATTCAATCAAACACTAATATTTTTGTTGTTGGGGAAAGTGTTTTTTTAGATGTGATTAAAGTATATAATCAAATACCTTTAAGGCGATTATCCTAGATAATACAGACGGCTATTATCCAATCAATTGTAAGGTCATGAGAGGAAAGTAGAACCTTTTCTAAAGAAGAATAATTCTGCCTATGGATAGAAGCTTCAGCTTGTGCTCAAGAGGTCTAACTTGTACTTCCTGATGACCTGCCTTATGGATTTTGGATTTTCCTAGGCAGCCCCCAAATCACATTACCCAATTACTAATAAATCTCTCCTTACATATATTACATACACTATTATCTGTAATATCTATATAATGTATCTCTAGATATACTGAGTCCATTCAGGCTGCTATAACAAAGTACCATAGATTGGATACCTCATAAGGAATATAAATTTATTTCTCACAGTTCTGGAGGCTGGGGAGTCCAAGACCAAGGTGTAAGTATGGTCAAGGTCTGGTGAAAGCCCTCTTTGGATTGCAGACTACCAACTTATTACTGTATCCTCACGTGATGGCATGGAGCTAAGAAGCTGATTGGGGTCTCCTTTATGAATACTAATCATATTCATGAAAACTTTACCCACATGACCTAAACACCTCTCAAAGTACCCATCTCCTAATACCATTACATTGGGCATTAGGATTTCAATATATGAATTTTGGGTGGACACAAATATTCAGATCATAGCATATAATATGTATAATGTATCTTTTAATATATAACAGTATTGTATAATCCTGTCTCCATTCCTCCTAGTTATAGATAATTGGTTTAGGGATAAATACACTTAATCCAAACAGTATTAATCAGATTCTCCCTTGTAAAGTCGTGTTTTTCAACTTAGACACAGAGAAACTAAAGGATAACTACATCATTTTAATATTAAGACATTTTAGGAGGCTCAAACAATCCTATTGCTGAGGCCCCAAAGCTACTGTGACATCTTGGATTTTATGACATAATCTATTTTCAGTCTAATAAATTCTATTTACTTTTTTTGGTTTAACATAAAGTCGGTTTCTGAATTTTGTAATCTGACAATCATAAATAGGGATACATGGGAGTACCTGGATTAAAAGCCTAAATGCAAGACCTGAAACCATAAAGCTTCTAATAGAAATCATAAACAGTGATCTCTTGGACATAGACTTAGAAACATATTCATGGACATGTTTCCGCAGGCAAGGGAAACTAAGGAAAAAGTAAACTATTGGGACTACAACAAAATGAAAAGCTTTTTACAGAGGAATAAAAACATTAACAAAACAAAAAGGAAGGCTAATGAATGGGAGAAGATATTTGCAAATATTACATCTGATAAGGGGTTAATATACAAAATAGATAAAGAATTTATACAATTCGACACCCTGTTCCCCAAATAATCTGACAAAAAAAAATGAGAAGACCTTCACGGACATTGTTTTTAAGAATTCTTACAGATGGCAAACAGACTGATGAAAAGATGCTCAGAATCATTAATGATCAGGGAAAAGCAAATCAAAACCCAATAAGATATCACCTTAAACCTGTCAGAATGACTAGAATCAAAAGGACAAAAATAAGTGCTGGGAAAGATATGGAGAGAAAGAAACCTGCATGCATAGTTTGTAGTAATGTAAATTGGTGCAGCCAATGTGGAAATCAGTATGGCACTTTCTCCAAAAATTAAAAATAGAAATGCCATGTGACCTAGTAATTGCACTACCGGGTTTTTACCCAAAGAAAATGAAAACACTAATTCAAAAAGATATATGCATATCTATGTTTATCGAAGCATTATTTACAGTTGCCATGATGTGGAAGCAACCTGTTTATCAATAGGTGAATGGATAAAGAAGATGTGGTGTATATATAAATGAACTATTACTCAACCATAAAAAAGAATGAGGTTTTGCCATTTGTAACAATATGGATGGCCCAGAGGTTATTGAGCTAAGTTAAATAAGTCATACAGAGAAAGACAAATACCATATGATTTTGCTTATATGAGGAATCTAAAATGAAAACCAAATGAACAAAAATCACACCAAAC
The DNA here is from genome assembly GCF_018350195.1 of Panthera tigris. Taxonomy (NCBI): domain Eukaryota; kingdom Metazoa; phylum Chordata; class Mammalia; order Carnivora; family Felidae; genus Panthera; species Panthera tigris. The sequence goes on along the minus strand of NC_056677.1, from coordinate 61,887,118 downwards.
AGACTGCAAAACAGAGTCTGGTGGTTGCCAGAAGGAAGGTGATTGATTTGTGAATGTTGAGCTGCCTCTGCAGCTCAGGAATGAATCCCACTTGATTGTGGTGAATAATTATTTTAATATATTGCTGGATTTGGTTTGTTAGTTTGTTGAGAATTTTTTCATCCATGTTCATCAGGGATATTGGCCTATAATTCTCTTTTTTTAAGTGAAGTTTTATCTGGTTTTGGAATAAAAGTAATGCTGGCCTTGTAGAATGAGTTTGGAAGTTTTCCTTCCATTTATGTGTTTTTTTTGAATAGTTTGAGAAGAATCCACATTAACTCTTTTTTAAGTATCTGGCAGAGTATCTCTATGAAGCCATTTAGCCCTGGGCTTTTGTTTCTTGGGAGATTTTTGATTACTGATTCAATTTCTCTGCTGCTTATTGGTTGGTTCAAGTTTTCTATTTGTTCCTATTTCAGTTTTTTAAAAATGTTCATTTATTTTTGAGAGACAGAGAGCACAAGTTGGGGGAGGGATTAAGAGAGCAGGACAGAGGATCTGAAGAGGGCTCTGTGCTGACAGTGGTGAGCCCCATGTGGGGCTCAAACTCACAAACCATGAGATTATGACCTGTGCGTAAGTCAGACTCTCAACCGACTAAGCCATCCAGGTGCCCCACGCCCCGTTTTAGTTTTGATAGCTTATACATTTCTAGGAATTTATCCATTTCTTTGAGGCTGCCCAATTTGTTGGCATATAATTTTCATAATATTCGTTTATAATTGTATTTCTGTAGTGTTGCTTATATTCCCCCCTCTCTCGTTCATGATTTTATTTATTTGGGTCCTTTCTCTCTTGTTTTTGATAAGTATGTTTAGGGGGTTATCAATTTTATTCATTCTTTCAAAGAACCAGTTCCTGGTTTCCTTCATCTGTTCTACTGTTTGTTGTTGTTGTTGTTGTTGTTGTTGTTTGTGTATCAATTGTATATTTGTTTATCCATTGTTTCTGCTCTAATTATTATTTTCCTTCTCTGTTGGCTTTAGGCTTCATTTTTTTTCTAGCTCCTTTAGGTGTAATGTTAGTTTGTAAATTTGAGATTTTTTCTTGATTTTTTGATGTAGGCCTGTATTGCTTAATTCTTCCCTTTTATGACTATTTTTGCTGCATCTCAAAGGTATTGGACCATTGAGTTTTCATTATCATTTGTTTCCATGTATTTTCCATTTTTTCTTTAATTTCCTGGTTGACCCATTCATTCTGTAGTGGGCTATTCTTTAACATCCCTGTATTTGTGGTCTTTCCAAATGTTTTTCTTGTATTTAACTTTAAGTTTTATAGTGTGTTCAGAAAATATGCATGGTATGATCTCAATCTTTTTTTGTTTTTTGTTTTTTGTTTTTTTACTTGTTGAGGCCTGATTTGTGACCTTATATGTCATATATTCTGGAAATTAGTCCCATGTGAACTCAAAAAGAATGTGTATTCTGTTGCTTTATGACGAAAAGTTCTGAATATATCTGTTAATTCCATCTGGTCCAGTATGTCATTCAAAGCCACTGTTTCCTTGTTGATTTTCTGCTTATATGAACTGTCCATCACTTTAAGTGGGGTGTTAAAATCCCCTACTATTATTCTATTATTATAAATGAGTTTATTTATGTTTGTTATTGTTTTATATACATGGGTGTTCCATGTTGGGGATATAAATATTTAGAATTATTAACTCTTCTTGTTGGACAGATCCCTTAATTATGATAAAGTGCTTTTCTTCATCTCTATGGTCTTTGGTTTAAAATATGGCTTGTCTGATATAAGTATTGCTATTCTGGTTTTCTTTTGATATCCATTAGCATGATAAATGTTTTTCCATCCCCTGACTTTCAATCTGCAGGTGTCATTAGGACTAAAATAAGTCTTATGTAGGCAACATACAGATTAGTCTTGTTTTATTTTTTAATCCATCCTGACATTGGAGAATTTAGTTCATTTACATTTGGAGTAATTATTGATAGATATGAATTTAGTACCATTTTCTTACTTGTTTTGTAGTTTGTGGAGATTTTCCCTGTTCCTTTCTAGTCTTTGTCACTTTTTGTCTTTCTTTCCCATTCAAAGAGTCCCCTTTAATATTTCTTGCAGGGCTGGTTTAGTGGTCATGAGCTCCTTTGGTTTTTGTCCAGGAAACAGCCTTGCTGGATAGAGTATTCTTGGCTGCATATTTTCCCCAATCAGTATGTTGAATATATCATGCCACTCCCTTCTGGCCTGTCATGTTTCTAGGTAGAGATCAGGTGCTATCTTTATTTGCCTTTCCTTCTTAGAGACTTATTTTGTCTTGCTGCTTTTAGGATTTTTTCTTTATCTCTATTTTGCAAATGTGACTATGATATGACTTGATGCTGGCCTGCTTTTGTTGATTTTGATGGAAGTTCTCTATACCTCCTGGATTTGGATGTCTGTTTTACTTCCCCAGATTAAGGAAGTTTACACCAATAATTTCCTCAAGTAAATCTTCTGTTCACTTTCCCTTTTCTTCTTCTTCTGGAACTCCTATAGTATGAATGTTATTATGCTTTATGGAGTCACTCAGTTTCTTAAGTCTACATTCATGATCTAATATTTTTTCTCTCTTATTTTCAGATTCATTATTTTCCATAATTTTATCTTTTTTCATAATTTTATCTTTTATATCACTTCTTCATTCTCCTGCTTCTTCCATCTATATGGTGGTTACATCCAGTTGGTTTCACATCTCATTTATTGCATTTTTCATTGTTCCCTGACTAGTTTCTTTTATCTCTGTTGTAAGGGACTTCCCAGTGTCTTCTATGCTTTTCTCAAGTCCAGCTAGTATCCTTATGATTGTTCTTTTAAATTCTGGATCAGGCATATTACTTATATCTGTTTCAGCCAGATTCCTGGCTGTGACCTTTTCTTGTTATTTCTTTGGGGATGAATTTCTCCTTCTTGGCATTTTGTCTCGGTCTCTCTCTTCCTTTCTGTGTTAGGAAAGCCTGTTACATTTCCTGTTACTGAGAGTACTGGCTTCATAAAGAAGAGGTTATTGCTCTGTCTCTCTCTGTCCCAAAAATAAATAAAAAACGTTGAAAAAAAAAATTAAAAAAAAAAAAAAAAAAAGGGGCGCCTGGGTGGCGCAGTCGGTTAAGCGTCCGACTTCAGCCAGGTCACGATCTCGCGGTCTGTGAGTTCGAGCCCCGCGTCAGGCTCTGGACTGATGGCTCGGAGCCTGGAGCCGGTTTCCGATTCTGTGTGTCCCTCTCTCTCTGCCCCTCCCCCGTTCATGCTCTGTCTCTCTCTGTCCCAAAAATAAATAAAAAACGTTGAAAAAAAAATTAAAAAAAAAAAAAAAAAAGAAGAGGTTATATATTGCCCAGGGCCTGGTGCTTCAGAAAGTGTCTCTGGTGTATGCTGTGTCCACTCTGATGCTCTGTTTTGGCTGCTCTTTTCCTCATGTCAGTCTTCTGCAGAGTTTCTCCTTCCCCGCAGTGGGGACTGTTCAGACTTTTGTCAGAGTGTGGTGAGTTGTTGTTGTAGTTGTTGTTGTTTTGAGAGAGAGAGAGCACGAGCAGGGGAGGGGAAGAGAGAGATGGGGACATAAGTTCCAAAGTGGGCTCCAAGCTGACAGCAGTGAGCCCAATGTGGGGCTTGAACTCACAATCCATGAGATCATGACCTGAGCCAAAGTCAGATGCTCAACTGAGCCACCCAAGCACCCTAAGAGTGTGGTAATTTTTAAATAGGAATGTTCTTATATGCTTGTTAAGAGACCTTATGCTATTTCCACTACAGGTGAAACTTTGAAGCACTCTATGGTAAATAGATGTGGTGCATGAGGGGGGTTTGTACTGACCTTCTTGGGGAGGTTTTTAGGCACTCTTGCCTTAGAAAAGCATCACCTGCAGAGTGCAAGGGGAAAGACTTGGTGTAGGCAGTTTAGACAGCCACTGTTGTAGCTGTGCTCCTTACTGAAGTTAGTTCATATTCAGGGGCATGGGAGAAAAATGGAGCAAGCCCCCTCTCTTGTCCTTGCAAAGGTAAGTTCATGCCCACTGTTGTCTGGGAAACTCTCCCAGAAGAACAAACAATCTCCTCTCTAGGGTCCCAGGCCTTCTTCAGATTACTGACTTTACCTTGTCTGTTTCTGTACTACCTACCCACACAGCAGTGCAGTGCACCTTGGGGTCTTTCTAAAGAAGGCTGTATGAGTCTTAAAGCTCCAAACTTTAGGGAACTGGGTTGGCAAGGACCCATGCTGGTCCCTTGGGTGAGGGTATTGCGACACTGGGACTGATGTAAGTTTGTACCAGAATGGCTGCTGTGCCAAAGTGCAGGGGTGGGAAATGAAGAGTACAGCACAGAAAAGAGACAATGGCCAGTTTATTTACTCTTCTAAGGTGTCTCTGCACCTATGTTGAGGGGCAGAGGATGGTAACAGTGCCCACCATTCTTTTATCTCCAGAAAGGCAATGACACCTCTCCCAGATGCACTCTAAAAAGGGGGAACCATCTCTCCCAGTGCATTCCAGGGTATCCTCAGATTAAACTTTCTTCTCCCAGGCTATCTGCCTTCCTTCTCCATAGCAACACTGCAGTGCCCTCAGGACTTCACATCATCCATTAACAGAACTCTAAAATTCCAATCTTTGAGTCCCACTGGTTGTAAAAACTCAAAGATCAGCCCTTCTTGTTTTCCCTGTAAATGGCTTTGAGGAAGTGTTTTCCTTGTGTGATCCCCTGTACACTCCTCTCTCTTTCACCTCTCTTCATGATCAGGGCTCCCTTCCCTCCATAGGACCTGTGGTCCATTTCTTCCCCAAATCACATCTCCATACCTTCTACATTCCATGATGTGGGCTCTTCTCTCCCTCTAGTTGTGCACTTTGTTCTTTTAGTCCTCAGATAATTACTTGGATCTTCAGAATGATTTGATATCTAGGTATGTTTGAGGGTTGAGGCTAGCCTAGGGTCCTCTTGCAACTCTGCCATCTTAGCTCTCTTAGAATTGTTGAATTACTATGTTGTACACCTGAGACTAATAATAACATTGCATGCAAATTATACTTCAATTAAAAAAACTAAATGTAATAAAATAAAAATAAATAAATGTAAACCACATCAGACTCACTAGGATGGCTACTGTGATGGTTAATTTTATGTGTCACCTTGACCGGGCCATGGATGTACTCAGGTACTGGTTAAATATTATTCTTGTTTCTCTCAGCTTGTTATGGATGAAATTAACATTTAGATTGGAAGACTGAGGAAAGAATATTGCCTTCCATAATTTAGGTGGTCGTTATTTAATCATTTGAAGGCCTGACTAGAATAAAAGGGCTGATCCTCCCCACCAAGAAAGAAAGAATTTTTCCTACCAGTCTTTGAACTCGGATATTGGCTATTTTCCTGCCTTTGGACTCAAACTGAGACATTGGTTCTTCCTTTTTCTTTAGTCTGCCAGCCTTCAGAATAGAACTACACCATTGGCTCTCCCAGCTCCCAAGCCTTCAAACTTGGATTGCAACTAACCATTGACTTTCCTGTGTTTCCAGCTTGCCAACTTTTCCTGAAGATCTTGGGACTTGTTAGCCTCCATAATTGTATGGGCCAATTCCTTGTAATAAATCATTTTATACACACTCCCCCTCCCTCTCTCTCTGTATTGATTTTGTTTATCAGGAGAACCCTGAACAATACCGATACTATTTTAAAAAAAGCAACAAGATTCTCAGTATCCACATATGAGTGAAAACATATGGTATCTGTCTTTCTCTGACTGACTTATTTCACTTATCATAATACCCTCCAGGTCCATCCTCCTGTATCCCTTGGGTAAATTCCTAACAGTGTTATTGCTGGGTCGTAGGGTAGATATATTTTTAATTTTTTGAGGAACCTCCACACTGTTTTGCAGAGCAGCTGCACCAGTTTGCATTCCCACCAACATTGCAAGAGGGTTCCTGTTCTTCCACATCCTCTCCAGCATCTATAGTCTCCTTATTTGTTCATTTTTGCCACTCTGACTGGCGTGAGGTTGTATCTGAGTGTGGTTTTGATTTGTATTTCCCTGATGAGGAGCGACATTGAGTATCTTTTCATGTGCCAGTTGGCCATCTGGATGTCTTCTTTACACAACTGTCTATTCACCTTAACAGAAGACCATGGGGGAGGGGAAGGGGGAAAAGTTACAGAGAGGGAGGGAGGCAAACCATAAAGACTCTTAAATACTGAGAACAAACTGAGGGTTGATGGGGGTAGGGGGGAGGGGAAAGTGGGTGATGGGCATTGAGGAGGGCACCTGTTGGGATGAGTACTTGGTATTGTATGGAAACCAATTTGACCATAAATTATATTTAATACAAAAAATAAAAAGCAAAAAGCAACAAGAAAATAAGAAGTGTTGGCAAGGAGAAATTGGAATGCTTGTGCCCTGTAGGTCAGAGTGTGAAATGGTAAATGTGCTGTGGAAAATACCCCCATGGATTCTCAAAACAAAAATAGAAACAAAAACATATGATCAAGTAATTCTGCTTCTGAGTTTATAACCAAAGAATTACAAATGGGGTCTTGAAGAGATATTTGCGTATCAATATTTATTGCAGCTCACAATAGCTAAGAGGTAGAGGCAACCCAGATATTTACTGACAAATGGATGAATAAAAAACAGGTTATATATGCATAGAATAATATGCAAATACATATTATGTATATCCTTCCTTATAAAGGAAGGAAAGTCCTTTTTTCTTGGAGTTTCACATCTTTTATTTCAGTCCTTCTACATTCTAAAAGACAAATAATTCCAAAATGACCTGCCTTAATAAAGCAAATATAGAGCTAAATTAAGCTAAAATAAAGAACTTGTGCATACTACTAATGTAACACTGTCACAATTTTTTTACTTTCAGTAAAACAGATTAATTAATTTAATGTTTATTTTTGAGAGGGATAGAGAGATAGAGAGCACTAGGGAGGGGCAGAGAGAGATAGGGAGACAGAATCCAAAGCAAGCTCCACACTGTCAGCCCAGAGCCCCATGGGGGCTCGAAATCAGGAACCATGAAGTCATGACCTGGGCTGAAGCCGGATGCTTAATGACTGAGCCAGCGAGGCACTCTTATTTATTTATTTTAAACTTAAGTATAGTAAAAACACAATATTACATTAGTTTCATGTGTAACATAGTGATTCTACAAGTTTATACATTATTCCGTGTTCACCACAAGTGTAGCTCTCATCTGCCACCATACAACACTATTAAAATATCATTGACTATATTCCTTATGCTGTGTCTTTTATTCTCATGACTTATTCAGTCCATAACTGGAAGCCTGTATCTCCCACTCCCCTTCACCCATTTGGCTTATCTGCACATCCTCCACCCCCTAGCAACCATCAGTTTGTTCTCTGTATTTATAGGTCTAATTCTGCTTTTTGTTCATTTATTTATCTGTTTTGCTTTGTATTGTTTTTAGACTCCACATATGAGTAGAATCATATAGTATTTTTGTCTTTCCAGTCTGATTTATTTCACTTAGCATAATACCCTCTAGGTCCAACCACATTGTTGCAAATGACAAGATCTCATCTTTTTTTATGATTGGATACTATTCCATTATATGTACATAGACACATACATATATGCATATATATACATATACATATACATATACATATACATATACCACTTCTTCCTTACACATTGATCTTTCAGTGGACAATTAGGTTGCCTCTGTATTGTTGCTGTTACAAACAATGCTGCAATAAAAATAGGGGTACACATATCTTTTTGAATTAGTGTTTTCATTTGCTTTAGGTAAATACCCAGTAGTGGAATTACTGGATCATATGATAATTCTATTTTTAATGTTTTGAGGAACCTCCTACTGTTTTCCAAAGTGGCTGTATCAATTTACATTCCCTACAACAGATTGAGTGCTCTTTTTCCCTATGTTCTAGACAACACTTGTTATTTCTTGTCTTTTTGATACTAGCTGTTCTGAATGGTATGAGGTGATATCTCATTGTGATTTTGATTAGCATTTCCCTAATGGTTAATGAGATTGAGCATCTTTTCATTTACCTGTTGGCCATCTCTGTATCTTCTTTACAAAAATGTCTATTCAGGTCCTCTTCTCATTTCAAAAAATGTTTTAAATTTTAATTCCAGTATTATTAACAGACAATGTTATATTAGTGGTGTAATATAATTATGATAATAATATAATGGAATATTATATTAATCTGTCATAAAAAAAGAAATTTTGTTATTTGCAACAAGGGTATAGGCCTAAGTGAAATAAGTATGTCAAAGAAAGACAAATACCATATGATTTCACTCACGTGTGAAATTTAAGAGACAAAACAAATGAACAAAAAAGGGGGAGAGAATCCCAAGCAGGATCCATGCTCTCAGCTCAGAGCCTGACATGGAGCTTGAACTCCCCAACTGTGAGATCATGATCTAAGTTGAAACCAAGAGAAGGATGTTTGACTGAGCCATTCAGGCACACTTAACTCTTCTTTGAATGTTTGGTAGAATTCATCTGAATTCATCTGAATTCATTGATAGCATCAATCTGGTCCTGGGCTGTTATTTTTTGGTAGTTATTTGATTGACAATTCAATTTTGTTACTACTAATTCGTCTGTTTAGATTTTTGCATTTCATTTTGATTCGGTTTTAGAAGATTGTATGTTTTTAAGAATTTATCCATTTCTTCTAGGATGTCAAGTTGGTTGGCATATAATATTTCATAGTATTCTCTTGTAATCCATTGTATTCTGTGGTATCAGTTGTTACTTCTCCTTTCTCATGTCTGATTTAATTTATTTGTTTTTTTTTTTCTTTGTTTGATGACTTTGGCTAAGGGTTTATCAATTTTTTTGATCTTTTCAAAGAACCAGTTCTTGGTTACATTGATATTTTTTTTCTTTTTTTTTTTTTTTTGGTTCTGTCTTTTATTCTACTTTGATCTTCATTATATCCTTCTACTCACCTTGTGCTTTGTTCTTTTTCTAGTTCCTTTAGGTGTAAGTTTAGATTGTTTTTGTTTTTGTTGTTTTGTTTTGAGCTTCTTGTATCTTGAGGTGGGCCTGTATTACTATGTATTTCTGTCTTATAACTGCTTTCACTGCATCCCAAAGATTTTTGACCATTACGATTTTACTTTTACTTATTTTCATGGTTAAATTTTTTTTTATTGCTTCATTGACACAGTAAATGTTTAGTATATTATTTAGCTACCACGTATTTGCGTTTTTTCCATTTTTTTCTTGTAATTTATTTCTAGTTTCATACTATTGTGGTCAGAAAAAATGCATGGTTTGATTTCAATCTTTGTAAATTTATTTATTGAGGCTTGTTTTCTGGTCTAACATGTGATGTATTCTGAAGAATATTCCATGTTAACTAGAAAAGAATGTGTATACTGTTGTTTTGGGATGGAATATAATGTATATATCTGTTATGTCCATGTGTTCCAATGTGTCATTCAAAACCAGTTTCTTTATTGATTTTCTGCCTGGATGACCTATCTGTTGGTATAAATGGGGTGTTAAAGCCCCCTACTATTATTGTATGACCATAAATTCAGCTCTTTCTCTCTGTTAATATTTGCTTTATGTATTTAAATACTCTGTTGTTGGGTGTGTAGATATTTAAAATTGTTATATCCTTTTGTTGGATTGATTCCCTTATCAGTATGTAATGTCTTTCTTTGTCTCTTGTTACAGTCTTTGTTTCAAAGTGTATGTTGTGTGATATAAGTATTGCTACCCCATCTTTTTTTCCCCTTCCATTTGCAGGTAAATGTTTTTTCATTCATTCATTTTAAGTCTTTATGAGTCTTTAGGTCTGAGTTGAGTCTCCTTTAGGCAGATGGTGTTGGTTTTCTATTTATTCCACCACCTTATGTCTCTCGACTGGAGAATTTAGGCTATTTACATTTAAAGTAATTACAATTTTCATTCCAAATTAAAAAAAAATTCTAGTTAGTTAACATATAGTATAATATTGGTTTCCAGAATATAATTTAGTAATTCATTACTTACATATAACACTCCATGCTCATCATGCTAAGGGCCTTCTTATTACCCATCACACATTTAGCCCATACCCTACCTACTTCCCTCCATCAACCCTCAGTTTGTTCTCTATCATTAAGAGTATCTTATGGTTTGCTTCCCTTCCTTTTTTCCCCCTTTCCCCCTTCTCATATGTTCATCTGTTTTGTTTAATAAATTCCACATATGAGTGAAATCATATAGTATTTGTCTTTCTCTGACTGACTTATTTTGCTTAGCATAATACACTCTAGCTCCATGCATTTTGTTGCAATGGCAAGATTTCATTCTTTTTGATGGCTGAGTAATATTCTATTGTATTTATATATCACATCTTCTTTGTCCATTCATCATTTGATGGACACTTGGGCTCTTTCTGTAGTTTGGCTATTGTTCATAATGGTGCATGTACCCCTTCGAATCTGTATTTTTGTATCCTTTGGTACAGTATGGTACTGACAGAAAAACAGACACATAGATAAATGAAATGGAATAGAAAACCCGGAGTTAGACCCACAACTATATGGTCAACTAATCTTAGACAAAGTAGTAAAGAATATCCAATGGAAAAAAAGAAAGTCTCTTCAACAAATGGTGTTGGGAAAACTGAACAGAACATGTAGAAGAATGAACCTGGAGCACTTTCTTACACCATTATGAGAGATGCAGTAGAGAAGCATGAAAGGAAAATACTTCAAAAGGGAAGGGCTGGAGAAGGTGCAGGGCCTTAGGACATGTTTACACAGCTGAACATGGCTGCAGCTTGTAAAAAAAGCCTAGAGCCATTAACATTGTCCAGGGCCAGATCCTCTTTCACACCTGACCCTTCCTAGCATTATAGAAACGAATTAACTTGAAATTCAACCTTGAAAAGCTAAACCATTAAATTGATTAGCACACTTGCTTAGCTGACTTTATGCATGTAGTCTTTAGTAATGTCTTTTATCCTAATAAAAAGAAGCTTCATTCTGGAGTCGGGGCCTCATTCCTACTCGAGTATGAGGACCTTCACTTAACTGCACTTTGTTTGCGGACCTATCTTCTGTGACTCCAGCCATATTCCCTGCAACACACCATACAAAAAATAAATTCAAAATGGTAGAAAGACCTAAATGTGAGACAGGAAACCATCCAAATCCTACAGGAGAAAACAAGCAGCAACCTCTTTGACTTAGGCTGCAGCAACTTTCTAATAAACATGTCACCTGAGGCAAAGGAAACAAAAGCAAAAATGAACTATTGGGACTTCATTAAGATAAAAAAACTTCTGCATAACAAAGGAAACAACCAACAGAACTAAAAGACAACCTGTGGAATAGGAGAAGATATTTGCAAATGATGTATCTGATAAAGGGTTAGTATCCAACATTTAAAAAGAACTTATACTCAACACCCAAAAATCAGATAATCCAGTTAAGAGATGAACAGAAGACATTAATAGACATTTTTCCAAAGATGACATAGAGACGGCTAACAGACATGAAAAGACGTTCAACATCACTCATCATAAGGGAAATGCAAATCAAACCACCATGAGATACCACCTCACATGTGTGAGAATGGCTAAAGTTAACAACACAGGAAACATGTTGGCAAGGATGTGAATAAAGAGGAACCCTCTTACACTGTTGGTGTGAATGCAAACTGGTGCAACCACTCTGGAAAACAGTATGGAGATTCCTCAAGAAGTTAAAAATAGAACAACTCTATGATCCAGCAATTGCACTACTAGGTATTTACCTCAAGTAATTACTTTTTGCATATGTACTTATTACCATTTTGTTAATTGTTTTCTGGTTGTTTTTGTAGTTTCTCTGCGTTTCTTTCTGCTTTTCTTGTTTTCTTTCTTTGTGGTTGATGAGTTTTTGTGGTGTCCTATTCGGATTCTTTATCTTTATTTTTCTTTATCTATGACAGGTTTGGGATTTCTCTTTATCATGAAGTTCCTATATAATATCTTAAGTAAACAACATTCTATATGTATTTGATGGTCAATTAAGTTTAAACACATTCTAGAATAAACAACAAACTTTTATTTACTCCCTCCTCCACTTTTTTTGCATATGTTGTCATATATTACCTCTTTTTATTCATAATTTTCTTATGTCTAATTATGGTCATTTCTTTTCCACTTAAAGAATTTTCTGTAACATTTTTTGTAAGGCTGATTTAGTGCTGACAAACACCTTTACTTTTTGTTTAGAAAACTATCTCTTTTTCATGTTTGAATGATAACCTTGCTTGTAGATTACTCTTGGTTGTAGGTTTTTTCCTTTCAGCACTTTGAATATTATGCCAATCCCTTCTGGTCTCCAAAGTATATGCTGAAATATTAGCTAATAGCCTTGTAAGTTTTCCCTTATAGGTATCTTTATGTTTTTCTCTTGCTGCCTTTAAGATTCCTTATCTTTAATTTTTGACATTTTAATTATTATATATTCTGGTTTGGATGTCCTTGAGTTCATCTTGTTTGGAACTCTATGTTCTTCTTGGACCTGGATGTTTATTTCCTTCCTTAGGTTAAACATGTTTTCAGATATTTCCTCAAGTAAGTTTTCTACCCCTTTGTCTCTCTTTGTTCTGGGACCCATATAATGAAAACATTTGTTCACTTGATTTTGTCCAAGAGATCCCTTAACCTATCCTCATGTTTAAAATTTTATTTATTTATTTATTTATTTATTTGCTGTTCAGCTTGGATGCTTTCCATTACCCTGTCTTCCAGATTTCAGATATATTCTTCTGCATCAATTAATCTACTCAATTCCTTCTAGTGTGTTTTTATTTTAGTTATCATATTATTCAACTCAACTGTTAGTTTTTAATATTTTTCTATCTCTATATTGAAGGTACCTCTGAGTTCTTCAACTCTTCTTTCCAATGTAACAAACATCTTCATAATCAATAGTTTAAATTCTTTATTAAGCATATTGCTTACTCCATTACATTTGTTTTTTCCTCAGGTTTTTGTTTTGTTTCTTCTTTTGGAGTATATTCTTCTGTCTTCCCATTCTGCTCCCCATTTTGTCTCCCCTTTATTTATATGGATTAACTGGATTAGTTACTTGTGAGCTTAAAAGAATGGTCTTGTGTATCCTAATCTTTTATGTATACTTTAAGCTTGGTGACTTTTGTTGGCTGGCTGGAATTTTGGTTGGCATGGACTCTGGGTTCTGGGGTTTTCCATTCAGTGGGTTCCCTGTTAAGCGAGAGAAAGCTGAAGTGGATGCATGGTGGGATGTCTTGGGGTTCTATGTGCTAAGGGTGCTCTGGCTAGACAGCTGAAATTGAAATGGGTTCAAGCCAGGGTGTCCTGGGGTGCTCTGTGCAGGGGTTCTCTGGCAGGGAAGCTGTAACTGAGGCAGTGTGCAAGCCAGAAGGTCCTTGAGCTCTGTGTGCTCAAAAGATAGGTAAAACTAAAGTGGGTGCAAACCCAGGGGACCCATGGCTTTACACACAGAAAGAACTTTGGCACACTAGCTGAAGCTGAAGTGGATGTAAACTGGGGTGTACTATGACTCTAAATTGAGGGTGATCTGAAGGGGCAGCTGGAGCTGATGTGCTATAGGCCTGGAGGTCCTTCGATGCTCCACATAGGGGACACCTTGGAAGAGCATCTAAAGCTAAAATGGGTGCAGGCCAGTGTTATTTCTGGGGTCTTCATGCAAATTGTGTCCTAGCAAGACAGTTGAAGCTGAATTTAGTGGACACTCAGGTGTCCCAAGGTTTTCAGTGCAGGGGACCCCTGGCTGTGACTGGAGCCAAGGCCAGTGTGGTCAGGAGTGTTCTGGGGTGCTCCACACACTTGATGGAATGGCTGAAACCAGTGCAAGCATAAGCCACAGCATTCCAAGGTGCTCTACACAAGGGGCACCCTGGCAAGGTGGCTGAATCTGAAGCAGATAACAGCTAAGAGCTTCTGGAGTGCTCTGCATTGAGGGTGACCTACCAAGCTGTCTGAAGCTAAAGTGTTAGGACCTGTATTGTTAATGTGTGATTTGCACCTTTGTCAACTTGGCTTGAAGGCTGGGTTTATAGTGAGCCTTTATACAGATGTCCTGATGTGTATCACCCTGTGATCACCTTGGTAGGATGGCTGGGGCTGGTGTGAGCTAGGGGCTTAAGGCTCACTGAGGTGGCAAGCTAGTTTGGACACTCAGATTGTGTACCAATATATGCTTTTATATATAGTGGAGGGCAGTGTAGTTCATGTTTGTTTGCCCCTCCCACCCAGAGAGCATTTCAGCAGCTACCCTCCACCATTTGGTGGAGTTCCAGGGCTGTCTTTTATATGCTAGCTGCTCTTTTAAACTGCAGCTGTAAAAAAGAAAGGAAAAGAAAAAAAAAAGAGACAAAACGACAACAGAAACTTTTTTTTTCTGGTGTGAGCTCACAGACTTGCTGAGGTGTCAAGCCAGTTATAGCAACAAAACTTTGCTCTGGTATGCACTTTTAAGTTGGAGAGGGAGTATAAACCATGTTGTTCTCCCTCTTCTGACCCAAAGATCATTCCTGCAGGTCCTCTGCCATTTGGTGAGGTTATAGTGTTATCTCTTTTATATGCTAGGTGGTCTTTTAAACCACAGCTTTTGTTTTCCTGTGTTGAAAGAGAGATGAATATGTCCATGGTTCCTCAGTATTATCCCTCCTCACTCTAGTTTGCAGTGTCAGGGGTGGAGGTTCCCTTTGTCACTGTGTCTCCATCTCCCTCGTTGTTTTGTTTTTCTGTTCTATCTTTTGTTGTGCAGTTGTTAAGTCACTCGCAGTTTTTCTTCAGGAAGAATTGTTTTATAAATAGGTATAATTTAGTGTGTTCCAAGGGGGGTTGAGTCCAGGGTCTTCCTAGGTCACTATCTTAGACTTCACCCTCCAGGAAAGAAATTCTGACACATGTTCCAACATAGTTGACACTTCAGGGTATTATGGCAAATGAAATAAGCAAGTCAAAAAAAAGAAAAATACTGTATGTTTCCAGTTATATGATGTGTCTAAAGTAGACAAATTCATTGAGAGAGAAAACAGAATAGTGTTTACCAGAGAGTGGAAGAAGGGAAAAATGGGAGTTGTTGTTAATATGTATAGAGTTTCAGTTTTACAAGATGAAAAATTTCTGGAGGTGTGTTTCACAATAATGTAAATAAAGTTAACAGTCTTTAACTGCACATTTAAAAATGGTTATGATGGAAAAGGAAACACACAGCATTCGCCGCTAATCTATTAAAAAAGCAGAACATGGAAGACTAGATTTAAATGATTATGATCCAAATATATGCTGCAATGAGAATCACTTTAGATCTAAAAACACAAATAGGTTAAAAGTGAAAAGATAGAAAAGATATGTCAGGCAAACTAACCAAATGAGAGCTGGGGTGTCTATACTGATAAAAAAAATAAACTTAAGTTAAAAAGTGGTAATAGAAACAAATAAGGGTATTATATATCAGTAAGAGATCAATTTTGTAAGAGCATATAATAATTATAAACATATACACACCAAAAAATAAAGCCCCAAGATATATGAAGCAAACCTTGACGGAATTGATGAGAGAAAAAAGAAATTCTACAATAATAGTTTGATATTTCAATAACCACTATCAATAATGGACAGAACAACTAGACAAAAGATCAGTAAGGAAATAGAGGACTTGAACAAACACTAAAACCAACTAGACTTAACAGACATGCCCAGAACATTTCATCTAACAATACCGGAATACATATTTTTCTCAAGTGCATATGGAGCAGTCTTCAAGAAATACCGTATGTTAAGCCATGAAATAAGTCTGAATAAATTAAAAGATATTCAAAGCATACAAGGTATATTTACCAACCACAGTGGAATAAAGCTTGAAATCAATAACAAGGAAACTTCAGAAATTCACAAATATATTGATATTAAACAACACACTCTTGGGCAAACAATGGTTAAAATAAGAAATCACAAGGGAAATTTAAAAATGTTTTGGATTATTATTTAGCCATAAAAATAAGGAAATCCTGCCATTTGCAACATGGATGGACTTAAGTCCATTATGCTAAATGAAATGAGTGAGACAGAGAAAAGCAAATACTGTGGGATGTCAGTTATATGTGGAATCTAAAAAAAAAAACAAAGAAAAGCCAAACTCATAAAAAAAGAGATCAGATTTACGGTTTCCAGAGGCAAAGAAGGGGTAATGGGAAAGGAAGTGGGATGAATGTGGTCAAAAAGCATGAACTTCCAAAAATTTTTTCTTTTTTTTTGTACATATATGGGATGATAGATGTTAACTAAACTTAGAGGTATTTTTTTCACAATATATGTAAGTCAAATCATTATGTTGTGCACCTTAAACTTATACAGTGCTATGTGTCAATTATATCTCAAGAAAATGGGAGGGAGGGGAACATGCTCTGAGACAAATGAAAACAAAACCCCAACATACCAAACTTATGGGAATCAGTGAAACCAGTTCCTAGAGAAAAATTCATAACTATAAATGTCTATATTAAAAAGTAATTAATAACTTAAGAGAAGTCAAATAACATAAAACTTAAGCAACTAAGAAAAAGGAACAAAATAAACCCAATTACAATATAAGGAAAGAAATGATAAAGATTATAGAAGTGATAATTTGAAGTAGCAAATAGAAAAACAATAGAGAAAATTAGGAAAACCAAAATTTGGTTATTTGAAAAGATCTACAAAATTGACACAGCTTTAGCTATATTAACTAAGAAAAAAGAGGGAAGACTGAAATTATTAAAACCAGAAATGAAAGTGGATATACTACTATCAACCTTACAGAAATATAAGTTGTAAGAAAATTATAGAATACTGTAAGCAAATGTACACCAAAAAAATTAGTGTAGATGAAATGAAAAAAAAATCCCTAGAAACACACAAACTGTCAAAACTGACTCAACAAGAAACACAAGATTGGAACAAATCTGTTATGGACTGAATTTTTGGATACTCCCCAAATTCATATACTGAAATCCTAGCCCCCGATGTGATTGTTTAGGAATAGAATGTGGGGTTTGGGAATGTGATTAGGTCATGAGTCAAACTCTCATGAATGTAATTGGTGTCCTTATAAAAGAGACCCCAAAGAGCTCTCTCACCCCTTGCTATATTTGAGGACTCAGCAAAAAGATTGCTATGAACTAAGAAGGAGGCCTCCACCAGACACTTAATCTGCTGGCACCTTGATGTTGGATTTCCCAGCTTCTAGAGGTGTGACAAATAAGTGTTTATTATTTAAATCATCCAGTCTTTGGTATTTTTGTAATAGCAGCTTGAACAGACTAAGAAAAGACCTACAAAAAAAAATCGAATAGGGCCAACATGGAGAAGTAGGGGGATACATACTTCCCACGTCTCCCAAACAAAGAAGAGCTTAAGCCAAAGGACTTTGAACCCCAAGAGTCTGGGAGGAAAGGAGACTAAATCTACCAGGAAGAAAATGGGACAACTTGAGAGACCATAGGTGGGTGATTGCAAACTGGGGGAGATAAAATGGGCTGCATAGTCATGAAGGGGAGGGATCCCCTCCTGCCAAGAGACAAAGGGAAGAGAAAGAGTGGCTGGGGAAGTGTAGGACTGGATCTGTACAAGAGAAAAAACATTGGACTGGGGTGGAGAGGGATCCCATCAATAACTGCAAGTTAGAGGATCTCTAACTGCAGATCCCATCTTCCGACTGGGGCCTGCTACCCTGTTCGCACACCTGGGGAGGAGGGGAGTGACCCTTGGGTTCAGTGGTAGATCAGGGGCATGGTACACAGCAGGAGAAACTGGTCCACTCCCCTGAAGAGCTGCGGCACAGAACAAAATCAGCCAGGACCTCATTCCAGACAAGTTTCTCCACTACTGGGGCACATGGAGTGGGAGTTTAATTCCCAGACAAGCCTCCAGGGCAAAGGAGTTGGCGGAATGAGACAGCCTCATCTGCGCCTGAGGCACAGCGAGGATGGCTCCAAAGGAATGATTTGGGACACTGGGTGGTAGAGAAGAGACTGGGGGGGGGGGAGCCAATTTTCTCCCCACCACCACCACCACCAATTTTCTCCCCACCACCACCACCAAGGGCATGAGGGATCGTACTTGGGGCCCACAATGGAGGCAGGACCACATTACCCCAAACCACACCGCTCTGTGCTGGGTAACTACGTATCCACTGGAGTAGGATAGATGCTGTGGAACTAGATGGACAGTTCCTCTGGACCAATGCTACAGCATTGACTGGATTAATTCTAGGACAATTATGGAAATATAGATATAACCCCCCCCATTTCTCCTCCTTATCTCTTCCCTCCTCAAGGTTGGCTACTCTGGTTATTGGTTTGTTTAAACAGACATACTTAATCCACTCTCTTGATCATGTTCTACACCTCCTTCTTTAGATTTCTTTCTCTCTTTCTGGAAAAATCAAGCCATATACTTTATCCATCTGGGTAATTTTATCTTCATTTCTTTTACCACTTCCTACCTTATTTTCCTTTCTCTATCTCTGGATTAAGCCTTTTAGTCTCTCTGCCTGGTCAATGTGTATTTTTCCTTTATGCACACCGCTGTCATTTCTCTCTTTGTATGTGCTCTTCCATGAGCACTGCCTTCACCCTGTTCTTTACTTGTAGCTGGTGTTTCTGGTTTCTTGCTTTTGGATTGTTTTTAGGTTTTAGTTTTTGTTTCTTTGTTTTATTTATGTGTTTGTGTGTTTTGTCTCCTGTTTCTCTGTCAGTTTTTTTTCCTTTACAGGTATACTTCAAGGAACAAATCAAAGCAAACCTGGTGGAGGGTTCAAAACATCACTATGAGTAGGGAAATAAAATAACCAAAGTAACAACAGACAGCAAGTAACGCTCTCCAAAAAACACCTCCTGAAGGGCCAGACCCTGGACAGTGTATGACCCCCATTTAATGTAACAGTGCTCGCAGGTGTAGAGCAAATAACAAGCTTTTAAAACTCATAAGGGGCAGAAAACTAGCCAAAATGATGAAATGGAAAAATTCCTCTCAAAAAAATTCCAGAAAGAAATGACAGATAAAGAATTGATCAAAAAGATTTAAGCAATATAACGGAACAAGAATTTAGAATAATAGTCCTAAAATTAATTTCTGGGCTTGAAAAAAGCATAGAGGACAGCAGACAATCTATTGTTACAGAGATCAAGGGACAAAAAAATAGTCATGATGAACTAAGTAAATGTTATAAAGAGGTGCAAAATAAAACGAAGGGGCCACAGAGTGGATTGAAGAGGCAGAGGGGAGAATAAGTGAATTAGAAGATAAAATTATGGAAAAAGAGGAAGCTGAGAAAAAAAGAGAGAAATCCAGGAGTACCAGGGGGAGAATTAGAGAACTAAGCAATTCAATCAAACAGAGCAATATCTGTAACATAGGAATTCCAGAAGAAGAAGAGAGAGGGAAAGGGGTTGAAGGTATACTTAAACAAATCATAGCTGAGAACTTCCCTGATCTGGAGAAGGAAACAGGAATAGAAATTCAAGAGGCACAGAGAACTCCTTTGAGACATAACTTGAATGAATCTTCTGCATGACATATCATAGTGAAACTGGAAAAATACAAAGATAAAGAGAGAATTCTGAAAGCATCCAGGGATAAACGGGCCTTAACATACAAAGGTAGACACATGGGGTAGTAGCAGATCTATCTACTGAAACTTGGCAGGCCAGAAAGGAATGGCAGGAAATCTTCAATGTGATGAACATAAAAAATATGCAGCCAAGAATCCTTTATCCAGCAAGCCTGCAATTCAGAATAGAGGGAGATATAAAGGTTTTCCCAAACAAAATTTGAAGGAATTCATCACCACTAAAACAGCCCTACAAGAGATCCTAAGGGGGATTCTGTGAGTGAAATGTTGCAAGTACCACAAAGTACCAGAGACATCACTACAAGCATGAAACCTACAGACATCACAATGACTCTAAAAACATTATTTCAATGGTAATATTGAATGAAAATGGATTAAATTCTCTAACCAAAAGACATAGGGTATTAGAACGTACAAAAAAACAAGACCCATCTATTTTCTGTCTACAAGGGACTCATTTTAGATCTGAGGACACCTTCAGATTGAAAGTGAGGGGATGAAGAAATATCTATCCTACTACTGGAAGTCAAAAGAAAGCTGGAGTAGCCATACTTATATCAGACAAACTAGATTTTAAATTAAAGGCTGTAACAAGAGATGAAGAAGGGCATTATATAATAATTACAGGGTCTACCCATCAAGAAGAGCTAACAATTATAAATGTCAATGCACCAATTTCGAGTGCCTCCAAATATATAAAACAATTAATCACAAACATAAACAACCTTATTAATAAGAATGTGGTAATTGCAGGGGACTTTAATACTCCACTTACAACAAAGGATAGATCATCTAGACAGAGAATCAATAAAGAAAAAGGGCCCTGAATGATACATTGGATCAGATGGACTTGACAGATATATTTAGAACTCTACATCCCAAAGCAACAGAATATACTTTCTTCTCGAGTGCACATGGAACATTCTCCAAGATAGATCGCATACTGGGTCACAAAACAGACCTTAATAAGTATAAAAGAGTTAAGATAATACCATGCACACTTTCAGACCACAATGCTATGAAACTTTAAAACAACCACAGGAAAAAGTCTGGAAAGCCTCCAAAAGCATGGAGGTTAAAGAACACCCTACTAAAGAATGAATGGGTCAAAAGGCAATTAGAGAAGAGATTTAAAAATATATTGAAACACATGAAAATGAAAAGACAACAATCCAAATGCTTTGGGATGAAGTGAAGGAAGTCCTGAGAGGAAAATACATTGCAATCCAGGTCTATCTCAAGAAACAAGAAAAATCCCACACACAAAATCTAACAGCACACCTAAAGGAAATGGAAGCAGAACAGCAAAGACACCCCAAACCCAACAGAAGAAGAGAAATAATACAGATCAGAGCAGAAATAAACAATATAGAATCTAAAAAACTGTAGAGAGATCAATGAAACCAAGAGTTGGTTTTTTGAAAAAATAAACAAAATTGACAAACCTCTAGCAAGGATTCTCAAAAAAGAAAAGGGAGATAACCCAAATAGATAAAATCATGAATGAAAATGGAATTATTACAATGAATCCCTCAGACTTACAAGCAATTATCAGGGAATACTATGAAAAGTTACATGCCAACAAACTGGACATCCTTGAAGAAATGGACAAATTCTTAAACATCCACACACTTCCAAAATTCAAATAGGAAGAAACAGTAAATTTGAACACACCCATAACCAGTGAAGAAATTGAATCAGTTATCAAAAATATCCCAGACTTTAGCTTCCACTACAAACTGTAATCATCAAGACAGCATGGTATTGGCACAAAAACAGAAACATAGCCAATGGAATTGAATAGAGACTCCAGAATTGAACCCAGAAAAGTATGGCTAACTAATCTTTGACAAGCAGGAAAGAATATCCAATGGAAAAGAGACAGGCTCTTTCACAAATGGTGCTGGGAGAACTGGACAGCAACATGCAGAACAATAAAATTAGACCACTTTCTGACACCATTCACAAAAATAAACTCAAATGGATGGAGGACCTGAATGTGAGACAGGAAACCATCCAAACCCTAGAGGAGAAAGCAGGAAAAAACCTCTCTGACCTCAGTCGCAGCAATTTCTTACTTGACACATCTCCAAATGCAAGGGAATTAAAAAGCAAAACTTAACTATTTATTGGGACCTCATCAAGATAAAAGGATTCTGCACTGCAAAGGAAACAATCAACAAAACTAAAAGGCAACCAATGGAATGGGAAAAGATATTTGCAAATGACATATCAGACGAAGGGCTGGTATCCAAAATCTATACAGAACTCACCAAACTCCACACCCAAAAAACAATCCAGTGAAGAAATGGGCAGAAAACATGAATAGACACTTCTCTAAAGAAGACATCCAGATGGCCAACAGGCATATGAAAAGATGCTCAAGGTCACTCCTCATCAGGGAAATACAAATCAAAACGACACTGAGATACCACCTCACACCAGCCAGAGTGGCTAAAATAAACAAATTAGGAGACAATAGATGCTGGAGAGGTTGTGGAGAAATGGGAACCCTCTTGCCCTGTTGGTGGGAATGCAAACTGGTACAGCCACTCTGGAAAACAGTGTGGAGGCTCCTCAAAAAATTAAAAATAGATCTACCCCATGACCCAGCAGTAGCACTGCTAAGAATTTACCCAAGGATACAGGAGTGCTGATGCATAGGGGCACTTGTACCCCAATGTTTACAGCAGCACTCTCAACGATGGCCAAATTATGGAAAGACCCTAAATGTCCATCAACTGATGAATGGATAAATAAGTTGTGGTTTATATATATAATGGGATATGACTTGGCAATGGGAAAGAATGAAATCTGGCCATTTGTAACAACGTGGATGGAACTGGAGAGTGTATGCTAAGTGAAATATGTCATACAGAGAAAGATACTATATGTTTTCACACTGATGTGGATACTGAGAAACTCAACAGAAGACCATGGGGGAGAGGTAGGGAGAAAAAAGTTACACAGAGGGAGGGAAGCAAACCACAAGAGCCTCTTGGATACCAAGAACAAACTGAGGGTTGATGGGGGTGGGGGATAGGCAAACGTGGGTGATGGGCATTGAGGAGGGTACTTGTACGAGTGAGCACTGGGTGTTGTATGGAAACCAATTTGTCAAAAAATTATATGAAGAAAATAAAAACGTAAAAATATAATATAAAAAATAAAAAAATAAGAAAATAAAATCATCAATCAATAGCCTCCCCCCAAAAAAGTACAGAACTATATGATTTCACTAATGAATTATACAAATCATTTAAAAAAGAATTAACACCAATTTTTCTCAAATACTTCAATACAAAAGAACACTTACCTTATTCTATAGGGTCAACACTACCCTGATCCCAAAGGCAAACAAAGACATCACAATAAAAAAAGAAAAACTACAGATAAATAACTCTTATGAATATACATACAAAAATACTTAACAATGTACTATAAAATGAATTTTACAGCATATGAAAAAAATGCTGGGATTTTTTTTATACTCTAATGAGATTTTTATCTCAGAAATGCAAGAGTGGTCTAAAATACAAAAACAATAAAAAAAAGTAAAATAAAATAAAATACAAAAACAATCAATGTTAATAGAAAGAAGGGGAGACCCACACATGATTATCTCTAATGATGGAGGAAAAGAAATTAACAACATCCACCTATTTTTATGATGAAAATACACAACAAACTTGGATTGGAAAAAAATTACCTCAACCAGATAAAGAGCTTTATGAGAAATCCATATCCCAAATCACGCAGTGTGAAAGACTGAGTGATTTCCCCTTATGATCAGGATATATATGGATGCCTATTTTTTCCACTTTTGTTCAACAGTGTACTTGGATTATCTACCTAGAGCAATTAAACTATTAAAATAAATAAAGTCATCAAAGTTGAAGAGGAAGAAAATTATCTCACTTTGCAGATGTCATGATCATATACATCGACTGTTATAAAGAATCCCCCAAAAAGCTATCAGGGCTCCTAAACAAATTCCGTCAAGTTTCAGCATATAAGATCAACATACAAAAAATGAAATGTTTTTGTATACACTAGCAATGAAAAATCCTAAAATAAAATTAAGAAAACCATTTCATTTAAAATAACGTCCAAAAACTTAAATAAACACCTAGGGATAAATTTCACCTAGCAAGTGAAATACTTGTATATTGAAAACTGCAAAACACTGCCAAGGAAATTAAAGAAGACCTAAATAAATGGAATGACATCCTGTGTTGGTGGATTAGAAGACTTAATATTGTTATGTTGGCAATACTACTTAATGTGGTTAACAGATTCAATGGCATCCTTATTAAAAGTGCAAGAGCTTTTTAAAAAAAATTTTGCAGATGAGAAAAAGTTAATACTAAATTCATATGGAATTGCAAGGGGCTACAAAAAACAAAAAAAAAAGTGGGAGAAGTCACACTTCTGATTTCAAAACTTAGTACAAAGTGACAGTAATGAAAATAGTATGTTACTGGTATAAGGATAGAGTAATGAAATAGAACGGAGTATCCAGAAATAAACCCATATATCTATGGCCAAGTGATTTTTGAAAAGTATGGCAAATTCACTCAATGGAGAAAGGAGAATATATTCAACAAAAGTTTCTGCCATATGCTACAGAAAGCCCTTCTCCTGAGGGAAGGTGACTTTAGTTCTATTCAGTTCTTTACCTTATTGAGTGAGGCCCATCCATGTTGTAGAGGGCAAACTGTTTTAATTAAAGTCATTGATTTAAATGTTGATTTTATCCACATATCTCAGAAAGGGCTAGTATCCAAAACATACAAGGAGTTTCTACAACTCAATACCAAAAAGACAAAAATCCAATTAAAAAAGGAGCAAAGGACTTGAATATGTATTTGTCCAAAGAAGATATGCAAATTACCTATGAAAAGGTGCTCAACATCACTAACCATTAGGGAAATTCATTTTTTTAACATGAAATTTATTGCCAAATTGGTTTCCATACAACACCTGGTGCTCAGCCCAACAGGTGCCATTCTCAGTGACAATCACCCACTTTCCCCTCCCTCTCACCCCCATCAACCCTCAGTTTATTCTCAGTTTTTAAGAGTCTCTTATGGTTTGCCTCCCTCCCTCTCTAACTTTTTTTCCCTTCCCCTCCCCCATGGTCTTCTGTTAAGTTTCTCAGTATCCACATCAGTGTGAAAACATATAGTATCTTTCTCTGTATGACATATTTCACTTAGCATACACTCTCCAGTTCCATCCACGTTGTTACAAATGGCCAGATTTCATTCTTTCCCATTGCCAAGTCATATCCCATTATATATATAAACCACAACTTATTTATCCATTCATCAGTTGATGGACATTTAGGGTCTTTCCATAATTTGGCCATCGTTGAGAGTGCTGCTGTAAACATTGGGGTACAAGTGCCCCTATGCATCAGCACTCCTGTATCCTTGGGTAAATTCTTAGCAGCGCTACTGCTGGGTCATGGGGTAGATCTATTTTTAATTTTTTGAGGAGCCTCCACACTGTTTTCCAGAGTGGCTGTACCAGTTTGCATTCCCACCAACAGGGCAAGAGGGTTCCCATTTCTCCACAACCTCTCCAGCATCTATTGTCTCCTAATTTGTTTATTTTAGCCACTCTGGCTGGTGTGAGGTGGTATCTCAGTGTCGTTTTGATTTGTATTTCCCTGATGAGGAGTGACCTTGAGCATCTTTTCATATGCCTGTTGGCCATCTGGATGTCTTCTTTAGAGAAGTGTCTATTCATGTTTTCTGCCCATTTCTTCACTGGATTGTTTTTTGGGTGTGGAGTTTGGTGAGTTCTGTATAGATTTTGGATACCAGCCCTTCGTCTGATATGTCATTTGCAAATATCTTTTCCCATTCCATTGGTTGCCTTTTAGTTTTGTTGATTGTTTCCTTTGCAGTGCAGAATCCTTTTATCTTGATGAGGTCCCAATAAATAGTTAAGTTTTGCTTTTTAATTCCCTTGCATTTGGAGATGTGTCAAGTAAGAAATTGCTGCGACTGAGGTCAGAGAGGTTTTTTCCTGCTTTCTCCTCTAGGGTTTGGATGGTTTCCTGTCTCACATTCAGGTCCTCCATCCATTTGAGTTTATTTTTGTGAATGGTGTCAGAAAGTGGTCTAATTTTATTGTTCTGCATGTTGCTGTCCAGTTCTCCCAGCACCATTTGTGAAAGAGCCTGTCTCTTTTCCATTGGATATTCTTTCCTGCTTGTCAAAGATTAGTTAGCCATACTTTTCTGGGTTCAATTCTGGAGTCTCTATTCAATTCCATTGGCTATGTTTCTGTTTTTGTGCCAATACCATGCTGTCTTGATGATTACAGTTTGTAGTGGAAGCTAAAGTCTGGGATATTTTTGATAACTGATTCAATTTCTTCACTGGTTATGGGTGTGTTCAAATTTACTGTTTCTTCCTATTTGAATTTTGGAAGTGTGTGGATGTTTAAGAATTTGTCCATTTCTTCAAGGATGTCCAGTTTGTTGGCATGTAACTTTTCATAGTATTCCCTGATAATTGCTTGTAAGTCTGAGGGATTCATTGTAATAATTCCATTTTCATTCATGATTTTATCTATTTGGGTTATCTCCCTTTTCTTTTTTGAGAATCCTTGCTAGAGGTTTGTCAATTTTGTTTATTTTTTCAAAAAACCAACTCTTGGTTTCATTGATCTCTCTACAGTTTTTTAGATTCTATATTGTTTATTTCTGCTCTGATCTGTATTATTTCTCTTCTTCTGTTGGGTTTGGGGTGTCTTTGCTGTTCTGCTTCCATTTCCTTTAGGTGTGCTGTTAGATTTTGTGTGTGGGATTTTTCTTGTTTCTTGAGATAGACCTGGATTGCAATGTATTTTCCTCTCAGGACTTCCTTCACTTCATCCCAAAGCATTTGGATTGTTGTCTTTTCATTTTCATGTGTTTCAATATATTTTTAAATCTCTTCTCTAATTGCCTTTTGACCCATTCATTCTTTAGTAGGGTGTTCTTTAACCTCCATGCTTTTGGAGGCTTTCCAGACTTTTTCCTGTGGTTGTTTTAAAGTTTCATAGCATTGTGGTCTGAAAGTGTGCATGGTATTATCTTAACTCTTTTATACTTATTAAGGTCTGTTTTGTGACCCAGTATGCGATCTATCTTGGAGAATGTTCCATGTGCACTCGAGAAGAAAGTATATTCTGTTGCTTTGGGATGTAGAGTTCTAAATATATCTGTCAAGTCCATCTGATCCAATGTATCATTCAGGGCCCTTTTTCTTTATTGATTCTCTGTCTAGATGATCTATCCTTTGTTGTAAGTGGAGTATTAAAGTCCCCTGCAATTACCACATTCTTATTAATAAGGTTGTTTATGTTTGTGATTAATTGTTTTATATATTTGGAGGCACTCGAAATTGGTGCATTGACATTTATAATTGTTAGCTCTTCTTGATGGGTAGACCCTGTAATTATTATATAATGCCCTTCTTCATCTCTTGTTACAGCCTTTAATTTAAAATCTAGTTTGTCTGATATAAGTATGGCTACTCCAGCTTTCTTTTGACTTCCAGTAGTAGGATAGATATTTCTTCATCCCCTCACTTTCAATCTGAAGGTGTCCTCAGATCTAAAATGAGTCCCTTGTAGACAGAAAATAGATGGGTCTTGTTTTTTTGTACGTTCTAATACCCTATGTCTTTTGGTTAGAGAATTTAATCCATTTTCATTCAATATTACCATTGAAATAATGTTTTTAGAGTCATTGTGATGTCTGTAGGTTTCATGCTTGTAGTGATGTCTCTGGTACTTTGTGGTACTTGCAACATTTCACTCACAGAATCCCCCTTAGGATCTCTTGTAGGGCTGTTTTAGTGGTGATGAATTCCTTCAAATTTTGTTTGGGAAAACCTTTATATCTCCCTCTATTCTGAATTGCAGGCTTGCTGGATAAAGGATTCTTGGCTGCATTTTTTTATGTTCATCACATTGAAGATTTCCTGCCATTCCTTTCTGGCCTGCCAGGTTTCAGTAGATAGGTCTGCCAGTATTCTTATGGGTCTCCCTTTATAAGTCAGAGCCTGTTTATCCCTAGCTGCTTTCAGAATTTTCTCTTTATGCTTCTATTTTGCCAGTTTCACTATGATATATCGTGCAGAAGATCGATTCAAGTTACGTCTGAAGGGAGTTCTGTGTGCCTCTTGGAAATCAATGCCTGTTTCCTTCTCCAGATCAGGGAAGTTCTCAGCTATGATTTGTTTAAGTATACCTTCAACCCCTTTCCCTCTCTCTTCCTCTTCTGGAATTCCTATTATAGAGATATTCTGTTTGCATCACTTAGTTCTCTAATTCTCCCCTCATACTCCTGGATTTTTTATGTGTCTTTTTCCCAGCTTCCTCTTTTCCATTATTTTATCTTCTATTCTCTCCTCTGCATCTTCAGTCCGTGCTATGGGTGCCTCCATTTTATTTTGCACTTCATTTATATAATTTTTTATTTCCTCATCACTATTTCTTAGTCCTTTGATCTCTGTAGTAATAGATTCTCTGCTGTCCTCTACGCTTTTTCCAAGCCCAGCGATTAATTTTATGACCATTATTCTAAATTCTTGTTCTGTTATATTGCTTAAATCATTTTTGATGAATTCATTAGCTGTCACTACTTCCTGGAGTTTCTTTTGAGGAGAATCCCTCCATTTCATCATTTTGGGTAGTCCTTGCGGTAGCTCCAAACTTTAGGGCACTTCCCCTGTGCTATCTGGAGTAACTTGTGGTGGCGGGCTGGTCACAGTCAGACTTGATGTCTGCCCCCAGCCCACTGCTGGGGCCACAGTCAGACTGGTGTGTACCTTATCTTCCCCCCCCCCAGGGGCAGGACTTACTTTCGAGTAGTGTGGCCCCTGTCTGGGCTACTTATCCACTGCCAGACTTGTGGTGCTGCTTCAATGGGATCTGGCCAAGGACATAGTAGATTTTATGGGTCTGCAAGGAGCACAGGGTCTGGACGGGCAGGCTTAGCTCACTTTGCCATCAGTGGTCCTCTGAGGGAAGGGCCTTGTAGCACCAGGAGGAGGCAGCCCTGTTGGAGGGATGGATCCACAGAAGCACAGTGTTGGGCATTTGGGCGGTGCAAGCAAGTTCAGTGAGGGGAAATGGATCCCTTTGGAATTCGGCTGGGGGATGGGAGAGGGAAATGGTGCTTGCTAGCTCTTTTGTTTCCCCTCTGAGCTGAGCTCTGTCTTCCAGGGCTCAGCAACTCTCCATCAGAGTAATTAAAATCAAAAGCACATTGAGATATCATCTCACCTTTTAAGGTGGGCATAATAAAAAAACAAAGTTAGTAGGTGTTTCTGAAGATGTGGAGAAATTATAATCCTTATATATTGTTGGTAGGAATACAAAATCATGCAGTCACTTTGGAAAACAGCATGGAGGTTTTTTAAAAATTTTAAAATAGAACTACCTTATTCTCCAGAAATCTCACTTTTAGGCCTATGTCCCAAATCACTGAAATCATGATCTTTAGGAGATATCTGCACTACCATTTTCATTGCAACATTATTCACAGTAGCCAAGATATGGAAACAATCTAAGATATGGCAACAACCTAAGTATCCATCAAAACATGATTTGATAAAGAAAATAAAAGTAGTATATTCTTCCAATGGAATATTATTCAGCATAAAAAGAAGGAAATCCTGTCATATCATTCATATGAATAAAAGTGGAGAACATTATGCTAAGTGAAATAAACCAGTGATGGAAAGACAAATACTACATGATTCCACTTACATGAGTTATGTAATCCAATTCATGAAGAAGAGACTAGAATGAGGGTTACCAGGGGCAGGGCAGAAGGGGACATGATGTGTTGTATTTCAGTGTGTATAAAATTTCAGTCATGCACCATGAATAAGTTCTAGACTTCTACTGCAAAGTATAGTGCCCTATAGTTAACAATAGTATATTATGTATTAAAAAATGCTTAAGAAGGTAGATTTTGTGTTAAGCATTATCCCTAAAAACCCAACGGGGCACAAGGAAATTTTGCAGCCTGTGGATATGTATATTATCTTGACTGTGGTGATGGTTTCATAGGTGTATGCATATTTATCAACTTGTATAACTTAAATATGTGCAGTTTTTTATTTTAAGTATATCTCAATAAAACTGTTAAAAAGTGAATGTTATCCTCATACAGAAACACCCTCACAGAAACATCCAGAATATTGTTACTTCACTCCACACAGAGACAGGAAGATGGAGGTGGAGTAGGAGGCCCCTAGGGTCACCTTGTCTCAAGGATACAACTAGGCAACTATCAAATCACACTAAGTACTCCAGAAATTGGCCTGAAGACTGAAGGAACAAACTACACAACTAAAGGGAGAGAAGAGGCTACATGTAAGGATGTAGGAAGTGTAGAGATGTAGTTTAGGGGACAAACAGATCCTGGATCCCATGGAGGGGAGGGCTCCCTGGTCATACACAAGGGTGAGAGAGAGGAGAACACAGGGGAATGCACAAGGAGAATGTTTCCCCATAGTCATTGGGTTGGAAAACAAGAGAAGCTGAGTTTCATAAGTTCTTGCAACTGGTGGGGCTTAAAGCCTGGAGTTTTAAAGGTCGACAAGCTTGACTGGGATAGAGACTGGAGGGCACTGTACTACTCTTGGAGAGAAGGCAGGCAAACAACTCCAGGGCATAAGGCATGGAAACAATGATCAGAAGAGTGCCTAGGGCAAACACTGGGGGATTATTTGATCTTCTTGAGGCTTGTCCCTGAGAGGCAGCATTCACCTCTCTGGGAACAAAGGAGCTGGCCAGGACCATATCCCTCTCTTGTCCCTCAGAGTAAACACAGAGCCACCTGTGGGAATAATTTTAGCACTGATACTGCCTGCCTAACTTGCTTACACTAAGCTCCAGCTCCCTGTGCTCCAGTGGAAAAGCCACTCTCAGTCAAACTTACCTCATTCCCACTGCAGTAGGCCCCTCCCTGAAAAGACCAGCATGAACCACTTCCCACACCATATCTCTTGACCAGAGTTCTGCAGGGCCATAGTTATGGTGGAGATGGTGACAGGTATCATTTCACAAACAGACAAGAGCACACTTATTTAGAACTCTCCACATTCAGGCCTGGGACCAAACACTGCACACAGCAGGCAAGAAGAGCCTCTGGAGATGACTCACTTGAAAGATAAAGTGTCCAGGACACAACAGCAGAGTGCATGCAGCACACAATAGAAACACTCCCTGAAGCAGCAGGCCCTGGGCACTACATGTCTTCTTCTTCATAAGGCCATTGCTTTCAGGAGCAGGAGACATAATTGGATTTTCTAACACAGTGAAGCAGTAAGAGACTTAGACAAAATGAGAAGACAGAGGAATTCATCCCAAATGAAAGAACAAGGTAAGACCAGAGATCTAAGTGAAATAGATATAAGTAACATGTATAATAGAGAATGAAAAGAAACAATCACTAGAATACTCACTGGACTTGAGAAAAAAATAGAAAACATCAGTGAGACCCTTAATACAGAGACAAAAGAGTTAAAAAAAGAATCAATCAGAGAATAAGAATGTAATAAATGAGATTAGAAACATACTTGATGCAATAAATAGCAGGCTGGAAGAAGCAGAGGAACAAATTAGTGACCTCGAAGACAAAGTAATGGAATACAATAAAGCTGAACAAAAGAGAGAAGAATTATGCAAAAACAAGAATGGACACAGAGCTTAGTGACTCCATCACATGTAATAACATTTGTATTATAGGGGTCCCAGAAGAGGAAGAAGGAGGAGGAAGAGGAAGGAGGAGGGAGAAAAGGGGGCAGCAAATTTATTTCAAGAAATAGTAGCTGAAAACTTCTCTAATCTGGTCAAGGAAACAGACATCCAGATCCAGGAAGCACAGAGAACTCCCATTAAAATCAACTAAAGCAGGCCTACACTAAGACATTTTGTAATTAAACTTGTAATTTATAGTGATAAAGAAAAAACTTTCAAAGCTACAAGCAAAATAGTAAGCTACAAGGGGAAATGCATAAGGCTAGCAGGATATTTTTCAACAGAAACTGTGGGCTAGAAGAGAGTGGCATGATATATACAAAGTGCTGCATGGGAAAAAACTGCAGCCAAGAACATACTATCCAACAAGGCTATCATTCAGAATAGAGGAAGATATACAGTTTCCCAGACAAACAAAAAATAAGGGGTTCATAGCCACTAAACTACCCTTGCAAAAAATATTAAAGGGGGACTCTTTGAGTGGAAGGAAGAAACTAATAGTGACAGTATGAAGGTAGGAAACAGAAAAACAGTTAAAATGAATATTTCTATAAAAAATCAAAGAACTCACCAAAAAAATATATAAAATATGACAACAAATACCTAAAACAGGGAGGTATATGAGAAGGAGAGAAGAAAAAGATTTCAAACTTAAATGATCATCAACTTAACATAGACTGCTATATGCAGGAAAGGTCATATACCAACCAGTGGTAACCATATATCAAAAACCAGTAATAAACATGCAAAAAAGAATGAAATCCAAATATATCACTAAAGAAAATCAGCAAAACATGAAAGAGAGAAAGACAAGAAAGGATCAGAGAAAATCTCCAGAAACAATGACAAAATAAGTAATAACATGGCAATAAATGCATATCTATCAATACTTTCTTTAATGTAAATGGAGCAAAAGACATAGGGTGACATAATGGACAAAAAACAAGACCAATCTATATAGTGCCTACAAGAGACTCATTTGAGGTCTAAAGACACCTGCAGATTGAAAGTGAGGGGATGGAGGCTTCTGGGTGGCTCAGTTGGTTAAGCGACCGAATTCAGCTCAGGTCATGATTTCATGGTTCATGAGCTTGGGCACCGGATTGGGCACTCTGCTGTTAGCACAGTCCACTTCAGATCATCTGTCCCCCTCTCTCTCTGCTCCTCCCCTGCTCATGCGTGCTCCCTCTCTCTCTAAAAAAATAAAATAAACATTAAAAATATTAAAAAAAGAAGAAAGTGAGGAGATAGAAAAACATTTATCATGCAAATGGTTGTCAAAAGAAAGCCAAGTTAGCAATACTTACACTGGACAAACTATGCTTTAAGACAATGATTGTAACAGACAAAGAAGGACACTATATAATCAAAAGAGTACAATCCAACAAGAAGATATAACAATTGTGAATATTTATGCACAAAACATGAGACAAAGAAGGACACTATATAATCAAAAGAGGACAATCCAACAAGAAGATATAACAATTGTAAATATTTATGCACAAAACGTGAAAGCACCCAAGTACATAAAACAATCACAAACATAAAGGAACTAATAGATTAAAAAACAATAATAGTAGGGGACTTTGACACCTCACTTATGTCAATAGACAGATCATCTAAACTGAACATCAACAAAGGAATAATGCTTTTCAATGACACAGTGGAACATATGGATTTAACAGGTATATTCAGAACATTCCATCCTGAAAAAGCAGAATACACATACTTTTCAAGTGCACATGGAACATTCTACAGAATACATGACATATAGCCCACAAACCAGACTTCAATAAATTCAATTATATTGAAGTCATACTGACATCTTTTCACAACGCTGTGAAAATAGAAGACAACCACAAGAAAAATATTTGGAAAGATCAAAAATACATGGAGGTTAAATAACATGCTACTAAACAAAGAATGGGTCAACCAGGAAATCAAAGAAGAAATTAAAAATACATGGAAACAAATGAAAATGTAAACACAACGATCTAAAACCCCTGGGATGCAGCAAAAGCGGTTTTAAGATAGAAGTGTTGGGGCCCCTATGTGGCTCAGTATGTTGAGCAGTTGACTCTTTATTTCAGCTCAGGTCATAATCTCATGGTTGTGAGAAGGAGCCCTGCATTGGGCTCCATGCTGAGTGTGGAGCCTGCTTGGGATTCTCTCTCTCCCTCTGTCTCTGCCCTCCCCCACTCATGCATTCTCTCTCTCTCTCTCTCTCTCTCTGTCTCTCAAGATTAATAAATTTAAGGGGCATCTGGGTGGCTAACTTGATTAAGCGTCCAACTTGGCTCAGGTCATGATCTTGTGGTTTGTGGGTTTGAGCTGTGAGCCAGTCTCTGTGCTGACAGCTTGGAGCCTGGAGCCTGCTTCAGATTCTGTGTCTCCCTCTCTTTCTGCCCCTCCCCCACTCATGCTGTCTCTCTCTGTCTCAAAAATAAAAAGGTTTTTAATTAATAAATAAACTTAAAAAAAGAAAGAAATATATAGAAATACAGGCCTACCTCAAGAAGCAAGAAAAAGTTGAAATAAGCAACCTAACTTTATACCTAAAGAAACAAGAAAAAGAAGAATAAATGAAGCCTAAATCCAGCAGAAGGAAGGAAATAAAGATCAGAGCAGAAATAAATGATATAGAAACTAAAACAAAACAAAACAAAACAAAACAATAAAATAGATCAATGAAACCAGGAGCTGTTTCTTTAAAAGACTGATAAAATTAAAAGATTGATAAAATTGATAAAATTTGCCAGACTTACTACAAAAAAGAAAGGACCCAAATAAATTAAATCATAAGTAAGGTAGGAGATATTACAACATATACCACAGAAATACAATTATAAGAAAATATAATGAAAAATTACATGCCAACAAATAGAACAAACTGGAAGAAATGGGTAAATTCTTAGAAACATATAAGTTAACAAAACTGAAAAAAGGAAGAAAAAGAAAACTTGAACAGACTGATAACCAGCAAAGAAATTTAATCAGCCATCGAAAATCTCCCAAAAAACAAAAGTTCAGGGTCAGATGACTTCACAGGCAAACTCGATCAAACATTTAAGAGAGAGTTAATACCTATTCTTCTCAAACTATTCCAAAAACTAGAAGAGGAAGATAAACTTCCAAATTCATTCTATGAGGCCCTCATACCAAAATGGAATAAAGACAGTAAAAAAAAGAGAAATACAAGCCAATATGTCTGATGAACATAGATGCAAAAATCCTCAACAAAATACTAGCAAGCTGAATCCAAGAATATATTAAAGAAATCGTTCCCCAGGATCAAGTGGGATTTATTCCTGGGTTGCAAGTTTGGTTCAGCATTCAAAAATCACTCAACTTGATACATCAAATTAAGAAAAGAAAGGGTAAAAGCCATATGATTTTCTCAATAGATGCAGAAAAAGCATTTGACAAAGTACAATATACATTCATGATAAAAAAAAAACCCTCAACAAAGTAAGTTTAGAGAGAACATACATCTACATAATAAAGGCCATATATAAAAAGCCCAGAGCTAATATCCTAAATGGGCAATAACTGACAGCTTTTCCTCTATGGTCAGGAGCAAATCAGAGATGTCCACTGTCAGCACTTTTATTCAACATAATACTGGATATCATAGCCACAACAATCAGTGAAGAAAAAAATAGAAGGTATCTAAATACATAAAGAAAAAGTAAAACTTTCACTATTTGCAGATGCCATTATACTATATTTAGAAAACTTGAAAAACTGCACCAAAAAACTGCTAGGACTTATAAACAAAATCAGTAAAGTTGCAGGATAAAAACTCAATGTACAGAAATCTGTTGCATTTCTATATAGCAATAATAAAGAAGCAGAAAGAGAAATCAAGAAATCCCATTTACAAATGCACCAAAAATAATAAGATACCTAGGGATAAACCTAACTAAAGAGGTATAAGACCTGTACTCTGAAAACTATAAAAAATTATAAAAGAAAGTAATTGGTGATGCCACAAAGAAATGGAATGATAGTTCATACTCATGGATTGGAAGAGCAAATATTGTTAAAACATCTACATTACACAAAGCAGTCTACACATTTAGTGCAAAGCTTATCAAGACACCAACAGCATTTTTCACAGAGCAAGAGCAAGCAATCCTAAAATTTGTATGGAATCACAAAAAATACAAAAAATAAAAAACAGAAAAAACAAGAATAGTCATAGCAACCTTGAAAAAGAAAAGTGGACAGAGGCATCAGAATTCCATACTTCAAGTTATATTACAAAGCTGTAGTAATCAAAACAGCATGGTACTATCACAAAAATAGACACATAGATCAACAGAACAGAGTGGAAAATCTGGAAATGAACCCTACAATTTTATGGTCAATTAATCTTCAACAAAACAAGAAAGAGGAGAGCCTGGGGGACTCAGTCAGTTGAATGTATGACTTTTGATTTCAGCTCAATCATGAGCCCAGGGTCATGGGATCAATCCCCATGTAGGGCTCCACATTGAGAATAGAATCTGCTTGAGATTCTCTCTTTCTCTCTCTGCCCCTCTTCCACTCTCTGTCTCTAAAATAAAATTTAAAAAACATGAAAGAATATCATTGGGAAAAAGAAAGTCTCTTTAACAAATCGTGTTTTGAAAACTAGACAAAAGACCAAAATGGGAGACAGGAAACCATAAAATTTCAAGAAGATAGTACAGGCAGTATATTATTTGACATTTATCATAGCAACTTCTTTCTGAATATGTCACTTGAATCGACAAAAACAAAAGCAAAAAAAAAACTATTGTGATATCATCAAAATTAAAAACTTGTACACTCTGAAGGAAACAGCAAAACTAGATGGCAACCCATGGAATTGGAGAACTAGTTTCAAATGACATATCATATAATAGGTTAATATTCAAAATATAGAAAGAACTTATAAAAGTCAACACAAAAAATACAAATAATATCATTAAAAATGGTCAGATGACATGAGCAGACATTTCTCCAAAGAAGACATACAGATGGCCAACAGACACATGAAAAGATGCTTATCATCACTCATGATCATAGAAATGCAAATCAAAACTACAGCTAGATATCACCTCACACCTGTCAGAATAGCTAAAATCAACAACACAAGAAACAACAGGTGTTCGCAAGAATATGGGGAAAGGGGAACCCTCTTGCACTGTTGGTGAGAATGCAAACTGGTGAGGTCACGTGGAAAACATTATAGAGGTTCCTCAAAAATTTAAAAATAGAACTACCTGAGATATAGCAATCCCACTAGTGAGTATTTATTTACACAAAGAATACAGGAACACTAATTCAAAGTGATATATGCACTCCTATGTTTATAGCAACATTATTTGCAATATCCAATATATGGAAGCAACCCAAATGTCAATTAATTGGTGAATGGATAAAGAAGAAGTGGTATATATATTATATATTATATATATTATAAATGTATACATTATAAATATATATACAATTATATTTTTATATATGTATATATATGATGGAATATTACTAAGCCATAAAAAAAGAATGAGTCTTGCCATTTGCAATGACACGGATAGAGCTGTAGAGTATTATGCTAAATGAAATAAGTCAGTCAGAGAAAGACACTGTATGATTTCACTCATATGTAGGATTTAAGAAAGAGAGCATACAAGCAAAAGAGAAAGAGAGAGCAAGAGAATTGCAAACCACAAGATAGACTCTTAACTATAAAAAACAAACTGATGGTTACCAGAAGTGCTGTGGTTGGGTTAAATAGGTGATGAGGATTAAGGAATTCACTGTTTGAGGTGATGTATGGAATTGTTGAATATTGTTCACCTGAAACTAATTTTACACTGTACGCTGACTGGAATTTAAATTGAAACTTTAAAAAAATTGACCATTACGATTTTTAGCAGAAAATATAGGGGTAAATCTTCATGATCTTGTATTTTTTAATAGATTTTATGATGTGACACCCAAAAGATAGATAATAAAAGAAAAAAAAAGGATAAATCGCTCTTCATAAAATAACTTATGTTGCATCAAGGGACATTTTCAAGTAAGTGAAAAAACAAACCTAGAGAATGGAAAAAAAAATGATAAATCACATACTTGATAGTGGTCTAGTATCCAGAATTTATAAAGAACCCTTAAATCTCAACACCAGAAGTTAAACAAGCCAATTAACATGGGCATTCAATTATATAGATGGCCAATAAGCACATGAAAAGAGGCTCAACATCATTAGCTGTCAGAGAAATGCAAATCAAAACTACAATGAGATACACTTCATACCTACTAGAATTGCTATAATAAAAAATTGGAAAATAACACGTTTTAGTGGATGTGGGGAAAATGGAAATCTTATACATTGCAGGTGGAAATGTCTAAAGTGCTACTGCTGTGGAAAACAGTATGGTGACTCCTTAGAAAGTTAAACATAGAATTATGATATGACTCAGCAATTCTCTTCAGTATATACAAAAGTGTTGAAAATAGGCACTCAAACAAATACTTATACATGAGTTCATAGCAACTAAAGTGGGAAAAACTCAAATGTTCATCAATGAATGACTGAATAAACAAATGTGATATAATCATATAATCAAATATTATTTAACAAAAAAAGATTGACTAAATTCTACTCCTGAACCTAATATTACACTGTATGTTAACTAACTTGAATTTAAATAAAAACTTGAAACTACAAAACAAAACAATGAAAGATTGTAATATTGAAAACCACTAAAACATGGATGAACCTTGAGTGCATGATACTAAGTGATACTAAGAAGGCCAAAAGGTCACATATTGTATCATTCTATTTATATGAAATATCCAGAGTAGGTAAATCTGTAGAGACAGAAAGTAGATTGGTGGATGCCGGGGGGTGGAGAAAGGGGAAAATTGGCATGACTGATTAATGAATATGGGAGTTTGTTGTGTAGTGATACAAATGTTTTCTGAACTTAGGTTCTGGATAAAAAAGAGCTTGGATATTACCACTTTATCCCAACAAGTAAGAAGCTGAAAAGACTAAAAAATAAGTATCTCCTCTTTAATCTATAAGAGAGGGGAAGATACAGGGAAAGCTGTTGCTCCTAAAATTGAAGAGACAGGAAAACACAGGGAGTTATGGCTTATCACAAGTGAAATGTTCTGTGGGAACCAGCACTGCATTAGGAAACCCCGAACTATAAATTATGAATTGCTGGATACTCAGAGTTAAATTTTCCAGAGAGACCCAGTCATAGGTTGGCCCTCACAATAATGTGAGATTTACCTACTGGAGCTTGATCAGGTTCCCACAGTAAATATCAGAGAAAATTTTTCTCATTTTTCTGGCAGGAGAAGGGAAAAATGAACGATTTTGAAAGATCGTTCAAGGCTTGTTCTCAGAGGAAACTAGTTAATTGGAGCCAAATCTACTGGGCTATTAGCAGATCTTAACTGACTTGGGAAACACCTGGCAGCTAACTCTCACTTAACACATGGGCTAAAGGAAATAGCCAACTCCAGCTCTCCGTAGCCACCTTGTACCACTTAAGTGGGGAGAAAGAAACAGAAAATCTTGTGAAGTTCACAGACCAGAGGCATAGGCTCACTGAAAGACTGAGATTTAAGTATAGGCTATAGAATGCTTCCGTTCTCTCCACACCTTACAACTACATTACTAAAGGCCAACTTAAAGCAGTTCTATCTACTGGATACATCATGTCCAGCTATCCAGAAAAATAACAAGGCATACCAAAGACAAAAGACACAATATAAGAGACCGAGCAAGTATCAGAACCAGATATGGCAGGGATGCTGGTTTTTTAGACTAGGAATTCTAAAAATTCATATGATGTATATGGTAAATTATCCAATGGATAAAGCAGAAAGCATGCAAGAACAGATGGGTAACATAAGCAGAAATATCAAAATCCTAAGAACCAAAAAGAAATGCTAGTGGTAAATAGCATGAAAATAGAAATTAATAATGCCTTTGAGGAGTTTATTAGTAGCCTGGATAGAGCTAATAAAAGAATCACTGAATTACAGTATATATCAATAGAATACTTAAAAAGCAAAGAGAACAAAGGTTAAATAAAACAGAACAGAATAACTAAGGACTGTTGAACAATTACAAAAGGTGTAACCTGAACAACAGGAATAAACGGAGAAAGAAACAGAATAAATATTTGAAACAATAATGACTGAGATTTTCCCCACATTAACGTAAGCACCAAACCACATATCTAAGAAGCTCAGAGAACACCAAGCAGGATAAAAGTAAAAAAAAAAAATTGCAACTAAGCATATCATTTTCAACCTACCCAAACTCAAATATAAAGAAAAAAATTCTAAAGAAATGAGAGAAAAAATATTTATAGAGGAACAAACGTAGGAATTACATCTGACTTCTCAGAAGCCATGTAAGCAAGAAGAGAGTAGAGTGAAATATTTAAAGTATTAAGAGAAAAAAACCTACCAAACTAGAATTCTATACCCAGTAAAATTATCCTCTAAAAATGAGGAAAAAATGCTTTCTTAGGCAAACAAAACTTGAGGGAATTTATTTCCAGTATACCTGCCTTGCAGGAAATATTAAAACTTCTTTAGATAGAAGGAAAATTATACAGATC
Organism: Panthera tigris; assembly: GCF_018350195.1. NCBI lineage: Eukaryota > Metazoa > Chordata > Mammalia > Carnivora > Felidae > Panthera > Panthera tigris. The sequence goes on along the minus strand of NC_056677.1, from coordinate 61,847,062 downwards.
AGTAACTTGTACACCCATAAAATAAGAGAAAGCATCAATGAAGGAATAAGTGAAGGTAAAATAAAACTTATTTTGTCTTACCTTTAATTGATCCAACGGAGAACAATTTGTTCAAAATAGTAATGTCAGCAATATATTCCAGTATATATGCTTATGTATATATTTTAAATATAAATGTATATATTTTAAATATAAATGTATATATTTTAAATATAAGTATATATATGTATATATATTTGGTTATATATAAGTGAAATGAATGACAGCAGTGATACAAGGTACAGGAGGGGAAAATTGAGATTATTTTATTATGAAATATTTGTACTACTCATGAAGTGGTGTGGTGTTATTTGAATGTGGACTTGGATTAAATATAAGTGCATATCTCAAACGGGCAACCACTAAAAAGGTTAAGAGATATAACAGATATGCTAAGAAAGGAGAGAAAATTGAATTATATTAAATGCTCAATTAAAACCACAAAAAGTAGAAAAATAGTGGAAGACAAAAACAGGAACAAAAATCAAGTGCAACAAATAGAAAACAGTAGCAAATATGGTAGATAAGAATCCAACCATATCAATAATCACTTTAAACATCAATAATCTAAATGCACCAATGAAGGACAGAGATTGTCAAAGTGGATCAAAAAATACGACCCAAATATATGTTGTGTACAAAACTCATTTTATTTTTTCAGCTGTATTGAGGTATAGTTGACAAATATAATTACAATATAAAATGTACAATGTGGTTATTTGATATGCATATGAATTGTGAAAGGATTCCCACAGCTGAGTTAATTCACACACTCATCCCTCACATATTCGCATTTCTTTTTTTTTGTAGAAATGCTTAAGAGCTACTCTCTTAGCATATTTCAATTATACAATACAGTATTATTAATTATAGTAACCGTGTTAAACTTTAGGTATTCAGACCTTATTCATTTTACAACTGAAAGCTTGTACCCTTTTACCAACCTCTCTCCATTTCCTTCACCCTGCATTCCCTAGCAACCACTGTTCTACTTTCTAAGAAACCTATTTTAAATATAAAGACATATATAGATTAAAAGTAAATTGGTGGAGAGAAGTACACCATGTTAACATGAATGAAAATAAACTAGCTATATTAATTTCAGACCTAGAAAACTTCAATATAAGGGAAGTCAGCAGGGATAAAGAAAGACATTACATAATGATTATTAATCAATTTATTTATTTTTTATCATTTATTATTGGGGTCAACTCTCCAAGAAGCTTTAATAATCTTTGACATATATTCCCCTAATAATAAAGTATCAAACTATGTGAGGCAAAAACTAATGGAATTATGAAGAGATACAGATTAATCCACTATCATGGTTGGACACTTCTAAACCCCCTATCAGAAATAGACAGACCCATTAAAAAAAAAGAAAGAAATAGACCCAACAGGTCTACAAGGACATCAGTAAGGACATATTTGAATTCAATAAACTGAATTTAATTCATATCTATATACTAATTCACCACCAACAGCAGAATACATATTCTTCTAAAGCACATATAGAACATTCACTATGATAGACCACACTCTGGACCATAAAACACATTTAAACATTTTAAAAGAATGGAAATCATATAATGCCTACCACATTGGAATGGAATGCCTTCCATTCCACAATGGAATTAAAATATAAATCAATAACAAAAAGATAACTGGAAAAATCAAGTATAGGTTTTTAAATTTTTATTTAAATTCCAGTTAGTTAACATACAGTGTAATATTAGTTTCAAGTGCACGATATATTAATTCAACACTTCCATATAACACCCAGCACTCATCAGAAGTGCACTCCTTAATCCCCATCATGTTTTTAACTCATCCCCTGTCCCCTTCATTAAAAAAAATAAGATAACTAGAAATTCTCCAAGTACTTGGAAATTAAACAACACACTTCTAAATAGCACATGGATCAAAAAATAAATCTCAAGAGAAATTTAAAAATGTTGTGAACTAATTGAAAATGAAAATATCCTTTATATCAAAATTTGTGGGGCACCTGGAAGCAGTACTTAGAGGAAAATTCTTAGCATTTAATACATATATAACAAATATTAATACATATTATATATATGTATTATGTTATTAATAATATGTTATTAATACATATTATATATATGTATTATGTATATGTATATGTATTATGTTATATATAATATATAACATATATTAATACATAATAACAAAGATCTAGAATGAGTAATCTAAGCCCCCAACTTAAGAAACTAGAAAAAAAATAGAAAATTATATCCAAAGTAAGCAAAAGAATAATAAAAGTAAAGCATAAATCAACAAAATTGAAAACAGGAATTCAATAGAGAAAATAAACAAAATCAAAAGCTTCTTTTTTAAAAAAGATGAATAAAATTGATAAATCTCCATCTAGGCTAAGAAAAGAGAGAAGACAAAAATTACTAATATCAGAAGTTAAAGAGAGGGCATCATTACAGATCATGGATCTTTTCTTAGCCTCGCCGGAAAAGATCTGTATGTTCAAAACTATACAAAGCTTATGAAAGAAATTGAAGAAGACACAAAGAAATGGAAAAACATCCCATGTTCATGGACTGCAAGAACAAATATTGTTAAAATGTTGATACTACCCAAAGCAATCTACACATTCAATGCAACCCCTATCAAAATAACACCAGCATTCTTCACATAGCTAGAACAAACAATCCTAAAATGTGTTTGGAACCAGAAAGACCCTGAATAACTGGGAGAACTGGACAGCGACATGCAGAAGAATGGAACTGGACTACTTTCTTACACCATACACAAAAATAAATTTAAAGTGGATGAAAGACCTAAATGTGAAAGAGGAAACCATCAGAATCCTACAGGAGAAAACAGTCTACAACCTCTTTGATGTAAGCTGCAGCAACTTCTTACTTGACATGTCTCTGGAGGCAAGGGAAATAAAAGCAAAAATAAACCACTGTGCCATCATCAAGATAGGAAACAATCAACAAAACTAAAAGGCAACTGATGGAATGGGAGAAGATATTTGCAAATGACAAATTAGATAAAGAGTTAGTATCCAAAATGTATAAATAACTTACCAAAATCAACACCCAAAAAACAAATAAGCCAGTGAAGAAATGGGCAGAAGACATGAATATACATTTTTCCAAAGAAGACATACAAATGGCTAATAGACACATGAAAAAATGCTCAACATCACTCATCATCAGAGAAATACAAATCAGAACCACAATAACATACAACCTCCAACTGTCAGAATGGCTAAAATTAACAATTCTGAAGACAACAGATATTGGTGAGAATGCAGAGAAAGGGGGATCCTCTTACAGTGTTGGTGGGAATGCAAACTGGTGCAGTCACTATAGAAAACAGTATAGATGTTCCTCAAAAAGTTAAAAATACAACTACTTTATGCTCCAGAATTTCCAAATTATGTAAAGAACCTAAATGTCCATCTACTGACGAATGGATAAATAATATGTGGTATGTATGTGTGTGTCTATATATGTGTATATGCTACTCAGCAATGAAAAAGAGTGAAATCTTGCCATTTGCAACAACATTGATAGAACTAGAGTATTTTATGCTAAGCGAATTAAGTCAGAGAAAGATAAGTATCGTATGATTTCACTCATATGAGGAATTTGAGAAACTCAACAGATGAGTATAGGGGAGGGAAGGAAAAATAAGATAAAAACAGAGAGGGAGGCAAGCCATAAGAGACTCAAATACAAAGAACAAACTGAGGGCTGCTGGAGGGAAGGTGGGTTGGAGTATGGGTTAAATGGGTGATGGACATTAAGGAAAGCACTTTTCAGAATGAGCACTGGGTGTCTTATGTAAGAGATGGACCACTGGGTTCTAATACTGAAGTCAAGACTACACTGTATGTTAACTTGAATTTAAATAAAAAAGACAAAACAACATTAGAAAAGCATACTGTGAACAATTTTATGCCCACCAATTTGAGAACCTAGATAAAATGGACAAATTCCTTAAAAGACACATCTGTCAAAAGTCATTCAGAAGAATTAGGTAATTTAAATAAGACTATATCTATTAAGGAAAGTGAATCAATAATTAATAATATTTCCAACCAGCATCAGATCCAGATGAGTTCACTGGTGAATTCTACAAAATATTTAAAGAAGAAATTTTGCCAATTCTCTACAATTTCTTCTATAAAGCCAGTCTTATTTCCTCAATACCAAAGCCAAAGACATTACAAGAGAACTACAGACCAATATTTCTCATGAAAATAGATATAAAAATCCTAAACAAAATGTTAGCAAGTTGAATCCAATAATTTATTTTTAAAAATATGCATTAAGACCAAATGGAATTGTAAACCTGGCTTACATATGAAAATCAATTAATGTAATCAATCACATTACATTGATTCTTTCTAAAAAAGAAGAATTACATTATCACATCAACAGATGCAAGCAATGTATTTGACTAAATCAAACACCCATTCTTGATAAAAAATTCTCAGTAAATTAGAAATAGAAGAGAGCCTCCTCAACTTGATAAAGAACACCTACAAAAATACTTCAGCCAACAGCATACTTGATGTTGACATACTCGAAGCTTTCCCACTGAGATCAGGTACAAGGCAAGTACGTCTCCTCTCACCAATACTTTTCAACATTATACTGGAAGTTCTAGCTAACGCAATAAGACAAGAAAAGATAACAAAAGGCATATAGATTGAAAAGGAGGAAAAACAGCTGTTTTTGTTCACAGATGACATGATCATTTACATAGAAGATCCAAAACAATCAATCAAAATAACGCCTGAAACTAATAATTGATTATAGCAAGGTCACCAGATACAAGGCTAATATACAAGAGTAAACTGCTTTCCTATACACTGGCAATGAACAAGTGAAAGTTGAAATTAAAAACACAATACAAATTAAACTTAGCACCTACCCAATATGAAATACTTAGGTATAAATTTAACAAAATATGTACAAGGTCTATACGAGGAAAACTACAAAACTCTACTGAATAAAATCTAAGAAGAACTAAGTAAATAGAGAGATATTCCATGTTCATGGATGGGAAGACTCAATATTGTCAAAATGTTAGTCAGTTACAAATTGATCTATATATTCAATGTAATCTCAATCAAAAATCCCAGAAAATTTTCTGTAGATATTGACAAACTGATTCTAAAGACGAAGGACCCAAATCAGTCAACACAATATTGAACAAAGTTGGAAGACTGACATTACCCAGCTTCAAGACTTGTTATAAAGCTACAATAGTCAAGACAGTGTGGTATTGGTGAAAAAAAAAAAAAAGAAAAATAGATCAATGAAACAGAATATAGAACCCAGAAATAGATCCACATAAAAATGGTCAATTGAGCCTTGACAAAGTAGCAAAAGTAATACAATGGAGCAAAGGTAGTTTTTTTTAACAAATGGTGCTGAAACAATTGGATATCTATACCCCCCCACAAAAACTAATTTAGAAACAGACCTTATACACATCACAAAAATTAGCTCAAAATGGATCATAGACCTAAAATTAAAATGTACAACTGTAAAAGAACCAGAAGACAACATAGGAGAAAACCTAGATGACTTTGGGTATGGCAATGACACTTTAGATAAACCACCAAATGCATGATCCATGAAAGAAAAATTGATAAGCTTTACTTTATTGTAATTAAAAATTTGTGTTCTGGGGACACCTGGGTGGCTCAGTTAAGCATCTGACTTCAGCTCAGGTCATGATCCCATGGTTTGCAAGTTCAATCCCTGCTTCAGGTTCTGTGCTGACAGCTGAGAACCTGGAGCCTGCTTCTGATTCTGTGTCTCCCTCTCTCTGCCCCTACTCTGCTTGTGCTCTGTTTTTCTCTCTCTCCAAAATTAATAAACATTAAAAAATGGTGCTCTGCAAAAGACAATGTCATGAGTATGAAAAGAGAAGCCACAGACTGAGAGCAAATATTTGCAAAAGAAATGTCTGATAGAGGACTGTTATTCAAGATATACAAAAAACTCTCAAAAGTCAACAATAAGAAAACAAAGAACCTGATTAACAAAAGACCAAAAGCCTTAACAGACACTTCATTAAAAAGGATATACAGGTGGCAAGCAAACATATAAAAAGTTGCTTACATATGTCACATGGATATACAAATTAAAACAATAATGACATACCACTGTACACCTATTAGAACAGCCAAAATCTGAAACACCAACAGTACCAAATGCTGGTGATCATGTGGACCAATAGGTATTCTCATTCATTGCTGCTGGGAATGGAAAATGATACCCCATTTTGGAAGAGTTTGGCAGTTTCTTACAACACTAAACATAGTCTTATTATACAATCCAGAAATTGTATTTCTTGATATTGACCCAAAGGAGTTGAATATTATATCCACACAGGTGGTGTCTGGGTGGCTCAGTCAGTTAAGTGTCCAACTCTTGGTTTTGGATCAGGTCATGATCTCACAGTTTCGTGAATTCAAGCCCCACATCAGCCTCTGTGCAGGCAGTGTAGAGCCTTCTTGGGATTCTCTCTCCCTCTCTCTGTCCCTTCCCCTTTCATGCTATCTCTGTCTCTCTCAAGCAAATAAACTTTAAAAAATCTGCACATAGATTTTTATACTAGCTTTATTCATGATTGCCAAAACTTTGAAACAACAAAGACGTTCAACAGTAAGTGAATGGATAATTAAATATGGTACAGCCAGACAATGGAATATGATTCATGACTAAAAATAAATGAGCTATCAAGCTATGAAAAATACATAGAGGAGCCTAAAATGCATATTTCTAAATGAAAGAAGCCAATCTGAAAAGTCTACATAATGTATGATTCCAACTTTATGACTCTGAAAAAGGCAAAATTATAGAGACATTGAAAAGATCAGTAGTTACCAGGCATTGGGATGGACAGGAGGATGAATAAGTGGAACACAGAGGATTTTTAAGGGAGTGAAAAAACTCTGTATGATAGCAGAAAAATGGATCCATATAATTATACATTTATCCAAACCCATTAAGAGTGAACTGTAAACTATAGGCTTTGTGTGATGATGATGTGTCTATATAGGTCATAAAAATCTTTATAAAGTTGTTATAGGTGGTGATTGTACAACATTGTGAATATATTAAATGGCATTAAATTGTAAACTTTGAAATGGTTAATTTCATGTTATGTAAATTTCAGCTTAATACAATAAAAAGATTGGAGGGTAGTGAGATTGGATTTCTTGTGTGTCCTGGCCACCTGCTCACCTTTATTACATACTTTTATAGCGCCCATAAGACTTTTCTTTTTCTTTTTCTCTCCCTTTCATTAGGATTAGATTAATGAGGAAACAGCAGTCTTCAAAAGGTGCTCTTCCAGGCTTTATTTCCACATCAAGGTTGTTCATTAGAAAGGCTGCATTCCCAAAAGAATCACTGATCTCAGTGGGAATAAAGATAAAATTGAATGAATAGACTTGGTGGATTGAATTGAGGGGATATGTGAAATAGAGAAAGGAACTAAGTTTTACTTAAGCAAATCAATTTATGAAGCTTCTATTTAAGGAGATGGGAAAGACTTGAGAGAAGTGACGGGACTAAATATTTTGGTAGTATAAAATTTAGATAAGATAGTGGAAATGTTAGGTAGAGAATTGGATATGTGGTGTACATTTAGAGAGAAGGCTTAATTCCTAGAACTCTGTTTTCATAACCCTGATGATCTCTTGGATCCTCAAATCATTTGTTCCTCATTCAGTCAGTTAGCAAACATTTACTAGGCTCCCAAAATGTGGAAGATGTTGTGTTAGACCATGGGGATGCAGAAAATAAAGACATAATCACAAAAAGGCCAATTAGAGAAAAGCATTACACAAGATAAATGAGAGCTAAGTAAAAACAAAACAAAACAAAACAAAAAAACAAAAACAACTGTTGAATTATAGGGGAAGGAGTCCTTAATCATGCCTCCAGGAGTATAACAAAAATTCACAAAAAGGTGACATTTGCCTACAGCAGGGAATTTTCTAAGGCAATACTTTCACTATCTGGAATATATGGTAAAAGCACAAAAGATGCTTATTAAAAAGAGAAATTGTTGGTGCATATTTCTTTCCTTAACTTGTTTTAATTTTATTTTTTTAAATTTACATCCAAATTAGTTAGCATATAGTGCAACAATGATTTCAAAAGTAGATTCCTTAATGTCTATTTCTCATCTTTTGATTCAGAGCCCCTGGAAGCTTTTCAGGTGATTCTGATGCACAGGCAGGTTTAGAAAAATCAGTGGTTGATAGTAAGGAAGGCCATTCCACTAGAAATAGCACCTAAGAAGAAAAGACTCAGGAAATAACATCCATGGAAAGGGAAACACTGGTTGTATGCAGGCACCAGCATATATCTAGGCAATTAGCAATAGATGAGAATAAAGTGGTAGGATGACACCCAGTTACAAATGGGATCTGTCAGGGAGGTTGTTTGTGGTGTAGAGGAGAGGTCCTAGTTGGAGATTTCAACTTGTGAGTCATCTTTAGAGAGACAGTATTTAGTTAAGTGCATGGGTATAGATAGGATCACTTAAGTGAAAAGGATAGCCAGAGAAAAAAAAAGAATGCTATTCTTTACTGATCTGGTGTCATTGAAAGCCTAAGTGGTGTTAGTTTGAGATAATTGAATAAGATTATAGACATCAAGTAACAAAACCTATTGAAGAAGTTTGATATGTAGTGTAGAGTGGGATAGACATTAGGAAAGAAGGAAGTGGAGTCAAGAGTGGATGCTTTTTAGAGATAGAAGATGGTACATAATTATGAGACTCTATGGTAGAGATTGAGTAATGGATAATGCAATTGTATTGTAGGATTAAAATCTATGAGAAAGTAAGAGATATTGAGACCTATAGCACAACTGGAAAGGTGGGATTTAGAAGTAGAGATTTTTCTTCTATTTTAGCAGAATGGACAACAAAGAAAATGGATACAAGTGCAAATACGTGTTTGCAGGCTTATGGGTACTATATTTAAGTAGGTCTTGGTGTATTAAGAGAGACTACTTCCCTTTCTTATCACTCAGGGACCCCAGTCAATGAGAATGACTTCTCTTCTAAGGGCATAAAGGTTAGGACAGGATTTAGGAGCTGAGTACTAAGGTCCAAGCAGCCTGTTTCAAAGTTCTCTTATGAGAGCACTTGGTTTGGTATGAGCCAGCCAGGGTAGAGTCTCTGTCCTCTTAAAGTTCCCTTGCCTCAAGTTATACAAGGAAAGGGAGATAGAGAAACAGGATGCAAGCAAAGTCATTTCTTCTGAAGCTGCCCTCTATTCCAATGCCTTGGACTATAGCTTAGAGAAGCTTCCTGATTTTGATGGCTGTAGGTAATGACATGCTCTAGGAAGGCCACAGCATGGATTACTCTTCTCCTCTAAGACAAAGAGAAATATTGTTCTGGGAGAACATGTTTGTCATTCCAGCTGGTGAGGGGGCCCATCCTAAGATCCATCTGTGGGTGCCAGATGTGGAGGGTTGGTTGCACACAGGATTGCTCCCTTTTCTCTGGATTAGGGTGTAGCAGAGCAAGCTATAGGAGGGATGGAATAAGAGGGAGGGTTGGCACAACTTTTAATATCTGTCACTTATCTAATGTCTTCTTACACAAAATTATGGGCCGAATTGTGTCTCCCCCAATTCATATGTTGAAGCCATAACCCCCAATACCTCAGAATATGACTGTATTTGAAGATATGGACTTTAAAGAGGAAATTAAGTTAAAATGAGCCCATATTAATCTAATCCGAGTCCCTAATCTAATCTGACTGATGTCCTTTTAAGGAGAGGAAATTTGGGCACAGAAAGGGACACCACAATGCTTGCACAGAGGAAAGATCATGTGAGGACACAGTGAGAAGGCAGGCCAAGGAGAGGGGCCTCAGAAGAAACCCAACCTGCTAGATCTTGGACTGATAACCTCCAGAACTCTAAGGTAATTAACGTATGTTGTTTAAGTCACCCAGTCTGTGATATTTTGTTATGGCCGCCCTAACAAACTATACACATAAATATGGACACCAACATCCTTGAAGTTCCTTATTGGAAAACACCATGGTGGCCAGTAACATACTGGGTGAAGAGAAGTCAGGCTCTAGCTTTGATAGGGAACAAACTGGCCCCTCAAGTGAGTGGCAGAAACAACATCTCTTGTCTAGATTGTCTTCACTGCTATCCCCATTGTGGTCTAAGGACTAAAACAAATGTTTAATATTATGCAATGCCTTGACATCTGATAAAACTGGGAGGACCTTCAAAGTACTAACCACAAGTTCCCCTCTCCACTCTGTTCCTATGAATGATATCCCCTAGTCAAACAACTCTCCTTCTCTATGGGACTAAATATAGTTCCTGTTTATCCCTGTTGTATCACACAGTTTTTCAGTTTCTTGTCAGTCTGCAGATTTATTCATACAAGTCAATCCCATCCTCCTATGGGAACTAGGGGGCACCTCACCCCTTGACACTCTAAAATTTGTTTTCCACAGCTTCTGCTTGTTCATTCTTTTCCTGAGTACAACACCCATATCGCCCTGCTTTGTGTGCAATGATCTCCTACTCTGGACTGTGAATGTATGTAACTAATAAACTGCTGTTTATCTCCTCCATTCAATGTTGGGCATTATGTGTTTGGCCATCCCCATAACCCTAGGATGGAAATCCCTCCCTCACCAATGGGGTGAATAGGAGGCTACCAGAACACTTTTTATAAGAAGCCAGATCCATTTCATCCAAACCTGTAAGGCCATAATTTCACTTAAGTCTGCAATGGTACCTGAGACCCTTCTACACTGGAGGAGTACCTAGAGAATAGACTTACCCAAAGGCCACCTATTCATTTCAATTCAACAACCAACTTCTGAACACCTGCTATATGCTGGCCTTGTTTTATTATGCACTAGTATATAGTAATGAATCAGACATCTTCAAGGAGACAAAGAGGTAACCAATTCTTTTAATACCACAAAATAAGGTCTTAGGAAGAAGTGTGCCAGGATGATGTAAGGCCACAGAGAGTGCCTCGTGGAGAAAAGAACACCTAAAGCACTTGAAGGACAGAAACATCAAAAGGGATATGGGGTCAGATTGGAGGGTGGTTCAGAGAAAGACTGTGAAGATCAAGTGATCAAGTGTGGTACAGGACCTCTGGGTGTGGCCTCAGAAACAACCTGGTAAGTAGAATGTTTTCTTCCTCTCTCTGATCCAACAATTTCTCCTATTTATTCATTCATTGTAAAATGCTTATTAAATAGCCACAGTGTCCTGGTCAATATTCTAGTTGCTGAAGCTTACATCTCATAGAGAGAAACAGACAACAAATAAGTAAACATATAAGAAAAGTTCAGATTAAGATTTAATCTATGAAAGATTAATTTAATGAGGATATATAGAGAAAATAGTTGGAGAACAAAAATTTAGATAGATTGCTCACAAAAGGAGTTCTAGTTAGTTACAGCTGTGTAACAAACCACCCTAAACTTAGTAATGATAAGCAACAAAAAATCATTATTATTTCCTCCCACAGATATTGGGGCTGATTTGGCTTGGTTAGGGGCTCTGAACTGAGGTCTCTTATGCGGTTGCTGTCAGACGGCAGTGGAGTTCAAAACATCTTGGATACTTTATTCATGTCTCTGATACCTAGGTCGGAAGACTCAAATGGCTGGGAGTTCCCCAAATATCTCTTGTTATTTCTATATTGTTTCTATACGTAATTTCTCCAGCATGATGGCTTCAGGATATATGGACTTTTAAAAATTTAATTATAATAAACATACAATGTTATATTAGTTTCAGGTGTACAACATATTGATTCAACAATTCTATACATTTTTCAGTGCCCACCACAATAAAAATAATCTGTCACCATAAATTATTGTGATATTATTGACTATATTCCCTATGCTGTACTTTTCATTTTCATGACTTATTTATTTTATAACTAGAAATTTGGATCTCTTAATCCTTTTCATCTGTCTCATCCATCTTTCCCTTCTGGCAAATACCAGTTTGTTATCTGTATTTAAGATTTGTTTATTTATTTTTTTGTACAACCTCAACCTCCTTCCTCTCTGGCAAGCACCAGTTTGTTCTCTGTATTTAGGATTTGTTTATTTGTTTTTTTGTACATTCTGTTTTTTAGATTCCACATAAAGGTAAAACCACACGGTGTTTGTCATTTACTGTCGAACTTATTTCACTCAGCATAATGCCTTCTATAAAGGTCCATCTATATTGTCACAAGTGGCAAGATCTCATTCTTTTTTATATCTAAGTAATATTCTATCGTGTATATATACTACATCTTCTTTTTTAATTTTTTTAAAATTTTTTAACATTTATTTATTTTTGAGACAGAGAGAGACAGAGCATGAACGGGGGAGGGGCAGAGAGAGAGGGAGACACAGAATCGGAAGCAGGCTCCAGGCTCTGAGCCATCAGCCCAGAGCCCAACGCGGGGCACGAACTCACGGGCCGCGAGATCGTGACCTGAGCTGAAGTCGGACGCTCAACCGACTGAGCCACCCAGGTGCCCCTCTTCTTTATCCATTAATCTATTATTGGAGGCTTGGGTTGCTTTTATATCATGGCTATCGTAAATAATGCTTCAATATACATAGGAGTACATATATCTTTTCAAATTAGTGTTTTTGTTTCATTTGGGTAAATATTCAATAATATAAATACTGGATCATATGTTATTTCTATTTTTAAGTTTTTAAGGAACTTCTGTACTGTTTTACACACTGGCTGTACCAATATACATTCCCACCAAAAGTGCATGAGGGTTCCATTTGCTCCACATCCTTACCTGTCATTTCTTGTATTTTTAAAATTTTAATTCCAGTATAATAAACATATAGTTACATTAGTTTCAAGTGTATAACATAATGAATCCAACATTGTATATATTAATCAGTGCTCACTATAAGTTTATTCACCAGCCACCATTATTAAAATATTACTGACTATATTCCCTATGCTGTACTTTTCATCTCCATGACTTATTTATTTTGTAACTGAAAGTTTGTACCTCTTAATCCCCTTTACCTATTTCACCCATTTACCCACCCACCTCTCCCCTGGAAACCACAAATTTGTTCTATGTATTCAAGAGTCTTTTTTGACTCTCTTTTTTTCTTCCTTTGTGCATTTATTTTCTTTCTTAAATTCCACATATGAATAAAATTGTACTGTATTTGTCTTTGCCTGATTTATTTTATTTAGCATTATACCCTCTAGGTAACCCATATTGTTGTGAATTGAAACATCTTCCTGTTTTTAAGGCTGAGTAATATTTCATTCTGGAAATATACCATATCTTCTTTATCCATTCATATCCTGGTAGGCACCTGTGTTGCTTCCATATCTTGGCTATTGTAGATATTGCTGCTCTAAACATAAGGGTACAAGTATCTTTTTGAATTAGTGTTTTCATTTTGTGTAAATACCCAGTAATGTAATTACTGGGTCATATGGTATTTCTATTTTTAATTTCTTGATAAATAAACCTCCATACTGTTTTCCACAGTGGCTGTACCAACTTGCATTCTCACCAGCAGTGCACAAAGTTTCCTTTTTCTCCACATAATTCCCAACCTTTATTCTTTTTTGTGTTTTATTTGTACCCATTCTGACAGGTGTAAGGTGATATGTCTTTGTGTTTTTGATTTTCATTTCTCTGATTATTAGTGATATTGAGCATCTTTGCATGTGTCTGTTGGCCTGTATGTCTTCTTTGGAAAAATATTTATTCAGGTTCTTTGCCCATCTTTTAACTGGATTTTTTTTCGTGTTGAGTTATATAATTTCTTTATATATTTTGGACATTAATCCCTTATTGAATATATCATTTATAATATCTTCTCCCATTCACTAGGTTTTCTTCTTGTTTTGTTGATGTCTCCCTTTGCTGTGCATAAGTGTTTTGTTTTGGTGCAGTGCCAATAGTTTATTTTTGTACCCCCCCCCCATTATTGAGAAGACATATCCATAAATATGTTGCTAAGACAGATACGACTAAGAGATTACTGCTTCAATTTTCTTAAAGAGTTTTATGTTTACAGGTCTCACATTTAGGTCTTTATTTTGAGTTTATTTTTATGTATGGTATTATAAAGTTATCTGGTTTCATTATTTTGTATGTAGCTGTCCAGTTTTTCCAAAACAATTTATTGAAAGGACTGTCTTTTCATCATTTTATATTATTGCCTCCTTTGTCATTAAATGATTATATAGGCATTGGTTTATTTCTAGGCTCCATCCTATTCAATTGGTCTATGTGTTTATTTTTGTGGCAGTGCCATAATGTTTTTATTACTATAGTTTTATAGTATAACTTAAAATTTGGGATTTTGATACCTCCAGCTTTGTTCTTTCTTAAGATTGCTTTGGCTATTCAGGGTCTTTTATAATTACATGAAAATTTTAATATTATTTGTTCTAATTCTGTGAAAAATGCTATGGATATTTTTACAAGGATTGCATTGAACCTGTAGATTACTTTGAGTACTATGAACATTATAACAATATTAATTCTGGGGTGCCTGGGTGGCTCAGTCGGTTGAAAGCCCGACTTCGGCTCAGGTCATGATATCACGGTTCATGGGTTTGAGCCCCGCATTGGGCTCTGTGCTGACGGCTCAGAACTTGGAGCCTGCTTCGGATTCTGTGTCTCCCTCTCTCTCTGCCCCTCCCCTGCTCGTTCTTTGTCTCTCTCTCTCTGTCTCAAAAATAAATAAACATTTAAAAAAATTGAAAAAAACAAACAATATTAATTCTTGGAGAGAAAGAGATGCCAGTAGAATAGGAGGACCCTAGGTTCACTTGTTCCCACGAATACAAATAGATAACCAGCAAATCATCTTAAATACCCCAGAGATCTACATGAAGACTGGCAGAACAAACTCCACACATAAAGGTAGAGCAGAGGCCACATCAAAAAGGTGGGAAGTTCAGAGATACAATTTGGGAGCAAAACGAAGCACAGCTGCTGCAGTGGGAATGAAGCTAGAGTTTCAGAGAAAGACAGACTAACACAGAAGGGAGCCCACAGTGTAAAATGAACCATTTTAGAAATTGGATTGAAAGTTGAGAGGGGCTGCATTCCGTGATTTCTTGCAACCAGTGGAGCTTAAATCCTGGTTTAAAGGTCAGTTTCATTGTCTCAGGGGGGAGATCAGAGGGCATTGGGGTTGCTCTTATAGAGAAGACAAGGCAAACAGCCCATGGACATATAGCGTGCAGTTATCTGAAGAGCACCTGGTGCGCACAGTAGGGAGGTTGGTTTCTCATCTTGGAGTGTCTCAGAGAGGCAGTGTTCATGGAGAGACCGCTCTGAGAACAAAGGAGTTGGCAGGTGCAATTTCCCTCCCCGTCCCTCAGTATAAGCACAGGGCCACCTATCAAAACCAGCACAACACTGCCATTCATTACCTAACTTGCTTACATAAAACACTAACCCCCATGCTCTGGTGGAACTGCCCTTTCCAGCCATGCTTGCCTCAGTCCCAGTGTGGTGGGTCCCCACCCCCGGAAGACCAGCTCAAGCCTCTTACAACACCGTGTCTCCTGACCTGGGAGATTTTCAGGGCTTTTGCTTGGTAGCAGTGATGACAGGTCACATTTCAGAAACATACCAGAGCACATCTAGTTAAAACACACCACATTCAGGCCAAGGACCAAACACTGCTGGAAACAAGCAAATAAATCATCTGCAGACAACTGGTCTGAAAGATAAAATGGCCAGGACACAACAGCAGAGTGCATGCAGCACACTTTGGAAACACTCCCTAAAGTGCCATGATGTGGGGAAAAGGGGACACTACACTGTAGGGCACTATAGGATCTTTTCTTCATAAGGCCATTACCCTCACAAAAAGGAAATATAGCTGACTTTCCTAACACAGAGGAAAAGTCATAGAGACATAGACAAAATGAGAAGATAAAGGAATGTGTCCCAAATGAAAGAACAGAACAAGGCCACATCCAGAGATCTAAGTGAAACAGATATAGGTACCATGTCTGATAGAGAGTTTAAAGTAAATATCATAAAGATATTCACTGGACTTGAGAAAACAGGAAGGCATCAGAAAGACCAATAACACAGAGATAAGGAATAACACAGAAGAGATAAAGATTCCATAAATGAAATGAGAAGCACACTTGACAGAATGAAGAGCTGGAAGAAGCTGAAATAATTAATGACCTAGAAATAAGAATAATGGAAGTTATCAAGCTCAAAAAAGAGAGTAAAAGAATTCTGCAAAAGAATATACTTAGCCAACTCAGTCAATCCATCAAACATAATAACATTTGTATTATATGGATCCGAGAAGAAGAGAGAGAAAAGGGGGCAGAAAATGTATTTGAAAATATGATATCTGAAAATGTCCCTTAATTGGGGGAACATCAGAGATACCCAAATCCATGAGGCACAGAGAACCCCCAACAAAATCAACAAAAGCAAATCCACACCAACACATTTTGTAATTTAACTGGGAAAATGTAGTGGTAAAGATACAATTTTAAAAGCAAGAAGACAGAAGACAGTTATATATAAGGGAAAACCATAAGGCTATCAGTGAAAAACCATAAGGCTTTTCAGCAGAAACTTTGCAGCCAGAAGGGAGTGGCATGATATATTCAAAGTGTTGAATGGGAAAAATCTGCAGCCAAGAATACTCTATCCAGCAAGGCTGTCATGCAGAATAGAAGAGATAAAGAGTTTGCCAAATAGAAACGAAAGGAGTTTCTGACCACTTAAAGAGCCCTGCAAGAAATTAAAGGGGACTCTGAGTGGAAAGTAAAGACCAAAAGTGAGTATCAAAGTAGGACACACAAAAGTAGTAAAAATGAGAGTTCATTTTTCAATATTCTATTCTGCTCTAGTGATCCATGTGTCTGTTTTTATGTCAGTACCATAGTGATTTGATCACTACAGCTTTGCAATATAACTTTAATTCAAGAATTGTGATGCCTCCAGCTTTGCTTTTCTTTTTCAAGGTTTCTTTGCCTATTCAGGAAATTTTGTGGCTCCATACAAAATTGGGATTGTTTGTTCTAGCTCTGAAAAATGGTGGTGGTATTTTGATAGGGATTGCATTAGATGTGTAGATTGCTTTGGGTAGTAGAGACATTTTAACAATATTTGTTGTTCCAATCCATGAGCATGGAATAGCTTTGCATTACTTTGTGTCATCTTCAATTACTTTCATATGTGTTTTAATAGTTTTCAAAGTACAGATGTTTTACCTTTTTGTTTAGACTTATTCCTAGGAGACTTATTGCTTTTGGTGCAATTGTAAATGGAACTGATTCCTTAATTTCTCTTTCTGTCGCTTCATTATTAGTGTATAGAAATGCAAGAGATTTCTGTATGTTGACTTTGTATCCTGCAACTTCACTGAATTCATTTACCAGGTATGGCAGCTTTTTTGGTCAATTCTTTTGGGTTTTCTCTATGGAGTATCATGTCATCTGAAAATAGAGAAAGTTTGACTTCTTCCTTGATGATTTGGATGCCTTTTATTTATTTTTGTTGTCTGATTGCTGATGCTAGAACTTCCACTACTATGTTAAATAACAGTGGTGAGAGTAGACATCCCTGTCATGTTCCTGACTGTAGAGGAAAAGCTCTTACTTTTTCCCCATTGAGGATGATATTACCTGTAGGTTTTCATGTATGGCCTTTATTATGTTCAGGTATGTTCCTTCTTCTCTACTTTGTTAAGAGTTTTTATCATGCATGGATATTCTACTTTGTCAAATGTTTTTTCTTCATCTATTGAGAGAATCATATGGTTCTTATCCTTTCTTTTATTAATGTTCTGAATCATGTTGATTGATTTGTGAATATTTAACCACTCGTGTAACCCAGCAATAAATCCCACATGATTGTGGTGAATATTTTTTTAAATTTATTGTTGGACTCAGTTTGCTAGTATTTTTTTCTTAATTTTGTATTTAAATTCCAGTTGGTCTAAAAAAATTCAGTTAGTTACCATACATGTAATATTAGTTTCGTGTGTACAAGATGATTCAATGCTTCTGTACAACATCTGGTGCACATCACAAGTGCACTCCTTAATCCTTATTATCTGTTTAACTAATGCCCCAACCCATCTCCCTCTGGTAGCCATTATTTTGTTCGCTATGGTTAAGAGTCTATTTCTTGGTTTGACACTCTTTCTCTCTTTTTTCTCCCCTTTGCTGCTTTGTTTTGTTTCTTCAATTCCACCTATGAGTGAAATCTCTGACTGACTTATTTCAGTTAGCATAATGCTAATACAATTGTAATATCCCATCTTTTTCCTTTTGTTATAAATATCAGATTTAGGGTTAGAGTTAGGACATATGGCCAGGGTTAGGGTTACGATTAGGGTTAGGGCCAGGGTGAAGATATGTGCCTGCTATCCTGCACTTTAGAAAACTATTCAGAGGATTTGAGTTAAGGTTAGGTTTAGGGGGTAGTGGTTAGGGTTAAGGATAGGGTTTGGGGTTAGAGATTAGAATGGCAGTTAGGGTTTAGGGTTAGGGGGTTAGGGTATTAGGGAGTTTATATAAATGAGAGAATATATTTCTGGAATGACAGTTTATGTAAAGTGAAGTTCATTGAGTGAAACACCAAGCTCTTCCCTTATGCTTCTACACATTCCTATACAAACGCATATATATTAATGAGAGAAGATGTTACTTGAATTACTGATTAGACAGTGTAGTTTCAATTCAATGAGAACAAGGCTTTTCCCACGTGCTTCTTTTTTCAAGTTTTTATTTAAATTCCAATTTTTTAACATACAATGTAATATTCATTTCAGGTGGAGAATTTTGTGATTCATCACTTACATACAACACCAAGTGCACATCACAAGTGCCCTCCTTAATACCTATCATATATTTAACCCATCCCCTGACATCCCCTTCAGCAAGCATCAGGTTGTTTTCTGTAGTTAAGTCTGTTTGCTCTTCTGCCTCCCCTTCTTTTACTTGCCTATATTCCTCTGTATTGTTATTAAATTCCACATATGAGTGAAATCAAATGATATTTGTCTTATGCTGTTGATTTATTTACTTTTTTCAATATATGAAATTTATTGTCAAATTGGTTTCCATACAACACCCAGCGCTCATCCCAAAAGGTGCCCTCCTCAATACCCATCACCCACCCTCCCCTCACTCCCACCCTCCATCAAACCTCAGTTTGTTCACGGTTTTTAAGAGTCTCTTATGCTTTGGTTCTCTCCCACTCTAACCTCTTTTTTTTTTCCTTCCCCTCCCCCACGGATTTCTGTTATGTTTCTCAGGATCCACATAAGAGTGAAAACATATGGAATCTGTCTTTCTCTGCATGCGTATTTCACTTAGCATCACACTCTCCAGTTCCATCCACGTTGCTACAAAGGGCCATATTTCCTTCTTTCTCATTGCCATGTAGTATTCCATTGTGTATATAAACCACAATTTCTTATCCATTCATCAGTTGATGGACATTTAGGCTCTTTCCATAATTTGGCTATTGTTGAGAGTGCTGCTATAAACATTGGGGTACAAGTGCCCCTATGCATCAGTACTCCTCTTTCCCTTGGGTAAATTCCTAGGAGTGCTATTGCTGGGTCATAGGGTAGGTCTATTTTTAATTTTCTGAGGAACCTCCACAATGTTTTCCAGAGCGGCTGCACCAATTTGCATTCCCACCAACAGTGCAAGAGGGTTACCATTTCTCCACATCCTCTCCAGCATCTATAGTCTCCTGATTTGTTCACTTTGGCCACTCTGACTGGCGTGAGGTGATATCTGAGGGTGGTTTTGATTTGTATTTCCCTGATGAGGAGTGACGTTGAGCATCTTTTCATGGGCCTGTTGGCCATCCGGATGTCTTCTTTAGAGAAGTGTCTATTCATGTTTTCTGCCCATTTCTTCACTGGATTATTTGTTTTCTAGGTGTGGAGTTTGGTGAGCTCTTTATAGATTTTGGACACTAGCCCTTTGTCTGATATGTCATTTGCAAATATCTTTTCTCATTCCGTTGGTTGCCTGTTAGTTTTGTTGGTTGTTTCCTTTGCTGTGCAGAAACTTTTTATCTTCATGAGTTACCAGTAGTTCATTTTTGCTTTTAATTCCCTTGCCTTTGTGTCGAGCAAGAGATTGCTACGGCTGAGGTCAGAGAGGTCTTTTCCTGCTTTCTCCTCTAGGGTTTGGATGGTTTCCTGTCTCACATTCAGGTCCTTTATCCATTTTGAGTTTATTTTTGTGAATGGTGTGAGAAAGTGGTTTAGTTTCAACCTTCTGCATGTTGTTGTCCAGTTCTTCCAGCACCATTTGTGAAAGAGACTGTCTTTTTTCCATTGGATGTTCTTTCCTGCTTTGTCAAAGATGAGTTGGCCATACGTTTGTGGGTCAAGTTCTGGGGTTTCTATTCGATTCCATTGGTCTATGTGTCTGTTTTTGTGCCAATATCATGCTGTCTTGATGATTACAGCTTTGTAGTAGAGGCTAAAGTCTGGGATTGTGATGCCTCCTGCTTTGGTCTTCTTCTTCAAAATTACTTTGGCTATTTGGGGCCTTTTGTGGTTCCATATGAATTTTAGAATTGCTTGTTCTAGTTTCGAGAAGAATGCTGGTGCAATTTTGATTGGGATTGCATAGAATGTGTAGATAGCTTTGGGTAGTATTGACATTTTGACAGCATTTATTCTTCCAATCCACGAGCAGGGAATGTCTTTCCATTTCTTTATATCTTCTTCAATTACCTTCGTAAGCTTTCTATAGTTTTCAGCATACAGATCTTTTACATCTTTGGTTAGATTTATTCCTCTGTATTTTATGCTTCTTGGTGCAATTGTGAATGGGATCAGTTTCTTTATTTGTCTTTCTGTTGCTCCATTGTTAGTGTTTAAGAATGCAACTGATTTCTGTACATTGATTTTGTATCCTGCAACTTTGCTGAATTCATGTATCAGTTCTAGCAGATTTTTGGTGGAGTCTGTCGGATTTTCCATGTATAATATCATGTCATCTGCAAAAAGCAAAAGCTTGACTTCATCTTTGCCAATTTGGATGCCTTTGATTTCCTTTTGTTGTCTGATTGCTGATGCTAGAACTTCCAACACTATGTTAAACAACAGCGGTGAGAGTGGGCATCCCTGTCGTGTTCCTGATCTCAGGGAAAAAGCTCTCATTTTTTCCCCATTGAGGATGATGTTAGCTGTGGGCTTTTCATAAATGGCTTTGATGATCTTTAAGTATGTTCCTTCTATCCCAACTTTCTCAAGGGTTTTTATTAAGAAAGGGTGCTGGATTTTGGCAAAGGCCTTCTCTGCATCGGTTGACAGGATCATAAGGTTCTTATCTTTTCTTTAATTAATGTGATGTATCACGTTGATTGATTTGCGAATGTTGAACCAGCCCTGCATCCCAGGAATGAATCCCACTTGATCATGGTGAATAATTCTTTTTATATGCTGTTGAATTCGATTGGCTAGTATCTTACTGAGAATTTTTGCATCCATATTCTTCAGGGATATTGGCCTGTAGTTCTCTTTCTTTACTGGGTCTCTGTCTGGTTTAGGAATCAAAGGAATACTGGCTTCATAGAATGAGCCTGGAAGTTTTCCTTCCCTTTCTATTTCTTGGAATAGCTTGAGAAGGATAGGTATTGTCTCTGCTTTAAAAGTCTGGTAGAACTCCCCTGGGAAGCCATCTGGTCCTGGACTCTTATTTGTTGGGAGATTTTTTTGTTTTAATTTTTTTTAATTATTTTTTTATTTTTTTATTTTTTAATATATGAAATTTACTGTCAAATTGGTTTCCATACAACACCCAGTGCTCATCCCAAAAGGTGCCCTCCTCAATACCCATCACCCACCCTGCCCTCCCTCCCACCCTGCCCTCCCTCCCACCCCCCATCAACCCTCAGTTTGTTCTCAGTTTTTAACAGTCTCTAATGCTTTGGCTCTCTCCCACTCTAACCTCTTTTTTTTTTTTCCCCTCCCCCATGGGTTTCTGTTATGTTTCTCAGGATCCACATAAGAGTGAAACCATATGGTATCTGTCTTTCTCTGTATGGCTTATTTCACTTAGCATCACACTCTCCAGTTCCATCCATGTTGCTACAAAAGGCCATATTTCATTTTTTCTCATTGCCACGTAGTATTCCATTGTGTATATAAACCAAAATTTCTTTATCCATTCATCAGTTGATGGACATTTAGGCTCTATCCATAATTTGGCTATTGTTGAGAGTGCCGCTATAAACATTGGGGTACAGGTGCCCCTATGCATCAGTACTCCTGTATCCCTTGGATAAATTCCTAGCAGTGCTATTTCTGGGTCATAGGGTAGGTCTATTTTTATTTTTCTGAGGAACCTCCACACTGCTTTCCAGAGCGGCTGCACCAATTTGCATTCCCACCAACAGTGCAAGAGGGTTCCTGTTTCTCCACATCCTCTCCAGCATCTATAGTCTCCTGATTTCTTCATTTTGGCCACTCTGACTGGCGTGAGGTGGTATCTGAGTGTGGTTTTGATTTGTATTTCCCTGATAAGGAGCGAAGTTGAACATCTTTTCATGTGCCTGTTGGCCATCCGGATGTCTTCTTTAGAGAAGTGTCTATTCATGTTTTCTGCCCATTTCTTCACTGGGTTATTTGTTTTTCTGGTGTGGAGTTTGATGAGCTCTTTATAGATTTTGGATACTAGCCCTTTGTCCGATGTGTCATTTGCAAATATCTTTTCCCATTCCGTTGGTTGCCTTTTAGTTTTGTTGGTTGTTTCCTTTGCTGTGCAGAAGCTTTTTATCTTCATAAGGTCCCAGTAATTCACTTTTGCTTTTAATTCCCTTGCCTTTGGGGATGTGCCGAGTAAGAGATTGCTACGGCTGAGGTCAGAGAGGTCTTTTCCTGCTTTCTCCTCTAAGGTTTTGATGGTTTCCTGTCTCACATTCAGGTCCTTTATCCATTTTGAGTTTATTTTTGTGAATGGTGTGAGAAAGTGGTCTAGTTTCAACCTTCTGCATGCTGCTGTCCAGTTCTCCCAGCACCATTTGTTAAAGAGACTGTCTTTTTTCCATTGGATGTTCTTTCCTGCTTTGTCAAAGATGAGTTGGCCATACGTTTGTGGGTCTAGTTCTGGGGTTTCTATTCTATTCCATTGGTCTATGTGTCTGTTTTTATGCCAATACCATGCTGTCTTGATGATGACAGCTTTGTAGTAGAGGCTAAAGTCTGGGATTGTGATGCCTCCTGCTTTGGTCTTCTTCTTCAAAATTACTTTGGTATTCGGGGCCTTTTGTGGTTCCATATGAATTTTAGGATTGTTTGTTCTAGTTTCGAGAAGAATGCTGGTGCAATTTTGATTGGGATTGCATTGAATGTGTAGATAGCTTTGGGTAGTATTGACATTTTGACAATATTTATTCTTCCAATCCATGAGCAGGGAATGTCTTTCCATTTCTTTATATCTTCTTCAATTACCTGCATAAGCTTTCTATAGTTTTCAGCATACAGATCTTTTACATCTTTGGTTAGATTTATTCCTAGGTATTTTATGCTTCTTGGTGCAATTGTGAATGGGATCAGTTTCTTCATTTGTCTTTCTGTTGCTTCATTGTTAGTGTATAAGAATGCAACTGATTTCTGCACGTTGATTTTGTATCCTGCAACTTTGCTGAATTCATGTATCAGTTCTAGCAGACTTTTGGTGGAGTCTATCGGATTTTCCATGTATAATATCATGTCATCTGCAAAAAGCGAAAGCTTGACTTCATCTTTGCCAATTTGGATGCCTTTGATTTCCTTTTGTTCTCTGATTGCTGATGCTAGAACTTCCAGCACTATATTAAACAGCAGCGGTGAGAGTGGGCATCCCTGTCGTGTTCCTGATCTCAGGGAAAAAGCTCTCAGTTTTTCCCCATTGAGGATGATGTTAGCTGTGGGCTTTTCATAAATGGCCTTTATGATCTTTAAGTATGTTCCTTCATTCCCGACTTTCTCAAGGGTTTTTATTAAGAAAGGGTGCTGGATTTTGTCAAAGGTCTTTTCTGCATCGATTGACAGGATCATATGGTTCTTCTCTTTTTTTTTGTTAATGTGATGTATCACGTTGATCGATTTGCGAATGTTGAACCAGCCCTGAATCCCAGGAATGAATCCCACTTGATCATGGTGAATAATTCTTTTTATATGCTGTTGAATTCGATTTGCTAGTATCTTATTAAGAATTTTTGCATCCATATTCATCAGGGATATTGGCCTGTAGTTCTCTTTTTTTACTGGGTCTCTGTCTGGTTTAGGAATCAAAGTAATACTGGCTTCATAGAATGAGTCTGGAAGTTTTCCTTCCCTTTCTATTTCTTGGAATAGCTTGAGAAGGATAGGTATTATCTCTGCTTTAAACATCTGGTAGAACTCCCCTGGGAAGCCATCTGGTCCTGGACTCTTATTTGTTGGGAGATTTTTGATAACCGATTCAATTTCTTCGCTGGTTATGGGTCTGTTCAAGCTTTCTATTTCCTCCTGCTTGAGTTTTGGAAGAGTGTGGGTGTTTAGAAATTTGTCCATTTCTTCCAGGTTGTCCAATTTGCTGGCATATAATTTTTCATAGTATTCCCTGATAATTGTTTGTATCTCTGAGGGATTGGTTGTAATCATTCCATTTTCATTCATGATTTTATCTATTTGGGTCATCTCCCTTTTCTTTTTGAGAAGCCTGGCTAGAGGTTTGTCAATTTTGTTTATTTTTTCAAAAAACCAACTCTTGGTTTCGTTGATCTGCTCTACAGTTTTTTTAGATTCTATATTGTTGATTTCTGCTCTGATCTTTATTATTTCTCTTCTTCTGCTGGGTTTAGGCTGCCTTTGCTGTTCTGCTTCTATTTCCTTTAGGTGTGCTGTTAGGTTTTGTATTTGGGATTTTTCTTGTTTCTTGAGATAGGCCTGGATTGCAATGTGTTTTCCTCTCAGGACTGCCTTCGCTGCATCCCAAAGCGTTTGGATTGTTGTATTTTCATTTTCGTTTGTTTCCATATATATTTTAATTTCTTCTCTAATTGCCTGGTTGACCCACTCATTCGTTAGTAGGGTGTTCTTTAACCTCCACGCTTTTGGAGGTTTTCCAGACTTTTTCCTGTGGTTGATTTCAAGCTTCATAGCATTGTGGTCTGAAAGTATGCATGGTATAATTTCAATTCTTGTAAACTTATGAAGGGCTGTTTTGTGACCCAGTATATGATCTATCTTGGAGAATGTTCCATGTGCACTCGAGAAGAAAGTATATTCTGTTGCTTTGGGATGCAGAGTTCTAAATATATCTGTCAAGTCCATCTGATCCAATGTATCATTCAGGGCCCTTGTTTCTTTATTGACTGTGTGTCTAGATGATCTATCCATTTCTGTAAGTGGGGTGTTAAAGTCCCCTGCAATGACCACATTCTTATCAATAAGGTTGCTTATGTTTATGAGTAATTGTTTTATATATCTGGGGGCTCCGGTATTCGGCGCATAGACATTTATAATAGTTAGCTCTTCCTGGTGGATAGACCCTGTGATTATTATATAATGCCCTTCTTCATCTCTTGTTACAGCCTTTAATTTAAAGTCTAGTTTGTCTGATATAAGTATGGCTACTCCAGCTTTCTTTTGGCTTCCAGGAGCATGATAAATAGTTCTCCATCCCCTCACTCTCAATCTAAAGGTGTCCTCAGATCTAAAATGAGTCTCTTGTAGACAGCAAATAGATGGGTCTTGTTTTTTTATCCATTCTGATACCCTATGTCTTTTGGTTGGCGCATTTAATCCATTTACATTCAGTGTTATTATAGAAAGATATGGGTTTAGAGTCATTGTGATGTCTGTATGTTTTATGCTTGTAGCGATGTCTCTGGTACTTTGTCTCACAGGATCCCCCTTAGGATCTCTTGTAGGGCTGGTTTCGTGGTGACAAATTCCTTCAGTTTTTGTTTGTTTGGGAAGACCTTTATCTCTCCTTCTATTCTAAATGACAGACTTGCTGGATAAAGGATTCTCGGCTGCATATTTTTTCTGTTTAGCACACTGTAGATATCGTGCCAAGCCTTTCTGGCCTGCCAAGTTTCAAAGGAGAGATCAGTCACGAGTCTTATAGGTCTCCCTTTATATGTGAGGGCACGTTTATCCCTTGCTGCTTTCAGAATTTTCTCTTTATCCTTGTATTTTGCCAGTTTCACTATGATATGTCGTGCAGAAGATCGATTCAAGTTACGTCTGAAGGGAGTTCTCTGTGCCTCTTGGATTTCAATGCCTTTTTCCTTCCCCAGTTCAGGGAAGTTCTCAGCTATAATTTGTTCAAGTACCCCTTCAGCACCCTTCCGTCTCTCTTCCTCCTGTGGGATACCAATTATGCGTATATTATTTTTTTTTAGTGTATCACTTAGTTCTCTAATTTTCCCCTCATACTCCTGGATTTTTTTATCTCTCTTTCTTTCAGCTTCCTCTTTCTCCATAACTTTATCTTCTAGTTCACCTATTCTCTCCTCTGCCTCTTCAAGCCGAGCCATCGTGGATTCCATTTTGTTTTGCAATTCGTTTAAAGCGTTTTTCAACTCCTCGTGACTGTTCCTTAGTCCCTCGATCTTTGTGGCAAGAGAGTCTCTGCTGTCCTGTATACTGTTTTCAAGCCCAGCGATTAATTTTATGACTATTATTCTAAATTCACTTTCTGTTATATTATTTAAATCCTTTTTGATCAGTTCATTAGCTGTTGTTATTTCCTGGAGATTCTTCTGAGGGGAATTCTTCCGTTTGGTCATTTTGGAGAGTCCCTGGCGTGGTGAGGACCTGCAGGGCACTTCCCCTGTGCTGTGGTGTATAACTGGAGTTAGTGGGCGGGGCCGCAGTCCGACCCGATGTCTGCCCCCAGCCCACTGCTGGGGCCACAGTCAGACTGGTGTGTGCCTTCTCTTCCCCTCTCCTAGGGGCGGGATTCACTGTGGGGTGGCGTGTCCCGTCTGGGCTACTTGCACACTGCCAGGCTTGTGTTGCTGGGGATCTGGCGTATTAGCTGGGGTGGGTAGGCAAGGTGCACGGGGGCTGGAGGGGCAGGCTTAGCTCGCTTCTCCTTAGGTGATCCACTTCAGGAGGAGCCCTGTGGCAGCGGGAGGGAGTCAGATCCGCTGCCGGAGGTTTGGCTCCGCAGAAGCACAGAGTTGGGTGTTTGCGCGGAGCGAGCAAGTTCCCTGGCAGGAACTGGTTCCCTTTGGGATTTTGGCTGGGGGATGGGCGGGGGAGATGGCGCTGGCGAGCGCCTTTGTTCCCCGCCAAGCTGAGCTCTGCCATCCGTCCGGGGACTCAGCAGCTCTCCCTCCCTTTGTCCTCCAGCCTTCCCGCTTTCTGAGCAGAGCTGTTAACTTATGACCTCCCAGACGCTAAGTCTTGCTTGCTGTCGGAACACAGTCTGTCCGGCCCCTCGGCTTTTGCCAGCCAGACTCGGGGGCTCTGCTTGGCCGGCGAGCCGCCCCTCCGCCCCGGCTCCCTCCCGCCAGTCCGTGGAGCGCGCACCGCCTCGCCGCCCTTCCTACCCTCTTCCGTGGGCCTCTAGTCTGCGCTTGACTCCGGAGACTCCCTTCTGCTAATCCTCTGGCGGTTTTCTGGGTTCTTTAGGCAGGTGTAGGTGGAATCTAAGTGATCGGCAGGACGAGATGTGAACCCCGCGTCCTCCTACGCCGCCATCTTCCGGATACCTCTGTTGGGAGATTTTTGAAAACCGGTTCCATTTCTTCGCTGGTTATGGGTCTGTTCAAGCTTTCTATTTCCTCCTGTTTGAGTTTTGGAAGCGTGTGGCCGTTTAGGAATTTGTCCATTTCTTCCAGGTTGTCCAATTTGTTGGCATATAATTTTTCATAGTGTTCCCTGATAATTGTTTGTATCTCTGAGGGATTGGTTGTAATAACTCCATTTTCATTCATGATTTTATCTATTTGGGTCATCTCCCTTTTCTTTTTGAGAAGCCTGGCTAGAGGTTTGTCAATTTTGTTTATTTTTTCAAAAAACCAACTCTTGGTTTCGTTGATCTGCTCTACAGTTTTTTTAGATTCTATATTGTTGATTTCTGCTCTGATCTTTATTATTTCTCTTCTTCTGCTGGGTTTAGGCTGCCTTTGCTGTTCTGCTTCTATTTCCTTTAGGTGTGCTGTTAGATTTTGTATTTGGGATTTTTCTTGTTTCTTGAGATAGGCCTGGATTGTGATGTGTTTTCCTCTCAGGACTGCCTTCGCTGCATCCCAAAGCATTTGGATTGTTGGATTTTCATTTTCATTTGTTTCCATATATTTTTTGATTTCTTCTCTAATTGCCTGGTTGACCCATTCATTCTTTAGTAGGGTGTTCTTTAACCTCCATGCTTTTGGAAGTTTTCCAGACTTTTTCCTGTGGTTGATTTCAAGCTTCATAGCACTGTGGTCTGAAAGTATGTATGGTATAATTTCAATTCTTGTATACTTATGAAGGGCTGTTTTGTGACCCAGTATGTGATCTATCTTGGAGGATGTTCCACGTGCACTCGAGAAGAAAGCATATTCTGTTGCTTTGGGATGCAGAGTTCTAAATATATTTGTCAAGTCCATCTGATCCAATGTGTCATTCAGAGCCCTTGTTTCTTTATTGACCATGTGTCTAGATGATCTATCCATTTCTGTAAGTGGTGTGTTAAACTCCCCTGCAATTACCACATTCTTATCAATAAGGTTGCTTATGTTTATGAGTAATTGTTTTATATATCTGGGGGCTCCGGTATTCGGCGCATAGACATTTATAATTGTTAGCTCTTCCTGGTGGATAGACCCTGTAATTATTATATAATGCCCTTCTTCATCTCTTGTTATAGCCTTTAATTTAAGGTCTAGTTTACCTGATATAAGTGTGGCTACTCCAGCTTTCTTTTGGCTTCCAGTAGCATGATAAATAGTTCTCCATCCCCTCACTCTCAATCTAAAGGTGTCCTCAGAGCTAAAATGAGTCTCTTTTAGACAGCAAATAGATGGGTCTTGTTTTTTTATCCATTCTGATACCCTATGTCTTTTGGTTGGCGCATTTAGTCCATTTACATTCAGTGTTATTATAGAAAGATATGGGTTTAGAGTCATTGTGATGTCTGTATGATTTATGCTTGTAGAGATGTCTTTGGTACTTTGTCTCACAGGATCCCCCTTAGGATCTCTTGTAGGGCTGGTTTAGTGGTGACAAATTCCTTCAGTTTTTGTTTGTTTGGGAAAACCTTTATCTCTCCTTCTATTGTAAATGACAGACTTGCTGGATAAAGGATTCTCGGCTGCATATTTTTTCTGTTCAGCACATTGAAGACCTCATGCCAATCTTTTCTGGCCTGCAAGTTTCAAAAGAGAGATCAGTCACGAGTCTTATAGGTCTCCCTTTATAAGTTAGGGCACGCTTATCCCTTGCTGCTTTCATAATTTTCTCTTTATCCTTGTATTTGCCAGTTTCACTATAATATGTCCTGCAGAAGATCGATTCAAGTTACATCTGAAGGGAGTTCTCTGTGCCTCTTGGATTTCAATGCCTTTTTCCTTCCCCAGTTCAGGGAAGTTCTCAGCTATTATTTCTTCAAGTACCCCTTCAGCACCTTTCCCTCTCTCTTCCTCCTCTGGGATACCAATTATGCGTATATTGTTTCTTAATAGTGTATCACTTAGTTCTCTAATTTTCCCCTCATACTCCTGGATTTTTTTATTTCTTTTTCTCAGTTTCCTCTTTTTCCATAACTTTATCTTCTAGTTCACCTATTCTCTCCTCTGCCTGTTCAGTCTGAGCCGTCGCCGTTTCCATTTTGTTTTGCATTTCATTAAAGCGTTTTTCAGCTGCTCCTGACTGTTCCTGAGTCTCTTGATCTCTGTAGCAAGAGATTCTCTGCTGTCCTCTATACTGCTTTCAAGCCCAGCAATTAATTTTATGACTATTATTCTAAATTCACTTTCTGTTATATTATTTAAATCCTTTTTGATCAGTTCATTAGCTGTTGTTTTTTCCTGGAGATTCTTCTGAGGGGAATTGTTCCGTTTGGTCATTTTGGATAGTCCCTGGAGTGGTGAGGACCTGCAGGGCACTTCCCCTGTGCTGTGGTGTATAACTGGAGTTGGTGGGCAGAGCCGCAGTCAGTCCTGATGTCTGCCCCCAGCCCACCGCTGGGACCACAGTCAGACTGGTGTGTGCCTTCTCTTCCCCTCTCCTAGGGGCGGGATTCACTGTGGGGTGGCATGGCCTGTCTGGGCTACTTGCACATTGCCAGGCTTGTGGTGCTGGGGATCTGGCGTATTAGCTGGGGTGGGTAGGCAAGGTGCATGGGGGCAGAAGGGGCAGGCTTCGCTTGCTTCTCCTTAGGTGATCCACTTCAGGAGAGGCCCTGTGGCAGCAGGAGGGAGTCAGACCCGCTGCCGGATGGTTGGCTCCGCAGAAGCACAGAGTTGGGTGTTTGGGCAGAGCAAGCAAGTTCCCTGGCAGGAACTGGTTCCCTTTGGGACTTTGGCTGGGGGATGGGCAAGGGAGATGGTGCTGACGAGCGCCTTTGTTCCCCGCCAAACAGCTCTGTCATCCGGGGGCTCAGCAACTCTCCCTCCCGTTGTCCTCCAGCCTTCCCGCTCTCCAAGCAGAGCTGTTAACTTATGACCTCCCAGATGCTAAGTCGTGCTTGCTGTCGGAACACACTCCGTCTGGCCCCTCTGCTTTTGCAAGCCAGACTTGGGGACTCTGCTTGCCGGCGTGCAGCCCCTCTGCCCCAGCTCCCTCCTGCCAGTCCGTGGAGTGCGCATCGCCTCTCCGCCCTTCCTACCCTCTTCCGTGGGCTTCTCGTCTACGCTTGGCTCCAGAGACTCCGTTCTGCTAGTCTTCTGGTGGTTTTCTGGGTTATTTAAGCAGGTGTAGGTGAAATCTAAGTGATCAGTAGGATGCGTGGTGAGCCCAGCGTCCTCCTACGCCGCCATCTTCCCTCCTTCTTCTGTACTGTTTGATTTATTATGCTTAGCTTAACACTTTCTGACTCGATCCATGTCTATGCAAATGGCAAGATTTCATTCTTTTTTATGACTGAATAACAGTCCATTGTATGTATATGTACCACATCTTTTTTTTTTCAATATCCATTCTGGTTTTACTGAAGTATGGTTTATATACAAGCGAATTTGCCCATTTTTTTTTTACCATTTAAGTTTTTAATTCCAGTTAGTTAAAAGTGTTATGTTAGTTTCAGATGTACAGTATAGTGAGTCACCGCTTGTGTAAATCACCCAGTGCTCATTATAACAAATGCACTGTAATACCAATCACTTATTTCATCCATCCCCCCCCTCCCACCTCCCCTCCGGCAACCATCAGTTTGTTCTCTATAGTTAAGAATGTATGCCCTGACTTGTCTCTTGCTCTTAATTTTTCTCTTTGCTTGTTGGTTTTATTTCCTGAATTCTACATAGGAGTGAAAACTTAGGGTATTTATCTTTCTCTGATTGACTTAAGAATTTACCCATTTTAAGTGTTCAGTTTGCGGAATTTTAGTAATTGTACATAGTTGTAAGACCACTACCACAATTCAAATGTAGAATATTGTCATCACGCTAATAACTTTCCTTATGTCCTCTGTTTCTTTCCACCAACCATTGGCCCCAGGAAGCCATCTATCATTTCTTTCTTTTTTTTTTATTTAACTTTATTTTTTATTTTTTTAAATGTATATCCAAATTATTATGTAGTGAAGCAATGATTTCAGTAGATTCCTTAATGCCCCTTACCAATTTAGCCCATCCCCCCTCACACAACCCCTCCCATAACCCTCAGTTTTTTCTCCATATTTATGGGTCTCTTTTGTTTTGTCCCCCTCCTATTTTTTATATTATTTTTGCTTCCCTTCCCTTATGTTCATCTGTTTTTTCCCATAAAGTTCTCATATGAGTGAACTCATATGATTTTTGCCTTTTCCTGAATGACTAATTTCACTTAGCATAATACCCACCAGTTCCATCCACGTGGTTGCAAATGGCAAGATTTCATTCTTTTTGACTGCTGAGTAATACTCCATTGTATATATATACCACTTTTTCTTTATCCATTCATCCATCGATGGACATTTGGGCTCTTTCCATACTTTGGCTATTGTTGATAGTGCTGCTATAAACATAGGGGTGCATGTGTCCCTTTGAAACAGCACATCTGTATCCTTTGGATAAACACCTAGTAGTGCAATTCCTGGGTCGTAGGGTGGTTCTATTTTTAGTTTTTTGAGAAACCTCCATACTGTTTTCTAGAGTGGCTGCACAAGCTTGTATTCCCATCAACAATGCAAAAGAGATCCTTTCTCTGCATCCATGCCAACATCTGTTGTTGCCTGAGTTGTTAATGTTAGCCATTCTGACAGGTGTAAGGTGATAACTCATGGTGGTTTTTATTTGTATTTCGCTGGTGATGAGTGATGTTGAGGATTTTTTCATGTGTCAGCTGCCCATCTGGATGTCCTCTTTGGAGAACTGTCTATTCATGTCTTTTGCCCATTCCTTCACTGGATTATTTGTTTTTTGGGTGTTGAGTTTGATAAGTTCTTTGTAGATTTTAGATACTAACCCTTTATCTGATACATCATTTGCAAATATCTTATTCCATTCTGTTGGTTGCCTTTTAGTTTTGCTGATTGTTTCCTTCACTGTGCAAAAGCTTTTTATTTTGATGAGGTCCCAGGAGTACATTTTTGCTTTTGTTTCCCTTGCCTCTGGAGATGTGTTGAGTAAAAAGTTGCTGCGGGCAAGATCAAAGAGATTTTTGCCTGCTTTCTCCTTGAGGATTTTGATGGATTCCTGTCTTACATTGAGGTGTTTCATCCATTTTGAGTTTATTTTTGTGTATGGTGTAAGAAAGTGGTCCAAGTGCATTCTTCTGCATGTCACTGTCCAGTTTTCCCAACACCACTTCCTCAAGAGACTGTCTTTATTCCATTGGATATTCTTTCCTGCTTTGTCAAAGATTAGTTGGCCATACATTTGTGGGTCCATTTCTGGGTTCGCTATTCTATTCCATTGATATGAGTGTCTGTTCTTGTGCCAGTACCATACTGTCTTGATGATTACAGCTTTGTGGTATAGCTTGAAGTCTGGGATTGTGATTCCTCCTTCTTTGGTTTTCTTTTTCAAGATTGCTTTGGCTATTCTGGGTCTTTTCTTGTTCTATTCAAATTTTAGGATTATTTGTTCTAGTTCTGTGAAGAATGTTGGTGATACGTTGATAAGATTTGCATTACATATGTAGATTGCTTTGGGTAGTATCGATATTTTAACAATATTTGTTCTTCCTATCTAGGAGCATGGAATCATTTTCCATTTCTTTGTGTCTTCTTCAATTTTTTTCATCAGCTTTCTATAGTTTTCAGTGTATAGATTTTTCCACCTTTTTGGTTAGATTTATTCCTAGGTATTTTACGGTTTTTTGTGCAAGTGTAAATGGGATCGTTTCCTTGATTTCTCTTTCTGTCGCTTCATTGTTGGGGTATAGGAATGCAACCGATTTCTGTGCATTGATTTTATATCCTGCAACACTGCTGAATTCATGAATCAGTTCTAGAAGTTTTTTGTGGAATCTTTTGGGTTTTCCATTTAGAGTATCATGTCATCTGTGAAGAGTGAAAGTTTGACCTCTTCTGGGCCAATTTAGATGCCTTTTATTTGTTTGTGTTGTCTGATTGCAGAGGCTAAGACTTCCAATACTATGTTGAATAACAGTGGTGAGAGGGGACATCCCTGTCTTGTTCCCTGACCTTAGGGGGAAGCTCTCAGTTTTTCCCCATTGAGGATGATAGTAGCGTTGGGTCGTTCATATATGGCTTTTATGATCTCGAGTTATGCTCCTTCTATCCCTACTTTCTTGAGGGTTTTTATCAAGAATGGTTGCTGTATTTTGTCAAATGCTTTCTGTGCATCTAGAGTATCATATGGTTCTTGCTCTTTCTTTTATTGATGTGATGAATCACGTTAATTGTTTTGTGGATATTGAACCAAACTTGCATCCCAGGTATAAATCCCACTTGGTCATGGTGAATAATTTTTTTTAATGTATTGTTGGATCCAGTTCACTAATACCTTGTTGAGGATTTTTGCATCCATGTTCATCAGGGAAATTGGTCTATAGTTCTCTTTTTTAGTGGGGTCTCTGTCTGGTTTTGGGGTAAAGGTAATTCTGACTACATAGAGAGAGTTTGGAAGTTTTCCTTTCATTTCTATTTTTTGGAACAGCTTCAAGAGAATAGGTGTTAACTCTTCCTTAAATGTTTCTTAGAATTCCCCTGGAAAACCATCTGGCCCCGGACTCTTGTTTTTTGCAGATTTTTGATTACTAATTCGATTTCCTTACTGGTTATGGGTCTGTTCAAATTTTCTATTTCTTCCTGTTTCAGTTTTGGTAGTGTATATGTTTCTAGGAATTTATCCGTTTCTTCCAGATTACCCATTTTATTGTCATATAATTGCTCATAATATTGTCTTCTTATTATTTTTTTATTTCTGCTGTGTTGGTTGTGATCTCTCCTCTTTCATTCTTGATTTTACTTATTTGGGTCCTTTCCTTTTTCTTCTTGATCAAACTGGCTAGTGGTTTATCAATTTTGTTATTCTTTCAAAGAACCAGCTTCTGATTTCATTTATCTGTTCTACTGCTTTTTTGGTTTTGATAGCTTTAATTTCTGCTGTAATCTTAACTATTTCCTGTCTTTTGCTGTTTTTGGGTTTTATTTGCTGTTCTTTTTCCAGCTTCTTAAGGCGTAAGTTTAGGCTGTGTATTTGAGGCCTTTTTTCCTTCTTTTTTTTTTTTAATGTTTATTTATTTTTGAGACAGAGAGAGACAGAGCATGAATGGGGGAGTGTCAGAGAGAGAGGGAGACACAGAATCCGAAGCAGGCTCCAGGCTCTGAGCTGTCAGCACAGAGCCTGACGTGGGGCTCGAACTCACAGTCTGCAAGATCATGACCTGAGCCGAAGTCAGACACTTAACCGACTGAGCCACCCAGGTGCCCCCCTTTTTTCCTTCTTTAGGAAGGACTGGATTGCTGTATACTTTCCTCTTATGACCGTCTTTGCTGCATCCCAGAGGTTTTGGATTGTGGTGCTATTATTTTCATTGTCTTCCATATACTTCTTAATTTCCCCTTTAGCTGCTTGGTTAGCCCATTCATTCTTTAGTAGGATGTTCTTCAGTCTCTAGGTATTTGTTATATTCCCCAAGTATTTCCTCTGGTTGAATCGAGATTTATAGCATTGTGGTCTGAAAATATGCACGGTATGATCTCGATCTTTTTGTACTTACTTAGGGCTTATTTGTGTCTCAGGGGGGAGATCAGAGGGCATTGGGGTTGCTCTTATAGAGAAGACAAGGCAAGAAGACCATGGACATACAGCGTGCAGTTATCTGAAGAGCACCTGGTGCACACAGTAGGGAGGTTGGTTTCTCATCTTGGAGTGTCTCAGAGAGGCAGTGTTCATGCCTCTCCCAGGATATGGTCTATTCTGGAGAACGTTCCTTGTGCACTGGAGAAGAATGTATATTCTGCTGCTTTAGGATGAAATGTTCTGAACATATCTGTTAAGTCCATCTGATCCAATGTGTCATTCAAAGCCATTGTTTCCTTGTTGATTTTTTGATTAGATTATCTGTCCATTGCTGTGAGTAGGGTATTCAAGTCTCCTACTATTAGGGTATTACTATCAATGAGTTTCTTTATGTTTGTGATTAATTGATTTATGTATTTCGGTGCTGCAACATTTGGCACATAAATGTTTACAATTGTTAGGTCTTCTTGGTCTATAGACCCCTTGATTATGATATAATGCCCTTCTGCATCTCTTGATAGTCTTTATTTTAAAGTCTAGAAAACAAAAAAAATAAAAAAATAAAAAAATAAACAAAAGTAAATTCTAGATTGTCTGATGTAAGTATGGCTACTCTGGATTTCTTTTGTTGACCATTAGCATGATAGATTGTTCTCTATCCCCTTATTTTCAATCTTAAGGTGTCTTTATGTCTAAAGTGGGTCTCTTGTAAACAGCATATAGATGGATCTTGTTTACTTATCCATTCTGTAAGACTATGTCTTTTGGTTGGAGCATTGAGTCTGTTGACATTTAGAGTCAGTACTGAAAGATATGAATTTATTGCTATTATGATGCTTGTAGAGTTGGAGTTCCTGGTCGTATTCTCTGGTACTTACTAATCTTTTGTTGCTTTTGGTGTTTATTTACATATATATATGCATATTACATTATATATATACATATACATATACATATATATATATATATATATATATGTATATATATTTCATCTTTTCTCCCCTCAGAGATTCTCCTTTAAAATTTTTTGCAGGGCTGGTTTAGTGGTCACAAACTCCTTTAATTATTGTTTGTCTGGGAAACTTTTTATCTCTCCTTCTATTTTGAATGACAGCCTTGCTGGATAAAGAATTTTTGGCTGCATATTTTTCTGATTCAGCACACTGAATATATCCCGCCACTCCTTTCTGGCCTGCCCAGTTTCTGTGGATAGGTCTGCTGGAAACCTCTTTTGTTTTTCATTGTAGGTTAGGGACTTTTTTCCCTTGCTGCTTTCATGATTCTCTTCTTGCCTATGTATTTTGTGAATTTGACTATGATATGCCCTGTTGATGGTTTGTTTTTGTTGAATATCATGGGAGTCCTCTGTGCTTCCTAGATTTTGATGTCTGTGTCTTTCCCCAGGTCAGGAAAGTTTTCCACTATGATTTTCTCACAAAACCCTTCTACCCCTATTTCTCCCTCTTCCTCCTCTGGGACCCCTATGATTCTGATGTTCCTTTTTAATGAGTCACTGATTTCTATAATTCTTAAATCATGCTCTTTTGCCTTAATCTCCCTCTTTTTTTCTGCTTCGTTATTCTCTATAATTTTGTCCTCTATGTCGCTGATTCTATGTTCTGCCTCATCCATCTTTGCTGCTGCTGCATCCATTCATGATTGTAGCTCAGTTATAACATTTTTAATTTCATTCTGGCTATTTTTCACTTCTTTTATCTTTGCAGAAAGGGATTCTAAACTATTTTTGACCCCAGCTAGTATTCTTATTATCGTGATTCAAAATTCTGGTTCAGACATCTTGCTTGTATCTGTGTTGGTTAAATCCCTGGCTGTCATTTCTTTGTGCTCTTTCTTTTGGGGTGAATTCCTTCGTTTTGTCATTTTAAAGGGAGAAAAGGAATTAATGAGGTAGAAAAATTGAAATTAAAAAATTAAAATTAAAAAATATTAAAATTAAATATTAAACACACACACACAAAAATCGAATAGATGATGCTAGATCCTAGGTGTGTTTCGGTCTGGATGTTGAAAGTGGTTTGACAGATTAGAGAAAAAAAAAAAGGGGGGGAGAAAAAAAAGGAAATCATTTGAGAATTTGAAAAAATGCATACACTAAAGTAGACTAAAATGAGATGATGTGGGTAAAAGAGAATTTGAAAAAATATACACAAAAGTAGAGAATGTATTGGAAAAAAATAAAGAAAAATATTTTTAATAAAAATTAAAAATATGAATTTTTTCATTTTCTGTATTTAAGAAAAAGAAAGGAAATGAAAAAGAGAAAAAAGATTAAAAAAAGAAAAGAAAAGAAAGAAATTTTGAAAAATTTTAAAAAGTGAATACACTGTAGTAGACTGAAATAAAATTATGGGAATAAGATAGAATTTGAAAAACTTTACATAAAAGCCAAAAATATAGTAATAAAAATTCAATAAAAATATTTTAAAAAGAAATTGAAAGTAAAAATGACGTTTTTCTCTTTCTGCATTCAAGAAAAAGAAAAGAAATGAAAAAGAGAAAAGAGGAAAAAAGAAAATAAAGGAAATGTTTGAAAATGTGAAAAGGAGAGTACACTGAAGTAGACTAAAATAAAATGATGGAAGTAAAGTAGAATTTTGAAAAAATACTCAAAAGTAAAAAATATAGTAATAAAAATTAAAGACAGATATTTTTAATAAAAATTGAAAATAAAAATAATTTTTTCTCTTTCTGTATTCAAGAAAAAGAAAAGAATTGTAAAAGAGAGAAAGAAAAACAGAAAAAAAAGAAAAAGAAAAAATTGAATAGACGAACCTGCTAATATATTGAAGTAGAACTGAAATTACTTTATTTTCCCCTAGAGGTCAGTCTTTGTAGCTGTTTATAGTCCATAAATTAAGCCGGTGGTGAGGTTTATGTTCTTGAAGAGCAAAGTTGGCCCAGTTGGCCGGGGTTTGGTGTAACAGCTCCTCCCTCCACTAGATGGCTCTGCTAGCCTACTGAGGCGGATTGTTGCGGTGCTCCTAGGAGTGCAGGAGCGGTGAAAATGGCGCCACCCAGCTACCCAGTCTGTTCTTCAGGATCAGCAATCGCTCACCGGTCCTCTGTCTTCAGCTCTCATCCACTCCCCACTTTTCCACTCTCCGTGACCAGGCCCCAGGCAGTACCTCTCTCCCAAGTTTTGTCTCAGATGCCTCTGTTTTCCCCAGTCCCTTACTTCCGAAGGACTGTGGCTTTGACGCATTCCGCCCCTCTGCTGGAGGGTCTCACCGAGCAATGGCCGAATGAGAAATGGCCGAATGTCAGCTGCACCCAGGAATGCCCACTGGACCCTGCTGTTGCCGGTGCCCCGAGTCAGCGGCCAGGTGCCCGTCTGCCCCAAAACAAGATCGCGAGACAATGTAGCATTAGCTTTTCAGGGATTATGGAAAATTGCAACACACATCTGGCACCAGGCTTCACCCTCAATGACCTTGCCCCAGCACCAGCGAATGTGGCTGCCTTCTGGGGTCTGCTGGGACCAGGTGGCTTCAACAGTCTCTACCAAATGTCCTTCCAGCAGTGGAACCGCTTTTCCCTGTGTGGCCTGAGAACCTCCCAGACCCCACTATGTTCCTGGGGATTCACCTTTCCCACCAAAGCTTCACCAGGTATCGAGCTGCAGAGTTGCAGACTTTGCACTCCCCTTGTTTACAGTCTTCATGGAATTTAAACCCTTTCCTTTCTCCTTTCTCCCTTTTTAGTTTAGTCCCTGTGGCTATTTCCAATTTTCAACTTTCTCTCCAGCTGCTTTTGGGGAGGGGTGCTTTTCCCTTATGCTCCCTCCCTTCCCAGTCTCTGTCCTCTCTCCACCTGCAAAAGGGGTTCCCTACCTTTCACGGCTTCTTGCTCCCCAAGTTCAGCTCTTCGTGTCGTGTACCTGCTGAACTCGGTGGTACAGGTTGTGCAGATTGTTGCGTTAATCTTCCAATCAGTTTTCTAGGTGTGTAGGATGGTTTAGTGTTGGTCTGGCTGCATTTCATGGACGTGAGACACAAAAAGTTTCCATGCTGTTCTGCCATCTTTGCTCCTCCTTTGCCACTTATTTCTGTTTAATCTTTATTATTTCCCTTCTGCTGGCTTTTGGTTTCATTTGTTGTACTTTTATCAGGCTCCTTTAGGTGTAAGGTTAGGTTGTATAATTGCTTCTTTGCTGATTTTCTGCTTAGATGATGTCTGCCCATTGATGTAAGTCAAGTGTTAAAATCCCCTAATACGATTGCATTATCAATGAGTTATTTCATGTTTGTTGTTAACTCTTTTATATATTTGGGTGTATCATGTTGGGGGCACAGTATGTACAATTGTTACATCTTCTTATTGGATAGTCTCCTTTATTATGATATAGTGATCTTCTTTCTCTCTTGTTACAAAGTTTGGTTTAAAATTGAGTTTGACTGATATAATTGGTGCTACTTTGGCTTTCTTTTGACATCCATTTACATGGTAAATAATTCTCCATCTCCTCACCTTCCCTATAAAGGTGTCTTTAGATTTAAAATGAGTATCTTATAGGCAGCATATAGATAGGGCTTGTTTTGTAATCCATTCTGACACCTGATTTCTTTTTATTGGAGCATTTCATCCATTTACATTCAGAGTAATTATTGATAGACAGGTATGTAGTGCCATTTTATTACTTCTGTTTTTGTTGTTGTTGCTGTTGTTGTTTGTGGAGATTTTTCTCTGTTCTTTGTCAATTTTGGTGTGTCCTTCACACTAAAAGATCCCCTTTAATATTCTTGCAGCACTGATTTAGTGGTCACAAACTCCTTTAGTTTTTGTTTGGGAAACTCTTTACATCTCCTCTTCTCAATGATAGACTTGCTAGTTAAAGTATTCTTGGCTGCACATCTTTTCTCATTCAGCAGGTTGAATATATCATGCCACTCTCTTCTTGCCTGCTAAGTTGCTGTGGAGAGATCAGTTTCTAAACTTATGTGTCTTCCTTTTTGTGTTAAGGACTTATTTTGTCTTGCTGTTTTTAGATTTTTTTCTTTATCTCTATATTTTGCAAATTTAATTACAATATCACTTGGTGTTGGCCTGCTTTTGTTGATTTTGTTGAGAGTTTTCTGTGTCTCCTGGATCTGAATGTCTGTTTCCTTCCCCAGATTAGGGAAAATTTCAGCTATTATTTCCTCAAATAAAATGTCTATCCCATTTTCTCTCTTCTTCTTGTGGGACTCATAAAATGAATGTTGTTACATTTGATGGAGTCACTGAGTTCCATCTCCTTTCATTATCCATGATTTTTCTTTCTCTCTTCTGTTCAGCTTCCTTATTCTCCATTATTCTTTCTTCTGTATCACTTATTCATTCCTATGCTTCCTCCATATTTGTGACCATTACATCAAGTTTGTTTCCAATCTCAGTTAATGCATCTTTCACTTCTGCCTGATTGTTTTTTAGCTCTTTTATCTCTGCAGTAAGGGTCTCCCTGATGTCTTCCATGCATTTCTCAAGCCCAGCAAGTATCCTTATGACTATTGCTTTAAATTCTCCATCAGGCATATTACTTATGTCTGTTTTGATTAGATCACTGGCCATAACCATTTCTTGTTCTTTCTCTTGGGATGGATTCCTCTGTCTTGGAATTTTGTCCATGTCTGTCTTCCTTTCTGTGGTAGAAAAGCCTGTTATGTTTCCTGTTCTTGAAGGTAATGGCTTTATGAAGAAAAGATAATACAGTGTCTATGGCCTGGCACTTCAAGGAGTGTCTCTGGTGGGTGTTATGTGCCCTTTGCTGCTGTTTTTGGCTGCTTAATCCCACAATAAGTCATCTTCAAAGACTGCTTGCCTGCAGTGGGCAGTATTTGGACCTTAGCCAGAGTGCGGTGAGTTTTTTTTTTATGTTTATTTATTGTTGAGAGAGAGAGATAGAGAGCAAGTGGGGGAGGGGAAGAGAGAGAGGGAGACACAGAATATGAAGCAGGCTCCAGGCTCTCAGTTGTCAGCACAGAACATGATATAGGGCTTGAACCCGCAAGACATGAAATCATGATCTGAGCCAAAGTGGGATGCTTACCTGACTAAACCATCCAGGTGCCCCTTTTTTTAAAAAACTTTTTAAATATTTATTTATTTTGGGGGGAGAGACAGAGTTCAAGCAGGGGAGGGGCAGAGAGAGAGGGAAGAGTGTGGTGAGTTTTAACTAGATGTGTTCTGGTCTCTGTGTTAAATGAGATCTGATGCTACTTGAACTAGAACTGAAGCCTAGCAGAACTCTTTGGTCAGTAGACGTGTGTGCAGAGGTTTCTGCTGCTCTTCTGGGGAAGGGACCTGCTGTGCCAGTCCTTAGGCCCACTTTCCTGAGAAAAGCAGTGCCAGCAGAGTTCAGGGAGGCAGAACTTGGTGTAAGCAGGTTATACTTTGTAATACAGCTTGAAGTCCAGAACAGTGATGCTTCCCACTTTTCTTTTCTTTTTCAGCATTACTTTGGCTATACAGGGTCTTTTCTGGTTGCATACACATTTTAGGATTGTTTGTTCTAGCTCTGTGAGTATTGCTGGTGTTATTTTGATAGGGATTGCATTGGATGTGTAGATTGCTTTGGGTAATATAGACATCTTAACAATATTTTCTTTTACAATCCATGAGCATGGAATGTTTTTCAACTTGTGTCTTCTGCCATTCCTTTCATAAGTGTTCTATGGTTTCCAGGGTATAGATCTTTTACCTCTTTGGTTTGGTTTATTCCTAGATACCTTATTTTATGTTGCAATTGTAAATGGGATAGATTCCTTGATTTCTCTTTCTGCTGCTTCATCATTGGTGTATTAAAATACAAGATATCTGTACATTGATATTGTATCAGGTGACTTTACTGAATTCATGTATAATTTCTAGTAATATTTTTTTGGTAGGGTGTTTTGGGTTTTCTATATAGAGTATCATGTCTTCTGCAAATAGAGAAAGTTTGACTAATTCCTTGCTGATTTGGATGCCTTATATTTTATTTTATTTGCTGTTGTTGTTTGATTGTTGAGACTAGTATTTCCGGTACTATGTTATATAACAGTAATGAGATAGACATGCTTGTCTTGATCCCGACTATAGAGAAAGAGCTCTCCATTTTTCCCCATTGAGGATGATATTGGCTGTGGATATTTCATATATGAGCTATTTACTCATATATATACTGTTGAGGGATATTCTTTCTATCCCTACTTTCTTCAGGGTTTTTATCAAAAAAGGATGCCGTACTTTATCAAATGCTTTTTCTGCATTTATTAAGATGGTTATATGTTTCTTATCCTTTTTCAAAAATTAATGTGCTGCATAGCATTGATTGATTTGTGGATATTGAATCACCCCCGCAGCCCAGGAATAAATCCCACGTGATCATGGTGAAAAATTCTTTTAAAGTACTGTTGGATTCTTTTTGCTAGTAACTTGTTGAGAATATTTGCATTCATGTTCATCAGGGATATTGGCCTGTAATTCTCCTATTTACTGGTTTGTGTCCCAGTATGTGGTTTATTCAGGATAATGTTCTATGTGCACATGAAAAGAATGTGTATTCTGCTTCTTTAGGGTGAAATGCTGTGAATATATCTGTTAAGTCCTTCTAGTCCAGTGTGTCTTTCAAAACCATTGTTTCCTTGTGGCTCTTTTGCTTAGATGGTCTATCCACTGATGTAAATAGGGTGTTAAAATCCCCTACTATTATTGTATCATTATCAATGAGTTTAGTTTAAGTGTGTTACTAATTAATTCATATATTTGCTTTCTCCTAAGTTGGGTTCACAAATATTTACAGTTGTTAGATCTTATTGGATAGACCCATTAATTTTGGTATAGTTCCCTACCTCTTCCCTTATTACAGTCTTTTGTTTAAAATCTAGTTTGTCTGATATACATATGGCTGCTCCAGCTTTCTTTTGATGTCCATTAAAATGATAAACATTTCTCCACCTCTTCACTTTCATTATGGAGGTGTCTTTGTGTTTAAAATGAGTCTCCTGTAGGAGTGCCTGGGTATCTCAGTCAGTTGAGCATCTGACTCTTGATTTTTACTTAGGTCATGATCTCATGGTTTGCGAGTTTGAACCCCACATCAGGCTTTGCATTGTCAGTGTGGAGACTTTTTGGAATTCTCTCTCTCCCCCTCCCTACTTGCTCTCATTCTCACTCAAAAAATAAATACATAATTTAAAAAATAAATAATTTTAAAAAGGAAAACATTGTTTTAAAAAGAAATAAAATAAAATAAAAATAAAATGTTAAATTAAATTAAATTAAAATGATTCATCTGTAAGCAACATATTGATGCATCTTTTTTTTAAATCCATTCTAATATCCTATATCTTTTGGTTTGACCGTTTAGTCCATTTACATTCAGAGCCATTAGTGATTGATATGTTTTTAGTGCCATTGTATTACTTTTTTTGTCATTGTGGAGATTTTCTGTTATCTTTTCCTGCCTTTCTCACTTCTGGTCTTTCCTTTGCCCTCAAACATTCCCCTTTAATATTTTTTGGAGGGATGGTTCAGTGGTCATGAACTCTTTCATTTTTTGTTTTTATGGTAAACTCTTTATTTCTCCTTCTATTCAGAATGATATCCTTGATAGAATATTCTTGGGTGCAGATTTTTTCCCATTCAGCCTTTTGAATATGTCATGCCATTCCCTTCTGGCTTGCCACGTTTCTGTTGAGAAATCTCCAGCTTGCTATGTGGATTTTCTCTTGAAAATTAAAGACATCTTTTGTATTGGTGCTTGTAGGATTCTTTTTTTCTCTATCTATCTATCCATCCATCACCTGTCTACCTATAGGCACACACGCACACATTTTTTAAATTGAATTATTTGTATTATTTTTGAATTTTAGATTTTTTATTTATCCAGGAATATTCCCTTTGTCAGATGTGTATGTATAGGAAATACACTTTTCATGAAACAAAGTTTATCATTATTCCCATTTATGGTTTGTGATTTTGTGTCTCAAGACATTTTTGTTTATCCCAATATTGTAAACATTTTTTTCTATATTTTCTTCTAGAAGTTTCACAGTGTTACCTTTTACATTTTGGTCAATAATCCATTATGAATGAATTCTTATGTAAGGTGTGAGGTAATAACAATGTCCAGCGAAGTTTTGAAAACTATCCTTCCCTAATTTAATTACCATAGTACTAATAAA
Organism: Panthera tigris; assembly: GCF_018350195.1. Lineage (NCBI taxonomy): Eukaryota > Metazoa > Chordata > Mammalia > Carnivora > Felidae > Panthera > Panthera tigris. The sequence continues at coordinate 61,802,492 of NC_056677.1, read as the reverse complement.
AATCATTTGACTATACATGTATGAGTCTATTTATGGATTTTATTTTGTTTTGCTGTCTATATGTCCATTCACATGACATTATCACACTCTCTTGGTAGTTATAGTCTTTCTTTAGACAAATTTTGAGGAAATTTTATATCTGGACAATATTGAGTCTTCCAATCTATTTATATGGTCTGACTCTTCATTTATTTTTTTTCTCCTTTTATTTCTCTGAGCAAGGTTTTTTGTTGTTGTTGTTTCCATTTTGTAAGTCTAGTGCATATTTTATTAAATTTACCCTTAAGCATTTTATATTTTTTATGCTACTTTCAATTATATCTTCAACATGTTAATTTACAATAGTGTATTAATATATATGGAAATACAACTGACTTTGTATTTTGGCCTTCTATTCTGTGACATTGCTAACTTTCCTTATTTTTAGTTGTTTTTTCTTGTAGATATCTCAGAATTTTCTACACGAATAATCACGCCATTTATAAATTAAGATTATTATCTCTTCATTTCCAATGCTTATGGTCTCTATTTTTTATTGAAATGGCTAGGATCTTCAGCACAATATTAAATATGAGTAGTGAGAGTGATCATTGTTGCCTTGTTCTTGATCTTAGTATAGGGGAATATTTAGCCTTTCTACATTATGCATGGTGTTAGCTGGGTTTTTTTGGTCAATAGATGCTTTTTCTTAGATTTAGTAAGTTCTATTCTTATTCTAGTCAGATGAGAGTTTTTATCATGAATGTGTATTAAATTTGCCATATAATTTTCTGCATCCTTTCTGATAATCACATAAGATTTTTTTCCTTTATTGTCTTAGTATGTTGATTTACAGTACTTTTAATGGTAAACCCATCTTGTAGTCCTGACTTAAGCCCTATTTGGTCATGGTGTGTTATCATTTTTATATACTACTGAATTTCCTTTGCTAAAATCCTTTTAAGATTTTTTATGAGGGATAGTGGATGGTAGTTTAATTTTTTGTTATGATTTTATCTCATTTTGGTATAAGCATAATACAAGCCTCACAAAATGAAATATATTGTGTAGAATTGGTATTATACTTCTTGAAATGTTTGATAGAATTCACCAGTAAAGTCTACTCATCCTGGAGTTTTCTTGTGATAGGTTTTTATTTTTTTTAATTATGGAAATATATTTTATTTGTTGTAGCTGTGCACTGAAGAAAAAGTTCTCAGACATTTAGACTGACAGGATGTGCAGGACTGCCTCTGCCAGTGAAACAGCAGCACCAGAAAACTGCACATAGTCTTTATTTCATGTCGCCGGGCATAAACATCACATAAACATCAAAGAATGTTAAAGCATTGGAGGAAAACATAAGGAGCCTCTAGACGTAGACCAAACACACATCTGGTTTTATGTGAAAGCATGTAGGGAAAATGTGCAGTTTCAAGGACTGCTAAGGAATTATAGTGGGTCTGTTCCTTAACTGGCTCCTGGGAGATCATCGGGCTCTGTTCTCATAGTGTTATTGCGTTCGACAGCCTTGAGACCAGAACATCACTGACGTTTCAACAATTACCCTGTTCACTTTGCCAGGGCTTCCAATACACTCTCTATAAATAATTCCACAATTTGTCAAGAGTAAATGCTAATTTTATTTAGAAATATTCAAGAATAAAGCATGAAAAATTGTATACAACTCAGGCCTACCAAATGCAAGATGCATAGGGTAATAAATGAGGGCAGGGAGCTTCTTTGTGTTCTCTCAGTGTGTAATTCTATCAGCACTTTGATTTGTTTATTAACCAGGAAGCTCTTTGTGGTGAGGTTTTAAATTACAAATACAATTTATTTAGTAGATATAACACTATTTTCTATTTCTCTTTTAGTCAGTTTTGGTAAGTCTTGTTCCACAAAATATTGTCTATTTCATCTAAGTTGTGAAATTTTTGGCATTACTTTGTTAATATTTCTTTATTATAATTTTAATGTTGGTAATATGTATAATAATATTACTTTTTTCATTGCTGATTTTGGAAGTTTGTATTTTGTCCTTTTCTTATCAATCTAAGTTCATAAATTTTAGTTACCTTATAACTTAAAATAACCCAAATTTGGTTTTACTTATTTTTCTGTTATTTCCATTTTCATTGATTTCTGCTCTTATATTTATTTTGTTCCTTCTATTACTTTGGGTTTAATTTGCTCTTGTTTTCCTAGCTTATTAAGGGGATATCTTATAGCATTTAATTATAATTAGTAAAAAGTCTTTGTCACTTATGATGTAGTCACTTTTTAATCTGTTGCTTTTGTGCCAGATCTCAGGGTGGGATCTTTGTTTCCTATAGTTATTTGATTTTCCTGGTCTTAATTCAGATTGATTTTCAAAACCAGGCATTTTGTGGCATTGTCTTTTCAGTACTGACTCTTAAGGTCATGGTATCTGGTGTGGGGAATAATCCTTTCACTCCTTGAGGAAATGTTCCATATTTTTGGGATCACTCTTGCTTGTGAGGGTCACTAAATCTGGGGTGGGATCCTGGGTGAGACCATGTCTTTGACTTTCATGCTTTTCTCAATGTATCCTTTTTGTTCTTTGTTGTAAGATGCTATTAATTTAGTTTTTATGTCCTTTTCAAAGGAAAATAATTTCATATGTAGCTGTGAATTTGTTGTGTGTATGGGAAGAAGTGAGTTTGGAGTCTTTTACATTAACATCTTGAACTTTCTATGAATATATTGGTATTTTGTTTTATTTAATCTTTTAATTTTTCTCATCACTATGTTTATGATTTCTTTTCAATACTTGACTTTTGCATATAAATTAATATCACCTTCTAAATGCATCATCTCTTTTATTTCTGGGTATTCTTCTATTGACTGCTGTTTCTCCTGCTTGTGAGTTAAATTTTCATGACTTTGAGCTTGTGTAATAAATTTTAAGTGGATGCTGGACACTTACACTTTTGTGTTTTAGAGTGTCTAGATTTTATTGTCTTCCTTTAAAGAGTGTTGAGCTTTTTTCTCATAGTCAAGTGAATTGCTTTCCTTGATTATTTTGAGGCTTACTTTTATGTTTTGTAAGTTCAGATTTGACTTTATTCTAGTGATATTTTAGCTGTAATACTAAAGCATGGTCCTTTTGTGGTCCTTCCCAAATTCTCTGAGTGATTAACAAGGACTCTGTATTCTTGTTTGCCATATCTCAAATATCTTCCATTCTTGTGTGAACTTTGGGACCTGTTTTAGTGAGAAATTTCTATTTTAGCTTTGCCCAAACTCTTGGCGTTTCACTCTATGCATACATATCTTTATATTTTGCATAAACTGAAGGATGTCCTTATGCAAATTTCTGGACTCTTTTTAAATTTAAATTTTAGTAGAGACATTTTAACAATCTTTGTTCTAATCCATGAGCATGGAATGCTTTCTCATTTCTTTGTGTCCTCTTTAATTTCTTCATAAGTGTTCTATAGTTTTCAGAGTATAAATCTTTTACCTCTTCCGTTAGGTTTATTTCTAAGTATCTTATTTTTTGGCATAATTGAAAATGGGATTGATTCCTTGATTTCTTTTTCTCTGTTTCATTATTGGTGTATAGAAATACAACAGATTTCTGCACATCATCGATTTTGTATCTTTTTGGTGGAGTCTTTAAGGTTTTCTGCATAGAGTATCATGTCATCTACAAATAGTGAAACTTTGACTTCTTCCTTGCTGATTTGGATACCCTGTATTTCTTTTTGTTTTCTGATTGTTGAAGTTAAGACTTCCAGTACTATGTTAAATATTAATGGTTAGAGATGACATCCTTATCTTGTTTCTGACCATACAGGAAAGGTTCTTAGTTTTTCCTTATTGAGGATGATATTAGCTATGTGTCTTTCATATATGGCCTTCACAATGTTGAGGTATGTTCCATCTATCTTCACTTTGTTAAAGGTTTTTATCAAGACATGATGCTGTATTTTTCAAATGCTTTTTCTGAATCTATTGATAGGATCATATGGTCTTATACTTTCTTTATTAATGTGGTGTATAATGTTGATTGATTTGCAAATATTGAACCAGCCCTGTAGCCCAGGAATGAAACCCACTTGATCATGCTGAATAATTCTTTTACTATATGGTTAAATTCAATTTGCTAGTATCTTGTTGATATTTTTTGCAACCATATCCATCAGGAATATTGGCCTTTAATTATCCTTTTTAGTGTGGTCTTTGTCTGGTTTTTGAATCAAGGTGATGATAGATTTGTAAAATGAGTTTGGAAGTTTTCCTTGTTTTCATTTTTTGGAACAGTTTGAGAATAGTGAGGATTAACTCTTCTTTAAATGTCTTGTAGAATTCCCCTGGAAAGCCATCTCGCCCAGAACTGTTGTTTGTTGGGAGATTTTTGATTACTGATTCAATTTCAGTGCTGGTTATGGGTCTGTTCAAATTTTCTATTTTTTCCTGTTTCAGTGTGTGAGCTTCTAGAAATTTGCCCATTTCTTCCAGATTGCCTTGTTTGTTTCCATATAACAAAGTTTATTAACTTCCATATAAGTTCCCACAGTATCATCTCTAAATGTTTGTGTTTCTATGGGTTTTTGAGATCTTTCCTTTTTCATTTGTGACTTTATCTATTTGGGTCCTTTCTATTTTCTTGTTGACAAGTCTGGCTAGGTGTTTATCAATTTTATTAATTCTTTCAAAAAACCCAGCTCTTAGTTATATTGAACTGTTCTAGTGGTTTTTTGTTTGTTTGTTTGTTTCTATATTGTTTATTACTGCTCTAATCTTCACTATTTCCCTTCTTCTGCTGGTTTTACAATTGATTTCCTGTAGTTTTTCTAGCTCCTTTAAGTGTAAGGTTAAGTTTTACATTTGAGATCTTCTTGCTTCTTGGGATAGGCCTGAATTGCAATACAGTTCGCTCTTTGCTGCATCCCAAATGATTTAGACTGTCATGTTTCATTTTCTTTTGCTTCCATGTACTTTTTAAATTTCTTTTTTAATTCCCTGGTCAACCTGTTCGTTCTTTAATAGAATGTTGTTTAACCTCTATGTATTTGAGGATGTTCCAAATATTTTCTTGTGGTTGATTTCAAGTTTCATAGCATTATGATATGAAAATATGCATGGTATGATATCAATCTTTTTGTACTTGTTTATGGTTGTTTTGTGACCCAGTATGTGATCTCTTCTCGAGAACATTTCATGTGCATTCAAGAAGAGTATGCATTCTGCTGCTTTATGATGAAATGTTCTGAATATATCTGTTAAGTCTATTGGTCCAGTGTGTTTTCTTTTTTTAAAATATAATTTGTTGTCAAATTTGTTTCCATACAGCACCTTGTGTTCATCCCAAGAAGTGGCCTCCTCCATGCCCATCACCCACCTTCCCCTCTCCCCCACACCCCCATCTACCCTTAGTATGCTAAGGGTATGCTAAGGGATTTGTTAAAGAGACTGTCTTTTTTCCATTGGATATTCTTTCCTGCTTTGTCAAAGATTAGTTGGCCATACGTTTGTGGGTCTAGTTCTGGGGTTTCTATTCTATTCCATTGGTCTATGTGTCTGTTTTTGTGTCAATACCATGCTGTCTTGATGATGACAGCTTTGTAGTAGAGGCTAAAGTCTGGGATTGTGATGCCTCCCATTTTGGTCTTCTTCTTCAATATTACTTTGGCTATTCGGGGTCTTTTGTGGTTGCATACAAATTTTAGGATTGCTTGTTCTAGCTTCGAGAAGAATAACACTGCAATTTTGATTGGGATTGCATTGAATGTGTAGATAGCTTTGGGTAGTATTGACATTTTTTATTCTTCCAATCCAAGAGCATGGAATTTTTTTTCCATTTCTTTGTGTCTTCTTAAATTTCCTTCATAAGCTTTCTATACTTTTCAGCATACAGATCGTCTAAATCTTTGGTTAGGTTTATTCTGGGGTGTTTTATGGTTTTTGGTGCAATTGTAAATGGGATCAGTTTCTTGATTTCCCTTTCTGTTGATTCATTATTGGTGTATAAAAATGCAAGCGATTTCTGTACATTGATTTTGTACCTTACAACTATGCTGAATTCATGTATCAGTTTTAGCAGCCTTTTGGGGGAGTCTTTCAGGTTTTCCATGTAGAGTATCATGTCATCTGCAAGAAGTGAAAGTTTCACTTCTTCCTTGCCAATTTTGCTGCATTTTATTTCATTTTGTTGTCTGATTGCTGATGCTAGCACTTCCAATACTATGTTAAACAACAGCGGTGAGAGTGGACATCTCTGTTGTGTTCCTGATCTCAGGGAGAAAGCTCTCAGTTTTTCCCCATTGAGGATTATACTGGCTGTGGGCTTTTTATAAATGGCTCCTATGATGTTTAAGTATGTTCCTTCTATCCCGACTTTCTTGAGACTTTTCATCAAGAAATGATGCTGAATTTTGTCAAATGCTTTTTCTGCATCTATTGAAAGGGTCATATGGTTCTTTTCTTTTATTAATGTCATGTATCACATTGATTGATTTGTGAATATTGAACCAGCCCTGCAGCCCGGGAAAGAATCTCACTTCATCATGGTGAATAATACTTTTTACATGCTGTTGAATTCAATTTGCTAGTATCTTGTTGAGAATTTTTGCATCCATATTCATCAGGGATATTGGTGTGTAGTTCTCTTTTTTTATTGGGTGTCTGTCTGCTTTGGGAGTCAAAGTAATGCTGGCATCATAGAATGAGTCTGGAAGTTTTCCCTCCCTTTCTATTTTTTGGAACAGCTTGAGAAAGATAGGTATTAACTCTGCTTTAAATGTGTGGTAGAATTCCCCCCAGGGAAGCCATCTGGTCCTGGACTCTTATTTGTTGGGAGATTTTTGATAACTGATTCAATTTCTTCGCTGGTTATGGGTCTGTTCAAATTTTCTACTTCTTCCCATTTGAGCTTCAGTAGTGTGTGGGTGTTCAGGAATTTGTCCTTTTCTTCCAGGTTGCCCATTATTATTGGCACATAATATTTCATATTATTCCCTGATAATTGCTTGTGTTTCTGAGGGATTGTTTGTAATATATCCATTTTCATTCATGATTTTATCTATTTGGGTCATCTCTCTTTTCTTTTGGAGAAGCCTGGCTAGAGGCTTATCAATTTTGTTTATTTTTTTTAAACAAGTTTTGATTTCACTGATCTGTTCTACTCGGTTTTTGGATTCTACATTGTTTATTTCTGCTCTGATCTTTATTGCTTCTCTTCTTCTGGTGGCCTTGGGGTTTCTTTGTTGTTCTGATTCTAGTTCCTTTCAGTGTGCTGTTAGATTTTGTATGTGGGATTTTTCTTGTTTCTTGAGATAGACTTGTATTGCAATGTATTTTCCTCTCAGGACTGCCTTTGCTGCATCCCAAAGGGTTTGGATTGTGGTATCTTCATTTTCATTTGTTTCCATATATCTTTTAATTTCTTCTCTAATTGCCTGGTTGACTCATTTGTTCTTTAGTAGGATGTTCTTTAACCTCCATTCTTTCGGAGGTTTTCCAGGCTTTTTCCTGTGGCTGATTTCAAGTTTCATAGCATTGTGATTTGAAAGTGTTCATGGTATTATATCACTTCTTTTAGATTCTTGAGGGCTATTTTATGACCCTGTATGTGATCTATCTTGGAGAATGTTCCATGTACATCTGAGAAGAAAGTATATTCTGCTGCTTTGGGATGTAGAATTCTAAATATATCTGTCAAGTCCATCTTGTCCACTGAATCATTCAGGGCCATTGTTTCTTTACAGATTGTGTATCTAGATGATCTGTCCATTGTTGTAAGTGGAGTATTAAATTCCCCTGCAATTACCACATTCTTATCAATAAGATTGCTTATTTTTGTGATTAATTGTTTTAAATTTTTGGTTGCTTCCGAATTCAGTGCATCAACATTTATAATTGTTAGCTCTTTCTGATGGATAGACTCCGTGATTATTATATAATGCCCTTCTTCATCTCTTCTTACAGGCTTTAATTTAAAGTCTAGTTTGTCTGATATAAGTATGGCTACTTCAGCTTTCTTTTGAATGCCAGTAGCATGATAGATAGAAGAAAATAAAAATAAGTTAGAGAGGGAAAGAGCCAAATCATAAGAGACTCTTAAAAACTGAGAACAAACTGAGGGTTAATAGGGGGTGGGTGATGGGTATTGAGGAGGGCACCTTTTGGAATGAGCACTGGGTGTTGTATGGAAACCAATTTGACAGTAAATTTCATATTAAAAAAAAGACTAAGCTGAGTCTCTTGTAGGCAGAATATTGATGGATCTAGTTTTTATAGTGATTCAGCCATTTTACGTGTTTTGACTGGAGAATATAATCAATTTATGTTTAAGATAATTATTGAAAAGTAAAGATTTACAATTGGCATTTTTTTTACTGTACTATAGACCCATTTTTCCTGGATTTCTATCCTGCTGTTTTCTTGTGTCTTTTTGTATCAGTATGCTTTGACTTATTTATCATGTTCTTTTTTGTAATTACCATAGGTTCTTCCTTTGTGGCTACCATGAGGCTTGCATAAAGTGTCTAAAATTATAACACAATATTTTAAGCTTATAGCAACTTAACTTTAGTAGGATTTCTAAACTTTACACTTTTACTTTTTTTCTTTGCAATTTGTGTTACCGATGTTACAGTTAACATATTTTTATACTGCAAAACCAGTATCAAATTATTATATTTTTGGTTATTTTTACTATTTTTTGACTTAACTTTTTTTAATGTTTATTTTTTGAGAGAGAGAGAGAGAGTGCATGCACACAGGGGATGGGCAGATAGAGGAAACACAGAATGCGAAGCAGACTCCAGACTCTGAGCTGTCAGCACAGAGTCCAATGTGGGGCCTGAATTCACAAACTGTGAGATCATAACTTGTGCCGAAGTCAGACGCTCAACTGACTGAGCCACCCATGCGCCCCATTTTTTTAACTTTTAAACTAGAGTTGTAAGTGGCTTACACACTGCCACTACCACATTACAGAATCTAACCTTTACTATATATTTACCATTAACAATAAGTTTTATACTACTTTTTTATGTTATTATCATCCATTTATTTCTATTCAAATAACTCATTTTATTATTTCCTGTAAGGAAGGTCTAGGGGTGATAAACTCCCTAAGCTTTTAATTTTTTGGGAAAGTATTTTCTCCCTTTCTTTCCTGAAGGACAGTTTTCCTGTTATAGAATTCCTGGTTGGCAAGCTTTTTTTTACCTCAATATTTTAAGTATATCATCTTATTCTCTCCTGGGCAAAAATTTTCTGTTGAGAAATCCAATAGCCTTATGGGTATTCCTTATATGTAACTTCTCTTTGATTTTGTTGCTTTCAGAATTTTTCCTTTATCTTTGGCTTCCATTTAATCATAAGTATCTAAGCATAGCTTTTTTCAGATTTAATGTATTTGGAGTCTTTTAGCATAACACTCTCCAGTTCCATCCACGTTGCTACAAAAGGCCAAATTTCATTCTTTCTCATTGCCACGTAGTATTCCATTGGGTATATAAACAACAATTTCTTTATCCATTCATCAGTTGATGGACATTTAGGCTGTTTCCATCATTTGGCTATGGTTGAAAGTGCTGCTATAAACAATGGGGAAAAAGTGCCCTTATGCATCAGCACTCCTGTATCCCTTGGGTGAATTCCTAGCAGTACTATTGCTGGGTCAGAGGGTAGATATATTTTTAATTTTTTGAGGAATCTCCACACTCTTTTCCTATTTATTTTTGAGAGAGAGAGAAAGACAGAGTGCGAGTGGGGGAGGGGCAGAGGCAGGGGGACACAGAATCCGAAGCAGGTTCCAGGCTCTGAGCTGTGAGCACAGAGCCTGATGCAGGGTCTGAACTCATGAACTGTGAGACCATGACCTGAGCTGAATTTGGATGCTCAACCAACTGAGCCACCCAGGAGCCCCAGGAATTACTATTTTAAACATACATACTGTTTCTTTATATTTCTCTGCTCTTTCTGGAATATCTATAATGCAAATATTGTTTCTTCTGATTATGTTCTATAAGTTCCACATTCTTCCTTCACTCATTTATATTATTTTCTCCTCTGAGTGGAAAACTTCAAATGTTTTGCCTTCTAGATCTTTGATTCTGTTCTCTGCACTGTTGAGTCTGTTCCTTAAGCTCTCTGTTGAAACCCTCAGTTCAGTCACTGCATTTTTCAGGTGTAGGATTTTTACTTGAATAGTTTTTTAGGTTTCTTATTTCCTTGTTGAACTTCTCATTTTGTTCCTGCATTGTTTTCCTAATTTTGTTTTGGTTTGTCTTGTTTTTTTGTCATGTGTACTTGTAGTTCATTAAACTTTTCTAAGACTACTATTCTGAATTCTTTGTCAGGCAATTCATAGATCTTCAATTTTTACGGTGTGTCATTGGGAGATTAATTAGTTTTTTTTTTCAAGACTCTGCCTTTATTTATTTATTTTTTTTAGTGCTCTACAAAGTTTTATTTTTTTTATTTTTTTTTCAATATATGAAATTTATTGTCATATTGGTTTCTATACAACACCCAGTGCTCATCCCAAAAGGTGCCCTCCTCAATACCCATCACCCACCCTCCCCTCCCTCCCACCCCCCTTCAACCCTCAGTTTGTTCTCAGTTTTTAACTGTCTCTTATGCTTTGGCTCTCTCCCACTCTAACCTCTTTTTTTTTTCCTTCCCCTCCCCCATGGGTTTCTGTTAAGTGTCTCAGGATCCACATAAGAGTGAAACCATATGGTATCTGTCTTTCTCTGTATGGCTTATTTCACTTAGCATCACACTCTCCAGTTCCATCCACGTTGCTACAAAAGGCCATATTTCATTCTTTCTCATTGCCACGTAGTATTCCATTGTGTATATAAACCACAATTTCTTTATCCATTCATCAGTTGATAGACATTTGGGTGCTTTCCATAATTTGGCTATTGTTGAGAGTGCTGCTATAAACATTGGGGTACAAGTGCCCCTATGCATCAGTACTCCTGTATCCCTTAGGTAAATTCCTAGCAGTGCTATTGCTGGGTCATAGGGTAGGTCTATTTTTAATTTTCTGAGGAACCTCCACTATGCTTTCCAGAGCGGCTGCACCAATTTGCATTCCCACCAACAGAGCAAGAGGGTTCCCGTTTCTCCACATCCTCTCCAGCATCTATAGTCTCCTGATTTCTTCATTTTGGCCACTCTGACTGGCGTGAGGTGATATCTGAGGGTGGTTTTGATTTGTATTTCCCTGATAAGGAGCGACGTTGAACATCTTTTCATGTGCCTGTTGGCCATCCGGATGTCTTCTTTAGAGAAGTGTCTATTCATGTTTTCTGCCCATTTCTTCACTGGGTTATTTGTTTTTCGGGTGTGGAGTTTGGTGAGCTCTTTATAGATTTTGGATACTAGCCCTTTGTCCGATATGTCATTTGCAAATATCTTTTCCCATTCCGTTGGTTGCCTTTTAGTTTTGTTGGTTGTTTCCTTTGCTGTGCAGAAGCTTTTTATCTTCATAAGGTCCCAGTAATTCACTTTTGCTTTTAATTCCCTTGCCTTTGGGGATGTGTTGAGTAAGAGATTGCTACGGCTGAGGTCAGAGAGGTGTTTTCTTGATTTCTTCTCTAGGGTTTTGATGGTTTCCTGTATCACATTCAGGTCCTTTATCCATTTTGAGTTTATTTTTGTGAATGGTGTGAGAAAGTGGTCTAGTTTCAACCTTCTGCATGTTGCTGTCCAGTTCTCCCAGCACCATTTGTGAAAGAGACTGTCTTTTTTCCATTGGATGTTCTTTCCTGCTTTGTCTAAGATGAGTTGGCCATACATTTGTGGGTCTAGTTCTGGGGTTTCTAGTCTATTCCATTGGTCTATGTGTCTGTTTTTGTGCCAATCCCATGCTGTCTTGATGATGACAGCTTTGTAGTAGAGGCTAAAGTCTGGGATTGTGATGCCTCCTGCTTTGGTCTTCTTCAAAATTACTTTGGCTATTCAGGGCCTTTTGTGGTTCTATGTGAATTTTAGGATTGCTTGTTCTTGTTTCGAGAAGAATGCTGGTGCAATTTTGATTGGGATTGCATTGAATGTGTAGATAGCTTTGGGTAGTATTGATATTTTAACAATATTTATTCTTCCAATCCATGAGCATGGAATGTCTTTCCATTTCTTTATATCTTCATAAGCTTTCTATAGTTTTCAGCATACAGATCTTTGACATCTTTGGTTAGATTTATTCCTAGGTATGTTATGCTTCTTGGTGCAATTGTGAATGGGATCAGTTTCTTTATTTGTCTTTCTGTTGCTTCATTGTTAGTGTATAATGCAACTGATTGCTGTACATTGATTTTGTATCCTGCAACTTTGCTGAATTCATGTATCAGTTCTAGCAGATTTTTGGTGGAGTCTGTCGGATTTTCCATGTATAATATCATGTCATCTGAAAAAAGTGAAAGCTTGACTTTATCTTTGCCAATTTTGATACCTTTGATTTCCTTTTGTTGTCTGATTGCTGATGCTAGAACTTCCAACACTATGTTAAACAACAGCGGTGAGAGTGGGCATCCCTGTCGTGTTCCTGATCTCAGGGAAAAAGCTCTCATTTTTTCCCCATTGAGGATGATGTTAGCTGTGGGCTTTTTATAAATGGCTTTGATGATGTTTAAGTATGTTCCTTCTATCCCGACTTTCTCAAGGGTTTTTATTAAGAAAGGGTGCTGGATTTTGGCAAAGGCCTTCTCTGCATCGATTGACAGGATCATAAGGTTCTTATCTTTTCTTTTATTAATGTGATGTATCACGTTGATTGATTTCCGAATGTTGAACCAGCCCTGCATCCCAGGAATGAATCTCACTTGATCATGGTGAATAATTCTTTTTATATGCTGTTGAATTCGATTGGCTAGTATCTTATTGAGAATTTTTGCATCCATATTCATCAGGGATATTGGCCTGTAGTTCTCTTTTTTTACTGGGTCTCTGTCTGGTTTAGGAATCAAAGTAATGCTGGCTTCATAGAATGAGTCTGGAAGTTGTCCTTCCCTTTCTATTTCTTGGAATAGCTTGAGAAGGATAGGTATTATCTCTGCTTTAAACATCTGGTAGAACTTCCCTGGGAAGCCATCTGGTCCTGGACTCTTATTTGTTGGGAGATTTTTGATAACCGGTTCAATTTCTTCGCTGGTTATGGGTCTGTTCAATCTTCCTATTTCCTCCTGATTGAGTTTCGGAAGCGTGTGGGTGTTTAGGAATTTGCCCATTTCTTCCAGGTTGTCAAATTTGTTGGCATATAATTTTTCATAGTATTCCCTGATAATTGTTTGTATCTCTGAGGGATTGGTTGTCATGATTCCATTTTCATTCATGATTTTATCTATTTGGGTCATCTCCCTTTTCTTTTTGAGAAGCCTGGCTAGAGGTTAATCAATTTTGTCTATTTTTTCAAAAAACCAACTCTTGGTTTCGTTGATCTGCTCTACCGTTTTTTTAGATTCTATATTGTTGATTTCTGCTCTGATCTTTATTATTTCTCTTCTTCTGCTGGGTTTAGGCTGCCTTTGCTCTTCTGCTTCTATTACCTTTAGGTGTGCTGTTAGATTTTGTATTTGGGATTTTTCTTGTTTCTTGAGATAGGCCTGGATTGCTATGTATTTTCCTCTCAGGACTGCCTTCGCTGCATCCCAAAGTGTTTGGATTGTTGCATTTTCATTTTCGTTTGTTTCCATATATTTTTTAATTTCTTCTCTAATTGCCTGGTTGACCCACTCATTATTTAGTAGGGTGTTCTTTAACCTCCATGCTTTTGGAGGTTTTCCACACTTTTTCCTGTGGTTGATTTCAAGCTTCATAGCATTGTGGTCTGAAAGTATGCGTGGTATGATCCCAATTCTTGTATACTTACGAAGGGCTGTTTTGTGACCCAGTATATGATCTATCTTGGAGAATGTTCCATGTGCACTCGAGAAGAAAGTATATTCTGTTGCTTTGGGATGCAGAGTTCTAAATATATCTGTCAAGTCCATCTGATTCAATGTATCATTCAGGGCCCTTGTTTCTTTATTGACCGTGTGTCTAGATGATCTATCCATTGTTGTAAGTGGAGTGTTAAAGTCCCCTGTAATTACCACATTATTATCAATAAGGTTGCTTATGTTTATGAGTAATTGTTTTATATATTTGGGGGCTCCCATATTCGGCGCATAGACATTTATATTTGTTAGCTCTTCCTGATGGATAGACCCTGTAATTATTATATAATGCCCTTCTTCATCTCTTGTTATATCCTTTAATTTAAAGTCTAGTTTGTCTGATATAAGTATGGCTACTCCAGCTTTCTTTTGGCTTCCAGTAGCATGATAAATAGTTCTCCATCCCCTCACTCTCAATCTAAAGGTGTCCTCAGAGCTAAAATGAGTCTCTTGTAGACAGCAAATAGATGGGTCTTGTTTTTTTATCCATTCTGATACCCTATGTCTTTTTGTTGGTGTATTTAGTCCATTTACACTCAGTGTTATTATAGAAAGATACGGGTTTAGAGTCATTTTGATGACTGTATGTTTTATGCTTGTAGGGATGTCTCTGGTACTTTGTCTCACAGGATCCCCCTTAGGATCTCTTGTAGGGCTGGTTTCGTGGTGACAAATTTCTTCAGTTTTTGTTTGTTTGGGAAGACCTTTATGTCTCCTTGTATTCTAAATCACAGACTTGCTGGATAAAGGATTCTCGGCTGCATATTGTTTCTGTTTAGCACACTGAAGATCTCGTGCCAATCCTTTCTGGCCTGCCAAGTTTCAAAAGAGAGATCAGTCACGAGTCTTATAGGTCTCCCTTTATATGTGAGGGCACGTTTATCCCTTGCTGCTTTCAGAATTTTCTCTTTATCCTCGTATTTTGCCGGTTTCACTATGATATGTTGTGCAGAAGATCAATTCAAGTTACGTCTGAAGGGAGTTCTCTGTGCCTCTTGGATTTCAATGCCTTTTTCCTTCCCCAGTTCAGGAAAGTTCTCAGCTATTATTTCTTCAAGTACCCTTTCAGCACCTTTCCCTCTCTCTTCCTCCTCTGGGATACCAATTATGCGTATATTATTTCTTTTTAGTGTATCACATAATTCTCTAATTTTCTCCTCATACTCCTGGATTTTTTCATCTCTCTTTCTCTCAGTTTCCTCTTTTTCCATAAGTTTATCTTCTAGTTCACCTATTCTCTCCTCTGCCTCTTCAATCCTAGCCGTCGTCGTTTCCATTTTGTTTTGCATTTCGTTTAAAGCATTTTTCAGCTCCTCGTGACTGTTCCTTAGTCCCTTGATCTCTGTAGCAAGAGATTCTCTGCTGTCCTCTGTACTGTTTTCAAGCCCAGCGATTAATTTTATGACTATTATTCTAAATTCGCTTTATGTTATATTATTTAAATCCTTTTTGATCAGTTCATTAGCTGTTGTTATTTCCTGGAGATTCTTCTGAGGGGAATTCTTCCGTTTGGTCATTTTGGATAGTCCCTGGAGTCGTGGGGACCTGCAGGGCACTTCCCCTGTGCTGTGGCCTTTAACTGGAGTTGGTGGGCGGGGCCGCAGTCAGACCTGATGTCTGCCCCCAGCCCACTGCTGGGGCCACAGTCAGACTGGTGTGTGCCTTCTCTTCCCCCTCCTAGGGGTGGGATTCACTGTGGGGTGGCATGGCCCATCTGGGCTACTTGCACACTGCCAGGCTTGTGGTGCTGGGGATCTGGCGTATTAGCTGGGGTGGGTAGGCAAGGTGCACGGGGCAGGAGGGGCAGGCTTAGCTCGCTTCTCCTTAGGTGATCCACTTCAGGAGGGGCCCTGTGGCAGCGGGAGGGAGTCAGATCCGCTGCCGGAGGTTTGGCACCGCAGAAGCATAGATTTGGTAGTTTGCCTGGAGCAAGCAAGTTCCCTGGCAGTAACTGGTTCCCTTTCGGATTTTGGCTGGGGGATGGGGGAGGGAGATGGCGCTGGGGAGCGCCTTTTTTTCCACGTGAAACTGAGCTCTGTAGTCCCGGGGCTCAGCAACTCTCCCTCCCTTTGTCCTCCAGCCTTCTCGCTTTCCGAGCAGAGCTGTTAACTTATGACCTCCCAGACGCTAAGTCGCGCTTGCTGTCGGAACACACTCTGGCCCCTCCGCTTTTGCCAGCCAGACTCGGGGGCTCTGCTTGGCAGGAAGTCTGCCCCTCCACCCCGGCTCCCTCCTGCCAGTCGGTGGAGCGTGCACCGCCTCGCCGCCCTTCCTACCTTCTTCCGTGGGCCTCTCGTCTGCGCTTGGCTCCGGAGACTCCGTTCTGCTAATCCTCTGGCGGCTTTCTGGGTTATTTAGGCAGGTGTAGGTGGAATCTAAGTGATCAGCAGGATGCACGGTGAGCCCAGCGTCCTCCTATGCAGTCATCTTCCAACCAAGACTCGGGAGATTAATTAGTTTTATTTGATGGTGTATTGTTTACTTGATTTTCATAATCCTTGAATGCTTACCTCGGTATCTGCATGTTTGAGTAAGCATTTTCCTATTCCAGACTTTAAAGATTCACTTTGGCAGAAAAAGTTCTTCAGTGGTCAGCTCAGTTTGGGTTTCTGGATGTGGCTACTTGTATCATCCTTCGGCAGGTGAAGCTTGCTATCAGAGTCTATTTTTGTGTAAAGCCATGGTCACCCTCTGAAGTTGGGCAGGGGAGAGCTGCTGCTGGATGAGAACAATTTAGAGGACTGCTGGCTTGGTTTCTTCCAAAGTGAAGCTGTAGGATGGACTCCACATTTTCCTGGTTTCTCTGTTCAGGCTTACTAGATAGTTGGGGCTGGCACTATACCCAATAGTAGATGGCACTATTGATTAAGTTCCCTGCCCTGGCAGGGCAGCAGTACTAGCTCCAAACCTGATTGTTTGAGAATCTGAACCAGGCAAGACTTCCCTGAATTACCTGGCCAGGGGCAGGGGAGGGGGGTCAATGTCTTGCTGTACATACAGGAAAAAGCATGGACAGATCTCTTTGTTCAAGTGCTACTGTAAACAAGGCTGTCAGATGTACTACACAGTTACCTGTGTGCTTTGGTTAGGTTCCCTGCATAGGTAGGGTGAAAGCTATATTCAGCAACGGAAAGGGCTATGAATTAATTTCCCTGCCCAAATACAGTGTGAGAAATTGCTCCAAAGTCCAGCAAAATTTTTGTTTGTGTACTATACTCAAGGTGACCCATGCCTCAAGTTTTCTAGCTGAACAGGGCCAATGGCTTTGTTTTTCAGATGAATAGCTTTGCCTGCCATAGTCTGCTCTAACAATTTTGGGTTATGCAGATTTCCAGGTGCTCTGGCCAGTCTTTTAAGTCAGGCAGGGCCAGGAGCTAACACAGCAGTGGACCAGGCTATTATTTAGTTCCCCTTCTTGGGCAAGGGAAAACCAGGTTGCAAAGCATTAAAAACTCTTTGCTTGAGGACCCAAATCAGGCAGACCTATAATCGTCTGAGTTCCTTCATCAAAGTTTGCCACTATCTTGGCTTTGTAAATAAGCAAATATGCTGGGTGGAATTGCTACCTGGGCATCACAGGGTGGAATGCTGTCTGCCAAGATCCAAGTGCTGGTTGTTTCAAGCCCCTACTCTCTACTACATCACAATTAGATTCCCAATGGCCAAGTCCCACTGATTCCCCTCCAATCCCTGTGGAGTAAGACCAAAGTAGAAGTTCCCAAGAAGTGACCCACAATGCTGGTGGAGCTGGATGTCCATCCACCAAAGGTGCTCTTTCCTTCTGGAAGAACTGTAGGCTCAGAGGAGACCTCTCATTGTAGTGCACTGGCCTAGGGTTGAAGAAACATAGTCAGCACATAGCCAATTCTCTTAACCTTCTAATGCAGTTTATCTTGGTCTCTGAGGTGCAGAGAGTGGTTCAGCCTCTATTCCATACTATAGTGTTCTCTCAGTAGTGTTTTCTTCATGAATGGCTGTTGTTCTTTTTGTGAGGGGAAGCAAAGTCAGAAACAACTATGTCCCCATCTTGGTGATGTCACTCTCACCTGTTCATTAGATTTTGAGACTATGTTAAAACTTCCAACCACAATTGTTGATATATTTATTTGTTCATGCAAGTCTGTAGGTAGTTGCTTAATCCGCTTTGAGGCTGTATTGTTTGGTAAATATGTGCTTATTTTGGCTACATATTCTTGCCGTATTTTATCTTTTTTTGGTTTAATTCTGTTTTGTCATAAAATAAGAATGCTATTTCAAACCTTCTGCCACATTATTCCTTACAACTCTTTAGTGGCACTTCATATCCTCCAGAATACAATCCAAACTCCTGATCATGGCTTATAAGGCATTTCAGGATCCAGCCCTGGTCAATTCTCCACCCTGTTCTCAAAACACTTTAGCACATTTACTCTTTATTCCCACTATTCAGAACAATTTTTATTTTCTTCAATATATCCAAACCCCAAAGAAGACACACAGATGGCCAACAGACACATGAAAAGATGCGCTATATCACTCATCATCAGGGAAATACAAATCAAAACCACAAGGAGATACCACCTCACACCTGTCAGAATGAGTAAAATTAACACCACAGAAAACAACAGATGTTGGAAAGATGTGGAGAAAACTCTTACACTGTTGGTGGGAATGCAAACTGGTGCAACCACTCTGGAAAACAGGATGGAGGTTCCTCAAAAAGTTAAAAATAGAACTACCTTATGAACCAGCAATTGCATTAGTAGGTATTTACGCAAAGGATACAAAAGTACTGATTCAATGGCACACATGCACAACAATGATTATAGCAGCATTAGCAACGAGAGCCAAATTATGGAAAAAGCCCAAATATCCATCAACGGATGAGTGTATAAAGAAGATGTGGTATATGTATATATATATATATATATATATATATATATATATATATATAGTAACATTACCCACACTTCAAACACAATGAAGTCTTTCCAAAAGAATGAAATGGCATAGATGGAGCTAGAGTGTATTATGCTAAGTGAAATAAGTCAATCAGAGAAAGAAAAATAAGATATGATTTCACCCATAAGTGGAATTTAAGAAACAAAACAGATGCACAAAGGGAAAGGGAAAAAATAGACAAACAATAAGTGACTCCTAATGATAGAGAACAAACTGAGAGTTGATGAAGGGGAGTCGGGTGGGGGGGTAGGTTAAATGGATGATGGGTATTAAGGAGAGCACTTATGATGAGAGCACTTGTTATGATGAGTACTGGTTGTTATATGTAAGTGATGAATCACTAAATTCTACTCTTGAAACCAATAGTATACTGTATGTTAACTAGTTAATTTAAATAAAAATTTGAAACAAAAAAATATATCCAAACCATTGTGTTATAGCTCATCCTCAACCTTCTCACAGGACTTTAATTCCATCCCAACTGTCTTTCTGGCTTCACCTTTTTCTCCTTTTTAAACTGTAGATTTACAAATGAAAATAAATCATTCAAATGTCTTTGTGACTCTCAACTTTTGGGTCACCAATAAAAACTAGATTCAAAAAGGTGATCTCTGTGATTGTAAGGAGTACAAATAACATAAGACTTTACTTGAGGACCCATGGAAAGGTGTTCCATGGCACATGCCAAAAGTGGTAGCGTGGTGCTAGCTCTGGACAGAGAATACGGAGACCGTGAAAGTTAGGGTCTAGTCCTGTCTAACCTACAACTAATAAGCTAGGTGACTAGGAGTAAGTCTTTTACCCTCATGGCGACACTGTATTTCATATTAACAAAAATAAGGTAACTCAACTCTTAGGTTTCTACTCAAGGAAAAAAATGTGTTCACAGAGACTTGTACTTTTATGTTCATAGCAGCATGATTCATAGCACGCAAAAATTGGCAAAATGGAAGCAATCCAAATAACCATTTACTGATAAATGGTTAAACAAAAGGTTTTATATTCTTCTTTTTAAATATGAAATTTGTTGTCACATAGGTTTCCATACAACACCCAGTGCTCATTCCAAAAGGTGCCCTCCACAATACCCATCACCCACCCTCCCCTCTCTCCCACCCCCCATCAACCCTCAGTTTGTGCTCAGTTTTTAAGATTCTCTTATGCTTTAGCTCCCTACCTCTCTAAACTCTTTTTTTTTCTTCCCCTCCCCCACGGACTTCTGTTAAGTGTCTCAGGATCCACATAAGAGTGAAAAGAGATGGTATCTGTCTTTCTCTGTATGACTTATTTCACTTAGCAAAACACTCTCCAGTTCCATTCACATTGCTACAAAAGGCCATATTTCATTCTTTCTCATTGCCACGTAGTACTCCATTGTGTATATAAACCACAATTTCTTTATCCATTCATCAGTTGATGGACATTTAGGCTCTTTCCATAATTTGGCTATTGTTGAGAGTGCTGCTATAAACTTTGGGACACAAGTGCTGCTATGCATCACCACTCCTGTATCCCTTGGGTAAATTCCTAGCAGTGCTATTGCTGGGTCATAGGGTAGATCTATTTTTAATTTTTTCAGGAACCTCCACACTGTTTTCCAGAACAGCTGCACCAGTTTGCATTCCCACCAGCAGTGCAAGAGGGTTCCCATTTCTCCACATCCTCGCCAGCATCTATAGTCTCTGGATTTGTTCATTTTAGCCACTCTGACTGACGTGAGGTGATATCTGAGTGTGGTTTTGATTTGTATTTCCCTGATGAGGAGCGACGTTGAGCAACTTCTCATGTGCCTGTTGGCCTTCTGGATGTCTTCTTTAGAGAAGTGTCTATTCATGTTTTCTGCCCATTTCTTCACTGGATTATTTGTTTTTCAGGTGTGGAGTTTGGTGAGCTCTTTATAGATTTTGGATACTAGCCCTTTGTCCGATATGTCATTTGCAAATATCTTTTCCCATTCCATTGGTTGCCTTTTAGTTTTGTTGATTGTTTCCTTTGCAGTGCAGAAGCTTTTTATCTTCATGAGGTCTCAATAGTTCATTTTTGCTTTTAATTCCCTTGCCTTTGGGGATGTGTCAAGTAAGAAAATTCTGCGGCTGAGGTCAGAGAGGTTTTTTCTTGCTTTCTCCTCTAGGATTTTAATGGTTTCCTATCTCACATTCAGGTCCTTTATCCATTTTGAGTTTGTTTTTGTGAATGGTGTAAGAAAGTGGTTTCATCTTTCTGCATGTTGCTATCCAGTTCTCCCAGCAACATTTGTGAAAGAGACTGCCTTTTTTTTCCATTGGATATTCTTTCCTGCTTTGTCAAAGATTAGTTGGTCATACTTTTGTGGGTCTAGTTCTGGGGTTTCTATTCTATTCCATTGGTCTATGTGTCTGTTTTTGTGCCAATCCCATGCTGTCTTGATGATTACAGCTTTGTAGTACAGGCTAAAGTCTGGGATTGTGATGCCTCCTGCTTTGGTCTTCTTCTTCAAAATTACTTTGGCTATTCAGGGCCTTTTGTGGTTCCATACAAATTTAGGATTGCTTGTTCTAGCTTTGAGAAGAATGCTGATGGAATTTTGATTGGGATTGCATTGAATGTGTAGATAGCTTTGGGTAGTATTGACATTTTGACAATATTTATTCTTCCAATCCATGAGCACGGAATGTTTTTCCATTTCTTTATATCTTCTTCAATTTCCTTCATAAGCTTTCTATAGTTTTCAGCATACAGATCTTTGGCATCTTTGGTTAGATTTATTCCTAGGTATTTTATGCTTCTTGGTGCAATTGTGAATGGGATCAGTTTCTTTATTTGTCTTTCTGTTGCTTCATTGTTAGTGTCTAAGAATACAAGTGATTTGTGTACATTGATTTTGTATCCTGCAACTTTGCTGAATTCATGTATCAGTTCTAGCAGACTTTTGGTGGAGACTATTGGATTTTCCATGTATAATATCATGTCATCTGCAAGAAGTGAAAGCTTAACTTCATCTTTGCCAATTTTGATGCCTTTGATTTCCTTTCTTGGTCTGATTGCTGATGCTAGAACTTCCAACACTATGTTAAACAACAGCAGTGAGAGTGGACATCCCTGTCATGTTCCTGATCTCAGGGAGAAAGCTCTCAGTTTTTCCCCATTGAGGATGATATTAGCTGTGGGCTTTTCATAAATGGCTTTGATGATGTTTAAGTATGTTCCTTCTATCACGACTTTCTCCAGGTTTTTTATTAAGAAATGATGCTGAATTTTCTCAAATGCTTTTTTCTGCATTGATTGACAGGATCATACGTTCTTATCTTTTCTTTTATTAATGTGACATATCACATTGACTGATTTATGAATGTTGAACCAGCCCTGCATCCCAGGAATGAATCCCACTTGATCATGGTGTATAATTCTTTCTATATGCTGTTGAATTTGATTTGCCAGTATCTTATTTAGAATTTTTGCATCCATATTCATAGGGGATATTGACCAGTAGATCTCTTTTTTTACTGGGTCTCTGTCTGGTTTAGGAATCAAAGTAATGCTGGCTTCATACAATGAGTCTGGAAGTTTTCCTTCCCTTTCTATTTTTTGCAATAGCTTGGGAAGGTTAGGTATTATCTCTGCTTTAAATGTCTGGTAGAATTCTGCAGGGAAGCCATCTGGTTCTGGACTCTTATTTGTGGGGAGATTTTTGATAACTGATTCAATTTCGTCCCAGTTATGGGTCTGTTCAAGTTTTCTATTTCTTCATGTTTGAGTTTTGGAAGTGTGTGGGTGTTTAGGAATTTGTCCATTTCTTCCAGGTTGTCCAATTTGTTGGCATATAATTTTTCATAGTATTCCCTGATAATGGCTTGTATTTCTGAGGGATTGGTTGTAATCATTCCATTTTCATTCATGATTTTATCTATTTGGGTCATCTCCCTTTTTTTTTGAGAAGCCTGGCTAGAGGTTTGTCAATTTTGTTTATTTTTTCCAAAAACAAACTCTTGGTTTCATTGATCTGCTCTACCATGTTTTTAGGTTCTATATTGTTTATTTCTGCTCTGATCTTTATCATTTCTGTTCTTCTGCTGAGTTTTGGGTGTCTTTGCTGTTCTGCTTCTAGTTCCTTTAGGTTTGCTGTTAGATTTTGTATGTGGGATTTTTTTGTTTCTTGAGATAGACCTCGATTGCAATGTATTTTCTCTCAGGACTTACTTCCTTCACTGCATCCCAAAGCGTTTGGATTGTTGTCTTTTCATTTTCGTTTGTTTCCAAATATTTTTTAATTTCTTCTCTAATTGCCTGGTTGACCCATTCATTCTTTAATAGGGTGTTCTTTAACCTCCATGCTTTTGGAGGTTTTCCACACTTTTTCCTGTGGTTGATTTCAAGCTTCATAGCATTGTGGTCTGAAAGTATGCATAGTATGATTTCAATTCTTGTATACTTAGGAAGGGTTGTTTTGTGACCCACTATGTGATCTATCTTGGAGAATGTTCCATGTGCACTCGAGAAGAAAGTATATTCTGTTGCTTTGGGATGCAGAGTTGTAAGTATATCTGTCAAGTCCATCTGATCCAATGTATCATTCAGGGCCCTTGTTTCTTTATTGACCGTGTGTCTAGATGATCTATCCATTGTTGTAAGTGGAGTGTTAAAGTCTCCTGCAATTACCACATTCTTATTAATAAGGTTGCTTATGTTTGTGAGTAATTGTTTTATATATTTGGGGGCTTCTGTATTCGTCACCTAGACATTTATAATTGTTAGCTCTTCCTGATGGATAGACCCTGTAATTATTATATAATGCCCTTCTTCATCTCTTGTTACAGCCTTTAATTTAAAGTCTAGTTTGTCTGATAATTGTGGCTACACCAGCATTCTTTTGACTTCCAGTAGCATGATAGGTAG
Organism: Panthera tigris; assembly: GCF_018350195.1. NCBI lineage: Eukaryota > Metazoa > Chordata > Mammalia > Carnivora > Felidae > Panthera > Panthera tigris. The sequence goes on along the minus strand of NC_056677.1, from coordinate 61,778,775 downwards.
TTCTCCATCCCCTCAGTTTCAATCTGAAGGTGTCCTCAGGTCTAAAATGAGTCTCTTGTAGACAGCAAATAGATGGGTCTTGTTTTTTTATCCATTATGATACTCTATGTCTTTTGGTGGGAGCATTTAGTCCATTTACATTTAGTGTTATTATAGAAAGATATGGGTTTAGAGTCATTGTGATGTCTGTAGGTTTCATGCTTGTAGTGATGTCTCTGATACTTTGTTTCACAGGATCCCCCTAGGATCTTTTGTAAGGCTGGTTTAGTGGTAATGAATTCCTTCAGTTTTTGTTTGTTTGGGAAGACCTTTATCTCTCCTTCTATTCTGAATGACAGACTTGCTGGATAAAGGATTCTCGGCTGTGTATTCTTTCTGTTTATCACATTGAAGATTTCCTGCCATTACTTTCTGGCCTGCCAAGTTTCAGTAGATAGATCCATCACTAGTCTTATTGGTCTCCCTTTATATGTTAAAGTGTGTTTATCCCTAGCTGCTTTCAGAATTTTCTCTTTATCCTTGTATTTTTCCAGTTTCACTGTGATATGTCATGCAGAAGATCAATGCAAGTTACATCTGAAGGGAGTTCTCTGTGACTCTTGCATTTCAATCCCTTTTTCCTTCCCCCAATCAGGGAAGTTCTCAGCTATGATTTCTTCAAGTACACCTTCAGCCCCTTTCTCTCTCTATTCCTCGACTGGAATCCCAATTATGCGTACATCATTGTGTTTCATCGCATCACTTATTTCACTACTGCTCCCCTCTTACTCCTAGTTTTTTTTGTCTCTCTTTTTCTCTGATTCCTCTTTTTCCATAATTTTATCTTTAAATTCACCTGTTCTTTCCTCTGCCTCTTCAATCCGAGCTTTGGTTGCCTACATTTTATTTTGCACCTCATTTATAGCATTTTTGAGCTCCTCCTGACTGTTTCTTAGTCCCTTGGTCTCTTTAGCAATAGATTCTCTGCTGTTCTCTATACTTTCTGCAAGTCCAGCGATTAATTTTATGAATATTATTTTAAATTCATTTTCTCTTATATTGCTTAAATCGTCTTGATCAGTTCATTAGCTGTCACTACTTCCTGGAGTTTCTTTTGAGGAGAATTCTTCTGTTTCATCATTTTGGATAGTCCCTGGAGTGGTGAAGAACTGCAAGGCTCTTCCTCTGTGCTGTCTGGAGTAACTTTCATTGGTGGGCATGGCTGCAGTCAGACCTGATGTCTGCCCCCAGCCCACCGCTGGGGCCACAGTCAGACTGGTGTGTACCTTCTCTTCCCCTCTCCCAGGGGCAAGACTCACTGTGGAGTGGTGTGGCCCCTGTCTGGCCTACTTGCACACTGCCAGGCTTGTGGTGCTGCTTCAGTCGGATCTGGCTTATTAGCTGGGGTGGATCCACAAGGTGCACAGGGGTGGGAGGAGCAGACTCAGCTCACTTTACCTTCAGTGGCCTGCTTCGGGAGGGTCCCTGTGCCATGGAGAGGGAGGCAGACCTATCGGAGGAATGGATCCACAGAATCACAGTGTTGGGTGTTTGTGCAGTGCAAACAAGTTCCCTGATGGGAACTGGTTCCCTTTGGGATTTTGGGTGGGGGATGGGTGAGGGAGATGGCACTTCCCAGTGCCCTTGTTCCCCATCAAGCTGAACTCTGTCCTCTGGGGCTCAGAAACTCTCCCTCCCGTTGTCCTCTAGCCCTCCCACTCTGGGAGCAGAGCTGTTGACTTCTAACATTCCAGATGTTAAGTTCCACCTGGTGTTAGAACACACTCTGCCCAGCCCCTCTGCTTTTGCAAGCCAGACTCTGGGGCTCTGACTTGCAGGGAGGGCTGCCCCTCCACTGCCCTGGCTCCCTACTGCCAGTCAGTGTAGCCTGCACCACCTCTCCACCTTTCCTACCCACTTCTGTGGGCCTCTTGTCTATGCTTGGCTCCTAAGAATCTGTTATGCTAATTTTCTGGCGGTTTTCTGGGTTATTTAGGCCAATGTGGGTGGAATCTAAGTGATCATCAGGACACGGTGAGCCCAGCGTCCTCCCACGCCGCCCTCAGCTTAAAGACACACATAAACTAAGAGTAAAGTTATGGGAAATCTATTTTATGCATATGGTAACTAACAAAATTAGGCATAGCTAGACTTATGTCAGAAGAAATACTTTAAACTAAAAATGGTAAATAGAGACAATAAATCAATAAATAATGGTAACGAGGTGAATCACTCAAGATTAAAATAATTATAAATATTTATATACCCAACATTGAACCACTTAAATATATAAAGCCCAAACTAACAGAACTAAAAGGAGAAATTAAAAAAAAAATACAATAAACGTTGTTGAATTTATACTCCAGTCTTAATGGAATAATCATCCAGGCAAGTAATCAGCAAGGAAACATCAGATTTGAACAGTACTAAAAACCAAATCGACCTAACAGACAAATACAGAGCAACTTATCCAACAAAGCAGACTACACATTCTTTTTAGGCACAGATGGAACATTTTCTAAAATAGATGTTAGGCCACATAACAAGTTCTTAGCAAATTCAAAGAGACTGAAATCATATCAAGTATCTTTTGTGACCATAAAAATATGAACCTAGAAATAAGTAATGGAAGGAACATGGCAAAATTCATCAACACATGGAAATTAGAAAACATTCTCCTCAAAAACCAATGGGTTAAAGGAGAAATTAAAGGGTAAATAAAAAAGTATCTTGGAACAAAAGAAAATGAAAATACGATATATGAAACTTATTGGATGAAGCAAAAGCAGGTCTCAGATGGAAGGTTGTAACAACAATCACCTCATTAAAAAATAAGAAAGATCTCAAATACATAACTGAATCCTACAACTTCAGGAAATAGAAAAAGGACAAACTGAGTCCAAAATTAGCAGAACGAAGGAAATAATAAAGATTAGAGCAGAAATAAAAGAAAAAGAGAATAGGAAAAAATAGAAAAAAAAGTAACAAAACTAAAAGTTGCTTTTTCAAAAGGTAAATATAGTTGGCACACCTTTCTTTAGACTAACCAACGAATATAGAGAAGACACAAATCAATAAAATTATAAATTGTTTAACATTTATTCATTTTTGAGAGTGAGAGAGACAGAGCATGAGTGGGGGAGGGGCAGAGAGAGAGGGAGACACAGAATCAGAAGCAGCCTTCAGACTCCGAGCTGTCAGCACAGGGCCTGATGCAGGGCTTGAACTCACGGACTGCAAGATAATGACCTGAGCCGAAGTCGGATGCTCAACTGACTGAGCCACCCAGGCGCCCGTCAAATCAATAAAATTATAAATAGAAAAATAGACATTATAACATACCACAGAATTGCAATATATCTTATGAGGATACTATTAATTATTAGTCAAATAAGTGAGCAACAAAGAATAAATGGAATAATTCTTAAAAACATAAAGCCTGCCCAAACTGAATCATAAAGAAATAGAAAATCTGATTAGAACAATTACTAATAAGATAGAATCAATAATCAAAAATATCCCAATGAAGGAAAACCCAGGAATAAATGGCTACACTGGCAAGTTTAACCAAACATTTAAATTAGAATTATCACCAATACTTTTTAAACTCTTCCAGAAAAATTAAGAGAAAGGAAAACTGAAGGTCAATATCCCTCATGAACATAGATGCAAAGACTCTTGGTGAAATTCTAGCAAACCAAATTTAGCAGCAGATTTAAAGGCTCACTCACTATGATCAAGTAGGACTTATCCCTGGCATGTGAAGATGGTTGAAAATATGCAAAATAATCAATATGACACAACACATTAATATAATAAAAGAAAAAATATATAATCATTTCAATAGGTGCAGAAAAAGCATTTGACAAAATTCAACAGCCATTCATGAAAAAACTCTTAAAAAATAGGTACAGAGGAATGTACCTCAACATAATGAAGGCCACATATGACAGGTCCACAGTTAACATAATGGTGAAAGGTTGAAATATTTTCCTTCAAGATCAGGAGGAAAGCAAGAGTGCCTACTCACACTACTTCTACAGTACTGGAATTCCTGGTCAGAGCACTATGATATGTCATGGTGTTAACCTTTTATTTTGAATGGAGTTCTCTATGCCTCTTGGACTTGGATGCCTGTTTCCTTCCCCAGATTAAGGAATTGCTCAGCTATAATTTGTCCAAATAAACCTTCTTTCCCTTTCTCTCGCTCTTCTTCTTCTGGAACTCCTATGATATGGATATTGTTGCATTTCATGGAATGACTTAGCTCTCTAATTCTCCCTCATGATCTAGTAATTTCCTTTCTCTTTTTTCCAGCTTCATCATTTTCCATAATTTTATCTTCTATTTTACCCATTCTCTTCTCTGCTTCTTCCATCTTCACTGTTACTGTATCTAGTTTAATTTGCATCTCATTTATAGCACTTCTTAATCGTGACTAGTTTTCAGGTCTTTGATCTCTGCAACAATAGATTCTCTGCAGTGTTCTATGCTTTTTTCAAGCTCATCTATCATTCTTATGACTATTAGTCTAAATTCTTTATCATATATATTGTGTATATTTGTTTTGAGCTATTCTCTGGCTGTGATTTCTTCCTGACTTTTCTTTTGGGTACAGTTCTTCTGTTTTGTCATTTTTGTCTAAGTTTTTGTCTTTTGCATGTTTTTATAGCTTTGTTATGTGTCCTGCATCTGCAAGTACTATTATATTAAAAAGGGATAATACACTGTCCAGGGCCTGGCACTTCAGGAAGTGTTTTTGGTGTATGTTGCATTCACTCTGTTGTTGTGTTTTGGCTGCTCTATCCCATTGGCCAGCTCTCTGCAAAGCCTCTCCTTCCTTTGTATTGGTGGAGTGTTTGGACCTTTAATCAGGTGTGCTTTGATTTGTTTGTTGAAGTAACCCTGGAAAAAAAGAAGGAAAAAAAATGGGTACAAAGGAAGCCTGATCCCATAAAAAAAAGAAAAATGAAATGGGAGAAAAGAAGACCAAAAAGAGAATCAAAAAACTATAAGGCTAAATCCAGAAGAATAGAAATAAAAATAAAGAAGACACATCAAAATGGTGAGAAAAGAAAACAGTAAAAATGCCTGATCAAACAAACCATATATATATATACATATACACACACACACACACACACACATATATATATATATATATATTAAGAATTTACCAAAAACAACTCAGAAACCATGAGGCTGATTAAAAAAAAAAGAGGGTAGGAAGAAAAAGAAAGAAAAGAAAAGAAAAGAAAAGAAAAGAAAAGAAAAGAAAAGAAAAAGATGGGGGCACCTTGGTGGCTCAGTTGGTTAAGTGACTTCGGCTCAGGTCATGATCTCACTGTTCATGGGTTCAAGCTCCACATCAGGCTCTGTGCTGACAGCTCAGAGCCTGGGTCCTGCTTCAGATTCTGTGTCTCCCTCTCTCTCTGCCACTGCCCCACTCACACTGTCTTGCTCTCTCTCAAAAATAAACATTAAGAAAAAGAAAAAAAGAAAAGAAAGACAGATAAACATAAACAAAACAAAACAAAACAAAACAGTTTTCTGTTGGGGCCTGGGACCGGTGGTTGTGCTGGTCTGGAGGAGAGGCCAGCTGCCTTGGGTCAGAGTTGTTCTAGTAAGTAAGCAGTTGCCAGGCACAGAGGGGCGGGGTTTGGTGTAAGCAGGTCCACCTCCACTGGGGGCTGCAGTGTTGCTCTCTGAAGTCTCATGGTGTTGGTTTTGGGGAGAAAAATAATGACAGCCCAATCTTTCTTCCCCAGACCAGGCATCTCAAACCAGGCTGTTCAGGTAGCACTCGCAGAACAGTGAGGGTGGTCAGCCCTGCTCCACAGTTCTCCTGTGCCTCCTAAACACTTGGCTGGGATTCAAAACCAGATGTCTTAAAGGATCGTGCACCCCATGGACCCTGTTCTGGTGTAGCACTACTCTGCACTCCTGATAAAAGGCCTTTGGTTGGCACCTGCAAGACCTTTAGTCCTTGGGGAGGTAATAAACCCTCTTCCCAAAGTACTCGAGGAAGCGGACTGTTCTCTACCAATGTGCCCCTGAGATCACTACAGTGCTCCAGGGCTGGCTCCTTCTTCTCCAGGAAAGCGCACACCTGGCTTCCAGATTATCTTTGGAGAAAGTCGCACACTTTTGGAACCTCCAAGTTTCAGCTCCTAAGGCTGTTTGCAAAATAGAAACTGGCATTCTCTGGATTTCTTGTTCTCCAGCCCATGATCCAGAGAGGTTTTCCTCTTGTGCTAATTAGAGATGGAAACCTTCTCTCTTTCTCTCCCTTTTGTCTCTGCACAGAAAGGTTTCCCTACCCTCCATGCCTATGCCATTTTATCTCCTCCAATTCACATATACACACCTCAATCTTACCAAACTGTCTCCCTCCAACTGTGGAGATCCTTCTGCCACTCAACGCATTGATTTCCTGGGTGTTCCAAGTGATCTGACCTCAATTCAGCTGTGTTTGAGGATGAGGAAATCCTAGTTCCCCTACTTCTCTGCCATCTTAACTCCACCCTCCTGGTCAGAGCAATCGAGAACAAAAAGAAAGAAAACGATCAGAATTGGAAAAAAACAAAATAAAATAGTCTCTATATGTAGATAACACTATTTTATATATAGAAATGCTGAAGACTTCACCCAAAAATGTTAGATATAGAAATGCTGAAGACTTCACCCAAAAATGTTAGATATAAAAATCCTGAAGACTTCACCCAAAAATGTGAGATCTAATAAACATGTTCAGAAAATTTTCAGGATAAAAAAATTAACATACCAAAATCAGCAGGGTTTCTACACATGAATAACAAATTATCCAAGAAGGAAATGAAGAAACTGACCACCTTTACAATAACATTAAAAATAGCAAAATACTTAGGACTAAATATAACAAGGAGATGAAAGATCTCTAATCCAGAATCTACAAGGTGTTTATGAAAGACATCAAAGAAGGGAGAAACAACTGGAAATATGTCCCATGTTCAAGAATTAACACTGTTAAAATGTCAATACTACCAAAAGGCATCTATAGATCCAATGCAATATCCATCAAGATTCTATTGGCGTTTTTTAAAACAGAAAAAAAAATCTTAAAGTTTATATGGCACCACAAAAGATCTTGAAAAACTAAGACAATCATGAGAGAGAGGAAAAGAGAAGGCATCAAATTTCTTGATTTCAAGCTATCCTCTAAAGCTATGTAGTAATCAAATCAGACACATATATTAATGGAACAGAACCTAGAGACCAGAAATAGCCCAAGAATATATAGTCAAATAATATCTGACAAGAGAGCAAAGAATACTCAATGGAGGGTCTCTTCAATAAATGGTGCTGGGGAAAGCGAATATCCACACGTAAAAGTGTAAAAGTAGATCTCTATTTTACATGGCTCACAAAATGTAACTTGAAATGGATTAAAGACTTAAATGAAAGACCTGAAGCCATAAAATTCTTAGACAAAAACATAGAAGAAAAGCTCCTTGACATAGGTCTTAACAATAATTTTTTATATATGACAGCTAAAACACAAGCAACAAAATAAAAAAATAAACAGGAGATGACAATTAAAAGCTTCTTTACAGAAAAAGCAACAATAATGTAAAACGACAATTTACACAATGGGAAAAATCTTTGCAAACCACATATCTGATAAAGGGTTAATATCCAAAATATACATGGAACTTATACAACTTAACAGGAAAAATAATCTGATTAAAAATGAGCAAATGACTGAAGTGGACAGTTTTTCCAGAAAAGACATATGAATGGTAACCAGATACACTAAAGCACATACAGTATCACAAATAATTAAGGAACTTCAAATGAAAATACAATGATATATCTCCTTATGCTTGTTGGAATGGCTAGCATCAAAAAGACAATACATAACAAACGCTGTTGAGGATATGGAGAAAACGGAAAACTGTGCTGTTGGTGGGACTTGAAACTGGTACAGTCACATGGAAAACAGTATGGAGTTTCCTCAAAAAATTGAATATATAACTACTATATGATCCATCAATCCCATTTCTGGGAATATATCTGAAGGAAATTAAAACACTATGTCAAAAAGCTTATTGGCACGCCCACATTAATAGCAGAATTATTTAAAATAGCCAAGACATGAAAACAATGTAAGTGTTCATTAATAGTTAAACGAATATAGAAGTTGTGAATGATTATACAATATATATAAAATTCATCAATAAACAGAAAATTGTGCCATTTGCAAATATATGGATGGGCCTCAATGGCATTATGATAATGAAATAAATCAGAGAAAAACAAATACTGTATGACCTTACTTATATGTAGAATCAGAAAAAAAATACCTCATAGAATAAGAGATCAAAGATCACTTAGAATCTTAGAATCTCATGGAATAAAATTTATGGTTATCAGAGGGGGGCTAAGAAGGTGGTGGAGTAGGAGGCCCTAGGCATATCTCACCCCTCAAACATAACCATGTAACTATCAAATCATTCTAATATCCTAGAAATCAACTTGAAGGCCGTTAGAACAAACTCTACAACTAAAGGGACAGAAGAAGCCACATCAAAGAAAGTAGGAAGTGCAGAAACTACAGGTACGTGGTGAAGAAATGGATCACAGGTACTATAGAGGGGAGGGAACTGTGGTCATGGATAAAGGCCAGAGAGGATCACACTGGGGAAAACACAAGAAGAAAACCTCCCCAAAGTCATTGTCTGGGAAAATGAGAGGGAGTGACTTTTCTGAGTTTTTGCAAGCAACGGAGCTTAAAGACTGGAATTTTAAAGGTCAGTGGGCTTGGTTAGGATAGAGTACTGAGGGCACTTCCCTACTCCTTGTGAGAAAGCAGGCAAGCAGCCCAGGGGCAGAAGACATGGGAACAGCAATCTGAACAATGCTTGAGACACATTATGGGATATTATTTGTTCCTTTTGGAGGGTATCCCTGAGAGGAAGAGTTCACAGACACCTCTCTGGGGACAAAGAAGACCCTGGTGACAGTTCCCTCCCTCACCCTTCAGCATAAACACAAAGTCACCTGCTGGAAGTAGCACAAAGCCCACACTGGCTACCTAACTTGCTTACAAAAAGACCCACTCTCCTGCACTCTGGCACAACTGACCTTCTCAGTCAAGCTTGTCTCAGTCCCAACATAGCAGGCCCCTCTGCCAGAAGACCAGAACAAATGCCTGCCCACATCACATCCTTAAAGACTAGAGTTTTAAAAGTCAAGGTTTGGCTGAGAAAGAGCCCAAGAGCACCGCACTGCTCCTGCAGAGAGGTAGACAAACAAGCTGGAGGCAGACAGTGTGGCAACAGTGATCTGAAGAATACCTGGGTCACACAGGGAGGAGATTATTGACTCTTCTCAGAGAGGTTCCCTGAGATTCAGCATTCATGGAGACCTCTCTCCAGGGACAAATGAGCCATATAGCACATTTTCCTTCCCCTGCCTCTTAGCATAAACACAGAGTCACCTGTCGGAAGCAGCACAGTACCAAAACTGGATGCCTAACCTGCTTACACCAAGTCACAAATTCATGTGCTCTGGAAGTACTGCCCTTTCCCAACAAGCTTGACTCAGTACAAGGTGGCAGATGCTTTGTGCTGACAATCAGAAACACCTGCCCACAGCTGCCCACACCATGTTTCCTGACCATACAGTTCTGCAGAGACTCAATTCCAGTGGAGCGGTGGCTGGTCTCATTCAACAAGCAGACAAGAGCACACCTAGTTAAAACTCATCACATTCTGGCTAAGAACCAAATACTGCCCACTGCAGGCAAGGAAAGCTTCTGCAGATGACTGGCCTGAAGGGTACAGCAGCCACAACAGAGCAGCAGGGCACATGTAGCACACAACAGAGACACTCCCTGAAGCACAACGTCCTGGACACTACATGACCTCTTTTCAAGAAGCCATTACACTCAGGAACAGGAAACATAATGGGTTTTTCTAACACAGAGAAGACAGAGATTAGGACAAAATACCAAGATGGAGAAATTCATCCCAAATGAAAGAACAAGATAAGTTCACACCAGAGATCTAATGGAAACAGATATAAGTAACATGCCTGACAGAGAATTTAGAGCAACAATCTTAAGGACTCTCACTGGGCTTGAGAAAAGAATGGAAGACTTCAGGGAGAACCTTACAATGGAGATAAAAGAATTGAAAAATAGAAATGAAAAAATACAATAACTAAGATTGGAAACAGGCTTGATGAAATGAACAGCAGGTTGGAAGAAGCAGAGGAATAAATAAGTGATATAGAAGACAAAATAATGGAAAATAATGATGCTAAACAAAAGGGACAAAGAATTATGGAACATGTGAATAGACTTATGAAAATCAGTGACTCCACCAAACATAACACTTGTGTTATAGGAGTCCCAGAAGAATAAAAATAGAGATAAGGGGTGGAAAATTTATTTGAATAAATAATAGTTTGAAACTTCCTTAATCTGGGGAAAGAAACAGACATCCAGATCCAGGAGGCCCAGAGAACTCCCATCAAAATCAAATAAAGCAGGCCAACATCAAGACATATTACAATTGACTTTGAAAAATATAGAGATAAAGAAAAACATCTTAAAAGCAGCAAGAAAAAAGAAGTTCCTAACTTACAAAGGAAGACCCATAAGACTGACTGCAGATGTCCCAAAAAGAAATGTGGCAAGAAAGTAGTGGTATGATATATTCTATGTGCTGAATGGGAAAAATCTGCAGCCAAGAATACTGTATCAAGCAAGACTATCATTCAGAACAAAAGGAAAGATAATGTTTCCCAGACATAGAAAAACTAAAGGAGTTCATGACCACTAACCAGCCCTGTAAGAAATACTACAGGGAAGTCTTTGAGTGGAGTGTCTTTGAGTACAAAGACAAGGAAGAAACAGAAAATCTCCACAAATAAAAAGAAAACAAGTAACAAGATGGCACTAATTACATACTTATTGATAATTCTTGCAAATATAAAGGGACTAAACACTCCAATAAAAAATAAGGTGGCAGAATGGATAAAAAAACCAAGGCCCATCTATATGCTGCCTACAAGAGACTCATTTTAGACTAAAAACACCTTCAGGTTGAAGGTGAAGGGATGGAGAAACATGTATCATGAAAATGGACATTAAAAGAAAGCTGGAGTAGTAATACTTATGTCAGATAAACAAGATTTTAAACCAAATACTGTAATGATACATGAAGAAGGGCACTATATCATAATGAAGGGACTATCCAACACAAAGATCTGACAATTGTACATATTATTCCCCAACATGGAGGCACCCAAATATATAAAAACAATGACAAACATAAAGGAATTAATTGATAATAATATAATAATACTAGGGAACTTAAACACCCCACTTACATCAATGGACAGATAATCTAAACAGAAAACCAACAAGGGCATGATGGCTTTGAACAACACACTGGACCAGATGGAGTTACATATAAAAGCTACATTCAGAACATTCCATCCTGAAGCAATAGGATACACATTCTTTTTTAGTGCAAATGGGACATTCTCCAGAATAGATCAAATACTAGGTCACAAATAAGACCTCAACAAGTACAAAAAGATAGAGACTATGTCATGCATTTTTTCTGACCATAATGTTATGAAACTTGAAGTCAACCACAAGAAAAAATTTGGAAAGACCACAATTATGTGGATGTTAAACTGCATGTTGCTAAACAATGAATGAGTCAACCAGGAAATCAGGAAAGAAATAAAAAAAATACATGGAAACAAATAATAATGAAATCCCAACTGTCCAAAACCATTAAAATGCAGCGAAAGTGGTCCTACAAAGAAAGTATACAGCAATACAGGCCAATCTCAGAAGCAAGAAAAATCTCAAATACACAACCTAACCTTACACCTAGAAGAACTACAAAAAGAAGAACCAATGATGCCTTAAGACAGCAGAAGGAATGTAATAAAGATTAGAGCAGAAATAAATGATATAGAAATAAAAAAAACTGATAAAAAAAACCAGGAGCTGGTTCTTTGAAAAAAATTAATGAAATAGATAAACACCTAGCAAGATTTATCAAAAAGAAAAGAGAAAGGACTCAAATAAAATCATAAATGGAAGAAGAGAAATAACAAACAACACCACAGAAATGCAAACATTTATAACATAATTTATGAAAAACTATATACCAACAAATTAGACAGAGTGGAAGAAATGGGTGAATTCCTAGAAACATTTAAATTACCAAAATTAAAAAAAGAGAAACAGAAAACTTTAACAGACAGACAACCAGCAAATAAATTGAATTAGTAATCAAAATTTCAAAACAAACAAAAATCCAGGGCAAGATGGCTTCAAAGGTGAACTTCAAAGGTGAAATTTACCAAACATTTAAAGAAGAGTTAATACTTTTCTCAAAACAGTAAAAAAATTGAAAACAAAGGAAAACTTCCAAATTCATTCTATGAGTCCAACATTACCCTGATACCAAAACCACATAAAGACTCCAGTGAAAATGAGAACTACAGGCCAGTATCTCTGATGAACATAGATGCAAATATTCTCAATAAAGTACTAGTAAACCAAATATAACTATATTAAAAGAATTATTCACCACAATCAAGTGTGATTTGTTTCTGGTCTGCAAAGTTGGTTCAATATTCACATATCAATCAATGTGATACTACACATTAATAAAAGAAAAGATAGGAACCATATGATCCTTTCAATAGGAAAAAAAGCATTTCACAATGTACAACATGCATTCATGATAAAAACACTCAACAAAGTGTGCTTAGAGGAGACATACCTCAACATAGTAAAGGCCATATATATGAAAAAACCCACAGCTAATATCATCCTCAATGGGGAAAAACTGAGAGGTTTCCTCTATGTCAGGAACCAGACAAGGATGTCCATTCTCATCACTGTTATTTAAGACAGTACTGTAAATCTTTGCCTCAGCAATTAGACAACAAAAAGAAATAAAAGGCATCCAAATTGGCAAAGAAATAGTAAATCTTTCACTATTTGCACATGGCATGATACTTATATAGAAAACTCAAATGACTCCACCAAAAAAGAATTACTAGAACTCATACACCAGTTCAGTATAGTCGCAGGATACAAAATCAATGTACATTGCATTTCTATACACAATAATGAAGCAGCAGAGAGGAAATCAAGGAATAAGTCCCATTTACATTTGCACCAAAAGATACCTAGGAATAAACCTAACCAGATTAAAAGATCTGTCCTCTGAAAATCTATAAAACTCTGATGAAAGAAATTGAAGATGGCACAAAGAAATGGAAAAAAACATTCCATGCTCATGGTTTGGGGGGAAATATTGTTAAAATTCTATATTACCCAATGCAGTCTACACACTTAATGCAATCCCTATCAAAATACCACCAGCATTTTTCACAAACCTCGAACAAATAATCCTAAAATTTGTATGGAAACCAAAAGACCCCGAATACCCAAAGCAGCCTTGAAAAAGAAAAGCAAAGCTGGAGGCATCACAATTCCAACTTCAAGTTATATTACAAAGCTGTAGTGATCAAAACAGTATGGTATTAGCACAAAAATAGACACATAGTTCAAAGGAATAGAATAGAAAACCCAGAAATGAACACACAACTAAATGGGAATTGAATATTTAACAAAGCAGGAAAGCATATCCAATAGAAAAATGAAAGTCTCTTCAACAAATGGTGTTTGGAAAACTGGACAGCAACATGCAAAAGAATGAAATTGAACCACTTGCTTACATCATAAACAAAAATAAATTAAAAATGAATGAAATACCTGTGAGATAGGAAGACATAAAAATCCTAGAGGAGAACACAGGCAGTAACTTCCTTGACTTCAGCCATAGCAACCGCTTACTAGATATGTCTACTGAGGCAAGGGAAACAAAATCACAAATAAACTATTGGAATTCTATCAAAATAAAAAGCTTCTGCACAGAAAAGGAAACAATAAACAAAACTAAAAGTCAACTTTTGGAATGGGAGAAGATATCTGCAAATGTTGATAAAAGTGTTAATATCCGAAATATATAAAGAACTTATAAAACCCAACACCAAAACAAAACAAATAATCTAGTTAAAAAATGGGCAGAAGAAATGAATAGACCTATTTCATAGAAGACATCCAGATGGCCAACAGACATGTGACAGATGCTCAACATCATTTATCTTCAGGGAAATGTTAATAAAAACTACAATGAGATATCACTTCAGACCCGTCAGAATTTCTAAAATTAGTGACACAGTTGTCAGTAGGTGTTGGTGAACGTGTGGAGAAAGGGAATCCCTCTTACACTTTTGGTGGGAATGCAACCTGGTGCAGCTTCTCTGGAAAACAGTATGGAGGTACTCAAACAGCTAAAAATAAAATTACCCTAATATCTAGCAATTGCACTACTAGGTATTCACTCAAATAATACAAAAGTACTAATTCAAAGGGATGACATGCACCCTGATGTTTATAACAACATTATCTACAATAGCAAATTATGGAAACAGCCCAAATATCCACTAACTGATGAATGGATAAAGATGTAGTAAATACAGTAAAACCTTGGATTGTGAGTAACTTGTTCTGCAAGTGTTCCATAAGATGGGAAAACATTTCTAATAAATTGTAACTTGATAAATGTGTGAAGTCTTGTAATACAAGTAATATGTGACACAGAACATTGCATGATCACAACTGAGTCAATGGTTCTTGAAATTTGCTTTGATATATGAGTGCTTTTTACTACAAGCATATTCCTGGAACGAATTATGCTTTCAAACCAAGGTTTAACTGTATTTACAATGGAATATTACTCATCTATGAAAAAGAATGAAATCTTGCCATTTGCAATGACATGCATGGAGCTAGAGATTATTATGCTAAGCAGAATAAGTCAGTCTGAGAAAAAGAAATACCATATTATTTCACTCATAGGTGGAATTTAAGAAACAAATCAAATGATCATAAGAGAAAAAAGAGAGGCATACCAAGAAACAGACTCATCTATAGAGAGGAAACTTCTGGTTAACAGAGGAGCAGTGGGCTGGAGAGGTGGGTTAAATAGGTGAGGAGTTTAAGGATTGCCCTTATTGTGATGAACATCAGGTGTTGTATGTGTTGAATCCCTGAATTGTACACCTGAAGGTAGCACTACACTGTATATTAGCTAACTGGAATTTAAATAAAAATTTAAAAAATAAAGATTTATGGTTACCAGAAGCAAGAGGTGGTAGGAGGGAGAATTAGATTAAAATAGTCATAAAGTACAACTTCCAGTTATAAAATAAATAAGTAATATGAATATAATGTATAACATAATTACTATGCTAACACTGCTGTGTGATATAGATGAAAGTGGTTAAGAGAATAGATTCTAGGAATTCTCACTAAAAAGAAAAACTATTGTTTACTTTTTCTTCTTTTTTTTGCATCTGAATGAGATGGTAGATGTTAACTAAACTTATTGTGGTAGTCATTCCATGATAAATATAAGTCATTATACTGTACAAATTAAATTTATAGAGTGTTGTATTGCAATCATGTCTCAATAAAACTGGGGAAAAAATAATACTCAAGCAGATAAAAACTAAGCAGAGATGGGGACATGTCTAAAAGACACAGATCCAAGCTGAAAGAGTTTCCCATAGCCAAATCTGGAATTATTGAGCTATAAATAAATAACAGTATTATGTTATATTCCAATGGAAAAAGTACCCATAAGTCTTGCTGATATGAGAAATCATTGAATTCATCAATAAACAATAAATAACAAATTTGTTAGCAATAATTCTAATTTTTATTTTTTTTATGTTTATGTATTTATTTTGAGAGAGAGAGAGAGAGGCGAGCACAAGCAGGGTAGGGGCAGAGAGTGGGAGGAGAGAGAGAGAGAATCCCAAGCAGGCTCCACAACATCAGCATAGAGCCCAATGTGGCACTCAGCTCACTAACTGTGAGATCATGACTTGAGCTGAAACCAAGAGTTGGATGCTCAACCAACTGAGCCACCCAGGCACCCAAGTTTCTTGCCAAATAATTCTAATAAATACATGTAGAAGAAACAGAGACATAGTACAATAGTAATAATTGCTGAGGACAAAATACACTCATGAAAGCTTAAATTAGAGGAAGAAACTGGATATATTTGCATAGCCTCAAAATATATCCTTCTGAAGACTATCAGTTTTCTGGTAGTTTTAACATATTCCCAGAATTTCTTCTATGCTTTTTTTCTTCAGACAAAAGAGCTTAATTCTCCATTACTCAATTGTAGGCTAGACTTAGCTGAACTTAGACTCTTTCAAATAAAAGTAAATGTCAAAGGAAAAAGAGGACCTTCATAGTGGAGAAATCTGGCAGATACCACCTTAGCCAAGTCATCAAGATTAAAATTTTAATAAGTCATGTTGATATCATTTACCCTCTGATATGAAGTATTGAGAAAGGAACATCAAAGAAATTAAAAATATCAGAAAAACCCAAATTTACAAACAATATAATGTACCTGGACACTACCCTTAAAAATTGTCAAGGTCTTAAGAAACAAGGAAAGATTAAGAAAGTGTTACTGATTTGAGAAGATTAAGGAGATATGCTGACTGAATGCAATATGATGTTTCTGATGGGATGGTGATGTCAATAAAGACTTTAATGAAAAAAGACAGAATAAAGTCTGTAGTTTAATAGTATTATACGAATTATTAGTTTTGATAAATGTGTTTTATTTACAAAATTCCATCCTTAAGGGAAGCTGAGTGAAGAGTATATGGGTAATCTTTGTACTTTCTACTTTTAAACCCTTCTATAAATCTAAAATTGTTTCAAATAAAAAAATCAAAACAAACATAAAAAGTAGAGATTTGGACAACTTGAACAATAAATGGAATACACTTAAATTATTTTCTTTATAGAAAGTTCCACACACAACAGAGAATTTTTTTTCTGTACATGGAATATCCATAAAAAGCAATGATGCACTAAGCCATGAATAATGCCTCAGAAAACTCCAAAAGGTCATTATCATCTAGACTACTTTTTGATAATAATTTAATAAATTAAGAACTTGTAACAAAAAATAGCAACAAAATCCTGTGTGTTGTTTTACTAAATTACATATTCCTAAATAACCCCTTGACACTTTTAATGCTTAAGTTAAAGAAAATCATAAAGGGAGGCGCCTGGGTGGCTCAGTAGGTTAAGCATCCAACTTTGGCCCAGGTCATGATCTCTCAGTCAGTGAGTTTGAGCCCTACATCAGGCTGTGTGCTGACAGCTCAGAGCCTGGAGCCTGTTTTGGATTGTCTCACTCTCTCTCTGCCCCTCCCCAGCTCACGCTCTGTTCTGTCTCTCAAAAATGAATAAATGTTAAAAAAGTTAAAAAAAAGAAAATCATAAAGGATATAAATAAATATTTATAACAGTATGATAAATGAAATAGTACATGTCAAAATTTATCAGCCAGTGGTGCCTGGCTGGCTCAGTGGGTAGAGCTTGTGACTCTTGATCTTGGGGTTGTGAGTTTGAGCTCCACATTGGGTGTACAGATTACTTAAAAATAAAAACATTAAAAAATAATCAGATCAAGCACTATTTATAGAAAAGTATGTAGCTTTAAATAAATAAATCAGAATATAGTACCTAAATTATGTAAACATTCAACTTAGGAGGTTGAAGAAAAGGAATAGAGCAAATCTAACTAAGAAAGGAAGAAATTATAACGATCAAGAGAAAAATTAATTAGACAATCAAACTGGAGATAAATAAGAATATCAAATTATGGTTCTTTAAAAATAGTAATAAATAGAAGGATCTCTAGTGAAACTCACCAATAGAAAGATAAGGTGCAAATAAAACATATACAATGAAAAATAGAAAATAACTTTTGACATAACAAAAATAAAAACTAATAGAGTATCATGAAAAAAGTAATGCTCATAATTTGAAAACCTAGGTGAAATGGATAGATTCCTAGGAAAATATGAAATGCCAAAATTGACTGAAGAAGAAATAATTTTAATAAACTAATAAATATTTTTTAAATGATAAGTTAATCAAAGACCTCATTTTTCCTGAAACCTCTGCTACAGATGGTTTACAAAACTTTTTTGTTTGAGGTATAATTGACATACAATTTTAAATTACTTTCAGGTGGACATTTGTATACTTTACTAAATGGTCACTGCTATATCTACTACCAACTGTCACCTCAAAAAGGTAATACAATATTATTGACTATATTCCTACATCTCCATGATTTGCATCTCCATGACTGTCAAACAACATGAGGTTAGGGGTGCTGAAATCTACACAGTCAAAAATATGCATATAACTTTTGACTCCCCCCAAATTTCACTAATTGCCTACTGTTGACCAGAAGTCTTACTGGCAAATAGTTGATTAACAGTTGATTAACTTTTGATTAACATATTTTTTCTGTTATATGTATTATATACTGTATTTTTACAATAAAGTAAACCAGAGAAAAGAAAATGTTATTAAAAATATCACAAGGAAGAGAAAATACATTTCCAGTATTATACTGCAAAAATGTGTACATAAGTGGACTCATGCAGTTCAAACAACCTGTGTTCAGGGGTTAACTATATTTATTTTATAACTGAACATTTTTGCTTCTTAAATCCCTTCACCCATTTCATGTCCCCAACACCTCTTCCCTCTGGCAACCATCAATGGGTAATCTGTTTTTATGAATTGGGATTTTGTTCTACTTTGTTTGTTTTGTTTTGAAGATTCAACACATAAGGGAAATCATGAGGTATTTGTCCTAGAGTTTCTAACTTCTTTCACTTAGAATAAAACTCTCAAGTTCCATCCATGTTGTCACAGATGACAAGATATCATTTTTTTATGACTGAGTAGTAATCTATACTATATACTTCATATGTTATATATATACTTCATATATATATTTCATATATATTTTCAAATTAATATTTTATTTAATTGAAATAGATACTAGGTAGTGGAATTGATCAATCATATAGTATCTCTATTGTTAATTTCTTGAGCAATCTGCTTTGATTGGGTGTTATATGTAAGTGACGAATCACTAAATTCTACTCTTTCATTTTATTTTATTTTATTTTATTTTATTATTTTTAATATGATATTTATTGTGAAATTTGTTTCCCTACAATCCCCAGTGCTCATCCCAACAGGTGCCCTCCTCAAAATCTATCACCAACCTTCCCTCCCTCCCACGCCCCATCAACCCTCAGATTGTTCTCAGTTTTTAAGAGTCTTTTATGGTTTGCCTCCTGCCCTCTCTAACTTTTTTTTCCCTTCCCTTCCTCCATGGTCTTCTGTTAAGATTCCGAGGATCCACATAAGAGTGAAAAAATATGGTATCTGTCTTTCTCTGTATGACTTATTTCACTGAGCATAACACTCTCCAGTTCCATCCACGTTGCCTCAAAAGGCCATATTTCATTCTTTCTCATTGCCATGTAGTATTCCATTGTGTATATAAACCACAATTTCTTTATCCATTCATCAGTTGATGGACATTTAGGTTCTTTCCATATTTTGGCTATGGTTGAAAGTGTTGCTATAAACATTGGAGTACAAGTGCCCCTATGCATCACCACTCCTGTATCCCTTGAGTAAATTCCTAGCAGTGCTATTGTTGTGCCATTGGGAAGATCTATTTTTATTTTTTTGAGGAACCTCCACACTGTTTTGCAGAGCAGCTGCACCAGTTTGCATTCCCACCAACAGTGCAAGAGGGTTCCCGTTTCTCCACATCCTCGCCAGCATCTATAGTCTCCTGATTTGTTCATTTTAGCCACTCTGACTGGCGTGAGGTGGTATCTCAGTGTGCTGTTGATTTGTATTTCCCTGATGAGGAGAGACATTGAGCATCTTTTCATGTGCGTGTTGACCATCTGGGTGTCTATTCATGTTTTCTGCCCATTTCTTCACTGAATTATTTGTTTTTTGGGTGTGGAGTTTGGTGAGTTCTTTATAGATTTTGGATACTAGCCCTTTGTCCAATATGTCATTTGCAAATATCTTTTCCCATTCCATCAGTTGCCTTTTAGTTTTGTTGATTGTTTCCTTTTCAGTGCAGAAGTTTTTTATCTTCTTGAGATCTCAATAGTTTACTTTTAATTTTAATTCCCTTGCCTTTGGAGATGTGTCAAATAAGAAATTGCTGCGGCTGAGGTCAGAGAGGTTTCTTCCTGCTTACTCCTCTAGGGTTTTGATGGTTTCCTGTCTTACATTCAGGTATTTTATCCATTTTGAGTTTATTTTTGTGAATGGTGTAAGAAAGTGGTCTAGTTTCATTCTTCTGCATGTTGCTGTCCAGTTCTCCCAGTACCATTTGTGAAAGAGACTGTCTTTTTTCCATTGGATATTCTTTCCTGCTTTGTCAAAGATCACTTGGCCATACATTTGTGGGTCCAATGCTAGAGTCTCTATTTTTTTCATTGGTCTACGGATCTGTTTTTGTACCAGTACCATGCTGTCTTGATGATTACAGCTTTGTAGTAGAGGCTAAAGTCTGGGATTATGATGCCTTCCGCTTTGGTCTTCTTCTTCAAAATTACTTTGGCTATTCGGGGTCTTTTGTGGTTTCATACAAATTTTAGGATTGCTTGTTCTAGCTTCGAGAAGAATGCTCGTGCAATTTTGATTGGGATTGCATTGAATGTGTAGATAGCTTTGGGTAGTATTAACATTTTAACAATATGTATTCTTCCAATCCATGAGTACGGAATGTTTTTCCATTTCTTTATATCTTCTTCAATTTCCTTCATAAGCTTTCTATAGTTTTCAGCATACAGATCTTTTACATCTTTGGTTAGATTTATTCCTCGGTATTTTATGCTTCTTGGTGCAATTGTGAATGGGATCATTTTCTTGTCTTTTCTTTATTTGTCTTGATTTGTTTCATTATTAGTGTATAAGAATGCAACTGCTTTCTGTACATTAATTTTGTATCCTGCGACTTTGCTGACTTCATGTATCAGTTCTAGTAGACTTTTGGTGGAGTCTCTTGGGTTTTCCATGTATAATATCATGTCATCTGCAAAAAGTGAAAGCTTGACTTCATCTTTGCCCATTTTGATGCCTTTGACTTCCTTTTGTTGTCTGATTGCTGATGCTAGAACTTCCAACATTATGTTAAACAACAGCAGTGAGAGTGGACAACCCTGTCATGTTCCTGATTTCAGGGGGAAAGCTCTCTGTTTTTCCCCATTGAGGATGATATTAGCTGTGGGCTTTTCATAAATGGCTTTGATGATATTTAAGTATGTTCCTTGTATCCCGACTTTCTCAAGGGTGTTTATTAAGAAAAGATGCTGAATTTTGTCAAATGCTTTTCTGCATTTCCATTTCTTTATATCTTCTTCAATGTCCTTCATAAGCTTTCTATAGTTTTCAGCATACAGATCTTTTACATCTTTGGTTAGATTTATTCCTAGGTATTTTATGCTTCTTGGTGCAATTGCGAATGGGATCAGTTTCTTTATTTGTCTTTCTGTTGCTTCATTATTAGTGTATAAGAATGCAACTGATTTCTGTACATTGATTTTGTATCCTGCAACTTTGCTGATTTCATGTATCAGTTCTAACAGACTTTTGGTGGAGTCTATCGGATTTTCCATGTATAATATCATGTCATCTGCAAAAAGCGAAAGCTTGACTTCATCTTTGCCAATTTTGATGCCTTTGATTTCCTTTTGTTGTCTGATTGCTGATGCTAGAACTTCCAACACTATATTAAACAACAGCGGTGAGAGTGGGCATCCCTGTCGTGTTCCTGATCTCAGGGAAAAAGCTCTCAGTTTTTCCCCATTGAGGATGATGTTAGCTGTGGGCTTTTCATAAATGGCTTTGATGATCTTTAAGTATGTTCCTTCTATCCCGACTTTCTCAAGGGTTTTCATTAAGAAAGCATGCTGGATTTTGTCAAAGGCCTTTTCTGCATCGATTGACAGGATCATATGGTTCTTATCTTTTCTTTATTAATGTGATGTATCACGTTGATTGATTTGCGAATGTTGAACCAGCCCTGCATCCCAGGAATGAATCCCACTTGATCATGGTGAATAATTCTTTTTATATGCCGTTGAATTTGATTTGCTAATATCTTGTTGAGAATTTTTGCATCCATATTCGTCAGGAATATTGGCCTGTAGTTCTCTTTTTTTACTGGGTCTCTGTTTGGTTTAGGAATCAAAGTAATGCTGGCTTCATAGAATGAGTCTGGAAGTTTTCCTTCCCTTTCTATTTTTTAGAATAGCTTGAGAAGGATAGGTATTATCTCTGCTTTAAACATCTGGTAGAACTCCCCTGGGAAGCATTCTGGTCCTGGACTCTTATGTGTTGGGAGATTTTTGATCATAGATTCAATTTCGTTGGTGGTTATGGGTCTGTTCAAGTTTTCTATTTCTTCCTGTTTGAGTTTTGGAAGTGTGTGGGTGTTTAGGAATTTGTGCATTTCTTCCAGGTTTCCCATTTTGTTGGCATATAATTTTTCATAGTATTCCCTAATTGCTTGTATTTCTGAGGGATTGGTTGTAATAATTCCATTTTCATTCATGATTTTATCTATTTGGGTCATCTCCCTTTTCTTTTTGAGAAGCCTGGCTAGAGGTTTATCAATTTGTTCATTTTTGTCAAAAAAAACCCAAAAACAACTTGTGGTTTCATTGATCTGCTCTACCATGTTTTTAGATTCTATATTTTTTTTCTGCTCCGGTTTATTGTTTATCTTATTCTCCTGAGTTTCAGGTGACTTTGCTGTTCTGCTTCTATTTCCTTTAGGTGTGCTGTTAGATTTTGTATTTGGGATTTTTCTTGTTTCTTGAGATAGGCCTGGATTGCAATGTAGTTTCCTCTCAGGACTTCCTTCTCTGCATCCCAAAACATTTGGATTGTTTATTTTCATATTCATCTGTTTCCATATATTTTTCAATTTCTTCTCTAATTTCCTGGTTGACCCATTCATTCTTTAGTAGGGAGTTCTTTAATATCCATGCTTTTGGAGGTTTTCCAGACTTTTTCCTGTGGTTGATTTCAAGCTTCATAGCATTATGGTCTGACAGTGTGCATGGTATGATCTCAATTCTTGTATACTTATGAATGGTTGTTTTGTGACCCACTATGTGATCTATCTTGGAGAATGTTCCATGTGCACTTGAGGAGAAAGTACATCCTGTTGCTTTGGGATGCAGAGTTCTAAATATATCTGTCAACTCCATCTGGTCCAATGTATCATTCAGGGCCCTTGTTTCTTTATTGATCCTGTGTCTAGATGATCTATCCATTGTTGTAAATAGAGTACTAAATTCCCCTGCAATTACCACATTCTTATCAATATTGTTGCTTCTGTTTGTGATTATTGTTTTATATATTTGGGGGCTTCCGCATTTGGCACATATATATTTATAATTGTTAGCTCTTCATGATGGATATACCCTGTAATTATTATATAATGCCATTCTTCATCTCTTGTTATAGCCTTTAATTTAAAGTCTAGTTGGTCTGATATAAGTATGGCTACTCCAGCTTTCTTTTGACTTCCAGTAGCATGATAGATAGTTCTCCATCCCTTCACTTTCAATCTGAAGGTGTCCTCAGGTCTAAAATTTGTCTCTTGTAGACAGCAAATAGATGGATCTTGTATTTTATCCATTCTGATACCCTATGAATTTTGGTTGGAGCACTTAGTCCATTTATATTCAGTGTTATTATTGAAAGATACAGGTTTACAGTCATTGTGATGTCTGTAGGTTTCATGCTTGTAGTGATGTCTCTGGTACTTTGTGGTCCTTGCAACATTTCACTCACAGAATCGCCCTTAGGATCTCTTGTATGGCTGGTTTAGTTGTGATGAATTCCCTCAGTTTTTGTTTGTTTGTTTGTTTATTTGTTTGTTTGGGAAAAGCTTTATCTCTCCTTCTATTCTGAATGACAGACTTGTTGAATAAAGGATTTTTTGCTGCATATTTTTCCTGTTCACCACATTGAAGATTTCCTGCCATTCCTTTCTGGCCTGCCAAGTTTCAGCAGGTAGGTCTGCCACTAGTCTTATGGGTTTCCCTTTGTACGATAGAACCTGCTTATCCCTAACTGCTTTCAGAATTTTCTCTTTATCCTTGTATTTTGCCAGTTTCTCTATGATATGTCGTGTAGAGGCTCAATTCAAGTTACTTCTGAAGGGAGTTTTCTGTGCCTTTTTGATTTCAATGCCTTTTTTCCTTTCCCCCATCAGGGGTTTTCTCAGCTATGATTTCTTCAAGTACACCTTCAGCCCCTTTCTCTCTCTGTTCTCTTCTGGAATTCCTATCATAAGGATATTGTTCCGTTTGATTGCATCACTTTGTTCTCTAATTGTCCCCTCATACTCCTGGATTTTTTTATCTCCCTTTTTCTCAGCTTCATCTTTTTCCATAATTTTACCTTCTAATTCACCTATTCTCTCCTCTGCCTCTTCAATCCATGCTGTGGTCACTTCCGTGTTATTTTGCACCTCATTTATAGCATTTTTTTGCTCCTCATGACGATTTCTTTGTCCCTTGATCTCTGTAGCAATAGATTCTCTGCTCTCCTCTATGGTTTTTTCAAGCCCAGCGATTAATTTTATGACTATTATTCTAAATTCTTATTCCATTATATTGCCAAAATCATTTTTGATCAATTAATTAGCTGTTGCTACATCCTGGAGTTTCTTTTGAGGAGACTTCTTCCATTTAGTTATTTTGTGTATTCCCTGGAGTGGCTCCAAACTGCAGGCCACTTCCCCGTGCTGTCTGGAGTAAATTGTGTTGGTAAGCAGGCTGCAGTCAGACCCATGTCTGTCCTCCACCCACAGCTGGGGCCACAGTCAGACTGGTGTGTACCTTATCTTCCCCTCTCCCAGTGCAGGAATCACTGTGGGGTGGGGTGGGGTGGCCCCTGTCTGGGCTATTTGCACTCTACCAGGCTTGTGGTTCTGCTTCAATGGGATCTGGAGTATTAGCTGGGGTGGTTCCACAAGGTGCACAGGGGTGGGAGGGGCAGGCTTAGTTCACTTTGCCATTGGTGGTCTCCCCTGCAGAGGGGCCCTGCAGCACCAGGAGGGAGGCAGACCCATAGGAGGGATGGATTCACATAAGCACAATGTTGGGTGTTAAGCGGTGCGAGCAAGTTTGGTGATGGGAACTGGTTCCCTTTGGAATTTCGTTTCTGGTGTGGGAGAGGGAGATGGCGCCTGCCAGTGCCTTTGTTCCCCACTGAGCTGAGCTCTGTCGTCCGGGGCTCAACACATCTCCCTCCCAGTGTCCTCTCGCCCTTCCGCTCTCCGAGCAGAGCTGCTGACTTATAACATTCCAGATATTAAGTCCCGCCCCCTGTCAGGACTCACGCAGTGGGCCCCTACACTTTTGCAAGCCAGACTTCAGGGGCTCTGCCTTGCAGGGTGGACTGCCCCTCCACCGCCCAGGCTCCCTCCCGCCTGTCTGTGTAGCGCGCACCACCTCTCCTCCCTTCCTACCCTCTTCTGTGGGCCTCTTTTCTATCCTTGGTCCTGGAGAGTCTGTTCTGCTAGTCTTCTGGAGGTTTGCTGGGTTATTTAGGCAGGTTTGGGTGGAATCTAAGTGATCAGCAGGATGAGGTAAGCCCAGCGTCCTCCTAGGCTGCCATCTTCTCAATAAAATGTGATATTACCTTCCTAAAAATGTCTGTTTGCAAATATTGACTCATTATTTCTTCACAGTCATCCTCTGAGTTAAATCCTATTATTACAGATGAAGAAATTGAGACCCAGAGAAGTGAAATAACTTGCGGGAGAGCATTCAGATGGTAGGTGATCAAGCTAGGACTTTAATCTAAGTGGTCTGATTCCAGAGGCAATGCTCTCAGGGTACATTGGAGCCTTTTAAACACCAGAGGGTGGCGAGGGCAAGGGTAGGGCAACTACTGACATTCATGGTGACGTCCATGGCTTCCTAAATTCTACTCTTGAAACCATTATTATGCTATATGTTAAGTAACTTGGATTTAAATAAAATTTTTAAAAAAGGAAAAAAAGAAAAACCTGCTTTCATAGTAGCTGTGTCAATTTCCATTACCACCAACAGTACTAAGTGTTCCCTTTTATCCACATCCTTGCCAACACTTGTTTGTTACATGTCTTTTTAATTATAGCCATTATGGCTGGTATAAGATATATCATTATGTTTCTGATTTGAATTTCCCTGTGATTAGTGATGTTGAGCATCTTTTCATGTGTCTGTTGGCCATCTGAATATCTTCTTTAGGAAAATGTCTGTTCAAATCCTCTGCCCATCTTTTTTAGAAGATTCAGGTAACACAAGGAGTAGGGAAGACAAATACAAACCACTCCAGGAGTTGCTGACCTTGGGCCCATAAACTTTCTAGGGTTAATCCTCTTTGTTATAAGCACCTTCTCAATCTTGTTCACTACTGTCCTATCACTGTACTTTTTCAGTGTTTTTTAAAATATTTTAGCATTTTTTATTTTTGAGAGAGAGAGAGAGACAGAATGTGAATGAGGGGAAGAGAGAGAGGGAGACACAGAATCCAAAGCAGGCTCCAGATTCTGAGCTGTCAGCACAGAGCCCTACCTGGGGCTCAAACCCAGGAATAGGAGATCATGACATGAGCCAAAGTTGGATGCTTAGCCAACTTAACCACCCAGGCGCCCTTCTACTTTTTAAGTGTTAAAAGGGGATGGGCAGATGGTGACTCTCAGGCATGCTGAAAGTAGGTGAGTCACCTTAGAGGCAACCTTCAGCTGCTCATAAATTAGTCTCCCTTTAGCAGTGAGTATTTGGGTGTCACCTTGAATCGTTATTTTCCTTACTTATAAGTTTAAGGCATCCTCTGCCCTTTTTTTAATCTATTTTTTTTTGCTTCTGAGTTGTTATTCTTCATATATTTTTTATGTTAAATTTTTATCAGATACATGATATATTCTCCCATTCAGTAGGTTGCCTTTTCATTTTGTTAATGGTTTCCTTTGTTGTGCAGAAGCTTCTTATTTTTTACTTTATTATTTTTAAATACTTTTTAATGTTTATTTTTGAGAAAGAGACAGAGCACGAGTGGGGGAGGGGCAGAGAGAGAGAGGGAAACACAGAATACGAAACAGATTCCAGGCTCTGAGCTGTCAGCACAGAGCCCGACATGGGGCTCAAACTCACAGACTGGGAGATCATGGCCTGAGCTGAAGTCAGATGCCTAACTGACTGAACCATCCAGGTGCCCCAGAAGCTTTTGATTTTAATTTAGTCCCATTCAATTATTTTTGCTTTGTTTTCCTTGCC
This sequence comes from Panthera tigris, assembly GCF_018350195.1. Taxonomy (NCBI): domain Eukaryota; kingdom Metazoa; phylum Chordata; class Mammalia; order Carnivora; family Felidae; genus Panthera; species Panthera tigris. The sequence goes on along the minus strand of NC_056677.1, from coordinate 61,751,487 downwards.
TCTGAAGTCATATTTTTGAAAAAAATCACTAAGACAATTGTCAAGAAACATTCCATCTATGTTTTCTTCTGTCAGTTTTATGGTTTCAGGTCTTACATTAAAGCCTTTAATCCATTTTGAGCTCATTTTCATATATCATGTATGATAGTGCTCGAGTTTCATTATTTAGTATGTAGCTTTCCAGTTTCTCAACATCATTTATTGAAAAGAGATTCTTTTCCATTATATATTCTCGCCAACTTTGTCAAAATTTAATTGGCCATATAAGTGTGGGTTTATCTCTTGGCTTTTTATTTTGTTCCATTAATCTCAGCACCTATTTTTATGCCAATACCATCCTCTTTTGATTACAGTACCTTCATAGTGCACTTAGAAATCTGGAGCATGAAGTGAAATAAGCCATACAGAGAAAGACAGATACCATATGGTTTCACTCTTATGTGGATCCTGAGAAACATAACAGAAACCCATGGGGGAGGGGAAGGAAAGAAAAAAAAAAAAAAAAAAAAGAGGTTAGAGTGGGAGAGAGCCAAAGCATAAGAGACTGTTAAAAACTGAGAACAAACTGAGGGTTGATGGGGGGTGGGAGGGAGGGCAGGGTGGGAGGGAGGGCAGGGTGGGTGATGGGTATTGAGGAGGGCACCTTTTGGGATGAGCACTGGGTGTTGTATGGAAACCAATTTGACAGTAAATTTCATATATTAAAAAAGAAAAAAAAAAAAAAAAAAAAAAAAAAAAAAAAAAAAAGAAATCTGGAGCATGAAACCTCTGGATTTGTTCTTTCTCAAGATTGGTTTGGTTATACATGGTCTTTTATGTTTTCATACAAATTTTAGGATTATATGTTTTATTTATGTAAAAAAATAACATTGAAGCTTTCATCAGGAGTGTATTAAATCTGTAGATACCTTTGGGTAGTATGGACATTTAAAAATATTAATTTTTCCAGCGCATGAGCACAAAATATCTTTTCTTTTATTTGTATCTTCTTCAAATTTTTTCATTTATGCCTTATAGTTTTCAGTGAACAGGTCTTTCACCTTCTTGGTTAAATTTATTCCTAGAAGTTTTATTCTTTTTTTTTTTAATTTTTTTTACCGTTTTATTTATTTTTGAGACAGAGAGAGACAGAGCATGAACAGGGGAGGGGCAGAGAGAGAGGGAGACACAGAATCGGAAGCAGGCTCCAGGCTCTGAGCCATCAGCCCAGAGCCCGATGCGGGGCTCGAACTCACGGAACGCGAGATCGTGACCTGAGCTGAAGTCGGACACTTAACCGACTGAGCCACCCAGGCGCCCCTAGAAGTTTTATTCTTTTTGATACAATTGTAAATGATATTTTTTCTTTATCTTTCTGATAGTCCATTACAAGTGTATAAAAATTCAACAGATTTTGTATATTAATTTTGTATTCTGAAAATTTACTGAATGTATTTATTCATCCAATTGTTTATTAATGGGGTTTTTAGGGATTTCTATATACAGTATCAGGTCATCTGCTGATAGTAAAAGTTTTATTTTTTCCTTTCCAATTTTGGATACATTTAATTTTTTTCTTGCCTAATTGCTAAAGCAATATATTGTTGAATACAAGTGGGAACTATGGATAGTAGGTATCTTTATTGTGTTCATGATCTTAAAAGAATACCTTTCAGCTTTCCACCATTGAGTATGATTATGGCTGTGTGTTTTTTCATATATGACTTTTATTATGTTGAGGTATGTTCCCTCTATTCCCACTTCATTGAGAGTTATGATAAATGAATGTTGAATTTGCCAAATGCTATTTCTGCATCTATTGACATAATTGTATGATAATTTTTCTTTCATTTTGGTAATATGGTGTAACAAGTGGATTGATTTGTGGGTGTTGAACTATCCTTGCATCATAGGAATAAATCCACTTGATCATGGTTCTTCCATGTGTTATTAAATTCCTTTAGCTAATGGATTAAATACATAAATGTGAGACCTGAAATCATAAAAATTCAGAGATGAATAGGAGTACCCTCTTTGACATCAGCTATAGCAACTTCTTTCTAGATGTCACTTTAGAAAATGTTTATTTATTTTTGAGAAAGAGAGAGAGAGAAAGTGGGGGAGAGGAAGAAAGAAAGGGGTACAGATTATCTGAAGCAGACTGTGTGCTGACAGCAGAAAACCTGATGTGTGGCTCAAACTCATGAACCATGAGATTATGACCTGACCTATAGTCAGACACTTAAGCAACTGAGCCATCCAGGCACCCCACTAGATATGTCTCTTGAGGCAAGGGAAACTAAATCAAAAACTAATGGGAATACATCAAAATAACAAGCTTCTGCACAACAAACAATAAACAAAACTAGAAGGCAATCTATGGAGTAGGAGAAGATAGTTGCAAATGTTTCGCTGATAAAGGTTAGTATCCAAAATATACAAAGAACTTATCAAACTCAACATCCTAAAAAAAATAATCCAATTAAAAAATGGGCAGAAGACATGAGTAGATATTTTTCCAAAGAAGACATACAGATGGCCAACAGACACATGAAAAGATTCTTAACATCACTCATAATCAAGGAAATATAAATCAAAACTACAATGAGGTATCACCTCACACCTGTCAGAATGGCAAAAATCAACAACACAAGAAACAGCAGGTGTTGGTGAAAAGGGAAACCTCTCTCAGTGTTGATGGGAATGTAAACTGGTGCAGCCACTTTGGAAAACACTATGGATGTTCTTCAAAAAGTTAAAAATAGAAATACCCTACAATCCAGCAATAACACTGGTCGGTATTTACCTAAAGAATACAAAAACACTAGTTAAAAGGGATACATGCCCTCTGATGTCTACAGAAGCATTATCAACAATAGCCAATTTATGAAAACTGCCCAAATGTGTCTTGACTAATGAATTGATAAAGAAGTGGTATATATAGTCAATGGAATATTACTCATTCATAAGAAGAACAAAATCTTGCCATTTGCAATAACGTGTATGGAGCTAGAGAATATTATGCTAAATGACATAAAGTCAGTCACAGAAAGACAAATAACATATGATTTTTCTCATATGTGGAATTTAAGAAACAAACTAAAGAGCAAAGGGAAAAACAAGAAAGAATCGAACCAAGAAACAGATTAAACTATAGAGAATAAACTGATGGTTACCAGAGAGGAAGTCGGGGGTGGGGGGGCATGAATTAAATAGGTTACAGGTAAGGAGTGCACTTGTTATGATGAGTGCTGGGTGTTGTATGGAAGTATTGATTCACTTAATTGTACATCTGAAACTAATATTACACTGTATGCAACTTTTGTTCCTGTTCAATAATTTTGAAGAGAATTGAGAAAGATAGGTATTCAATATTTGAATGTTTGGTAGAATTCACCAGTGAAGCCATCTGATCTTGGATTGGGAGGTTTTTGTGAGGTTTTTGATTAGTGATTCAATCTCCTTACTAGTAATCGGTCTATTCAGATTTTCTACTTTTTCATGATTCAGTCTTGGAAGATTGTATGCTTCTATGAATTTATCCATTTCCTTTGGGTTGTCCAATTTGTTGATGTGTAATTGTTTATTGTGGTCTCTTATCATTCTTTGTGTTTCTGTCATGTCAATTGTAACTTCTCCCCTTCTATTTCTGATTTAATTTATTAGAGCTTCCTCTCATTTTTTTTCTTTTGGGTCCAGCTAAAAGTTTGTTAATGTTGTTTATCTTTTCAAAGAACCAGCTCTTAGTTTCATTGATATTTGTATTGTCTTAAATTTGTATTTCATTTGTTTTTGCTTTATTCCTTTCTTTTATTAACTTTGGGCTTTATTTGTATTTTTTTTTCTAGTTCCATTAGGTATAGGGTTAAACTGTTGAGATTTCTCTTGTTTCTTGAAGTAGGTCTGTAATGCTATAAGCTTCCCTTTTAGTACTATGTTTGTTGTATTCCATAGGCTTTGGTGTATTGCATTTCTTCTTTCATTTTCCTATAGGTATTTTTTGCTTCTCCTTCAATTTATTCTATTATCTAATGGTGTTCAGTAGCATGTTTTTAATCTCTACATATTTGTAGTTTTTCCAGTTTTATTTTTTGTAGTTTATTTCTAGTGTCATACTTTTGTGGTTGGAAAAGATGCTTGATGTCATTTTAATCTTCTTGAATTTATTGAGACTTGTTTTACAACCTAACATGTGGTCTATCCTGGGAATGTTCTATGCGCATTTGATAAGAATGTATATTCTGCTGCTTTTGGATGTCATATTCTTTATATATGTGTTAAGTCTATCTATTCTAATGTGTCATTTAAAGCCAATGTTTCCTTATTGACTTTTTTATCTAAATGATCTATCTACTGACATAAGATATATATTTATCAATGTTATATCTTCTTGCTGAATTGACCTCTTTATCATATGAAACACCCCTATTTGTCTTAAAATTCCTGTTTTAAAGTCTGTGTTGTCAGATACGCAATACACACAATAGCTTTCTTTTCATTTCCATTTGCATGGAATATTTTTTACTATTTCTTCACTCTCTTTTTGTGTTATTACTTTTGAAGTGAGTTTCTTTTAGGCAGCATATAGATATGTCTTTTTTTTCTATCCACTCAGCCACTCTTTATCTTTCAATTGCAGAATTTAGTCCATTTACACTTAAAGTAATTTTGATAGGTATGTGCTTTTTGCCATGTGTTTTCAGTTTTTGTGGTTTCTCTCTGTTCCTTGATTCTCTTGCTCCCTTTCCTTGTGGTTTGATGGCTTTATTTAGTGTTATGTTTAAAATTCTTTTTCATTTTCTTTTGTGTATTTACTATGAATGTTAACATAAGGTTCACATATATAATCCTGTGACTGGTCTCTCTTAAATTGATAACAATTTAAATTGGAACACATTCCAAAACTCTACATTTTTACTCCCTCACATCTTATTATATTTTGATGTCATCTTGTACATCTTTTTTATTTTATGTATCCCTTAATTAATTATTATGCTACTAATTAACTTTACTGCTTTTACTGCTTTACCTTCTTAAGAGTAACTTCATAAGTGATTAATCTGATACCATTACTTCATATTTACCTTTTTCCAGTGAGATTTTCACTTTTGTATGCTTTCTTAGGGCTAATTAGAGCCATTTCTTTTCAGGTTAAACAAGTCCCTTTAATATTTCTTGTAAGGCCATTTTAGAAATGATGAAGTCTTTTAGTTTTTCATCTGTGTGTCTGGAAAAATCTTTACCTTTCCTTTGAATCTTAATGTTAAATTTTCCATGTAAGGTATTTTGGTTGTAAGTTTTTTTTTTCCTTTCAGAACTTCAAATATGCCTTGCCACTCCTTTTTGGCTTACAAATTTTCTGCTGAAAGAACTGCTGATAGCATTATGGGGTTTCATTTGCATGTAACAATTTGCCTCGTGCTACTTTTAAAATTCTTTATCTCTTTTGACATTTAATTAATAATGTGTTTTGGTGTGGCACTTTTGGGGATCATCTTATTTGAAACTCCTGGGCTTCCTGGACCTGAATGTCTGTTTTCTCTTTCAGGTTAGGTAAGTTTTCAGCCATTACTTCTTCAAATAAGTTCTCTTCCCTTTCTCTTTTTCTTCTTCTTCTGTGACCTGCCTAATGTGAATGCTATTCCACTCGATATTTTCCCAGAGGGCTCTTAAGTTATCTTCATTTAAAAAAATTCTTTTCATTTTTGCTGCTATGACTGAGTGAGTTTTATTCCTTTATCTTCCTGTTTACTTGTCCATTCTTCTATTTTATCCAGTGTGCTGTTGAACACATCTGATAAAACTTTCATCTGTTATTGTGTTCATCAGCTATGTGAATTTTGTTTCGTACTTTATGTTTTCTCTTTGTTGAAATTATCACTGTGTTCATCCATTCTTCTCCTGAGTTCAGTGAGCACCTTTATGACCATCACTTTGAATTCTTTATCAGGTAGATTATGTATCTTCATATTATTAAGGTCTCCTCTTAAGGTTTTGTCTTTTTGTTCTCATTTGAAACATTTTTCTGTTTCCTCATTTTGCTTGACTCTCTGTACTTTTTTCCTATGTATTAGCCAAAACAGCTACCTCCTTCACTCTTGAAGGAGTGTCTTTGTGTAGGTGATGATCCTTCTTGTTCAACTTTGCCCTAGCTCTTAGTTGTCTCTCCCTCCTTTGTGATTGCTTAAACCACCTGATTTTTCTTGATATGCCCAATTTTGAGGGTGCACCAGGACCTGTTAGTGATCCAAAGGAAAGAATCTCATTTAGTACCTTTTCAGGATGACTGGAATCCAGACTCTCAGGCAGCAGTTCTTCAAGTATGCTAATATATACACTCTTGTAGGTTTACAGTTGTAATCCCTGCTGGCCTCCAGACCAGGAGATCTGGAGTTGTGCCCTGGATAACAGTTGCAAAAATTCAGGGATCCAGATAAGTGTATGAGTTTCTTTCAGGAAAGTCTCATCAAGCTGTAGTGAGGTGCAGAGCGTTTGTAAGGATAGTGTCTTCCTGCTTAAGTTTTTTTGGAGTGCCTCTTTGGCTTCTACATGTTTGGGAAACCTGAAGCCTGTCTGTCAGAATGAATTCCAGGATATGTAAATAGGCTCTTTTCACAGGAAAACTTGGGTTGTGGTTTAGTCCACTCTGTACAGTGCTCTGATTATGTTTGCCTGCCAATTGTCTTTCTGATTGTCACAGTCCCATAAAGCTCTGGAAATCCAGTCCTTTTGGCCACCATGGCCAGGCGATCAAGGTTTGTCCCTTGTGTGGTTTACACAGGCTGCTGACTTTAGCAAAGCATCTGGAGATTGTACAGGGTGGCACATAATCTATAGCTTCAGAAAGGCAGTTGAAAAATTATTTTATATGTCTTCTGTCTTCAGAATGTAGTGGGAGAATACCTTGTTTGTGCATACATACCGGCTTTATGATGAGAGCAGGAGAATGCTATAATTGCCTACTGTCACCAGCCATAGTAAGGAGTTTTGCAATTGTCTATACTAGCAGACTTTAGCTAGTTAATGGGAGTACTCTACAACTGTTAGTGCTCAACTATCACCACAAGGGAGTAAGGGAGCACTGCAACATTCACTCTTTTTGGCCTTGGCAAATGTTGTGGATTCTCATCCCGCCCCCTTCCCCATCCCTGCAAGAGGATGCCACATCTGAACTTGTCTAACTGTGCTAGCAAGTTATGGGGAGAGTGCTACAATGGCATCCAACAGCACCTCCACCAACATACCCCCATATCAGCAATTAACCTGCTTCTAATATAGACTAGGAACTATTAAATTTCTGTTTTCTTTTTTTCACTAAGTCATATTGAGAGTGAGATGACATAGGAGAATTTCAAGAGGGGAATCTCAGTTTCCTATAGCACTTTTTGTCCCCCAGATGTCAGCTGAGTTGGCTTCCCAAAGCAGACATTCTGGAACTTGTCACTCCAGTGCAAATGCCAGGGGGCAGGGTGCCCAATGTGGGGCACCAACCCCTCACTCCTCTGGGTAAAGTGCTTGTATGGTGAGATAATTCCCTAATGTGTGTTGCTGCACCAGGGTTTAGCTTTGTGAGTTCATGTCTCTGTGTCTCCTACCTATCTTGATGTGGTCCTTGTATTCGTTGTTGTGGAAAGAAATTCATCTGTATTTTAGATCTTTTTCAGAGGGAAATGATGTAACCCAGTCCAAGATCATTCTGCTCACCACATCATAGGCCAGTAAGTTGAGGGGCAAGATGTTGGTGTAATGAAAGTGACTTTATTCAGAAATCCAGCAAGCCAAGGATATGGTAGATTATTGTCCCAAAGAACTATCTTCACCAGCATGAGATTTGAGCTTCTTTTATGTTAGGAAATTGGGGTAGAAGGAAGAGGCTGGAGTCAAAATGTGACTGATGTCAGTAGACATTCGCAAAGTTTGTGTAAATTCTTTTGTCTTTGGTCAATTGATCTTTGCACACAGAAATCTGGTCATATTGTTCCTCTAAATCTTAAACATAGCACATTCATTTCTGTATGTACTTATCTCCTCAGTGAAGTTTTTGGTTAAAAAGCAGTTTGTTTTATTTGTTTTTTCCCCCAATTATCATCTATAAGCAAAATTCCTGCAATGATTAACATGCTTACATGGAAGACTAAGCAGAAGTTTCTAAGCTATAGTCACACAAGCAAGGGAGATTGAAGTAGTATAGAGTCAGACATGCTAAGTTTCTCTCTGTTTCAATAATCCATAACTATCTGTAGATTTGGTATGTCCATAGGAGGAGAACAGCTCAGGATCTTCTTATGCCATGTCTTGGAACCCCTCCCCCAACACACTTTTAAAGTATAGCTTATTGTTTTATGCAAGTATTTCCAAAAAAGAAAATAAATGGAGGCTGAAAGTTCATTTTATAATCTTGATTTCAAAACCAGATAAGGAAAATACATGATAAAAAATTAAAGAACTATTTCTCTTCAGAATTTAAATAGAAAATCTTGAATAAAATATTAGTTAACCATGTTCAGTATTAAATTTTTAAAAACTTATCTTGATCCATGTATTTTATTACAAAAATTCAAGAATTGTTGAACATTAGAAAATTTATCACTGCAATTCACCATATTAATAGAATAAAGGACACATTTTATACATTATCTTAAATACAGAAAATCCTTTTTATAAAGTTCAGTGCATATTTATGATATAAACTATTTAAACATCAAGACTAAGAAAAAACTTATTTAACAAGAAATGTTCTATACCAAAACCCTACAGTAAACATTCTACTTGTGATAGAGAAACTTTTGACCTTTAATATCAGAAACTGTATAAAGATGTCCACTTTCAACTATTATGTGTTAATGGTAAGACTTGAGACTTTAATCAATATTACAGGGAAAGAAAACTAAATAATTTAGAAAAGGATTGGAATGGAAGAGATAAAACTCTTCTTATATGCAGTTTATGTAATCTACCTTGGAAAACCAATAGAATAAGTTAACTATTAGATGAGTTTAGCAGAGTGGACAGATAGATGGAAAATTATAACAATCAATAGAATTTCTATATACCCACAATAATTAACAAGAAAATGTAATAAGAAACAAGATGACATTCACAGTAGCACCAAAAACTCTAAAATTTTGAGGAACGAAATTAAAAATATATAAGATATCTATGTAAAATTAAAAATATATAAGATATCTATGTAAAACATTTCTAACTTTAGAACATAGAATATGTTCTGAATAAATGGAAAGAGAACCTGTACTCATGATTAGGATAGAACATATTATAAAGATATGTTTCCAAAATGAATGTTTAATTCAAAGCAGTTCCAAACAATGTAGTTGAAATTTTCAAAGTACTGATAAGCTTGCTCAAAATGTATGTAGAAATATAAAGATCCAAAACTAACTAAGTCAATGTTGAAAAGAATATTAAGGGGACTTGCCCTATTAGGTATTGTCATACCTTAAAATTACAGTAATATCATTAGTACTATACACACACACACACACACACACACGCATATAAAGCCAATTTATGATAAAGATGGCTCCATATTTCAGTGCTGAAATGATTATCTAAAAGATAAGATGAGAAAAACTAGCTTGATTCATGTAGGAAAATGAAACTGCATTTTTTCCCTAACACCACATTGAAAAACATGACTGTCAGATGGATTAAACATCTAAATGTCTAAGGTAAAATCGAACAATCAATAGAAGAAAATGTAGGCAATATATTTTTGACATGGGGCAGAGATTGATTTTGTTAAGTAAAACTGCAAAGAGCACACAGCCTTCTTTTAATTGTCACAGCGGAAAATCAAATGACAGAATAGAAGGAAATAAAGGGAATATGTCTAGAATATACAAAAAAAAACACACATTGATAAGAAAAACCCTTAATCAATAGAAAGTATGGCAAAGGAGATGAATACATAATTTCAGAAGAAAAGACCCTTAAGACCAACAAGCATTCAAATATATCCTCTAATTCAGTAATGAGGTAAATTCAAGTGTAACAATAGTATATCACTTTATAACTGTTTAGACTGACAAATATTAGAAAACTGAATAATCCTTAAATGGTAGTAAAAGAATCTAGAAACCTTTGGAGGTCGGTAGGAGTAGACTGATAAGTCATTCTGGACAAAAAATTCTTGCACTAGGTCAGATTAATTATATGGATACTCCCAATGATTTTGCTCCTGAGTGTATATTCTTAAAGTATTTCCACATAAGCCCATAAGAGTCAATAAATGTCTGAAAGATATTCACTTTATTTCATTGTGTCATTGTTCTTGGTGGTGGGAATTTGGGGTAATTTGGATGGAACTCACTGGAACCGTGGATATGTAACATGTGGTGGATGTATGTCATGGAGTACTGTGCAGCAGTAAGAAATAACTTAGATGTACATGTAACCAAATTGAAGGGTATTAAAAGCAATACTTAGTAGGGATGACTGGGTGACTCAGTCAGTTAAACATTCGACTTCGGCTCAGGTCATGATCTTGTGGTTCTTGAGTTCAAGCTCCGCATCTGGCTCTGTGCTGATGGCTCAAAGCCTGAAGCCTGCTTCAGATTCTGTCTCTCTCTTTCTCTCTCTCTGTCCCTCCCCTGCTCACACTTTGTCTCTCTCTCTCTCTCTCAAAAATAAACAAACATTTAAAAAAGCAATGCCTTAAAAACAGACACATAGACCAATGGAATAGAATAGAAACCCCAGAACTAGACCCACAAACGTATGGCCAACTCATCTTTGACAAAGCAGGAAAGAACATCCAATGGAAAAAAGACAGTCTCTTTAACAAATGGTGCTGGGAGAACTGGACAGCAACATGCAGAAGGTTGAAACTAGACCACTTTCTCACACCATTCACAAAAATAAACTCAAAATGGATAAAGGACCTGAATGTGAGACAGGAAACCATCAAAACCTTAGAGGAGAAAGCAGGAAAAGACCTCTCTGACCTCAGCCGTAGCAATCTCTTACTCGGCACATCCCCAAAGGCAAGGGAATTAAAAGCAAAAGTGAATTACTGGGACCTTATGAAGATAAAAAGCTTCTGCACAGCAAAGGAAACAACCAACAAAACTAAAAGGCAACCAACGGAATGGGAAAAGATATTTGCAAATGACACATCGGACAAAGGGCTAGTATCCAAAATCTATAAAGAGCTCATCAAACTCCACACCAGAAAAACAAATAACCCAGTGAAGAAATGGGCAGAAAACATGAATAGACACTTCTCTAAAGAAGACATCCAGATGGCCAACAGGCACATGAAAAGATGTTCAACGTCGCTCCTTATCAGGGAAATACAAATCAAAACCACACTCAGATACCACCTCACGCCAGTCAGAGTGGCCAAAATGAAGAAATCAGGAGACTATAGATGCTGGAGAGGATGTGGAGAAACAGGAACCCTCTTGCACTGTTGGTGGGAATGCAAATTGGTGCAGCCGCTCTGGAAAGCAGTGTGGAGGTTCCTCAGAAAATTAAAAATAGACCTACCCTATGACCCAGCAATAGCACTGCTAGGAATTTATCCAAGGGATACAGGAGTACTGATGCATAGGGGCACCTGTACCCCAATGTTTATAGCGGCACTCTCAACAATAGCCAAATTATGGAAAGAGCCTAAATGTCCATCAACTGATGAATGGATAAAGAAATTGTGGTTTATATACACAATGGAATACTACGTGGCAATGAGAAAAAATGAAATATGGCCTTTTGTAGCAACATGGATGGAACTGGAGAGTGTGATGCTAAGTGAAATAAGCCATACAGAGAAAGACAGATACCATATGGTTTCACTCTTATGTGGATCCTGAGAAACATAACAGAAACCCATGGGGGAGGGGAAGGAAAAAAAAAAAAAAAAAAAAAAGAGGTTAGAGTGGGAGAGAGCCAAAGCATTAGAGACTGTTAAAAACTGAGAACAAACTGAGGGTTGATGGGGGGTGAGAGGGAGGGCAGGGTGGAAGGGAGGGCAGGGTGGGTGATGGGTATTGAGGAGGGCACCTTTTGGGATGAGCACTGGGTGTTGTATGGAAACCAATTTGACAGTAAATTTCATATATTAAAAAATTAAAAAAAAGAAAAAAAAAAAAGAAGACACATCTAGTATATAAACATCCTGGCTGCACCTATGTAAATAATGAGGCCAAATCTAATGAAACTAGCTTTAATTTGTGATCATAATTAATCTTCCATTGAAATATTTTTAATTACAAAAGGGACATTGCAATGAAAATTGAAATAAGCAAAAAAAAAAAAAAGACCCACTAAAACACTAGATATCTTTATTGGAAAACTGCATTGTTTAGAACATACTCTTATAGGTGACTCTATCCTTTCTATACTGGTGGGCTATTTTATAAATCTTTATGGTGCAGGAAACTTACAGCAAAGCAAAATAATTCTCATCTCTAGACATGCAAATCAATTATTTGAGGGACATTGAATTTACTTCTCCTTCTTGCATGAAGAAATCCAGTTTTATGTCTATCTATACATAATTTCAACCATCTGTACTACATACAAACCTGTGCTTCCTGACTTCTCCTTTGAACTGATTGTTTCATCTACCTATTTTCCCTATTAAATTGAATTAAATAAGATTTTTAACACATGAAAAAAAAAATAAAAAATAATAAAAAAGCAATGCTTAATAATGGGAAAAGTATTAAAAAATTTATGTGATAATAAACACATAGTTTATATGTTTTATATGTTACATATTAAGTATATTATATATATAAATTATATATATATGTTATTTAAATTGAAAAAAACATGCCCCAAAAAAAGCAATACATATTTTATAGCAGCAAACAAAAATATACACATTAACTATATTAGAATTCTTGCCTACGTGTGTAAGAGTAAGAAGAAATAAAATTAGAAAAGTCTTGTATGGACTAATGATAATGTGCCATTAACTGAGGAATACGATTAACTTGACCATCTGCATCGGATGGCTCAGCACTGTGTAATCCCAGTGTAAGCAAAAATTAGAATAACAGCTGTTAGTCTAAGGTGAGACCAACAGCTATGGGATACGGTTGGTTTACCAAACTCAGGTACAACAAGGAATTATCAAAGGAGAATTTTGGTAATGATGAATGACCAACTATCTTACTTATACCCACACTGTGGTAATGAGTACTGGGATTATTGAAAATACTAGTAGAAACTGGGTATTACACCCTGTTCCCCCTGAGCCTCTTCTCTTGTGAGGTTTTGGGGGTGAATTTTACCTATGTTTATCTAATGGAGGAATTTAAACTACTTGGGTAGTTTCTGTAAATAAAAGGCTTCCTCAGGGGTCACACACTCCCCAATTGTTCTTTTAATAATACTGTGAGTCCAGGACTCCTTAAACCAGTTATTTGAGCTTCCCTAGTCTAGGTGTTCACCAAAATCTGCTAAGAAACCATATGAAGAAAAGGGCTTCTGTATCAGATTTCCAAAACTGGTAAATGGTAGACTGGATAGACATTTATATAGTTTGCTAAGATCAAAAGGCTATAAAGACTTGCCTTACTTTGAATATTTTCTTTTTTTAATTTTTTTATTGAAGTATAGTTGACACACAATGTTACAAAAGTTTCATATTCCCAACATAGTTATTCAACAACTCTACACCTTATCCTATGCTCACAAGTGTAGCGACAAGCTGTCACCATACAATGCTATTACAATACCATTTGCTATATTCTGTATGCTGTAGATTTCATCTCCAATATTTATTCATTCCATAAATGGAAACCTGTACCTCTCACTCTGCTTCACCCATTTTGCCCATTCCCCCCCCCCGCACCATCCTGTCTAGAAATTGCCAGTTTGTTATCTGTATGTATGGGTCTATTTCAGTTTTAGTTCATTTGTTTCATTTGTTTCATTTTTCAGATTCCAAATATAAGTGAAATCATGTAGCATTTTTCTTTTTCTGGCTGACTTGTTTCACTTAGCCTAATTCTCTGTAGGTCCACCCATGTTATAGCAAATGGCAAGATCTCATTGTTTTTTTATGGCTGAGTAATATTCCATTGAATATATATATCACAATCTCCTTATCCATTCATTTATTGATGGATACTTAGGTTGTTCACATATGTTCGGTGTTGTAAATAATGCTGTAATAAAAATAGGGTGTATGTGTCTTTCAAATTAGTGTTTTTGTTTTCTTTGGGTAAAGACCCAAAAGTGGAACTACTGGATTGTATAGTATTTCTAATTTGGGGGAACCTCCATACTGTTTTTCACAGTGGCAGTACCAATTTACATTTTCACCAACAGTGCTCTAGGATTTCTTTTTCTCCACATCCTCACCAACATTATTATTCCTTGTCTTTTTGATAACAAGAATTCTGACAAGTGTAAGGTAAGATCTATCTCATTGTGGTTTTGATTTGCATGCCCACAATTAGTGATGTTGAGAATTTTTTCATTTGTCTGTTAGCCATCTGTATGTATTCTTTGGAAAAGTGTCTATTCAGGTCCTCTACCTATTTTAATACGATTATCTGGGTATTTTTGATGCTGAGTTGTGTATGTTCTTTATATATTTTGGATATTAACCCCTTATCAGATATACCATTTGCAAATATCTTCTCCTATACATTAGGTCGCCTTTTCACTTTGTTGATTGTTTCCTTCACTGTGCAAAACCTTTTAATTTTGGTGTAGTCCCCATACTTTATTTTTGCATTTGATTATTTTTCCTGAGGAGACACATTTAGAAAAATGTTGCTAAGACTGATGTCCAGGAGATTACTACCTTTATAAAACTTCTAGGAGTTTTATTGTTTCAAGTCTCACATTTAGATCTTCAACCCAATTTGAATTTATTTTTTGTATGGTATAAGAAAATGGTCCAGGTTTATTCTTTTGCATGTATTTGTCCAATTTTCTCTGCCATTTATTGACAGGTAGTTGTCCAGTTTTCTCAGTGCCATTTATTGGAAAGACTGTCTTTTCCATATTGTATATTCTTGCCTATTTTGTTGTAAATTAATTGACCATATACATGTTGCCTTATTTCTGGGTTCTCTATTCTATTCCATCTACCTATGCATCTAGTTTTGTTCCAAAACTATTCTGGTTTTTTTAATTTTTATTTGAATATAGTTGACAATGTTACATTAGTTTTAGTTGTACAATATAGTGATTCAACTTCTCCATACATTATACTATGCTCACAACAAGTGCAGCTACCATCTATGATCATGAAATGCTATGACATTATCATTGATTACATTACTAATGCTGTGCCTGATTTATGTGACTTATTTATTCCATAACTGGAAGCCTGTATCTCCTAATCCCCTTTACCTATTTTGCCCATTCCCATCTTCCTTTGCAACATCAGTTTTGTCTTTGTATTTATACATCTGATTCTTCTTTTTATTCATTTATCTTATTTTTTAGATTTCACATATGAATGAAATCATACGGTATTTGCCTTAGCTTTGTAGTAAGTCTTGAAATCTCAGATTGTGATACCACCAGCTTTGGTCTTCTTTCTCAAGATAATTTTGGCTATTCAGGGTCTTTCATGGTTCCATACTAATTTTATGATTTTTTGTTCTATTTCTGTTAAAAATACTATAAGAATTTTGATAAGGATTGCGTTAAATCTGTAGGTATCTTTGGTTACTGTGGGCATTTTAACAACTTTAATTCGTCCAGCCCATGAGCATGGTATTTCATTTCTTCGTGTCATCCTCAAGTTCTTTCATCAATGTTTTGCAGACTTCAAAGTACAGATCTTTTAACTCCTTGGTGAAAATTTCTTGGTTATTCCTTTTGCTGTAATTATAAATGGAATTGGTTTTGTAATGTCTATTTCTTGCTACTTAATTATTACTGTATATAAATTCAGTTGATTTCTGTATATTAATTTTTTATGCTGAACTATACTGAATTCATTTATTACTTCCAATAGCTGTTTGGTGTTGTCTTTAGGGTTTTCTATGTATAGTATCATGCCATCTGCAAATAGTGACAGATTTACTTCTTAGTTAACAATTTAAAGACTTTTAAAAAATTTAATTCCAGTATAGTTAACATACGGTGTCATATTAGTTTCTGGTGTAAAATATACTGATTCAACAACTTCATACATCACCAGTGCTCATCACTACAAGTGCACTCCTTAATCCCCATCACCTATTTAACCCACCTGTTCATGAACATCCCTTCTAGTCACTATCAGTTTGTTCTCTATAGTTAAGAATCTGTTTCTTTGGTTTGCCTCTCTTTCTTTTTTTCCCCTTTTGCTCATTAGTTTTATTTTTTTTAATTCCACGAATGAATGAAGTTATATGATATTTGTCTTTTTTCTGACTTATTTCAGTGTAATACTTTCTAGCTCCATCCATTTATTGCAAATGGCAAGATTGCATTTTTATGGTATATATTTAATATATATACCACTTTTTTGTCCATTCTTCAGTCAATGAACACTTGGGCTATTCCCATAGTTTGGCTAGTATAGATAATGCTGCTATAAACATTAGGGTACATGTATCCCTTTGAATTAGTGTTTTTGTATTCTTTGGGTAAATACTTAGTAGTGCAATTTCTGGGTCATAGGGTACTTCTATTTTTAACTTTTTGAGAAACCCAATACTGTTTTCCAGAGTGGCTGCACCATTTTTCATTCCCACCAACACTGCAAGAGTGTCCCTCTTTCACCACATCCTCACCAACACTTGTTGTTTCTTGTGTTGTTGATTTTAGCCATTCTGACAAGAGTGAGGTAATATCTCATTGTAGTTTTTATTTGTATTTTCCTGATGATGAGTGGTGTTGAGAATTTTTTTATGTGTCTGTTGACCATCTGTATGTCTTCACTGGAAAATGTCTATTCATGTCTTCTGCCCATTTTTTAACTGGATTATTCATTTTTGCAGTGTTGAGTTGTATCAGTTCATTATATATTTTGGATACTAACCCTTTATCAGGTATGCCATTTGAAAATTTCTCCCATTCTGTAGGTTGCTTTTTAGTTTGTTAACTGTTTCCTTCTCTATGCATGAGTTTTTTTTATTTGGATGAAATCCCAATAGTTTATTTTTGCTTTTATTTCCCTTGCCTCAGGGGTCATATCTAGTAAGACGTTGCTGCAGCTGAAGTCAAAGAAGTTACCGCTTGTGTTCTCTTCTAGAATTTTATTTGTTTCCTGTCTCATATTTAGGTCTTTAATCCATTTTGAATTTATTTTTGTGTATGTGTAAGAAAGTGTTCCAGTTTCACTCTTCTGCATGCTGCTGTCCAGTTTTCCCAATACCATTTGTTGAATAGACTGTCTTTTTCCCGTTGGATATTCTTTCCTACTTTGCTGAAGATTAATTGACCATAGAGTTGTGGGTTCATTTCTGTGTTTTCTATTCTGTCCCATTGATCGTTATGTCTACTTTTTGTGCCACTATCATACTGTTTTGACTATTACAACTTTCTAATATAACGAAGTCTGGAATTGTGATGCCTCCAGATTTGCTTTTATTTTTCAAAGGTTGCTTTGGCTATTTGAGGTGATTTGTGGTTTCATGCAAATTTTAAGACTGTTTGTTCCAGTTCTGTGAAAAATGCTGTTAATATTTTGATAAGGATGGCATTAAATGTGTAGATTGATTTGGGTAGTATAGACATTTTAGAAGTTTATGTATTTTGATAGAGAGAGAGAGAGAGAGAGAGAGAGAGAGAGAGAACAAGCTGGGGAGGAACAGAGAGAAGGAGAGACAGAATCCCAAGCAGACTCCTTGTTATCAGCACAAAGCTCGAGGTGGGGCTCCAACTCAAGGACTGTGAGATCATTACCTGACCCGAGATCAAGAGTCAGGCACAACTTACTGCACCACCCAGATGCCCCCGGTAGCATAGACATTTTAACAATATATGTTTTTCCAATGCATTAGCATGGAATGTCTTTCCATTTCTTTATGCCATCTTCAATTTCGCTCATCAGTGTTATAGTTTTCAGAGTATAGGTCTTTCACCTCTTTGGTAAGATTTATTCCTAGGTATCTTACTATTTTTGGTGCAACTGTAAATGGGACTGTTTTAATTTCTTTCTCTGCTGATTCATTATTAGTGTATTCAATGCCATTGATTCCTTGTTGATGTTCTGATTAGATCATCTTTCCATTGATGTAAGTGCAGTATTAAAGTCTCCCAGTATTACTGTATTATTATCTATTAGTTATTGAGAGTTTTATGCATTTCAGTTCTCCTATGTTAGGGGCATAAAGATTTATAATTATTATATCTTCTTGTTGGATTGTCCCTTTTATTATTATATAGTGTCCTTTTTGTTTTTTGTTAGTTTGTTTTAAAGTCCATTTTGTCTGATATAAGTATTCTTGCTGTAGCTTTGTTTTGATATCCATTTGCATGGTGTTTCTCCATCCCCTCACTTCCTTTTTTTTTTTTTTTTTTTTTGCCATCCCCTCACTTTCAATCTGCAGGTGTGTTTAGGTCTAAAATGAATTTCTTGTAGGCAGAATATAATTGGTCTTGTGTTATTCATTCTGTCACCGTATGTTTTCTGATTGAAGCATTTGGTCTTTTTACATTCAAAGTAATGTTTGATAGATATGTATTTATTGTCATCTTATTATTTGTTTTGTGGTTGTTTCTGAAGATTTTCTCTGATACTTTCTTGTCTTTGTCTCATGTTTTGCTGATTTTCTTTAGTGATATATTTGGATTTATTTCTCTTTGTTCTTTGCATATTTATTAGTGGTTTTTGATATATGGTTACTATTAGGTTGGTATATATCCTCTTCTGCATATAGCAGTCTATATTATGTTGATGGTCATTTAAGTTTGAACACATTCTTTACTCCTCTCCTCCCCATGTTTTAAGTATATATTTTTATATTTTACACCCTTTTTTGGTGAGTTCCTTGACAGATTTTTTGTAGAAATATTCAGTTTTACTGCAATTCTGTTTCCTACTTTTATATTTAAATTTTGGTCTCTCCTTTCTGCCTAAACAGACCCTTTTTATATTTCTTGCAGGGATGGCTTACTGGTTATGAACTCTTTTAGTTTTTGTTTGCTGTGGGAAATTCTTTATCTTTCCTATTTTGAATGATAGCCTTGCTGTATAGAGTATTCTTGGTTGCAGATTTTTCCCATTCAGTACTTTGAATATATCATGCCACTACCTTCTGGAAAAATCTTCTGGTAGTTTTGTTGGTTTTTCCTTGTAAATTCCTGTCTTCTTTTGTCTTGCTGCTTTAAAATTTTTTTTGTCACTATATTTTGCCAATTTGATTAAAATATTTCTTGGTGTTAGTTTTCTTTTGTTGATTTTGATGGGAGTTCTCTGTGCCTCCTGGGTCTGGATATATTTTTCCTTCCACAGTTTTGGAAAGATTTCAGCTATTATCTCTTCAAATAAAATTTCTTCAACTTTTTCTCTCTTCTTATTCTGGGTTCCTGTAATACAAATGGTATTATATTTGATGGAGTAACTTAGTTTCTTAAGTCTATTTTTGTCTTGCATAATTATTTTTTTGCCTCTTTTTTGAGCTTCATTATTTTCCATTACTCTGTCTTCTAGGTCACTAATTCATTCCTCTGCTTCTTCCATCCTGCTGTGCATTCCATCAATAGCATGTTTCTCATTTCCTTTATTGAGCCCTTTATCTCTGCTATATTATTACTTATCTCTGTGGTTAGGATCTCAATGATGTCTTCCACTCTTTTCTCAATACTAGTGAGTATCCTTATGATCATTGCTTTAAATTCTCTATAAGACTTATGCTTATTTTGCTTAGATTTTTGGCCGTGGCCTTTCCCTGCTCTTTCATTTGGGATAAATTTCTGTCTCCTCATTTTGTCTTCTTCTCTGTGTCTGTTTCTCTGTGTTAAGACAGTCAATCATGTCTTCTGATTTTGAAAAAAGTGACTTGCTGTAGAAGTCCTGGAGTGCTCTGTATGCATTGTTTCCTGTTCACCAGAATGTGGCACTTCAGGAGAGTATCCTATGTGTGTTGCTTATGCCCTACTGTCATGTCTGAGTTACCTTTCCCTTCAGTGCTATTTTCTGCACTGTCTCTCTGCCTATTGTGGGTGTGCTTGTTCTCTTTGTTGTTAGTGGTATCCAGGTAGGCCAGCTATTAGGTAGCGTTCCTACTGGCTAACTTGAGAGTGGGAGGCCACGTTAGCAAAATTAGAGCTGGTTCACTAGTCCTATGCCAGATCCCCTGAAGCATTGTGGCAGCTAGAAGCCTCAATCTGTGGCATCTAGGGGCACAAGGCTGGGTGCAGTGTGTGCCAGCAGCTTTAAACCAGCAGCTTGGCAAGATGAATGCAAAGGTTTAACAAAATTTGCCCTGATCCCAGGCCTGAAGGTAGCAGGCTTGGAGTTTGTGAGTCTTCAGGAGGACTTGTGGGAATGGTGAACTGCTAACAGGTTAGGGAGCAAATGTATGTGAAGCTTCACTTCCTACAGATATCCCTGTTTAGGTGGTAGGGAAAGAAGGTGCCTACCTCCTCATTTTTTGGAGAATTCCACCAACATGCTCCAAAATCAGTATGAGCATATCTATCACCTGTTTGCCTCTGGTGTTGCATAAACTGCAATTTTATTTTGCCTGTCTTCACAGTTTATTGTCTTTTCAAGGATGGTGACCTAGCTATCACCCACCCTCCTTTCTCACCCAGTGCTGAGTCAGCTGACTTTTAAAGCTTCAGGCTCTAAGTTCCACTGGTTATACAAACTCATGTAGTTCAGTCCCTCTCGTTTTCAATGACAAATGATATGGGGATTAGTATTCCCCATGTGAGCTCCCTGGTGTGAGGGCCTGTTTCTCTGCCCTTTGCATTTAAGCAGCTCCCTCCCTCCTGTGGTCAGCCTCCCTCTGTGTTTCTGATCTTAACTTTTCAGATGAAGCTTCCTCTCTATATTTAGTTGTGGAGTTTGTTCTGGCAGTCTTTGAACTGCTCTCCAGTTTATTTGCTTGAATATGGATGATATCTTGTAAATGTGGGACAGGATATGCTCAGAGTCCTCGTATTCTGCCATCTTCCCAAGCTTCTGTCTGCATTTATTTTTTTATTCTTTGTTTTCTTCATTAACTTATTGGTTGTTTAGTAGTATGTTTTGTCTTCATGTGTTTGTCTTTTTTCCAGTTTGTATTTATTACATGTGATTTCTGGTTTCATATTGTATGGTGGGTAAGGACGCTTACCATGTTGTGTTATAACATGTTATGTATCCTGAAGAAGGTTCCATGTGCAATTGGAAAGAATGTGTACTCTGCTGTTTTGGGATGGAATTTTTTTGTATTTATCTGTAAAGTCTATTTAATCTAATGTGTCATTTAAAGGTACTGTTTTCTTATATATTTTCTGGTTGGATGATCTATCCACTTACAGAAGCAGGGTGTTAAAGTCCCCTAATATCATTGTAGTAGCGTCAATTTCTCCTTTAGCATCTTTTAATATTTGCTTTATGTATTTAGGTGCTCCTGTGTTGAGTGTATAGATATTTATAATTGTTATACCCTCTTGTTGAATGACTTCTTTATAATTTTGCAATGCCTTTCTTTTTCTCTTGTTCTAATCTTTTATTTATTTATTTTTTTATTTTTGGAAGAAAGAAAGAGAGAGAAAGACTGTGGGCAGAGGACAGGGTAGGGGGAGAGAGAGAGAGAATCTTAAGCAAGCTCCATGCTTAGCATGGAGCCCGATGTGAGGCTTGATCCCACAACCCTCAGATTGTGACTTGAGCTGAAATAAAGAGTTAGATGCTAAACCGACTGAGCCACCCAGGCACCCCTAATCTTTGTTTTAAAGTCTATTTTTGTCTGGGGCACCTGGGTGCTCAGTCAGTTGTGTCCAACTTTAGCACAGGTCATTATCTTGTGGTTTGCCAGTTTGAGCCCCACATCAGGATCTGTGCTGACAGCTCAGCGCCTGGAGCCTGCTTCAGATTCTGTGTGTCTCTCTCTGCCCTTCCCCCACTCATGCTCTGTCTCTCTCTCTCAAAAATAAATTAACATTAAAAAAGTCTATTTTGTCTGACTTAAGTGTTATTATCCTTGCTTTTATTTTGCTTTCATTTGTATGAGATATGTTTTACCATCTTTTCACTTTCAGTATGCATTTTTTTTTAGGTTTGAAGGGAGTCTTTTCCTAGCAACATATGAATGGGTGTTGTTAATTTGTCCATTCTGTCACTTTATGTCTTTTGATTAGATCATTTAGACCATTTACATTAAAGGAGATTATTGATAGGTATATACTTATCTGCAATTTATTGATTGTTTTCTTGTTGTTTTTGTCGTTCTTTTCTGTTTCTTCTTTTGATCTTTTTCCTTGTGGTTAATAAGTTTCTTTGGTGTTGTTCTTGGCTTTCTTTATCTTTTTTGTATCTATTATAGGTTTTGGTTTGTGGTTACAATGGGGTTCATATATCATATTCTAAGTATATATCAGTGTATATTACGCTTTGGTCACTTGATTTTGATATGATTTCACTCATATGTGGAATTTAAGAAACAAAACAGATGAGCATTGGGGAAAGAAAAAAAAGAGAGAGGGAGGCAAACCATAAGAGAGACTCTTAACTATAGAGACAAACTGAGGGTTGCTGATGTGAGGCGGGCAGGTGGATGGGCTAAATGAGTGATGGGTATTAAGGAGGGCACTTGCTGTGATGAGCACTGGGTGTTATATGTAAGTGATAAATCACTAAATTCTCCACCTGAAACTACTATTATGCGATGTGTTATCTAACTGTAATTTAAATAAAAACCTGAAATATTTAAAAAATGATTTTGAATACATTATAAAAGAAATTGTATTTATACCCCCTCCATATTTTATGTCTATGTTGTCATATTTTACCTCTTTATATTTTGTGAGTCCCTTTAACTTATTTTTTAGACATACTTGATTTTACAACTTTTGCCTTTAATACTTTACCACTTTACTACTTTTGCCATCAAAATTATTTTTAGACATACTTGATTTTACTACTTTTGCATTTACTACTTTACTACTTTTGCCATCATAATAGATTTATGATTGTTCTACTACCTTTACTATATGTTAGCTTTTACTCATATAGTTTTTCCTTTCATAATTTTCTTCTAATTGTAGCCTTTCTTTTCCACTTAAAAATTTCCATTTACATTTCTTGTAAGAGTGGCTTAGTGGTGATGAACTCCTTTAACTTTTGTCTGTGAAACTCTTTATATCTCCAATTATAAATGGTAGCCATACTAGGTACAGTATTCTTGGTTGTAGGTTTTTTTTTTCCTTTCAGCACTTTGAATATATCATGCCACTCCCTCTTGGCCTGCCAAATTTCTGCTGAAAAATATGCTGATAGCCTTGAGGGTGTTTCCCTTGCATATAACTAGTATTTTCCGTTTCTGGTTTTAAAATTTTGTCTTAACCTTTAATCTTTAACATTTTAATTATTTTGTGTCTTTGTGTGGACCTTATTGGGTTCATTTTGTTTGGAACTCTCTATGTGTTTTGAACCTGGGTCAGTTTTCTTCCTCACGTTAGGAGAGTTTTCAACTAATATTTCTTCAAGTAAGTTTTTTGGCCCTTTCTCTCTTTTCTTCTTCTGGGACATCTATAATGCACATGTTTGTTGGCTTGATGTTGTCCTTGAGATTCCTTAACCTAAATTTATTTTTAAAATTAAGTTTTATTCTATTCAGTTTAGTGCTTTCCTTTACTTTGTCTTCCAGATTGCTAATTCATTTTTCTACAACCTCTGATTTACTCTTGATTCTCTCCAGTGTAGTTTTCATTCCTATTATGTATTCTCCAACACTGATTAGTTCTTTTTTTATATTTTCTATCTCTTTGTTGAAGTTCTCACTGAGTTCATCCACTCTTCTCTCTGGTCCAATGAGCATATTTATGACCATTACCTTGACATCTTTATCAGATTGGTGATGTCCATTTCATTTAGTTCTTTTTCTGAGGTTTTATCTTGTTATTTTGTTTAGATAATATTCTTGTCTTCTTATTTTGTTTGACTTCCTGTGTTTGTTTCTACAGATTAGAAATAACAGCTGCTTTTCCTAAACTTGAGGAAATAGTCTTGTGTATGGAACTTCCCTGTGTAAACTGTGTTTTCCTGGCAAATTTTATTGGCTGACTTGAGCTGTGGTTGGCATGGGCTTGGCATCCCAAGGCATTCTGTTCTGGGACTGCCCTGGTGAGAAGGCCAGAGCTGAAGCAAACAGAGTTTTGGGGTTGTCTTAAGTGTCTCCATATAAAGGGCACCCTGGAATGACAACAGAAGTTGATGTGGGTGTAACCTAGGGTTTACTGTGTCTGTATGCATGGAGGGGAAATTTTAAGCTAAAGTGGGAATAAGCCAGAGTGTCCTGGAGTGTTCCACACAAGGTGCTCCACACACAGCTCCTGCCCAGGTGTGGTGGGTAGAGGTGAGGCAAGCATGGGCAGGGGGTTCTTGGGATCCTCTATGCAAGGTGTGCCCTCGTGTGGTGGCTGAAGCGAACCATTCAAGGACTGGGAAATCCAAACTCCCTCTGTAGCTGACAGTATTCTGGAAAGTCATCTGGAGTTAAACTGGTATGGGCCAGGAGTGTACTGTGGTTCCTTGTGAACTGTCACCTTGGTCAGGTGGCTGCAGTTGTAGTGAGCACTGACCAGGAGTATTTCAGTGTGTCCTGTGCTGGGACTGTCTTGGTATAATGGCTTGAGCTGGTGTGGGCTAGAGGCCCAGGGTGCACTGAAGCAATAGGCTGGGTATGGGGCCCAGAAACCACTCTCATGCACACTATCAAGATGGAGAGGAAATGTAGACTTTGGAGCTTGCCAGTCCCTCTGATATGGAGAGATTTCCAGGAAATGCACTGCCATTTGGCAGAGTTCTTGGGTTGCATATTTTCTATTATACTTGCTCTTTCGAGCCATGGTGGTTTTTTCGTGTATGTGCCCCAGGACATCCACGGCTGGTGTGGGCTAGGGGTCTAGGGCTTGCTGAGGTGGCAGGAAAGCTATGATGCCCAGACCCCTCTCCCATCTGTTCTATCTTGAATGGTTTCTATTAGTTTCTGGCAATTGGGTGGTAGTATAAATTCTCCATAAAGAAAGTTTCTTTCTGGAATGTTCTCCCCCAAACACCAGGTACTCATCAGTATACTGTTTGTACTGAACAATAAAATATCAAAGGCCTACTTGGTAGTCTTCCTCAGTAATATAAGGGTTCCTTAGTTGTTGTTGTTGTTTTTTTTTACAGTTGGGCATCAATGGTGCCAAGAATGTAGAGAAGTACCAGGGGATGCCCATAGCTGTAATAAGAGGGAATATTCTTGGTGGTTTGGTGGAATGTGTTACTTTACGCTAATAATAGATGTCAGGTATGTCGACAAATGGCAATGTTCACAGGTATTAACACCAGAATGTCATTATTTGGTTAGCAGTTTAAAAGTGCTGAATAAAGAAGAATTGGACGCCACTCTAAAGCATCTTCAAGGTCTTCTGAAATATTGGAGGGCAGACTCAATGTTAAATCAGAAATCTGTGACTTGATACGTTGAAGAGGTTGAATACCTTATTGATAAGCAGATTGTCAAGTAGACTAAAAGTAGATTTAGAAAACAATCTGTTAAATTTTTGTGAGAGTATGGAATATTGCTGAAACAATTGTTTGGAAAAGTTGAAGGTGGGGAAGAACCCAAAGATGACATCAATTTGATGCCGTCTCAGGAAATTTGACAGGCAGCATCACCACTACACTAATGAGGATGTCTCAGGAAATCTGAGAAATTATGGAGGGCTGGTAGTAAAGGGCTGGATAAATATAGGCTCTGAATTTGTGTCTATTTGCAATAAGCCTCAGTCTTGGACTTCAAGCCTTATTTTGCCAGAATGCAAGCCACACCACCAAATGGTAATCCTTAGGAATTTGGGTGACATGTAGTTTGGTGCTGATAGGTAGAGGTCTTCACCTGTGATTCTGCAAAATTTTATTAAGAGAGTATGGTGGCTTTCGGTGTCCTATTCATACATCCTAGTGTGACACATGAGACCTCCATAAAATTAAACACACAATGATGTGCCATTTCATTACTGTTTCCAGTAAAATAAACAGCATTTGGTAGTGGTTGGAAACATTGATAAATTTACTTTTTAGTTCTAGATTTTTGTATATTGCATCAAATCTTATACATAGACAATCGTGGCTTCTGTAGATAGTTTTACTTATTTCTTTCCAATCTATGTGCCTCATTTTTATTGCAATGGCTATGACTCCCAGTAAAATATTGAAAAGAAGTCATGAAAGTCAACACATTTGCCTTGTTACCAATCTTTTGGAGAATTGCTTCAGTTAAAAGTTCACATTTAATTATGATGATAGCTGTAGGATTTTTAAATAAACTTTATTAGGTTGAGCCACTTTTATTCATAATTTTTTGAGAGTTTTCATCATGAATGGGTTAGAATTTCTCAAGTACTTTTTGGACACATTGAGATGATCATGTTTTTTCTCCCTTATTCTATTTTTACATTTTAAATTAATTTATTTTTTGGATATTAAATCAACTTTTCATTCCAATGCACAGCTTATCACACCCTTGTCCAATTGTAACTGTGATGGACATTACTCATTACAGTAATTCTGGCTTAAGAACGATATGATTTATTCAAGGGCTTGGACCTCTTAGGACTGAAGATTTAGGTCATAAAGTATATCATCAAGACCTACAGAGCTAAGAGCTCAGGGTGAGGGAACTTTACAATGGATAATAAAGGATGGAAAGGATGAGGATGAGCATCAATTTTTGCCTCAAGACCAAATGTAGCAATGGAAGCTATAATTCATTTCACTGGATTCTCTATTTTTGGTTTCTCCTCAGAAATATCTTATAGGAACTATGGAAGAGCTGCTCTTTGAAAATATATGGAAATTTAGATTATTGTAACACAAAAGGTAGACTGTGACAATCATGGGAATATGTCCCATTGGATCATCCTTCAGAAATAACCTTCTATGAGAAGTATAGTTAGCTGGAAACCTCAAACTGCTACACCTTTGACACCCACCTCAGCGTTCATATAAATTCCACACTATCTCTACATTATGTTCCCAGCTTATGATTAAACATCATGGTGGTATAAGAGTTGGAATTTTCCTGTCTAATCTGGGATTCTTCTAGTATACAATCTTTGCTCTGGTGTTCCCTATTGGCTTGGTTGAAATATTATAAGAGCTGTGGTGCAGCCTGACTCTCTTTCTACCCAGTCCTCCTTTCTTTCCACTCTCTTGTTTCAATTGTCAGACCTGATGAACTTTCCAAGGCTCTCCTTGTCTACTAATGCCCCTATCCTTTTATTGATCAAGGTCATTTCCCTAATCAATCTATTGCCCTACTAATTCCATCTTGATGTCTACTTTCTGTAGGATCTTAACTAACACAATATATCTGACAAAAGATTTGTAAATAGAATATTAAAGAATTTGTAAAACAATAATAAAAATACAACAAACTACATCCTCTGTCCAAATGGGTAAAAGACTTGAACAGAAACATTACAAAAAGATAAATAAAAGGCCAATAGACACATGAAACATCATTTAAGAGAAATGCAAATTTAAACCAAAATGATATACCAGTACACATCTACTGCAATAGCTAAAATGACGGGCACCACCAATTATAAGTGAAAATGTACAGCCACCGAAAGTATTATACATATCTGTGGAGTGTAACATGGCATGGCAACTTTAAACAAAATTTTAACAATTTCTTATAGAGTTAAATGTGTACCTACCCTATAATGCAGCAGTTCCATTTTTATGTATCTACCAAGAGAAGTGAAAACATGTCCACACAAATAATTGTATTTGGATATCCAGAGCAGCTTTATTTAAGAGAGCTAAGAAATACAAAAATCTATGGGGCACCTGAGTGGCTCAGTCGGTTAAGTGTCCAACTTTGGCTCAGGACATGATCTCGCATTTCATGAGTTCGATCCCTGCATTGAGCTTTCTGCTGTCAGCATGGATCCTGCTTAGTATTCTCTGTCCCCTTCTCTCTCTGTTTTTTCCCTTCGCTTGCTCGCTTTCTCTCTCTCTCTGTCTTAAAAATTAAAAAAAAAAAACATTAAAAAAAGAAGTAGAAAAACCCTAAATGACCATCAAAGGGGTAATGGATAAAACATATTTGGAATATTAATATAATGGAATACTCCTCAGCAATAAAAGTCTGAATAAACATGAGCATGGGAAAAATCCAAGATAGTAGCATAGAAAGATCTGAACTCATCTCCTCATATGGACACACCAAATCTATAGTTATATATGGATCATTTCTCTCTTGAAAAAGTTCTAAGAAGTAGATGAATTTCTCTCCACAACAAAAAATAAAAGGACACCATTGGGATGGGGAGGATAGGCAGAGGCACAGTCTCACAAAAAAAACTCCATCATGGAACAACAAAACACAGTAAGTGTCTCACCAGACAGGCATTTTTCCCACAGGAGTGAGAAGATGATTCCTCACATTGGGCAGTCTGGTCTCTGGGATCTGCACCAGAAAGACAAGCTTCCAGAACATCTGGCTAGGAAAACCAATGGAATTGATGTCCAGCGGTCCCAAAGTGCAACAGGAAACTGAAATTACTCTCTTGGAGGTATTGCATGTGTTCTTCCTTGCCCTGAGACCCAGCGAAAAAAGAGCGGTTTGAAAAGCGTCTCAATTATATTTGAAAGAAATTTATTTGATTATCTGGGGACATTGCCTGGTGGGTCAAGAGACATTTGAGATGCTCCCTGGAGAAAGAATTGCTGGTGGATGTCATTGTTGCACTCTCCACATAGATGGCTAGCATAGAAAGGTGAGTCTAGATGTAGTAACTTCCCACCACCTTGCAGGGAAAAGTGGGGGAAAGTGGTCAGGGCACTTGGTGAGACAGGAGAGCATGGGTGGTTGCAGCACTCACGTGCTCTCTGGCATGGTGGGTGATCACAGATGGTTGTGGAGATCTCCAGCTTCCTAGCTAAGGTCTGTGAAAAACTCTCCCCCAGAGTTTGACAGGGGCTGGCCAGTGAAAGTAGTCCTGGCATTCTCCTACTCTCACCCTAAAGCCAGTGCATATGTAAAGACATGCTGAAGTTTATGGGTGAACACCATCAACACATTTTCCTGCTACATTTCTGAAGCTAGTGTGCCCCACCCACTACACTCTCCAGTAGCTTTGCTAAAGCCAGACGGTGCACATAATGCAAATAGATAACACCACTTGATTGCCTGGACTTGATGGCCAAGAGGGCTGGTGTTATAGAACTCTCCAGGACTGAAATAGAAAAAAAAACAGTACTTGACAGGCCAGCTCCCCCAGGACACTGCATAGACAGCAGATTGAACCACACTCCAGTCTTTCCATAAAAAAGGCTTATTTACTTAGACTGAAGCTTCAACCTAAAAGAAAGGCATTAAGTTTCCCACACATCTACAGGCTAAGCAGGCACTGCCATGGAATGTAAGCAGGAAAATACTATCCTTGCACACCACAGTGACTTGGCTACAACTCAATGAGGCTTCCTCAAAAGGAGATTATATACTTATTTGGGGCCCCAATTTTTCCAACTGTTGCCTATGGGACATATCTTGATATGCTGTTCTTGAGGCCAGCAGGTATTACACT
Organism: Panthera tigris; assembly: GCF_018350195.1. Classification (NCBI taxonomy): domain Eukaryota; kingdom Metazoa; phylum Chordata; class Mammalia; order Carnivora; family Felidae; genus Panthera; species Panthera tigris. The sequence continues at coordinate 61,721,844 of NC_056677.1, read as the reverse complement.
TGTGAACTCACAGGAGTGTATATATTTGCATACTTTAAAATGGCTCACTGGGAGTCTGGTTTCCAATCAGCTTGAAACTAGCTGCTGAGATTCCTCCCTTGGGATTACTGACAAATCATGGTACACCCTCAAAATAGGGGCATATCAAGAATAGTTCAGGTAGTGTATACAATCACAAAGATCTGAAAAACAACCAAGAGACAGGGCAAAGTTAAATGAGAAGGACCATCTCTTACACAAGGCCACTCCCTCAAGACTGAAAGAGACAGCTGTTTTGCCTGATACATAGAAACAGAGAGTCAAGAAAAATTAAGGAACAGATAAATATGCTCTAAAGGAGCATAGAACAAGAGAAAACCTCATAAAAAGTCCTTAATGATATGGAGATAAGTAATCTACCTGAAAAAGAATTCAAAGTAATGGTCATAAAATTGTTCACTGAAGTCAGGAGAAGAATGGATGAACATAGTGTGACCTTCAACAAATAGGTAGGAAACATAAGACATAAGAAAATACCAAACAAAAATCACAGAGCTGAGAATACAATAACTGAACTTAAAATTCACTAGAGGGGTTCAACAACAAATTCGATGAGGCAGATGAATTGGCAAACTGGAAGAAATGAAATGATCCTCACCCAGACATCAAAAAGATTTTAAAAAGAAGATAACTTAAGGGATCTCTAGGAGAGCTTCAAGCCAAACAACATTTGCATTGAGGTATCCTGGAAGGGGAAGAGAGAGAGGGGAAGAAAACTTATTTGAAGAAATAATGGCTGGAAATTTCCTTAAGCTAGGAATGGAAATAGACATTCAGATCCAGGAAATCCAGAAAGTTCCATATAATATGAGCTCTAAGAGCACCATTACAAGACACATTATAATTAAAATGTCAGAAGTTAGAGATAGAGAATCTTTAAAACAAAAGGAGAAAAACAAATTATTATGTACAAGGGAAATACTATAAAGATATCAGCAAATTTCTCAGCAGAAAGTTTGTACACCACAAGGGAATGGCATAACATATTCAAATTATTGAGAGGAAAAAAACTTCAAACCAAGAATACTTTACCCAGAAAGATTATCATTCAGATTTGAAGGAGAGATTAAGAGTTTCCCAGACAAGCAAAAGCTAAAGGAGTTCATTGCCAGTAAACTAGACTTACAAAAAATATTAAAGGGACTTGTTTAACCTGAGAAGAAATGATACTAATTAATCAAAAGAAAATATACATAAAAATATTACTGGAAAAAATAAAGTAAAGATAAAGGTTGTGGAATAATCACATATAAATTTGTTAAGAATGTTAAAATACAAAGTGGTAAAGTTAACTAAAACTATAATAATTAGTTAAAGAATATATAAAATAAAAACATGTAAAAGGTGATGTAAAACACATAAAAATGATGGCAGGGCGAAAATATAGAGTTTTGGAATATGTTAATATTTAAGTTGTTATCAACTTAAAACATGCTATTATATACACAGGATGAAATATGTGAATCTCACGGTAATCACAATCCAAAAACCTACAGTAAATACACACACAAAAAAGCAAGTAATCTAAACATACACTAAAACAACTTACCAAACCACAGGGGACCATAGCAAGAGAAGAAGGAAAGAATGGAGAAGTGCAAAAACAGCCAAAAACAATTAACAAAATGGCAACAAATAAATACTTAGGAATAATTACTTTGACTGTAAATGAACTAAATTCTCCCATCAAAAAACAGGTTTGTTGAATGGATGAGAAAGCAGGACATATATGCAAACTTCCTGCATGAGACTCACTTCAAAAATAAGGACACACACAGACTGAAAATGAAGGGATAAAAAAATATACTCCATGCAAATGGAAATGAAAAGAAAGTTGCTGTATTTATACACATACCAGGCAAAAAAGAGTTTAAAACAAAGACTAATAAAAAACAAATGGTAAGCACTACATAATGATGAGTCAATCAAGCAATAAAATATGACATTTATAAATATATATGCACCCAATATAGATGGCAGCAAAATTTATACAGCAAATATTAACAGACATAAAGGGATAATAATAATAGTATAGGATTTTAATACTTTACCTACATCAATAAATGGTAGGTCATCCAGATAGAAAATCAATAAGGAAACATTGTTCATAAATGACACATTAGACCATATGGACTTGACAGAATATTTTATCAAAAAGCAGCAGAATACACACTCTTCTCAAGTGCACATGGAACTTTATTAAGTATAGATCACATGTAAGACCACAAAACAAGTCTCTTAATAAAATAAAAAGATTGAAATCATATCGAGCATGTTTTTGTATCACAAAGGTGTGAAACTAGATATTAATTACAAAAAGAAAACTGGAAAAACCACAAATACATGGAAATTAAACAATATGTTACTTTAAAAATACTGGGAAATAGAATTACTCAAAGGAGAAACAAAAAAATACCTAAATACAAACAAAAACAGAAATGCAACACATCAAAGTCTATGGGATATAGAAACAGTGGTTCTAAAAGGGAAATTCACAAGTGAAGTCAGTAAAATTGCAGGATACTAAGTATGGAGATGTGATTTAGGTGACAAATGGATACTGGCTTCCACAGAGGGGAGGAAGCCACAGTCTTGGAGAAAGGTGAAAGAGTCAAGCACACAGGGGATTACACAAGGAGAACATTACCCCAAAGCCATTGGCTTGGAAAATGAGAGGGGCTAGATTTTGTGAATTCTTGAAACCAGAGGGATTAAAGCCTGGAGTATTAAATGTCAGTGGGCCTGGAAGGGAAAGAGCTTGGAGAGCACTGCACTACACCTGGAGAAGGCAGGCAAAAACCCCAGGAGAAGGCAGCATGGAAACAATGATCTGAAGAATGCCTGGGACACACAGTGGAGAGATTATTCCTTCTTCTCAGAGCATGTCCAGGAGAGGCAGAGTTCACTGAGACACCTCTCCTGGAACAAAGGAGTTGGATGGCACCATTTACATCACTGACCCTCAGTATAAACACAGAGCCACTTGCAAGAAGCATCACAGCACAAACACTGGCTGCCTAACATACACCAATTTCCCCCTCCCAGCCTTCTAATGGAACTGCCCTTCTCAGTCACAATTCCCTCATTCCCAGTGCATTAAGACCCTTCCCCAGAAGACCAGCACAAACACCTGCATCTTCTGTGTAGATTTGCAAGACTTAAGTTCTGGTGGAAATGATCCCAGGTTTCATTTCACAAACAGACCAAAGCACACTTATATAAAACCCACCACATTAAGATGAAGGACCAAACACTGCTCACAGCAGGAGAGCCTCTAGAGATGACTGGCTTGAAGGATAGAGCAGATAAAACACAATAGCAGAGAGCACATTGTACCCATTGGAGACACTCCTTGAAGTTCCAGGCCCTAGGCACTACACAACCTCTTTTTCATAAGGTTATTACTTTCAAGATCAGGAGACATAACCGGATTTTTTAAAACACAGAAGAAGGTAGAGACATAGACAAAATGCCAAGACAGAGGAATTTATCCCAAATGAAAGAACAAGAAAAAGCTATGGCCAGAGATATAAGAGGAACAGATACAAAAAGAACACCTAATGGATAATTTACAGCAAGAATACTAAGGATACTGACTGAACTTGAGGAAAGAATAGAAGACATCAGTGAGACCCTTACCATAGAGATAAAAGAGATAAAAAAGGATCAGAGATGAAGAGCAGAATAAATGGGATTGGAAAGAGGTTTAGTTCAATGAACAGAAGGCTGGAAGAATCAGAATAATGAGTGACCTAGAACAAAAATTAATAGAAATTAATGAAGCTGAACAAAAGAAAGAAGAATTATGTGACACAATAATAGACTTAAGGATCTCAGTGACCTCATCAAATCTAATAACAGTGATTTTATAGGAGTCCCAGAAGAAACAAAGAGAGGAAGTGGGCATAAAATTTAGTTGAAGACATAATACCTGAAAACATCCCTAAATTGGGTAAGGAAATAGACACTCAGATCCAGGAGGCACAGAAGACTTCCCTCAAAATCAATAAAAGCAGACCAACATCAAGACATATTGTGATTAAATTTGCAAAATATACTGGTAAAGGAAAATCTTAAATGCAGCAGAAAAAAGAAGCCAGTAAGTTACAAGGGAAAACCATAAGGCCATAAGGCTAATTAGAGATATCTCACCAGAAACTTGACAATCCAGAAGGTACTGGCATGATATATTCAATGTGCTGAATGAGAAAGATCTGCTTCCAAGAATACTCAATCCACTAAAGCTACCTTTCAGAATAGAAGGAGGGATAAAGAGTTTCCCAGACAAAGAAAACTAAAGGAGTTCATGACCACTAAACCAGCCCTGAAAGAAATATCAAAGAGGAATATTTAAGTGCAAAGGAGAGACCAAAATTGACAAAGAAAAGGAAGTATCAGAGAAATTTTTTCATAAAATGACAAAACATGTAAAAAAATTGCAAAACATAGATATAAATAAAAACTTACTTTGAATGTAAATGGACTAACACTTGAATCAAAAGACAAAAGGTGTCAGGATGTATAAAAAAAACAAGACCCACCTATATGCTGCCAAAATGAACAGACTCATTTTAGACCTAAAGACACCTGCAGATTGAAAGTGAGACAATGGAGATACATTTCTCATACAAATGGATGTCAAAAGAAAGCCAGAGTAGGAATACTTATATCAGACAAACTGGACTTTATTTTTTAATTCTTTTTATTTTTAAGTAATCTCTATACCCAATGTCATGCTAGAACTCACAACCACAAGATCAAGAGTTGCATGCTGTCCTGACTGAGCCAGCTGGGCACCCCAGGACAAAATATACTTTAAAACAAAGACTGTAACAAAAAGACAAAAAAGGGCACTATATGATCATAATGGGGACAATCTGACAGAATATATAACAATTGTAAATGTTTATGCATCCAACATGGAGGAACCCAAATATGTAAAACAATTAATGAAAAACATAAAGGAAATAATTAATGCTACAATTATAACACAGGATTTTACCAGCCCACTTACATCAATTGACAAATCATCTAAACAGAAAATCAACAAAGATGGGGTGCCTGGGTGGTTAAGCCAGTTAAGCAGCCAACTTGTGATTTTGGCTCAGGTCATGATCTCACTGTTGTGAAATCGAACCCCATGTCAGGTTCTGCAATGGGCATAGAGCCTGTTTGAGATTCTTTCTTCCTTCTCCCTCTGTTCCTCCTCTGCTCTCTCTCTCTCTCTCAAAGAAGAAAGAAAATAAGATTTAAAAAAAGAAAATCAACAAAGAAACAATGGCTTTGAATGACACACAAAAATACTGAAGTCATACCATGTACCTTTTCTGACCACAATGCTACAAAACTATAAGTCAACCACAAGAAAAAATTGGAAAAGAGTAGAAACACATGGAGGTTAAAAAAATGCTACTAAACAGTAAATGGGACAATCAGCAAATTAAATAAGAAATAAAAACTACATGGACAAAAAAGAAAATGAAAACACAATGGACCAAAACATTTGAGATGCAGCAAAAATTGCCTTAAGAGGAAAGTACAAGGCTATATGGTCCTAACTCAAGAAGCAAGAAAAATGTAAAACATACAACCAAACTTTAAACCTAAAGGAGCTAGAAAAAGAACAACAAATGAAGCCTAAAGCCAGTAAAAGGAAGGAAATAATATGTTTGGAGCATAAGTAAATGATTTAGAAATAAAAGAAAACAATAGAACAGATTAATGGAATCAAGAGGTGGTTCCTTGAAAAAAAAATTAATAAAATTGATAAACCTCTAGCTAGCCCTATCAAAAAGAGAAAAGACAGGACTCAAATAAATGAAGTCACAAATGAGAGAGAAGAAATAAAAAACAACACCACAGAAATACAAATATTTATAAAAGAATATTATTAAAAAACTATATGCCAAAATATTGAATAACCTGAAAGACATAGATAAATTACTAGAAACATAAATTACCAAAAATGAAGCATAAGAAATAGAAAACTTGAATAGTCCAATAAGAAGAAAGAGATTGAATCAGTAATCAAAAAATCCCAAACAGAAATCTAGTACTAGATGGCTTCACAGGTGAACTCTACCAAATTATTAAGAAGGAGTTAACATCTTTTTTTTCTCAAACAATTCCAAAACATAGAATAGGAAGTCTTAGCCTCAGCAATCAGAGAACAAAATCAGCAAGGAAGAAGTCAAAATTTTCACTCTTTGCATATTACATGATACTCTATGTAGAAAACATGAAAGCCTCCACCGAAAAATTCCTAGAACTAATACATGAATCAGCAAAGTCACAGAAATTATAAAATTATAAAAACAATGTGCAGAAATCTCTTGCATTTCTATACACCAATAATGAAGCATCAGAAAGAGAAATTAAGGAATCAATCTCATTTGCAATTGAACCAAAAACAATAAGATACCTAAGAATAACCTTAAATAAAGAGGTAAAAGATCTGTACTCTGAAAACCATAGAAGAATTATGAAAGATATTAAGGACACAAAGAAATGAAAAACATCCCATGCTCATAGATTCGAAGAACAAACATTGTTAAAATTTCTATACTACCCAAAGCAATCTACACATTAATGGAACCCCTATTAAAATACCAATAGCTTTCCTCACAGAGCTAGATCAAATAATCCTAAAATTTGTATGGAACACAAAAGACCCTGAAGAGCCAAAGCAATCCTGAAAAAGAAAAACAAAACTGGAGGCAACACTATTCCAGATTTCAAGCTTTATTACAAAGCTGTACTCTTCAGGAAAACATGGTACTGGCACAAAAACATACACATAGATCAATGGAACATAATAGAAAACCCAGAAAAGGAACCATAACTATATGGTCAACTCATCTTTGAAAAAGCAGGAAAGAATATCCAATGAAAAAAAGACACTCTCTTCAACAAATTGTGTTGGCAAAATTGGACAATGAGTCACAGAAGAATGAAACTGGAAAATTTTCATACACCATACATAAAAATAAATTGAAAATGATTGAAAGACCTAAATGGGAAACAGGAATCTATCAGAATCATAGAAAAGGACACAGACAGCAACTTTGTTAATCTGAGCCACAGAAACTGCTTACTAGACATGTCACTGAAGGCAAGGGACATAAAAGCAAACATGAACTATTGGGACTTATCAAGATAAAAATCTTCTTCACAGCAAAGGAAACAACCAATAAAACTAAAAGGCAGCATACAGAATGGGAGAAAATATTGCAAATGACATATCAGATAAAGGTGTTAGTATCCAAAATCTATAAAGCACATATCAAACTCAACATCGGAAAAACAAGCCACACAGTTAAGAAATGGGCAGAAAACATGAATAGACATTTTTCCAAAGAAGATATCCAGATGGCCAACAGATATATGAAAAGATGTTCAACCTCACTAATCATTAGGGAAATACACATCAAAACCACCTCACTCCTGGGGAAGATGGCGACGTCGGAGGATGCTGGGATCACCGCATCCTGTGGATCGCTTGGATTCCACCCACACCTGCCTAAATAACCCAGAAAATCGCCAGAAGACTAGCAGAATGGATTCTCCAGAGCCAAGCGTAAACGAGAGGTCCACGGAAGAGGGTAGGAAGGGTGGAGAAGCGGTGCGCGCTGCATGGACTGGTGGGAGGGAGCCGGAGCAGAGGGACAACCCACTGGCAAAGCAGAGTCCCCGAGTCTGGCTTGGAAAAGTGGAGGGGCTGGATGGAGTGTGTTCTGACAGCAAGCGGGACTTAACATCTGGAAGTTTATAAGTTAACAGATCTGCTCAGAGAATGGGAGGGCTGGAGGACAACGGGAGGGAGAGTTGTTGAGCCCTGGGGGACAGAGCGCAGCTTGGCAGGGAACAAAGGTGCTTGCCAGCACCATCTCTCTCTCCCATCCCTCAGCCAAAATCCCAAAGGGAACCAGCTCCTGTCAGGGAACTTGCTTGCACTGCACAAACACCCAACACTGTGCTTCTGCTGATCCATCCCTCTGGCTGGTCTGACTCCATCCCAGTGCTGCAGGGTCCCTTCCAAAGCAGATCACCGAAGCATAAGCGAGCTGAGCCTACCCCTCCTGCCCCTGTGCACCTTGCAGATCCACCCCAGCTAATACGCCAGATTCCCAGCACCACAAGCCTGGCAGTATGCAAGTAGCCCAGATGGGCCATGCCACCCCACAGTGAATCCTGCCCCTAGGAGAGGGGAAGAGGAGGCACACACCAGTCTGACTGTGGCCCCAGAGGTGGGCTGGGAGCAGACATCAGGTCTGACTGTGGCCCCACCCACCAACGCAAGTTATTGAAGACAGCACAGGGGAAGTGACCTGCAGTTCTGCACCACTCCAGGGGCTATCCAAAATGACAAAATGGAAGAATTCCCCTCAAAAAAACCTCCAGGAAATAAGGACAACTAACAAACTGATCAAAAACGATTTAAACAATATAACAGAAAGTGAATTTAGAATAATAGTCATAAAATTAATCTCTGGGCTTGAAAACATTATAAAGGACAGCAGAGAATCTCTTGCTACAGACATCAAGGGACTAAGGAACAGCCAGGAGGAGCTAAAACATGCTATTAATGAGCTGCAAAATAAAATGGAGACGACTAAAGCTTGGATTGAAGAGGCAGAGGAGAGAATAGGTGAACTAGAAGATAAAATTATGGAAAAAGAAGTAGCTGAGAAAAAGAGAGATAAAAAAATCCAGGAGTATGAGGGGAAAATGAGAGAACTAAGTCATGCACTAAAGAGAAATAATATACGCATAATTCGTATTCCAGAGGAGGAAGAGAGAGGGAAAGGTGCTGAAGGTGTACTTGAACAAATCATAGCTGAGAACTTCCCTGATCTGGGAAGGAAAAGGCATTGAAATCTAAGAGGCACAGAGAACTCCCTTCAGACATAACTTGAATCGATCTTCTACACGATATATCATAGTGAAACTGGCAAACTACAAGGATAAAGAGAAAATCCTGAAAGCAGCTGGGATAAACATGCTCTAACATATAAAGGGAGACCAATAAGACTAGTGACGGATCTCTCTACTGAAACTTGGCAGACCTGAAAGGAATGACAGGAAATCTTCAATGTGTTTAACAGAAAAAATAAGCAGCCGAGAATCCTGTATCCAGCAAATGTGTCACTTAGAAAAGAAGGAGAGATAAAGGCCTTCCCAAACAAACAAAAACTGAAAGAATTCATCACCACGAACCAGCCCTACAAGAGATCCTAAGGGGGATGCTGTGAGACAAAGTACCAGAGACATCACTACAAGCATGAAACCTACAGACATCACAATGACTCTAAACCCATATCTTTCTATAACACTGAATGTAAATGGATTAAATGCGCCAACCAAAAGACATAGGGTATCAGAATGGATGAAAAAAAGACCCATCTATTTGCTGTCTACAAGAGACTCATTTTAGACCTGAGGACACTTTCAGATTGAAAGTGAGGGGATGGAGAACTATTTATCATGCTACTGGAAGTGACAAGAAAGCTGGAGTAGCCATACTTATATCAGACAAACTGGACTTTAAATTAAAGGCTGTAACAAGAGATAAAGAAGGGCATTATATAATAATTACAGGGCCTATCCATCAGGAAGAGCTAACAATTATAAATGTCTATGAGCCGAATACGGGAGCCCCCAAATATATAAAACAATTACTCACAAACAAAAGCAACCTTATTGACCAGAATGTGGTAATTGCAGGGGACTTTAATACCCCACTTACAACAATGGATACATCATCTAGACACACGGTCAATAAAGAAACAAGGGCCCTGAATGATACATTGGATCAGATGGAATTGACAGATATATTTAAAATTCTGCATCCCAAAGCAACAGAATATACTTTATTCTCGAGTGCACATGGAACATTCTCCAAGATAGATCATATACTGGGTCACAAATCAGCCCTTCATAAGTATACAAGAATTGAAATCATACCATGCATACTTTCAGACCACAATGCTATAAAGCTTGAAATCAACCACAGGAAAAAGTCTGGAAAACCTCCAAAAGCATGGAGGTTAAAGAACACCCTCCTAAAGAATGAATGGGTCAACCTGGGAAATAGAGAAGAAATTAAAAAATATATGGAAACAAGTGAAAATGAAAATACAACAATCCAAACGCTTTGGGATGCAGCAAAGGCAGTCCTGAGAGGAAACTACATTGCAATCCAGGCCTATCTCAAGAAACAAGAAAAATCCCAAATACAAAATCTAACGGCACACCTAAAGGAAATAGAAGCAGAACAGCAAAGACAGCCCAAATCCAGCAGAAGAAGAGAAATAATAAAGATCAGAGCAGAAATCAACAATATAGAATCCAAAAAACCAGTAGAGCAGATCAATGAAACCAAGAGTTGGTTTTTTGAAAAAATAAACAAAATTGACAAACCTCTAGCCAGGCTTCTCAAAAAGAAAAGGGAGATGACCGAAATAGATAAAATCATGATTGAACATGGAAATATTACAACCAATCTCTAAGAAATACAAGCAATTATCAGGGAATACTATGAGAAATTATATTCCAACAAACTGGACACACTGGAAGAAATGGACAAATTCCTAAAAACCCACACACTTCCACAACTCAAACAGGAAGAATAGAAAGATTGAACAGACCCATAACCAGCGAAGAAATTGAATCAGTTATCAAAAATCTCCCCACAAATAAGAGTCCAGGACCAGATGGCTTCCTGGGGAATTCTACCAGACATTTAGAGCAGAGATAATACCTATCCTTTTCAAGCTATTCCAAACAATAGAAACGGAAAGAAAACTTCCAGACTCATCCTATGAAGCCAGTATTCCTTTGATTCCTAAACCAGAGACCCAGTAAAAAAAAAAAAGAGAACTACAGGCCAATATCCCTGATGAATATGGATGCAAAAATTCACAATAAGATACTAGCCAATCAAATTCAACAGCATATAAAAAAATTATTCACCATGATCAAGTGGGATTCATTCCTGGGATGCAGGGCTGGTTCAACATTCGCAAATCAATCAACGTGATACATCGCATTAATAAAAGAAAAGATAAGAACCATATGATCCTGTCAATCAATGCAGAGAAGGCCTTTGCCAAAATCCAGCACCCTTTCCTAATAAAAACCCTTGAGAAAGTCGGGATAGAAGGAACATACTTAAAGATCATCAAGGAGAGGAGAAGATGGCGGTGTAGGAGGACGATGGGCTCACCGCGCGTCCTACTGATCACTTAGATTCCACCTACACCTGCCTAAAGAACCCAGAAAACCGCCAGAGGATTAGCAGAACGGAGTCTCCGGAGCCAAGCGCAGACGAGAGGCCCACGGAAGAGGGTAGGAAGGGCTGCGAGGCGGTGCGTGCTCCACGGACTGGCAGGAGGGAGCCGAGGCAGAGGGGCGGCTCGCCGGCCAAGCAGAGCCCCCGAGTCTGGCTGGCAAAAGCGGAGGGGCCGGACGGACTGTGTTCTGACAGCAAGCGCGACTTAGCGTCTGGGAGGTCATAAGTTAACAGCTCTGCTCAGAAAGCGGGAAGGCTGGAGGACAAAGGGAGGGAGAGCTGCTGAGCCCCCGGACGGACGGCAGAGCTCAGCTTGGCGGGGAACAAAGGCGCTCGCCAGCGCCATCTCCCCCGCCCATCCCTCAGCCAAAATCCCAAAGGGAACCAGTTCCTGCCAGGGAACTTGCTCGCGCAGCGCAAACACCCAACTCTGTGCTTCTGCAGAGCCAAACCTCCGGCAGCGGATCTGACTCCCTCCCGCTGCCACAGGGCCCCTCCTGAAGTGGATCACCTAAGGAGAAGCGAGCTAAGCCTGCCCCTCCTGCCCCCGTGCACCTTGCCTACCCACCCCAGCTAATACGCCAGATCCCCAGCACCACAAGCCTGGCAGTGTGCAAGTAGCCCAGATGGGCCACGCCACCCCACAGTGAATCCCGCCCCTAGGAGAGGGGAAGAGAAGGCACACACCAGTCTGACTGTGGCCCCAGCGGTGGGCTGGGGGCAGACATCAGGTCGGACTGCGGCCCCGCCCACCAACTCCAGTTATACACCACAGCACAGGGGAAGTGCCCTGCAGGTCCTCACCACTCCAGGGACTATCCAAAATGACCAAACGGAAGAATTCCCCTCAGAAGAATCTCCAGGAAATAACAACAGCGAATGAACTGATCAAAAAGGATTTAAATAATATAACAGAAAGTGAATTTAGAATAATAGTCATAAAATTAATCGCTGGGCTTGAAAACAGTATAGAGGACAGCAGAGAATCTCTTGCTACAGAGATCAAGGGACTAAGGAACAGTCACGAGGAGCTGAAAAACGCTTTAAACGAAATGCAAAACAAAATGGAAACCACGACAGCTCGGCTTGAAGAGGCAGAGGAGAGAATAGGCGAACTAGAAGATAAAGTTATGGAGAAAGAGGAAGCTGAAAGAAAGAGAGATAAAAAAATCCAGGAGTATGAGGGGAAAATTAGAGAACTAAGTGATACACTAAAAAGAAATAATATATGCATATTTGGTATCCCAGAGGAGGAAGAGAGAGGGAAAGGCGCTGAAGGGGTACTTGAAGAAATAATAGTTGAGAACTTCCCTGAACTGGGGAAGGAAAAAGGCATTGAAATCCAAGAGGCACAGAGAACTCCCTTCAGACGTAACTTGAATTGATCTTCTGCATGACATATCATTGTGAAACTGGCAAAATACAAGGATAAAGAGAAAATTCTGAAAGCAGCAAGGGATAAACATGCCCTCACATATAAAGGGAGACCTATAAGACTCGTGACTGATCTCTCCTTTGAAACTTGGCAGGCCAGAAAGGCTTGGCACGATATCTACAGTGTGCTAAACAGAAAAAATATGCAGCCGAGAATCCTTTATCCAGCAAGTCTGTCATTTAGAATAGAAGGAGAGATAAAGGTCTTCCCAAACAAACAAAAACTGAAGGAATTTGTCACCACGAAACCAGCCCTACAAGAGATCCTAAGGGGGATCCTGTGAGACAAAGTACCAGAGACATCACTACAAGCATAAAACATACAGACATCACAATGACTCTAAACCCGTCTCTTTCTATAATAACACTGAATGTAAATGGATTAAATGCACCAACTAAAAGACATAGGGTATCAGAATGGATACAAAAACAAGACCCATCTATTTGCTGTCTACAAGAGACTCATTTTAGATCTGAGGACACCTTTAGATTGAGAGTGAGGGGATGGAGAACTATTTATCATGCTACTGGAAGCCAAAAGAAAGCTGGAGTAGCCATACTTATATCAGACAAACTAGACTTTAAATTAAAGGCTGTAACAAGAGATGAAGAAGGGCATTATATAATAATCACAGGGTCTATCCATCAGGAAGAGCTAACTATTATAAATGTCTATGCGCCGAATACCGGAGCCCCCAGATATATAAACAATTACTCATAAACATAAGCAACCTTATTGATAAGAATGTGGTCATTGCAGGGGACTTTAACACCCCACTTACAGAAATGGATAGATCATCTAGACACACAGTCAATAAAGAAACAAGGGCCCTGAATGATACATTGGATCAGATGGACTTGACAGATATATTTAGAACTCTGCATCCCAAAGCAACAGAATATACTTTCTTCTCGAGTGCACATGGAACATTCTCCAAGATAGATCATATACTGGGTCACAAAACAGCCCTTCATAAGTTTACAAGAATTGAAATTATACCATGCATACTTTCAGACCACAATGCTATGAAGCTTGAAATCAACCACAGGAAAAAGTCTGGAAAACCTCCAAAAGCATGGAGGTTAAAGAACACCCTACTAACGAATGAGTGGGTCAACCAGGCAATTAGAGAAGAAGTTAAAAAATATATGGAAACAAACGAAAATGAAAATACAACAATCCAAACGCTTTGGGACGCAGCGAAGGCAGTCCTGAGAGGAAAATACATTGCAATCCAGGCCTATCTCAAGAAACAAGAAAAATCCCAAATACAAAATCTAACAGCACACCTAAAGGAAATAGAAGCAGAACAGCAAAGGCAGCCTAAACCCAGCAGAAGAAGAGAAATAATAAAGATCAGAGCAGAAATCAACAATATAGAATCTAAAAAAACTGTAGAGCAGATCAACGAAACCAAGAGTTGGTTTTTTGAAAAAATAAACAAAATTGACAAACCTCTAGCCAGGCTTCTCAAAAAGAAAAGGGAGATGACCCAAATAGATAAAATCATGAATGAAAATGGAATGATTACAACCAATCCCTCAGAGATACAAACAATTATCAGGGAATACTATGAAAAATTATATGCCAACAAATTGGACAACCTGGAAGAAATGGACAAATTCCTAAACATCCACACTCTTCCAAAACTCAATCAGGAGGAAATAGAAAGCTTGAACAGACCCATAACCAGCGAAGAAATTGAATCGGTTATCAAAAATCTCCCAACAAATAAGAGTTCAGGACCAGATGGCTTCCCAGGGGAGTTCTACCAGACGTTTAAAGCAGAGATAATACCTATCCTTCTCAAGCTATTCCAAGAAATAGAAAGGGAAGGAAAACTTCCAGACTCATTCTATGAAGCCAGTATTACTTTGATTCCTAAACCAGACAGAGACCCAGTAAAAAAAGAGAACTACAGGCCAATATCTCTGATGAATATGGATGCAAAAATTCTCAATAAGATACTAGCAAATCGAATTCAACAGCATATAAAAAGAATTATTCACCATGATCAAGTGGGATTCATTCCTGGGATGCAGGGCTGGTTCAACATTCGCAAATCGATCAACGTGATACATCACATTAACAAAAAAAAAAGAGAAGAACCATATGATCCTGTCAATCGATGCAGAAAAGGCCTTTGACAAAATCCAGCACCCTTTCTTAATAAAAACCCTTGAGAAAGTCGGGATAGAAGGAACATACTTAAAGATCATCAAAGCCATTTATGAAAAGCCCACAGCTAACATCATCCTCAACGGGGAAAAACTGAGAGCTTTTTCCCTGAGATCAGGAACACGACAGGGATGCCCACTCTCACCGCTGTTGTTTAATATAGTGCTGGATGTTCTAGCATCAGCAATCAGACAACAAAAGGAAATCAAAGGCATCAAAATTGGCAAAGATGAAGTCAAGCTTTCGCTTTTTGCAGATGACATGATATTATACATGGAAAATCCGATAGACTCCACCAAAAGTCTGCTAGAACTGATACATGAATTCAGCAAAGTTGCAGGATACAAAATCAATGTGCAGAAATCAGTTGCATTCTTATACACTAACAATGAAGCAACAGAAAGACAAATGAAGAAACTGATCCCATTCACAATTGCACCAAGAAGCATAAAATACCTAGGAATAAATCTAACCAAAGATGTAAAAGATCTGTATGCTGAAAACTATAGAAAGCTTATGCAGGTAATTGAAGAAGATATAAAGAAATGGAAAGACATTCCCTGCTCATGGATTGGAAGAATAAATATTGTCAAAATGTCAATACTACCCAAAGCTATCTACACATTCAATGCAATCCCAATCAAAATTGCACCATCATTCTTCTCGAAACTAGAACAAGCAATCCTAAAATTCATATGGAACCACAAAAGGCCCCGAATAGCCAAAGTAATTTTGAAGAAGAAGACCAAAGCAGGAGGCATCACAATCCCAGACTTTAGCCTCTACTACAAAGCTGTCATCATCAAGACAGCATGGTATTGGCATAAAAACAGACACATAGACCAATGGAATAGAATAGAAACCCCAGAACTAGACCCACAAACGTATGGCCAACTCATCTTTGACAAAGCAGGAAAGAACATCCAATGGAAAAAAGACAGTCTCTTTAACAAATGGTGCTGGGAGAACTGGACAGCAACATGCAGAAGGTTGAAACTAGACCACTTTCTCACACCATTCACAAAAATAAACTCAAAATGGATAAAGGACCTGAATGTGAGACAGGAAACCATCAAAACCTTAGAGGAGAAAGCAGGAAAAGACCTCTCTGACCTCAGCCGTAGCAATCTCTTACTCGGCACATCCCCAAAGGCAAGGGAATTAAAAGCAAAAGTGAATTACTGGGACCTTATGAAGATAAAAAGCTTCTGCACAGCAAAGGAAACAACCAACAAAACTAAAAGGCAACCAACGGAATGGGAAAAGATATTTGCAAATGACACATCGGACAAAGGGCTAGTATCCAAAATCTATAAAGAGCTCATCAAACTCCACACCAGAAAAACAAATAACCCAGTGAAGAAATGGGCAGAAAACATGAATAGACACTTCTCTAAAGAAGACATCCGGATGGCCAACAGGCACATGAAAAGATGTTCAACGTCGCTCCTTATCAGGGAAATACAAATCAAAACCACACTCAGATACCACCTCACCCCAGTCAGAGTGGCCAAAATGAAGAAATCAGGGGACTATAGATGCTGGAGAGGATGTGGAGAAACAGGAACCCTCTTGCACTGTTGGTGGGAATGCAAATTGGTGCAGCCGCTCTGGAAAGCGGTGTGGAGGTTCCTCAGAAAATTAAGAATAGACCTACCCTATGACCCAGCAATAGCACTGCTAGGAATTTATCCAAGGGATACAGGAGTACTGATGCATAGGGGCACTTGTACCCCAATGTTTATAGCAGCACTCTCAACAATAGCCAAATTATGGAAAGAGCCTAAATGTCCATCAACTGATGAATGGATAAAGAAATTGTGGTTTATATACACAATGGAATACTACGTGGCAATGAGAAAAAATGAAATACGGCCTTTTGTAGCAACATGGATGGAACTGGAGAGTGTGATGCTAAGTGAAATAAGCCATACAGAGAAAGACAGATACCATATGGTTTCACTCTTATGTGAATCCTGAGAAACGTAACAGAAACCCATGGGGGAGGGGAAGGAAAAAAAAAAAAAAGAGGTTAGAGTGGGAGAGAGCCAAAGCATTAGAGACTGTTAAAAACTGAGAACAAACTGAGGGTTGATGGGGGGTGGGAGGGAGGGCAGGGTGGGTGATGGGTATTGAGGAGGGCACCTTTTGGGATGAGCACTGGGTGTTGTATGGAAACCAATTTGACAGTAAATTTCATATATTAAATAAATAAATAAATAAATAAATAAATAAATAAATAAATCATACAGGGAAAAAAAAAATAAAGATCATTAAAGCCATTTATGCAAAGCCCACAGCTAATATCATCCTCAATGGGGAAAAACTGAGAGCTTTTTCCCTGAGATCAGGAACACGACAGGGATGCCCACTCTCACCGCTATTGTTTAACATAGTGTTGGAAGTTCTAGCATCAGCAATCAGACAACAAAAGGAAATCAAAGGCATCCAAATTGGCAAAGATGAAGTCAAGCTTTCGCTTTTTGCAGATGACATGATATTATACATGGAAAACCTGACAGACTCCACCAAAAGTCTGCTAGAACTGATACATGAATTCAGCAAAGTTGCAGGATACAAAATCAGTGTACAGAAATCAGTTGCATTCTTATACACTAACAATGAAGCAACAGAAAGACAAATAAAGAAACTGATCCCATTCACAATTGCACCAAGAAGCATAAAATACCGAGGAATAAATCTAACTAAAAATGTAAAAGATCTGTATGCTGAAAACTATAGAAAGCTTATGAAGGTAACTGAAGAAGATAAAAAGAAATGGAAACACATTCCCTGCTTGTGGATTGGAAGAATAAATATTGTCAAAATGTCAATACTACCCAAAGCTATCTACACATTCAATGCAATCCCAATCAAAATGGCACCAGCATTCTTCTCGAAACTAGAGCAAGCAATTCTAAAATTCATATGGAACCACAAAAGGCCCCGAATAGCCAAAGTAATTTTGAAGAAGAAGACCAAAGCAGGAGGCATCACAATCCCAGACTTTAGCCTCTACTACAAAGCTGTCATCATCAAGACAGCATGGTATTGGCACAAAAACAGACACATAGACCAATGGAATAGAATAGAAACCCCAGAACTAGACCCACAAAAGTATGGCCAACTAATCTTTGACAAAGCAGGAAAGAATATCCAATGGAAAAAAGACAGTCTCTTTAACAAATGGTGCTCGAAGAACTGGACAGCAACATGCAGAAGGTTGAAACTAGACCACTTTCTTACACCATTCACAAAAAAAAAAAAAAAAAAAAACCTCAAAATGGATAAAGTACCTGAATGTGAGACAGGAAACCATCAAAACCCTAGAGGAGAAAACAGGAGACAACCTCTCTGACCTCAGCCGCAGCAATTTCTTACTTGACACATCCCCAAAGGCAAGGGAATTCAAAGTAAAAATGAACTATTGGGACCTCATGAAGATAAAAAGCTTCTGCACTGCAAAGGAAACAATCAACAGAACTAAGAGGCATCCAATGGAATGGGAAAAGATATTTGCAAATGACATATCAGACAAAGGGCTAGTATCCAAAATGTATAAATAGCTCTCCAAACTCCACACCTGAAAAACAAATAATCCAGTGAAGAAATGGGCAGAAAACATGAATAGACACTTCTCTAGAGAAGACATCCAGATGGTCAACAGGCACATGAAAAGATGCTCAACGATGCTCCTAATCAGGGCAATACAAATCAGAACCACACTCAGATATCACCTCATGCCAGTCAGAGTGGCCAAAATGAAGAAATCAGGAGACTATAGATGCTGGAGAGGATGTGGCAAAATGGGAACCCTCTTGCACTGTTTGTGGGAATGCAAACTGGTGCAGCTGCTCTGCAAAACAGTGTGGCAGTTCCTCAAAAGATTAAAAATAGACATACCCTATGACCCAGCAGTAGCACTGCTAGGAATTTTCCAAGGGATACAGGAGTACTGATGCATAGGGGCACTTGTACCCCAATGTTTATAGCAGCACTCTCAGCAATAGCCAAATTGTGGAAAAAGCCTAAATGTCCATTAACTGATGAATGAATAAATAAAGTGTGGTTTATATACACAATGGAGTACTATGTGGCAATGAGAAAGAGTGAAATACGGCCCTTTGTAGTAATGTGGATGGAACTGGAGAGTGTGATGCTAAGTGAAATAAGCCATACAGAGAAAGACAGATACCGTATGTTTTCACTCTTATGTGGATCCTGAGACACTTAACAGAAACCCATGGGGGAGGGGAAGGAAAAAAAAGATGTTAGAGTGGGAGAGAGCGCCAAAGTATAAGACACTCTTAAAAACTGAGAACAAACTGAGGGTTGACGGGGGGTGGGAGGGAGGAGAGGGGAGGTGATGGGCATTGAAGAGGGCATCTTTTGGGATGAGCACTGGGTGTTGTATGGAAACTAATTTGACAATAATTTTCATATATTAAAAAAAAAGAGCTGAAAAAAAAACACCTCACTCCTGTCAGAATGGCTAAAATTAACACCACAAGTATCAAAACTTGTTGGTGAAGATGTGGTGAAAGGAGAACATTCTTGCACTACTGGTGAGAATGCAAACTGTTGGAGCCACTCTGGAGAACAATATGGAGGCTTCTCAAAAAAGTAAAAATAGAACTACCCAATGATCCAGCAATTGCACTATTAAGTATTTACACAAAGGATACAAAAAACAGATTCAAAGGCGTACATGCACCCCAATATTTATAGCAGCATTATCAACAGCAGACAAACTATGGAGAGAGCCCAAATGTCCATCGACTGATTAATGGATAAAGAAGATGTGATATATATACACACTGGAATATTACTCAGCCATCAAAGAGAATGAAATCTTGCCATTTGCAGTGACGGGAATGGAGCTAGTATATACTATACTAAATGAAATAAGTCAATCAAAGAAAGAAAATACCATAGGGTTTCACTCATTTGTGGAATTTAAGAAACAAAACAGATGATCATATGGGAAAGGGGAAAAAAGAGAAGAAAAGGAAACAAACCACAAGAGCCTCTTAATGATATAGAAAAAACTGAGGATTGATGGAGGGAGGTGGGTTGAGTGATGGGGCTAGATGGGTGATGGGTATTATGAAGGGCACTTATTGTGATGAGTGAATTCTTTTGAAACCAATATTGCACTGTATATTAGCTAAGTAATATATAAATAATAACAAAAATAAAACTATAAAAGAAAGATAAACTTCCAAATTAATTTTATGAAGGCAGCATTACACTGATACCAAAACAAGATAAAGACTCTACTAAGAAAGAGCACTATAGGCCCCAATATCCCTGATAAACCTCAGGGATTTCTCAATAAAATACTAGCAAACTTAATCCAACAATACATTAAAAGAATCATTCTGGAGATCATGACCTGAGCTGAAGTTGGACGTTTAACTGACTGAGCCAATGCCTAACCAACTGAGCCCCTCATGTTGTGAATTTTTTAAAGGTAAAATTTTAGTGCAGATATTAGGCTTTTCAAACAGTTCATATATTTGTACATTAAGTGATAATAATTGAATAATTAAGGGAAAGTATTGAAAATATTTTGGTGGATTTCGGATGGAAGACGGCAGTGTAGGAGAACACTGGGCTCCCCTTGTCCTGCTGATGGCTGAGATTCCACCCACATCCACCTAAATAACCCAGAAAAACACCAGAAAACTAACAGAATGGACTCTTCAGAGCCAAGTGTAGACAAGAGGCCCACAGAAGAGGGTAGGAAGAGCAGAGAGGCAGTGCATAAGACATGGACTGGCAGAAGGGAGCTGAAGCGGTGGAGGGGCAGCCCACCCAGCAAGGCAGAGCCGCTGAAGTCTGGCTTGCAAAAGCAGAGGGGCCAGATGCCGTGAGTTCTGACAGTCAGCGGGACATAACATCTGGAATGCTAACAGTCAACAGCTCTGTTCTCAGAGGGCAGGGAGGGCAAGAGGACACTAGGAAGGAGGTTTGTTCAGCCCTGGAAGACACAGCTCAGCTTGGCAAGGGAACAAAGGTGCTGGCAAGCACCATTTCCCTCTCCCATCCCCCAGCCAAAATTCCAAAGGGAACTAATTCTCATCACCAAACTTGCTTGCACTATGCAAATGCCCAACCTTGTGCTTCTGTGGAGCCATCTATCTGATGGGCCTTCCACCCTGAGGTGCTGCAGGGCCAATCTTGCAGGGGACCACTGACAGCAAAGCTGGCTAAGCCTGCCCCTCCCGCCCCTGTGAACCATGCGGATCCACCCCAGCTAATACTCCAGGTACCATAGAAGCAGCACCACAACCCTGGCAGTATGCATGTAGCCCAGACAGGGGCCACACCACTCCACAATGAGTCCCGTCCCTGGGAAAGGGGAAGATAAAGTACACACCAGTCTGACCGTGGCCCCAGCTGTGGGCTGGGGGAAGACATCCAATCTGACTGCGGCCCTGCCCACCAACACAAGTTACTCCAGAAGGCACAGGGGGAGTGCCTGGCAGTTTGGAGACACCTGAGGGACTACCCAAGATGACAAAACAAAAGAACTCTCCTCAAAAGAAACTCCAGGAAGTAGCGACAGCTAACGAATTGATCAAAAACAATTTAAGTAAAATAACGGAACAAGAATTTAGAATAATAGTCATAAAATTAATCTCTGGGCTTGAAAAAACCATAGAGGAACACAGAGAATGTATTGTTACAGAGATCAAGGGGCTAAGAAATAGTCATGAGGAGCCAAAAAATGTTATAAATGAGGTGCAAAACAAAATGGAGGCGACCACAGCTCGGATTGAAGAGGCAGAGGAGAGAATAGGTGAATTAGAAGATAAAATTATGGAATAAGAGGACGCTGAGAAAAAGAGAGATAAAAAAATCCAGGAGTATGAGGGGTGAATTAGGGAACTAAGTGATGCAATCAAAAGGGGCAATATCCGTATCATAGGAATTCCAGAAGAAGAAGAAGAGAGAGAAAGGGGCTGAAGGTGTACTTAAACAAATCATAGCTGAGAACTTCCCTGATATGGGGAAGGAAAAAGGCATTGAAATCCAAGAGGCACAGAGAACTCCCTTCAGATGTAACTTGAATCGATCTTCTGCATGACATATCATAGTGAAACTGGCAAAATACAAGGATAAAGATAAAATTCTGAAAACAGCTAGGGATAAACATACTCTAACATATAAAGGGAGGCAGATAAGACTAGTGACATATCTACCTACTGACACTTGAAAGGCCAGAAAGGAATGGCAGGAGATCTTCAATGTGATGAACAGAAAAAAAATATGCAGCCGAGAATCCTTTATCCAGCAAGTCTGTCATTCAGAATAGAAGGAGAGATAAAGGTTTCCCCCCCCCAAAAAAGCCCAAAAACTCAGGGAATTCATCACCACTAAACCAGCCCTACAAGAGATCCTAAAGAGGATTCTGTGAGACAAAGTACCAGAGACATCGCTATAAGCATGAAACCTACAGACATCACAATGACTCTGCACCCATATCTTTCTATAATAACACTGAATGTAAATGGACTAAATGCGCCAACCAAAAGACATAGGGTATCAGAATGGATAAAAAACAAGACCCATCTATTTGCTGTCTACAAGAGACTCATTTTAGACCTGAGGACACTTTCAGATTGAAAGTGAGGGGATGGAGAACTATCTATCATGCTACTGGAAGTGAAAAGAAAGCTGGAGTAGCCATACTTATATCAGACAAACTAGACTTTAAACTAATGGCTGTAACAAGGGATGAAGAAGGTCATTATATAATAATTACAGGGTCTATCCATCAGGAAGAGCTAGCAATTATAAATGTCTATGTGCCGAATATGGGAGCCCACAAATATATAAAAAAAAAATAATCACAAACATAAGCAACCTTATTGACAAGAATGTGGTAATTTCAGGGGACTTTAATAATCCACTTAGAGCAATGGATAGATCATCTAGACACAGGATCAATAAAGAAACAAGGGCCCTGAATGATACACTGGACAAAATGAACTTGGCAGATATATTTAGAACTCTGCATCCCAAAGCAACAGAATATACTTTCTTCTCGAGTGCACATGGAACATTATCCAAGATACATCACATACTGGGTCACAAAACAGACTGTCATAAGTATAAAAGAACTGATATCATACCATGCATACTTTCAGACCATAACGCTATGAAACTTGAAATCAACCACAAGAAAAAGTGTGGAAAACCTCCAAAAGCATGGAGGTTAAAGAACACCCTATTAAAGAATCAGTGGGTCAACCAGGCGATTAGAGAAGAAATTTAAAAATATAAGAAAAGAAATGAAAATGAAAAGACAACAATCCAAAAGCTTTGGGATGCAGTGAGGGCAGTCCTGAGAGGAATATACATTGCAACCCAGGCCTATCTCAAGAAACAAGAAAAATCCCAAATACAAAATCTAACAGCACACCTAAAGGAACTAGAAGCAAAACAGCAAAGACACCCCAAACCCAGCAGAAGAAGAGAAATAATAAAGATCAGAGCAGAAATAAACATTATAGAATCTGAAAAAAAAAAAAACTGTAGAGCAGACAATGAAACCAAGAGTAGCTTTTTGGAAAAATAAAAAAAAAATTGATAAACCTCTAGCCAAGTTTCCCAAAAGGAAAAGGGACAGGACCCAAAGAGATAAAATCATGAATGAAAAATGGAATTATTACAACCAGTCCCTCAGAAATACAAGCAATTATAAAGAAATACTATGAACAATTACATGCCAAGAAACTTGGCAACCTGGAGGAAATGGACAAATTCCTCAGCACGCACACACATCCAAACCTCAAACAGGAAGAAACAGAAAACTTGAACAGACCCATAACCAGTGAAGATATTGAATCAGTTATCAAAAATCTCCCAACAAACAATAATCCAGGAACAAATGGCTTCCCTGGGGAATTCTACCAGACATTTAAACCACAGAAAATACCTATCCTTCTCAAGCTGTTCCAAAAGATAGAAAGGGAAGGAAAACTTCCAGACTCATTCTATGAAGCCAGCATTACTTTGATTCCCAAACCAGACAGTGCCCCAACAACAAAAAAAATAGAACTACAGGCCAATATCTCTGATGAATATGGATGCAAAAATCCTCAACAAGATACTAGCCAATTAAATTCCACAGCATATAAAAAGAATTATTCACCATGATCAAGTGGGATTCATTCCTTGGCTACAGGGCTGTTCAACATTCACAAATCAATCAATGTGATACATCACATTAATAAAAGAAAAGATAAGAACCATATGATCCTGTCAATTGATGCAGAAAAAGCACTTGACAAAATTCAGCACCCTTTCTTAATAAAACCCTCCAGAAAGTAAGGATAGAAGGAACATACTTAAACATCACCAAATCTATTTATGAAAAGCCCACAGCTAATACCATCCTCAATGGGGAAAGACAGAGCTTTCCCCTTGAGTTCAGGAGCACGACAGGGATATCCACTCTTATCGCTGTTGTTGAACGTGATGTTGGAAGTTCTAGCATCAGCAATCAGACAACAAAAGGAAATCAAAGACATCAAAATTGGCAAAGATGAAGTCAAGTTTTCACTCTTTGCACATGATGTGATATTATAAATAGAAAACCCGATAGACTCCACCAAAAGTCTGCTAGAACTGATACATGAATTCAGAAAAGTTTCAGGATACAAAATTTATGTACAGAAATTAGTTGCATTCCTATACACTACTAATGAAGCAACAGAAAGACAAATAAAGAAACTGATCCCATTCACAATGGCACCAAGAAACATAAAATACCTAAACCTAACCAAACCTAACTAAAGATGTGAAAGATCTGTATGCTGAAAACTAGAGAAAACTTATGAAGGAATTTGAAGAATATACCAGGAAGTGGAAAAACATTCTGTGCTCATAGATTGGAAGGATAAATATTGTTAAAATGTCAATACTACCCAAAGTAATCTCCACATTCAAAGCTATCTCAATCAAAATTGCACCTGCATTCTTCTCGAAGCTAGAACAAGCAATCCTAAAATTTGTATGGAACCACAAAACACCCCGAATAGCACAAGTAATATTGAAGAAGACCAAAGCGGAAAGTGTCACAATCCCAGACTTTAGCCTCTACTACAAAGCTGTAATCATCAAGACAGCATGGTATTGGCACAAAAGAGACACATAGACCAACGGAATAGAATAGAAACCCCAGAACTAGACCCACAAAAGTATGGCCAACTAATCTTTGACAAAGCAGGAAAGAATATCCAATGGAAAAAAGACAGTCTCTTTCACAAATGGTGCTCGAAGAACTGGACAGCAACATGCAGAACAATGAAACTAGACCACTTTCTTACACCATTCACAAAAATAAACTCAGAATGGATAAAGGACCTGAATGTGAGACAGGAAACCATCAAAACCCTAGAGGAGAAAGCAGGAAAAAACCTCTCAGATTTCAGTCGCAGAAATTTCTTACTTGACACATCTCCAAAGGCAAGGGGATTAAAAGAAAAGAAATGAACTATTGGGACCTCATGAAGATAAAAAGCTTCTGCACAGCAAAGGAAACAATCAAGTAACCTAAAAGGCAACCGACGGAATGGGAAAAGATATTTGCAAATGACATATTGGACAAGGGGCTAGTATCAAAAAACTATAATGAACTCACCAAATTCCACACCCCCGAAAAAAATCCAGTGAAGAAATGGGCAGATGACATGAATAGACACTTCTCTAAAGAAGACATCTAGGTAGCCAACAAGCACGTGTAAAGATGCTCAACGTCACTCCTCATCAGGTAAATACAAATCAGAACCACACTGAGATATCACCTCATGCCAGTCAGAGTGGCTAAAATGAACATATCAGGAGACTATAGATGTTGGAGAGGATGTGGAGAAATGGGTATCTTCTTTCACTTTTGGGAATGCAAACTGGTGCAGCCACTTTGGAAAACAGTGTGGAGGTTCCTCAAAAAATTAAAAATAGATCTACCCTATTACCCAGCAATAGTACTACTAGGAATTTATGCAAGGGATACAGGAGTGCTGATGCATAGGGGCACTTGTACCCCAATGTTTATAGCAGCACTTTCAACAATAGCCAAAGTATGGAAAGAGCCTAAATGTCCATCAACTGATGAATGGATAAAGAACTTGTGGTTTATATATACAATGGAATACTACGTGGCAATGAGAAAGAATGAAATATGGCCTTTTGTAGCAACGTGGATGGAACTGGAGAGTGTTATCTTAAGTGAAATAAGTCATACAGAGAAAGACAGATACCATATGTTTTCACTCTTATGTGGATCCTGAGAAACTTAACAGAAGACCATGGGGGAAGGGAAGGGAAAAAAAAAGTTAGAGAGGGCAGGAGGCAAACCATAAGAGACTCTTAAAAACTGAGAATAAACTGAGGGTTGATGGGGGTGGGAGGGAGGGGAAAGTGGCTAATTGGCATTGAGGAGGGCAGCTTTTGGGATGAGCACTGGGTGTTGTATGGAAACCAAACTGACAATAAATTTCATATTAAAATATAATCATTCTATTTGTAGTTTTTTGAAAAAATCCATATTAATAAGGACAATTGTTGTGTTGAGCACTGGGTGTTTTATGTAAATGATGAATCACTAAATTCTATTCCTGATACCAATATGGCACTATGTGTTATTTGACTAAAATTTAAATAAAAATTTGAAGAAAAAAATAAACATTTTTCCCAGCAAAAATAATTCTAAAAAATAATCATTCACCATGACCAAGTGGGATTTATTCCTGTGGTGCAGTGGTGTTGTAGTGTTCACATACCAATCAGTGTGGTACACCACATTAATAAAGGAAATGATAAGAGCCGTATGACCCTTTCAATAGTTGCGTGAAGAACATTTGACAAAGTACAATATCCATTCATGATAAAACCCCCAATCAATGTAGGTTTAGAGGGAACATATCTCAACACAATAAAGGCTATTTATTTAAAAGCCACAGCTAATGTCATACTTAACAGGGAAAAACTGAGAAGTTTTCCTCTATGGTCAGGAACAAGACAGGGATGTCCACTCTAACCACTGTTATTTAACATAGTACTAGAAGCCCTAGTCACAGATAGCAGATTATAAAAACAAATAAAAGGCATCCACATCGGAAAGGAAAAAGTAAAACTTTCACTGTTTGCAGATGACATGGTAGTCTATATAGAAAAACTGAAAGACTCCACTAAAAAATGCTAGAATTGAGACATGAATTCAGTAAAGTCACAATATACAAAATAAGTGTATAGAAATATGTTGCATTTCTATACATGAATAAAGAAGCAGTGAAAAGAAAAATCAAGGAATCAATCCCATTTAAAATTGCACCAAAAACAATAAGATACCTAGAAATAAACATAACCATAGTGGTAAAAACCTGTGCTCTGAAAACTATAAAATACTGATGAAATAAGTTGAAGATGACACAAAGAAATGTAAAAGCATTCGATGCTCATAGATTGGAAGAACAACTACTATTTAAAATATCTACACTACCCAAAACAATCTACACATTTAATCCAATCCTTGTCAAAATACCACCAGCATTTTTCACAAAGCTAGAACATACAATCCCAAAATTTGTATGGAACCACAAAAGACCCTGAATAGCCAAAGCAACCTTCAAAGAAAAGCAAAACTGGAGGTATCACAATTCCAGACTTCAAGTAATATTACAAAGCTGTAGTGATCAAACAGTATGGTACTGGCACAAAAACAGACAACATAGACCAATGGAACAGAATAGAAAACCCAGGAGTAAACCCACAACTATATGGCCAATTAATCTTCAACAAAGCAAGAAAAAATACCCAATGAGAGAAAGACAGTCTCTTCAACAAACAGTGTTGGCAAAACTGGACAGCAACATGCAAAGAAAAAAAATTGGAACAATTTCTTACACCATATACAAAAATAAATTCAAAATGGTAGTGTCCTAAATGTGAGATTTGAAACCATAATAATTCTAAAAGAGAACACAGGCATTAACTTTTTGACACCGACTGTAGGAACTTCTTACTAGATACATCTCCTAGGGAAGGAGAAACAAAAGCATAAATAAACTGTTGGGACTTCAACAAAATCATAAGCTTCTGCACAGTGAAGGAGACTATCAAGAAAACTAAAGGGCAACCTATGGAATGGGAGAAGATATTTGCAGATAACATATCTGATAAAGGGTTAGTACCCAAAATATATAAAGAATGTATACAACTCATAGCCCAAAAAATGAGTAATCCATTAAAAAATGGGCAGAAGATGTGCATAGACATCTTTCCAAAGAAGATATACAGATGGCCAACAGACACATAAAAAGATGGTCATTACTGGTAGGGAAATGCAAATCAGAGCTACAATGGGATATCACCTCACACCTGAAAAAGAATGGTGAAAAAACAAACTAAATCACTATCTTACACCATATACAAAAATAAACTCAATATGGATTAAAGACTTGAATATGTGACCTGAAAACCTAAATCTCCTAGAAAAAAAGAACCTAGATTGTAAGGTTTTTAACATCATTCATAATCATGTTTTTTTGGATCTGACTCCAAAGCAAGGGAAATATAAATAAATATAAATAAACGGAACTACATCAAACCATAAAGCTTCTGCACAGTGAAGGAAACCATTAACAAAATAAAAAGGTGACCACTGAATGGGGAATATATTTGCAAGTCATATATATGGTGTTAATTTCAAAAATATATAATAAGTTATACAACTCAATAAGAAAAAAACACCATAAAAAACACCCTAAATAATCCAATTTAAAAATAGGAAGACGAGTGGGTGCTGGAAGATGGCGGAATAGGAGGACCCTAAGTTCAACTCATCCCATGTTTACAACTAGATATCATTCACATCCTTGTCAATAAAATGGAGAATGATCCAAAGACTAGCAGTACAAAATCCACAACTAAATGTAGAAAAGAAGGCATATCAGAGGGACTAGGAAGGGCAGAACTGGTGGTTGGGAGCTGCCCCCAGGAAGGAGGGAACTGAGGGCACAGAGAGGGGAAAGGACCAGGGAGCCCACATGAGGAAAATGAATCCCCATAAACACTGACCTTGAAAAACAGAGGAGCTGAATTCTGTGAGTTTGTGTAACCAGCAGAACTTAGAGGCTGGAGCTTTAAATGTCAGCTGACTCAGCACTGGGTAAGTGGGGGTGGGAAATGTGAGTGATAGCCAGGTCCCCAATTGCAAAGAGATGACAGCCTGAGGAGAGGCAACATGGAAGTGACAATCTGTACAATAGGAGAGAGATCTCTTTATACTGATTTTGAAGCATGTTAGGGTACTTCTATGAGAACAAAGAAGCTGGCAGTCACCATTTTTCTCCTCCAACCCCCAGAATAAACACAGAGCCACTTGCCAGAGGCAGCTCTGAACAGACAGTTGCTACCTAGCTTTCTAGCAGTGCATCCTGCCCCTGAGTTCTCCTGAAGATTTACCCACTTCAAGCCTGCTGGTCTCAGTCGTGGGCTTGGTGCTGTTTTTGCTAATGCTGCTCACCTTACCCAACTGCTAGCTTTGCATACCATGCCATCATGGCCAATGTGCTTCAGGGGATCTGGTCTAAGATTGGGGCCCAATGCAAATTTTGCTAATGCCATTCCTGTCCCACCCAGGAGAAAAAGTATAGATACTGCATGCCCTGGGCACCACTTCTGTGTGCCACATCCCTGGCCACCCCTGCATTTCAGGAAAGCCAGCCTAGGACTAGTAGCTCACTGAAAATTTTGATAATGCCATGTGCATGCCCTGCCCAGCTGCCATCCACATAGATGTCAAATACTCCCAGCTGCCACTACTGCCCCTGAACCCCACACCATTGGTGGCCACCTGGCTATGGAGGAACTCGCCTAGGAGTATTGGCTCAGCACAAATTTTGCTACCACCATTACCCCACCCCCATGCCCTTGTACTGTCATGCCCTGTTATAGCCAGCTTGCTTGGGTCTCTCTAACATCACAGCGAGCAAGCAAAGACAACAAAAGGCAAAGAATCAGTGAAGAACCATGGGCTAAAAGGAATGTGACTCACATCCAATAACAGGATGAAGAAACACACATAGAAGGCTGCCCTGAAGTACGAGTTTCTGGTGAACAAGGGAGAATGATGTCAGGACATCACATGACCTCTTATTCATAAAACCACTACCTACAAGAGTAGCAGGTGTAGCTGAGAAGCAGACACAGAAGTAGACAAAGTGGGGAGACAGAGAAATATGTTCCAAGTGAAAGAACATGACAAAAGCACAGCAGGAGATCAAAGTGAAAGAGAAACAAGCAATATGCCTGGTGGAGAATTTAAAGTAACGATCATAAAGATACTCACTGGACTTCAGAAAATGGTGCAGGACATCAGTGAGATCCTTAAAAAACATATTAAAAATGACATACCAGGGATTAAGAACTCAATAAGTGAAGCTAAAAATACAATACTAGGCTACGGGAATAAATAGTAGGCTACAGGAAGCAGAGGAACATATCAGTGACCTGGAGGATAGAGTAATGGAAAGCAAACTGAACAGGTGAGAGACAAATACTTCATAATGAGAATAGACTTAAAGAACTCATTGACTCCATCAAGCAAAATAACATTCACATTATAGGGATTCCAGAAGAGGAAGAGAGGAAAACAGTGGCAGAAAATGAGTTTGAAGAAATAATAGATGAAAACTTCATGAATATGGGGAAGAAACAGAGATCCAGATTCAGGAGGCCTGGATATCCTCAACAAATTGAACCCAAGGAGGTCCACACCAAGATATATAGTAATTAAAATGGCAAAAAAAATAGTGATAAAGAAAAATTTTACAGGCTCCTCAAGAGAAGAATATAATTACATATAAAGAATCCCTGTAAGGCTATTATCTGATTTTTCAGCAGTAACTTTGCAGGCTAGAAAAGAGTGATATGATATGCTCAACGTGCTGAAAGGGGAAAATGTGCAGCAAAGAATACTGTACTCATGAAGGCTATCATGCACAAAAGAAGGAGAGATAAAGAGTTTCCCAGACAAACAAAAGTTAAAAGAATTTATGACTACTAAACCAGCCCTACAAGAAATGTTTAGGAGGACTCTGAGTGGAAAACAAAAAACATAAGTAAGCATAAGAAAAATAGGAAGCAAAAAATAAAAAGATATAAAAGACGATACCAAATATCTGAAACGTGGAGGGGCAAAAGTAAAGAATAAGCTCAAAAATAAACGAACATCAGCTTAATATAGACTTATGTACAGAAGATATTATATATAAACTAAATGGTAACTACAAATCAAAAGACATTAATAGACATGCAAAAAATAAAGGCGAGGAACCCAAATATATGACTAAAGAAAACCAGCAAACCATTAAAGAGAGAAATAGAAGAAAGGATCATAGAAAAACTAGAAAAAAAGAAAAAATGTAACAAAATATTAATAAACCAATATCAATAATTACTTTGAATTTAAATGGACTAATTGCTACAATCAAAATACATAGATGGATACAAAATGGATGGAAAAACAAGACTCATCTATATGCTTCCTACAGGAGACTCATATCATACCTAAAGACACTTACAGATTGAAAGTGAGAGGCTGGAGAAATATTTATCATGCAAAGTGATGTCAAACGAAAGCCAGAGTAGCAATACTTTTATCAGGCAAAAGACTTTAAAACACAGTCTGTAAACAGAGACAAAGAAGGACAGTATATATTAATAAAGGGACAGTCCAACAAGAAGATATAACAAATATATATATATGTATATATATACATTATATTATATATACTGTATATATATTATATATACAATATATATTATATTATATATATTGTATATTATATTGTATATATATTATATTATATTATATATTATATATATTGTATATATATTATATATACAATAATAGTAGAAGACATTAACAACCCACTTACATCAATGGACAGATCATCCAAGAGAAAACCAACAAGAAAGTAGTGACTTTGACACATTGGACCAGATGAAATTAATAGATATATTCTGAGCACTACATCGTAAAATAGTAAGATATGAAGGGTACACAGAATATTCTCTAGAATAGTTCACATATGCCACAAAACATGCCTCAACAAATTTAAAAAGACTGAAGTCATATCATGCATATTTTTGGACCACAATGCTATTAAATTAGAATTCAAAGAAAAGAAAAAATCTAGAAAGACAAAAAATACTTGAAGGTTACTGGAGGGATTCTGGGAGGGGGGGATGGGATAAATGGGTAAGGGGAATTAAAGAATCTACTCCTGAAATCATTGTTGCATTATATGCTAACTAATTTTGATGTAAATTTTAAAAAATAAAAAATAAGATTAAAAAAAATAGCATGCTACTAAACAATGAATGGGTCAAATAAGACATCAAAGATGTCAAAAAGTACATGGAATCAAATGAAAATGAGAACACAATGTTCCAAAACCTTTGGAATGCAGAGAAATATATTCCAAGAGGGAAGTTTATAGCAATACATGCTTATCTCAAGAAGCGAGAAAATTTTAAAATAAGCAGCCTGACTTTACAAACCTAAGGGAGCTAGATAAAGAACAACAAATAAACCTAAAAATAGCAGAAGGAAAGAAATAATAAATATTAGAGCAGAAATAAATGATATAGAAAGAAAAAAAACAATAGAACAGATCAATGAAAGCAGGAGTTTGTTCTCCAAAATGATCAACAGAATTAATAAACCTCTAGCTTGACTCATGAGAGAGAGAGAGAGAGAGAGAGAGAGAGAGAGAGAGAGATGACTCAAATAAACAAAATCAATGATGAAAGAAGAGAAATAATCAACACCACAGAAATACTAACAATTGTAATGAAATATTATGAAACACTATATGCCAACAAATTAGACAACCTAGAAGAAATGGATAAATTCCTACAAACATATAATCTACTGAAACTAGATCAGGAAGAAATAGAGAATTTGAACAGAGTACCAGCAAGAAGATTGAATCAATAATCAAAAAACTCCCAATTAACAAAAGACCAGGGCCAGATGGCTTCACAGGTGAAACCAAACATTTAAAGAAGATTTGATACCTATTCTTCTCAAAATATTCCAAAAAATACAAGAAGAAGCAACACTTCCAAATTCATTCTATCAAGTGAGTATCACCCTTATACCAAAACCAGATAAACATACTGAATAAAAGGACAAATACAGGCCAATATCTCTGATGAACATAAATGAAAAACCCTCAAAAAATATTAGAAAACAGAATCCAACGATACATTAAAAAAATCATTCGCTGCATTAAGTGGGATTTATTCCTGGTTTGGAAGGGTGGTTCAGTGTTCACAAATCAATTAATGTGATACATCACATCAATAAGAGAAGGGGAAAAAATGATCATTTCAATAGATGCAGAAAAAACATTTGACAAAATACAACATTTACTCCTGATAAAAGCCCCCAACAAAGTAGGTTTAGAGGGAACATACCTCAACATAATAAAGGCCATACATATGAAAACCCCCAGTAAACATCATACTCAATGGATAAATATGAGAGCTTTCCACCCTAAGGTCAGGAATAGGACAAGGATGTCCACTCCCACCACTTTAGAAATAATTATTTATTTTATTTCTGAGACAGAGAGACAGCACGAGTGGGAGAGGGGAAGAGAGGGAGGGGCAGAGAGATAGGGGGACAGAGAACCCCAAGCAGGCTCTACCCTGTCAACACAGAGCCAAACCCATGGACTGTGAGATCATGATCTGAGCTGAAGTCAGATGCTTAACTGACTGAGCCACCCAGGAACTCCCCACCACTGTTATTTAACATAGTGCTGCTGGAGGTGCTAGCCACAGCAATTAAACAACAAAAGGAAATAAAAGGCATCCAAATTGTCAAGGAAGAAGTAAAACTTTCATTATTTGCAGATGACATGATACCATATATAGAAAATCCAAAAGATTCCACCAAAAAACTATTAGAACTCATAAACAAATTCAGTAAAGTCACAGGATACAAAATCTGTTGCATTTCTATGTGCTAATAATGAAGCAACAAAGAGAAATTAAGAAAACAATCCCATTTACAACTGCACCAAATGTAATAAGATACCTAGGAATAAACCTAACCAAATAGGTGAAAGACCTATACTCTGGAAACTGTAACGCAGTGATGAAAGAAATTAAATATGACACAAAGAAATGAAAAAGACAGTCCATGCTTATGGATTGGAAGAACAAATATTGTTTACATTTCTATACTACCCAAAGCAATCCATACATTTAATGCAATCCCTATCAAACTACCAACAGCATTTTTCATACAATAAGAATAAACAATCCTAAATTTTGTATGGAACCACAAAATTGCTTGGATAGCCAAAGCAATTTTGAAAAAGAAAAGCAAAGCTTAAGACATCACAATTCTGGATTTCAAGTTATATTACAAAGCTGTAGTAATCAAAACAGTACTGGCACAAAAATAGATACCTAGATCAATGGAACAAAATACAAAACCCAAAAATGAACCCACAACTCTATGGTCAATTAATCTGCAACAGAGCAAGAAAGAATGTCCAA
The DNA here is from genome assembly GCF_018350195.1 of Panthera tigris. Classification (NCBI taxonomy): domain Eukaryota; kingdom Metazoa; phylum Chordata; class Mammalia; order Carnivora; family Felidae; genus Panthera; species Panthera tigris. The sequence continues at coordinate 61,687,309 of NC_056677.1, read as the reverse complement.
TGGGAAAAAGTCCTTCAACAAATGATGTTGGATAGCAACATGCAAAAGAATGAAATGGGACTTCTTTCTTACACCATACACAAAAATGAATTAAAAACAGATTAAATGTGATATCTGAAACCATAAGAATCCTAGAAGAGAGCACAGGAAGTAAGGTCTCTGACATCTACCATAGCAATATCTTTCTAGATATGTCTACTGAGGCAAAGGAAATAAAAGTAAAAATATTCGGACTACATCAAAATAAAACTGTCCTGTATTGGGGCACTTGGGTGACTCAGTAGGTTAAGCATCTGACTTTGGCTCAAGTCTTGATATCATGGTTAGTGAGTTCAAACCATGTGTTTGGGGTCTGTGCTGACAGACCGTGTTGGGGTCTGTGCTGACAGCTTGGAGCCTGGAGCCTACTTTGGATTCTGTGTCCCATTCTCTCTCTTCCCCTCCCACACTTGTGCTCTGTCTCAAAAATAAATAAAATGTAAACAACAACAACAACAACAACAACCCCAAGCTCCTGCATAGCAAAGGAATCAATAAAGAAAACTAAAAGAATATCTACTGAATTGGAGAAGACATTTAAAAATGACATATCCTATAAAGGATAACATCCAAAAATATAGAAAACTGATACAACTCAATATCTAAAGAACACATAATCCAAATAAAAATGTTCAGAAGACATGAACAGACATTATTCTAAGAAGGTATACAGATGGCCAAAATATACATGAGAGGATGCTCAATATCACTCATAATCAGGGAAACAGAAATCAAAACTGCAACGAGATATCACCTCAGACCCGTCAGAATGACTGAAATGAAAACACAAGAAACAGTAAGTGGTGGCAAGGATATGGAGAAAGGAACTCTTGCACAGTTGGTAGGAATGCAAACTGGTTCATTCACTCTGGGTAACACTACAGAGGCCCCTTGGGAAATGAGAAATAGAACTACCCTACAATTCAGCAATCACACTACTGGGTATTTACCCAAAGAATACAGTAACACTAATGCAAAGGGATACATGAACCCCTATGTTTAGAGTGCATCATTTACAATAGCCAAATTATGGAAGAAGCCCAGGTGTCCATGAATGATGAATCGATAAAGAAGATGTGTTGTATATATACAATGGAATTTTACTCAGCCATAAAAGAAAGTAAAATCTTGCCTTTTGCAACAACATGAATGGAGCCAGAGAGTATAATGCAAGTGAAATGTCAGCAAAATGCCATATGATTTCATTTATATGTGGAATATAAGAAACAAACATACAGAGAAGGACAAGTAAAGAAAAAAGGATGAGAGAGAAACAAACCAAGACACAGAAAAATATAGAGAACAAATCGATGGTTACCAGAGAGGAGGTGGGTGCGTGATAGGTAAAAAATACAACTAGGATTAAGGACTGCACTTGTGTAGATGAACACTGGGTGAGGTATGGAATTGTTGAATATAATACACCTGAAACTAATAAAACACTGTATGTTAACTATAGAGGTGTTTAAAATTCAATTAAATTTAATTAAAAAGAAAAGGATTGTCAATAACAAGGAATGTTCTGGGTGGAGAGAAGGAAATGTCTTAGTTTTTTCAGATTGCTACAACAGAATGCCGTAGACTGGGTGGCATATTAACATCAGAAATTTTTGCCATGGTTCCGGAGACTGGGAAGTCCAACATTAAGTCTTTGGTTGATTTGGTATCTGGTGAGAGCCCACTTCCTGGTTCAGCCACCTTCTCACTATGTTTTGCCATGGTGGAGCGGGCAAGGGAACTTTCTGAGGTCTCTTTTGTAATGGCAATAATCCCATTCGTGGAAGCTCCATTTTCATGATCTAATCACCTTCCAAGGGCTCCACCTCCAAATACTACCACATTGGGGGTGCACCTGGGTTGCTCATTCAGTTAAGCTTCTGGCTTTGGCTCAGGTCATGATCTCACAGTTTATGGGGTAGAGCCCCGCATCAGGGTCTGCACTGACAGCTCTGAACTTGCTTCGGATTCTCTCTCTCCCTCTGTCTCTGCCCCTCCCCTGCTTGTGCTCTCATTCTCTCTCTCTCTCTCTCTCTCTCTCTCTCTCTCTCTCTCTCTCAAAATAATAAATAAATACACACTTTTAAAAAACCCAAATACTACCGCACTGGGGATTAATTTGGTTTCAATATATGAATCTTGAGGGCACAAAAAGTTTTAACATATACCAGGAAGCATAAGTCTTTCATAAAATAGGGGATGCTTTCTCAAATTGATAGTGGAATCTTCTACCTTGAAGACCTGCCCTTCTTCTATGACTGAGTGAAAGACAATATTGCCTGAAAGCAGAGGAATGATCTACAGTGGTTTTCAAACTTGAGTGTGTATCAAAATCACCTTGGGGGCATTCTTAAAATACAGATTTCTGAGCCTCAACTCCGGAGTTTTTGATTCATAATTTCCTTGGTGAGGCCTGCGAATGTGCATTTCTTTCTTTTCTTTTCTTTTTTTTAAATGAGTACTTATTTTGAGAGAGAGAAAGCAATTTGGGAAGGGGCAGAGAGAGAGAGAGGGAGAGAAAGAATCCCAAGCAGGCTCTGCACTGCTAGCGCAGAACTTGATGCGATGCTCAATCCCATGAACCGTGAGATCATGACTTTAGTTGAAATCGAGAGTCAAACACTTAACTTACTGAGCCACCCAGGCACCCCAAGAATGTGTATTTCTGACAAATCTCCACATGAGGCTGATGGTAGTGTTCTTGGGACTACACTTTGAGAACCACTGGCTCAGACCTATAAATCTTGTTAAAATGCAGATTATGTTTTAGCAGGTCTGGTGTGGGGTCTGAAATGCTGCAGTATCAGCATCAGTATCAGTATCTTTGGAGTCCTGGTATAGGTAGGAATATGTGGACAAGTCAGAAATATTGGCAACCTACTGCTGCACCTGTGAAGAGTCCACTTAATTGTCCTGAATGATCCAATTATTTGTACTCCTGAGTATAGCGAGTCAAGCAAAAGTGGCTGAGAATTTTAGGAGTGACTGGAGAGAAGGAAGTTTTCATGTGTGCATCAATGTGTATCCACAACGTTAGTCACATTGCCTCTAAGAATTCCTGCAGCTTCCATACTTAACATGTAATTCAGAGATCAGTAGTTTTTAAACTTGAGTGCATAATAGAATCACTGGTGGTCTTGTGGACAATGAAGATTTCTGATTCTCACTCCAGATTAATTTAATCAGAATATTTAGAGATAAAGCCAGATTATTTATTTTTTTACAACTTACCTGGTATTCATCAGTGTTTGAGAAGGATCACCATAGAAACTCCTGGGACAAAGTTTTCTCTTTGCTATGGCAAAATTGAATTGACTCCAGTTCACTTTAAAACTTGAAAAGTCAGAAAGTGGCAGCTGTGGTAGGAAAATAAAATAACTACCCACCTATATTTTAGCAAGAGTTGAGGGGTCTACAAGAATTCCTGGCCTCCTATTTATCAAGAATTTTGGTGGTATTTTGAAATGGTTACATGGAAGTTTGAGCTGAAATAGGCAACTCTTCCAGAAACTGTAGCCTGAAAAATGTATGGCCCTTGAGATTGATTAATCTCAACAATTGGAATTGTACTCCAAAGCAAACAGGTGGCTGCTTCAGACTTCAGAGTACAGGAGTCACATGCTTGGAGCAGCCTTACTCCCAGGGTATAAAACAAACAAAAGGAAGACATGCACCTGGGGATGTTGAGGGGAAATCCCTGATGGAATAGATTATTTTCTCCTCAAAGTTGGGACCTTTCACCTGCATCTCTAACCTGATGTAGCCACATAGCACACACGCACGTGTGCACGTGCATGCATACACGCACCATATGTATGGAATTTTTTACTTACAATGTAATTTGGATTTTAGGGACTTTACCTTTTAATCTGGTTTCCTGAAAAGCCCCAAACCTAGTGTTGAGGAGATACATAACCTTCATTTTTGCTAGAACAATAGCATAATAGTACAATAGAATGAACACTGAATTGGGAATTAGGAGGTCTTTGCTCTACCCAGAAATTTCTCCTAATAAATTATGTGACTTAAAGCAAGATGCTATCCCATCTGCAGGTCCTCAGCTTTATCATCTGACAGTAAGAAGGTTGAACAAGTTGTTTACAAGTGTCTCTCAGTTCTGATGCTCTGGCTTGGTAGCTACTCAGCTTTTGAGGGCCAAGCAATATAGTGCTTTAGAGCACAGACACTGGCCTCAAGTTGGATGGATTCAAATTCAAGCTCTACTACTCCTTAATTAACCTTGATCAAGCTTTTAAAACTATTTGAGCCTCAGTTTTATCATCTATAAAATGAGAATAATAGTAGTATTAACATAGGTGGCTAAAAAGCAACTAAAAAAATGTCCAGAATATGGCAATTTCTCAATAATTTCATTATTTGTTTTCTAATTCTTACCATTTTTTCCTTGAATTGCACACTCAGACTGTAAGATGTCAGCAGATATTGAAAATGTGTCAAAAGGGTCCCTGGTACAAAACAATTTTCCTTACCATCTGAAATTATGACCTTTTTTAAAAAAAGTTTATTTTGAAAGAGAGAAAGAAAGCATGAATGGAAAAGGGCAGAGAGGGAGGGAGAGAGAGAATCCCAAGCAGGCTCTGCACTGTTAGTGAGGAGCCTGATGTAGGGCTCAAACTCATGAACAGTGAGATCATTACCTGAGCTGAAATCAAGAATAAAAGGCTTAACCAACTGAGCCACCCAGGCACCCCTGGTATTACAACTTTAAAGAATTATTGTTAGTTTTCTTATTCTTTGTTAAAAAAATAAATCTGGCCATATCACTTTGCTACCTATTTTCAATGGCTCCCTACTACCTATGAAATAAAGTCTCAGCACCTCAGAATGGCAAACAAGGCCCTCAATAACAAGGCCCCTGCATATTCTACCTTTCCCTTTCCCTGACCTTTTTATAAACATTTGTTCTGGCCAGAGGACTAAAGATATAGTTCTTCATATACATTTTTTTCTTTCTTATACCCATGCCATTGTTCCAGCCATTCCTTCTATGTAAAATGGATTTTCTTGGTATTTCTTTCAATATTTTCTCAGAGCCATCTTTTTGAGGCCCAGCTTAAATACTATTTTTTTTCCACAAAGTCTTTCTTATTCCTTAAATCTGTATTCTTCTCTTTTACCTCCAAATTCTCAAATGTATTTGAGGGATACATCTCTCAGTGCTTAAACTATGATAATCAGGGAACTCCTTAACTTATCCCTTCTTCACTTCAGTATCCAAAGAGCACAGAGTAATTACTATAACTAGGGTAATTGAATTGGATGTAGGGTAAACCATATATGTTGGCTATTTCATCAAGTTCAAATATTGGAGTGAAGTGAGTTTAATCAAAGTGGATTCAGATGGAGGATTTCTAATCTGGGGTTTAAAGAAGAGAGAGATCCAGATTTCTAGATATGATGAATTTAGGTGAAGAGAAATTGGAAAATGGTTCTGTGCACAAAGATGAAAAAATTTAATTGGGAGTTGGAGTAGGGATAAGTCAAGCTGGCTGGTATAGCAAGTCTATGTTGGAGAGTGATAGAATATGAATAAAATTCTACTGTTACCCATAAAAACAATACTATATCCATGGATAAGATTGAGAAATGTAGCCTTTTAAAAAAACTCAAGTATATTTAACACAATGTTACATTAGTTTCAGGTGTATAAAGAAATGAATTTTGATAACAATAATTAGAATGGTGCAAAGTTGAAAAAAACCTGAAAAGCACTGCCTACTGAATCAATGTTGGTCTGCTGCATGCTCATTTCTCTGTACTAGATTCTCTCCTATTTAAAGTTTTGATCACTTATGCATAGATGAGAAATTTTCAAAGTCAAATAGACAGTGTCAGCACAAAGTAGGATGTCCATCATTGGAGATAATAGAAAAGAGGCCAAATATTGTTAAAGAAACGTATATAATGGGTGGAAAGCTTAAATAGATAAAATCTGTCTTTTTCTAAATCTAGTAATCTGAAATGACTAGTCTTATAGGTGAAACAAGAAGAAATTTAAAGGAATACTTTTTTTACACTTAGTTTTTAAAAGTGCACAAATAAAGGTTAGTTAAAAATAATGAGATTCTATTAATGTAGTTTAGGACTGAAATAGTTTTTGTTCTTTAGTGGGCCATTTAAACTTTCAGTTAACCACATGTAGGTTCTTGGGATCCAATTAAGAATTAATGGCCAGGAGGGGCGCCTGGGTGGCGCAGTCGGTTAAGCGTCCGACTTCAGCCAGGTCATGATCTCGCGGACCGTGAGTTCGAGCCCCGCGTCAGGCTCTGGGCTGATGGCTCGGAGCCTGGAGCCTGTTTCCGATTCTGTGTCTCCCTCTCTCTCTGCCCCTCCCCCGTTCATGCTCTGTCTCTCTCTGTCCCAAAAATAAATAAAAAACGTTGAAAAAAAAATTAAAAAAAAAAAAGAATTAATGGCCAGGAGCAACTGGCTGGCTCAGTCAGTAGAGCATGTGACTCCTGATCTCAGGGACATAAGTTTGAGACCCACATTGGGTGTAGAGAGTACTTTAAAAAATGGCCAAGTTGGTTGATTGGAAGAAATGTATCCATCCACTTTCACTTGAATCTCTTGATAAAGAGCAAAGCAAAACACCTTTAAGTCACAGATTTTTTTAGGTAGATGCTTTATATCATTTTGTCCCTGCTTGGAACCCAGTGAATAATAATAATAATAATAATAATAAAAACAACCAAAACCAAACCAAACAAAACAAAACCAAAACAAAACAACCTTAGGAAAACTGAATACTATGCTGAAAAAAAAATTCTGTTCTAAAGTGGTCTTTTTAGGGAACTTGTGTACACATCCCAGTGGACAGCATGTGCGCAGGGCTTTCAAGCATGGGACACTGGGAATTTGAGCTGGAATGAGCCTCCAGGTGGACAAGTACTGTTGCTGATACTTGGCATACCTGGACTATCATCATGAGCAGGTGGCCCAGCTTTGCAACGTGGTGCAAAGTGGTGACTTTCCTCATCTTTTGTGTATGGTTCATCTGGTGCTGGGAAAAAAGACAAGAATTATGTGTATTCTTGAATTTTATGGTGTGTGAGTGGAAAAATTGAGAATTGAACACCAGACCTTCACAACTCCATCTAAAAAGAAAACTGAAATTAGTGGCATTGCAAACAATTATCGCTGAAGTTAATCCCAGTGATTCTGGAAGTAGTGATTGGGTAGTAATCCAGGAGATATTGAAAACAGTGATACAATCACAGCAACTTGAAGCAAATTCTCAAAGAGATCTTAAAGTGGTATTATTGACAGAGGTTGACAAACTCACCAAAGGTACTCAACGTGCCTCGCATAGAACCATGGAAAATATATGTCCACTTCAGATTGATCTTGTGTTGCAATTCTACATCTAAAGTGATACCACCTATTTGTAGGAGGTGCCTGACAGTTTGTGTGCCTGCTCTCAGCATTGAAGATATTTTTCATGTGTTATATATTGTGTGTAAGCCAAGGAAGGTCTGAATCTTCCTTCACAACTTGGTTCATTAGACTTGCAGAGAAGTCCTTCAGGAATCTCCAAAAACACCCTACTTATGTGTGAAGCCTGAAGAGTGCAACAATATATTTTTGATGCAGATCAAGAAATCCCTGAAACAGATTGGGAGGTGTATCTGAAGGAGACTGCCAACGCTATTGCCAATCATCAGACTCCACAAAGTCTCCTTAAAGTTCGTGGAAGACTTTTTGAGCTTCTAACTCAATGTATTCCTCCTGAAATAATAATGCAGGGCCTTCTCTCAGAAATTTTACATAACTGTGATGGACAACTGAAAGGAGAAGTGACCCAAATGATGACTTACTATGAACATCGTCTGCAGCTGGGTAGCAAAGCCATTTATGATTTGGAAGCATTGTGATTGTGGCCAAATGTATGGCACTTTATAAAAAGTTCATGGAGGATGGATTGGAAGGCATGATGTTTTGACATATTGGCAACTATCCTAATATTTCTCAGTATCATCATTTACATTCAGTTTATATTGGAAGAGCTGCAGGTAAAATAAACCAACTTTACATAAAAAATAAAGTGATCTTTTGCAAACACACTTTAATCTAAGTGTTGTAAATAAATAGCTTGAATAGTATTCAATAGCTTGAAGTTTTAATTAGATTTAGTAGTTACTTAAATGTACTATGGCAATTATAGTATGGCATTACTATGTTATAAAATGTTGAAAATGGCATAGTTTGAAAAACGTTATGATTAATTTTACAAATTTAGCTGACATCTTTAAAGGTAAAGAATATTTTACCATTGACTTTTTTTCCAGCTTTATTGAGATATAATTGACATATAACGTTGTGTAAGAGTAAGGTTTCCAAGGTTTTCATTTGTACACTTATATATTTCAAATTGATCACCACCATAGTGTTAGCTAATATCTCCATCATGCTGTGTAATTATCATTTTGTGTGTCTGTGTGTGTGGTAAGAACATTTAAGACCGACTCTCTTAGCAACTTCCACGTATATAATACGGTATTATTAACTATAACCACCATGTTGTGCATTAGATCTTCAGAAGTTATTCATCATATAACAGGAAGTTTGAATCCTTTAACCAATGTCTTCCCATTTCCCCCAACCTCCAGCCCTGGTAAACACCACTGTACTTTATATAAGTTTTGCTTTTTTAGATTTCACGTATAAGTGGAATATAGTATATGTCTTTATGTAGTATATGTCTTTATCTGACTTATTTCATTTAGCATAATGCCCTCATATTTCATCCATGTTGTTATAAATGTATGCCATTGACTTTTGACAGTAATTGTTGCTTTTATTGTATTTATTCATTTGTTTCTCTAATAAAAAGTATAGTAAGCTGCTTCTACATATCAGTTACTGTGCTAGGTATTAGGAATAAAATAATGAGAAAAATCTGGTCCTGATTTTATGGTACTTACAGTCTAGTAAGTGGTATAACAAAACACAAATATAGTATCACAACTATAATAAATGCTACAAATGTGAGATATTTTGAGCTATAGGAGCCTATCTTGGGGGGATTTGACCTATCCAGTGAGGTCAGTGATGGCTTTATTGAAGAAAATATGCTTAAAATGTGATGTGATGGAAGAATGGGATGATAACCAAGTTGGGATGCAGAGGACTTACAGAAGTAGAAGGAGTCATTTCCAGGCCTAGGGAGCAGAATAGGTTCTCAGGGGCTATAGGGAGCATGGGGGTGTATCTGAAGCATCAATGTGAAGATAAAAGTGATGAAAGATGGGGCTGGATATGTAGGAACTAAAGACGATGCAGTCCATGTTAGGGATTTTGATCTTTATTTACCTGAAAAATTAAGGAAACAGCCACTTTGGAAGATAGTTCAGCTGTTTATTGTAAAGATAAACACAATAATACCATATGATCCAGCAATCACATTCCTAAGTATTTATCCAATTCATTAAAAAATTATGTCCACATTTGACCATGAAAGTTTATAGCAACTCTATAATCACCAAAAACTGGAAGCAACTAGAATGCCCTTCAATAGGTAAATGAGTAAGGAAGCTGTGGTACATCCATACAATGGAGTGCTATTCAGTGATGAAAAGAAATGAGCTACCAATTCATATGAAGACATGGATTAATCTTAAATTCATATTGCTAAGTGAAAGAAGCCAGTCTGAAAACTCTATATATTATATTATTTCAGCTACATGATATTTTGGAAAAAGCAAAATTATAAGGCCAGTAAAAAAAAAAAAATCATTGGTTGCCAGAGGGAGGTGTGTTGGTGAAGCGCAGGGGAGTTTTTAGGGTGGTAAACCTATCATGTATGATACTGTAATAGTAGGTATATAACACCATCCATTTGTCAAAACCCATAGAACTTTATAGCACAGAGTGAACCCTAATATATGCAAATAAAAAGCCTTATATAGGAGGTTGGAGGATCTCAGAGTGGCATTCAGAATATGAAAAAAAACAGGGGTACCTTGGTGGCTCAGTCAGTTAAGCATCCAACTTAAGTTCAGGTCATGATCTCATGGCTCATGGTTCAAGCCCTGCGTGGGGCTCTGTGCTGACAACTCAGAGTTTGGAGCCTGGTTCAGATTCTGTGTTTCCATCTCTCTCTGCCTCTCCCCCGCTCATACTCTGTCTGTCTGTCTGTCTCTCTTTTTCTTTCTCAAAAATAACTAAACATTAAAAAAATAAAACAAAAAAACAAAAAACAATAAAACTGTATTACAAGTGGATGAAACAACCTCAGTGGGAAAAAAATGTTGACCTAAGTAACTTTGGAAATGAGCAGACCAAAAGCAAAAGAAGCTGTGCATAAGCATTGCACTCTAGTTTATAAAGTTGTTTACTATGGGGGTAAGGGTTAACAATTATGATATTAGTATGCATGTATAATGGAATTAAACAAGTAAATGAAGAGTGGATGGTAGAAGCCAATTTCTCATCGTTGGAGTAGAGTAGGAGTTTATAGAAAAACAAGTGGAGGATGTTAAAATAACCTAATTGGTAATAGAATCAAGTTGGAGACATCAATATAAACTCATATTTAACTTAATATAGATACAAATAGTTACCTATAGAAATATTCATAGATATGTGTATTTAACCAGGTTAGTACATAGATACATGTTCTTTTTGCTCTGTTAATTGAGAGGGCATGAAAGAAAAAAAATATCTCAGTAGCAACAGGCACATTTAGCACCCAGATCTTGGTTTCTAATAAGATTCTCCAAAAGAAGGAACAAGGGATTAATGTAGAAATTCCTGATTCTAAGACTGGGAAAATAAATATACAAATGAACCTGGAGCATCTTGTAGTGCCACAAAGTAAAGAAGGAGCAAAAATTTCACAAGGCTGATAGTGTATCAAAGGACATAGAAGCCAACTGCAAGAGCTTCCAGTGGCCAGAGATGGAACAATTTGAGCAATAAAATAAGTTAACATTGAATCATAACCCATGGAAAAAAATTAATATCCATGAATTCATATTGATATCAATAAATAATTGAATAGATCTCTGATGCAGAAAAATTCCATATAATTTATGTAGATACTCTGCCTTCAAGGAGATGGAGCATAAATTTCCACTCCAAAACGTGGGCTGCTCATAATAATTTCTCTCCAAAGAGTACAGTATGGAAAGAGCCAATAAAAAGAGTTATTTTATAGTGGAGTAATCTAACAAATATTACCTTAGGTAGGTAACCAAGGTCAACATAAACAGTGTTAAGTTATGTTGATAGTATTGACTTTTGATGTATCATGAGGAGAATAGAATTTTGCTTCTGTGATATTCCCCCCAAATCCCAGTAATGCCAGTCTAATCATGAGAAAAACACTAGACAAATCCAAATAAAAATATTATGCAAATAATTGACTAGTATTTCTCAAAATGATAATCAAGATTATCAAAAACAATAAAAATTTGAGAAACTGTCACAGTCAAAAGCAGCTTAAGGAGACATGATGATTAAATGTGATAAAGTATCCTGGATGGGATCCTGAAGAGAAAAAGGACATTAGGTAAAAATTGGGAAAGTCTGAGTGAAGTATGGAATTTTAGTTAATAATAATGAATCAGTATTGTTTCATTAATTGTAACAAGTGTACTATAATAACGTAAGTAGTTAATAGGAGAAACTGGATGATGGGTATATGGGGAATTCTGCATTATCTTAATTTTTAAAAATCAAACTGTTCTAAAAATGAAGTTTATTTTAAAAAGTTATGAAAAGTGACTAATGTATTTTATGTGGGGATGGGAAATGACGTGATGTGATCACGTATGCATTTTGAGAAGATCGTTCTGGCTTGCTGGTTCAAGACCTCTTGAGCAGCATGGGAATAAATGAAGACCAACAAAATGAGATCAAGCAGAGACTGATTATTTAGAGCTTTCTATAGCAAGAGAATCAGCCACTATCATTTGTGTTTGGACAGACACAAAGGCTGGAAGTGGAATGAGAAAACTTTATAGTGGAAAAAAAGGAGTTTCAGGCATACTTCTAATTCAAGGTTGCTGTCATGGGGGAAGATGTAGGTGGGTTAACTAGAAGTGGGACATCCTGTATGATTGGTGAGAGTTGCATATTTGACTTTCTCTGGCTGGTCCTAAGTTGGAAATGGAGAGAAATTAGGAAAGCTGCCAGTTATTAATCAAATGCTGGCCATTTGGGAACAATTCTCCCAGGGGTTATTTGGCTTTCTGGATAAATTACTGGAGAAAACATTCAGGCTTTCTGTAAGTCTAACTCAGATAGCTAGCTTCCTGGACTGGTTACTGTAGATAACATGTTGAGTTCCTGGGTAGGTTATTGTAGATTGTGGGTCACAGTTCTATTTTTATATATGGTTTGGTCATTGTTTGAACATTCAGTCTCTTAGCAGTAGCATGAGATCTCTGGGTGCTTGGACTCTGCATGGATTTGAAAAGAAGAGGAGTTAATGCTCAAGAAATGAGTAGTACCTAAAACTGTAAGCTGAGCATGAGTCTATCTTGAGCTTTGAAAATGTACCTGGGGAACCTGGCTGACTCAGTGGTAGAGCATGTGACTCTTGATCTCAGAATCTTGAGTTCCAGCCCTACATTGGGTGTGGAGCCTACTTAAAAAAAATGTATCTGACCTATAATGCTACCAACAAAAGCAGTAAAGCTGATGATTTTACCTGTGGGGCCCTCTTTAATTTTTGATGTTACAGCCTTTTTGGTGGCTCATACTCTTTGGGGCATCTCCCTAAATCAGATGCCCCATTACTCAGGGGCCATTCTCCCCAGCTTTTGCTGATCCTGCTATTTAGAATTCAAGAGTACCAAACCACCCATGATTTCTCCTGTCTTTCTTCTCATCCCCTACCGTCCAGTCCAGGAGGCAGAATTGTGAGGGTAATAAGCTGGTCAAAAAACTCACACAAGCAATGTTTTTATAGAAGAGGGCTAGAAATCTCTCTTACTCAGATACATACTGCATTTTCACTCAGTAGCAGGCTTCTTGTAATTTGACCCAGGAGAATAATTTAAATTACATAGATTTGATCCCAGCAGGAGAGGAGGGTAGGATATGATAGTGGAAGGAGATATTTGAAGGCAAGCATGACAAGTATGGATCTGTGGTCCTCAAATAAGACTGCATATAGTCACCTACCTATTTTGTTTATCTTTAGGATGGCCCTATGACCTAAATTGACTGTTTTAAGCACTTTTCTGAATTTTCTTAAATTCCTAAAATGTGCCTGTGAGACTTAAAATTAGACATTCCATTTTCAGGAATGTCCCAGAATATTTGAAATTTTGTTCACTTCCAAACAATTGGTATTTATAAAAGTTCTCTTATAAATTTAGTGATGTCTTTATTCTGTTTCCATTAATCCCTAGCTTCTTTTCCCTCCTTGCCTGTCAAACAGAAAACAAACAAACAAACAAAAAGTGGTTATACCCTGAAGCAGTAATCCAGAATAACAGCTGATATGGCCAATTAAAGTCATTCATTTTTATTTCCCCCAATCCAACACATTGCACCTATTTCAGTTTCATGGAGTGGGCAGGAAGGAAAAGTGATTTTGAAACCGATTTACCAAAACTTTCTCAGAAGCAGATCCCAAGTGAAGATAAAACAATCTGCTCAGCCCCTTCACCTTAAAATCAACCTAAAAAACTCCCTAAGTGTTTCCTTGGTTGTCTCACTGGCATGCTTGTGTTACCTCAAGATACTATCTCTGGACCATTTCAACCCACCCCAGGTTGTATGACCAGAGTTAAAAGGAAGGTAGTGACATTTTGCTAGCTACCCAAGGCCACCAAGTGGTCATCATGAGAAACATGATGACTTTCAAATACAGCAGAAAAGAGACATAAAGAGAAGTTAACTACTGTAAAGAGATGTATACAAATGAGAATCCTGCCTTTGCTTTCAAGCCATGAGGCACTGACTCATTTTATTTTCAAAATTGTAGCTAATGATCTGGACAGAGAAAATAAGAGATGAGATCCAAACACTCTCAAATAATTGGGAGAGGAATTAAATGAATTTCTCTTTAGAGCTTGGAGCTCAACCACACACACTTTACGTCCTGCACTTTTATGATTCATTATATGGACTGTTAATGAACAGCAATAATTCTACCAGTATGTGTTATGAAGAGGAAAGGCTACCTTACTTATTTCACTTCCAAAATATTTTTGTTTGCTGTGCATTTCCAGAAGGTATTTTTTCCTTCCGCAAAAGGGTCAAGCAGAAACATTGATGTAAGTCCTGTTTGTGGCAATTTGGGGTAATTTCCAACATTTGCACTAAAATGTAGTCTTAACTCAAGTTTTCTTTCTTCTAAGGGGACACCATTAATCAAAATATGATTTCTTATCCTCCAGGACACAAACACAAATATTATTGGATAAGCTGAGCCTATTGGTTACATAAGAGGAAAAGGAAAAAGGGAGAGCAGCAGGAGGGGTTAAAATGAAACTGTCCATAACAAAAGGGTCTTTTAATTTATAATTCTTTTACATTTGCATGCACATGGACAGAAGCCCCGTAACTGTCTCCACAAGACATATGTTATACACTTATTTATTTCTTTATTTCCCAATGTACTTGGCAGAGTGGTTTACATATAGAAGGTTGCTTGCATGAATATTACACAACAATCTTGGGAAACTGAATTTGGCAATGATTTTAGCATAGACCTAAAGGGAGGAGGTCATTAGCATTTATTTGGTAGTACTGACTCTAGATTAATGTTATTAGCACCTTCTGAATATGCAATTTAGCTTGAAATTCAATGTTCTTCACAATTGGGTACTGGTTTTATAAATGAATCTCCTATTTCCCAGCATGAAAACTCTATTGGAGTCAACCTTTCTGTTTATCGAAGAATGTCATATGAGATACAGCCACTGCAGAGAACAGTATGGAGGTTCTTCAAAAAATTGAAAATAGAAATAACATATGATCCAATAATTCAATTATGTATTCATCTGAAGATAAGGGAAAAATAATTTGAAATGATATATGCATCCTATGTTTATTGCAGCATTATTTACAATAGCCAAGATATGGAAGCAACCTAAGTGTCCATCAATAGACGATTGGAAAAGAAAGATGTGTGTGTGTGTGTGCATGTGTGTGTGTGTAATGGAATATTACATAGCCATCAAAAGGATGAGATCTTGCTATCTGACCCAACATGGATGGACCAAGATGGTATTATGTTAAGCACAGTAAGTTGGTCTGAAAAAAGACAAATAGCATAAGATTCCACTCATAAATGGAATACAAAAATGAATAAACAAAAAGCAGAATCAGACCTATAAAAACTGATGATTGCCAGTAGGGAGGTAGGTGGAGGGTTGGGCAGAATGGGTGAAAGGGAGAAGGAGATACAGGGTTCCAGTTATGGAATGAGTAGGTCACAGAAATAAAAGGCACAGCATAAAGAACACAATCAATGATATTGTAATAGTGATGTTATGGTACAGGTGATAGCTACACTTGTGCTAAACATTGCATAATGTATAAACTTGTTAAATCACTAACTTGTATACCTGAAACTAATGTAACGTTGTGTTAACTATACTCACAGGATATAAAATCGATGTACAGAAATCGGTTGCATTTCTATACACCAATAATGAAGCAGCAGAAAGAGATATCAAGGAATTGATCCCATTTACAATTGCACCAAGACTCCTAAGATACCTAGGAATAAACCTAACCAAAGAGGTAAGTGATCTGTATGCTGAAAACTATAGAAATCTTATGAAATAAATTGAAGAAGACACAAGGAAATGGAAAAACATTCCATGCTTATGGATTGCAAGAACAAATATTGTTAAAATGTCAATGCTACCCAAAGCAATCTGCAGATTCAATGCAATCCTTATCAAAATAACACCAGCATTCTTCACAGAGCTAGAACAAATAATCTTAAAATTTGTATGGAACCATAAAAGACCCCAAATAGCCAAAGTGATGCTGAAAAAGAAAAGCAAAGCTGGAGGCATCACAATTCCAGGCTTTAACCTGTATTACAAAGCTGTAATTATCAAGACAGTATCGTATGGGCACAAAAACAGACATATAGATTAATGAAATAGAACAGAAAACCCAGAAATTGACCCACAAATATATGGCCAACTAATCTCCGACAAAGCAGGAAAGCATATCCAATGGAAAAAAAGACAGTCTCTTTAGCAAATGGTGCTGGGAGCACTGGACAGCAACATGCTGAAGAATGAAACTGGACCACTTTCTTACACTGTACACAAAACTAAATTCAAAATAGATGAAAGCCCTAAATGTGAGACAGGAAACCATCAAAATTCTACAGGAGAAAACAGTCAGCAACCTCTTTGAGCTGGGCCGCAGCAACTTCTTACTAGACATGTCTCTGGAAGCAAGGGAAATAAAAGCAAAAGTGAACTATTGGGACCTCATCAAGATAAAAAACTTATACTCACTTTTTTTAAAAATGTAAAAAAAGAAAAAAAAACAACCACCAAAATATATGTAATGTGAATACCTACTTTCACATTTTTACTTGTGTTATATCTACTCCATGACCTAGAATGTCCTTATTCTTTCTCTGAGCTCCATCTATCTACATGTTTCTTAGATTTTAAAGCTCAGATCACATCACATCACATCTTCTCCAAATGTTTTTTTCCTAATATTTGACGCTAACACACGCTCACTGTTGTGACCTCCTTTGACCTGAGAGTCTGTACCATTTTGTTTTTAGCAGAAACAGTGGTAGGCAGTGACCTCTTACTTACCTCTAGACACTGACCATTGTCTATAGTGAACACAAATTTAGTGTCTGATTCAGACTACATATGTGTTTTGTTTGGCATGCATAGGTCTTTAAATTAAGCCAACATTTTAAAAGTGAGAGATCTAACATTTAAAAAATAAACATTCCTAGTTTCTTTTGAAAATCAGAAGATTTGGCAATCCTGGATTTGCATTTTCATTTGCCAGCAATTAACTGGAACTGAGTAGTATTGCCCCATTTATATTGGCTATTTACCCTATACCTGTCTTTCCTTGTTCATATATATTACCTGCTTGATTCCTTTCTGTTTGTGTTTGGAACCTGTACTCTTAGACCTAGGGTAAATATTTGAATATTCCTTCTTTAGATGACTTCACAGGACTTGTCTTTAGCCTAAAATACTTTCTTGACAATACTAGCTCTTTTAGGTTCAAGTAAATCAACTACTTTATTGCTTTTTAGATTGATATAATCATTTATTTGCAATTATAAATCTGCACTGTCTAATGCAGTGCTTACCACATTTATGGAGGGTGAGATATGTCACAATATTCCATCTACAAGCTAGAGAACAAGGAAAGTCAGTGGTATAATTCATTCCCAGTCCAAAGCCTGAGAACCAGGAAAATCAATAGTGTAAATTTCAGTCTGAGGCTGAATGCTTGAGAACTTGGAAAGGGGGATCTGCTAGTATGAGTCCTGAAGTCAGAAGGCCTGAGAACTAGAAGCTCTGATGTCTATGGGCAGAAGATGCAAGTCCCATCTCAAGAAGAGAGAGAGGTTCCAGTTCATGGTGGTGATACAGAAGAAACATGAACTCACCTCCTCTCATGGACATACTGAATCTATATCTGTATATGGAACATTTTCCCTGAAGAAACCCAAAACTAGCTGAGCAATTCCTACAAGTCAAGCAAATGAGAAAAAAATATGTATATCCAAATGGGTAAGTGAGGGTGAAACAATCTTGTCAAAAACCCCACAATCAGGAAGGAACTCAAATACCAAGCCTCTCCCTGAAAAGTGAAGGGCTTGACCCCACATTTGGCACCCCGAATTTTTTTAAGTAGGCTTGATACCCAGTGCAGAATCCAATGCAGGGCTTGAACTCACGACTCTGAGATCAAGACCCGAGCTGGGATCAAGAGTTGGATGCTTAACAAACTGCACCACCCAGGCACCCTTGCAATCCCAACTTTTAAGACCTGAACCTAAGAGGTGAGTCCCCAAAACGTCTAGCTTTGGAAGCCAAAGATGCTTGTGTCTATTACACCCATAAGGCTATAGTGAAATGAGAGACAATTCTTAAAGGGTTCACATAGATTCTCCAGGGCCCAGTGTTGATGAACTTGACTGAAATGTCCACAGTCTTTGTATGAAAGAGGTTTGTTTTCTTATCTTAAAGCTCTGACCTGAGGGGAAAGCATTTACTTTAACATATAGTTAGGGGCCTGTTGAAATACTCTCCCAAAACCATGAAGCCAGTGAGTGCCCTCTTTGCACTTTCTGCCTTGCTACAGGTCCCTGGTAACTTCCAGAAAGGAGTTTGTGAACACATCTAGATCCTTGATTTTTTTTTCTGCTGCTGCCCAGAGGAAATCCCTTGATTGTCTGGCTCTGGTGGCTTTTGGGGCTTACATTCATGGGTCCAACAGAACCATAGCAAACAGAGAGTTCTTAAGCAGCTATACTCCAGGGCACCAGAGAGACAATAGACTGAAACATTCAGTCTTCTGTGAAAGATTCCTATTAGTTTATCTTCATGACTTGGCCTGAGGGAGAGCCTTGTAATCAAACACACATCTAAGGGCTAACTATAACCCATTACATAGACCTCATAGCGTGGGTGCTATTTTTGTGCATTCCCTCTGCTTCACTCCAGGTTCCCGATATTGTCTGAGAAAATAAAAAAACAAACTTGTGTTCCCATCTGGTGCTCCAGGTTTTATGGCTGCTGTCCAGAAGACACACCCTTTAATAGCCTAGCTCCCTTGTTCAGTGGGTTGAGCTTGCATTTTCAGGTTCAATGGGACAGTGGCAAACAAAGAAGCAATTCTTAAAATGGCTATCACCTCAAGGCTCAGTGCAGAGGACAAAAAGAAAAATTCCCATCTTCCAGTCTTCCCTGGAAAAATGTACATTTGCATACCTTAAAAGCTGCTGCATGTAGATCTGGCTTCCAATCAGCCTGACTCTAGATGCTGACTGAGATTCTCCCTTATGGGACATTGATGGGTCTTGGCATACCCTCAACTACTGGGAACCATTAAGAACAAAGTAAGCTGTTTGGATAATCACACAGGGTTGAGAAACAACCAAGAGCTAGGGCACAGATGAACAATAAGGTTCATACTATACACAAGCCCATTGTTTCAAGACTGTGAGAAATAGCTGTTTTATCTGATGCATACAAAACTAAACAGAGTTAAGGAAAGTGAATACCAGGGGAATATGTTCCAAACACAGAATAATATAAAACATACACAAAAGACTGTAAATAAATAAAGTGATTTACCTGATAAAGAGTTCAAAGTACTGGTCATAAATATACTCACTGATGTCAGGAGGGCAATACATGAACAAAGTGAGAATTTCAAAGAAGAGATATAAAATAAAAGAAAGCACCAAATAGAAGTCACAGGGCTAAAGAATACAATAACTGTACTGAAAAATAAAGTAGGGAGGTTAAGTAACAGACTAGATGAAACAGAAGAAAGGGACAGTTAACTCAAAAACAGGGAAGTAGAATGCATCCATCATAACAGCAAAAACCAAAAAAAAAAGTAAAATACTGAATATAACTTAAGGGACTTAAGGAGTAACATCAGATGGACCAACATTCTCATTATAGAGGTCCCATAAGAAGAAAAAGAAAAAGGGGAAGAAAAATTATTTGAAGAAATAATGGCTGAAAATGTTCCTAACCTTGGGAAAGAAACAGATACCCAGATCCAGGAAGCCATGAGAGTTTAAATTAAGATGATTCCAAAGAGGCCCACACCAAGACACATTATATAGTGTCAAAACTTAAAGACAAGGAGAAAAATTTAAAAGCAGCAAGAAAAAAACAATTTGTTATGTGCAAGGGAACTCCATAAGACTACCAACAGATTTTTTAGCCAAAAATTATCAGGCCAGAATGGAGTGACAAGATATATTCAAAGTTATGAAAGAAAAAACCCTGCAAACCAGGAATACTCTTCCCAGCAAAATTGTTCTTCAGAATTGAAGGAGAGATAGACCGTTCTAGACCAACAAAAGTGAAAGGAGTTCATTACCACCAGATCAGTCTTACAAGAAATGTTAAAGGGACTTCTTTCAGCTAAAATAAAAGGGCACAAATTGGTAACAGGAAAGCATATGAAAATGTAAATCTCACTAGCAAATGTAAATATATTGCAAAACCCATAATAATCTAATGTTGCTAAGGTGGTGAGTTAATCACTTATGAAAGTATAGTATAAAGGTTAAAAGACAATGTACATAATTTATTAATATATACACAAGATAATAGATGTAAATTGTAACATCAAACACATAAAAGATGAGGGGTAGTAAAAATGTAGAGTTTTGGAATGCATTCAAACTTAAATTGTTATCAACTTAAAATCGATTATTATAAATAGAAGTTGTTTCATGTAAGCTTCATGGTAATGACAAAGCAAACCTATACTAGAAACACACAAGATAAAAAGAAAGGAATGTAATCACATCACTATAGAAAATCATCAAATCACAAAGGAAAAGAACAAGAGAATAAACAAAGAATTACAAAATAACATGAAAACAATGAACAAATGCAATAATTCTGTACCTATCAGTAATTACTTTAGACGCAAATGCTTCAATCGAAAGACAGATTGGCTGGGGTGCCTGGTGCATCAGTTAAGTACCCTACTCTTGATTTCTGCTCAGGTCATGATCTCACAGTTCATGAGTTCAAGTCCTACATTGGGCTTTGCACTGATGGCAAGGAGCTTGCTTTGGATTCTCTCTGTCTCTCTGTCTCTCTCTCTGCAACCCCCCTCAAAATAAATAAATAAACTTTTTTTAAGAAAAGATTGGCTGAATGGATAAAAAAAACAAGACCCCTGTGATGTCTGGGTGGCTCAGCCAGTTAAGGATTTGACTCTTGATCTCAGCTTAGGTCTTGACCTCAAGGTTGTGAGGTCAAGCTCCACTTTGGGCTCCATGTTGGTCATGAAACCTACTTAAATAAAAAAACCAAAAACAACAACAGCAACAACAAAGAAACAAGACCTATGTATTTTCTGCCTACAAAAAACATATACAGGATATTCCATCCTAAAGCAGCAGAATATACATTTCTCTCAATCACAAATGGAACATTCTCCAGGATAGATCATATATTAGGCCATAAGAAAAGTCATAATAAAATTAAGTAGATTGAATTCAAACCCAATGTTATAATACTAAAAATCAATTACAGATGAAAATGGAAAATTCACAAATATGTGGTGATTAAACACCATGCTTCTGAAAAATCAATGGGTCAAGGAAGAAATAAAGGAGAAATCAAAAAAATTTCTTGAGAAAAATTAAAGTGGAAATGTAATATACCAAGAGTTGCAGAATTCAAAATCAATATACAAAAACCTGCTGTACACCTATACAATAGTAATGAACTCTTAGAGAGAGAAAGCAAGAAAACATTCCCACTTAAAATTGCATCAAAAACATAAAATATCTAGGAATAAATTTAGCCAATAAGTTAAAATACCTCTTACCCTGAACACTGTAAAACACTGATGAATCAAATTGAAGAAGACACAAATAAATGGAAAAATATATCATGTTTATGAGCTGGAAGAATTAATATTGTTAAAACGTCCATGCTACCCAAAGCAATTTACAAATGCAATGCAATCCCCATAAAAATTCTACTGACAATATTTATACAAATGTAACAAAAAATTTGTATTGATTCATAGAAGACCACAAATAACCAAAGCAATTTTGAGAAACACAAAGTTAGAAACATCAGACTTCCTTATTTCAAACTATATTGCAAAGATATAGTAATCAGAAGAGTATGGTATTAGCATAAAAACAGACCAATAGATCAAAGGAACAGAAGAGAGGGCCTAGAAATAAACCAATGCAAATACTGTCTAGTAATTTATGACAAGGGAGACAAGAATATACAACAGAGAAAGAACAGTCTCTTCACTAAATGATGCTGAGAAAACTGGACCACCGCATGTATAGAATGAAACTGGTCCACTATTATACCATACACAAAAAAATAAAATAGATTAATGACTTGATCATAATACCTAAAACCATAAAACTCCTAGAAGAAAACATGGGTGAACTCCTTGACATTGGTCTTGACAATGATTTTTTGGATTTGACACCAAAAGCAAGGGCAAAGAAACCAAACCAAACAAAAAACAAATGAGGCTAAATCTAATGAAAAATCCTCTGCGTAGTAAAGGAAACAATCAACAAAATGAAAATGCAACCTATAGAATGGGATCAAATATTTGCAAATCATGTATCTGATAAAGGGTTAATATCCAAAATAATGATTTTATGCAACCCAATAGCAATAATCTCAATCTAATTAAAAAGTCTGAATAGATATTTCTCCAATAAAGACACCAATAGCCCAAGAGATGCAGAAAAAGATGCCAAACATTACTAACCATCAGGGAAATGCAAATCAAAACCACAATGAAATATCACTTAATATTAATGGCTATTAATATTAATTAACCATTTTATTATTTAGTACACTAAATAATAATGGCTATTATCAAAAGGACAAAAAGAACAAGTGTTGTTGAAGATAGGCAGAAAAGGGAACTCTTGTGCTCTATTGATGGATAAGTAAACTGTTGAAGCCACTATGAAAAACAGTATGAAGGTTTCCCTTAAAAATAAAAATTGAACTAAGATACGATCCCACAATTCTGCTTGTTATTTATCTAAAGGAAACTAAAACACGAACTTGAAAAGATATCTGCACCCCTATGTTCAGTGAAGCATTATTTACACAAATGTAGTCCAGGAAGCAACCCAAACATTCATGAATGAATGAATTGATAAAGAAAATGTTGCATATACACACAACGGAATATTATTCAGTCATAGAAAAGAAGGAAATACTGCCATTTGTGGCAACATAGATGAACTCTGAGAACATTATGCTAAGTGAAATAGTCAGATACAGAAAGACAAATACTATATGATCTCACTTATATGTAGAATCTAAAAACAACAACAAAAACCAAACTTGTAGGTAAAGAGATCAGACTGGTAGTTTGATGGTTTTCAGAGGCCAGAAGTGAGAATGGGGGGCAAAATAGGTGAATGTGGTCAACAAGTACAACTGTCCTGTTATAAAGTAAATAATTCTTGTGGATGTAATGTATAGCATGGTGACTATACTTAATAATGCTGTATTGTAGATTTTAAAGATACTAAGAGAGTAGGTCTTAAAAATTTTTATTACAACAAAAATTTTGTAACTATGTATGGTGATGAATGTTAACTAAATTTCTTCTAGTGTTCATTTCGCAATACATTCATATATCAAATCATTATGTTATACACTTGAAACTAATATAGTGTTGTATGTCAATTATATCTTAATTAAAAATTGAGAGAGAAGGAGCTCCTGGGTGGCTCATTCAGTTGAGTGCTGGATTTCAACTCAGGCCATGATCTCAGGCTTTGTGAATTTGAGCCCCACACCGGGCTCTCTGATGTTAGCACAGAGCCCACTTCATAGTCTCTGTTCTCCCATCTCCCTACTCCTCCCCTGCTCTCTCTCTCTCAAAAATAAACATCTAAAAAACTTGAGAGATAAAATTTGCCCTTTTTCTGCCTTTTTGGTCTATTCAGGCCCTCAAGAGATTGGATAATGACCACACACAAACTGGTGACAGGCAGATGTTTTTGGTCAGTCTACTGATTCAAGTGCTAACCTCTTCCAGAACTATCCTCACAGATGCACACAAAAATAGTGTTTTGTCAGTTATCTGGGTATCCTGTATCCCAGTTAAGTGGACACATACAATTAGCAATTACAATTTCCATTATCACAGTATGTTCTAAGACAAAAGCTTGGACTCTATCTTCACCTAGCCAGCCTTGCTACCACCCATCCCTACAACAAGTCAAAAATTAATCTTCCATAATTATAAATATTGGTTAGAAATAGTACCCTTCTACTGATTCCAGTTTTCTATGGCTCCTACAAAGCAATCATACTAGCTATATTTTGATGATACAGCTGGTTTAATAAATGGTTCAATATCCAATTTGCATAGAAATTGCATTTTATTCCTACCTTGGCTTCTGACCTGTTGATTAGATGTTCCACATGGTCTGACTTGTATGTTTAGGCAATGAATATATAAGTAGAAAGGCAGACTCAGGATCAGTATGTTAATTTTAATCAAAAATCATAATTAATATGATATAATTGATAACAACTACTAATTATTTTTTTAAAAATTTTTAACGTTTATTCATTTTTTTGAGAGACAGAGAGAGACAGAGCATGAGCGGGGAAGGGGCAGAGAGAGGGAGACACAGAATCCGAAGAAGGCTCCAGGCTCTGACCTGTTAGCACAGAGCCCAATGCAGGGCTCGAACTCACAAACTGAGAGATCATGACCTGAGCTGAAGTCAGACGCTCAACTGACTGAGCCACCCAGGCACCCCAACTACTAATTACTTTTAATTAATTAATTTATTTTTAATTGTGGTAAAACATATCATAACACAAAATTTACCATCATAACCATTTTTAACTATACAGTTCAGTAATATTAACTACATTCACATTGTTGGGCAACAGAACTACAGAACTTTTTCATCTTGTAAAACTGAAACTCTATATCCATTGAGCACCAATTTCCCATTTCTCCCTCCCCCCAGTCCTTGGAAACCACAATGTTATGTTTTGTTTCTATGAATTTTACTCTTTTAGATACCTCATGTATGTGGAGTCATGGTTATTATCTTTTTGTTACTGGATTATTTCACTTAGCATAATGTCCTCAAAGATCATCCACGTAGTAGAACAACCACTAATTATTGAGCATCTACATGGTGCTAGGAAATTTCTACAAATTATCTTATTTAGCCATCACAGCATCCCCACAATATTAGTTTTATTTTTCCATTTTACAGTTAAAGTAAATAAGGCTCAAACCAGTTAAGTGACTTTCCCAAGGATAACCCAACCAAATGTGATCCAGAGCACTCAAGTGTATTTTCTTCAAATCCCTTGTTCTTTCCATTAGGTTACTATGTGGAGGGCCATGTTGTGTTAATCAATATCCATAGGAAAGACAACCAAAACTAAGTCTATTGACCAAGTAAATTTTCTGCTTCCCTAACAACTAATCATTTGTTTTGTTTTAATTGGGGCAAGTGGACATATGTGTGTGGATTTTTTGAAGAGATACTGATAACAAACAGCAATAGGCTCTCAAAAACTGCAGGCCTGGAGTTTTTATAATAAAACTGTAACATTTCAAATTTAAATGGACAAAGGATTTTGGACATATGTTGGTCTAGATGTAAATAATGAAACACTGAGCATTATACAGATAGAACAGAGGTTGTCAAACACTCTGAATTCATGGCTCATGAATAACTACCAACAACTTTGAAAAAGCCTAAATAAGAGGCATCAAAGATGACAGAAGCGCAGGAGGACTCTAAGCTCATCTTGTCCCATGAACATAACTGGATAACTGTCAAATCATTCTAAATACCCCAGAAATTGACCTGAAGACTGACAGAACAAACTCCACAACTAAAGGGAGAGAAGAGGCCACAGTGAAGAAAGTAGAAAGTGAGAAGACATGATTTAAAGGAGAAACAGATCACAGGTCCTGCAAGGGAGGGACACATAGTCATGGAAAAGGGCGAGAGAGAGGAGCACATGGGGACATCCACAAGGAGAACATTTCCCCAAAGTCATTGGCTTAGAAAATGAGAGGGGCTAAATTTCATGAGTTCTTGCAACCAGTGGAGCTTAAAGCCTGGAGTCAGTGGGTTTGGCTGGGATAGAGCCCAGAGGGCACTGCCCTGCTCCTGGAGAGAAGGCAGGAAAATAATTTGTGGACAGACAGCATTGAAACAGCAAAGTGAGGAACCCCTGGGGCACGCAGTGCAGAGATTATTAACTCATATTGGGGAGTGTCCCTGGGAGGCAATGTTCACAGAGACACCTCTGTTGTAATAGGAAAGCTGGCCAGGTGCCATTTCTCTACCCCGCCCCTCAGCATAAACACAGAGCCATCTGTGGGAGGCAGCTCAATGCCAATACTGGCTGACAAACTTGCTTACACCAAGCCTCACCACCCCCCCCCCTGCAGTCTGGCAGGACTGCCCTTCTCAGTCAAACTTGCCTAAGTCACAAAATGGCAGACCCCTCCCCCAGAAGACCAGCCACACCACATATCTAAAGCCTGGAGTTTTAATGGTCAGCACACATGGCTGAGATAGCCCCAGGAGAGCACTATGCTGCCCCTGGAGAGAAGGCAGACAAACAACCTGGGGGCAGACAGTGTGGAAACAGCCATCTGAAAAACTCCTGGGGCACACAGTGGGAAGATTATCCACTCTTCTAGGAACACTTCCCTGAGAGGAAGCATTCAGGGAGATACCTCTTTGGGGAACAAAGGAGCTGGCTAGCACCAGACACCATTTCCCTTCCCCACCCCTCAACATAAGCACAGAGCCATTGAAGGGAAGTAGCTCAGCATGGACACTAGCTGCTCAACTTGCTTACAGCAAGACCCCTCCCCCCCACCCAGTGAATTGCCCTTCTCAATCAAGCTTGCCTCAGTCCCAGTGTGACAAGTCCCTCCCCCAGAAGACCAGCACAGACCCCTGCCAAAACCATGTTACCCAACCAGAGAGTTCTGCAGGGCCACATCTCTAGTGGAGGTGTTGTCAGGTTTCATTTCAGACAAGAGAACACCTAGGTAAAACTAACACACTCAGGCCAGGGACCAAACACTGCCCACTGCAGACAAGGAGAGCCTCTGCAGATGACTATCCTGAAGAATAAAGCAGCCAAAATACAACCACAGACCACAAACAGCACATACCAGAGACACTCCCTGAGGTGCCAGGCCCTAAGCACTAAAGAGATCTCTTCTTCATAAGGCCATTACTTTCAGAAGTATGAGACATAACTGTCTTTTCTAACACAGAGAAGAAGGAAGAGACTTAGACAAAATGCCAAGATAGAGGAATTCAACCCAAATGAAAGAACAAGATAACACTATGGCCAGAGATCTAAGCAAAACAGACATAGGTAACATACCTTATTGAGAATTTAAAGCAACAGTTGTAAGGATACTAACTGGGCTTGAGAAAAGAATAGAAGACATAAGGAAGTCCTTTACAATGGAGATAAAGTGATAAAAAAAGAAACAGAGATGAAAAATGCAATAAATGAGATTGGAAACAGGCTTCATGCAAAGAACAGCAGGCTGGAAGAAGCAGAGAAAATAATTAGTAACCTAGAAGACAAAATAATGGAAAATAATGAAGTTGAATAAGAGAAAGAAAGAAGAATTCTGGAACATAAGAATAGACTTTGGGAACTCAATGACTCCGTCAAACATATTAACATTCATATTAAACAGGTGCCAGAAGAAGAAGGGGAAAAGGGAGCAGAAAATTTATTCAAGAAATAATGACAGAAAACTTCCTAATCTGAGGAAGGAAACAGACATCGAGATCCAGGAGGCACAGCAAACTCCCATCAAAGTCAACAAAAGCAGGCCAACACCAAGACATATTGTAATTAAATACACAAAATATAGTGGTAAAGAAAAATCCCAATAGCAGCAAAACAAACGAAGTCCTTAACTTTCAAGCAAAGATCCATAAGGCTAGCTGCAGATTTCGCAACAGAAACTTGGCAAGCCAGAAGGGAGTGGCATGATATATTCAAAGTGCTGAATGGAAAAAAAAAACTGCAGCCAAGAATATTCTATCCAGAAAGGCTCTCATTCAGAAAAGAAGGATAGATAAAGAATTTCCAAACAAAGAAATTTCCAAAGAAAGAAAAAGTAAAGGAGTTTATGACCAATAAACCAGCCCCGCAAGAAATATTAAAGGGGACTCTGAGTGAAAAGGAGAGACCAAAAGTGACAAAGACAAGAAAGGAACAGAGAAAATCTCCACAGACAATGACAAAACAAGCAATAAAATGTCACTAGATACATATCTATCAATAATTACTCTGAATGTAAAAGTACTAAACGCTCCAATTAAAATACATAGGGCATCAGAATGGATTAAAAAATTGACCCACCTATATGTTGCCTACAGGATACAAATTTCAGACCCCAGAATACCTGTGCACTGAATGTGAGGAGGTGGAGAAACACTTGTCATGCAAATGGATGACAAAATAAAGCCAGAGTAGCAATTCTTATATTGAAAAACCTAGATGTTTTTGTTCTTGTATTGTTTTTATGCTGCTTTGATATCAAGGTAGTCCTGGTCTCATGGAATGACTGAAGGTGTTCTCTCTATTCCATTATTTGTAAGATTTTGATAAAGATTGTCATTAATTATTATTAAAATGTGTGTTGGAATTCACCAATGAAACTATGTGGTCATAGGGTTTTCTATGTGGGGAGATTTTTGATTCTTAATACAAATTTCATTCTTGTTACTGGTCTAAGAAAATTTTCTATTTCTTGAACTCAAGATTCATGATTCAATTGTATTAACTTGTGTGCTCTTAGGAATTATCTGTTTTTTTGGTCTAAATTATCTGATTTGTTATTACCCTAAGGACACTGTAGAATTAAATGACATAAAATGTGTAAAGTCAGCATAGCATTGGCTAATAAAAGGTGCTCAATAAATATTGGCTATTATTAACATTCTAAAGTTCTCTATTGATATTATTTCTCTAAAACTAAAAGAGGCAGTAAAGGTAATTAAGAGTTTTACTCTGTAGATGGGGAGAAAGATTTCAAAGAATCACAATTCAGAGATGAAAAAACTATTCCCAATTCCAGTGTACTTCTAAATTAACTATTTAGAAATTACAAAGAATTTACAAAAATAGAAAGAATTATATAATCCTATCATGGCCTTTTAAGCCTAATTAAATAACCTAAAGAAAGTCTTATCATTGAATTAATCAATCAGTTTTCAATAATGCCTTGGATTTTACTTCCCACTAGGCCTTCTGTTTTCAGCTCTTTGCAGGCAATACAGTCTCATGCTTTAGCCAGGGATATGGGGATTTGGGGGTCTTCTTCAGGCTATCCTGAATGGATATGTGGAGAGCTTATCATATCTGTCTCATTTCCCATACCTCCCTGTTAAACTTGAGGCCAGTCTGCTAGTCCACTGCTTACTGCAACCTCATGCTATAATACTAGGGCATATTCTAAATTGTCTAACTGGTAGCCACTATTATTCGCATTTTGTTTTGTGGTCATAACAAATACATACAAAATAAATATTCACCTAATCTCAATTAGAAAAATAAGTTATCTCATTTGTTAGTTTATAACTGTTTATACTAATCTGTTATCACATTAGGTATTTATTTTTTTACAAGTTTTTCTTAAATTCCAGTTAGTTAGGGCACCCGGGTGGCTCAGTCTGTTAAGTGTCCAACTCTTGATTTCAGCTCAGGTCATGATCTCACAGTTCGTGATTTCAAGCCCCGTGTTGGGCTCTGTGCTAACAGTGCAGAACCTGCTTGGGATGCTCTCTCCTCCTCTCTCTCTCTGCCCCTCCCCCACTTGTGCGCACGCTCGCTCGCTTTCTCTCTCTCTCTCAAAATAAATAAATAAACTTAAAAAAAATATTTACAAGGGGAGCCTGAGTGGCTCAGTCGGTTAAGTGTCTGATGTCAGCTCAGGTCATAATCTCCTAGTTCGTGGGTCCAAGACCCGCCTCCGGCTCTGTGCTGATAGCTTGGAGCCTAGAGCTTGCTTCAGATTCTGAGCCTCCCCCTCTCTCTCTGCCCCTTTCCCACTTGTGCTCTGTCTCTATCTCTCAAAAATAAATAAAATATTTTTAAAACAGTTAAAAATATTTTTAAAAATTCCACTTAATTAAGATACAGTGTAATATTAGCCTCAGTGGAGAAATTAATTCATCAATTACATAAAACACCTAGTGCTCATTGCAAGTGCTCTCCTTAATATCCATCACCTATTTGACTGATTCCCCCACCTACCTCCCATCCAATAACCCTCAGTTTGTTTTCCATACTGAAGACCCCATTTTCTGGTTTATCTCTCTTTTTGTTTTTCCTCTATGTTCATCTGTTGTGTTTCTTAAATTCCACATATGAGTGATCATACGGTATTTGTCTTTCTCTGACTTATTTCACTTAGCATAATACTCTCTAGCTCAATCCACTGACAAATGGACAAAATTTCATTCTTTTTTTATGGTTGAGTAATACTCCATTGTGTGTGTATGTATATATATATATATATATATATATATATACTCGCACAGAAGAGTAATTTCCCCTCATGCATCCCAGGCATTTTTCAGATTATTGTTTTCATGCTGTCTGTCTCCCAGTCACTTGTTTGCCTGGAGCAGAGCAGTGCAGTTTGGGCTCTATCTCAGCCAAGCCTACTGACTTTTAAAACTCGAAACTTTAGTGACATGGTGTGTCAGGGACCTGCACTGGTCTTCTAGGGGAAGGTCTTGCTGCTCTGGGAGTGATGCATGTTTCACCAAGAAGGGTAGTCATGCCAGAGCGCAGGAGCATGGGATTTGGAGAAAATAAGACTAAACAGCCAGTGTCTGATTTAGCTGCCTTCAGTATGTGTCTCTGCACACATGCTGAGGGACGGGTGAGGGAAATGGCACCTGTCAGCTCTTTTGTTCCCTGAGAGGTGAGTCTGCGAACATCACCTCTCATAGATGATCTCCATCCAAGAAGAGTGAACAGTTTCTCCCCATGCGCCTTAGATAATCCCCAGATTGTGCCATCAGTCAGCCCCTGGGCAGCTTGCCGGCCTTCTCTCCAGGAGTAGGAAAGCACCCTCAGGGCTCTATCCCAGCCAAGCATACAGACCTCTAAAACTCCTGTCTTTGAGCCCCACTGTTTGCAAAAACTCATGAAAATCAGCTCCTCTCATTTTCCCAGCCAATGGTTTTGGGGAAGTGTTCTCTTTGTGCATATCCCTGTGCATTTCACGGCCTCTCGCCTTTCTCCTTGACCAGCACTCCCTACCTTCTGCAGGCCCTGTGCTCCATTTCTCTCCCAAACCATATCTCCATACTTCCTATCTTCCTCAATATGGTCTCTAGTTGTACAGTTTGTTCTGTCAGGCCTCAGGTCAATTTCTTGGGTATTCAAAATGATTTGATAGTTATCTAGCTGTGTTCAAGGGGTAGACAAGCCTAGGGTCTTCCTACTATGCTGCCATCTTAGGTCCCCTACATTTGTTATCACACTATGTATTTCTGGGGTTGTCTGTTGTATTGTTTTCTCTTCCATTTCTGATTTTGGTATTTGAGGCTTCTCTCTTTTTTTTTCTTAGTTGGAGTAGTTAAAACATTGCCAATTTTATTTGTTTTTTTGGAAAAAATGGTCATTATTTTCAATGTTATATTATTGTTTACTCTGGTCTCTATTTCACTTATTTCAGATTTTTCTTTGGTATTTCCTTCCTCTATTAAATTTCATCTAAGTTTTTACTTTTCCTAATTCCTTGTGGTGCATTATTGAGTTGTTTATTTGAACTTTTTTTTCTGAATATAAGCATTTATATCATAAATTTTACTCTAACATCTACTTTTGCTACATTCCATAGGTTTTGGAATATTGTGGTGTCTTTTTCTTTTGTTTTGAGACATATTTTGATTTGCCACTTGATTTCTTATTTGACCCATTGCTTATAAAGTAGTGTGTATTTAATATTTATATATTAAATAGTTAACATTTACATCGTGG
This sequence comes from Panthera tigris, assembly GCF_018350195.1. Classification (NCBI taxonomy): domain Eukaryota; kingdom Metazoa; phylum Chordata; class Mammalia; order Carnivora; family Felidae; genus Panthera; species Panthera tigris. The sequence goes on along the minus strand of NC_056677.1, from coordinate 61,655,543 downwards.
ATTTTCTAGTTTTGTTTTTATTTGTTTATTTATTTGTAATTTTAAGTTTATATTTAAATTCCAGTTCATTAATATAGTGTAATATTAGTTTCAGTGGAAAATTTAGTGATTTATCACTTACATACAACACCCAGTGCTCATCTCAACAAGTGCCCTCCTTAATACCCATCACCCATTTAAATCAATCCCCCTGCTCACCTCCCCTCCAGCAACCCTCAATTTGTTCTCTATAAAGTCTGTTTTCTGGTTTGCCTCTCTCTCTTTTTCCCCTATGTTCATCTGTTTTGTTTCTTAAATTACACATATGAGTGAAATCATATGGTATTTTTCTTTCTCTGACTGACTTATTTTGCTTAGCATAATACTCTCTAGCTCCATCCACTTCATTGCAAATGACAAGATTTCATTCTCTTTTATGGCTGAGTAATAGTCGTGTGTGTGTGTGTGTGTGTGTGTTACACAACACACACACACACACACACACACACATATATATATATATGTGTATATATATATATATATATATATATATATATATATATATATATCACATCTTCTTTATTCATCAGTCGATGGACATTTGGTTTCTTTCCATAATTTGGCTACTGTTGATAATGCTACTATAACCATCATGGTGCATGTGCCACTTTGAAACTATATTTTTTTTACCCTTTGAGTGAATATCTAGTATTGCAATTGCTGGATCATAGAGTAGTTCTACTTTTAACTTTTTGAGGAAGTTCCATACTGTTTTCCAGGGTGGCTACATCAGTTGGCATTCCCACCAACAGTGTAAAAGGATTCTCTTTTCTCTGCATTCTCACCTGCACAAACACCTGTTTTCTGTGTTGTTAATTGTAGCCATTCTGACTGATGTGAGGTGATATCTCATTGTAGTTTTGATTTGTAATTCCCTGTGATGAATGATGTTGGACATCTTCTCATGTGTCTTTTAGCCATCTGGATGTCTTCCTTGGAAAATTATCTACTCATATCTTCTTCCCATTTCTTCACTGAATTATTTATTTTTTGTGTTTTGAGTTTGATAAGTTCTTTATAGACTTTGGATACTAACCCTTTATCAGTATGTCATTTGCAAATATATTTTCTAATTATAAAAGTTCCCATAAAAAAGTTGTCTTTTAGTTTTATTGATTGTTTCATTCACAGTGCAGCAGCTTTTTACGTTGATGATGTCTCAATAGTTTATTTTGGCTTTTGTTTCCCTTGCTTCAGGAGACATATCTAGTAAGAAGTTGCTATGGCCGATGTCAAATAGATTACTGTGAGTGTTCTCTAGGATTTTGATGGTTTCCTGTCTCACATTTAGGTTTTTTGTCCACTTTGAATTTTTTGTGTGTATTGTGTAAGAAAGTGGTCAATTTTTATTATTTTGTGTGGTGGTGTCCAGTTTTCCTAACACCATTTGTTGAAGAGACTATCTTTTTTTTTCCATCGGATAATCTTTCCGATGCTTTTGCTTTCTCAAAAATTAATTGACAATACAGTTGTGGGTCCATTTCTGAGTTTCCTATTCCGTTCCTTTGATCTATGTGTCTGGTTTTGTGCCAATAGCTTACTGTCTTGATCACTACAGCTTTGTAATATAACTTGAAGTCCAGAATTGTGATGCCTCCAGTTTTGCTTTTCTTTTTCAAGATTTCTTTGGCTCTTTGGGGTCTTTTTGGTTCCATACAAATTTTAGGATTGTTCTAGTTCTATGATAAAGGTTGTTGATATTTTGATATGGATTGCATTAAATGTGTAAGTTGCTTTGGGTCCAGGGTGGTTTATTGTTGATCTTTAATTTTGTACCATTGTGTTTAGAAAATATACTTGTTGTGATTTTGGTCTTTTAAATGTATTATATTTATTATGTCTGTTTGTATGTGATTTAACCACAGAAAATTTCTATGTGTAATTGAAGAAAATGTGCATTCTATTTTTCTTTTTTTTAAAAGTTTTTAAATGTTTATTTTTGAAGGAGAAAGAGACAGAGCATGAGTAGACGAGGGGAAGAGAGAGGGAGAGAGAGAGAGAGAGAGACAGAATCCGAAGCAGGCTTCAGGCTCTGAGCTGTCAGCACAGAGCCCGACGCAGGGCTCAAACCCACAAACCACAAGATCATGACCTGAGCCAAAGACAGACGCTCAACGAACTGAGCCACCCAGGCGCCCCTACATTCTATTTTTCTTGAATGGAATCTTTTATGTATATCTTTTACAACCATGTATTATGAAGAATGATTCAAGTTCTTGTTGAAAAATATTAATATCACTAACAGAAGTTACTGACTTAAAATAAAACATATCAGAGCGGAGGTGGATTGGGGGATGGGTGAAGTAGGTGAAGGGGATTAAGGGTACATTTATCATGATGAGCACTGAGTAATGAGGTATAGAGTTGTTGAATCACTACATTGTTGTACACCTGAATCTAATATAACACTGTATGTGAACTATACTGGAATTAAAATTAAACACTTAATAAGAAAAAACTTAGGCCAACTGATCCAAAATCCAATAAAGACAGAAACTAGTAAAAAAAAAAAAAAACAACCAAAAGCTTAAATAGCACAGTAAGTAACATCCGCTTCCTAGTAATCAAGTTGAAAAATCTAAATTTTTAATTACTTAGATCTTTAACTTATTTCTAGAAGTAATATTAAGCTAATTGTGCTGTCTTCCCCTTCATAGAGTCTGAAGTCCAGCACAATTCCCATTTTCCTGGCATACTGGTGACTTGCCTTCTTCTGTATGCAGCCAAGTTAGAGTAAACCGAACAGAAAATTTTCAGGAGTAGAATTCTCGTAAGCCAAAATTTTAGGCATTGAAATGTATGTGTGTTAATAAAACAAACTCCAATTTAACAGAGACAAATTTTAGCCAAACTAAACCTAATTTAGTCTGCCAATATATGTGAGGACTCATGGGTCTCATAAGCACTGAAGGGGATAAAATGTGAATTCCTTTTAAGTTATTACGTCCTAAAACTTCCCAGCCAAAACTTGTGGCCTAGAGTACTTTGCAAAAATCTCCTTTCTCTGTAGTTTTCTCTTCACAGGATGAACTTTAACTGAAGAGTAGCAGTGTATTTAATGATATTAACTATTATTGTGAATCTGAGGACAAAACTTATGTCAGTGTTAACCATTACATAGTTTAGACATTTGATTGGTTGAATAACATATCATTGAATATGAAGTGTGTAGTAATATATATATCAATGAAAGAAGAGGCAGTTTAATAATTTAGTGTTCAATAGCACCTTTTGGTGAGTTTGCCAAAGCAATAACCCTTCTAGTTATCAAAAACAAAATTTCCAAAGATGGAGTAGAGATTTCTGGGAATTAAGTCTCTAAATGGTAGATTATGGCTTGAAATAGTTTCCCCTTTGTACTCTTCTGTGGAATTCACATTAAAGCACACTCCTTTTCTGGGGTTTCCAGATGGCTCAGTTGGTTGAGCTTCCAATTCTTGATTTTGGCTTGGGTCATGATCTCATGATTCATGAGCTTGAGACCCGCATCAGGCTCTGTGCTGAAAGTGCAGAGTCTGCTTAGGATTCTCTCTCTCACCCTCTCTTTCTGCCCCTCTCCTGCTCATGTTATTTTTTTCTCTCTCTGTCTCAAAGTAAATAAACTTAAAAAAAAAAACACTACTTCCCATTCCACCCAGACTTTGGACACAAAAGCATTCCTTTTTCCTTGTTATCTTTAACTCAACTGATAACTACTATGTTTTACTAATGTTTCTAAAAACATAATTAAATATTACTAGAAACAAAAATGGATGAAAACAAAGTTAAAAATGAGCATTAAAAAATAATCAAGTTGACAAACGTTTGTCTTTTCAATCTCTCATAGTTTCTCTGATTCATAAACTCTATTTCACATTATCTGAGGAACTCAGTAGAAATTTTTGTTTTGTAAAATTTTAGACTCATCTGTTCACTTCCATTTTCTTATTTATGTCTTCTGTGCATTGCAGAGAGACCGAAGTAGGCAGCTATTTTGGAAGAAAACAATGGGTGAAAAACCAGATGATTATTCTTTCCATGAGTAATCATAAAATTCTCATATTTCTCTAGGATAAACAAAGTAGAAAAGAGCATTGAAGCCTCCAATGTATTCCTCACTTGGAAAAGACAAATGGTTCTTCTTTCACAGAACCAGAAAGAGTGAGGCTTCAGTAAGGCATTTCTCAAAAATATATTATGAAATTCCAATGACACAATAAGTATGAAGTAAAAATAAGGGCTAATAGGTTACCTTGGTGATTAGATAGACCCTCAAAATATCACATTCACTTTTGTTATCTGTCTAATTATGCTATATCTGATATAAAACAATAAAGGTTCATTCCATTTTTTGTCTCTCGCCTCATAATGTGGTTTTGTTATATTACACATACCATGATAGGTGAGTCAAATGATCAACTCAGTCATACTTCAGTAATCCAGAGAAATTCATCTTTTTTTTTTCAAAGCAGTCATCTGATATGTGGTAACTTTCAAAGGAGCCCTCTAATATGGAACATATTATTATGATATTATGGCTTTATTAAGTCAAGTAAAATATGTATAGATGATGAATTTGATGTTGGTATTTAACTATGGCCACCAGTTTTCAAAACTGACTCATCTTTTTTCCTCCATAAGTTTCCATGCATATTGGAATGTGACTGGGTCTAATGAAGATTACTCCAAGAAAGGTGTGTAATTCATGGAAGTGTTAATAAGATGTCAGACCTCAACGTCACAGACCTTACAAACTTCTAAATGGAGCTGAATTCAGTCTTCCAACACACATGAGAACGTTTTAATATCAGTTAGAGAGAAGAAAAAGTACCATATGGGATTTTAGTTATAATTTGAGATAAAGCAGCTGATTTAGGACTTTTAACTCTTCCCTTTCTCCCACATTATTTTAATTAGTACTCTGCATTTTTGTTTAGCCTCATATTTAGATTATACTGTACTTAACATATCCTTGGTGCACAGATTTATCTGAGTGTAATAAAACTGTGAACCTAAGTCAAGGCTATAAAAAAATAGTTGCAAAAACTTTCGAATCCTTACTCTAATAAAAATTTCATCTCACCTCACTAAAAATAACCATGTTCCTAGGAATTCAAAGAATTTCATAATCTTTGGATGATAATAGATATGTGGTGTGAGAAGTACTGAGACTGAAAATTACTAGGATTAGACCTGATGTCTTTAAGAAAGAGACAAAGATAGTGCAAAAGGTACAAAGGAAATAATTTGAACACCTAGATGCAACTTGCAGTGTCTTGGAGCAAAAATAAAGTTCATGAAAATAAATGGTCTCCTTTGAGAGACTAAATACAAGGGCTAAATATAGGTGAACACTAAAATGAAAGAAAAGTGTTTGCCTTTTTTCAAAACATTCTGCTACCCATTTGCTTCATCATTTAAATGTATTTTCAAACATATTTTTTCGTGGGGGAACTCCAATACATAAAGCACATGAAAGTGGATCTGTTCTGGTTTGAAAGAAAGCTGGGAGATCTAGAGCACTGTTGGTTGGTCTCTTCTTTTTAAACTTTTTTCTTTTCTCTGGCCCCTAAGATACATCTATGGAACTTCAGCGTTTTAAAAAATATAGCTTGCAGACCTTTGCATCAGTCCAGCTGCTCATTTTGTATATGGATAAGCATCTGAGAAGGAAAAAGACCAGTGGAGCCAAAGTTATGCTTGATGTTTGGCAAGAAATAATGTTCTAGAGTCCGACTATCTGAGTTTGGACCTAATTCTGCTACTTAATAGCTGGGTGACCTTGAGTATTACTTAACTTCACTTGTTTCAGTTTCTCCATCTTTGAAATGCAGATAAAAACAATGAGTTAGTTTACATAAAGTACTGAGATTAATGCGTGGCACACACAGTATATGTGTGTATAATGTATGTGTGTATCTAGGACTATAAGCTCAGGAATTCTTATATACATATGTGTGTATAATGTATGTGTGTGTCTAGGACTATAGCTCAGGAATTCTTATATACCATACTTCCTTTCATGTACTTCAAAATCAAAACTTCAAGTGAATTTTGGACTATACCTGAGGTTTGGTCAAGTGACTAGAGAAGTATTTTGTGAGATTTTTTTCCTAAGCAGTGCTAAGCCTGTTTTGCTGTTGTGAACAGACCATCATGGGCTTTGGAATCAAGCAGATGTAGTTTTGATCTCACGCCCACTACTTGTAACTCTTTGTTCCTTTGTAAATTTCTTAATCCCTTTGGATTTCAATTTCCATATTTAAAAAATGGTGATAATACTAACTACCTCATGGAGCAGTGGCCATGGAACATAATTTTTTAGTGGGCAAAAGCATTACTCTGTGGGAGTGTGTGATAAGTACATTCAAGCCCTATAAAACAATAAACATGAAGGAAAAGCAGAAAAGTTTAGGGTGATCTTAGATAATCTAAGCAGAAGTAGTGGGTTAAAGTGAAACAAAAGAAATAGTAGACCAAAGGAGAAGGAAAATTGAAAGCATGTAGTATTAAACCATGTAATGATCATTTCCAAGGGAAGATGTGGAAGTCCCTTGGTTTGGGTCATTTCATATTGAATTGAATTGAATTAAGGTAAAGTTTTATCTATCTGGGGAGCAATTTTCCCTGGCTGGAAAACCAAGAAGATGAGCTAATAAGGGATTTGTATCTTTTTTTTTTTTTGAGGCAGGGGTGGAAATGTCTCCTGGATGCACATCTGCATGGAGTCTGAGTCAGCTGGGGATGATAAGAAGCAAGAGAAACCCACACATAGGGAGAAAAAGAAAGAAGGAATGTAGAACAGGGATAATGGGAAAGAACTAGGAAATATAGGTAAGAATTAAAGACAAAGAAAATGAAGAGGGGGAGAAATGAAAAGAGCATAGAGTGAAACAAAACAGAAAAGAGAGAGAGGAACAACCGAGAAAGACTTACATCAAGAGTGTTGAGGTGTTACTAGACACAGTGACGCTGATATCCACTTCTCATTAATGATACATCTTTTCATTACATAGGCCATGTGAACTGGGGCTTGGCATCAGAAAACAATTGGTTCCTAGCAGCTGATAAATAAACAAGCCCAAGCCCAGGGATAATTAGTTAGAGACATCCTTTTTCCTCCCCACTGAAAGAAACATCCTTTTTTTCCCTCCTCTTCAAAAGGTAAACAATGCTTGTTTCCTAGAAATAGCTGGGAGTATAGGGAAGAATATCAGCTGTTTTTGCCAGCTCCAGAGTTCATTCCAGGGATCCTATTCCCTTTCCCATTATACTAGTTCTTCAGTCAACCCATTTGCAGAGATGAAGTTCCCCACCCAACATACCTGTGCCAAAGAAAGTAGAGGCTTTTGTACTCTGTCAGAGTCCCCAGGCTTTGGAAAATGATCTCTGTCCTGTGGTGGCACCACCTAAACAATCTTGTACAAAAAAGAGAACACATTTCTAAAAGTTTTCATTTGGAAAGTACTAGAAGCATTTGCATAAGACACTGACTATCTTATTGGCTTTCACATGTTCTATTCCTGGTTCTGGTTCTGCTGTACCCAGTCCCTTTCCCACAAGCTCTTATATAGCTTTTGCTGTTCTGTCTGCACTTTCCTACCTTCAACTACTTATTGTCTTCAACCATCTCTCCATTTTCTTTTCACATGGCTCTAATGGGAAAAATAGATGATTCTAGAAGTGATTGTAAAGTTTAGCAATCATTGTCAGAGTTAGAGGTAATTACTCAGAAAACTATTTACCTCTTCCTACCTTGGGGAAGCTGTCCTTCATTAAACTCTATCAGAGACCATATTGTACTTAGGTCAGTGAACATAACAACACTAGCAATAATAAACTTGTATTTTTCTGTGGCAGGTTACATCTTACCACACAGCTTCATATTTGTTATATTTAAATCTCAACAACCTTGTGATATTGTGGTTCAAATATTCAATTTGTACTTGAAGAAACACAAAGAAATGTACAAACTGAAAGAGATGTAAATTTTGAATATTGGAAAACAATCACAACAGTGCTGGGTTTAAGATTGAGTCTTCAGGAAGGCAATCAGATATTTTTCCAGTGGCCAATGAACAGGACCAGCCTTATAAATGGTGGTATACAAGTATTCTCTGACTTTGAATTGTAGCCCTCATGATTAAAATTCCCTTTCCACTGACTTGACCACTGACATGAGTGATAAACCCTCAGTATTTGAAAGGTACAATGATAATTTGGAAAATTTGATCCAATTCTTCACGTAATATCTGACCCTTTCTACATTATTCCTATGAAATAGTAATTGGGTCTCTCCTCAAAAACTTTCAACAGCAGAAATCTACTAATTTCTGAGGGATTCTATATGTCTAAAATCTAGCTGGATCTTTCTATTGACTTTAAATCTGTCCGTTTGTTATATGTAACTACCAAAACCCACTACACCTGTTGAGCTCAGTTTAAAATCACTCTCTCCTTCCCCATTAGAGCCCTTCAGATAGCTAACAACAGGGGGCCAGACCTTCCTGGCGTTCTTGTTCCAGCTACTCACTCCCTGAACCCATGTGTTCTTCTTCATGTGGCATAGTTCAAAATATCTTCATCGTCCTGGTTATAGTCCTAAAAACTCTCCAGCCTCTCCTTGTTCCCTTAAAATGTGACACTCAACTCTGAGTACCACAGTCCTGCTTTGCTGTGAAAGATAAAAAATATTGTGTGCTTATCGACACCCACTTCCCAGATTCTGAATTTCTGTCCATGCAGCCCCATCATAAGGCTGACTCACACAGATCCAGTAACTGGGAACTGGTTTAAGATATGTACACTTAATTGGGAAACAATTTTGTATCTCTTGGAAAGATCACACTTTACTCAGCCTACTCATTTCCCTCCTTAAACCATTATTACGCTAAACAGAACAATTCCCAGTATTGGTAAGCTTTACTGAATTACAGTGTTTTAGCTGGAAGAGATTTTAGGAAACAGAGGATCAGGGAGGTGAAATTGTCTCCCAATATCACACAAAGAGTTAATAACTGAGCATAGTCTATAACTCAGATTCACTAAGCCCAGGCTGGAGTTCCTTAGGACCTCAGAGGTATCAGCCTTAGATGACTCTGCAGCTCTTATCTTTTAGGACATACCACATCAGTGGAAAGATCTCCAAAAGCTGCCAAATATTTCCTTTCTGACTCAATTTCCCCCCTTACCTTGTACACTATTTCCTGGCTTCCCCCAAGACAAAACTTGGGTGAATCTTAGGGTGCATTAATAAAAGACCTAAGGAATCCCAAGAAACATAAGCATGTGCCAGAAATGCTGCCACCAGAAAATTTAAAACTGCAGAACACACTGTACTAGATTGGCCCCATGCTCTTTATGCTGATGCTAGACCCAATACCTAAGGCAACTATTTATTGGGGGACATTTGACTAGACACCAGAGTGTGATAAGTACATTCAAGCCCTAGAGCCCTTATGGTAAACACAAAGTCTTACCAAAATAGCTTCCTTGACCCAGCCTCTGGAGGTTATGGGTGGTTCTCCCCAACATCTCAAACTGTGGCAGGTGGCAAGAATCCAAAGGAGCTAGGCAACAGATCCAAAAATCAGCAAGTCCTTCAATTTTCCTTCATTTTCTGAATGTTTCAAGTTTCTATGGAGTGGTGAAACTTCTGAGTAAAAATAGCAACTTGAATGCACACATCTAATTTCACTACCTCTTGAAACCTTGTTAAAACTAGAACAAAGGTATCTTTTTAAAAATCATAAATCCACAAGGAGGGGGGAAATAGGAGAGAAGATAGAAGCCATTAAGTCTGATTAGCCAGAATACAGATGGACAGGTAGGAACCAACTAACCATGCTCAAGAAAACATAATTCTATGTTGGCAAAAAGGGAAAGATAAGAACAAATAAGTTTATGCTGAATCATCCTCAAAAAAGCTCAAAAATGGTGGCCATAGTTAATTTGGAAGTAAGGATAAAGTAGAGTCTATGACTGATAGCCTAGGTTATACTGTGGTAACCAGAATCTCATAGGTTGAAAACATAAGATTTGTTCACATTACATGTTCAATGTAATAACTCAGGAAATGAGGTTTATGGGGGCTCCACCTTGAAATATTCCTTCATGATTGCCATAGGAGGGGAAAAGTAACATGTCAAATCATACATTTACTCTTCCTTTATTTTTTAAATGTTTATTTATTTTTGAGAGAGAGAGACAGACACAGAGAGAGACAGAGAGAGAGGGACAGAGAGAAGGGGAGAGACCGAGGGAGACACAATCTGAAGGTGGCTCCAGGCTCTGAGCTGTCCTCACAGAGCCAGACAGGGGGCTCAAGCCCATGAACTATGAGATCATGAAGTCAGATAGATGCTTAATTGACTAAGCTGCCCAGGCATCCCTTTTTACTCTTTAGCATTTTGCCTGGAAATGACGTATTTCATCTCCTTACATTTCAAGGCCAAAACAAGTCACATGGCTGTGTTTAATCTTCAAAGAAGATGGGGAAGTGAAATGAGGAAAGCTGAGTTATTGTTGTATTGCCCTAATGTCCACCTTAAAGGAAGCTTAAATAAATAGTATCACCTGAAAACTGTTTAAGTAGCTGTTTTGAGCCCTATATTTTTTTTACTCTGCTGTATATCACAATGGCAGAAACCTGGGCATTTATTTTCTTGAATTTGTTAATGATTTGATGATTTCCATGTTTCTATTTTCACTGTTTTCTCTCCGTGGAACTCCTATTATATGGATGTTAGATCCTCTGGATTAGTCCATGATTATTTTACCTTTTATCTCCCATATACTATTTCTGTTTTGTTTAATTTTATGGGAAATTTTCTCAACTATCTTCAAAAGTTTTATTAAGTTTTTCATTTTTTGATATCTTGTTTATAAGTCCCAAAGTCTTTTTTATTCTCTGGGTTTTGGAGAGGGTGAAACAAAAGCTATCTTGACTGAAAAACACCAGTTATAGCTGTGGATAGGGCTATTGTACTAAACTGAAACTACCTCCCCCATACCTTCGTCCTCCACTTCCACCTTCTTCTTAAAAGGTAGCAGATAAGTCTTTGCCTTTTAAGCAGGATGCTGAAAAGTATTTTTGGGGCAATCAAACCATCCTTAAATAAACTTTTATAATCATACTGACAGTATAGTAATATAACCTTAAAATAAAATTCAAAGTCACCAAGTCATAAATGTGAACTCAGAGATTCCAATCAGTAAAAAGAAGTAAGAACAGGTAACTAAAACTTATGAGACAGTGAGGAAACTAACAGAGAAAGAAATGTAGAGCAAACAGAAATTATGCAGGTAGAGATACAAACAAGAATAAGAATTTATACAAATGTAGCATTCAGAGAATAAAAAAGACTTTGGGACTTGTAAACGTGATAGCAAAAATGAAAAACTTAATAGAAACTTTTGACGACAGTTGAAAAAATTTCCCAGAAAAGTAAACAAAACAGAGAAATAGTATATGGGAGATCCAAGGTAAAATAGTCATGGACCAATCCAGAGGATCTAACATCCATATAATAGGAGTTTTACAGAGAGAAAACAGTGAAAATAGAAACATGGAATCATCAAATCATTAACAAATTCAAGAAAATATCCTAGGACTGAATGTCTTGGATTTCTAGAAAAGGCCCATAGAGTGCCTTTAACGATGGGAAGAAAAATTGATCTACAACAAGTGAAATTGTAAGATTTCAGGGTGCTTGAAGAAAAGAAAAAAAATGTTAAAGCTTCCAGAGAAATATGAACAGGCCATATGTAAAAATAATCAAGAATTAGAATGACTAGATTTCTCAATAGGCAACATTAGAAACTAGAAAATGAAGAAGGAATACTTTCAAAATTCTGAAGGAAAGTTATTTTCAACATTTAATTTTATGACCAAATATTAAGGTACATGAAAACACTTTCAGATATGTGAATTGTCATGGATTTAATTATGTTCCCTTCAAATTCCTATATTGAAATCCTACCCCCCCATTACCTCAAAATGTGACTTTGTTTGGAAATAAGATTTTTAAAGATATAATTTTACTTAATATGAGATCATACTGGAGTAGGGTGGACCCTTAATCCAATAAGGTTTATATCCTTATAAAAAGGGGAAATTTGTTTTTTTTATTTTTTTTTAAATTTGAGAATAGTTGACACACAATTTTACATTACTTTCAGGTAAACAACATAGTGACTTGGTAAGTTTACACATTATGCTATGCTCATCACAAGTATAGCTATCATTTGTCACCATACAACACTATTACAGTGCCATTGACTATATTTCCTATGCTGTGACTTTTATTTCTGTAACTTATTAATTCCATAACTGAAAGTTTGTATCTTCCATTCCCTTTCACCTATTTTGTCACCCCCCACCCCCCTTCCCTCTAGCAACTATCAGGTTGTTCTCTGTTATTTGTAGGTCTGATTCTGCTTTTTGTTTGTTTATTAATTTTTTTAGATTCCACATATAAGTGAAATCATAGAGTATTTGTCTTTCTCAGTATGACTTATTTCACTTAGTATAATACCCTCTAGGTCATCTATGTTGTCACAAATGGCACAAACATCCTTTTTATGGCTGCATAATATCCCATTCAGTCTGTGTGTGTGTGTGTGTGTGTGGCATCTTCCTTATCCATTCACTTTACCAGTAGATTTAAAAGGCACATTTGGACACAGATACACACACTGTGAGAATGCCACATGAATATGAAGGTAGAGATTGAGGTAATTTGTCTACAAGACAAAGAATGCCAAAGATTGTCAACAATCCACAAGAGGCTAGGAAAGCTGTATAGAACATTTTTTTCCTCACAACCCCCCAAAGAAATCAAAGTTTTTGACACCTCAATTTTGGAATTCTAGCCTCCAGAACAGTGAAACAACACATTTCTGTTGGGTAAGCCACTCAGTTTATAGTACTTTGTTATGGCAGCCCTAACAAACTAATATATGAAGTTTCAAAAAAAAAATCTGCCTACCATGCACTATTCCTCATGTGGCAACCAGAAGATGTGCCCCACCAAAATTAGGTAATAAATGATGAAAGAGAAAAACATAGAATGCAAAAAAAAAAAAACCCTGAAAATAAAATACATGAAAGGGTCAAAGAAATTCCCTAGGATAATGGTGATGAGAGATCTCAGCTTTGCACCAAATATTGAAAGCAATCAGTCTAGAATGCTGCAGTAGAGCTCAGGACAGACATGTCAAGGGCAGTCATCAACAAGATTCTGCTGCTATGAGACTACTTGATTTTGTACCCTAGGGGTTTTGGCCCAGATTCTTCTGACTTTTCTAGATCAAGTGCTCTTGAAGTTATTTTCCCTTTAATACTGTGTAGATCAGTTGAAAATGACATAAAATTCTCACCCTGCTTACTTACATTGGACTGTGATATATGTTAAAAATACAATTTTATTGTATTCATCTATTGAAATTTTGTTAGTCACTAGCATTCCCTGACTAATAAGCCTCAAATAAAGCGTTTTGCTTTGATATGCTCCTGAAAAGATACTGGCCATAGTAAGTTTAGAAGGGAAAAAATATATAAATGAGTCCATTTCTTGTCAGATACCCAATATCACACTACTACCCTGCCATATATTCCCACATTGGCAAACCTAAGTTTTCTGGGCCTAACTCAAGGCTTTGCCTAGAATGGGTTTATATTCTCAGAGAAACTAAAGCCAGACTGTGAAACTCAAATGCCCTTTGCAGCTTTCATCTGTGGCAATATTGTCCTTTCCATACACAATGTGGGCTTCACTTGCTCTCATTTTTCATACTGCTAACCTTTCACATTTATTTATATTTAAATATCTGTTTTAAAACAACACAATATTTAATAAAAGCATAGAGTAATACAGAATGGAAGGAGCAAATCAAGAAGGGTAAAGAGGTCAGAAGATACAGCTAATGTTGTAAGCAACAGATTTTTTTGTGTTCTTTTCAAAACTTTTTCATTTTTTAGTAGTCCACCTCACACACACATAACACCCTTTTTGGCATTACAGACTTTCTTGATAACCCCAGTCCACACTGAATGCTGAATTTCACACACAATTTGAATTTTACAGGAAATGTAAAAGTAATGCAGTCTGTCCTCTGTGTTTTACAGGTTTAAAATGTGAGATGTGTCTTGCACAAAGAGACATGGATATTTTGGGGGGGGGCAGGACCGAAGGAAGTTTATTAACATGCCAACAAGTGACATGAGGGAGTAGACTCTGCACCTCCAAAAAGGACAGACACCTCAACCAAGGGCTTTCCCTGATGTAGTTCTTCCACTTTTCCAAAACTACACAGGGTGCACAATTAAACAGCCCACCTGTGGACACACTGCTGAGGGCCTTGAGGGCTGCTGCACACTTTCTAGCTATATCCACCTGTCCCAGGACACTGCTGTGTGCAGAAAGACTTCCATATCAGTCAAATAAGACACATGGACATTAAATAACCAAGCTGGAGTGTTGACTGAGATCAGTCTGCAAGCATGCCCTTTAAATTGTTATGCTTTATTGCTTCCTCAAACCTAAAGTCTAGCAAAGTGAACCTTCATGAAAAAAAGAGTCTAAATAATCTAAAGAAAGTGAGTACCTGGACTGGAGTAAGGTTCGTGGTGAAAAACCCACCAAACAGACAATGAAGCTTTTTAGATGGCATAAAATAGAAAAGCATTCAGGAAGACCATACCAGGAACTTGGTAATTTTATTAAATGTTAAACTTTTGTCAGTGTTCAAGTTTGCTATTTTTGTTTCTTTTATCCATTTTTAGTGGTAAATAGCCTGAAAACACAAAGGACTAGTGAGTTTATTTGAAGAGTTAGGAAGGGAGAGAGGAATTGGATAAATTGTGCCCTACTTTTCAGTTAGGTATAGTTTGAAGAAAAGATACTTAATGGTAGCTCTGGTTGCATAAATACTATGATCTGGGAGTGGGTGATCCTACATCTAGTAAGGACATAAGAAAGAATGAGTCAGATAGATTCAACTAAGGAGTGAATCAGGGATGAAGTAACTTGGTACTTTTTGCATTTTGAAATGTTCTAAAGCATTCTGGTCCACTACTTAGGTGGTATTTGGAGTCTGCTGGCTATGCTTTTGAGTTATTTCTTGCATTGTACTAAATATTGCAGTTGGTTGTGGCAATAGTGGGAATCCTGTAGTTCCTGTACTACTTATTCTTCTTCTATATCCATCTGGAATGGGTTTCTGAGCATGGTGTACTAAGTAGAAATTTGTAAACTACATGTAGAAGAGTGATAGAAGACTAAGTGGATTAGCGGAGATGGAGGCAAGGCATTTGGTAATTTGGACTTTATAAAACTAAATCAGGGGGAAAAAACAACTCAACAAAACAAAAATTCCAGGGTATATTCAGTGGATTGACTTTTTAAAAAATTTTAAATGTTTATTTATTTTTGAGAGAGAAACAGAGAGACAGAGCAGAGGAGGGGCAGAGAGAGAGAGAGACACCAAAATCCAAGGCAGGCTCCAGGCTCTGAGCTGTCAGCACAGAGACCAATGCAGAGCTCAAACTCATGAACTGCGAGATCATGACCTGAGTCGAAGTCAGACACTTAACCGACTGAGCCACCCAGGCACCACCAGTGGATTGAACTTTTTGATTAACTCTGTCTGCTCCAGGTGCCAGATACCTGATAGCTCATATCTCATCCCTTAAAGGTGATCCTCGTTTCAAAAAATCTCTGGGTACAAAAAGATAGATTTTT
The DNA here is from genome assembly GCF_018350195.1 of Panthera tigris. Lineage (NCBI taxonomy): Eukaryota > Metazoa > Chordata > Mammalia > Carnivora > Felidae > Panthera > Panthera tigris. The sequence continues at coordinate 61,639,782 of NC_056677.1, read as the reverse complement.
GGCTAGGAGAAGAACAGCTTCTGTTAAAACATGTGAAAGAGTGAAAATTCCATGGATTTGAGCGCTCTTGGGAAGGAATGCCAATCATAGAATTGAGTATGTCAATTTCAATGATATACAACTAGTTTGTTTTAGACAAGAGCATAATTACATGTTTTTTAAAATTATTTTCTTCTCTTATGAATTTCTTCTCTTCCTTAAGTAGGTGAGTTTTAGGGCAAAATGAGAAAATACCTCAAATGTTATATTCTCCAATATAAGGTAGAAGGTTGTTTTCATTTGGTCTTTATTTGCTCAAAGATGCATTCTGTCTATTTAAACAAGGGAATACCCAGTTCATTCATTTGATACAAATGTTACCTAAAATACAGGTTTTTAATTTTTTTTTTTAATTTGAGTATTGTTAACATGCAATGTTGCATTAGTTTCAGGTGTACAACATAGTGATTCAACTTCTCTACATGTTATGCAATGTTCACCACAATTGATTATCTTTTACCATACAACACTATTACAGTATCATTTACTATTTTCCTATGTTGTGCCTTTTATTCCTGTGACTTATTCAGTCCATAACTAGAAGTCTGTATCTCTCACTCCCCTTCATCCATTTAACCTACCGTCCCACTCTCCTCCCTTCTGGCAACTTTGTTCTGTGTTTGTAGGTCTGATTCTACTTTTTGTTTATTCATTTGTGGGTTTTTTTTCAGATTCTACATTTGAATTAAATCATGTAGTATTTGTCTTTCTCAGTCTTATTTTACTTAACATAATACCCTATAGGTCCATGCATGTTGTTGCAAATGGCAAGATCTCATTTGTTTTATGGTTGTGTAATATTTCTATATATGTGTATACACACATTCATACACACACACACACACACACACACACACAAATACTGCATCTCCCCTACCCATCATCTATCAATAAGCATTTAGGCTGCTTCCATGTTAAAAAGCAGGTATTTTAGAAGCAACCTAAATGTTTCATTTTAAAGGACACAATCTGATACATCCATATGATAGATTATTCTAGTCACTAAGAATGATATCTAAAAATGTTTTAACAAAGAGCATGTAAACATGTTTATGATATACAAGTGATAAAAACCAGAATACTAAATTATATGTACCATATTATCACAATTATGTTAAAGTATGTACAAAAAACACGCTGGAGAGATTTGCTTCAAACTATTAGTTCTGTCTTGTTTATGGGATTATAATGGACGATATTTATTTTCTTTAATCTTTATGTATTTTCCAAATTTTCTGTAATTAGCATATGTATATTTTATATCCATGGAAAAGTTATTGGAAAGAAAAATAAATGAAGAAAAGAAACAGAGAGATCATGGGATCTACTTGACCTTCCTTTCCTATATAATCAACAAAGGCTGGGAAGAGAATTATTAAGAGATGGGTTCCAGGAAATCTCCCTTAGATGCAAATCACAGACCCAGATGCAAGTTACTTTTTTCAAGTAAAATGCATTTGTTTGAACTGTAGGTGTTTTTCAAAATCAAAGAGTGGGAGAAAGGAATGATTTTATTTCAGTGTAGCAATACTGCCACCAAAAGAAAAATATTAAAGAAACACCTAGGACAAGGGAGAGAAATAGAGATGAGAGGAGAAAAATAAATAGACTTTATATATAGGCTGATTTCCTGTCTCTGCCAAAGTCAACACAACAGGAATCATAAAGGAGCCAGTCTTATCCTCCTTAGTAGTCACTAATAAGCTAGTTATGACACGCCTACTCTTGAGCCATTTAAGTGGCTGGAATAGATCTCTGAGGGGCTGTGAGTCTTAACCAGTGAAAATAAGAGACCCTATGACAAAGGGATGGGATGATAGAATATGCTAAACAAGAAAGTCAGTATCAACATCTCTGGGGGGATTGCTAAAAAGTACTTTGTTAATTGTGTTTCATGGAGTGCTAGGGGTTCAGCTGAAGTGGTCAGGAAACTCTTCATTTTAACCAGAGACCCCAGTTTATATTTTTTATATTGAATTTCCACATGTAATTTCATTTGAATAATAATAAGAATATTAAATACACTGGCCTAGAGCATCACCAGTTTTTGATGCTGGCTTTTATATGTTTATACAGTAATGGTGTATGGGAGGTTCAATTTGGTTTGTGGGAATAGGATGGAACACTTATGCCTCTCACTTGGTTTTTCCAGAATTAGATGAAATTAGTGTATCCCTAAATTTATTTTTCTTTTGGAATGTGCCATACATTCTGGGATGTTTTGGAAGTGAGAGGTGGATTCTCATGATGACATTGAATTCCTACTACTTGGAATTCAAAACTGACTTCACAATGTACTCCAATTTGTCATCTGGGATTACTGTGACAAGTCACAGAAGGTGACACAGAAGAGAAAAGGCCTGAGTGTTTTAAAACAGTGGAATGACATGATAGAGATTATATTTTTATTAGATTAAAGGTTTCTAAATCTCATATCCCCAAAAAAGAAACATTTAATTTTTTTATGTTTTTATTTTTATTTTTGAGAGAGAGAAAGAGAGAGACAGAGTGCTAGTGGGGGGAGGGGCAGAGAGAGAAGAAGACACAGAATCTGAAGTAGGCTCCAGGCTCCAAGCTGTCAGCAGAGAGCGCGATGCGGGGCTTGAACTCAGGGACGGTGAGATCATGACCTGAGCTGAGGTCGGACACCCAACCCACTGAGCCACCCAGGCGCCCCTCAAAAAAGAAACATTTAAAAATAGTTCAATTCTGAAAAAAAAAAAAGAAATAATGAAAGACAGTTCTACCAAAGACTAAAATAAATAAATATACAGTAATTAAAATAGTTTGATACAAGTACAGAAATAGTGTGACAGAACACTGGAACAGACAGAGGTCTAAAACAGATCTAACTTTGTATTATTAAATATATATGTATACATACATATAAAATCAGGCAATATTTCAAATCACTAAGTAAAATATGAAGTAACAAATTATTTATATTGAAATGACAAGCTGACAATTTGAAATAAATCAGTCCCCTTTAACTTCATTTGTTACACTGAAGTAAATCTAGATAGTTAAATATATTTTTATTTATTTTTTCATTTTATTAAGGTTCTAATTTTAATTCCAATATAGTTAACAAACAGTGTTATATTACCTTCAGGTAAACAATATAATGACTCAACAGTTCTATGCATTATGCAGTACTCATCATGGTAAGTGTACTCTTTAATCCCCACCATATAGTTCACCAATTCCCCAGCCACCTCCCCTCTGGTAACCATCAGTTGGTTCTTTATAGTTAAGAGTCTATTTCTTGATTTGTCTCTCTAAATTTTTTCTTTGATTCTTTCATTTCTTAAATTCCATATATGAGTGCAATCATATGATGTTTGTCTTTCTCTGACTTATTTTGCTATGCATTATATACTCTAGCCCCACCCATGTTGTTGCAAATGGCAAGATTTCATTAGTTTTATGGCTGAATATTATTCCATTGTGTGTGTGTGTGTGTGTGTGTGTATAGTCTTCTTTTTTTACATTTATTGATTTAATTCCAGTTAGTTAATAGAATGTTATATTATTTCAGGTTTACAATATAGTGATTCAACAATTTCATACATCACACAGTGCTCAAGACAACAAGTGCACTCTTATACCATTACCTGTTTAACCCACCCCCTCCCCCCATCCTCTGCTTCTCTGGTAACCATCAGGTTTTTACCTATAATTAAGAATCTGTTTCTTGATTTGTCTTTCTCTTTTTTCCCTTTGCTCGATTGTTTTGTTCCTTAAATTCCAAGTGAGTAAAATCATATGGTATTTATCTTTCTCTGACTGACAAATTTTGCTTTTCTACTCCCTGGCTCCATCCATGTCATTGCAAAAGGAAAGATTTCATTCTTTTTATGACTGAATAATATTACACTTGTTCATATATACACTGCATCTTCTTTTTAAGATTTTAATTTGTAATTTATTTATTTAAATTCAAGTTAATTAACATACAGTGTGGTATTGGTTTCAGGAATAGGACACAGTGGTTCATCACCTACATAGAATACTGAGTTCTCATCCCAACAAGTGCTCTCCTTAGTGCCTGTCACCCGTATACCCATCCCCAACACACCTCACCTCCAGAAACCCTCAATTTGTTCTCTGTATTTAAGAATACTTTATGGTTTGCCTCCCTCTCTGTTTTTATATAATTTTTCCTTCCTTTCCCCTATGTTCATCTGGTATGTCTTTTAAATACTACATATGAATGAAATCATATGATATTTGTTTTTCTCTGACTTATTTCACTTAGCATAACACATTCTAGCTCTATCCACATTGTTGCAAATGGCAAGATTTCATTCTTTTTGACCACCGAGTAGTATTCCATTGTACATACATTATCACATCTTCTTTTTAACTTCATCAGTCAATGGGAATTTGGGCTCTTTTCATAATTTCGATATTGTTGATAGCTCTGCTATAAACATTGGGGTACATATTCCCCTTTGAATCAACATTTTTGTATCCTTTGGATAAATACCTAGTAGTGAAATTGCTGGGTCCTAGAGTGGTTCTATTTCTAATTTTTTGAGAAACCTCCATACTGTTTTCCAGAGAGACTGCACAAGTTTGCATTCCCACCAAGAATACAAAAGCCTTCCTGTTGCTCCACATCCTTGCCAACATCTGTTGTTCCCTGAGTGGTAAATTTTAGCCATTCTGACTGGTGTGAGGTGGTATGTCATTGTGATTTTGATTTATATTTCCTTGATGATGCGTGATGTTGAGTATCTTTTCATGTGTCTGTTAGCTAACTGGATGTCTTCTTTGGCAATGTGTCTGTTCATGTCCTCTGTTCATCACTTCACTGGATTATTTCTGTTTTGGGTCTTGAGTTTGATAAATTCTTTATGCATTTTGAATATGAGCCCCTTTTCCAATAGGCCATTTTCAAATTTCTTCTTCCTTTCCGTCAGTTGCCTTTTAGTTTTGTTGATTGTTTCCTTCACTATGCAGAAGCTTTGTATCTTGATGAGGTCCCAGTAGTTCATTTTTGTTTTTTTCCCCCCTGCTTTTGGAGACATGTCAAGTAAGAAGTTGGTGAAGCTGAGGTCAAAGAGGTTGCTGCCTGTTTTCTCCTCTAGGATTTTGATGGTTTCCTGTCTCACATTTAGGTCTTTCATCCATTTTGAGTTTATTTTTGTGTATGGAATAAGAAAGTGGTTCAGTTTCATTCTTCTGCATGTTAATGTCCAATTTCTCAAAACCATTTGCTGAAGAGACTATCTTTTTTCCCATGGGATACTCTTTTCTGCTTTGCCAAAAATTAGTTGGCCATACATTTGTGGGTCCATTTCTGGGTTCTCTATTCTGTTCCATTGATCCATGTGTCTGTATTTGTGCCAATACCATACTGTCTTCATGGTTAGAGCTTTGTAATACAGCTTAAAGTCCAGAATTGTGATACCTCTAGGTTTGCTTTCTTTTTCAACATTTCTTTGGCTGTTCTGTGTCTTTTTGGTTCCATACAAATTTTAGGATTATTTGATCTAGCTCTGTGAAGAATTCTGGTGTTACTTTGATAGGGAGTGCATTGAATGTGTAGATTGCTTTGGGTAGCACAGACATTTTAACAAAATTTTTTCTTCCAATCCATGAGCATAGAATGTTTCCCATTTCTTTATGTCTTCTTCAATTTCTTTCATAAGATTTCTATAGTTTTCTGTGTACATATCTTTTACCTCTTTGGTTATGTTTATTCTTATGTATCTTATGGCTTTTGGTGACATTGTAAATGGGATAGATTCTTTGATTTCTCTTTCAGTTGCTTCATTATTAGTGTATAGAAATGCAACCAATTTCTGTATACTGATTTCATATCTGGTGACTTGCTGAATTTACATATGAGTTCCAGCAGTTGTTTTTTTTTTTGTTTTTTTTTTTTTGGGTAAAGCCTTTTGGGTTTTCCATGTGGAATATCGTGTCATCTTGATAAAGTGAGAATTTGACTTCTTCTTTGCCAATTTGTATGCTTTCTATTTGTTTTTGTTGTCTGACTGCTGAGGCTAAGACTTACAGTACTAGGTTGAACAACAGTGGTGAGAGTGAACATCTCTGTAGTGTTCCTGAGCATAGGGGGAATTAGCTGTGGGTCTTTTATATATGGCTTTAATGGTGGTTAAGTTAGTTCTTTCTTGAATTTCTTGAGGGTTTTTATCAAGAAAGGATGCTATATTTTGTCAAATGCTTTTTGTGCATCTATTGAAAGGATCATATGGTGCTTATCCTTTCTTTTATTAATGGGGTGTAAAATGGTGGTTGATTTGCAAATATTGAACTAGAGCTGCTGCCCAGGAATAAATCCCACTTTATCATGGTGAATATTCTTTGGTGTACCTTTTAATTCAATTTGAAATTTTTAAATTGAGAATTATTGCATCCGGGTTCATCAGGGATATTGGCTGGTTATTCTCCCTTTTAGTGGAGATTTTGTCTGCTTTTGTAATCAAGATATGCTGGTTTCATACAATGAGTTTGGAAGTTTCCTTCCATTTCTATTTTTGGAACAGCTTGAGAAGCATAGGTATTAACTCTTCTGTAAATGTCTGGTATAATTCCCCTGGGAAGACATATGGCCCAGGATTTTTATTTGTTCAGAGATTTTTGATAACTGATTATGGTTTTGATAACTGGTTATGTTTGAGTTTTGCTAGTGTGTGAGTTTCTAGGAAGTTATCCATTTCTTCCAGATTGTCCAGTGTGTTGGCATATAATTCTTCAAAGTATTCTCTTCTAATTGTATTTCTGTGATCTTTGTCGTGATCTCTCCTCTTTCATTCATGTTACCTGTTTGTTTCCTCTCTCTTTTCTTTCTGAGAAGTCTGGTGAGAGGGTTGTCAATTTTGTTTATTCTTTCAAAAAACCAGCTTTATGTTTTATTGGTCTGTTTTACTGGGTTGTTTGTTTGTTTCAATGTCATTTATATCTGCTCTAATCTTAATCATTTCCCTTCTTCTGTTGGCTTTGGGCTTTATTTGATGATCTTTTTCTAGCTCCATTAGGTCTAAGGTTAGGTTGTTTATTTCAGACGTTGCTTCCTTCTTGATATAGCCCTGAATTATAATGTAGTTTCCTTTTAGGACTGCTTTTGCAACATCCCAAAGGGTTCAGACTGTCATGGTTTCATTTTCATTTGCCTCCAAATATATTTTTTTCTTTCAGTTCCTGGTTTAACCATTCATTCTTTAATTGGATGCTATTTAACTTCCATGTATTTGAAGGTGTTCCAAACATTTTCTTGTGGCTAATTTCAAGTTTCATAGTGTTGTGATCTGAAAATATGCATGGTATGATCTCGGCATTTTTGTACCTGGTGAGGGGTGATTTGTGACCCTGTATGTGATCTATTCTGGAAAATTCTTCATGGCACTCTAGAAGAATGTGTACTCTGCTTCTTTAGAATGTAATGTGAATATATCTGTCAAACCCATCTGTCGACTGTGTCATTCAAAGCCATTGTTTCCTTCTTGATTATCGGCTTGGATGATGTATCCATTGATGTAAGTGTAGTTTTATAGTCCCCTACTATTATGGAATTATTATCAATGGTTTTCTTTATGTTTGTTAGTAATTGACTTGTATATTTAGGTGCATTCCAACTTTGTGCATAAATATTTACAATTGTTAGATCTTCCTGATGGATAGAGTCCTGACAGACTCTTTAATTATGATTAATGTCCTTCTTCATGTCTTGTTACAGTCTGTTTTTAAAATCTAGTTTCTGGAGGAAGATGGCAGCATAGGAGGATGCTGGGCTCACCTCATCCTGCTGATCGCTTAGATTCCACGCACATATGCCTAAATAACCCAGAAACCCTCAAGAAGACTATCAGAATGGACTCTCCAGAGCTAAGCATACACAAAAGGCCCACAGAAGAGGGTAGGAAGGGAAGAGAAGCCGTGCAGGCTACACTGACTGGTGGGAGGGAGCCAGGGGGGTGGAGGGGCAGCCCGCCTGGCAAGGCAGTGCTCCTGAATTCTGGCTTGCAAAAGTGGAGGGGCCTGACTCCATGAGTTCTGACAGCCGGCAGGACTTAACATCTGGAATGTTAAAAGTCAACAGCACTGCTCTTGGAGAGTGGGGAGGGTGAGAAGATGCTGGGAGGGAGAGTTATTGAGCTCCGGAAAACAGACCTCAGCTCAGCGGGGGAACAAAGGCGCTGGCAAGCGCCATTTCCCTCTCCCATCCCCCAGCTGAAATTCTAAACAGAACCAATTCCTGTCAATGAACTTGCTTGCACCACACAAACGGCAACAGTGTGCTTCTGTCGATCCATCCCTTTGAAGGGACTGCCTCCCTCCTGGTGCTGCAGGGCCCGTCCTTCAAGGGTCCACTGATGAAAGCGACCTAAGGCTACCCCTCCCGCCCCTGTGCAATTTGCCGATCCACCCCGGCTAATACACCCTTGGCCAGATCCCATCAAAGCAGCACCACAAGCCTGGCAGTGTGGAAGTAGCCCAGACAGGGGAAACACCACTCCACAGTGAGTCCTTCCCCTGGGAGAGGGGAAGATAAAATACACACCAGTCTGAATGGCCCCAGGGGTGGCTGGGGACAGACATCTGGTCTGACTGCGGCTATACCCGCCAACACAAGTTACTCCAGACAGCACAGGGGAAGCGCCCTGCAGTTTGGAGCTACTGCAGGAAACACCCAAAATGAAGAAATGGAGGAATTCTCCTCAAAAGAAACTCCAGGAAGTAGCGACAGCTAACGAATTGATCAAAAATGATTTAAGCATTATAACGGAAAAAGAATTTAGAATAATAGTCATAAAATTAATCGCTGGGCTTGAAAAAAGCATAGAGGACAGCAGAGAATCTATTGCTACCGAGATCAAAGGACTAAGAAATACTCATGAGGAACCAAAAAATGCTATAAATGCAGAGTAAAATAAAATGGAGGCAGCCATGGCACCGATTGAAGAGGCAGAGGAGAGAATAGGTGAATTAGAAGATAAAATTATGGAATAAGAGGACGCTGAGAAAAAGAGAGATAAAAAAATCCAGGAGTATGAGGGGAGAATTAGGGAACTAAGTGATGCAATCAAATGGAACAATATCCGTATCATAGGAATTCCAGAAGAAGAAGAAGAGAGAGAAAGGGGCTGAAGGTGTAATTGAACAAATCATAGCTGAGAACTTCCCTGATATGGGGAAGGAAAAAGGCATTGAAATCCAAGAGGCACAGAGAACTCCCTTCAGACATAACTTGAATCGATCTTCTGCACGACATATCATAGTGAAACTGGCAAAATACAAGGATAAAGAGAAAATTCTGAAAGCAGCTAGGGATAAACAGGCTCTAACTTACAAAGGTAGACACATAAGAGTAGAAGCAGAACTATCTACTGAAACTTGGAAGGCCAGAAAAGAATGGCAGGAAATCTTCAATGTGATGAACAGAAAAAAATATATATGCAGCTGAGAATCCTTTATCCAGCAAGTCTGTCATTCAGAATAGAAGGAGAGATAAAGGTTTTCCCAGAAAAACAAAAAATCAGGGAATTCATCACCACTAAACCGGACCTACAAGAGATCCTAAGCGGGATTCTGTGAGTGAAATGTCACAAGGACCACAAAGTACCAGAGACATCACTACAAGCATGACACCTACAGACATCACAATGACTCTAAACCTATCTTTCAAAAATAACACTGAATGTAAATGGACTAAATGTGCCAACCAAAAGACATAGGGTAACAGAATGGATAAAAAAAAAAAAACAAGACCCATCTATTTGCTGTCTACAAGAGACTCATTGTAGACCCGAGGACACCTTCAGATTGAAAGTGAGGGGATGGGGAACTATCTATCATGCTACTGGTAGTCAAATAAAGCTGTAGTAGCCATACTTTTATCAAACTAGACTTTAAATTAAAGGCTGTAACAAGAGATGAAGGAGGGCATTATATAATAATTACAGGGTCTATCCATCAGGAAGAGCTAACAATTATAAATGTCTATGCACCGAATATGGAAGCCCCAAAATATATAAAAACAATTAATCACAACAAAAGAAACCTTATTGATAAGAAGGTGGTAATTGCAGGGGACTTTAATACCCCACTTAGAGCAATGGATAGATCATCTAGACACAGGATCAATAAACAAACAAGGGCCCTGAATGATACATTGGATCAGATGGACTTGACAGATATATTTAGAACTCTGCATCACAAAGCAACAGAATATACTTTCTTCTCCAGTGCACATGAAACATTCTCCATATAGATTACATACTGGGTCACAAAACAGCCCTTCATAAGTATACAAGAATTGAGATCATACCATGCACACTTTCAGACTACAATGCTATGAAACTTGAAATGAATCACAGGAAAACATCTGGCAAACCTCCAAAAGCATGGAGGTTAAAGAACACCCTACTAAAGAATGAATGGATCAACCAAGCAATTAGAGAAGAAACTTTAAAAAATATATGGATACAGATGAAAATGAAAAGACAACAACCCAAATGCTTTGGGATGCAGCGAAGGCAGTCCTGAGAGGAAAATACATTGCAATCCAGGCCTATCTCAAGAAACAAGAAAAATCCCAAATACAAAATCTAACAGCACAGCTGAAGTAAATAGAAGCAGAACAGCAAATACCCCCAAAACCCAGCAGAATAAGAGAAATAATAAAGATCAGAGCGGAAACAAACAATATGGAATCTAAAAACATGGTAGAGCAGGTCAATGAAACCACGAGTTGGGTTTTTTTTTTTTTGAAAAAAAAAAAAAAGAACAAATTGATAAACCTCTAGCCAGGCTTCTCAAAAACAAAAGGGAGATGAACCAAATAGATAAAATCATGAATGAAAATGGAATTATTACAACCAATCCCTCAGAGATACAAACAATTATCAGGGAATACTATGAAAAATTATATGCCAACAGAATGGAAAACCTGGAAGAAATGGACAAATTCCTAAGCACCCACACACTTCCAAAATTCAAATGGGAAGGAACAGAAAACTTGAACAGACCCATAACAAGTGACGAAATTGAATCAGTTATCAAAATCTCCCAACAAATAAGAGTCTGGGAACAGATGGTTTCCCTGGGGAATTCTACCAGACATTTAAACCACAGAAAATACCTATCCTTCTCAAGCTGTTGCAAAAAAATAGAAAAGGAAAGAAAACTTCCAGACTCATTCTATGAAGCCAGCATTACTTTGATTCCCAAAGCAGACAGAGACCCAGAAAAAAAAAAAAAAAGAGTACAGGTCAATATCCCTGATGAATATGGATGCAAAAATTCTCAACAAGATACTAGCAAATCAAATTCAACAGCATATAAAATAATTATTCACCATGATCAAGTGGGATTCATTCCTGGGCTGCAGGGCTGGCTCAACATTCTCAAATCAATCAATGTGATACATCACATTAATAAAAGAAAAGATAAGTATCATATGATCCCGTAAATCGATGCAGAAAAAGCATTTGACAAAATTCAGCATCGTTTCTTAATAAAAACCCTCGAGAAAGTCAGGATAGAAGGAACATACTTAAACATCATCAAAGCCATTTATGAAAATCTCACACCTAATATTATCTTCAATGGGAAAAAACTGAGAGTTTTCCCCCTGAGATGAGGAACACGACAGGGATGTCCACTCTCACCACTGTTGTTCAACATAGTGTTGGAAGTTCTAGCTTCAGCAGTCAGACAACAAAAGAAAATCAAAGTCATCAAAATTGGCAAAGATGTAGTCAAGCTTTCACTTTTTGCAGCTGACATGATATTATACATCGAAAACCCGATAGACTCCACCAAAAGTCTGCTAGAACTGATACATGAATTCAGCAAACTCGCAGGATACAAAATCAATGTTCAGAAATCAGTTGCATTCTTATACACTACTAATGAAGCAGAAGAAAGACAAAGAAACTGATCCCACGCACAATTGCACCAAGAATCATAAAAAACCTAGGAACAAACCTTACCAAAGATGTAAAAAGATCTGTATGCTGAAAACTATAGAAAGCTTATGAAGGAAAGTGAAGAAGATACCAGGAAATGGAAAAACATTCTGTGCTCACAGATTGGAATAATACATGTTGCTAAAATGTCAATACTACCCAAAGCTATCTACACATTCAGTGAAATCCTAATCAAAATTGCACCAGCATTCTTCTCAAAGCTAGAACAAGCAATCCTAAAATTTGTATGGAACCACAGAAGACCCAGAATACCCAAAGTAATATTGAAGAAGAAGACCAAAACGGGAGGCATCACAATCCCAGACTTTAGCCTCTGCTACAAAGCTGTAATCATCAAGACAGCATGGCATTGACACAAAAGAGACACATAGACCGGTGGAATAGAATACAGACTCCAGAATTGGACCCACAAAAGTATGGCCAACTAATCTTTGCCAAAGCAGGAAAGAATATTCAATGGAAAAAAAGACAGTCTCTTTAACGAATGATGCTGGGAGAATTGGAAAGCAACATGCAGAAGGATGAAACAAGACACTTTCTTACACCATTCAGAAAAATAAACTCAGGGGCCCCTGGATGTCTCAGTCGGTTAAGCGTCCGACTTCAACTCAGGTCACAATCTCGCCGTCCATGAGTTCGAGCCCCACGTCGGGCTCTGGGCTGATGGCTCAGAGCCTGGAGCCTGCTTCCGATTCTGTGTCTCCCTCTCTCTCTGCCCCTCCCCCGTTCATGCTCTGTCTCTCTCTGTCTCAAAAATAAATAAATGTTAAAAAATTAAAAAAAAAAGAAAAATAAACTCAAACTGGATAAAGGACCTGAATGTGAGACAGGAAACCATCAAAACCCTAGAGGAGAAAGCAGGAAAAATCCTCTCTGACCTCAGCCGCAGCAATTTCTTACTTGACACACCTCCGAAGGGTGTGTCAAGGGAATTAAAGGAAAGTTAAAGGAATTAAAGGAAATTAAAGGAAAATTAAAGGGAATTAAAGGAAAAATGAACTATTGGGACCTCATGAAGATAAAAATCTTCTGCACTGCAAAGGAAACAATCAACATAACTAAAAGGTGACTGACAGAATGGGAAAAGATATTTGCAAATAACATATCAGACAAAGTATCCAAAATCTATAAGTAGTATCAAAAATGTATAAAGAACTCACCAAACTTCACACCCGAAAAACAAATAATCCAGTGAAGAAGTGGGCAGAAGAAATGAATAGACACTTCTCTCAAGAAGACATCCAGATGTCCAACAGGCCCATGAAAAGGTGCTCAACGTCACTCCTCATTAGGGAAATACAAATCAAAACCACACTCAGATATCACCTCACACCAGTCAGAGTGGCTAAAATGAACAAATCAGGAGACTATAGATGCTGGCATAGATGTGGAGAAACGGGAACCCTCTTGCACTTTTGGTGGCAATGCAAACTGGTACAGTCACTCTGGGAAACAGTGTGGAATTTTTCAGAAAACAAAAATAGATCTACCCTATGACCCAGCTATATCACTGCTAGGAATTTACCCAAGGGATACAGGAGTGCTGATGCATAGGGGCACTTGTACCCCAATGTTTATAGCAGCACTTTCACCAATAGCCAAATTATGGAAAGAGCCTAAATGTCCATTAACTGATGAATGGATAAAGAAATTGTGGTTTATATACACAATGGAGTGCTATGTGGCAATGAGAAAGAATGAAATACGGCCCTTTGTAGCAATGTGGATGGAACTGGAGAGTGTTATGCTAAGTGAAATAAGTCATACCGAGAAAGACAGATACCATATGTTTTCAGTCTTATGTGTATCTTGAGAAACTTAACAGAAGACCATAGGGGAGGGGAAGGAAAGAAAAAGGTAGAGAGGGAGGGGGCCAAACCATAAGAGACTCTTTTTTTTATTTTTAAAAATTTTTTTTAACGTTTATTTATTTTTGAGACAGAGAGAGACAGAGCATGAATGGGGGAGGGTCAGAGAGAGAGGGAGACACAGAATCTGAAACAGGCTCCAGGCTCTGAGCAGTCAGCACAGATGCGGGGCATTGAGCTCACGGGGCATCAGAGCAGAAGCCTGATGCGGGGCTTGAACTCACGGACTGCGAGATCATGACCTGAGCCGAAGTCAGACGCTTAACCGACTGAGCCACCCAGGCGCCCCCATAAGAGACTCTTAAAAACTGAAAATAACCTGAGGGTTGATGGAGGGTGGGAGGGAGGGGAAAGTGGGTGATGGGCATTGAGGAGGGCACCTTTTGGGATGAGCACTGGGTGTTGTATGGAAACCAATTTGACAATAAATTCCATTATATATATATATATATATATATATATATATATATATATATATATATATAATCTAGTTTCTGGGGTGCCTGGGTGGCTCAGTTGTTTACACGTTGGACTTTAGCTGAGGTCGTGATCTCATGGTTCATGAGTTCAAGTCCTGCATTGGGCTCTGTGCTGACAGCTCAGAGCCTGGAGCCTGCTTTGGATTCTATGTCGCCTTCTCTCTCTGACGCTGCCCCACTCCTGCTCTCTGTCTCTGTCTCCAAAAATAAATAAACGTTAAAAAATAAAAATGAAAATAAAATCTAGTTTGTGTGATATAAGTATAGCTACTCTGGCTTCTTTTGACCTTCATTAGCATGAGACATGGTTCTCCATCCCTGCACTTTCAATCTGTAGGTGTCTTTGGGTCTAAAATGAATCTCTTGTAGGCAACACATAGATGAATCTTGTTTTTTAATCCATTCTCTTACCCTATGTCTTTTGATTGGAACATTTAGTCCTCTTACATTCACAGTGATTACCGAAAGATTGAAATTTAGTGCCATTGTGTTACCTGTAGAGTTGGTATTTCTGGTGATGCTCTCTGGTCTTCTGTAGTCTTTGTTGTTTTGGTGTTCTTTTTTTTCTCCTATCAAAGAGTTCCTGTTTAAAATTTCCTGCAGAGGTAGTTTAGTGGTCATGAATTTCTTTAGCTTTTGTTTGGAAAAATCTATTTCTTATTCTATTGTGAATGACAGCCTTGCCGTATGAAGCTTTCTTGCCTGCATATTCTTCCTACTTAGCACATTGAATATTTCCTGCCACTCCCTTCTGGCCTTCCAAGTTTCCGTGGACAGGTCTGCTATGAACCTTATGTGTCTACCCTTGTAGGTTAAGGACATTTTGTCCCCAGCTGCTTTCTTTATCTTGATATTTTGCAAGTTTCACTGTGATATGCCATGGTGTTCACCTCTTTTTGTTGATTCTGAGTTCCCTATGCCTCATGTACTTGTATGCCTGTTTCCTTCCCCAAATTAGGGAAGTTCTGAGCAATAATTTGTTCAAATAAACCTTCTGCCTCTCTTTCTTTCTCTTCTACTTCTGGGGATCCTGTGATATGGATATTGTTTCATTTCATTGAATCCCTTAATTCTCTAATTCTCCCCTCCTGATCTAGTAGTTTCCTTTCCCTCCTCTTTTTGGTTTCATCATTTTCCGTAATTTTATATTCTATTTCACCTATTCTCTCCTCTGCTTCTTCAGTCCTCATGGTCACTGTATCCAGTTTATTTTTCATCTCAGTAATAGCATTTTTTAATTCATTCTGGCTAGTTCTTAGGTCTTTGATCTCTGCAGCAAGGATTTCTCTGTTTTTTCCCAAGGTTTTTTTCAAGCCCAGCTACCAGTCTTATGACTATTGTTCTAAATTCTTATTCAGATATATTGCTTTTATCTATTTTGAGCAAGTCCCTGGCTGTAATTTCTTCTTGATCTTTCATTTTGACGAGAATTCCTGAATCTTGTCATTTTGTCTAAGTTTCTGTCTTTTGCATGTATTAAAAGCCTGCTATATTTCCTGTACCTGAGAGTACTGCTGTATTTAAAAGGGGTCATACACAGTCCAGGGCACTTTAGAAAGTGTTTGTGGTGTATGCTGTGTGTTCTCTGCTGTTGCATTTTGTCTGCTCTTTCCCACTGTCAGTTCTCTGCAGAGATTGTCTTTGTTTGCAGTGGCAGAGTGTTTGGACCTTTAACTTTTATTTATTGGTTGAATTAATCCTTGAGAAAAAGGGGGAGGGAAAGCCTGATGCTAAAAAAGGAAAGGAAAAGGAACAAGAAAAAGAAACTGAATAAAAATCTGTAAGGCTTATTCCAAAGAAAAAGAAAGGAAAACAAAGAAAAAAATCAGAATAATTGAAAAAAGAAGGGAAACATAATAAAAAAGCCTGATCCAAAAAAGAGAGAAAAGGAAGTGAAAAAGAAGAGGAAGAAGAAGAAGAAGAAGAAGAAGAAGAAGAAGAAGAAGAAACAATGAGCCTGATTCCAAAAGAAAAAAAAAGAAGGAAGAAAAAATGAAAAAAGATCTGTCTGTGCATGGTGGGGGACTTGTGCTTGTATGGAGGAGAGGCCAGCTGCATTGGCGCAGAGTCAGTTGCACTGGCGCAGAGTCAGTCTTGCCCCAGTAAATAAACAGTTCCTAGGTACGGAGGGACAGGGTTTGGTGTAAGTGGGTCCCGTCTTCACTGGGGGCCACTGTGTTTTTTTTCTGAAGTCCTACTATTTTGGTGTTAGTGGGGGGAAAGTATGCCAACTCAATCTCTCCTCCCTGGATGTCAACACCTGCTGTTTAGGCAGCCCTCACAGAATAGCGAGGGAAGTCAGCTCACCCTGCGTCATAACTCTCCTGTGTTTTTTCTTTGGTGCATGGCTGGGATTCAAACCCCAAAGCCTTATAGGACCTGGCACTGCTCGGCCCCACTCCCCTCCTCCAGAGTAGAGCCCCTCCACCTTGCTGATGAAAGACTTATGTCTGGCACCTGCTGGATCTTTTTTCCTTGGGGAAGCAATAAATTCTCTTCTAAAAATACTCCAGGAAGGAGACTGTTCTCTTCCACTGCACCTTGGAGATCTCTTTACCATACTATGCATTCTGTGGCCAACTCCCTCCTTACCAGGAGTGCACACCACAGCTCCACTCTGGAGAAAGTCTCATACTTCCAAAACTTCAGAGTTTGAGCTCCAAAAGAGGTTTGGAAAAAAAAAGAAGTGGGATAGTACTTGTTCCCCAGTCTGTGGTCCAGAGAGGTTTTCCTCTTGTGCTAACTTGATGCTGCCCTATATCAACCACTCTGTTTCCTTCCTTTTTGTCTCCCCACGGAAAGGGTTCCCTCTCTTCTGCAGCACTGCAGTTTTTCTCTCCCCTTGTTCACATCTATGCACTTCATACCTGCCAAATTGTCTACCTTCAACTGTGGAGATCCTTCTTCCACTCTGAAGATTGATTTCCTGGGTATTCCAAGTGATCTGACCTCACTACAGCAGTGTTTGAGGGACTAGGAAAGCCCAGGATCCCCCTACTTCTCTGCCATCTTAACTCCTCCCTACATCTTCTTTATCCATTCATGTATCATGGATGCTTTGGCTGCATAATTTGGCTATTGTAAATAATGCTGCAATGAACATAAGGGTGCATATATCTTTGAGAATTAGAGTTTTTGCATTCTTTGGTAAAATACCCAGTAGTGTGATTACTGGACTATAAGGTAGTTCTATTTTAAAATTTTTGAGGAACCTCCATAGTGTTCTCCAGAGTTGCTGAAGCAGTTTGTGTTCCAATAGGGCAAGACGGTTCCTTTATAGCCACATCCTAGCCAACACCTGTTTCTTGTGTTTTTGAGTTTAGCCATTCTGACAGGTGTGCAGTGATATCTCATTGTGGTTTTGATTTGCATTCCCCTGATGGTGAGTGATGTTAAGCATCTTTTCATGTCTTTTGGTCATCTGTATGTCTTCTTTGATAAATTGCATGATCATGTCTTCTGCCCAGTTTTAAATTGTATTACTTTTTGGGGGTGTTGAGTTTAATAAATTCTTTATATATTTTGTATAATAACTCTTTATCAAATATATCACTTGTAAATACCTTGTCCCATTCTATAGGTTACTTTTTAGTTTTGTTGATTGTTTCCTTCACTTTGCAAAAGCTGTCTAATTTGATGCAGTCTTGGTAGTTTATTTTTACTTTTATTTTCCTTGCCTCAGGAGATGTACCTAGAAAAATGTTGCTACAGCTAAAGAACAAGAAGAGAAGTTACAGAGAAGTTACTGCTTGTACTCTCTTCTAGGATGTTTATGGTTTCAGGTCCCACATTTAGGTCTTTAATCCATTTTGAGTTTATTTTGGTGTATGATGTAAGAAAGTGGTCCAGTTTCATTCTTGATCAGGTAGCTGTCACATTTTCCTAACACAATTTCTTGAAGGGACTGTCTTTTTCACATTGTATATTCTTTCCTCCTTTGTTGAAGATTAATTAGCCATATAACTGTGGTTCATTTCCAGGTTTTCAATTCTATTCCATTGATATTGTGTCTATTTTTTGTGATGGTACCATACACTTTTTATTATTACAGTTTTGCAGGATAACTTAAAATCAGGAACTGTGATACCTCCAACTTTGTTATTCTTTTTCAAGATTGCTTTGGCTGTTTGGGGTCCTTAGTAGTTCCAAAGTTTAGGATTATTTATTCTAGCTCCGTGAAAGATGATATTGGTATTTTGATAGAGATTGTATTAAATCTGTAGAGTATGCTTGGCAGCATGGACATTTTAACAATATTTGTTCTTTTAATCCATAAGAAGGAATATCCTTTCATTGGTTTGTTATCTTCAGTCTCTTTAAAAAATTTTTTATAATTATCAGAGTACAGGTCTTTCACCTTGTTGGTTAAGTTTATTCCTAGGTATTTTACTATTCTTGGTGCAATTGTAAATGGAATTGCTTTCTTAATCTCTTTCTGTTGCTTCATTGTCAGTGTATAGAGATTCAGTGGATTTCTCTACATTGATTTTGTATTCTGCAACCTAACTGAATTAATTTATAAGCTATAGTAGTTTTTTGGTGGAGTCTTTAGGGTTTTCCATATAGAGTATCATGTCATCTGCAAATAAGAAAGTTTTACTTCGTCCTTACCAATTTGAATGCCTTTTATTCCTTTTTGATATCTGATTACTGTGGCTCGGATTTCCAGTAATATATTGAATAAATGTGGTAAGAGCAGACATCCTTGTCTGGTTCCCGATCTTAGAGGAAAAACTCTCAGCTTTTCAACATTGCATATAATGTTAGCTGTGGATTTTTCACATAAAGCCTTATTTCTGTTGAAGATTATTCCCTCTAAACCTACATTGTTGAGGATTTTTATCATAAATGGATACTTTGGCTTATCAACTGCTTTTCTGCATCTATTGAAAGGGTCTTATGGTTCTTTTCTCATTAAAAAATTTTTAATGTTTATTTTTTTTGAGACACAGACATGAGAGGGGGAGGGACAGAGAGAGAGGGAGATGAAGAATCTGAAGCAGGATCCAGCCTCTGAGATGTCAGCACAGAGCCCAGTGCAGGGCTCAAACACACGAACCATGAGATCATGACCTGAGCCGAAGTCAGATGCTTAACCAACTGAGCCACTCAGGCTCCCCTCATTTTTTAAAAATTAGGTTAGCTATCATACAGTGCAATATGGTTTAAGGATTAGAATTTAGTGATTCATCACTTGCATATAACACCCACTGCTCATCACAACAAGTACCCTCTTTAATACCCATTGCCCATCCAGCCTATCCACCCCCACCTCACTCCATAAACCCTCAGTTTGTTATCTATCATTAAGAGACTCTGGTGCTTTGTTTCCCTCTCTCTTTTTTCCCATTCTGATATGGTCATCGGGTTTGTTTCTTAAATTCCACATATGAGTGAAATCATATGATATTTGTCTTTCTCTGATTGACATATTTCACTTAGCATAACGCATTTTAGCTCCATCTACATCATTATAAATGGCAAGATTTCACTCTTTTAGATGGCTGAGTAATACTCCATTATATAAATATGCCACATCTTCATCAGTTCATCAGTTGATGGAAATTTGGTATTTCTCCATAGTTTGACTATTGTTGATAATGCTACAAACATTGAGGTGCCTATATACCCTCGAGTCTCAATTTTTGTTATGGGCCTGTTCAAATTTTCTCTTTCTTCCTGTTTGAGTTTTAGTAGTGGATGAGTTTCTAGGAATTTGTCCATTTTTTCTAGACTGATCTATTTTCTGGCATATCATTTTTTATAGTATTCTCTTGTAATTGTATTTCTGTGGGGTTGGTTGTGATCTCTCCTCTTTCATTCGTGATTTTATCTGTTTGGGTCCTTTCTCTTTTCTTTTTGATATGTCTGGCTAGGGGTTTAGCAATTTTATTAATTCTTTTAAAGAACAAACTTAGTTTCATTGATGTGTTCTATTCTTTTTTTTTATTCTATATTGTTTATCTGCTCTAATCTTTATTATTTCCCTTGTTCTGCTAGCTTTAGGCTTTATTTGCTATTCCTTTCCTAGCCCCCTAGGTGTTAGGTTACGTTGTGTATTTGAGATTTTCTTGGTTCCTAAGGTAGGCCTGAATTAGAATATACTCCCCTCTTAGGACTGCCTTTGTTGTATCCCATAGGTTTTGGACTGTTGTATTTTCATTTTCATTTGCTTCCATTTATTTTTTTTATTTCTTCTTTAACTTACTGGTTAAGCCACTCATTTTTTAAAAAATTTTAATGTTTATTTATTTTTGTGTGATAGAGAGAGAGGTAGAGCATGAGCAGAGGAGGGGCTCAGGGGGAGGGAGACACAGAATCCGAAGCAGGCTCCAGGCTCTAAGCTGTCAGCACAGAGCCCAACATAGGGCTTAAACTCAGGAACCACGAGATCATGATCTGAGCTGAAGTCAGACGCTTAACCCACTGAGCCATTCAGGCACCCCATAACCCATTCATTCTTTAGTAGGATGTTCTTTAACCTTTATGTATTTACGGTCTTTCTAAATTTCTTCTTATGGTTTACTTCAAGTTTCATAGCTTTGTGTTCTGAAGATATGCATGGTATTATCTCATTGTATTTGTACTTTTCAGATCTGATTTGTGACCCAGTATGTGATCTATTCTGGATGATGTTCCATGTACATTCGAGCAGAATGTGTATTCTGGTGCTTTAGGATTAAATGTTATGAATATAACTGTTAAGTCCATCTGGTCCAGTGCATCATTCAAAGCCATTTTTCCCTTGTTGATTTCCTACTTAATCTGTTTACTGATGTAAGTGTGGTGTTATAGCCCCCTAGTATTATTGTACTATTGTTAATGAATTCCTTTATACTTGTAATTAATTGAATTATATAATTGGGTGCTTTCCATTTGGGGTCATAAATATTTACAATTGTAGATCTTCTTGATAGATAGACCCTTTAATTGTGATATGATCCTTTTCTTCATCTTTTCTTACAGTTTTTGTTTTAAATGTATTTTGTATGATATAAGTATAGCCACTCTGGCTTTCTTTTGATATCCATTGACATGATACATGGTTCTCCAACCCCTCACTTCCAATCTGTAGGTTTCTTTAGGTCTAAAAAGAGTCTCTTGTATCACATAAGCAGCACATAAATGCATCTTGGTTTTTTTTATCCATTCTTTTACCCAATGTCTATTGATTGGAGCATTTAGTCCATTTACATTCAAAGTGATTATTGAAAGATATGAAATCAGTGCTGTCGTGTTACCTGTAGAGTTAGTGTTTCTGGTGATGTTCTTTGGTTCTTTCTAGTTTTTGTTACTCTTGGTCTTTTTTGCTCCACTCAGAGTCCCCCTTAAATTTCTTTCAGAGGTGGTTTAGTGGCCATAAACTCCTTTAGTTTTTGTTTGTCTGGGAAAATCTTTATCTCTCATTCTATTCTGAATGATTGCCTTGCTATATAAAGAATTCTTGCCTGCATATGGTTCCCATTCAGCACATTGAATATATCTTGCCATTCCTTTCTGGCCTGCCAAGTTTCTGTGGACAGATCTGCTGTGAATCTGACCTGTCTTCCCTTGTAAGTTAAGGACTTTTTTTCCCTTGCTGCTTAAAGTACTCTTTCCTTATCTGTGTATTTTGTAAACTGGACTATAATACGCCTAGACTTTGGTGAGCTTTTGTTGAACTTCACAGAAAGTTGCTTTTAGATTTTATGCTTTTTAGATTTTATGCTTTTTAGATTTCATGTCTGTGTCCTTCCCCAGATTAGGAAACTTTTCAGCTATAATTTATTCAAATAGACCTTCCCCCCCTTTTCTCTCTCTTCATCTTCTGGGACTCCTATGATATAAATGTTTTCATGTTTTAATATGTTGCTTATTTCCCTATGTGTACCTTCATGATCCATTACCTTTCTTACTCTCTTCAGTTCATTATTTTCCATAACTTTATCTTCTTTTTTTTTTATTTTTTTACATTTATTCATTTTTGAGAGACAAAGAGAGACAGAGCACAAGTGGGGGAGGGGAAGAGAGAGATTGAGACACAGAATCTGAAGCAGGCTCCAGGCTCTGAGCCGTCAGTACAAAGCCCGACACGGGGCTCAAATCCACAAACCGTGAGATCACGACCTGGCCGAAGTCAGATGCTCAACCAACTGAGCCACCCAGGTGCCCCATAATTTTATCTTCTATACCACTGATTCACTCCTCTGCTTTATTTATCCAAGTTTTTTTTAATTTCTTTTTTTTATTTTTTAAGTTTATTAATTTTTGAAAGAGAGAGAGAGCAGGGGAGGGGCAGAGAGAGAGGGAGGCACAGAATCCAAAGCCGGCTCCAGGCTCTGAGCTATTAGTACAGAGCCTGACATGTGGCTCAAACCCATGGACCTCATAATCATGACCTGAGCCAAAGCCAGATGCTTGGCTGACTGAGCCACCCAGGTGCCCCTATTTATCCTCGTTTTTATGGCATCTATAAAGGAATGCAGCTCAGTAATAGCATTTTTAAATCGAGATGGCTAGATTTTTTCCCAGTACTAAATAATTTTTACATATTTTTTAAACATTTTATTTAAATTTTAGTTAGTTAACATAGGCAATATTGGTTTCAGGAGTAAAATTCAGTGATTTATCACTTACATAACATACTAAAGCTCATCAAAAGTATCTTCTTTAATACGTATCACCCATATAGAGTTTTGTTCTTTTATCTCTATAGTAAAAGATTCTCTAGTGTCTTCTATACTTTTTTTGAAGCCCACATAGTATCCTTTTAATTGTTGTCTTAAATTCCAGTTTGGACATCTTACTTATAGCTGTTTTGATTAAATCCTTGTCCATGAGTTGTACTTCTTGTTCTTTCTTTAGTGAGAAACTTCTCCATCTCATCATTGTGTCCATAGAAGAAAAGAAGAAAGAAATAAAAAGAAAGTACAAAGCAAAAAACAAAGGAAAAAACAAAAAACAAAAAAAACCAAAATACTAGATCCTGGGTGTGTTTTTGCTCTGCTTCTTAAGAGAACTTGGATCCAAAAATAAGAAAAAAAGAAAAGAAAAGAAAGGAAAAGAAAATAAATGAAAATAAACAAATATAATGTATAAATATTAAAATTTTAAAAAGTAATTAAAAATTTAAAAAGAATTGAAAAAAATAAGAAAATAAAAAAGTAAGATTACAAAAGCAAAGGATAAAAGTAAAAAGGAAGCTGGAACCTATTTCCCCTAGAACTGAAGCTTTGCAGCACTCTATGATCAGTAGACTTGGTGCTAGGGAGTTGTTTGTGCCGGTCTTCTGGGGGAGGAGCCTCTTGTTCTGATTCTCAGGTGGAATTGTCCAAATGGAAATGCACCTCCAGGGCTCATGGAGGCAGGGCTTGATGTAAGCAGCTCTGGCATCCACTAGGTTGAGCTCCTTTGCTTGCTGAAGCCTTTCACCTTTGATGGGTGGGATCAATATGGTGGTGCCCCACTCTGTAGCCCCAGAGCTGAAAATTCACACCTCTTGAGTCTTCAGGAAAACCTCACAGAAGAACAATCAATCACCCCTCTTGAGTCCCTGTTTCTGTTAGAACCCTGCATTCACCCTGCCAGTGTCCAAGTTTTTATATCCCAGGCACGTGACTGAGTTTCAAAACTCCAAATTTTAGTGACTCCTATGGTGCAGATCTGCACTGTTCCTCTGGGGGAGGGTCTTGCCACACTCTGCCATTTGCTGGGCTGTGCATGCAAGGAAAGTGGTGGCACAACCATGAAGCAGTTCAAAGTTTATGGCAAAACAGAGAAGAAACCTGGCACCAAGACTCACTGCTCTTAGCCAGTGTCCCCACTCCTATGCCTGGGAACAGTGTAGCACATCGGTGCCACCCATTCTTCTTGTGACCCAGGGGATCTTCAGACCAAGCCATCACTCCTGGGACTATACCCTACTTCATGACTGGAGCACATTTAAGCTAGTCACATCCCCCACAGTAGCAAGCTTCCAAAAGTTCACTTTTGCACTCCACTGCTTATAATACTTTGCAGTACACTCATAAGCAGGGGTCCCTCCCTGCCACCATACTCACAGTAATATCTCCCCCAGGTCAGCTCTCTGCACCTCCCACCTTCCAAAAAGTGGTCACTGTTCTACTTGTGGATTTGCAGTTTTTGTTCTCTCAGATCTCCAATTGATTTCTTGGGTGTTCACATTGATTTGGTAATTACCCAGCTGTGTTCAAGGGACGAAATATGCTTAGGGTTCCCCTACTTCTCCGCTATCTTAACTACTTCCTTTCTCTTATTGATGTGATGTATCACATTCATTGATTTGTGAATATTGAACCACCCTTGCATCCTGAGAATCAATTGAACTTGATCATAGCGAATGATTTTTTTTAAGGTATTGTTCGGTTCAGTTTGCTAATATTTCGCTGAGGATTTTTGCATCCACATTTATCAGAGATATTGGCCTATAGTTCTCTTTTCTTGTGGTGTCCTTATTTGCTATCAGAATCAGTGCATGCCTTGTACAATGATTTTGGGAGTCGTCCTTCCTTTTCCACTTTTTTGGAATAGTTTGAGAAGAATGGGTATTAACTCTTCTTTAAATATTTGGTAGAATTCACCTGTGAGGCTGTTTTTTGTTGAGAATTTTTTTTTTATTACTGATTTAATTTCATTGCTCACAATACGTCTGTACAAATTTTCTATTTCTTCCCAATTCAATTTTGGTAGTTTATGTTTCTAGGAATTTATCCCATTTTTTTGTAGGCCGTCTAATTTGTTGGCATATATATTTTTTTACTATATTCTCTTGTAAACCTTTGTATTTCTGTTATGTCAGTTATTTCTCTTATTTCATTTCTGATTTTGTTTATTTGATTCCTCTCTCTCTCTCTCTCTCTTTTGAGGTGTCTGGCTAAAAGTTTATCAATTTTTTAATCTTGTCCAAAACACATCTCCTGGTTTTATTGATCCATTGTCTGTCTTTTTGTGTGTCCTTTTTGTAGTGCCTGTATCATTTATTTCTGCTCTAATCTTTATTATTTCCTTCCTTCTGTTGGCTTTGGGTTTTATTTATTTGTTTCCTTTAGGTTTGTAAGGTTAAGTTGTTTATTTGAGTTTTTGTTTCCTTGTTTCTTGAGGTAGTGTTGTATTGCTATAAACTTCCCTCATAGAACAGCTTTTGGTGCATACCAAAAGTTCTGGACTGTTGTGTTTCCATTTTTATTTGTCTCGGTGAATTTTTTTTTTATTTCCTCTTTGATTTCTTGCTTGACTCATGCATGGTTTAGTAGCATGTTATTTAACCTCCATGTGTTTGTGCTCTTTCCAGATTTTTTATTGTGATTATTTCTAGTTTCATAGCATTGTGGTCAGAAAAAAAAATGCATGCCATGTCTTCCATCCTTTTGCATTTGTTGATATTTGTTTTGTGTTCTAATATGTGGTATATTCTGGAGAAAGTTCAATATGTACTGGAAAATAATGTGTATTCTGGTTAGGGTGGAATGTTCTGAATACATCTCTTTTATTTTTTTTATTTTTTTTTTCGCCCTGTCCCAGACCCTTTTTTTAATTTTTTTTTATTTTTTTTTATTTTTTAATATATGAAATTTACTGTCAAATTGGTTTCCATACAACACCCAGTGCTCATCCCAAAGGTGCCCTCCTCAATACCCATCCCCCACCCTGCCCTCCCTCCCACCCCCCATCAACCCTCAGTTTGTTCTCAGTTTTTGTTTTTTTTTTGTTTTTTTTTTTTATTTTTTAATATATGAAATTTACTGTCAAATTGGTTTCCATACAACACCCAGTGCTCATCCCAAAAGGTGCCCTCCTCAATACCCACCACCCACCCTGCCCTCCCTCCCATCCCCCATCAACCCTCAGTTTGTTCTCAGTTTTTAACAGTCTCTTATGCTTTGGCTCTCTCCCACTCTAACCTCTTTTTTTTTTTTTCCTTCCCCTCCCCCATGGGTTTCTGTTACGTTTCTCATGATCCACATAAGAGTGAAACCATATGGTATCTGTCTTTCTCTGTGAATACATCTCTTTTAAATCCATCTGGTCCAATGTGTCATTCAAAGCCAGTTTTCTTGTTGATTTTCTGTTTGGATGATCTGTTCATCAATGTCTGTGGGCTGTTCAAGTCCCCTACTATTATTGTATTACTATCAACTTCTTTTATGTTTGTTATTAACCGCTTTAAGTATTTGGGTGCCTCCATGTTGGAAGTATATTTACTATTGTTATAACTTACTGTTGCATTGTCCCCTTAATGATAATATAGTGTCCATCTTTGTCTCTTGTTACAGTCTTTGTTTTAAAATCTATCTTGCCCAATATAAGTACTGCAACCCTAGTTTTATTTGCACATCCATTTGCATGATAAACCTTTCTCTATACCTTCACTTTCAATCTGCATGTGTCGTTAGGTCTGAAATGTGTCTCTCATAGGCAGCATTCAGGTGGGTCTTTTTTTTTTTAATCCATTCCCTCACCCTGTGCATTTTGATCAGAGCATTTAGTCCATTTCCATCCAAAATAATTATTGGTAGGTATGTATTTGTTGCCATTTTGTTACTTGTTTTATGGTTGATTTGTAGTTTTTCTCCATTCCTTTGTTTTCTTGCTCTCTTTTCTCATGGTTAGTTGGTTTTGTCTAGTGATATACTTGGATTTATTTTTCTTTTTTGCATATCTATTAGTGTTTTTGATTTGTGGTTACTACTTGGCTTGTATATAACAACTTCTGTGTATAGTAGTCTATATTAAGTTGAGGGCTGCTTACAATTGAATCCATTAATTTACCCCTCTCCTCCCCACGATTTAGGTATTGGTGTCATACTCTACATCTTTTTATTTTGTGAGTCCCTTGACTTATTTTCACAGATATACTTATTCATACTCCTTTTGTGTTTCCTACTTTCTTTACTCTTGCTTATGCTCTTTCCACTCAAAATGTCCTCTTTAACATTTCTTGTGGGACTTGTTTAGTTGTCATTAATTCTTTTAACTTTTGTTTGTCTAGGCAACTGTGTATCTCTCTTCTAGGCTGATTAATAGCCTTGCTGAACAGAGTATTCTTGACTGCAGATTACTTCTTTTCAGCACTTTTCTTTCCTGAAAAGTTTTTGCTGACAAATCTGCTGATAGCCTAATGGGGTTTCCTTTTTATATAACTAATTTTTTTTCTTCTTACTTTTAAAATTCTATATCACTACTTTTTGCCATCTTAATTTATATTTCTCTTGGTGTGGATTTCTTTTGGTTGATTTTGTTGGGGATCTCTTTGCCTCCTAGATCTGAATATCTGCTTTCTTCTCCAGATTTGGGAAATTTTCAGCTATCATTTTTTCAAATAAATTTTCTTCCCCCTTTCTCTTCTCCTCTTCTTATCTCTGCAAAGCAAATATATTATGTTTGATGGTGTCACTGAGTTACTTAAGTCTATTCCCACTTTGCATAATTATTTTCCTTTCAACTGCTCAGCTTGATTACTTCCCATTACTCCTTCCTCCAGGTCACTTGTTTATTCTTCTGTTTCATATAGTTTACTGTTTATTACATCTAGTGTAATTTTAATTTCATTTATTGTGTTCTTCATCTCTGGTTGGTTATTTCTTACCTCATGGTTAAGGGTCTCACTGAGGTTCTCCACTCTTTCCTCAAGTCCAGTGAGTATCTCTATGATCATTACTTTGAGTTCTCCATCATGCATGGTAATTATCTCCATTTTATTTTGGTCTCTTGCTATAATTTTGTCATGTTCTTTCATTAGGGACATAGTCTTCTGTCTCTTCCTTTTTTCTGACTCTGAGCTTCTGTTTCTGTTTGGCTAGAAAGCCAGCTACATCTTCTGCCCTTAAAAGTAACGACCTTATGAAGAACAGGTCCTGTAGTGCCTTGCCATGCAATGTGCCCTGTTCACTAGGACCTGTCACTTCAAGGATGTTTCCTATGTGTGATATGTTCACCCTGCTGTTGTGGTTGAGCCACTTTTTTCTTCAGTCCAGTCATCTGCAATGCCTCTCTTTGCCTGTTGCAAGCAGCATTTGGTTTCTGTGGTGTTAGTGGGCCAGTCTGGGAATGACTTGGATTTGAGTTGAGTCAGAGCAGGTCTTAAGAAGAGATGCAGTAGCTCCAAACTGCAGGGTGCTTTCTCTGTGCTGTCCACGGAGAAGCTTTCATTGGTGGGAAGAACCTGCAGCCAGACCACTTGTCTGCCTCCCATCCACTGTTGGGGTCTCTGATTGGTGTGTGTAGTTATCTTTGCCTGTCTCTGGGGCAGGAGTGGTGCTGGCCACTAGAGTGGCTGCTTGCACACTTCCAGGCCTTCAGCATTGCCCTGTATGGGCTCTTTCTAAGAGAGTATTGGAGAAGGAGGATCCACCAAAGCATTGGGTTGGGAGATGCTGCAGTGGGGCAGCAGCACTAGCAATCTCTGGGCACCCACAGTCCTCTGCAAGGTCTCTGCAGTACCTGAAGTGAGGCATCCTGTCTGGAGGGGTGGATTTGTGGAAGCACAGCAGAGAGGGTAAGGCAGCAGTGCTGGCAAGTTGGGTAGTCATTTGTGCAGGTGGTCACGTGTTTATGCTAGAGAGGGGGAGGGATATGGTGCCTGCTAGTTTCTTTCTTTCTAGAGGAGCTCTCCAGTGATTTCTTTCCCTCCAGGACAGCTCTGAGATTAGTAAATAACTGTCCCTCTCATATGCCCCAGGCACCTTTCAAACTGATGCTTCTACACTGTATCTCCACGGGCTGTTTGTTGTGCTGTTTCTTTAAGGGTGGGGACCCCGTTTCTTCTCACCCTTGTGGCCCTCCCAGAGTCAAGCCTGCTAATTTTTTTTAATTATATATTTTAAGTCTCACTGGTTGTAAGACTCGTGAAATTGGGCCCATCTGGTTTTCAAAGCCCGTTGTTATGGGGATTTGTCTTTCCCATACGGGCTTCCCAGTGTGTGGGTGTGTTTCTCTCCCCTCTTTGTGCCAACAGTGTTTCTTCTTCCCAACGCCAGTCCCAGGTGTCTGTTTAGTTCCTGACCGCATCTCTGCCTATCCTACCCTTTGCAATGCGACCTCTTCTCTACATTTAGTTTAGTAGCTTATTCTGCCAGTTTTAGATCATTTTCTGTGTTATTTACACTGATGAGAATATTATCTAGTTGTATCTGTGCGACCAGATGAGCCTAGGGTCCTCCTACTCCACCATCTTCTCTGGAAATGATAGTTAAATATTTTAAATGTGTAAAATGAAACTACAGTGGGTTGAAAGTAAATATGGATAAACATTTTTATAATTATAGTTTTGGGAAAGTTTTTTTTTTCTAAATATGATTTAAGTCTCAAACCATAATGGAAATTATTTTTTTTAATGTTTAATCAATTTTGAGAGACAGAAAGAGACAGAGTACAAGCAGGTGAGGGGCAGAGATGGAGGCACAGAATCTGAAGCAGGTTCAACGCTCTGAGCTGTCAGCACAGAGCCTGATATGGAGCTTGAACCCACGAACTGTGATATGACCTGAGTCGAAGTCAGATGCTCAACCAACTGAGCCACCTAGGCACCCCCGTAATGGAAATTACTGACAGATTTGACTGCATAGAAATTATAAAGCCTCTTAAGAGTAAATAATAAAGATGAGAATAAAATAGAATAAACAAGATTAAAATACATGGATAACACTGGAACTAATTTTACTATACACAACAGGCAAAAATGAATATATTTAACATTAAAAGAGCTCTTTCAAATTAATGAAAAAATTGATGAGCACTTTTGTATCAGTTTATCCTATGTTATACTAGGATAAAAAAATAACCTCTAAATTTCAATAGTTTACAACAAAGGTTACTCTCTTGCTCGAGCTACATATTCCTTTCAGATCAGCTGTGGCTCTTCTTTCTTCATTTTACTCCAAAAAACCTGTTTGAGGAACACCTGGGTGGCTCAGTCAAGTGTCCAACTTTGGCTCAGGTCATGATCTCATGGTCCATGAGTTTGAGCCTCTCATTAGGCTCTGTGCTGACAGCTCAGGGTCTGAAGCCTGCTTTGGATTCTGTGTCTCCTTCTCTTTGCCCTTTCCCTGATCGTTCTCTCTCTCTCTCTCTCTCTCTCAAAAATGAATAAACATTAAAAAAAAATTTAAATCAAGTTGAAAGAGTAGCCTGTATCTAAGACACTGCTAATCTTGTGGTAGAGGAAATTTGGTGGATTATATAAGATCTCAAACTTTTCTTCCAAGTGACACATACCATTTCCACTTGCATTCTGTTGGCCAAAGCTAGTCACACAGCCAAGTTCAATATCTGTGGGACAGGAGTATAAGTTTATTATAGGGAGATGCCCTGTAGGGAAGCACAGCAAATATTTTTAGCACTAATACAATCTATCCAAATTCTATAGAAAAAGGTCAAAGAACATAGCATTCAAATATATTTTTTAAATGTTCAATTTCACCAGCAGTCAGCCAAATGAAAATTAAAACAATTATTATCATCTGTCAGATTGATGCTAAATCAAAACAAATATTTTAAAAGATAATATATTTATTCAGTATAGGTAAGAATGCAGAGAAATTAGTATTATTTTAAGTTTTATTAATTTATTTTGCTAAAGAGAGCATGCACATGAGCAGAGGAGGGGCAGAGAGAGAGGGAGACATAAACACAAGCAGCCTCTATGGCATGGAACCTGATGAGGAGCGCAAACCCACCAACCCTGAGATCATGACCTGAGAGGAAATCAAAAGTTGAATGCTTAACTGACTGAACTGCCCAGGCACCCAAAGAAATTAGTATTTTTTAAACAATTTTGAGGAAGGTAAACTAAACATTTTGGGGAAATAATTTGCAGTATCAATAAAAGTGTTTTAGTTTACATACTTTCTGCCAACAATTCTAAGGATTCTTTCCTACATACCTGTCTTCTAGCATTAATGTTACTAATGACAGATATATCAGTGTACTTTTCGTTTCTTTCGAGTCACTTGTCCCTTCCTTTAATTTTGGAATTTTTAAGAGTTTCTCTTTATCCTTGTTCTAAATTCCATGATGTTGCAGGGTCTTTCCCCCTTCTTCCCAGTCAACAAACAACAGGCATTTAAATTTTGACCATTTTGGAAAAGGGCAATTTTCTATAATCTTTGAGAGTTGCCTTTGCTTTATTTTTTTTCCTCTTCTTTCTGGAACTCCTGTAACTGGAAGTTGGCCATCTTGGATTGTTTCTCAATATCTCACATTTTCATAATACCCATCTGTTTCTTATTCTCTTTCTCTCTCTTCTAGATTTTCTCATATTCGTCTTCTAATTTTTTTTAATAATAATGCAAATGATTCTATTTACTAGTTTTTCAGTCATTACATACAGCAGTGAATATTTAATTATGACTTTGTAACATTAAATAACATTGGCAACTTTCAAAATGTAAAAATAAAGGTATGGCTGACAGAGGTGATAGGTAAAAAGTGGGGAAGAAAAATAAGAGGATGGGAATACTACTAACTTCTAAAAAAATTAAGATGAGCCATATGAATTTCTTTCACTAATCTTTTAATTACAAAAATGGAAGTGTCATATATTTAGCATAATACATAATGGACATATGAGAGATATTATCAAATATAGATGGAACAAGATATAAAAACTAAATAAAATCATAAAATTTAAATTTAAACTTTGAAGGGAAGTGTGACATAAACTTTCATTGTTATAATAAAAGAGATGATGTCTAAAGCTTATAAATCAAGTAATGGCAATATAAGCACATTCTTTAAACTTAAGAATGATATCACTGAGAATAAAAAAAGAAATCTTTAAAATTAGA
Source organism: Panthera tigris (assembly GCF_018350195.1). Taxonomy (NCBI): domain Eukaryota; kingdom Metazoa; phylum Chordata; class Mammalia; order Carnivora; family Felidae; genus Panthera; species Panthera tigris. The sequence goes on along the minus strand of NC_056677.1, from coordinate 61,607,650 downwards.
GGAATGGAGGAGGCAATAGGGGCTCAAGGCAATTTATTTATTATGAGCTCTATGAATAATTCACTTTCATTTTTATTGTATGAATATATTACTTTGATAAAAATAATAAAATAAATCCCTCTACTGGCTTACATTGTCAAATTAAATAAAGCAGGCAAAAGCGAAACAAAACAAAACAAAAAATATAGCATTCTTCTGCTTATAAGAATGAATTATATATATATATATATATATATATATATATATATATGACATAGATTGGGGGAAATAAAAGCATAAAAATATATACCAGGTAGATGTAGCAATATTTATATTAGACAAAATAGAATTCATGGTAAAAGAGCATTAAATGTTGTAAGTATGTTTTATATTGATAAAACCGTCTAGCAGGAAGTCAGTATAATCACTATAGTTTATCTATTCAACAACATATTTCAAAATGTATGAAACAACACTGTTAGAAATAATAGATAAAACTAGGAAATTCACCATCAAAGGGGAGTCTTTGATTCATCAATTTTAGAAACTGACACAAGGACACACAAAAAATAATATTATAGAATATTTGAATAATAAGAATTGTGATCAAATAGGTAAAATATATACAACTCTACATCAAATAGAGAATTGCACATTCTTATCAAAATAACTGGAGATAGGGATACATATACTAGAATTGGCTACTTCTAAATTTTTTAAGTTTATTTATTTTGAGACAGAGAGAGCATAAGCAGGGGTAGAGAGAGAGGGGAGAAAAAGAATACCAAGCAGGCTCTGCACTGTCAGCACAGAGCCTGACATGGAGTTCAAACTCACAAACCATAAGATCATGACCTGAGCCAAAACTAAGAGCTGTATGCTTAACCAACTGAGCAACCCAGGTGCCCCTAGAACTGGCTACTTCTAACCAAACCAAACCAAACCAAACAAAACAAAACGAAGTCCTTGTTGATCTTAAAGAAAACAAAACAGCTACTGAGGTCTTGCAAGCAATTAATGTGTAAGCTCAGATTTCTGCTCTAGGTGGCTTCAAATCCTCACTCCTGCTTCTACCCATATCAAGACTGCTATAATATTAGCAACTGAAGAAGTAGTGGGAAGAAACGTAGGTAAGGACTTATATATCATCCTCTCTGCTCCTCTTTTCTACTTTGATTCTTGAGGATGGTTTTATGGGATTAAGTGTGAGTTAGAAATGGTAAAATACAAAAGGACACATGTACGTCAGACAAGCACTTCTATTTCCCAATCAAAAGTTACATGGACTAAGATAAAGAATAAATTTGGAGGTAGTACTGATAGAAATAACAGTAAAATTTGATAAAAAAATGTTTGCCATCACTATCTCTCATTTCCAAGGTCACAACTTCATAATTGTTGAAAATTAGAGGCTGCCAATATCTCTAGTTTGGAGTAGGTGAGGAATCGTAGTAATTTAAGAAGCTCATCTTAATGTACAAAGCAAGGCAATAGAAGCAAGGATGGACAGGAACTGTCTAGCTCAGTTCTAGGAAGCTACCTCAAATTCAAATCTGGATTTTTCTACTTCTTTCTGAATGATGTCCTTTTTTTGGAGTCAAGACTGACTGCCTAACAGTGAAGGCAATTTCTGCAAGTCAGGGCTTCATTGTTGGTTTCAACACATACTTGCAGATGGCAACAATATCAAGATAGCAACATAGACCATTCTATGTTCTTCAGTCTCCCTCACAAGACCAATTTACAAGTATCCATAGAAAAAACCACTGTGAAAATCTTAGAAACTGGGGGTAAGACTGGACTATAGAGATACAGAAGAACTACATTAGAAAGATAAGAGGAGTGATTTCACTTCGTCTACCTCACTCCTCCTCCAGGTTGGCACATCATCATACTGAAAGAGCACCCTGGGCCTGTTGTTTCTCCAGTGGAAAAGGAAAACCCAAGTAGGATTTTCAGACCCCCAGAATTGTGGGAGTTTCCAAGAGGCCTACTTTCTGGTCTGTGTCATGGGGATCACTAGAGGAATATGTGGGGCTCAGCCACTCGAGATTAGATGGAGATGGAGAAGAAGAAGCAAGGCTTACAAAAACCAGCACCCAGATCTTGGCAGTTTGCATTCTTGCTTATAGAGATGCTCAAGCAAAGATCCCAGCCTGTGGCTCTGCCCATCTTCAGCTCTGAGCTGGTGGCTCTGTCTAGCCAGGTAGCTCAATTGGCAGTTCTACCTAATTTGTATCAATAGTGAGCCCTACTGGCTGTTGATTCTCTTCTGTAGCCCCACTTGGGCAGGGAAATAAGTTCACAGCCCCACACAACTGCTGAGTATAGCTGCCAGATGAGAAAGCCTGGCCAGAGAACCTGGGCAGTTATAGTCTGTATTATAGTTCTACTCATTCAGGAAGCCAAGCCAGCAGCCCTGAACAAATGTTGAGCATAGCCTCTGGCCCAACCTAATCAGGGAGCTTGAATAGTGACACTGGCAGACTTGGAGTCCAGCCTATAGCTCTTCCCAGCTGCTGAACACAGCTTGTGTTTTCACTAGTTAGGGAGCCCAACAAGTAACCCTAATCAATTGTGGAGGATAGCCTGTGGTCCCATCTAACCAGAACGACCTGGTAATGACATCATGTGACCAGAGAACACCAGTTAACAATAGAGTACAGCTGGACACACCACTAAACCAGAGGTCCTGGACAGAGTCCCTACCCAAACCAGAGCATATCCAGTGACCTACCTGAACATGAAGCCGGGTCTGCAGTTTTGCCCAACTTCAGGACACAGCCTAAGTTATCATCTGATTGTGAGGTTCTACCTGCTGTCTTTCCTGAACAGATTATAGTGACATATATAGTTGGGTAGCACAGCCTGAGACCCCACTAGAACAGGAGTGATTACTGAGCTCAGTCAGCAGCTCTTCCCAATTACAGAATCCAACCAATGACACTGCCCTGCCAGGGAAAACAACCTGCAACTTGCCTGCCCAGAAGTGATTGCAGAGCCTAGTTAGTGGTCCCGCCTGACCACATGGCATAGTCATCAGCCCCACCCAACCAGGGAGTCCAACCAGAAGTCCCTCTTGAACATGAATTCCAGAATATAGGCCCACTAAGCCATGGTTCTCAACAAGTGGCACCCCAACACACATAACTTCAGAGCATGGGTAATGTCCTCTCCCTACTAGAGATGCTATCTGACTGTGACTGCCACCAGGAAACCTGTCCAGTACCCCAAGCTTAACTGACTGGTGAAGATATTTTCCTGATGAAACAAACTTATAAATTCCAGAAGAGGAGACCACTTTATCAAATGCACAGACACCAATGCAAGGAATTAAAGATCATAAAGAATTAAGTAAACATGACTCTACTAAGTGAAATTAATTAAAGTTCCAATAGCTGACCCTAAAGAAATGGAGATCTATGGGCTGTCAAACAAATAAGTGAGAATAATCCTCTTAAAGAAGCTCAGTGAACTACAAGAACAGAGACAGACAACTAAATGAAATTAGGAAAATAATGCATGAACAAAATGAGTTTGATGAAAAAATAAAAACTAAAAAAAAAACCCTGGAAATTCTAGAGATAAGTAATACAGTTACTTAACCAAAAAATTCAAGAGAAGCTTCAAAAACAGACTTGGTCAAGAAGAAGAAAGAATCCATAAACTCAAAAATAGCTCATTTGAAATTATCCAGTTAGAGGATAGAGGAAAGAAAGAAAGAAAGAAAGAAAGAAAGAAAGAAAGAAAAGGGAAGAGAAGAAGAGAAGAGAAGAGAAGAAAACTTATGGAACTTTGTGAATACCATCAAGATAAGAATATATACATTATAGGAATCCCAGAAAAATAAGTGAACAGAACGGGACAGAAAGTCTATTTAAAGGAAAAATGGCTGAAAACTTCCCAAAAGTGGTGACAGAAATGGACATCAAGAATTATAGGGCCCAAAAGACCCCAAATAGGTTGAATTTGAAAAGGGCTATACGGAGACACGTTATAATTAAATTTTCAAAATCAGACAGAAATGATATCACCAAGATGACAGAGCAGAAGACCTCAGCCTCTATCCCCTGATAAAGATCAACAATTAGCTATTCATCAACAAAAAACTCTCTGAGATAGCTCTGGAATCCACTTAAGAAACTTCAGTAACACAGTGGAACAAAAATTTGAGAATAACCACAGAAATAAGAAGTAAGTCAACTTCATCCTCTAAGCCAGCATTCCTCAGCACCAAGGGAGAACTCCTCTGCTAGAAAGAATTGGTTTCACAGGGAAAGGAAAAGTGGAATGAGTGACCAGCCTTTCAGACCACTGCATGAAAATCCCACTTCAGCTTCACACTATGTGGAGACCAGTAAAGGTAGGATGTATAGAGTTGGCTATGAACAAGGAAGAAAACCATGGGCTAGCAGTAACAGCAATGCACTGGTAATGATTGTCATTCCCAGTGGTCTGCTATGTAGGCAACTCATCAGCTTTCATCACTGAAGAAACCACTGACCAGTATAGCCAATGTGGACCCCATGCAGATTTTACTGGCGTTACCCTACATGTATTTGCATTTATTGTCACCAGCCACTTGAGTACCTGCCCAGTCTTTTCCCACTCCAAACTTTTACAGAGCTCAGCAACCACACTGGCAGCCATCCCAGGCCTCTGTGGCTATGTGGATGCAAGAGTCAAGCTTATACAGTTGACTCCCACCATGAATGTGTGAAATTGGGGCTAGCCCCTTCAGCAGTGCAATTGCATACTGCCAGTCTGAAGCCATTACCAGCCTCCACTGCTATGCTCATGACTGGGAGAGACTGTGCAGCCACAGGAAAGCATCCTGACATCTAGGATCCTTGCAGCTGCTTATGGGCCTATATCAGGTCTTATCTTCTCTTATTGTTTTGAAGCCAGCATGCATCTACAGCTAGCCCTTCCATCTGTGCACCTGTCCAGCTAAATCCCTATCACTGTCCTCAATTGCTATGCTCAAAAAATGAGATGCAGCAGCCACAGTCGTGCAGGACAATAGGCAGGTCCTCTGAAGCTTCAAGTGTGATCACGGTTGACCCTAACTTGCTGCCTGCTCTGGGTGCTACCATTACATGTGTGCTTGAAACCAGAACCTAACATTACATGGGCACCTGAATCTGGACCTTGAAGCCGATTGTATGCACATTACTAGCTCTGGTCACTACTGATGTTTGTCCTGGTCCCCACCTGCTGAACCTATAGGTGTGGTGAGTCCCCAACAACACTTGCTGCCTCAGCAAGACCCCAACAATGCTCACCAAAGACCATGTAGTTGTCAATGTTGTGAACTCAAATGACTACCCAATGAGCCACAATACCCCCCCCCATGCCACCACAAAACCCTACACTTTGTCCTCTGTACTACTAGACTCCAGATCACAACACACTCTAGAATGCACTAACCCATAGATAAATGCCTTCTGTGACTGAAATCAGTCCATAAAGTCTGGAAGAAGTGGCTGCATCTTGAAATGCAGACATACACAAGTCTATATATGTCAAAAAGAATCAAGGAATCTTGACTCCACCAAAGAAATACAGTAAACCTCCACCCAACTGCACCCAAAGAAATAGAAATCCACTAATTACCTGACAAAAATAACTTAAAATAATTGTAATAAAGACGCTTAGAGAGGTAACAGAGAATACAGACAAACATTTTAATGACATCAGCAAAAACAATACAAGAACAAAATGAAGAGTTCAATAGAGAACACTAAAACACAAATTTTGGAGCTGAAAAATATAACAAATGAACTAAAAATTTCAATAAAAAGCTTTAACATAAGACTAAGCCAATCAGCAAAAAGAATCATTGAGCTTGCATACAGACCTCTGACAGACAGTCAGAGGAGCAAAAAGAAAAAAAAAGAATGAGGAGGAATAAAGAAGCCCATGGCTTTTATTGGATACCATATGAGGAACAACATATACATCATTAGAATACCATAGGGAGAAGAAAGAAACACGTAGAACATTCATTTAAAGAAATAATGGTTAACAAGATATGTTGTATCACGTTGTACACACACACACACACACACACACACACAGGAATATTAGTCAGCCATAAAAAAGCAAGATCTTGCCTTTTGAAACAATGTACATAGACACGGAGGGTATTATGCTAAGTGAAATAAGTTAGACAGAGAAAGACAAATACCATATGATTTCACTTATATGTGGAATCTAAAAAACAAAACAAAACATAAACAAAAGACAAAGAGCAGAAACAGACCTTACATACAAGGAACAAACTGATGAAGGGAGGAGAAAGAAGATGGTGATGGAGTGTCAAATTATCCTAATTACTCCAGAAGTAAACCTGAAGACTGGCATAACAAACTCCACAACTAAAGGTATAGGAGAGGTCTCATAGAAGAAAGTAGAAAATGCAGAGACAAAGTTTCAGAGAGAAACGGAACACGCTGCTGCAGTGCAGAGGGAGCCATGGTCACAAAAAGGGTGAGAGACAGACTAGCACACAGGAAAGACAAATCCCCATAAAAATTGGCTTGGAAAACAAGAAGTATCGAATTGTGTGAGTTCAGGCAATCAGTGGGGTTTAAACCTTGGAGCTCTAAATGTCAGCAGGCTTGGCTCAGGGACAGCTTGGAGATATTTGGTGCTTCACTTGGAAAGAAGGCAGAACAAATAGGTCATGGACATACAGTATGGAAATAGAGGTCTGACGTGCACTGGGGGGTGTAGAGTGGAGAGGTTATTTGCTCATGTCTGAGCATGTCCTAGAGAGACAGTATTCATGAAGAGATTCCTCTAGGAACAAAGGAATTGAATGGTACCATTTCTCTTCCCTGCCTTTCATCATATGCACAAGGCCACCTTCAAGAAACAGCACAGCACATTCATTACCTAACTTGCTTACACCAAGCCCTGTCCACCCCATGCACCAGTGAAACTGCTTTTCCCAGTCACGCTTGCATCAGTCCCTGTGCAGTGGGCCAATTCTCCCCAAGACAGGCCAAACCACTGCCCACACTGCGTCTTCCAACCCAGGTGTTTTGCAGGGCCTCGGTTCCAGTGGGGGTGTTGGAATGTCTCATTTTACAAGCAAACCAGAGCACATCTAGTTAAAATGCACCAAATATGGGCCAGGGTCTAAACATTGCCCACAACAGGATAGGAGAGCCTCTGCAGGTGAATGCTTGAAGGATAAAGTGGCAAAGACAAAACAGCAGAGTATAGGAAGCACACATTGGAGACAATCCTGGAATTGTAGGCCCTGGGGAACAGGGTGCTACAGGACCTATTCTTCAGAAGGCCATTACCCTCAAGAACAGAAGATGTAGCTGACTTTTCTAACACACAGTAGCAGGTACAGAAACTTAGACAAAATGAGAAGACAGAGGAATTTATCCCAAACGAAAGAATAAGACAAGGCCATGGCCAGAGATCTAAGTGAAACAAATATAAGTAGCCTGCCTAATAGACAATTTAAAATAATAATCATAAAGATACTTACTGGACTTGAGAAAAGAGCAGAAAACATCAGTGAGACTCTTAACACAGAGATAAGGAATAACATAGCAGAGATAAAGGACTCAATAAATGAATTGAAAAACCCACTTCATGGAATGAATAGCAGGCTGGAAGAGGCAGAGGAATGAAATAATGGCCTAGAATACAGAGTAATGGAAAGTAACCAAACTGAACAAAAGAAAGAATAAAGAATTAGGCAAAAGGAGAATATACAGGGCACTCAGTGACTCTATCAAACATAATATCATTCATATTATAGGGATCCCAGAAGAAGATAGAGAAAAGGGGGAAGAAAATTTATTTGAAGAGATAATAGTTGAAAACTTCCCTATTCTGGGGAAGAAAACAGATATCCTGATCCAGGAGGCACAGAGAATCCCCAACAAAATCAACAAAAGCAGATCCACACCAAGACATAGAATTAAAATGGCAAAATGTAATGATAAAGAAAAAATGTTAAAGTAGAAGGTCAGAAGAAAATAGTTACATACAAGGGAAACCCCATGAGGCTATTAGGGGATTTTTCAACAGAAACTTTCCAAGTCAGATGAGAGTGGCATGATCTACTCAAAGTGCTGAATGGGGAATATCTGCAACCAAGAATACTCTATCCAGCAAAGCTATCATTCAGAAGAGAAGGATAGATAAAGAGTTTCTCACATAAACAAAAACTAAAGGAGTCCATGGCCACTAAACCAGCCTTGCAAGAAATATTAAACAGGACTCTGAATGGAAAGGAAGGACCAAAAGTGACAGAATGAAGATAGGAAACACAAAAGCAGTAAAATCAGTCAAGGAATTCACAAAATAAAAGTATGTAAAATGTGACACCATAAATCTAAAACATGGGTAGGAGTAAAGAATTGATTCAAAACTAAAAGACCATCAATTTATATAGACTACTATATGCCAAAGTTTTATATACAACCTGCATGGTAAGAAAAAATTAAAAAAAAAAACACTAATAGATATGCAAAGAATAGAGAGAAAGAAATCCAAATATATCACTAAAGAAAACCAGAAAACCATGAAAGAGAGAAAGACAACAAAGGATTAGAGAAAATCCTCAGAAACAACCATAAAACAGGTAATAAAATGACAATAAATATATATCTGTTAATAATCACTTTGAATATAAATATATTAATATTCCAATAAAAAACATGGAGAGAGGAAGATGGTGAACACAACTAGAGACAACAATAGAAGATATTATGCTAAATGCAAGAAGTCAGACAGAAAAAGACAAATACCATATGATTTCACTTATATGTGGAATCTAAAAAACAAAACAAAACAAAAAAAGAACAAAAAGCAGAAACAGATCCTATGAACAAAGAACAAGCTGATGAAGGGAGGAGAGGAAGATGGTGGCAGAGTAGGATCAAGTGTCTCTTCATCCTGTAAATACAACTAAATAACTATCAAATTATCCTAAATATGCCAGACATCAGCCTGAAGACTGGTAGAACAATCTCCACAACTAAAAGGAGAGAAGAAGCCACATAAAAGAAGGTAGGAGGTGCAAACACGTGGTTTGGAGGAGAAACAGATCTTGGGTGTTGCAGAAGGGAGAGAGCCATAGTTGTGGAGAAGGGTGAGCGAGAGAAGGGTACATAAGGAAAGACACTTGGATAATGATTCCCCAAAGTCATTGGCTTAAAAAATGAGAGGGATGAGTTTTGTGAGTTTTTGCAACCAGCAGGGCTTAAAGCCTGGGTTCTAAAGGTCAGCAGCCTTGGCTGGGATAGAGCCCAGAGAGCACTGCACTGATCATGAAGAGAAGACAGGCAAACAACCTGGAGGCAGATAGTGGAAACAGCAATCTGAAGAGCACCTGGTACATACTGAAGGGAGACTATTAGCTCTTCTCAGAGAGCATATATGGGAAATAGCCTTCACAGAGACTGTTCCCCTCTCTGGGAACAAAGGAGCTGGCTCACACCATTTCCCTCCCCTATGCCTCAGCATAAATGCAGAGCCACATGTGGAAAGCAGAGCAGTGCCAACACTGGCTACCTAACTTGTGTACACCGGGCCCCAGCCCCCTGCACTCTGGTGGACGACCCTACACAGTCACACTTGCCTCTGTCCCAGCATGGCAAGACCCTCCCCCAGAAGCCAGCACAAACCCCTACCCACACTTTGTCTCCTGACCAGAGAGTTCTGCAGGGCCTCAGTTCTGGTAGAAGATGGTGTCAGGTTTCATTACACAGCAGACCAGAGCACACCTATTTAAAATTCACCACATTCAGGCCATGGGCCAAACACTTCCCACAGCAGGCAATGAGAGCCTCTGCAGACAACTTGCCTGCACCAGCCAAAAACACAACAGCAGAGCACATGTAGCACACATCAGAGGCACTCCCTGGAGCACAAGGTCCTGGACACTATATGACTTCTTCTTCATAAGGAAGACAGAAAAAGACAGTTACATGTCTTCCCTTATGGGGAAACCCCATAAGGCTATCAGTAGACATGTGAACAGAAATGCTCCAGGCCAGAAGGGAGTGACATGATATACTCAAAGTGTTGAGTGGGAAAAATCTGTAGTCAAAAATACTGTATCCAGGGGTTGCGGAAGATGGAGGCATAGGAGGATGCTGGGCTCGCCACACATCCTGCTGATCACTTAGATTCAACCTACACCTGCATAAATAACCCAGAAAACCGCCAGAGGATTAGCGGAATGGAGTCTCTGGAGCCAAGCGCAGACGACAGGCCCACGGAAGAGGGTAGGAAGGGCGGAGAGGCGGTGCGCGTCCCACGGACTGGCGGGAGGGAGCCAGGGCAGAGGGGCAGCCCACCGGCCAAGCAGAGGCCCAAGTCTGGCTTGCAAAAGCGGAGGGGCCAGATGGAGTGTGTTCCGACAGCAAGCGGGACTTAGCATCTGGGAGGTCATAAGTTAACAGCTCTGCTCAGAAAGCGGGAAGGCTGGAGGACAAAGGGAGGGAGACTTGCTGAGCCCCCGGATGACAGAGCTCAGTTTGGTGAGGGACAAAGGCACTCGCCAGCGCCATCTCCCTCACCCATCCCCCAGCCAAAATCCCAAAGGGAACCAGTTCCTGCCAGGGAACTTGCTCGCTCCGGGAAAACACCCAACGCTCTGCTTCTGCGGAGACACCCTTTCGGCAGCGGGTCTGACTCCCTCCCGCTGCCACAGGGCCCCTCCTGAAGTGGATCACCTAAGGAGAAGCAAGCTAAGCCTACCCCTCCCACCACCCTGCACCTTGCCTACCCACCCCAGCTAATACACCAGATCGCCAGCACCACAAGCCTGGCAGTGTGCAAGTAGCCCAGACGGGCCACGCCACCCCACAATGAATCCCGCCCCTAGGAGAGGGGAAGAGAAGGCACACACCAGTCTGACTGTGGCCCCAGCAGTGGGCTGGGGACAGACATCAGGTCTGACTGCGGCCCCGCCCACCAACTCCAGTTATACACCACAGCACAGGGGAAGTGCCCTGCGGGTCCGCACCACTCCAGGGACTATCCAAAATGACCAAACGGAACAATTCCCCTCATAAAAATCTCCAGGAAATAACAACAGCTAATGAACTGATCAAAAAGGATTTAAATAATATAACAGAAAGTGAATTTAGAATAATAGTCATAAAATTAATCGCTGGGCTTGAAAACAGTATAGAGGACAGCAGAGAAATCTCTTGCTACAGAGATCAAGGGACTCAAGAACAGTCACGAGGAGCTGAAAAATGCTTTAAATGAGATGCAAAATAAAATGTAAACGACCACAGCTCGGATTGAAGAGGCAGAGGAGAGAATAGGTGAACTAGAAGATAAAATTATGGAAAAAGAGGAAGCTGAGAAAAAGAGAGATAAAAAAGTCCAGGAGTATGAGGGGAAAATGAGAGAACTAAGTGATACACTAAAAAGAAATAATATACGCACAATTGGTATCCCAGAGGAGGAAGAGAGAGGGAAAGGTGCTGAAGGGGTACTTGAAGAAATAATAGCTGAGAACTTCCCTGAACTGGGGAAGGAAAAAGGCATTGAAATCCAAGAGGCACAGAGAACTCCCTTCAGACGTAACTTGAATCGATCTTCTACAGGACATATCATAGTGAAACTGGCAAAATACAAGGATAAAGAGAAAATTCTGAACGCAGCAAGGGATAAACGTGCCGTCACATATAAAGGGAGACCTATAAGACTCCTGACTGATCTCTCTTTTGAAACTTGGCAGGCCAGAAAGTCATGGCAGGAGATCTTCAATGTGATGAACAGAAAAAATATGCAGCCGAGATTCCTTTATCCAGCAAGTCTCTCATTTAGAATAGAAGGGGAGATAAAGGTCTTCCCAAACAAACAAAAACTGAAGGAATTCATCACCACTAAACCAGCCCTACAAGAGATCCTAAGGGGAATCCTGTGAGACAAAGTACCAGAGACATCGCTACAAGCATAAAACATACAGACATCAAAATGACTCTAAACCTGAATCTTTCTATAATAACACTGAATGTAAATGGACTAAATGCGCCAACCAAAAGACATAGGGTATCGGAATGGATAAAAAAAAAAACAAGACCCATCTATTTGCTGTCTACAAGAGACTCATTTTAGACCTGAGGACACCTTTAGATTGAGAGTGAGGGGATGGAGAACTACTTATCATGCTACTGGAAGCCAAAAGAAAGCTGGAGTAGCCATACTTATATCAGACAAACTAGACTTTAAATTAAAGGCTGTAACAAGAGATGAAGAAGGGCATTATATAATAATTACAGGGTCTATCCATCAGGAAGAGATAACAATTAGAAATGTCTATGCGCCAAATACCGGAGCCCCCAAATATATAAAACAATTACTCATAAACAGAAGCAACCTTATTGATAAGAATGTGGTCATTGCAGGGGACTTTAACACTCCACTTACAGAAATGGATAGATCATCTAGGCACACAGTCAATAAAGAAACAAGGGCCCTGAATATTCCATTGGATTAGATGGACTTGACAGATATATTTAGAACTCTGCATCCCAAAGCAACAGAATATACTTTCTTCTCGAGTGCACATGGAACATTCTCCAAGATAGATCATATACTGGGTCACAAAACAGCCCTTCGTAAGTTTACAAGAGTTGAAATTATACCATGCATACTTTCAGACCACAATGCTATGAAGCTTGATATCAACCACAGGAAAAAGTCTGGAAAACCTCCAAAAGCATGGAGGTTAAAGAACACCCTACTAAAGAATGAGTGGGTCAACCAGGCAATTAGAGAAGAAATCAAAAAATATATGGAAACAAACGAAAAGGAAAAGACAACAATCCAAATGCTTTGGGACACAGCGAAAGCAGTCCTGAGACGAAAATACATGGCAATCCAGGCCTATCTCAAGAAACAAGAAAAATCCCAAATACAAAATCTAACGGCACACCTAAAGGAAATAGAAGCAGAACAGCAAAGGCAGCCTAAACCCAGCAGAAGAAGAGAAATAATAAAGAGCAGAGCAGAAATAAACAATATAGAATCTAAAAAAACTGTAGAGCAGATCAACGAAACCAGGAGTTGGTTTTTTTGAGAAAATAAACAAAATTGACAAACCTCTAGCCAGGCTTCTCAAAAAGAAAAGGGAGATGACCCAAATAGATAAAATCATGAATGAAAATGGAATGATTACAACCAATCCCTCAGAGATACAAACAATTATCAGGGAATACTATGAAAAATTATATGCCAGCAAATTGGACAACCTGAAAGAAATGGACAAATTCCTAAACACCCACACGCTTCCAAAACTCAATCAGGAGGAAATAGAAAGCTTGAACAGACCCATAACCAGCGAAGAAATTGAACCGGTTATCAAAAATCTCCCAACAAATAAGAGTCCAGGACCAGATGGCTTCCCAGGGGAGTTCTACCAGACGTTTAAAGCAGAGATAATATCTATCCTTCTCAAGCTATTCCAAGAAATAGAAAGGGAAGGAAAACTTCCAGGCTCATTCTATGAAGCCAGTATTACTTTGATTCCTAAACCAGATAGAGACCCAGTAAAAAAAGAGAACTACAGGCCAATATCTCTGATGAATATGGATGCAAAAATTCTCAATAAGATACTAGCAAATCGAATTCAACAGCATATAAAAAGAATTATTCACCATGATCAAGTGGGATTCATTCCTGGGATGCAGGGCTGGTTCAACATTCGCAAATCAATCAACGTGATACATCACATTAACCAAAAAAAAGAGAAGAACCATATGATGCTGTCAATCGATGCAGAAAAGGCCTTTGACAAAATCCAGCACCCTTTCTTAATAAAAACCCTTGAGAAAGTCGGGATAGAAGGCACATACTTAAACATCATAAAAGCCATTTATGAAAAGCCCACAGCTAACATCATCCTCAATGGGGAAAAACTGAGAGCTTTTTCCCTGAGATCAGGAACACGACAGGGATGCCCACTCTCACCGCTGTTGTTTAACATAGTGCTGGAAGTTGTAGCATCAGCAATCAGACAACAAAAGGAAATCAAAGGCATCAAAATTGGCAAAGATGAAGTCAAGCTTTCACTTTTTGCAGATGACATGATACTATACATGGAAAATCCTATAGACTCCATCAAAAGTCTGCTAGAACTGATACATGAATTAGCAAAGTTGCAGGATACAAAATCCATGTACAGAAACAGTTTCATTCTTATACACTAATAATGAAGCAACAGAAAGACAAATAAAGAAACTGATCCCATTCACAATTGCACCAAGAAGCATAAAATACCGAGGAATACATCTAACCAAAGATGTAAAAGATTTGTTTGCTGAAAACTATAGAAAGGTTATGAAGGTAATTGAAGACAATATAAAGAAATGGAAAAACATTCCCTGCTCATGGATTGGAAGAATAAATATTGCCAAAATGTCAATACTACCCAAAGCTATCTACACATTCAATGCAATCCCGATCAAAATCGCACCAGCATTCTTCTCGAAACTAGAACAAGCAATCTTAAAATTCATATGGAACCACAAAAGGCCCCGAATAGCCAAAGTAATTTTGAAGAAGAAGACCAAAGCAGGAGGCATCACAATCCCAGACTTTAGCCTCTACTACAAAGCTGTAATTATCAAGACAGCATGGGATTGGCACAAAAACAGACACATAGACCAATGGAATAGAATAGAAACCCCAGAACTAGACCCACAAACGTATGGCCAACTCATCTTTGACAAAGCAGGAAAGAATATCCAATGGAAAAAAGACAGTCTCTTTCACAAATGGTGCTGGGAGAACTGGACAGCAACATGCAGAAGGTTGAAACTAGACCACTTTCTCACACCATTCACAAAAATAAACTCAAAATGGATAAAGGACCTGAATGTGAGACAGGAAACCATCAAAACCCTAGAGGAGAAAGCAGGAAAAGACCTCTCTGACCTCAGCCATAGCAATCTCTTATTCGGCACATCCTCAAAGGCAAGGGAATTAAAAGCAAAAAAGAATTACTGGGACCTTATGAAGATAAAAAGCTTCTGCACTTCAAGGGAAACAGTCAACAGAACTAAAAGGCAACCAACGGAATGGGAGAAGATATTTGCAAATGACATATCAGACAAAGGGCTAGTATCCAAAATCTATAAAGAGCTCACCAAATTCCACACCTGTAAAACAAATAACCCAGTGAAGAAATGGGCAGAAAACATGAATAGACACTTCTTTAAAGAAGACATCCGGATGGCCAACAGGCACATGAAAAGATGCTCAACGTCACTCCTCATCAGGGAAATACAAATCAAAACCACACTCAGATATCACCTCACGCCAGTCAGAGTGGCCAAAATGAACAAATCAGGAGACTATAGATACTGGAGAGGATGTGGAGAAATGGGAACCCTCTTGCACAGTCAGTGGGAATGCAAATTGGTGCAGCCACTCTGGAAAACAGTGTGGAAGTTCCTCAAAAAATTAAAAATAGACCTACCCTATGAGCCAGCAATGGCACTGCTAGGAATTTACCCAAGGGATACAGGAGTACTGATGCATAGGGCACTTGTACCCCAATGTTTATAGCAGCACTCTCAACAATAGCCAAATTATGGAAAGAGCCTAAATGTCCATCAACTTATGAATGGATATAGAAATTGTGGTTTATATACACAATGGAGTACTACATGGCAATGAGAAAGAACGAAATATGGCCCTTTGTAGCAACGTGGATGGAACTGGAGAGTGTGATGCTATGTGATATAAGCCATACAGAGAAAGACAGATACCATATGTTTTCACTCTTATGTGGATCCTGAGAAACTTAACAGAAACCCATGGGGGAGGGGAAAGAAAAAAAAAAGAGGTTAGAGTGGGAGAGAGCCAAAGCATAATAAACTCTTAAAAACTGAGAACAAACTGAGGGGTGATGGGGGGTGGGAGGGAGGGGAGGGTGGGTAATGGGTATTGAGGAGGGCACCTTTTGGGATGAGCACTGAGTGTTGTATGGAAACCAATTTGACAATAAATTTCATATATTGAAAAAAAAAGAAATACATAAAATCAATAATCAAAGCTACCACCTAAGGAAACTAAAAAGTAAAAGCCAAATTAAATCAAAACTAAGCAGAAGAAAAGGTATAATAAAAATTGGAACAGAAATCAAGGAATATGAAAAGTGTCTATCAATAGAGAACATCAACCAAACCAAGAGCATATTCTTCCAAAACATCAATAAAATTAATTAGCCTCTACCAGCCTAACTACAAAAAACGAGAAATGACACAAATTAGTAATATCAGAAATGAAAAAGGGAGCATTACTGAAGATTCCATGGGCATTAAAACCATAATAAATGAACAACATAATGCCCATAAATTTGATAACCTAGATAAAATGAATTAATTCCTTGAAGGACACAATCTGCCAAAATTCACAGAAGAAGAAACAGACAATCAGAATAGGCCTTCTTCTATTAATTAAATTGAATCAACTTTCCAGAACAGAAAGCACCAAGCCAAAATGGATTCACTGGAAAATTCTACCAAAAATTTAAAGAAGAAATGTACAATCCTCCATGACCTTTTTCAGAATATAGAAGCAGAGGAAATACTTTCTAACTTATCCCCAAAGTGTCAGTATTATCCCAATACCAAAACCAGACAGAGTCATAGCCCCAACCACTGTGGAGTGTGGCCTCTGTCCCCATTTAACGGGGAAGGCTGGTGAGAACACCTGGAAGTTGCTTAACCCAGTAACAGTCAAGCTGACTGGACGGTGGGCAGAACTGATAACCTTCAGAGCAAAGCCAGTACTGGCACGGAGAATTCCCCTGCTAATACCAAGGCAGGGGAGTTAATTTATATTCCCATCCACTGTGGAGACTGTATCCAAGGCCCTTCCAACTGATCATTCTATACAGGAAATTTTGGGAGTTGCCTGAGGTAGGCCCTCCCATTCCCACCCAGGGATAAGAGCTGAGAAGAGATGGCTTCCAGCCACATCTGACAAGAAAGACTAGAGAGAATACCTGGAATCTCTATAACCAAGCAAATCTGGTGCTTAGTAGCAGGTGAGCAAAGCTGATTGCTCTCAAAGCTAAACAAGCACTGAGCATGGATAGTTCTCCTGATATACCTATGCAAGGGGGTAATTAATTCATAGCCTCACCTGCTGCTGAGTGTAGATTCCAGGCTCTCTCAACTGGAAAGTTTGTTCAGGAAAATTTGGGAGTAGTCTCAGGTGGGCCCTCCAAGATCTGCCCAGGCCAGAAAGCCAGGACTCGTTCCCACCTGCAGTGGAGCATGGTTCCCAGTCACATCTGACAGGAAGGGCTAATGAAAACACCTGTAAGCTGTTGAAAAACCCTTAAACAGCATTTAAGCCAAGAGGTGAGAGATAGAGATGATTGCCCACTGAGCAAAGGTAGTGGTACAGTACATACAGGGAAATTGAGGCATGGGTTGTCTTGAGTCAGAAGCATAAAGAGCCTTACGGCCTTGGAGCTGCTCCTCTTTCCGTGTCTGGGCAAGAAAACGAATTCATAGTTCCCTTTATTGCTCAATAAAGCCTTCAGCCTGCACCACAAGGGAACCTTAACCAGTGCACACAGGAAGCTGTGTAGCCTATCCAAAAGCCTGCTTACAGTGACACTTGAACAGAGAACATAACCTGTGATTTCCTTGTCTACTAATCAAAAGTAATGCCCTCATCTGACCAGTATATTCAGTGAAAGACCTTGCCTAATTCATGTTTCCAAACAATGAGCCATGAAGACCCTGAGTTCTGCCCAGATGCCTCATCACAGCAGTAAAATTAACTCATAGCCCCACCTACTGGTATATATATATGGTTCATCACTTTTATATAACACCCGGTCCTCATCCTAACAAGTGCTTTAGTTAATACCCATCACTCATCTAGCCCATCTCCCACCCACCTCCCTCCATCAACCTGCAGTTTGTTCTCTATCATTAAGAGTCCTCTCCTGTGGTTTGTTTTCTTTCTTCTCTTCCTCCTTTCCTATATGTTCATCTGTTTTGTTTCTTAAATTCCACACATGAGTGAAATCATATGATATTTTTCTTTCTCTGAATGACTTATTTCACTTAGCATAATACATTCTAGTTCCATCTACACCATTGCCAATGGCAAGATTTCATTCTTTTTGAAGGCCGAGTAATAATCCATTGTATATATATATATATATATATATATATCCATCTTCTTTAAAAATTCTCAAAAAAATACTAGCAAATCTAATGCAGCAGCACCTTAAAAGGATTGTTTGCCATGATCAATTAAAATTTATACATGGGATGCAAGCATGATTCAATATACACAAATAAAAAAACAAATTATATGAATAAAATGTAAGAAAAATTATAATTTTTAATGTTTATTTATTTTTGATAGAGAGAGACAGAGCACAAGTGGGGAAGGGGCAGAGAGAGAGAGGGAGACAGAGAATTCGAAGCAGGCTCCAGGCTCTGAGCTGTAAGCACAGAGCTCAATGCGGGGCTTGAACTCAAGAACTGCAAGGTCATGACCTGAGCCAAAGTCATATGCTTAACTGACTGAGGCACCCAGGCAACGCATATGTAAGAAAAAAATTATAGATCATCTCAATAGACACAGAAAATCATTTGACAAAATTTAACATCTGTTCATGATAAAACTTAACAAATTAGATATAGTAGGCATGTACCTCAAAATAATAATGGCCATATATGATAAATTCACAGCAAATATCACATTCAGTGATGAAAGTTGGGAAGCTTTTCCTTTAGGATTAGGAATTAAGGGAGTCCAATCTCACCACTCCTATTCCACAGCGTGCTGAAAGCCCTTGCCAGAGAAATCAGTCAAGAAAAGGAAATAAAGCATGAGAATTGGAAGGAAGAAATAGAATTGTCTCTGTTTTCAAATGAGATAATTTCATATATACTAAATCCTAAAGAACCCACGAAAAAGCTGTTAAATCTAATCAATGAATTCAGTAAGTACAGAATACAAAATCAACTTATAAAGAAGAGCAGCTTTTCTATACACTAACGAAAAATCATGAAAAGAGGTAAAAAAATACATTTTACAATGGCATCAAAGACAATAAAATAGTTAGGAATAAACTTAACAAAGAAAGTGTAAAATCTCTACTCTAAAAATTACGAGACATTGATCTACAAAATCGAACATGACACAAACAAATGGAAGGATATAGCAAGTTCATGGATTAGAAGAATTAACATTGTTAAAACAGTAATACTACCAAAAGCCATCCATAGATACAATGCAATCCCTATCAAAACTCCAAAGACAGTTTTTAAAGAAGTAGAAAAACTCCTAAAATTTGTATGGAATCACAAAAGACCCCAAATTGCTAAAACTATCATGAGAAAAAAAAAAGCAGGAGGAATCATACTTCCTGATTTCAAAGCTATACTATAAATGTTAGTAATCAAAACAGTATGGTACTGGCATAAAATCAGAAATATACGTCAATGGAACAGAACTAAGAACTCAGAAATAAACCCAAGCTTATATGGTCAACTAAGATTTGACAAGGAAGCCAAGAATACTTGATGGAGAAAAGACAGTCTTTTTGATAAATTGTGCTGGGGAAATTAGATATTTGCATGTAAAAGAATGAAACTAGACCTCTCTCTTACACCACACACAAAACTTAACTCAAAAAAATGAAGGACTTAAATATAAGACCTGAAACCATGAAGTTTCCAGGAGAAAAAATAGGCATAAAGCTCCTTGACATAGGTCTTGCAAAAAAAAATTTTTTTTGATATGACACCTAAAGCACAAGCAACAAAATAAAAAATAAAAAAGTGTAACTACATCAACTTTTAAATCTTTTTGCAAATCACAAGAAACACTCAATATAGTGAAAAGAAAACTTATAGATCGGGAAAAATATTTACAAACCATATATCTGATACAGAGTTAATATCCAAAATATGTAAAAACTCACACAACTCAATAGTAAAAATACCCAAATAATTCAATTAACAAATAGACAGAAGAGCTGAATAGGCATTTTTTTCCAAAGATGATATATGAATGCCTGTCAGGTACATGAAGTGATCACTAGTCATTAAAGAAATGCAAATCAAACCCACAATGAGATATCACCTCACAGTTGTTAGAATGGCCATCACTAAGAAGATAAGAGATAACAAATTCTGGAGAGGATGTGGAGAAAAGCGAATTACTTTGCACTGTTGTTGATTGTAAGCTTGTATAGTCATTATGGAAAACAGTATGAAGGATTCTCAAAAATTTAAAAATACAACTAAAATAAGATCTATCAATTCTACTTTGGGGAATATATCCAAAATAAATGCAAACACTTACTCAAAAAGATG
Organism: Panthera tigris; assembly: GCF_018350195.1. NCBI lineage: Eukaryota > Metazoa > Chordata > Mammalia > Carnivora > Felidae > Panthera > Panthera tigris. Next base: position 61,587,317 of record NC_056677.1, on the reverse strand, counting down.
TTTGCACCCTATTTTGATAGCAGAATTATTTACAATAGCCAAGACATGGAAACAACCTAAGTGTTCATCAATGGGTGAATGAATAAAGATGATGATAGATAGATAGATAGATAGATCAGCTATAAAAGAAACAAATAAATCCTGCCATTTGTGACAACGTGGATGGACCCTGACCCTGAGAGCATTCTGCTAAGTGAAATAAGTCAGACAGAGAAAGACAAATATTATACAATCCCGCTTACATGTAAAATTAAAAAAAAACTAAACTAAACTAAAACACACAGAAAGAGATCAGATTAGTAGTTACCAGAAGATAGGAGTTGGGGAGGGTGAATTGGAAGAAGGTGGTCAAAAGGTACATGCTTCCACTTATAAGATAAATAAGTGCTAGGGATGTAATGTATAGCATGATGACTATAGTTAACACTGCTGTATGATATATATGAAAGTAGTTAAGAGAATAAATCCTAAGAATTCTCAAACAAAATAAAACAACATACTCTCAGCCAACTAGGAATAAAAGAGAACTCCCTCACCTTGATTAAGAACATCTACAAAAAACTACAGGTAACGTCATACATAATGGTGAGAAACTAGAAGCTTTCTTGCTAAAATCAGGAACAAGGTAGGATGTCCCTCTCATGAAACCTTCTATATTATACTGAAAGTCCTAGATAATGCAATAATAAAGGGAAATAAAAGATATGTGAATTAAAAAGATAGAAATGCACCTGGCTTTGTTTGCAGGTGATATATTTATCTATGTAGAAAATCCAAAAGAATTAATCAGCTTTTTGAAAGAATAAGCAAGTATAGCAAAGTTGCAGGATACAATATCAACATATTAAAATCAATTGCTTTCCCTCATACCAGCAATGAACAAGTAGAATTTGAAATTAAAAACAATACCATTTACATTAGTGCCCCCCTATGAAATACTGAGGTATAAATCACAATATGTACAAGGTACGTATGATGAAAACTGAAAAGCTCTGATGAAGGGAATCAAAGAACTAAATAAATGGAGAGATATTCCATGTTCATAGAATAGGAAGACTCAAAATTGTCAAGCTGCTAGTTCTCCTTAACTTGATTCAATGGAATCCCTATCAAAATCTCAGCAAATTATGTCAGGATATAGAAAAATTAATTCTAAAGTTTAAATGAACAGGTAAAATATTCAGAATTATCAATTCAATATTAAAGTAGAATGACAAAAGCAGATAAATGACACTACCTGATATCAAGACTTACTAAAAAGCTATTATTACTTATAGTATTAGTTACTATAGAGCTGTTTGTTACCCTAAAGTAATTAAAGCACTGTGGTATTGGTGAAAGAATAGACAGATGGTGGAGGAAGATGGAGGTGGACTAGGAAGACGGTAGGCTCAACTCATCCCATGAATACAACTAGATAACTATCAAATCAACCTAAATACCCCAGAAATTGACCTGAAGACTGGCAGAAGAAACTCCACAACTAAAGTTAGAGAATAGGCCATATCAAAGAGGGCAGAAACACAGTGGGCAGCAAAGCAGACCACAGGTCATCTATGGGAAGGAGGTCATTACAAGAGTGGAGAGGAGAGAAACAAACCCTCACACTGGGGACCCTATATGGGGATGACGAATTCCCATAACATTTGGCTTTGAAAACTAGATAGCCTGAATTTTGTGACTTCTTAAAACTAGTGGGACTTAAAGCCTGGAATTTAAAAAAATAATCAGGCTTATCAGGCACATGAAAATATGCTCAACATCATGCATCATCAAGGAAATACAAATCAAAACTACAATGAGAGATCACCTCACACCTGTCAATATGGCTAAAATTAATAACACAAGAAACAATAGGTGTTGGTGAAGATGTGGAGAAAGTGGAACCCTCTTGCACCATTGGTGGGAATGCAAACTGGTGTAGCCACTCTGGAAAACAGTATGGAGGCTCCTCAAAAAGTTAAAAATAGAAAGTCACTTGGGTGACTCGGTTAAGCATCTGACTCCTGGTTGTGGCTCAGGTCATTATCTCATGGTGTGTTTGAGCCCCACATAGGGCTCTTTGTGGACAGTGCAAAGCTTGCTTGAGATTCTCACTCCCTTTCTTTCTGCCCCTCCCCTGCTCAACTCTTTCTGTCTCTCTCTCAAAAATAAATAAAGTTAAAATCTTTTTAATTAAAAAATAAGAATTAACCTATGATCCAGCAATTGCATACTAGGTATTTACCCAAGGGATACAAAAATACTAATCCAAAGGGATACATGCACCCTCATGTTCATAGCAGCATTATCAACAGCAGCCACAGTATGGAAAGAGCACACATGTCCATTGACTGCTGAATGGATAAAGACGAGGTGGTATATACATAGATTGAAATATTACTTAGCCATAAAAAGAATGAAATTTTGCCATTTGCAATGATGTGGGTGGAGCTAAGGAGTATTACGCTAAGTGAAATAAGTCAGAGAAAGACAAATACCATATAATTTCACTCATATGTGGAATTTAAGAAATAAAACAAATGATCATAAGGGTAAAAGAGAGAGAGAGAGAATAAAACCAAGAAACAAACAAACGCTTAACTATAGAGAACAAACTGGTGGTTACCAGAGGGAGGTAGGTGGGGGGCTGGATTACATAGGTGATGGGGATTAAGGAGTGTATTTGTTGTGATGAGCTCTGGATATTGTATGTAGGTGTCAAATCATCAAATTGTACACCTGAAACTAATATTACACTGTATGTTAACTAACAAGAATTTAAATAAAAACTAAAATTTGGGGGCACCTGGGTAGCTCAGTCGATTAAGGGTCTGACTTCAGCTCAGGTCATGATCTCGTGGTTTGTGAGTCTGAGCCCCGCATCAGGTTCTGTGCTGACAGCCCAGAGCCTGGAGCCTGCTTCTGATTCTGTCTCCCTCTCTCTCTGCCCCTCCCCTGCTTGCTTGCTTTCTCTCTCAAAAAAGTGAATAAACATTAAACAATTAAATAAAAACTAAAAATATATAAATATATAAATAAAAAAATCACTGACAAAAAAGTCAGTAGGCTTGGTTCTGGGAGAGCCTGGAGGGTTATAGTAAGATGAGTCACCACCCTTCTTTTCTTTTTAAGTTTATTTATTGAGAGAGAGAAAGAGAGGGAGAGAGAGAGAAAGAGCACAAGCAGGGGAGAGGCTGAGAGAGAGGGTGAGAAAGAATCCCAAGCAGTCTCCATGCTGTCAGTGAAGAGCCCAATACAGGGCTCAAACTCATGAACCATGAGATCAAGAACCTGAACCAAAATCAAGAATTGGATGCTTAATCGACTGAGCCACCCAGGCTCCCTGAGTTACCACACTTCTATAGATAGGTTGACAAACAGCTAGTGGAGATATACCATAGAAGCATCAGTTTGAAAAATGCTTTTGGCCTACAGGAAGGAAAGTTATTTACTAATCTCAGAGCCTTTCTTGGAAGTTCACTGAGGGACTTCTCCAGGATCAAAGGAACTGGCAGGTACCATTTCCCTCCCCTACCCCCCTCCCCAGCTAAACACACAACCACCTGCAGGAACGAGCACAGCACTGGAATTCATTACCTAACTTGCTTTCACCAAGCCCTGCCTCCCTTGCTTCCACAGATCTACCATTTCCAATCACACTTGCTTGAGTCCCAGTGCTGTGGGTCCCCTTCCTCAGAAGACAAGTGCAAACCTTGCCAACACCAGATCTCCAGACTTGTGCATTTTGCAGGGACACAGTTCCAGCACCGGCAGTGGTAGGCCCCGTGGAAGAGAGACACACACCTTCTTAAAATTGCAGGCCCAACCATGAGCACTGTACAGACACACATTGGCCAACCCTGGTCCCAGTGGCCATTGCAGCAGGTCTCATTTCTCATTGAGAAGTTGAGATCATTTCTCAATTTCTGAGTCTGCAAGCAGACTGGCATGAACCTTGTTAAAACTTCAATTCCCACCCCACCCTGGCCTACTTCTGGCAGCGGTAGCACATACTCTCCAATACACTCTTGGCTGAAGCCCATTCAAAGCAGTGCCACAAGCCTGGAAGTGTGCCAGCAGCCCCAACAGGGGCCAACAACACTCCATAGTGACTCCTTTCTTGAAGTAAAAGAAAAATAACCACACAGACCAGTGAATCAGAGGCCCAGAAGTGGGCTGGGGGCACAGCTGGTCAGATTGCAGGCCCTGCCAAACAATGAAAACTTCTCAGGGAAAAACACAAGAAAAGTGTCCTGTAGTTTGGCGTTACCGTATCTCTGGCAAATGCATGGTCTGACTCAAAGCAAGATCAATGGAGCCCCAGACTGGTCCTCTAATGAAACAGGGACCACAAACATTCCCCACGATAGGTAAAGAGAGCAACTGGAGATGAAAACATGGCGAAGATACAACAGTAGGGTGAATGCAATGCACATAGGAGACATCCCTGAAGCACCAACTTCTGGTAAAGCATGGCAGGGCACTGTAAGACTTCTTCATCAGCACATTACTTCTAAGAGCAGGAGACGTAGCTGACTTTCCTAACACAGAGAAAGGGACTCAGAGAGTTAGACAAAATTATAAGACAGAAGAGTTTGTCCCAAGTGAGAGAACAGAACAAAAATCACAGCAAGAGATCTAAGCAAAAAGGAAATAAGTGATATTTCTGATAGAGAATTTAAAATAATGATCATAAAGATACTCACTGTACTTGAGAAAAGAGTGGAGGACATCAGTGAGAATCTTAAAAATATGAAAAAGAACAAATCATAGATGAAGAACACAATAAATGAAAATAAAAAACACACAAAATAAATAGTAGGCTAGAGAAAGCAGAGGAATGAATTAGCAAGCTGGGAGACAGAGTAATAGAAAGTAATCAAGCTGAGCATCTGAGAGAAAAAAATTTATGCAAAATGAGAATAGACAGGGAACTCAGTGAGTCCATCAAGCATAATAAATTTTGCATTAAAGGGATCCCAACAGAAGAGAGGAAAGGGAACAAAAATTTATTTGAAGAAATAATAGCAGAAAACTTCCCTAATCTAGGGAAGGAAACATATTCAGGTCAAGAAGGCACAGAGGAGGTGCCTGGGTGGCTCAGTGGGTTAAGCGTTTGCTTCAGTTCAGGTCATGATCTCATGGTACGTGGGTATGAGCCCCACATTAGGCTCTGTGCTGACAGCTCAGAGCCTGGAGCCTGCTTCAGATTTGTGTGTCCCTCTCTCTCTGTCCCTCCCCTGCTTGACTGTCTCCCTCTGTCTCTCAAAATAAATAAACATTAATAAGGTTTTAATTTAAAAAAATGAAAAAAAGAAGGCACAGAGATATTTCAACAAAATTAACCTAAGGAGGTCCACACAAAGACATAGAAATTAAGATGGCAAAAAGTAGTGATAAAGAAAATATTTTAAAGCAACAAGAGAAAAGAAGACAGTTACATACAAGGGAACCTGATAAGGCTATCAGCTGATTTTTCAGCAGAATCCTTATAGGCCAGAAGGGAGTGGCCTGATATATTCAAAATGATGAAAGGAAAAAAACTGCAGACAAGAATACTCTATCCAGGAAAGCTAAATTCAAACTAGAAGGAGAAATAAAACATTTCCCAGAAAAACAAAAGCTAAAGGAGCTCATGACCACCAAACCAGTCCTATGAGAAATGTTAAAGGGGCCTCTTTTATTGGAAATGAAAGACCATAAGCAAGAGTAAGAAAAGTAGGAAGCACAAAAGCAGTAAAAATAAGTATATTTATTAAAATCAGTCAAGAGACTCACAAAATAAAATATGTAAATTATGACACCATACACTTAAAATGTGAAGAGGAGAGAAGTTAAGAATGGGTTCAAATTTAAGTGACCATCAACTTGATATACACTGCCATATACAGAAGATCTTATATACAAATAAAATGGTAACCACAAATCAAAAATCGGTAATAGATATATAAAAAATAAAGAGAAAGGTATCTAAGTATATCAATAAAGAAAGCCAGCAAATTGTGATAAAAGAGAGCAGGACAAGAAAGGAACAGAGAAGAACTACAGATAAACCACAAAACAAGTAACAAAATGGCAGTAAAATATATCTATCAATATTGACTATGAATGTAAATGGAATAATGCTCTAATAGATACGGGTAATGGATTGGATACAAAAGAAGACCCACATATATGCTGCTTACAAGAGACTCATTTAAGATGTAATGATACATTCAGACTGACAGTGAGGGGATGGAGTAATACCTATCATTCATATGGATGTCAAAAGAAAACCAGAGTAGCAATATGTATATCAGAAAAGAACAGATTTTAACACAGACTATAAAAGAGACAAAAAAGAACACTATACAATAATAAAGGGGATAATCTAATAAGAAGATAATGACAATTGTAAATATTTAGGCACTCAACATGAAGGCAACCAAATGTATAAAACAGTTAATAACAAACTTAAAGTAACTAATTGGTAGTAATATAATAATAGTAGGGGAACTTAACCTCACATCAATGAACAGATCATTGAAACAGAAATTCAGTAAGGAAAGAGTTTTGAATGATGGATTTGATGGACCAGGTGAATTTAACAGATTGGACCAGGTGGATTTAACAGATACATTCAGAACAGTCCATCATTAAAAAGCAGAATACACATTATTTTCAAATGCACATGGAATATTCTCTAGAATAGTTAGATAGGCCACAAAACAAGTCCAAACAAATCCAAAAAGACCAAAGTCTTACCATGCATCTTTTCTGACTACAATGCCATGAAACTAGAAATCAAACACAAGAAAAAATATGGAAAGCCACACATACATGGAGGTTAAATAACATGCTACTAAACCATGAATGGATCAATGAAAAAATCAAAAAGAAAATTAAGAAAATATATGGAGAGAAATAAAAAATGAAAACACAACAGTTTAAAATCTTTGGGATGGAGCAAAAGCTATTCTAAGAGAGAAATTTATAGCAATAGAGGCCTAACTCAAGAAACAAACAAACAAAAAACCTCAAATAAACAACATAATATTATACCTAAAGGAGCTAGAAAAAGAACAAACAAAACCAAAAACCAGCACAAGGAAGGGAATAAAGATCAGAGCAGAGATAAACAATATAAGAACTAAACAAATACACAACAAAATAGCGCATATCAATGAAACCAAGAGCTGGTTCTTTGAAAAAAAATCAACGAAACTGATAAAACTTATCAAAAAAAAAGGACTCAAATAAGCAAAATTAGAAAAGGAAGAGGATAAATAACAACCAACACCACAGAAATACAAACAACAAGAAAATGTGAAAACCTATATGCCAAAAAGTTAGACAACCTAGAAGAAATGGATAAATTCCTAGAAACATATAAACTACCGAAACTGAAGGAAGAAATAGAAAAATTGAACAGACTGATTTCCAACAATGAAATTGAATCAATAGTCAAAAACTCTCAATGAACAGAAGTCTAGGACTAGATGGATTCACATACAAATTCTAACAACAACTTAAGAGTATTTCCAAAAAAATATAAGATGAAAGAGAACTTCCAAATTCACTCTATGAGGCCACCATTAACCTGACACCAAAACTAGATAAAGACTTCACCAAAAAAGGAGAATATAGGCCAATATATCTGATGAACATAGATGCAAAAATCGACACAATATTGGCAAACCAAATCCAACAATACATTTAAAAAATCATTCACTACAATTAAGTGGGTTTTATTCCCAACATTCAAGTATGGTTCAATATCCTCAAATCAACCAACGTGATACATCACCTCAACAAGAAAAAAAAGGATAAAAACTATATGATCATTTGAGTAGATGTAGAGAAAGCATTTGACAAAGTACAATATCCATTCGTGATAAAAAAAAAAAAATACCCTCAACAAAGTAGATTCAGAGGGAGCATACCTGAACGTAATAAAGGCCATATAAGAAAAACCCACAGCAAACATCATACTCAATGGGGAAAACCTGAGAACATTTCCCCTAAGGGCAGGGACAAGACAAGTATGTCCACTCTCATCACATTTATTCAACATAGTACTAGAAGTCCTAACCACAGAAGTCAGACAACAAAAAGAACTAAAAGGCATCCAAATTGATAAGGAAGAAGTAAAATTTCTACTATTACAGATGACATGAAATTATATATAGAAAACCCTGGGGCGCCTGGGTGGCTCAGTCGGTTGAGCGTCTGACTTCAGCTCAGGTCATGGTCTTGTGGTATGTGAGTTTGAGCCCTGCATCGGGCTCTGTGCTGACAGCTCAGAGCCTGGAGCCTGCTTTGGATTCTGTGTCTCCCTCTCTCTCTGCCCCTCCCCGCTCATGCTTTGTCTCTCTTTCTGTCAAAAATAAATAAACATTAAAAAAATTAAAAAAAGAAAACCCTAAAGACTTCATGAAAAAACTACTAGAATCTATTAATAAATTCAGTAAAGTCACGATTCAAAATCAATGTGCAGAAATCTGTTACATTTCTATACACTAATGATAAATCAGTACAAAAAAAATTAAGAAAACCATCCCATTTACAATTACACCAAAAATAATAAAATATCTAGGATCAAACTTCACAGAAGTGAAAATCTTGTACTCTGAACACAATAAAACATTGATGAAAGAAATTGAAGATGACAGAAACAAATGGAAATTTATCCCATGCTCATGAACTGGAAGATCAAATATTGTTACAATGTCCATACTACCCAAGGTAATCTACATATTCAATTCAATCCCTCCCAAAATACCACTGGCATTTTCCACAGAACTAGAACAGTTTTAACATTTGTATGGAAGCACAAAAGACCCTGAATAGCCAAAGCAATCTTGAAAAGGAAAACCAAAACTGGATGTATTTCAAGTTATAGTACAAAGCTGTAGTAACCAAAAGAGTATGGTACTCACACAAAAATAGACACATAGATCAATTGAACATAAAAGAAAGCCCAGAAATAAACCTATGATTATATGGGCAATTAATCTATGACAAAGGAGGCAAGAATATACAATGGGAAAGAGAGAGTCTCTTCAAAAAATGGTGTTGGAAAAACTGTACAGCTACATGCAAAGGAATGAAACTGGACCACTTTCTTACACGATATACAAAAATAAACTCAAAATGAATTAAAGACCTAAACATGAGACCCGAAATTACAAAAATCCTACAAAATACCACAGGCAGCAATTTCTCTGACATCAACCATAACAACATATTTCTAGCTATATCTCCTGAGGCAAGAGAAACAAAAGCAAAAATAAACTACTGGGACTACATTCCAATAAAAATCTTATGCACAATAAAGGAAACAATCAACAAAGCAAAAATACCACTACTGAGTGAAAGAAGATATTTCCCAATGACACATCCCATAAAGGGTTAGTATCTAAAAAAATACAAAGAACATTTACAATTAAGCACCAAAAAAAGCCCCCCACAAATAATCAAATTAAAAAAATGGGAAGAAGGCATTTCTCCAAAGACTACAAATAGTCAAGAGACACACGGAAAGATTCTCAATATCTCTAATCATCAGGGAAATGCTAATAAAAAACCCCAAGGAGATATCACCTCACACCTGTCAGAATGGCTGAAATAAAAACCACAAAAAACAACAAGTGCCGGCAAGGATGTCTAGAAAAAGGAACATTTGTGCACTGTTGCTGGGAATGCAAATTGATGTAGCCACTGTGGAAAACAGTATGGAGCTTTCTCAAAAAATTAAAAACAAAATTACCATATCATCCAGTAATTCCACTATTGGGTATCTATCCAAGGAATATGAAAACATTAATTCAAAAAGATTATGCACCCTTTTGTTTAATGCAGCATTAATTGCATTAAGCCAAATAATGGAAGCCACCAAAGTGTCTATCAATGAATGGATAAAGAAGATATGGTATATATTTATAATGGAATATTACTCCCCCCAAAAAGGATGAGATCTTGCCATTTGTGACATAGATGGCTTTAGAGGATATTATTCTAAGTGAAATAAGTCAGTTAAAGGAAGACAAATACTATATTATTTCACTTATATGTGGAATTTAAGAAACAAAACAAAGGAACAAAGGAAAAAGTGACAAACCAAAAAACAGATTCTTAAATATAGAGAACATTCTGATGATTATAAGAGAGTAGGTGGGGGTAGATGGGCGAAATAGGTGAAATGGATTAAGAGTACACTTATCATGATGAGTACTGATTACTGTATAGAATTGTTGAATCACTATATTATACACCTGAAACTAGTATAACACTGCATGTTAACTATACAGGAATTATTTTTTAAAGCGATGGAGAAATATATATTATACAAATAGTAGTCAAAAGAAAACTGGTGGGGGTGCTTGGATGGCTTGGTTGGTTAAGGTCTGACTCTTGATACTGGTTCAGGTCATGATCTTGCAGTTGTGATATTGAGCCCCACATCAGTCTCTGTGCTGAGCATGGACTCTGCTTGGAACTTTCTCTCTCTCTGCCTCTCCCCTGCTTGCACACTGTCTCTCTCAAAATAAATAAATAAACATTGAAATAAGAAAACCATGGGATTCCTGGGTGGTTCAGTTGGTTAAGCATCTGACTTCAGCTTAGGTCATGATCTCACAGTCATGAGTTCGAGCCCTATGTCAGGATCTGAACTGACAGCTCAGAGCCTGGAGCCTGCTTCAGATTCTGTGTCTCCCTCTCTCTTTGCCTACCCCTTGCTCATGCTCTGTCTCTCTCTCAAATATAAATAAATGTTAAAAAATAATAAAAAATATAAAAATAAAACTGTTGTAGCAATATTAATTTCATAAAAGTAGTCAAAACAAAGAATTTTATCAGAGACAAGTAGGGACATAACATTTAACAAAAAGTAAATAAATGAGTCATTTATGATACAAAAAAATAACACACCTAACTATATGCACCCAAAAACAGAATTTTAAAATTTATAATCCTAAAACTGATAGATCTGAAAAGAAAATTAATGTAAAATCATAATTGGAGACTTCAACACTTCATTTTCAGTAATTTATATGGTAAATAGGTACACATTTTGAATATAGAAAGAGATTTTCAGACCAGGATGGCAACAAGGAACATTCTGAACTCCCTACCTCCATGGGCACACCAAATTAACAACTTTTTATAGAGCAATTTCTCCTGAAGAACTAAGGGCTGACTGAACAGCTTCTGCATAACAAAAGATAGAATGGCAAGAAATATAGAGACATGGTAACAAAGGGAATCCCCACCCCTGAAGCTTAGAATCACAGTGGGGAGGAATAGTAGTCAAGGTCTGAGAGAAGATTCATCAGCCTGGGGCACAGATAAAAAGCCCCAGTTTAAAAGAGCAACTGGTATATGAAAGATTCAGCTTTAGAACCCTGCCAAATGTGGGGGAACTGATGAAACTCTCTCTAAGTTAAAGGGGCTGATGAGCACACAGTTTACACTCTTCTTCCACCTTTATAGCACAGATGGGAACAGGGTTCTGGATGCCATAGTTGGTCTCCCACCTCAGAGAGCACTGGGCCTCCAGTCCACACCAGCCCTGGACACCCCGGGGCACAGAAAAAATATATAATTCAAATGAGGAACTACAATATAAATGAACTAGCCTTTGAAACCTGCAAGATGGCAGTGGAACTGCTGAGTTGGAGGAGCTAGTGAGAACCACAGGTTACATTCTCCCTCTACCTTGATATCATGGGTGGGAGCACGGTTCAGGTGTCCTAACCAGCCTATTGCCTTAATGAGCCCGAGGCCCTTAAACCACACCAGTCCCAGCTGTCCCACCAAGGTGGCCCCAGGACACACTTAGTGCTCACTATAGCCCCAGCCATTCTTCCAAGGTAATACAGGCAAAAATCAATGCAGAACACTCTAGGCCCACACCATTTAGCTTCAGATGGGCACCCCCAGTGCAGAGCACTCTGGGATGTCTCAGTTTACATCTGCTTTGGCTCTAGCTACCCACCTGGGTGCTCCTTGAATGGATCACCCTAAGAAACTTCAGCCTATGCCTGCCTCAGTTCCAGTCTCCCCACCAGGGCACACTCTAGCTGGACATCCCAAGACACCCTAGATTGCACACACTTCAGCTGTTCTGACAGGGATCCCTATGCATGAAGCACCCAAGGGCTTCTCAGCCCATTCCCCCTCTCAGTTTCACCTGCTCCACCAAAGAACACTCTGTATGGAGATTATCGAAACACCTAGGCTTGCACTGACTTCAGCTCCAGTGGTCTTGCCAGGATGCCCTCTGAGTGAAGAGTCCTGGGACCACTCTCTAACCCTTGCCCACTTTAAATACAGCTGTTCTGCCAGGGCACTCCCCTGCATTGGGCACCCAGGGACCCCTTGGCCCATGCCCCAACTTGGTTCCAGCTGCCCCACCAGGGAACTCTCTGCATGGAAGTCCCAGAACACCATCATTTTCAACTACTTCAGATTCTGCTTTCCTACAAAAGTGACTTTAGCAGATACAGCCCTGAGACTCCCAGCTTGCCTCCACTTCAGCTTTAGCAGTAATATCAACTCTGCAGAGAGCCACAGTATTCCCCAGCTGGCACCCACTTCTGCTTCAGCTATCCTGCCAGGATGCCCTTTGCTTATAGAGCCCCTTTGCTTATACCCCCCATAGCCTGTACCCATATCAGATTCAGCTGTGCTTACAGGGCACCTGGTGCACAGAGGGCAAGGATCATATTGGCCCATGCCCAGTTCACTTTTAGCTGTCTTGCCAGGGCACACACTGTTCAGTGAACCCCAGGGCCCTTCAGGTTGAACACACTATGGCTTATTGCTGTCCCACCAGACACTTTCCCACGGAGAGTCACAGTACTAACCCAACACACACCCACTTCAGCTCTGACCATCCCACTAGGACAGCTCCAACACAGAGTACCCCTTACCCCCAGCAAATACTAACCACAGCTCCAGCCACTAGCAAAAGTTACCAGGCACATACAGTCTACAAAGGGGATAACCATGCACAAAACCATTCCTTCAAGATTAGGAGCAGTAGCTGCTTGGCTAAACCACAGAAACACAGAAAGCAAAGTAAAAAAAAGAAAAGGAAAACCAAGGAATATTCTCAAATGAAGACACAAGCCAAAACCTTAGGAAAAGATACAAATATAACATGGATAATCAATATGCCTGGTAAAGAGTTTGAAGTAATGGTTGTAGGAATGCTCACTGGACTAGAGTAAAGAATAGATGAAAATAAATAGCTTCAGCAAAAAATTAATAAATATATTAAAAAGAAACAATCAGAGTTGAAGAATATAATAACTGAAATGAAAAATATATGGCAAGGAAATAACAGTAGATTAACAGACACAGAAGAATGAATCAGCTATCTGGAAGACAGAGTAATACAAAACAGCAAAACTGAACAGCTAATAATGACACAAACACACACACACAACAACAGCAACAAAAATTGAAATGAGGATAGGATAAGGGATCATTGGGGAAACATTAAATGAAAAAAACATTTGTATCATAGGTGTACTAGAAGAAGAAGAAGAAGAAGAAGAAGAAGAAGAAGAAGAAGAAGGAGGAGGAGAAGGAAAATAGAGATGGAGAAAGAGGTATAAAGCTTATTTGAAGAATTAATAGCTGAAAACCCTAAGGAAAAAATAGATATCGAGGTTCAGGAAGGACAGAGTTCTAAACAAGATGAACCCAAAGAGGTCCACACCACAACACATGATAATTAAAATGTCACAGATTAAAGATGAAGAGAGAATATTAAAGAAGTAAGAGAGAAGCAAAAAAGTTATATACAATGAAATACTCATAAGGGTATCAGCTGATTTTCCAACAGAAACTTTGTAGGAAAGGAGTGACATGGTAACAAAGTGCCAAGAGGGAAAAAAACCTACAATCAAGAATACTCAACACAACAAGGTTATCATTCAGAACTGAAGGAGAGATCAAGAATTTCCCAAACAGATGTTAAAGAACTCTATCACCATTAAATTGACCTTAGAAAAAATGTTAATAGGAATCCCTTAAGTGGAAAGAAAAAAACCATAAATAGTCATAAGAAAATTATTAATGAAAAGATGTAAAATATGACAACATGTACATAAAACATGGAGAGGGGAGTAAAAAAGAAATGTTTTAAAGATTGTGTTTGAACTTAAATAACTATCAACTTAATATAGACTGCTACACACTTAAAATGTTACATATGAACTTCATGGGAACCACAAACCCATAGCCTATGATAAACACTCACAAAAAAAGATAAAGAAAGCCAAAAATAACATAACGGAGAGACATCAATCACAAAGAAAAAGAGGAAGAAGAAAGGAACAGAAAAATGCTAGAAAAACAACCAGAAATTAAAAAATAAGCAAAATTTCAAAACTATCAATAATAAATTTAAATTGAAGTGGTATAAATGATCTGATAAAAAAAACATAGGGTAGTAGAATGGATAAAATAATGAGACCCATTTGTATGCTGCCCAGAAGAAACTCAGTTCAGACCTAAAGATACATGCACTAAAAATGAAGAGATGGAAAAAGATATTCCATGCAAATAAAAGTGAATTAAGAACTGGGGCAGCAATACTTATATTAAATTAAAAAGCTGTACACACAAAGATGTTAACAACAAAGAGGACACTACATAATGACAAAGGGAACAATCCAACAAGAGAACATAACAATTGCAAATATTTATGAATCCAACATGAGGCACCTAAATATACAAAGACTATTAACAAACAAAGGAGAAAATTGACAGCAATACAATAATAATAGGAAACATTGGCATCCCACTTAATCAATGGATAGATTATTCAGACAGAACAACAAGGAAACATGGGCTTTAAATGACATATTGCATCACATGAAATAACAGGTATATTCAGAATATTCCATCCCAAAGCAGCAGAGTACACATTTTTTCAAGTGCACAAGGAATATTCTTCAGAATAGATCACATTTTAGGCCAAAACACCAACTCTCAAAAATTCAAAAAGATTAAAATTATATCATGCACATTTTCCAACCAAAATGGTATGAAATTAGAAATCAATCACAAGAAAAAATCTGGAAAGAACACAAACATATGCAGGTTAAATAACATGCTACTAAGTCATGATAGGTCAACCAAGAAATCAAAGAAGAAATAAAAAAATACATGGAGACAAGTGAAAATTATAACACGACAATCCACAATATTTGGGATTCAGCAAAAGCTGTTCTAAGAGGGAAGATTATAGCAATACAGGTCTACCTCAAAAACCAAGAAAAACTCAAATAAACAACTTAACTTACAAATAGAAGAGCTATAAAAGAGGAAATAGCAAATCTCAAAGACAGAGAAAAAGAAATAATAAATATTAGAGCAGAAATAAAGAAATAGAGACTTAAATAAACCAATAAAACCAATCAATGAAACCAGGATCTGGTTCTTTGAAAAGATGAACAAATGTTTAGCCAGACACTTCAACAAAAGTAGAGAGGATTAAAATAAATACAATCTGGGGCGCCTGGGTGGCTCAGTCGGTTAAGCGTCCGACTTCGGCTCAGGTCATGATCTAATGGTCCGTGAGTTCAAGCCCCGCGTCGGGTTCTGTGCTGACAGCTCAGAGCCTGGAGCCTGCTTCAGATTCTGTGTCTCCCTCTCTCTCTGACCCTCCCCCAGTTCATGCTCTCTCTGTCTCAAAAATAAATAAACATTAAAAAAATAAAAATAAATAAAATAAATAAAATCAGAAATTAAGGAGGAGAAATAACAACGAATACCACAGAAATGCGAAATATTATGAGAAAATATTATGAAAAATATATGCAACTTGAATAACCTAGAAGAAATGCATAAATTCCTAAACACACATAACCTTCCAAAAATGAATGAGGAAAAAATAGAAAATTTGAACAAATTACCAACAATGAAATTTAATCAGTAATAAAAAACTCCCAAGAAACAAAAGACCAGGATCAGAAATATTTGCAGCTGAATTTGACCAAACATAAAGAACACTGATTTCAAACGAATCCTAAAAGGCTAGCATTACCCTGATACCAAATCCAGGTAAGGACACTATGAAAAAACAAACAATCCAAACACTACAGTTCAATATCTCTGATAAACATAGATGCAGAAAACTTCAGCAAATATAAACAAACCAAATTCAACAAATATTTAAAAAATAATTCCCCCCAGTTCATTAGGATTTATTCTGGGAAGACTGGGCTGTATAATATTCAGAAATCAATCAGCATGATATATCTCATTAACAAGAGAAAGAAGAAAAACCATATGATCACTTAAATAGATTCAAAAATACATTTGACAAAATACAACACCAATTCAGATTAAGAACCATCAATAAAGAAGGTTTAGAGGGAACACCCCTCAACATAATAAAGGCCATATATGAAAAACCCATACCTAACATCATACTCAATGGTGAAAAACTGCCAGCTTTTCCTTTAAGATCAAGAATAAGACAGGGCACCTGGGTGGCTCAGTCAGTTAAGGGTCTGACTTCAGCTCAGGTCATGATCTCCCAGTTTGTGGGTTTGAGTCTTGCATTGGGCTCTGTACCAACAGCTCAGAGCCTGAAGCCTTCTCAGGATTCTGTGTCCTCCTTTCTGTGTGCCCCTCCCGTGCTCGCACTCTGTCTATCTCTCTCTCAAAAATAAACATTTAAAAACTTTTTAAAAAGAATAAGACAGAAATGTACACTTTCAGCATTTTATTCACCATAGTACAAGAAGTAATAAGCCCAGCAATCAGACAAGAAAAATAAATAAAGACATCTAAATTGGTAAGGAAGAAGTAAAACGTTCACTATTTGCAGATGATCTGATTCTATATATAGAAAACCCTGAAGACTTCAACAACAAAAAAACAGAACTCATAAATAAATTCATAAAGTTCTTAGAATACAAAGTTAATATACAGAAATTTGTGTACACTACTTATGAAGTAGCAGAAAGAGAAATTTCAGAAACAATCCCATTTATGTATTTACATATTTATTATTTTTTAATGTTTATTTATTCTTGAGAGAGAGAGACAGAGCATGAGCAGGGGAGGGGCAGAGAAAGAGGGAGACACAGAATCCGAAGCAGGCTCCAGGCTCTGAGCTGTCAGCACAGAGCCCGATGCAGGGCTCGAACTCAGAAACTGTGATATCATGACCTGAGTTGAAGTCAGACACTCAACCGACTAAGCCATCCAGGTGCCCCCAAAAACAATCCCATTTAAAATTGCACTGAAAAGCATAAAATATCTAGGAACAAATTTAACAAAGGAGCTGAAAGACCTGTACTCCAAAGTCTATAAAACACTGATGAAAGAAATTGAAGATGACACAAACAAATGGACAGAAATTTCATGTCCATGGATTGGAAGAACAAGCATTGTTAAAATGTCCTTACTACCCAAAGTAATTACAGATTTAATGCAATACCTATGAAAATATCAACAGAATTTTTCACAGAAATAGAAAAAATAATACTGAAATTTGTATGGAACTAAAAAGACCCCAGATAGCCAAAACAATTTTGACAAAGAACAAATCTGGAGATATGCCAATCCAAGATTTCAAGATATACTACCAACTGTAGTAACCAAAACAGTATGGCACTGGCACAGAAACAGACCCATAGATCAATGGAACAGGATGAAGACTCCAGAAATAAATCCACAATTACATGATCAATTAATCTATACTAAATGAGGGAAGAATATACAATGGGGAAAAGATAGTCTCTTTAACAAATGGTGTTTGGAAAACAGAACAACTATATGCATATAATGTAACTGGACTATTTTCTTTCACCAGACACAAAAATAAACTAAAAATGGATTAAAGACATAAATGTGAAACACGAAACCATAAAATTCATAGAAGAAAGCATTGGTAGTAATCTCTTTGATATGAGTCATAGAAACATTATTCTACATATATCTGCTTTGGCAAGGAAAACAAAAGCAAAATTAAACTACTAGGAGTGCACCAAAATAAAAATCTTTTGTAAAGCAAATGAAGTTCTTAACAAACAAAAAGACAATGTACCAAGTTGAACAAGATATTTGCAAATGTATCCAATAAGATGTTCATATACAAAATATGTAAATAACTTATACAACTCAACACCAACGAAACAAATAATCCAATTAAAAATGAGCACAGGGCATGAATAGACATTTTTCTTTTCAAAGAAGACACACATATGGCCAACAGACACATGAAAAGATACTCAACATCATTAATTATCAGGGAAATGGAAATCAAAACTACGATGAGATACAGTCATATGCCTTTTACAATGGCTAAAATAAGAAGTACAAGAAATAAGAAATGTTGGCAAGAATGTACAAAAAAAGGAAACTTGTGGACTATTGGTTAGAATGTAAATTGTTGCAGCCACTGTGGTAAACTTGTGAAAAGTCTGGAGCTTCCTCAAAAAATTAAGAATAGAATTTCCCTGTAATCCGGTAATTCCACTACTGGGTATTTATGCAAAGAAAAAGAAAACATTAATTTGAAAAGATACATGCATCCCTATGGTTATTACAACATTATTTACAATAGAGAAGATATAGAAGTAACCCAAGTGTCTATTCTTAAATGAATGGATAAAGATGTGGTAAATATATATAATGATATATTACTCAGCCATAAAAAAATAATAAAATATTCCATTTGCAATGACATGGATGGACCTAGAGGGCATAATGCTAAATGAAATAAGTTAGTCGGATAAAGACAAATACTATATCATTTCACACATATTTGGAATTTAAGAAACAAAACAAATGAGCAAAGGGAAAAAAGAGAGAGAGAGAAGAGAGAGGCAAACCAAGAAACAGACTATTAACTATTGAGAACAAACTGATGATTACCAGAGGGAAGGTGGGTTGGGGGTTGGGTGAAATAGATGATAGGGGTTAAAGAGTACACTTATCATTATGAGCACTGAGTAATGTATAGAATTTTTGAATTACTATATTGTATATCTGAAACTAATATAACACTATATGTTAACTCAACTGGAATTAAAATTAAAAACTTAAAAAAAAAGAAATGCACACCTTTTCCTCTTATTGATAAATGGACCCTTTAATCAATATATATAATCCATCTTTTTCCTTTGTTACAATTTTTGACTAAAAGTCTTCTTTATCTGATATGAGTATGGCTCTTCAGCATTCTTTTGGCTACTATTTGCACGAAATATATTTTTCCATCAGTTCACTTGCATTCTATTTGTCTCTCAATCTAACTATATAACTGAATCTTATCATTCTAACCTAAAACTATTCTAATCTAATTATATAGTTGAATCTTATTTTTTCATCCATTTTGTCATCTCTGTCTTCATTGGGGAGTTAATAAATTTACATTTAAAGTACTTACTTGTAGAGAATTATGTCATCAAGATGTTGATATAGATTGTTCTCAACTTCTTTCCTCCTCACAAGAAGAAAAATTAACTATTCATTGAAATTAGTTTACAAGTAAAAACATATTAAATCACGTTGGTGAGACTGAAGCACACCCTGCACTACAGAGACCAAGACATACTGGATTATAGGAGTAAGAGAAATAGGTACACACTAATCACATCAACCCTCCCCAAGGATGGTGTGGCAGCATACTAAGAGTTCTCTTCTGAACCTACATGTCCTCCAATGGGGGAAAAAGTGCATACGGTGGTCATCTAGCTCCCCCAACATTGTGGATTGATTCTTGGGAATCCTACTATGGTATCATCTCATAGGGAATGTGGAGGAAACCGAAAGACTGGGACACTGGGAATCTGATTGTGATGAAGAAGGGGATGGAGGTTTGCAATAACAATGTTCCAATCTTGACAGACTGAGTTCCTACCTGCAGTGCCCAAGTAGAAATCCCATCCAGTGGCTTTGCTTATCTGCAGACCCAAGATGATGGTGTAGTATGACCAGGTAATTAAGTGGGGTACAGGTCTACCTGATTTTTGTTTTCAAACTACAATCCTTGCCAACCCTGGAGCTTACTGTGTGCCCCCCAATCCCAAGGAGGGGAGCTAATTCATAGCGCACCCACTGCTGAGTATAGCTCCTGGCCCCACCTTAATAGAAACCCTGACAAGAACACCTAGAAACTACATATCTCAGCAATCCTCAAGTAGAGACTATGGCACGCAGACCTAAATTAAACATACTACAAAGCCAGTGGCATAGTTCAGCCAGAGAATTTGGGGTGCAGTTTGGCTTGAATCAAGACAACAAGCAAAGAGTCTCACATGGCTTGGAGCTCTTTTACTATTCAACCAGGAGGGGAGATAATTCTTTCTTTTTATAAATTTTTTAATGTTTATTTATTTTTTAGTAAGAGACACACACACAGAGTGTGAGCGGGGGAGGGTCAGAGAGAGAGAGAGAGAGAGAGAGACAGAGACAGAGACAGAATCTGAAGCAGGCTCCAGGCTCTGAGCTGTCAGCACAGAGCCTGACGTGGGGCTCAAACTCACAAACTGTGTGATCATGACTTGAACCGAAGTCAGCTGCCCAACCGACTGAGCCACCCAGGCGCCCCAGGGAGATAATTTCTAATGTCAACAGTGCTGAGTGTATCTCTTGGCCCTTTCTGACCAGAAAGCCTGACCAAGAACACCTGAGAAGGTGCTTGATTCTGGCTTTCTTGCTTTTCTCAGGCAAGAAAGCTAATTCATAGTCCTAGCCACTGCTGAGTGTAACTTCTGGCCCTCTTCACTAAATTACCTGACTGGGACCATGTAAAAAGCTATGAACCTAAGCAACAAGCAAGAAGAGACTAGCAGGCAGGGCTGTTTGTTTGAAGAGTTTTTTAAATGTTTATTTATTTTTGAGAGAGAGGGAGGGAGGGACAGAGGGAGAGGGAGACAGAAGATCCAAAGTGGGCTCTGCCCTGACAGAGAGTCCGATGTGGGGCTCAAACTCATGACCTGCGAGATGATGACCTGAGACTAGGTTGGACACTTAATTGACTGAGCCATCCAGGCGCCCCAAACTTTTTTATCTTAGTTCCAGTTAGTTAACAGTGTTATGTTACTTTGATGTGTACAATACAGTGATTCAACAGTTCCATACATCACCTGCTTCTCATCACTACAAAAGCACTCCTTACTTCCCGCCACCTATTTAACCCATTCTCCCACTCACCACCCCTCTGATAAACATCAGTTTGTTCTCTATAATTAAGAGACTGTGTCTTCATTTTTCTCTTTCTTTATATATATACACAATGGAATACTATTTGGTGATGAAAACGAATGAAATCTTGCCATTTGCAACAACGTCAATCAAATGGAAGGTATTATGCTAAGAGAAAGAAGTCAGAGAAAGACAGATAACACATAGTTTCACTCGTTTGTGGATTTTGAGAAACTTAACAGGTGATCATAGTGGAAGAGAAGGAAAAATAAGATAAAACTGAGAGGGAAATAAACTATAAGAGACACTCAAATACAGAGAAAAACTGAGGGTTGATTGGGGGTAAGGGGGTAAAAAATGGGTGATGGGCACTAAGGAAGGCACTTGTTGGGATGAGTACTGCGTGATATATGTAAGTGATGGATCACTGGATTCTACTCCTGAAGCCAAGACTACACTGTATGTTAACAAAATTAGTCATTAGTTAACAAAAAAAGTCATCAAAAGATCTACAACTGGTGGGTTGTTAGGAAATATACACTGAAGTATTTGGTGATTGATGAAAGGTCATGATGTCTCCAACTTACACTTGAATAGTTTTTTTTTTTAATTTTTTTTAACGTTTATTTATTTTTGAGACAGAGAGAGACAGAGCATGAACGGGGGAGGGTCAGAGAGAGGGAGACACAGAATCCGAAACAGGCTCCAGGCTGTCAGCACAGAGCCCGACGTGGGGCTCGAACTCACGGACCGCGAGATCGTGACCTGAGCCGAAGTCGGCCGCCCAACCGACTGAGCCACCCAGGCGCCCCCACTTGAATAGTTTTAATGTGTGTGTGTTTATGTTTATGTGTGTATTAAAACAAATAAGGCAGAGGCGCCTAGGTGGCTCAGTCGGTTAAGTGTCTGACTTCTGCTAAGGTCATGATTCACAGTTCATGAGTTTGAGCCCTGCATCGGGCTCTGTGCTAACAGCTCAGAGCCTGGAATCTGCTTCAGATTCTGTGTCTCCCTCTCTCTCTTCCCCTCCCCTACTCACGCTCTACCTCTCTCTCTCTCTCTCTCTTTCTCTCGCTCTCAGAAATAAACATTAAATTAAAAAAAAACAAATAAGGCAAAATGTAAACACTCAGCTAAAATAGAGAGTACATGCAAGTTCCTTTTCTTTTTTTGTAAATTTTATATAATTGTGAAATTATATAAAATTAAAAAGTTCCTCTCAAAACGAAAAACAGTAATAAAATAAAATGAGTCTCCTGTAGACAACATATAGATACGTCTTGGTTTTTTGTCCATTCTGACACGCTATCTTTTGATTGGAGCATTTAGCTATTTACATTCAAAGTAATTATTGATAGATATGTATTTATTGCCATTTTATTATGTATTTTGATATTGTTTCTGGAGATTTTGTCAGATGCTTTCTTTCCTTTGATACTTTTGGTCTAACCTTTTCACTCAGAGTCCCCTTTAACATTTCTTGCAGGGCTCATTTAGTGGTCATACACTTCTTTAATTTTTGTTTGGGAAAATTTTTCTCTCTTTCTATCCTCAATGATAACTTCACTGGATACAGTATTCTTTTTTGACTTTTTGAGATGGTTTATTCTTTTTTTTTCAATATATTAAATTTATTGTCAAACTGGTTTCCATAAAACACTCAGTGCTCATCCCAAAAGGTGCCCTCCTCAATACCCATCACCCACCCTCCTCTCCTTCCCACCCCCCATCAACCCTCAGTTTGTTCTCAGTTGTTTTTTAAATTTTTATTTACTTTTTTCAATATATGAAATTTATTGTCAAATTGGTTTCCATACAACAACCAGTGCTCATCCCAAAAGGTGCCCTCCTCAATACCCATGACCCACCCTCCCCTCCCTCCCACCCCTCAGCACCCCTCAGTTTGTTCTCAGTTTTTAAGAGTCTCTTATGCTTTGGCTCTCTTCCACTCTAACCTCTTTTTTTTTCTTTCCCCTCCCCCATGGGTTTCTGTTAAGTTTCTCAGGATCCACATAAGAGTGAAACCATATGGTATCTGTCTTTCTATGTATGGCTTATTTCCCTTAGCATCACACTCTCCAGTTCCATCCACGTTGCTACCAAGGGCCATATTTCGTTCTTTCTCATTGCCATGTAGTACTCCATTGTGTATATAAACCACAATTTCTTTATCCATTCATCAGTTGATGGACATTTAGGCTCTTTCCATAATTTGGCTATTGTTGAGAGTGCTGCTATAAACATTGGGGTACAAGTGCCCCTATGCATCAGTACTCCTGTATCCCTTGGGTAAATTCCTAGCAGTGCTATTGCTGGGTCATAGGGTAGGTCTATTTTTAATTTTCTGGGGAACCTCCACACTGCTTTCCAGAGTGGCTGCACCAATTTGCATTCCCACCAACAGTGCAAGAGGGTTCCCGTTTCTCCACATCCTCTCCAGCATCTGTAGTCTCCGGATTTGTTCATTTTGGCCACTCTGACTGGCGTGAGGTGATATCTGAGTGTGGTTTTGATTTGTATTTCCCTGATGAGGAGCGACGTTGAGCATCTTTTCATGTGCCTGTTGGCCATCCGAATGTCTTCTCTAGAGAAGTGTCCATTCATGTTTTCTGCCCATTTCTTCACTGGGTTATTTGTTTTTCGGGTGTGGAGTTTGGTGAGCTCTTTATAGATTTTGGATACTAGCCCTTTGATATGTCATTTGCAAATATCTTTTCCCATTCCGTTGGTTGCCTTTTAGTTTTGTTGGTTGTTTCCTTTGCTGTGCAGAAGCTTTTTATCTTCATAAGGTCCCAATAGTTCATTTTTGCTTTTAATTCCCTTGCCTTTGGGGATGTGTCGAGTAAGAGATTCTTACAGCTGAGGTCAGAGAGGTCTTTTCCTGCTTTCTCCTCTAGGGTTTTGATGGTATCCTGTCTCACATTCAGGTCCTTTATCCATTTTGAGTTTATTTTTGTGAATGGTGTGAGAAAGTGGTCTAGTTTCAACCTTCTGCATGTTGCTGTCCAGTTCTCCCAGCACCATTTGTGAAAGAGACTGTCTTTTTTCCATTGGATGTTCTTTCCTGCTGTGTCAAAGATGAGTTGGCCATACGTTTGTGGGTCTAGTTCTGGGGTTTCTATTCTATTCCATTGGTCTATGTGTCTGTTTTTATGCCAATACCATGCTGTCTTGATGATGACAGCTTTGTAGTAGAGGCTAAAGTCTGGGATTGTGATGCCTCCTGCTTTGGTCTTCTTCTTCAAAATTACTTTGGCTATTCGGGGCCTTTTGTGGTTCCATATGAATTTTAGAATTGCTTGCTCTAGTTTCGAGAAGAATGCTGGTGCAATTTTGATTGGGATTGCATTGAATGTGTAGATAGCTTTGGGTAGTATTGACATTTTGACAATATTTATTCTTCCAATCCATGAGCACGGAATGACTTTCCATTTCTTTATATCTTCTTCAATTACCTTCATAAGCTTTCTATAGTTTTCAGCATACAGATCTTTTACATCTTTGGTTAGATTTATTCCTAGGTATTTTATGCTTCTTGGTGCAATTGTGAATGGGATCAGTTTCTTTATTTGTCTTTCTGTTGCTTCATTGTTAGTGTATAAGAATGCAACTGATTTCTGTACATTGATTTTGTATCCTGCAACTTTGCTGAATTCATGTATCAGTTCTAGCAGACTTTTGGTGGAGTCTGTCGGATTTTCCATGTATAGTATCATGTCATCTGCAAAAAGCAAAAGCTTGACGTCATCTTTGCCAATTTTGATGCCTTTGATTTCCTTTTGTTGTCTGATTGCTGATGCTAGAACTTCCAGCACTATATTAAACAGCAGCGGTGACAGTGGGCATCCCTGTCGTGTTCCTGATCTCAGGGAAAAAGCTCTCAGTTTTTCCCCATTGAGGATGATGTTAGCTGTGGGCTTTTCATAAATGGCCTTTATGATCTTTAAGTATGTTCCTTCTATCCCGACTTTCTCAAGGGTTTTTATTAAGAAAGGGTGCTGGATTTTGTCAAAGGCCTTTTCTGCATCGATTGACAGGATCATATGGTTCTTCTCTTTTTTTTTGTTAATGTGATATATCACGTTGATCGATTTGCGAATGTTGAACCAGCCCTGCATCCCAGGAATGAATCCCACTTGATCATGGTGAATAATTCTTTTTATATGCTGTTGAATTCGATTTGCTAGTATCTTATTAAGAATTTTTGCATCCATATTCATCAGGGATATTGGCCTGTAGTTCTCTTTTTTTACTGGGTCTCTGTCTGGTTTAGGAATCAAAGTAATACTGGCTTCATAGAATGAGTCTGGAAGTTTTCCTTCCGTTTCTATTTCTTGGAATAGCTTGAGAAGGATAGGTGTTATCTCTGCTTTAAATGTCTGGTAGAACTCCCCTGGGAAGCCATCTGGTCCCGGACTCTTATTTGTTGGGAGATTTTTGATAACCGATTCAATTTCTTCGCTGGTGATGGGTCTGTTCAAGCTTTCTATTTCCTCCTGATTGAGTTTTGGAAGAGTGTGGGTGTTTAGAAATTTGTCCATTTCTTCCAGGTTGTCCAATTTGCTGGCATATAATTTTTCATAGTGTTCCCTGATAATTGTTTGTATCTCTGAGGGATTGGTTGTAATCATTCCATTTTCATTCATGATTTTATCTATTTGGGTCATCTCCCTTTTCTTTTTGAGAAGCCTGGCTAGAGGTTTGTCAATTTTGTTTATTTTTTCAAAAAACCAACTCTTGGTTTCGTTGATCTGCTCTACAGTTTTTTTAGATTCTATATTGTTTATTTCTGCTCTGATCTTTATTATTTCTCTTCTTCTGCTGGGTTTAGGCTGCCTTTGCTGTTCTGCTTCTATTTCCTTTAGGTGTGCTGTTAGATTTTGTATTTGGGATTTTTCTTGTTTCTTGAGATAGGCCTGGATTGCAATGTATTTTCCTCTCAGGACTGCCTTCGCTGCATCCCAAAGCGTTTGGATTGTTGTCTTTTCATTTTCGTTTGTTTCCATATATGTTTTAATTTCTTCTCTGATTGCCTGGTTGACCCACTCATTCGTTAGTAGGGTGTTCTTTAACCTCCATGCTTTTGGAGGTTTTCCAGACTTTTTCCTGTGGTTGATTTCAAGCTTCATAGCATTGTGGTCTGAAAGTATGCATGGTATAATTTCAATTCTTGTAAACTTATGAAGGGCTGTTTTGTGACCCAGTATATGATCTATCTTGGAGAATGTTCCATGTGCACTCGAGAAGAAAGTATATTCTGTTGCTTTGGGATGCAGAGTTCTAAATATATCTGTCAAGTCCATCTGATCCAATGTATCATTCAGGGCCCTTGTTTCTTTATTGACCGTGTGTCTAGATGATCTATCCATTTCTGTAAGTGGGGTGTTAAAGTCCCCTGCAATGACCACATTCTTATCAATAAGGTTGCTTATGTTTATGAGTAATTGTTTTATATATCTGGGGGCTCGGGTATTTGGCGCATAGACATTTATAATAGTTAGCTCTTCCTGGTGGATAGACCCTGTGATTATTATATAATGCCCTTCTTCATCTCTTGTTACAGCCTTTAATTTAAAGTCTAGTTTGTCTGATATAAGTATGGCTACTCCAGCTTTCTTTTGGCTTCCAGGAGCATGATAAATAGTTCTCCATCCCCTCACTCTCAATCTAAAGGTGTCCTCAGATCTAAAATGAGTCTCTTGTAGACAGCAAATAGATGGGTCTTGTTTTTTTATCCATTCTGATACCCTATGTCTTTTGGTTGGCGCATTTAATCCATTTACATTCAGTGTTATTATAGAAAGATATGGGTTTAGAGTCATTGTGATGTCTGTATGTTTTATGCTTGTAGTGATGTCTCTGGTACTTTGTCTCACAGGATCCCCCTTAGGATCTCTTGTAGGGCTGGTTTCGTGGTGACAAATTCCTTCAGTTTTTGTTTGTTTGGGAAGACCTTTATCTCTCCTTCTATTCTAAATGACAGACTTGCTGGATAAAGGATTCTCGGCTGCATATTTTTTCTGTTTAACACACTGTAGATATCGTGCCAAGCCTTTCTGGCCTGCCAAGTTTCAAAGGAGAGATCAGTCACGAGTCTTATAGGTCTCCCTTTATATGTGAGGGCACGTTTATCCCTTGCTGCTTTCAGAATTTTCTCTTTATCCTTGTATTTTGCCAGTTTCACTATGATATGTCGTGCAGAAGATCGATTCAAGTTACGTCTGAAGGGAGTTCTCTGTGCCTCTTGGATTTCAATGCCTTTTTCCTTCCCCAGTTCAGGGAAGTTCTCAGCTATAATTTGTTCAAGTACCCCTTCAGCACCCTTCCCTCTCTCTTCCTCCTCTGGGATACCAATTATGCGTATATTATTTTTTTTTAGTGTATCACTTAGTTCTCTAATTTTCCCCTCATACTCCTGGATTTTTTTATCTCTCTTTCTTTCAGCTTCCTCTTTCTCCATAACTTTATCTTCTAGTTCACCTATTCTCTCCTCTGCCTCTTCAAGCCGAGCCATTGTGGTTTCCATTTTGTTTTGCATTTCGTTTAAAGCGTTTTTCAACTCCTCGTGACTGTTCCTTAGTCCCTCGATCTTTATGGCAAGAGATTCTCTGCTGTCCTGTATACTGTTTTCAAGCCCAGCGATTAATTTTATGACTATTATTCTAAATTCACTTTCTGTTATATTATTTAAATCCTTTTTGATCAGTTCATTAGCTGTTGTTATTTCCTGGAGATTCTTCTGAGGGGAATTCTTCCGTTTGGTCATTTTGGAGAGTCCCTGGCGTGGTGAGGACCTGCAGTGCACTTCCCCTGTGCTGTGGTGTATAACTGGAGTTAGTGGGCGGGGCCGCAGTCCGACCCGATGTCTGCCCCCAGCCCACTGCTGGGGCCACAGTCAGACTGGTGTGTGCCTTCTCTTCCCCTCTCCTAGGGGCGGGATTCACTGTGGGGTGGCGTGTCCCATCTGGGCTACTTGCACACTGCCAGGCTTGTGTTGCTGGGGATCTGGCGTATTAGCTGGGGTGGGTAGGCAAGGTGCACGGGGGCTGGAGGGGCAGGCTTAGCTCGCTTCTCCTTAGGTGATCCACTTCAGGAGGGGCCCTGTGGCAGCGGGAGGGAGTCAGATCCGCTGCAGGAGGTTTGGCTCCGCAGAAGCACAGAGTTGGGTGTTTGCGCGGAGCGAGCAAGTTCCCTGGCAGGAACTGGTTCCCTTTGGGATTTTGGCTGAGGGATGGGCGGGGGAGATGGCGCTTGCACCTTTGTTCCCCGCCAAGCTGAGCTCTGCCGTCCGGGGGCTCAGCAGCTCTCCCTCCCTTTGTCCTCCAGCCTTCCCGCTTTCCGAGCAGAGCTGTTAACTTATGACCTCCCAGACGCTAAGTCGCGCTTGCTGTCGGAACACAGTCTGTCCGGCCCCTCCGCTTTTGCCAGCCCGACTCGGGGGCTCTGCTTGGCCAGCGAGCCGCCCCTCCGCCCCGGCTCCCTCCCGCCAGTCCGTGGAGCGCGCACCGCCTCGCCGCCCTTCCTACCCTCTTCCGTGGGCCTCTGGTCTGCGCTTGACTCCGGAGACTCCCTTCTGCTAATCCTCTGGCGGTTTTCTGGGTTCTTTAGGCAGGTGTAGGTGGAATCTAAGTGATCGGCAGGACGCGCTGTGAACCCCGCGTCCTCCTACGCCGCCATCTTCCGGATCTCCCCGGAACACTATTTAATCTTAAAGAATATGGGAACTGTTTTTTCTCCTTGAAAGTACACCATATTTATTTATTTTTCTATTTTTTAAGTTTTTATTTAAATTGCAGTTAGTTAACATGCAGTCTAATATTAGTTTCAGGTGTACAATTTAATGATTCAACACTTACATACAACACCTGGTGCTCATCACAGCACGTGCACGCCTTAATCCCCATCACCTATTTAACCCATTCCCCCCACCTCCCCTTTGGTAACAATCATTTTGTTCTCTGTAATTAAGAGCCTGTTTCTTGGTTTCCCTTTCTGTTTTTTTCTCCTTTGATTATTTTGTTTCTTAAATTCCACATATGAGTGAAATCATATAGTATTTGTCTTTCTCTGTCTGACTTATTTTGCTTAGCATAAAACTCCCTAGTTCCATCCATGATGTTGCAAATGACAAGATTTCATTCTTTTCATGGCTGAGTAATATTCAATTACACACCCCCCCCCCCACACACACACACCATGAGGGAAAATGGGAGTTCTGAATTGTGCAACAATTTAAGGCTTTATACTAAATGAAATAATCCAGTTACATAAAGACAAATACTGTATGATTCCAACTATGTGAGGTTTCTAAAATAATCAGAATCATAAAGCCAAAGAGTTAAATTGTGGTTTGCCGGGATTGGAGGAAGCAATAAATAGGAAGTTAGTAATCTATGAGCATTAAGTTGGGCAATGTTTCAGTTGGGCCAGGTGAATAAGCTCTAGAGATTATTATTATTACTCTAGAGATTGTGCAACATTGTACATACAGTAAGCAATAAAGTTGAAAACTTACAAAATTGTTAAGAGTAGATTTCATGTTGAGTGTTTTTCCCACAATAAAATAAAATAAAATAAAATAAAATAAAATAAAATAAAATAAAATAAGAAACAATGATTTTTTTGAATTAAAATAACTAAAATTAAAAACACACTAGATGAACTCAATAGCAGAATGAAGAGTACAGGGGACTGAGTAAGTAAATTGAAGATACTGTGAGAAATTACCCCTAAATCAGTGAAGGAAAAAAAGATAAATTAATATAACCATCATAGACTCTGGATCTAAAGTTCTCTCATCTAGCAGGAGAGTGGGATGCAGGATGAAAAACGAGAGATGGCTAATGTCCAGGAAAACACAAGAGCCCCAAATAAAGGTCCCTGTCCCATTTTTATTAGGATCAGAAGGCTTACAAACATGGCGATGGACGTGCACAAATAGACAATGAATCTGTGAACATTAACTTGTTGACGTGAGGAAAGGGGGTCTTGAAGATATTTGGGGTGAGGGGTTCGGGTTAATACAAAGCAAAATCCTGACACTGGGCAGTCAGGCGGAAGGTTGTTTACAGCGGACATGAGGCACCACCTCTGTTTATCCTGGCTAGCCTAGGTGATGAGACAGGTAGGACAAATCACCTCAGAGTTAACAAGGCACCTTTTCTTTTGTTAATCATCTCTTCTCTGGGCTGCTTCACCTGCAGTGCAGCGGTCTATAGCCCAATTTACCCGTTTACCTAACTTGGTCCTTTCCTCCTGTGAAAGCAGCTTTCTGCTATAGTACTAAATTGGGGGATGTTTCCACCCTAAATATCTAATATTGTTTATTTCATATACCTATGTTCTATATCGGTGCCTTTACACCTCCCTATTTTTGGGCCTTTGCCCTCCTTCTCTATTCTAGGGGCTCTGCACCCTGTCTCTATTCTGAGGGCCTAAGCCCCCTTTCTCTATCCTTATTTGCCTAATCTTGTTTACCCAAGCTCGGGCATGAGCATTCTATGGATTTGTACTTCTTTATGCCTTGTTAACCCATTGGTGTGAGTCCAGGGGATTCCTAAGCTTATTCCCCACATACAACATCAAAGATCTCTGGGAAAACAAAGTATTGCCTAATATTGAGGTAATTTATGAACCATTAGGTGAAAATACTTCTCTAATAAAAAAATATGTTTCCTTCCCTTCCCCTATGCTCCGTTGTTGTGTTTCTCAAATTTTCACTGACTTATTTAGCTTAGCATGATACCCTCTAGTACTAACTACGTTGTTGCAAATGGCAAGATTTCATTCATTTTCATTGCTGAGTAGTATTCCATTGTGTATATGTATAGCACGTCTTCTTTACCCATTCATAGACTGATGGACATTTGGGCTGTTTCCATACTTTGGCTATTGTTGGTAGTGCTGCTATAAACATTAGGGTGCTTGTGCCCCTTTGAATAAACATTTTTGTATACTTCGGATAAATACCCCAGCAGTGCAATTTCTGGGTCATAGAGTAGCTCCATTTTTAATTTTTTGAGGAAACTCCATACTTTTTTTCAGAGGGGATACACAAATTTGCATTCCTACCAACAGTCTAAAAGTGTTCCCCTCTCTCTGCATGCTTAACGTCTGTTGTTTTCTGACTTGACAATTTTAGCCATCCTGACAGGTGCAAGGAGGTATCTCATTGTGGTTTTGATATGTATTACTCTGATGATGAGTGATGTTGAGCATCTTTTCATGTGTCTGTTACCCATTTGGATGTCTTCTTTGGAAAACTGTCTATTCATGTCCACAGCCTATTTCTTCACTGGATGATGATGATGATGATTGTTAAAGAATTCTCTCTTTATCTTAGTTTTTTGTAAGTTTCACTGTAATATATCATTGTGTTGACCTGTTTTTTGTTGATTTTGAGGGGAGTTCTCTGTGCCTCTTGGACTTGCATGCCTGTTTTTCTTCCCCAGATTAGGGAAGTTCTCCGCTATAATTTGTTCAAATAAACCTTTTGCTCCTTGTTTCTCACTCTTCTTTTTCTGGGACTCCTATGATATGGATATTGTTTCACTTCTTGATATCACTTAGTCCTCTAATTCTCCCCTCATGATCTAGTAATTTCCTTTCCCTCTTTTTTTCAGCTTCATTTTTTTCCCATAATTTTATCTTCTATTTTTCCTATTCTCTCCTGTGCTTCTTCAATCCTCACTGTCATTTTGTTTAGTTTATTTTGCATCTTAGGTATAGGATTTTTTAATTCATCCTGACTAGTTCTTAGGTCTTTAATCTCTGCAGCAAGGGTTTCTGTGTTGTCTTCTATGCTTTTTTTTCAAACCCAGCTATTACTCTTATGACTGTAAATTCTTGTTCAGATATATTGTTTATATATGTTTTGAGCAAGTCTCTGGCTGTGATTTCTTTTTGACCTCTCTTTTGGGGAAAATCCCTCTGTCTTGTCATTGTGACTAAGTTTCTGTGTTTTGCACGTTTTAAAAGCTGTATTGTGTCCTGCACCTAGGACGAGATCACTACTATATTAAAAAGTGGTCATACACTGTCCAGGGCTTGGCACTCAAGGGAGTGTTACTGTTGTATATTGTATGCACTCTGATATTGTGTTTTCCTGCTCTTTCCTACTAGTCGGTCCTCTGCAGAGCTCCTCCTTGCCTTCAATGGGGGCTGCTCTGCTGCCCTCTGAAGTCATACAGTGTTGGTGTTGGGGGAAAAATTGTGTCACCCCAATATCCCCTTCCCAGACCAGGGATCTCAACCCATGCTGTTCAGGCAGCCCTCACAGAATAGCGAGGGCAGTCAGCTTGCCCTGCACCACAATTCTCCTACGCCTTCTCCTTGGTGCTCAGCTGGGATTCCAAACCCAATGTCTTAAAGGACCCACACTGTGTGATCCACTCCCCTCCTCTAGAGTAGAGCCTCTCACCTTGCTGATGAAAGGCCTTTGGCTGGCACCTGCAGGGTCTTTTGTCCTTGGGAAGGTAAAAGAAACCCTCTTCCCAAAGTACTCCAGGAAGGGGTGTGTTCTTTCCCAGTGCACCCTAGAGATTGCTACACCACATTATGCACTCCGGGGCCAGCACCCTCCTCCCAAGGAGCGTGGACCAAGGCTCCACTCTGGATAAAGTCATGCACTTCCAAAACCTGAGTTTCAGCTCCAAAGGATGTTTACACAAAAGAACTGGGACACTTGGTACATCTTGCTCCCCATTCCATAGTCTAGAGAGGTTTGCCTTTTGTGCTAACTCGATGCTGCCCTTTCACAAACTCTCTCTCTCTCTCTCTCTCTCTCTCTCTCTCTCTCTCTCTCTCTCTCTCTTTTCTCTCCACAGAAAGGGTTCCCTTTCCTCTGTAGCTCAGCCATTTTATCTCCCCCAAGTCACATAGACACACCTTGATCCTGCCAAGCTGTCTCCCTTCAACTGTGGAGATCCTTCTGTGACTCTGCAGATCTGTTTCCTGGGTGTCCCAAGTGATCTGACCTCAATACAGCTGTATTTGAGGGATGAAGAAAATACAGGTCCCCCTACTTCTCTGCCATCTTAACTCCTCCCTATTTTTTTTTTAAATTCCAGATGTGTTGATGGGTTTGAGGTGATATGCTAATGTGGTTTGATTTACATTTCCATGATGACTAATGATGCTGAGCATTTTTTAAATATACCTTCTGACCATTTGTATGTTTCTTTGGAGAAATATCTATTCAAGTCATTAGCCCATTTTGAAATCAGGATATTCTTATAATATTTTTCCTATTGAATTGTAGAAGTTCCTTATATATTTTGAAAATTAGCTCCATATCAGATATATTTGCAAATATTTTCTCCCATCATTTAGTATGATTTTCCATTTCACTGAGTGTTTTGCTGGCTCTACAGTAATGTTTCAGTATGATGCATTCCCATTTATTTATTTTTGTTTTTGTTGTTTGTATTGTTGGTGTTGTATTCTTTAAATCATTGCCGAGACCAATGTCATGTTTTCTTCCATGTTTTATCCTAGAAGTTTCATGGTTTTAGGCTTTATGTTTAAATCTTTAATCTGAGTTGATTTTTGTGTACAATGTAAGATAAGCGTATGCTTTCATTCTTTTGCTATGAATATCCAATTTTCCTAACACCATTTTTTAAACAGCCTATCTTCTCCCCATTGTGTATCATTGATGCTTTTTTGAATACTAGTTGATATATGTGTATGGATTTATTTCAGGGTTCAATTTTGTTCCATTTGTCTATATGTCTGCTTTATGTCAGCAGCATGATGTGCTGAATAAAGTTAGGTTTGTAAACTTTTTGATATCAGGAAGTGTGATGGCTCCAGCTCTGTTTCTTTCCTTGGGGGATTGGTTTGGACTATTTGTGGTATTTATTGTAGAATTGGTATTTTTCTATTTCTTTGAATAATTACATTGGTATTTTGATAGGCATTGCATTGAATCTGTAGGTTGCTTTAAGTAGTATAGACATTTTACTAACATGAAGTCTTTCAATCCATGAGTACAGGATGTCTTCATTTTATTTGAGTCTTCAATTACTTTCATCAATGTTTTGTATTTTTCAATATAGTCTTTTACCTCCCTTGTTTTATATATATATATATATATATATATATATATATATATACACACATAAGGATTTTATTATTTTTTATTATATTGTAAATCGGAATATTTTCTTAATTTCCTTTTCAAATGATTTATTTTTAGTATATAGGATTGCAACAAATTTTTTCTGCAGCTTTACTTAATTCATTTATTACATCTAACACAATTTTTCTGACATTTTAAGTTATATATATATATATATATATATAGGATCATGTCATCTGAAAACAAAAATATTTTTACTTCTTCCATTTCTCTTTGGATGCATTTTATATCTTTCTCTTGCCTAATTGCTCTGACTAGTACTTTCAATACCATGTTGAATTAAAGTGGAAAGAGTGGGCATCCTTGCTTTCTTCCTAAACTAAGAAGAAAAAGCTTTTTATGTTTACCATTGAGTATGATGTTAACTCTGAGTTTGTTATATATTGCCCTACATATGTTGAGATACACTCCTTTAATTGCTAGCTTGTGGAGAGTTTGAATAACAAAAGGATGTTGGATTTTGGAAAACTCTTTTAAGCATCTATTGAGATCATCATGTAATTTTTCTCCTTTATTCTCTTAATGGGGTGTATCACAAGAATTAATTTGTATATGTTGATACATCCTTAGATCTCAGGGATAAATCCCACATGGTCATGGTGTATAAACCTTTTAATGTGATGTTGGATTCTGTTTACTAGTATTTATTGAGGAAATGAGAAGCTATATTAGTCAGGATATTGGTCTATAATTTCCTTTTCTTGTAATGTCTTTGTCTAGTTTTGGTGACATTTTAATGCTGTCCTCATGTGATGAGTTTAGATGTATTTCTTCCTCTTCAATGATTTGGAAGATTTTGAGAAGGATTAATATTATTTTAAGTTTGGGCATAATTTACCAGTAAGCCTATCTAGGCCTGGGTTTGTTGTTGCTGTTTTTTTGTTGTTGTGAGGCCTTTTTTTTTTTTAACTGATTCAATTTCCTTAGTAATTTTCTGTTCAGATTCTTAATTTATTCATGATTCCTTCTTGTTAGGTTTTAAAAATTCTGGAAATTAATATATTTCTTATAGATTATCTAGCTTGATATCATATAATTTTCATAGTAGTCTCTTATTCTCTGTAATTTCTGTGGCATTGATTGTATTGTCTCTTCTTTTACTTCTGGTTTATTTATTTGAGCCTTCACTTTTTTATTAGCATAGCAAAGAGTTTTTCAGTTTTGTTTTTTAAAAAAACTAATTCTTATTTATCTTCACTTTTCTATCATTTTCCCATTTTCTAATTCATTTATTTCTATTCTAACTTTTTTTTCTCATTGGTAATGGGAGTACTTTGTTCTTCTTTTTCAACTTTCTTCAGGAATAAAGGTAGGTTCTTTATTTGGGATCCTACTTATTTTTTCTTTTTAATTTTTTTTAATGTTTATTTATTTTTGAGAGAGAAAGAGAGAGTGCGGAGGGGTGTGCAGAGAGAGAGGGAAACACAGAATCTGAAGCAGGCTCCAGGCTCCAAGCTGTCAGCACAGAGCCTGATGCAGGGCTTGAACCCACAGATTGGGAGACCATGACTTGAGCCAAAGTCGGAAACTTAACCAAATGAGCTGCCCAGGCATCCACTTCTTCTTTTTTAACATAGGCTTTTATTGTTATGAACTTCTATCAGCACTACTTTTGCTACATACCATAAATTTTGGTATGTTGTGTCTTTTATTTTGTTTCCATTCATATTCTAATTTCTTTTTTGATTTATTATTTGTACTATGGTAGGCCATTGTAGACTGTGTTGTTCAATTTCAACACGGGTAAATTTTCCACTTGTTTTTGCTATTGATTATGATTACTTCTTTCATTCCATTCTGTGGTCAGAGGAGATACTTGGTATGATTTCAGTCTTCATAAATTCTTTGACTTGTTTTGGGACATAGCATGTGATCTACATTGGAGAAAGATTGTGTGCACTTGAGAGGAGTGTAAATTCTGCTGCTGTTGTGTGGAAAGTTCTGTATGAGTCTGTTAGGTGCATTTGATAAATAGGTTGTTGACATTATGTTTCCTTATTTGTCTTGTGTCTGTGTGTTCTATGTATTATTGAAAGTAGGGTACTTTTAAAAATTCCGTTATAGTTAACATAAAGTTGGGGCGCCTGGGTGGCTCAGTAGGTTAAGTGTCCGGCTTCAGCTCAGGTCATGATCTTACGGTTTGTGATTTTGAATCTCCCGTCAGGCTCTGAGCTGACAGCTCACAGCTTGGAGCCTGCTTCGGATTCTGTGTCTCTCTCTATTTCTGCCCCTCCCCTGCTTGCCCTCTGTCTCTCTCTGTCTCTCTGTCTCAAAAATGAATAAACATTTAAAAAATTTTTAAAAAACCCATAAAGTGTTATATTAGTTTCAGGTATACAATATAATGATTTAAAAGTCCCATATATCACCAAGTGTTCATCAAGACAACTGCACTACTTCATCTTCTACACCTATTTCACCCATTGCATCACAAATCCTCTCTGGTTACCATCAGGTTGTTCTCTATAATTTAAGAGTCAGTTTATTTGTTTGATGCTCTTTTTTTCTTTTGCTCATTTGTTTTGTTTCTTAAATTCCAAATATGAGTTATATCATGGGCTATATTTCTCATTCTCTGACTGACTTATTTCGTTTAGCATTAGCCACATCCATGTTATTGAAAATGGCAAGATTTCATTCTTTTTATGGGTAAAGAGCATTCCATTCTCTCTATATACCACATTTTCCTTTTCCATTCATCTATCAATGGACATGTGGGCTTCTTCTACAATTTGGGTATTGTAAATAATGCTTCTGTTAACATAGGGAGGCATATATCCCTTTGACTTAGTGTTTTTTTTGTGTTTTGGGGGTAAATACCAAGTAATATGATTACTAGATTGTAAGGTAGTTCTATTTTAACGTTTTGAGGAATTTATCATCTTCCACAGTGGCCGCTCCATTTTGCATTCCCACTAACATTGCAAGAATGTCTCCACATCCTCTCCAAAATCTGTTGTTTCTTGTGGTGTTGATTTTAACCATTCTGGCAGGTATGAGAATATATGTCATTGTAGTTTATATCATTTCCCTCATGGTGAGTAATGTTGAACATCTTTTCATGTGTCGGGTGGCCATCCATATGTCTTCTTTGGAGAAATGTCTGTTCAGTCTTCTGCATATTTTAATCAGATTATTTGTGTGTGTGTGTGTGTGTGCGTGTGTGTGTGTGCGTGCATGTGTGTGTGTGTTGAGTTGTATATGTGTTTTATATATTTTGGTTACTAACCCTTTACCAGATAAATTATTTGCAAATATCTTCTCCCATTCAGTATGTTGCCTTTTAGTTTTGTTAATTGTTTCTTTTGCTATGTAGTTCCAATTGTTTATTTTTATTTTTGTTTCCCTTACCTCAAGAGACCTATCTAGAAAAAAGTTTCTATGGTCAATGTCAGAGATATTACTGCCTGTGCTTCCTTCTAGGATTTTTATTGTTTCAGGCCTCACATTTACACCTTTAATTCATTTTGAGTTTATTTTTACGTATGGTGTGAGAAAGTGGTGCAGTTTCATTTTATTCTACTTGGGTGACCAGTTTCCCCAACACCATTTATGAAGAGACTGTTTTTTTCCCTATTGTATATTCTTCCCTCCTTTGTTGAAGATTAATTGATCATATAATTGTGGCTTTATTTCCGGGTTTTCTATTCTGTTCCATTGGTCTATATGTCTACTTTTGTGCCAGTACCATAATGCTTTGATTATTTTAGCTTTATAATATAAACTGCGATCTGAAATAATGATGCCTACAACTTTACTTGCCTTTTTCAAAATTGATTTGGCTATTCAGCGTCCTTTGTGGCTCCGTATAAATTACTGGGTTGTTTGTTCTAGTTATGTGTAAAATTTCACATATGATTGAAATCATGTGGTATTTTTCTTTCTCTGCATGACTTATTTCACTTAACATAATAGATTCTAGCTCCTTCCACATTGTTGCAAATGGCAAGAATTCATTCTTTTAATGGCTGAATAATATTCCATTGTATATGTATACCACATCTTTTTTTTAATCAATTTATCAGTCGATGGACATTTGGGTTCTTTTCATAGTATGGCTA
The DNA here is from genome assembly GCF_018350195.1 of Panthera tigris. NCBI lineage: Eukaryota > Metazoa > Chordata > Mammalia > Carnivora > Felidae > Panthera > Panthera tigris. The sequence continues at coordinate 61,548,974 of NC_056677.1, read as the reverse complement.
TTGTTGATAATGATGATATAAACATTGGGGTGCTCGTGCCACTTCAAATCAGAATTTTTATATCCTTTGCATAAATGCCTAGTAGTGCCATTGCTGGGTTATAGGATATTTTCCTATTTTTATGTACTATTTTTAACATTTTGCTGAACACCCATACTGTTTTCCAGAGTGGTTAGATCAGTTTGCATTTCCACCAATAGTGTAAGAATATTCCTTTCTCCACATCCTTGCCAACATCTGTTGTTTTCTGTGTTGTTATTTTTTCACCATTCTGATATATGTGAAGTGGTATCTCATTGTGGTTTTGATTTGTATTTCCCTGATGGATAGTGAGGTTGAGCATCTTTTCATGTGTCTGTTAGCCATCTGGAATTCTTCTTTGGAAAAATTCCTCTTCGTGTCTTCTGCCCATTTCTTAACTGGATTATTTATTTTTGGGGGTATGGAGTTTGATAAGTTTTTTTTTTAGATTTGGGATACTAACCCTGTTTAGGATATGCCATTTACAAATATCTTCTCCTATTCCATAGGCTGTCTCTAAGCATTGTTGATTGCTGCTTCCTTTTCTGTGCAGAAGCTTTTTATCTTGACGAAATCCCCAAAGTTCATTTTTTAATTTATTTCCCTTGCCTCCAGAGATGTGTCTAGTAAGAAGTTATTATGACTGAGGTAAAAGGGGTTGCTGCCTGTGTTCTTCTCTAGGATTTTAGGTGTCCTCTCTCACATTTAGGTCTTTCTTCAATTTTGAATTTATTTTCGTGCATGGTGTAAGAAAGTGGTCCAATTTCATTCTTCAGCATTTTGCTGTTTAGTTTTCCCAACACCATTTGCTGAAGAGACTGTCAGCTTCCCATTGGCTACTCTTTCCTGCTTTGTTGATGATTAGTTGACCATATAGTTAGATGTGGGTTAATTTCTGGGTTTTCTATTCTGTTCCATTGACCTATGTGTCTGTTTTGGGGCCAGTATCATACTGTCTTGATGACTACAACTTTGTAATATAGCTTGAAGCCAGGAATTGTGATGCTTCCAGCTTTACTTTTCTTTTTCAAGATTGTTTTGGCTATTCAGGGTCTTTTGTGGTTCCACACAAATTTAGGGTTGTTTTTTCTGGCTCTGAGAAAAATTCTGGTGGTATTTTGATAGGGATTGCATTAATTGTGTAGATTGCTTTGGGTAGTATAGACATTTTAACAATATATGTTCTTCCAATCCCTGAGGATAGAATGTTTTTCCATTCCTTTGTGTAATCTTCAATTTCTTTCATAAGTGTTCTATAGTTTTCAGAGCATATATCTTTTCCCTCTTTTTTTAGTTTTATTCCTAGGTATTTTTTTGGTGCAATTGTAAATGGGATTTATTCCTTGGTTTCTCTTTCTGCTATTCATTATTGATGTATAGATATGAAACAACTTTCTGTATGTTGATTTTGCACCCATTAACTTTGCTGAATTCCTGTATCAGTTCTAGTAATTTTCTGGTGGAATCGTTCTGGGATTCTCTATGTAAAATATCATGACATCTGTGAATAGTGAAAGGTTGAATTCTTCCTTCCCAATTTGGATGCCTTTTATTTCTTTTTTTGATGTTTGCTGACTAGGACTTCCTAGCTCTACTGTTAAATAACAGTAGTGAGAGTGTACATCTCTGTTTTGCTCCTGACCATAGAGAAAAAGCTCTCACTTTCTCATCATTGAGGATGATATTATCTTTGGGTCTTTTGTATAGGACCTTTATGATGTTGAATTATGTTCCATCTATCCCTACTTTGTTGAGAGTTATGTTTTTATCAGAATTGATGCTGTATTTTGTCAAATGCTTTCTCTGCATCTATTGGGAGGATTATATGGTTCTTATCCTGTCTTTTATTAAGTGATGTATCACATTGATTGATTTTTAAATATTGAACTACCCCTGAAGCCCAGGAATATTTCTCCCTTGATCAAGGTGAATAATTCTTTTAATGTACTGTTGAATTTTATTTTCTAGTTTGTTGCTGAGAATTTTTGCATCCATGTTTATCAGAGATATTGGCCTGTAATTCTTCTTAGTTGGGTCTTTGTCTCCTTTTAGAATTAAGGTAATGGTGACCTTATTAAATGAGTTTGGAAGTTTTCCTTCCATTTCTACTTTTTGGAACAGTTTGACAAGAATAGGTATTAACTTTTCTTTAAATGTCTTGTATAATGTCCCCTGGAAAGACATCTGGCCTAGGCTTTTTGTTTGTTGGGAGAGTTTTGATTACTGATTCAGTTTCATTGCTGTTTATGGGCCAGTTCAAATTTTCTGTTCCTTCCTGTTTCAGTTTTGGTAGTATGTGAGATTCTAGGATTTTTTCCATTTCTTCCATATTGCCCAGTTTTGGGGATGTAATTTTCAAAAGATTCTCTGATAGTTGTTTGTGTTTCTATGGTGTTGGTTGTGATCTCTCATCTTTCATTCATGATTTTATTTCAGTCTTTTTTCTTTTTGGTAAGTCTGGTTAGTGGGTTATCAATTTTATTAATTCTTTCAAAGAACCAACTGTTAGTTTCATTGATATGTTCCATTGGGGGTTGTTTTTGTTTCTGTATCATTTATTTCTGCTCTATTCTTTACTATTTTCCTTCTTCTGCTGGCTTTAGGCTTTTTTGCTGTTCCTTTTCCAGCTCCTTTTGGCGTATGGCTATGTTGTATATTTGAGACTTTTCTTGCCTCTTGAAGTAGGCCTGTATTGCTAAATATGTCCCTCTTATGACCACCTATGCTGAATCCCAAACCATTTGGATGGTCATGTTTTCATTTTCATTTGCTTCCATGTATTTATTTATTCTTAAATTTCCTGGTTAACCCATTTATTCTAGCAGTATGTTCTTGAATCTGCATGAATTTGTGGTTCTTTCAAATTTTTTTCTTGTGGTTGACCTCAAATTTCATTGTGTTGTGGTTAGAAAATATGCATATTATGATCTTAATTTTTTTGTTCTTTTGAGGTCTGATTTGTGACCCAGTATGTGATCTATTCTGGAGAATGTTCCATGCGCAGTCAAAAAGAATGTGTATTCCACTGCTTTAGGGTGAAATGTTCTGAATATATCTTTTAAGGCCATCTGGTCTAGTTTGTCATTCAATGTCATTGTTTCTTTATTTGTTTTTTGCTTACGTATGTCCATTGCTGTAAGTGGGGGTTTAAAAACCTCTATTATATTTGTATTGTTATGAATGAGTTTCTTTATGTTTGTTATTAATTTATTTATATATTTGGGTGTTTCCACGTTAAGTGTATAAATATTTACAAAGGTTAGATCTTGTTGGATAGATCCCTTAATTATGATATAGTGTCCTTGTTCATCTCTTGTTATAGTCTTTAGTTTAAAATCTAATTTGTCTGATATAAGTACAGATACTCTGGCTTTCTTTTGATTTCCAGTAGCATGATAAATTCTTCTCCATCTCCTAATTTTCCATCTGCAGGTGTGTGTAGGTCTAAAATGAATGTCCTGTAGGCAACATAAAGATGAGTCTTTGGCACCTGGGTGGCTCAGTTGGTTAAGTGTGCAACTCTTGATCTTGGCTCAGTTCGTGATCTCATGGTTCATGAGATTGAGCTCTGCATCACGCTCTGTGCTGAGAGGGCAGAGCCTGTTTGGAATGCTCTTTCTCTCTCTCTCTCTCTCTCTCTCTCTCTCTCAAAATAAATAAATAAATAAATAAATAAATAAATAAGCCTAAAAAATAAAAAATATATGGATCCTGTTTCTTATCTGTTCTGTTACCCTATGTGTTGTGATTGAAGCATTTAGTACATTTACATTCAGAATGATTATTGATATGAATTTATTCTTATCGTATTACCTGCAATGTCTGTTTTTTCTGTTCCTTTCTACTCTTTGTTGCTTTTGGTCTTTCTTTTCCACTCAAAGAGTGTCCTTTAATATTTTTTGCAGGGTTGGATTAGTGGTCATGATTCCTTTAGTTTTTCCTTGGAAAACGCTTATCTCTCCTATTCTGAATGAGACTTGCTGGATAAATTATTCTTGGCTACATATTTTTTCCCATTTAGCACATTGAATATATCATGACATTCCCTTCTGGGCTGCCAAGTTTCTGTGCAGATCTCTGATGCAAATCTGATTTGTCTTCCCTTGTACGTTTTGGACTTCTTTTCCCTTGCTGCTTTCACGAGTCTTTCCTCATTTCTGTATTTTACAAATTGTACTATGTTATGTCTTCATATTGTCCTTTTTGTTGATTTTGATAGGTCTCTGTGCCGCCTGGATTTCAATTTCTTTCCTTCTCCAGATTACAGAAGTTTTCAGCTATAATTTGCTCAAATAAACTTTCTGCCCCATTTTCCCTCTCTTATTTTTCTGGGACTCCTATGATACAAATGTTATTATGCTTTATGGAATTGCTGAGTGTCCTAAGTCTACATTCATGATGTAATATTTTACTTTCCCTCTTTTTTCAGCTTCATTATTTTCTATAATTTTATTTCCATGACACTGATTCATTCCTCTGCTTCTTCCATCCTTGTGGTCATTACACTAGTCAGTTTTGTATCTTAGTTATAGCACTTTCTATTTCATCCTGACTAGTTTTTAGCTCTTTTACCTCTGAAGTAAGGGACTCCTTAGTTTGTTTATGCTTTCTCAAGTTCAGCTAGTAATTTTATGATCCTTTTAAATTCTGGTTCAGGCGTATTACTTGTATCTCTTTTGATTATATCACTGGCTGTGAACCTCTTCTTATTCTTTCTTTTGTGATGAATTCCTTTGTCTTGGCATTTTGTATAGATCTCTGTGTTCTTCATGTTAGGAAAGACTGTTACATTCCTGCTCCCCAAAGTAATGGCTATCTTTAGAAGAGGTCATATACTGTCTGGGGCCTGGAGCTTCAGGAAGTGTTTTTGGTGTATGCTGTGTGCACTCTGCTTTTGTGTTTGGCTGCTCTTTCCCTCAGATCAGTCCTCTACAGAGTTTATCCTTGCCTGCAGTGTGCAGTGTTTGAACCTTGTTTAGTGTGTGGTGAGTTGTAAGTTGCTGTGTTTTGGTCAGCTTGTTAGAAAAGGCTAGATCTTATTTCCCTCAGAGCTGAAGTTTTGCAGCACTATATAATAAGTAGACTTAGTGTGTGTGGGGTTTGTGCTGGTCTTCTGGAGGAGGGGCTAGCTGTTCTTGTTCTCAGAAGGACTTACCTAGTATATATGCATCTGTAGGGTACAGTGGGGTGGGCCTTGGTGCAAGTAGCCCCAGCCTCCACTGAGGGTGCTGTGTCACTGAAGTCTGTCTGTGCTGATGGGTAGGGGGAAAATGGCATCACCCTGCTCTCTCATTCCTGGAGAGGGGAATTGGCACACATCACTGTTCAGGAAGCCCTCACAGAAGACCAAACATTCTCCCTTCGTGTGTTCCAGGCTTATGTCAAAATCCTGCAATCACTCTGTCTGTATCTGAGGTGTTTTCCTGACTAGCAGCGCAGTGTTCCTGTGTTTTATCTCAGGTGTGTGGCTGGGTTTCAAAACTCCAAATTGTGGAGACCCAGCTTGGTTGAGACCTGCACTCATCCTCTGGTGAGGATGCACTGTGGCTTGTGCTGGTTTGTCCCAGAAAAGCAGTTGCATGACTGCATGGAGTCTTGGAGTTTATCGTAAAGCACAGTCAAAAGCTGTCTTCCATGTTAGCTGCCTTCAGCAGGTGTCACTGCTACTATGCTAATTAACAAAGTCACTCAGTATTGCCTGTCATCTCTTTTGTCCCCTGAGATGCAGTACCACCTCTCCCAAATGCACTCCAAGAATGAGAACTGTTTCTCCTGATGTAACCCAGGGGATCCTTAGTCCTCACTGTCTGATTCCAGATCTCTGCCCTCTTTCCTCATAAGAGCACTGGTAGGCCCACCAGGCATGACCCTGGTGTGGACTTGTAAAACTTCAGCCTTTGAGCTCTGCTGCTTGGAAAAACTTGTGATAATCAGCCCTTCTCCTTTTCTCAGCCAAAAATTTTGGGAAAGTGTTTTTCTTGTGCAATCCCCTGTGTACTACTCTCTCTCTCTCTCTCTGTCTCTCCCTCTTTCTCTGTGGTTAGGGCTCTCTCCCTTCTGCAGCACCTACAATTATTTTCTCCCCAAAATTAACTCTCTGCACTTCTTACCTTCCATGATGTGGCTATTTTTAACACTCTAGATGTATAGTTTGTTCTCTCAGTCCTCAGATAAATTTCTTGGGTGTTCAGAATGATTCAATACTTATCTAGCTGTGCTTGAAGGACAAGGCAAGCATAGGGTTCTCCTACTACTCTACCATATTAATTCCTCATAACATTTCTGTTATTGATGTGAGTATCACATTGATTGGTTTGTAAATATTGAACCAAACTTGCATCTTGGGGACTATATCCCACTTGATTGTGGTGAATGATTATTTTAATGTATTGCTGGATTCTGTTTGCTAATATTATGTTTAGTGTTTATCTATGTTGATCAGATATATTGGCCTGTAGTTCTCTTTTTTCTAGTGTCTTTATCCGATTTTGATATCAGGGTGATACTGGCCTCATGGAATGAATTTGGAAATTTTCCTTCTATTTTTTTGGAATATTTTAAGAATAGGTATTAACTCTTCTTTATATATTGGGTAGAATTAATCTGTGAAGCCATCTGGTCCTGGACTTTTGTTAATTGAGAGTTTTTTGATTCCTGACGCTATCTCCTTACTGGTAGTCTGTTTACATTTTCTATTTCTTCCTAGGAGAGCCTGAGTGGCTCAGTCGGATAAGCATTCATCTTTGGCTCAGGTCATGACCTCATGGTCCATGAGTTTGAGCCCCACGTCAGGCTCTGTGTTGACAGCTCAGAGCCTGGAGCCTGGGAGATTCTGTGTCTCCCTCTGTCTCTGCCCTCCCCCCACTGCACTTTCTGTTTGTCTGTATGTCTCTTTCTCAAAAATACACATTAAAAATTTAAATTTTCTATTTCTTCCTGCTTCAAATATGATAGGTTATGTTTCTAGGAATTTATCCATTTCTTCTAGATTGTCTAATTTGCTGGCATATAGTTTTTCATGATATTCTCTTGCAATTGTTTTCATTTCTGTAGAGTTGTTATTTGTCCTCTTTAATTTGTGATTTTATTTGAGTCCTCTCTTTCTCTCTCTCTTTGATGAGTCTGATTAGAAGTTTATCATTTTTTTTTATCTTTTCAAAGAGCCAACCCCTAGTTTCATTGATCTGTTTTATTGTTCTTTTATTTTCTATATCATTTATTTCTACTCTAATCTTTATTATTCCCTTCCTCTACTTCTTTGGTGTTTTGTTGATTTGCTTTTGCTAGTTCCTTAGGTGTAAAGTTAGATTGTTTACTTGAGATTTTTAATGCTTCTTGAGATAGGCTGTATTGCTATAAACTTCCCTCTTAGAATCACTTTTGTTGCATCCCTATGGTCTTGGACAGTTGTGCTTTCATTTGCATTTGTTTCCATGTAACTTTATTTATTATTTTATTTTCTGGTTGATGTATTCATTGTTTAGTGTCATATTATTTAACTTCCACATATTTTTGGTCTCTACAGACATTTTTTCTTGTGGTTAACTGCTACTTTCATAGTGTTGTGGTCAGAAAAGATGCATGGTTGTGGTTTATATACACAATGGAATACTACGTGGCAATGAGAAAGGATGAAATATGGCCTTTTGTAGCAACGTGGATGGAACTGGAGAGTGTAATGCTAACTGAAATAACTCATACTGAGAAAGACAGATACCATATGTTTTCACTCTTATGTGGATCCTGAGAAACTTAACAGAAGACCATGGGAGAGGGGAAGGGAAAAAATAGAGAGGGAGAGAGCCAAACCATAAGAGACTCTTAAAAACTGAGAATAAACTGAGGGCTGATGGGGGGTGGGAGGGTGGGGAGGGTGGATGATGGGCATTGAGGAGGGCACCTGTTGGGATGAGCCCTGGGTGTTGTATAGAAACCAATTTGACAATAAATTTCATATTAAAAAAATAAAAAAAGAAAAGATGCATGGTATGATTTTAATCTTCTTGAAATTGTTTAGGCCTTTTTTGGGCTAATATGTGATGTATTCTGGAGAGTGTTTCATGTTCACTTGAATGTGTATTCTGCTGTCTTAGGATGGAATGTTCTGAATGTATCTGTTAAATCCATCTTTTCCAGTGTGTCATTCAAAGCCATTGTTTCCTTGCCGATTTTGTTTCTGCTGGTTATCTGTTCATTGATGTATGTGGAGTGTTAAAGTCCCATACTATTATTATATCACTACCAACTAGTTCATTTGTTTGTTATTAACTGTTCCTGTATGTATGTAGTATGTATGTATGTATGTATGTATGTATTTGAGTGCTTTCATGTTGAGTGCATAAATATTTACCACTATTATATCTTCTTATTGGATTGTCCACTTTATTATTATATAATGTTCTTATTTGTCACTTGTTACAGTCTTTGTTTTAAAATCTAGTTGGTCTGATATACATATTGCTGTCCTGGGTTTCTGTTGTCATCCAGTTGCATGATAAATGTTTCTCCATACCCTCACTTCCTTTTTAATGTTTATTTATTCGTTTTGAGGGGGGCAGAGAGAGAGGGAGAGAGTGAATCCAAAGCAGGCTTCGTGCTGTCAGCACAGAGCCCAATATGGGGCTTGATCTCACGAACTGTGAGTTCAAGACCTGAGCTGAAATCAAGACTTGGATGCTTCACCATTTGAGCCACCCAGGTGCCCCATTCCCTCAGTTTCAATATGCAGGAATATTTAGGTCTAAAATGAGTCTCTACCAGCCAGTATATAGATAGGTCTTGTTTTCCTATCCATTCTGTCACTGTGTGTCTTTTAATTGCAGCATTTAGTCAATTTACATTCAAATAAAGTATTGATAGATATATATTTACTTCCATTTTGTTACTTGTTTTGTAGTTGTTGTTTTTTGCAGCTTTTTCTCTGATCCTTTCTTCTCTTTTTCTCTTTCATGGTTTGCTGATTTTCTTTAGTGATATACTTGGATTTATTTCTCTTTGGTGTTTGCATATGTGTTAGAGGTTTTTGATTTGTGGTTACCATGAGGTTTGTATATAACATCTTCTCCATATATCAGTCTATATGAAATAATGGTCACTTAAATTTGAACCCAGTATTTATTCTTCTCCCTGCCATGTTTCAGGTATATGGTGTCATATTTTACATCTTTTAATTTTGTGAAACCCTTGACTGATTTTTTTACAAAGATAGTTATTTTACCACTATTATGTTTTCTACTTTTTTACTCTGACTCATAGCCTTTCCTTTCCCTTCAGTGTTTCTACTTTGATATTATTAGTAGGGATGGTTTAGTGGTAATGAACTCCTTTAGTTTTGTCTCTATCTCTCCTTCTGTTCTGAATTATAACCTTGCTATAGAAAGTATTCTTGGCTGGAGATTTTTCCCTTTCAGCACTTTAAAGATACCATGCCTCTTCCTTGTGGCTGGCAAAGTTTCTGCTGAAAAACCCACTGATTGCCTTTTGGGGTTGGTTTTGTATGTAACTGTCTTCTTTTTACTTGTTGTTTTACTTTTTTTTTTCATCACTACTTTTTGTCAGTCTGATTACTATGTTTCTTGTTTTGGATTTCTTTTGGTTGACTTTGGGGGGATCTTCATGTCTCCTGGATCTGGGTATCTGTTTTCTTTCCTTAGGTTTTGGAAGTTTTCAGTTATTATTTCTTCAAATACATTTTCTTCCCCCCCCCCCCCATTTCTCTCTCCTCTCCTTATGGGATCCCTATAATGTGAATGTTATTATGCTTGATGGAGTCACTGAGTTCCCTCAGTCTATTCTCATTTTTCATAATTCTTTTTTCTCTCGTTTGTTCAGCTTGAATACTTTCCTTACTTTGTATTCTAGTTTATTAATTCATTTCTCTTCTTCTTCCACCCTATTTATTCCTACAAGTGTATTTTTAATTTAGTTTATTGCATGCTTTATCTCTGATTCATTCTTTTTATGCTTTTTATCTCTTAAGGGTATCACTGATGTCCTCCACTGTTTGCTCAAGTCCAGTGAGTATCCTTTTATTTCCTTATTTTGAGAGAGAGAGAGAGAGAGAGAGAGAGAGAGAGAGAGAATGAGTGGGGGAGGGGCAGAGAGAGAGGGAGAGAGAGAAATCCAAGCAGGCTCCATACTGTCAGTGCAGAGCCCAGTGTGGGGCTTGAACACACGAACCTGAAAGATCATGCCCTGAGCCCAAATCAACAGATGGATGCTTAACTGACTGAGCCCCCCAGACACCCCCAGTCAGTATCTTTATGATCATTACTTTAAATCCTCTATCAGGCGTGTTACTTATATCAGTTTCCCTTAAGGTCTCTTACTATGGATTTCTCCTGTTCTTTCATTTGTGACACATTTTTCTGTCTCCTCATTTTTCTAGCTCTCTGTATTGGTCTATGTGTTAAGAATGTCAGCTATGACTCTTGCTTTTGAAGGTAGTGTGTGGAACATGCACTTTTAACAAGATGTTGCCGATCCTCCTCTATAGGGGATGTGCAGCCACTGAGGAGAAATGGGACCACCCCACAAAGTGTGTGTGTGTGTGTGTGTGTGTGTGTGTGCAAGCCAGGGTGCAGTGCCACAAGCTGTGGCCACCAGTCCTCCACCACAGGGACATGCAACTGTTGCAGGGACAAGGGCCAGTTGGGGTCACTCCATAAAGTGCACATGGACAACTGGTTAAAGTAGGGTATTGAAAAAAAAAAGAGCCACAACTAAAAAACAATAAAGTAGGGTGTTTAAGTCTCTTATCATTATTGCATTACCTCTTTGTCCCTTCAATTTTATCAATGTTTGTTTAATATATTTATGTGCTCTGCTATTGTGTGCATAGTAATTATAATTTTTAAATATTTTGGATCAGTAACACTTTTATTTTCATATGTTGTTCTTTTATACCTCTAGACAGGTCTCACTTAAATTTTCTTTTGCATAATATATCAACTCCTGCTCACTTTCGGTTTATATGTATATGGAATCTCCTTCAATCACTTCACTGTCAGTTTATGTGTGTGTGACTACAAATATAAAGTGTGTTTCTTCTAGACAGGATATTGTTGGGTCATGCTTTTTAAAAATTTATTATTGAAGGATAGTTGAGATACAATGTTATATTATTTTAAGGTGTATAAACATAGTGATTTGATAATTCTATACATTATTAAATGCTCAGCACAGTAAGTGTAGTCACCATCTGTCACCATATCATGTGACTACAATATTATTTACCATATTCCCTATTCTGTACTTTCACATCCATGAATTATTTATTTTATGCCTACAGGTTTATACTACTTAATACCCTTCACCTATTTTACCCATCCTTCCACCATCCTCCAATATGGAAACCAAAAGTTTGTTCTCTGTATTTAAGAATCTGTTCATTTTTTTTGTTTTTCTTTTCTTTTGTTTTGTTTTTTACATTCCATGTATCAGTGAAATCATTCATTATTTGTCCTTCACTAAGCACAATACCTTGTAAGAGGTACTTCCATGTTGTCACAAATGGCAAGATTTAATTCTTTTTTTATGGATGAGTAATAGTCCATCACACACACACACACACACACACACACGTACACCTCACATATTCCTTTTTTAAATAACAATAGGGATTTATTATCTTCAATACTAGTGACAGCTTAACAATATATACTTAACAAATCACTTGTTTGGCAAATTTAAAAATGATATTCCTATATAAATATGGAAACACTAATTGTTAAAAAAGGATGGTAATATTTATTTTATATTCCTCATCTGATTTTAATATAAATATCATTTTAAATTCCAGTATAATTAATGTACGGTGTTATGGTAGATTCATGCATGCATGCAATATAGTGATTCAACAATTCTATACATATATATATATATATATATATATATATATATGTAATGAAATACTCATCATGATAATTGTACTTGTAATCCTCTTCACCTATTTCCCCCTTTCCCCCACTCATTTCACCTCTGGTGACCACCAGTTTGTTCTCTATATTTAAGAGATTATATTTTGATTCTCTCTTTTTCTTTATTCATTTTGTTTCATAATTACACATGTGTGTGAAATCATATGGTATGTGCATCCTCTGAATGACTTATCTTAGCACTGTACCCTCTAGCTACATCCAGGTTGGCAAATGGCAAAATTTCATTCTTCTCTATGGCTGAGTAATATTTCTTTGCATATATACCACATCTTTATCCATTCATCTATTGATGGGCACTTGAGTTGCTTCCATATCTTGGCTATTGTAAATAATGTTGATATAAACATAGGGGTGCATATATCTTTTTGAATTAGTGTTTTTGTATTATTTGGGTAAATACACAGTAGTGAAATTATTGGATCATATGGAAGTTCTATGTTTAATTTTTTCAAGAACTTTCATTAGTGGAAAATGGTGTATGAGATGTCCTTTTTCTCCACATCCTCACCAATACTTGTTGTTTTTATGTTTTTTATTTTAGCCATTTTGAGAGGTATGAGGTTTTGATTTGCATCAAAATTTGCATTTTGATGATGAGTGATACTGAGCATCTTATCTTCTGTCTGGTGGCCATATGTAAGTCTTCTTCAGAGAAATTGCCCATATCTTCTGCCTATTTTAATTAAATTATTTGTTTTTTGGGTGTTGATTTTTGTAAGTTCTTTATATATTTTTATATTAACCCCTTATCAGATATCTTTTTTTTTTCAACGTTTTTTATTTATTTTTGGGACAGAGAGAGACAGAGCATGAACGGGAGAGGGGCAGAGAGAGAGAGAGACACAGAATCGGAAACAGGCTCCAGGCTCTGAGCCATCAGCCCAGAGCCTGACGCGGGGCTCAAACTCACGGACCGTGAGATCGTGACCTGGCTGAAGTCGGACGCTCAACCGACTGCGCCACCCAGGCGCCCCTCAGATATCTTTTTATAAATATCTTCTCCCATTAAGTAGGTTGTCTTCTTGTTTTGTTGATTGTTTCATTTGTTATTCATAAGCCTGTGATTTTTATGTGGCCCCAATAGTTTATTTTTGCTATTTCCTTTACCTTAGGAGAAATATCTAGAAAAATGTTGCTACAACTAATGTTGAAGAGATTAAGGCCTGTGTTCACTTTAAGGATTTTTATGGTATCAGGTCTCACATTTAGGGCCTTAATCCATTTTGAGTTCGTTGTTGGGTATGGTGTAAGAAAGTGGTCCAGCTTGATTACTTTGCATATAGCTGACCAGTTTTTACAGCACCATTTATTGAGGACACTATCTTTTCCTGTTGCATATTCTTGCCTCTTATGTCATAGACTAAGTGACCATGAAATTGTGTGTATATTCTGGGCTCTGTATTCTGTTGTATGGATCTGTGTGTCTTGTGCCACTACTATGCTGCTTTGATTATTACAGATTTGGAATATATCTTGAAATCTGGTATTATGATACCTCCAGTTTGTTTTACTCTCTTCAAGATTACTTTGGCTCATTGGGGTCTTCTGTGGTTCCACACAAATTTTATGATTGTATGTTATAGTTATGAGACAAATCCTGTTGGTATTTTGATAAAGATTGTATTAAATTTGTAAGCTGTTTTGGATAGTATGGATATTGTAACATTTGCTCTGTCAATCTATGAGCATGGAATATCTTTCCATTTGTTTGTGTCATCTTCAATTTCTTTTATCAATATTTGGTAATTTTCAGAGTACAGGTCTGTCACTTCCTTTGTTATGTTTATTCCTAGTTATTTTATTCTTTTTGTTTCAATTATAAATAATATTGTTCCTCTCTTAATTTCTCATTCTGCTACTTCATTATTGGTGTATAGAAACACAAGAGATTTCTGTACATTTATTTTGCATCCTACGACTTTACTGAAATTAACCATTATAGTAGTATTTCACTATAGTATTTAGGGTTTTCTATATAGAGTATCATGTCTTCTGCAGATAGGCACATGTTTACTTCTTCCTTACCAATTTGGATGCCTTTAAATGTTTGGTAGAATCTACCTGTGAAACCATCTAATCCTGGACTTGTGTTGTTGGGAGTTTTTTGATTATCGGTTCAATTTAGTTGCTGGTAATTGGTCTGCTCAAATTGTTTTTTTCTTCTTGCTTCACTTTTGGTAAGTTGCATGTTTCTAGGAATTTATCCATTTCTTCTAAGTTGTCCACTTGTTGTCATATAATTTTTCATAATATTCTTTTATGATCCCTTGTGTTTCTGTGGTGTCAGTTTTTATTTCTCCTCTTTCATTTCCTATTGTATTCATTTAAGCATTCTGTCTCTTTTCTTTTGGATGAGTCTGAATAAATGTTTATCAATTTTGTTGATCTTTTCAATGAACCATCTCCTTGTTTTATTTATATGTTCTATTGTGGATTTTTGTTTTTATTTTATTTATTTCTCCTGTAATCATTATTATTTCTTTCCTTTTAATGACTTTGGGATTTGTTGGCCCTTTTCTAACTCTTTTAGGTATAAGGTTAGATCATTTATTTGAGATTTTTCCTTCTTCTTATGGTAGGCCTCTATTGCTATAAACTTCTCTCTTAGAACTGCTTTGGTTGCATCCCAAAGATCTTGAACCATTGTGTTTTAATTTTTATTTATCTCCATGTAGTTTTTTATTTCCTGCTTGAATTCTTAGTTGATCCATTTATTGTTTAGTAACATATAATTTAACCTCGATGTATTTTTTACAGATTTTTTTCTTTAATTTCAGAGAGAGAGAGAGAGAGAGCATGAGTGGAGAAGAGGGGCAGAAGTCACGAGAGAGAAAGAGAATCTCAAGCGGGCTCTATACCAAGTGTGGAGCCACACGTGGGGCTTAATCCCACAAACCATGAAATCATGACCTGAGCTGAAATCAAGAGTTGGACGCTCAACCAACTAAGCCACCCAGGTGCCCCATCTTGTTTTTATTTCTAGTTTTATAGTGTTGAGGATGGAAAAGATTCATGATATGACTTTAGTATTTTTAATTTGTTGGGACTTGTTTTCTGGCCTAACCTGTGATCTATTCTAGAGAATGTTCCCTATGCACTTGAAAAGAAAGTGTATTTGTATATTTTAAGATGGAATGTTTTGAGTATATCTGTTAGATCCATCCGGTCCAATGTGTCATTAAAGCCACTGTTTTCTTGTTGATTTTCTATTTGCATTATATCCATTATTGTAAGTGGAGTTTTAAAGTCTCCCACTATTATTGTATTATTATTGGTTACTTACTTTATGTTTGTTAGTAGCTGCTTTATGTTTTTGGGTGCTTCCATGTTAGGTGAATAAATATTTACAATTGTATGTCTTATTGTTGGATTGTTCACTCTGTGATTATGTAGTTTCTTTCCTTGTCTCTTGTTACAGTGTTTGTTTAAAAATCTATTTTATCCAATATAAGTATTCCTACCCCATCTTCTATTTAAGTTACATGTGTATCATACATGATTTTTATGCCTTCACTTTCAATCTGCATGTGTTTTTAGGTCTGAAATGAGTTGATTGTAGACAGGATATAGATGGATCTTGCTTTTTTATCCATTCTTTCACCCTATGTCTTTTTATTGGAATGTTTAGTCCACTTACATTCAAAGTAATTATTGATAGGTTTGCATTTATTGTCATTTTGTTACTAGTTTTATGGTTGTTTTTGTAGTTCTTCTCTTGCTTTGTGGTTTGATGGCTTCCTTTAGAGATATGCTTAGATTCCTTCCTCTTTATTTTTGGATATCCATTATAGGGTTTTGTGTTGTTGTTAGTATTAGCTTTATATATGGTATTCTGTACACACAGAAGTTCATATTAAGTTGATGCCTTCTTAAATTTGAACCCTTCTAAAAGCACTAAATTTTTACTATCTCCCTCATGTTTTATGCATATGGTGTCATGCTTTACATCCTTTTGTTTTGTGAATACTTTGCTGTTTTTAACATTCTCTCCTTATCACTATATTTTTCCATTTTAATTATTATGTGTCTGGGAGTGGACCTTATTGTGTTGATTTTTGGGAGGCTCTCTGTACCTCCTGGATCTGGATGTCTGTTTTCTTCCCCAGATTAGGGAAGTTTTGAGCTTTTATTTCTTCAAATAAATTTTCTTTCCCCTTTTCTTTCTCTTCTCTTTCTGGGATCCATATAATGTGAATATCATTATGCTTGATGATGATGTTGCTGAGTTTTCTTAGTGTATTCTCATTTTTATTATTCTTTTTTTCTTTTTCCTGCTCCATTTAGTTGTGTTTTTGATTATTATGTTTTCCAGATCACTTATTTGTTCTTGTGCTTCTTCTTATCTCCTATTTATTCCCTCTAGTGTATTTTTAATGCCAGTTATTGAGTTCTTCATCTCTGATTGGTTTTTAAAAAGTGTTTTATATCTATTTTGAGGGTCTCACTGAGGTTCTTCACTGTTTTCTCAAGTGTAGTGAATAACTTTATGACCATTACTTTAAATTCTTTATCAGGCATATTATTTATCTCCATTTTGTTTAGCTTCCCTGCTGTGATTTTGTCCTGTTCTTTCATTTAGGATATATTTCTCTGTCTTCTCATCTTGTCTAACTCTCTGTGTCCATTTCTATGTGTTAGGAAAGTCAGCTACATTTCTTGCTCTTGAATGTTGTGGCCTTATGAAGAAGAGGTCCTCTAGTGTCCTGCCATATACTGTTTGTTCCCTGTTTACCCAAAGCTGCCCCTTCAGAGTTGTCGCCTATGTGTGTTGTGTGTGTTCTATTGTGGTTAACCTGCATTTGCCTTCAGTCCAGTCATCTGCACTGATCCTTTGCCTGCTTTGGACAGTGTTTGATCCTTGTGTTGTTAAGGTCCAATCTGGAGCAGCCTTGGGCTTGAGTTGAGTTAGGCCAATTGTTTTTCATAGCTGTAGTCATACCAAACAGCAAGGTACTCTCCCTGTGTTGTCCCCTGCGAGGCTTTCATTGGTGGGCAGGACATGTAGTCAGAGTAGATGTCTGCCCCCAGCCTACTGTTAAGACTACAGTGGAGCTGTGTGTGGTTATGTTCCCCTTTCCACATAAAAAGAGCCACTTTGGGGTGGTGCTGGCCACTGTCAGGGCTTCTTACACAATGCCATGCTTGTGGCACTACTTTGGATCTACTCCTGCTAAGTGAAGGTTGGATGGTGCGGATCTGTAGGGGGACACAGATGTAGGGCATGTTGTTAGCAAACCAAGTGATGTGTTTGTGTCAAGGGGAACACAGATGCAGGGCATGTTGTTAGCAAACTGATGTGTTTGTGTCAGTTACTGCAGGTGTCTATGTATCTAGGCTAGGGTGTGTGGAAGGAAAATGCTTCCTGCCAGCTCTTTTGTTCTTGAGAAGTCTCCTAAAGATCTCTGTGCCTCCAGCACACATTCTGAGGTTAATAAATAAATCTCCTTCCCAAATACCCCAGGCCTTTTTCAAACTGCTGCTTCTATGCTAGATCTTGATGGGATTGTTTGTTATTCTGTCTCTTTAGGGGTGTAGACTCAGTTGCTTATCACCCTTTGGCTATCCCAGAGATGAGCACACTTATTTCTAAAGGTGCAGGTGTTAAGCCCCACTACTTGCATAAACTTACATATTTAAGCCCTTCTGATTTTCATGGCCAAATTTTATTGGGAATTTGTCATGCTTGAGGTTCCTGGTGTGGAGTCTGCTCCTTACCTTTCTCATTTCTTGTGGTTTTCCTCCCTCTGCTATACAGTCTCATGGGTCACTTTGGTTCCCAATCTCATCTCTGCCTTTCCTACCATCTTCAGTATGGTCTCTTCTCTACAATTAGCTGTGGAGAGTATGATCCACAAGTCTTGGGATCATTTTCTGAGTTATTTACACTTATGTAGCTGTTATCTAGGTGTATCTATGGAATGAAGTGAGCTTAGCATCCTACTACTCTTCTCTCTTCCCTGTAAATATATCTCAAATATTCTTTATCCATTCATCTTCCCAGGGACGTGTGGGTTGCTCCCATATCATGGCTATTGTAAATATAGCCTCAATAAACATAGATACATATATATTTCTGAATTAGTGTTTTTATTTCCTTTGGGTGATACCCAGTAGTGGAATTACTGGATCATATGGTATCTATGTCTAATTTTTGTAAGCAATCTTCATACACTTTTCCATAGAGGTTGCACCAATTCACATTGTCTCCAACTATGCACAAGTTTCCCTTTTCTACACATCCTTGCCAACATTTGTTATTTCTTGTCTTCAATACTAGCCATTCTGATTGGTGTCAGAGGATCTCTCATTGTGGTTTTGACTACCATTTCCCTAATGGCTAGAGACGTTGAACATCTTTTCATGTCTGTTGGCCATCTGGGTGTCTCCTTTGGAAAAAAAATGTCTATCCATTTCTTCTGCTCATTTTTAATTGATTTTTTTTTTTGTTTTTTGGGTGTTGAGTTTTATAAATTCTTTATATATTTTCAATTCTACCCTCTTATCAGATATAACATTTGCAAATATGTTCTCCAATATTTCTGTTTTGCTTAATTAATGCTTTTCTTTGCTATGCAAAAGCTTTTTATTTTAGTGTATTGCAAATAGTTTATTTTTGCCTTTGTTTCCCTTGCCTGAAGCAACATATCCAGAAAAATTCTGCTAAGACCAACATTCAAGAGATTACTGCTCATATTTTCTTTTAGGATTCTATGGTCTCAGGTCTCACATTTAGGTCTTTAATCTACCTTGAGTTTATATTTGTGTATTATGTGAGAAAGTGGCCCAGTTTCATTCTTTTGCCTGTTACTGTCCAGTTTTCCCAGAAGCATTTATTGAAGAGACTCTTTTTCCCATTGTATACTCTTGTCTAGTTTGTCTTAATTAACCATATAAGCATGGATTTTTCTCTGGGTTCTCTATCTTGTTCCA
Organism: Panthera tigris; assembly: GCF_018350195.1. NCBI lineage: Eukaryota > Metazoa > Chordata > Mammalia > Carnivora > Felidae > Panthera > Panthera tigris. Next base: position 61,530,084 of record NC_056677.1, on the reverse strand, counting down.
TCAATCTATGTATCTATTTTTGTGCCAGTACCATATCTTTTTGATTACTACAGCACTGTAGTATATTTTGAAATCTGGGATTTTGATACCTCCAGCTTTGTTCTTTTTCTAAAGATTGCTTTTGATATTCAGAGTCATTTTTAGTTCCATACACAATTAGGATTATTAGTTTTAGTTCTGTGACATATACTATAGGTATTTTAACAGAATTTGCATGGAATCTGAAGACTGTTTGGGATAGTATGAACATTTTAACATTATTAATTCTTTCAATCCATGAGCATGGCATATCTTTCCATTTGTTTGTGTTGTCTTCAATTTTTTCATCAATGTCCTATAGTTTTCAAAATATAGCTTTTTCACTGGCTCAATTAAATTTATTCCTGGATATTTTACTCTTTTTGCTACAATTGTAAATTGAATTGATTCCTTAATTTCTCTTTCTTCTACTTTCTTATTAGTGTATAGAAACACAACAGATTTTGATATATTCATTTTATATCCCACAACGTAACAAGATTCATTTGTTCTAATAATTTTTTGTAGAATCTTTAAAGTTTTCTATATATACTATCATGTCATCTGCAAATAGCAACATTTTAAATTCTACTTTACCTATTTAGGTGCCTTTTATTTCTTTTGCATGTCTGATTGTTGTGGCTAGAACCTCCAGTACTATGTTGAATAAAAGTACTAAGAGGGAACTCCTCTGTCTTATTCATGATCTTCTCATGAATTCCATTTTTCACAATTGGGTAAGATGTAACTGTGGGTTTTTCATATGTGGCTTATAATATTTTGAGGTATGTTTCCTTTAACTCCACTTTATTGAGATATTTTTTTCATGAATGAATGTTAAATTTTGTCAAATGATTTTTCTGCACCTATTGAGATGATCATATGGTTTATGTTCTTTCTCATGTTGATGTGATATATCACGATTTGTGAATATTGAATCACCCTTTCGACCCTGGAATAATTCCCACTTGATCTTGGTGAATTATTTTTTTAAGATATTGTTGTATTCGGTTTGCTAATATTTTGTTGAGAATTTTTGCATCTATGTTTATCAGAGATGTTGGCCTGTAGATTTAATCCTTTTTTTGTAGTGTCTTTGTATGGTTTTGGTATCAGGGTAATTCTGACCTTGTTTAATAAATTTGGAAGTTTTACTTCCTCTTCTATTTTTTGAAATAGTTTGAGTATAATGGATATTAACTCCTCTATAAATGTTTGGTAAAATTCACTTGTGAAGCCATGTATTCATGGACTTTTGTTTGTTGGAAGTTTTTGTTCATTACTACTTCAATTTCATTACTAGCCATTGATCTGTTCAAATTTTTTATTACCTCCTGCTTCAGATATAGAAGATTATGTGTTTCCAAAAATTTATTTATTTCTTATAGGTTGTCCAAATTGTTGGCATATAATTTTCCATACTATTCTTTTATAATTCTTTGTATTTCTGTGGTGTCATTTGTTATTTGTCCTCCTTCATTTCTGATTTTATTTAAGGCTTTCTTTTTTCTATGAGTCTTGCTAAAGGCTTACCTTTTTTATGTTTTCAAAGAACCAACTCTTGGTTTCATTGATCTTTTCTATTTTTTTTTCAGTCTCTACTTCACTTATTCTTTTCTTTAATATTTATTATTTCTTTACTTCTATTGGCTTTGGGCTTTTGTCCTTTTTCTAGTTCCTTAGGTGTAATTTTAGATTATTTGTTTGAGATTATTTCTGTTTCTTAACGTAGGCCTCTATTGCCAAAAATTTCTCTCTTAAACCTTCTTTGTTTTTCTGCATCCGAAAGACTTTGAACCTCTGTGTTTTCATTGTCATTTGTCTTCATTAATTTTTTAAATTTCTTTTTTGATTTCTTTATTGACCCATTGGTTGTTTAGTAACATGTAGTTTAGCTCTCAAGAGTTTTTGCTCTTTTCCATATTTTTCTTGCAATTGATTTCTTGTTTTATACCATTTTCTTTGGAAAAGATGTTTGATGTGATTTCAATCTTCATAAATTCAATGAGACTTCTTTTGTGGCCTAACATGTGATCTATCCTGGAGAATGTTCGATGTGCACTTGAAAATGTGTATTTTGCTGTTTTGGGATGGAATGTTCTGCATACATCTGTTAGGTCCACCCAATCTACTGTGTAGTTCAAAGTCATTGCCTCCCTGTTGATTTTTGTCTGGATGATATATCCACTGATATAAGTGGGTGTTTAAATCCCCTACTATTATTGTATTACTGTCAACTTTTCCTTTTAAGTCTGTTAATATTTGCTTTGTGTACTAGGTGGTCTTATGTTGGGTGCATAGAAATTTACAATTGTTATAGCCTCTTGGTGGATTGGTGCTTTTATCACTGTGTAATGCACATCTTTGTCTCTTGTTACAGTCTTTGTTTTAAAATCTATTTTGTCTGATATAAGTATTGCTACCCGAGCTTTTTTTTCACACCCATTTACATGTAATGTCTTTTTCCATTCCTTCACTTTCAGTTTCTGTGTGTCTTCAGTTCTGAATGGAATCTCTTGTAGGTAGCATATAGATGGGTTATGGTTTTGTTTCTATTCATTCAATCACATTGTCCTTTGATAGGAGCTGGAATATTATTTTGCTAAATTTGTCTGATACATACCTTATTCTAAGTGGCCTATGATATTGTGATTATGTCCTTTGACAAACTGCAGGGAAACGTTATATTTCCCCATTGTTGCATGCCAAAATGTGCATTCAGAACTAGGCAGCTGCCTTGCCTACAAATACTGCCCATTTAGACTGTCTCATCTGCTCCCCCTCACCTTCAACTTCTGTGTGCTTACATTGGAATTCCTGACCATGACTTCTTGCCACTGCAAGCCCTTGCCACAATTTCCTTTGACGTTATTACGTTTTCTTCCATCATGTTTCTTCCTGATATTATTATGATCTCTTCCATGATTCTTCCCATCACTATTGTTACTTCTTACAACACACTTCATTTCCATTTTCCTTCTACAACACCAGGAAGACACTTCACAAACACTGTCAATACTTTAATCCAATGAGCTGGAGAAGCCACCTACACACTGGGAATCAGAAATCCTGGACTAGTCATTTGATTTCTAATCATCTGTACCCCCCTTAAATGCTTACTTGATGATATATTCAATTTCAACTAATACAAATTAACAAGAATGTCTTTGCTCCCAGTTTTCCTTCATTTAGATGCCCCACCCAATTTTTGCTCAAATGATCCTCAAGGAGTCATTTTGGAGGCACAAACAGCTCTTGGCCTACAGACGTTTTAACTGCATTATCAAGTCTGGTATAGAAGAAATATCCAATAAATGTGTACAAATTACTGGGTTTCTTGCTGGAGGCTCTGTTGAATGCTTTATATGGGAACCTCTGCCTTTACCTTTTATTGCAGGTCTACATTGCAAGGCTTTCACATCATACATTATTTTTCCCCTAGCCCTCTGATTGGCTTCCCCTGGTCCATGTATTACAATGCACAATTGTCTCCCTTGAACTGTCACTGAACATTTATCCTACATGTTACAAATGCCCTGCTTTTGCTACTATGGCTAGTTACCAATGACCCAAAAGAGCTATGTTCATTCCCTTAGTCCTGGGAATTTCAGTTTTACTAGGATTGACTGGGTTGAGCACTGGTACAATGGCCATAGCCACCCAAACTTGGGTAACTGAGGCTAGTTAACAATTATCAGCTATCTTACCCCAACATGCACAATGGCTACATAAAACCCTGTCCCTTGTGCAACAGGCTTATGGGTCTCTTCCTCAGGACAAGTTCAAACCTACTTACACCAGATAGCCCAATATGTTAACATATTCCACAATGTTACCCAAATCTTTGAATAGACTTCCACAGCCCTTTGAGCTCACTGATCTATTTGTCATGACTGGACCCTACAAGTTAGGGACAATGACTGTAGACTGTATTTGAGACTATTGTCTCTTTAATTATTATAGGAATTGTTATAACCTAATTAGATATGTACTTTCTTGGTTAAAATATGCCACATCCTCGAATTTTAATATATCTACTATCCAAACTGATAATATTTTCGCCATTAACTCTGATGCCTCAGCATCACAGGGAGGATTAACGGTGTAAGAGCTTACCAAAAAGCTCTTTTGCGAGCTCATCAAACTCCACACCAGAAAAACAAATAACCCAGTGAAGAAATGGGCAGAAAACATGAATAGACACTTCTCTAAAGAAGACATCCGGATGGCCAACAGGCACATGAAAAGATGTTCAACGTCGCTCCTTATCAGGGAAATACAAATCAAAACCACACTCAGATACCACCTCACGCCAGTCAGAGTGGCCAAAATGAAGAAATCAGGAGACTATAGATGCTGGAGGGGATGTGGAGAAACAGGAACCCTCTTGCACTGTTGGTGGGAATGCAAATTGGTGCAGCCGCTCTGGAAAGCAGTGTGGAGGTTCCTCAGAAAATTAAAAATAGACCTACCCTATGACCCAGCAATAGCACTGCTAGGAATTTACCCAAGGGATACAGGAGTACTGATGCATAGGGGCACCTGTACCCCAATGTTTATAGCGGCACTCTCAACAATAGCCAAATTATGGAAAGAGCCTAAATGTCCATCAACTGATGAATGGATAAAGAAATTGTGGTTTATATACACAATGGAATACTACGTGGCAATGAGAAAAAATGAAATATGGCCTTTTGTAGCAACGTGGATGGAACTGGAGAGTGTGATGCTAAGTGAAATAAGCCATACAGAGAAAGACAGATACCATATGGTTTCACTCTTATGTGGATCCTGAGAAACATAACAGAAACCCATGGGGGAGGGGAAGAAAAAAAAAAAAAAGAGGTTAGAGTGGGAGAGAGCCAAAGCATTAGAGACTGTTAAAAACTGAGAACAAACTGAGGGTTGATGGGGGGTGGGAGGGAGGGCAGGGTGGGTGATGGGTATTGAGGAGGGCACCTTTTGGGATGAGCACTGGGTGTTGTATGGAAACCAATTTGACAGTAAATTTCATATATTAAAAAATAAAAAAATAAAAATAAACACATAAATAACAAAAAAAAAAGCTCTTTTGCTTATACTGTAAGGGTTTGACATTAAGCTTTTGATGTCTGAAGCAACCACTTTAAAGACATTCATCTTAAATAAATACATGGGCACCTACACAACTAGATAAAAAGCCAGGCTTCCCTATTCATGAAATTCCCCTTTGTAGAAAGTTCTGGTTCACCTAAATAAGTGTTTGGCTGACCACTTGCTTTTCACTTCCTGCAGTTTAATTCCCACTGTATGTTTTAAATTCATCTATTAGAACAAGACAGGGATGTCCACACTCACCACTGTTATTTAACACAGTACTAGAAGTCCTAGCCTCAGCAATCAGACAACAAAAAGAAATAAAAAGCATCCAAATCAGCAAGGAAGAAGTGAAAAATTCACTATTTATTGATGACATGATACTCTACATAGAAAAACCAAAAGACTCCACCAAAAAACTGCTAGAACTGATACATGAATTCAGCAAAGTTGCAGGATACAAAATCAATGTACAGAAATCAGTTGCATTCTTATACACTAACAATGAAGCAACAGAAAGACAAATAAAGAAACTGATCCCATTCACAATTGCACCAAGAAGCATAAAATACCTAGGAATAAATCTAACCAAAGATGTAAAAGATCTGTATGCTGAAAACTATAGAAAGCTTATGCAGGTAATTGAAGAAGATATAAAGAAATGGAAAGACATTCCCTGCTCATGGATTGGAAGAATAAATATTGTCAAAATGTCAATACTACCCAAAGCTATCTACACATTCAATGCAATCCCAATCAAAATTGCACCAGCATTATTCTCGAAACTAGAACAAGCAATCCTAAAATTCATATGGAACCACAAAAGGCCCCGAATAGCCAAAGTAATTTTGAAGAAGAAGACCAAAGCAGGACGCATCACAATCCCAGACTTTAGCCTCTACTACAAAGCTGTCATCATCAAGTCAGCATGGTATTGGCATAAAAACAGACACATAGACCAATGGAATAGAATAGAAACCCCAGAACTAGACCCACAAACGTATGGCCAACTCATCTTTGACAAAGCAGGAAAGAACATCCAATGGAAAAAAGACAGTCTCTTTAACAAATGGTGCTGGGAGAACTCGACAGCAGCATGCAGAAGGTTGAAACTAGACCACTTTCTCACACCATTCACAAAAATAAACTCAAAATGGATAAAGGACCTGAATGTGAGACAGGAAACCATCAAAACCTTAGAGGAGAAAGCAGGAAAAGACCTCTCTGACCTCAGCCGTAGCAATCTCTTACTCGGCACATCCCCAAAGGCAAGGGAATTAAAAGCAAAAGTGAATTACTGGGACCTTATGAAGATAAAAAGCTTCTGCACAGCAAAGGAAACAACCAACAAAACTAAAAGGCAACCAACGGAATGGGAAAAGATATTTGCAAATGACACAACGGACAAAGGGCTAGTATCCAAAATCTATAAAGAGCTCATCAAACTCCACACCCGAAAAACAAATAACCCAGTGAAGAAATGGGCAGAAAACATGAATAGACACTTCTCTAAAGAAGACATCCGGATGGCCAACAGGCACATGAAAAGATGTTCAACGTCGCTCCTTATCAGGGAAATACAAATCAAAACCACACTCAGATATCACCTCACGCCAGTCAGAGTGGCCAAAATGAAGAAATCAGGAGACTATAGATGCTGGAGAGGATGTGGAGAAACGGGAACCCTCTTGCACTGTTGGTGGGAATGCAAATTGGTGCAGCCGCTCTGGAAAGCAGTGTGGAGGTTCCTCAGAAAATTAAAAATAGACCTACCCTATGACCCAGCAATAGCACTGCTAGGAATTTACCCAAGGGATACAGGAGTACTGATGCATAGGGGCACCTGTACCCCAATGTTTATAGCGGCACTCTCAACAATAGCCAAATTATGGAAAGAGCCTAAATGTCCATCAACTGATGAATGGATAAAGAAATTGTGGTTTATATACACAATGGAATACTACGTGGCAATGAGAAAAAATGAAATATGGCCTTTTGTAGCAACATGGATGGAACTGGAGAGTGTGATGCTAAGTGAAATAAGCCATACAGAGAAAGACAGATACCATATGGTTTCACTCTTATGTGGATCCTGAGAAACATAACAGAAACCCATGGGGGAGGGGAAGGAAAAAAAAAAAAAAGAGGTTAGAGTGGGAGAGAGCCAAAGCATAAGAGACTGTTAAAAACTGAGAACAAACTGAGGGTTGATGGGGGGTGGGAGGGAGGGCAGGGTGGGTGATGGGTATTGAGGAGGGCACCTTTTGGGATGAGCACTGGGTGTTGTATGGAAACCAATTTGACAGTAAATTTCATATATTAAAAAAAAATAAAAAATAAAATAAAATAAAAAATCTCAATGAAGGTGGTGACAATACCCTCAGTCTCTCAATTCTACCGAGCCTTTTTACCAGTAGAAGTGTTACTTGGTGGTGGATTGTGTAACTCTTGTTCTTATCCTCTCAAAGGATTGTGTCTTTATCCTCTCAAAGGAAAGAGTTCAGTGGAGAGACTTGATAGGGAGTTTAAGTAGCAAAGGTTTTTATTTAACAAAAAGCAACAGTACACTCTAGAGATAAAGGAGTGGGTTGACCCAAGGAGAGGTAGCAGTGCTGAGTTTCTCATTGTGTTTTTTATGGGTGTTTATTCAGTCTCCTCCCTCCCATCTTGTTATTATTGCTCCACCCTCAGATCCACCTTGGTTTCCTCCCCTCCAACATTTGCACAACTTTGTGTTAGTCATTTTCCCATAAGCACCTAAGTGCAACCCACGGGAGTGGGGGGGGGGGGAACCACAACACCAATACTATAATAACCTCAGGGTAACTAGTAGGTAGGGTCTTTGTTAAATGCACATGTTCCAAAGTTGGAGAAGTCTCTGTATCCTGTATCGTCTCTCATCAGTCTGTGTTAAACTGCAAAAGCAGTTGGTCTAAGGGAGATGGGACAGTCTCTGGGTGGAAATCAGGTGGTCCCTGGCAATTGTCCATCTTTTACCCTTCTTTCTCCCCTCCTGCTCATGTCTGCCTACTGCAACAGAAGGAACATATTTGTCCCTGCCTATGTGTTATTCCCTCTTGACCAGAAAAACCTGTAATGATATTTTCTTAGGTAAATGCCTGGGAGAGACTGCTAGTTCTCCTTAGGACCTGCTCCCACCACTTCCTCTTTGCTTCTAGACCTACATGCTTCTAGACCTATATAACTAGACTCGAGCCTCAGTAGGCCCAATGGGTGAAGCACGAAGTGTGATATATGAGTATGTGTGATATACACTAACGGAGCTGCATTATATATTTATTTACACAGAAAATTATCTGAAGAATATGTGTGAGAATGTGTTTTAAGGGTGTGGAATCATGATAGTGGTGATGGTAATATAAAGTTGTATCAAATAAAATTGAAAAGCCAAAACTGCCTTGGTATAAAAAAGAGAAAGTAATCCAAAGCATTAGAAAGATTTGGATGTTAGAGTGGATTTATCATATAACACCTGCTCGTCCATCCCAGGAGTGTCCAAGGGACACAACTTTCATCATGATTGTGCAGAATAAACTTGTGAGGGGAACTTTAGCATCCTTGAAAAGCTCTGTGATCACTATTCCCTGTAGGTCAAATGTTACACGGGAAACTGTCACCATCAAACAAGGATCCCTAAACTCAATAGGGAGAATGGGATTTCTGGATTGCTGGGGCCAAGGTGTGGCACTTAATCACCAAAGAGAAGGTGAGCATGGTTAATGTAATGGACAGCACTGCCAAATCAGTAATCAGAATAGCCTGACTTACAGAGACCTACAGCATTAGATAATTGATCATGGAGTCCCCAAAACTGAAATAGATGGGCAGCTTATGAAATTTTTATTTGATCTGTCTGCACAGGAGTGATCTAGGCTTAGTGAACAAAGTCATTAAAACATTGAGGTAGTCCTATGATAAGTTTGCAGACTGGAACCAGTTTACAGATCCAAATGCCTTTTGAAAGAAGGTTGGGGGCATGTTCCATAGAGGAAAAACCCTACTACACTATTAGCAACTTATATTGTTAATATTTCTGCCTACCTTCCCCAAAAGGATATCTGATCATTAATCAGGGGCCTGTGCAGTGGGAAAAGAAAAATAATTAGACTTTTAAGGGATTCCTGAACACTGGCTTTGAACTGACAATTCCTGGAGACTTCACTGTGAATCTGCAGCACATAGAGTATGGCTTACGGAGGTCAAGTCATCACTAGAAATTTAGCACAGATCAATCTCTCTGGCTTAGTGAGTACACAAAACCTACCCTGTAGTTATTTCCCCCAGATCCAGAATTCATAATTGGAAAAGACATACTCAGCTACTGGCAGCATCCCTACATTGGTTACCTGACCTGTGTAGTGAGGGGATATTATGGTAAGAAAGACTAAGTGGGAGCCCCTATTACTGTGACTATCTCTAAATATAGTCAGCTAAAAAGAATACATTTCTAGATGGATTTCCAACTTTAGTGTACCATCAAAGACTTGAGAGATGAAAAATTAGTAATTCTCATCACATTCCCATTCAACTGGCCTGTTTGGCTAGTACAGAAGACAGATGAGTCATGAATAATAACAGTAGATCTTATAAGTTTAATCAAGTGGTGGCTCCAAGTGCAGCTTCTATTCTAAATGTGATTTTATTATTTGAACAAATTAATACATTCCCTAAACCTAGTATGCAGTTATTAATCTGTAAAATTATTTTTGTCTATACATTTAACCCTTGAGCAATGCATTGGTTGGGGCACTGAACCCCTGTGCAGTTAAAATTCTTCATATGGCCCTTGACTCCTCCAAAACATAACTAGTAATAGCTTACTGTTTACCAGAGGACCTACAGAGAGCACAAATAGCTGATTAACACATATTTTGTATATGTAATGTATAGTATTCTTACAATAAAATAAGCTAAAGAAAATAAAACATTATTAAGAATATCATAAGAAATAGAGTATACATTTACAGTACTATATTGCATTTATTTTTTTTTAAATCCGTGTATAAGTGAAACCACGCAGCCCAAAGCTGTGTTGATCAAGGGCAACTGTAGTTGTTAGTAAAGACCACCAGAAGTAGTTTTCTTTAAGCTGATAGATCCAGAAATATACCTTCACTGTCCTAACTCAGTAATATATCAACTCTCCATACCTATGTCATAATTTAGTCACAGGGACCTAATTGTCTTTCTCTTCCACTGGACACCATGCTGGTCCATTAAATGGATAGTATTGTACTGATTAGACCTGGTTAACAGGGAGTATCACCTACACTAGTTACTTTAGCAAGACACTTCTGTGCCAGAAGGTGGACAGGAAATCTCACAAAAATTCAGCCACTTTCTACCTCAGTAAAATTTCTGGTGGCCACTGGTCTAGAGCACAAGATATACCTTTTAAGATGAAGAATAAGTTTTTTTCATTTACCTCATACCTCATTATCTATGCTACTCTTACCCATTCACAAGTGACTGATTTTGAATGGGGACCAGAAAAAAATGAAGATATTGCAAAAGGTCAAGGCTGCTGTGAAAACTGCATTTCCACTTCTGTCATTTGCTCCAAAAGATATGATGGGGCTTGAAAAGTAAGTGGCATGTAGAGATGATCTTTCAAGCCTTTGGAAACCCCTACAGGTGATTCACAGACTCAGGATTTGGGGCAAAACCAAGTCATCTGTGGAACATTACTCCCCTTTTGAGAAACAATTTTTGGGTTGCTTGCTACTGGGCCTTAGTAGAGACTAAACACTAAACCAGGAGCCAAAAATTTACCATATAACATAATCTGTCCATCATAAACTGGGTACTGTGGGACTCAAGCCATAAAGACAAAGTTGAGGGTCCACAACAACACTCCATTATGTGGAAGTGATATATATGAGATAAGGCTCAGCAGGTTCTTGAGGCACAAGTAAATTGCATGAAGAAGTGGCTCAAATGCCCATAAGATCCGACTTCTGCTACTTTACCTTCATTCTCTCAACCTGAATCTGTGGCCTCTTTGGGAGTTCCCTATGACTGGTTGACTGAGGAAACAAAAATTCTGCTCTATTTTACAGATGGTTCTCCACAATACACATGCATGTCCCAAAAGTGGACACCTGTAGCACTACCAGCCTATTTGGGGATAGCCCTAAAAGACAACAGTGACTCGAAATCCTCCCAATGCACAGAACTTTAAGCAGTGCTCCTACTGTTCACTTTACTTAAAAGGAGAAATGGCTGAGGTTCCTGGGTGGCTCCTCTGTTAAGCGTATGACTTTGGCTCAGGTCAAAATCCCATGGTTTGTGAGTTTGAACCCTGTATCAAGTTCTGTGCTGATAGCTCAGAGCTTCTGGATTCCGTGTCTCCCTCTCTCTGTCCCTACCCACCCCCTCTCAAAAATAAATGAACATTAAAATATTTTTAATAAAAAAAATAAGAAATGGTCAGAGGTAGGAGTGTATAGCAGTTGGTAAGTTGTGGCCAGTAGTGTGACAGGATGGCCTGGAACTTGGAAGAAACACAATTGGAAAATCAGAGATGAGATCTGGGGATGAGAAATGTGGATAGATCTCTCCAAATAAGTACAATATGAAGCTATTAGTGTACTATGTGTATGCTCATCAAAGGGTAACTTTAGCAGACAATGCTTTCACTACTCGGGTGGATAAGATGGCCCATTCTGTAGACATCCATCAGGCTCCTTTACCAGTCATGCCTCTCATTTCCAATGGGCTCATGCACAAAATGGCCATGGTTGCAAGGATGGAGGTTATTGATAGATTTTACAATATATCAACTTTGCTAGGCTGAACTACATTTCCCAGAATTCTGTGTATTGTATGTTTCCCGTTAGGATGGGCCACAAGGAAGATTCTGCCAAGATTTTGGAGATATAACAAAGGCAGCAGGCATATTGTAACATAAACACGTTATTGCTTATCTGTTGACTTAATTCAGGATGAAGCAGCAGCTGAGGCAGTTATGTGTGTATAGCTCCAGGACAAGGGAGCCTTGATTCTACAGGATACTATTGCCACCAAACTCAAAATCACTAAGAATGGACATGGGTTTCAGTCCATCCTGTTGCCTTCCAGTTTGTGTTCATGAGATTACAGCCTTCTCATGATCTTGCCTTTCTTCCTGCCCTGTGGGTTTCAAACACTTGCACTGGATGCAAACACAATATTACAGGGACTACTAGCCCCAATAATTATGTAAGCCAAATCATTATATCTATGTACCTATCTAGCTATCTCTATCATCATCTATATTGCTACTAGTACTACTTCTCATGTTGAAACTTGACTGATATAGTTGTTTGGAAGCCAGGTCCTTCCTCTATGTAGTGTCCTTGATTTGTTCTGGGCCTGCCTGTACCTCTTATCCCCAGTGACATCTGGTGAGCATATTACTCATGTTTTTTTTAAAAAATCATTTGTATTTTATGATGTTTTGACATATTGGGGCCTTGCTGACCAAGGAGAGACTGCCCCTCCCAGGGAAAGCTATTTCCTTTAGATAGCATATTACTCCCCTGTGAGAATGCCTTTTATATGCAAACCAAACAGTCTGGAGCCCATACCAGCCAACTACCTCTTTTATGGAGCTTTCAGTTTAAACCACTATCCCTTTGCCCTAATATAACCTCAGGGACAGGTACCAGGCAATTAGAGAAAGTCCCTATAGCCAGGAGCCTGATGACATTATTCAAATTAGCCAACTCTAATCTGCTTACTTTAACTGCTTTGTCTTTCCCACAGAAATTCCAATGAAGACTTGCACCTATGTGTTTCTTTCATTCCTTCTGCCTCCTGACCAACCTTAGTGCATCCCCATGTGGTCATGTGTGGCATACCATGCCACAATTTCTTAAGAATTATAAGTATTAAACTCTTCATTCAAAAGCAATTATCTCCATGTCTGTCATTTCACCATACATGACTCAAATGGACCCCAGTGCTTTATAAGACAGTGGGGCAAAATTGTGGTCAAAATAGAAGGGAATCCACCCAGACAGATTTTTATGACACTCAAAGTGGTGCTATCTACTAAGCATAGTTTATTCACCAACTTTCCACTTACATGTGAAGATAGGGATTTACTTGGTAATTTCTCTAACCAGCTGATAACTGGTGGCCCCCTACCATAAATGGCAATGTTTGGAGGAGGTGTTGGCTTTATGATAAATACTTAGAAATACATTTTTGAGAGGCAAATTCCATTTATGTGAGAATTCCCAATGGTTGCAATTAAGTTGTAAAATCATATTGAAAATACTGATCTTCAGACAAGTACTCAGCCTTTACATCTTTTGGTCTTCATGGCTACCATGGCAGAACATTCATTCAATTGTTGTATTGATGATGTCATCCATGACAAAATAAGGACACTTGGAAGAGTCATCCTGTAGGTTCAGTATCTATGCAATGGTGTGGAGGAAAGATGTTTTTTAGTAAGCTGTGCTTATTTCCTTTTCTCCATCCATTTGAAGTTAAAACAAAGTTTTACAATTCAGAGATGAGTGACTTATTTCTTGAAGTCCAGATTCAGAATATTTCATCTTCAACTGTCTTTATACAAAAAGTTTTATTAAAGCCACCTGAAATGTACACCAGGGAAGAATTAAATACTGTCAATCAAGCTGGTGAAGATAAGTGTACCTTTGGAACAAGAACATTTTTACAGTCAATGGAAGGACACCAGTATTTATACTACCTTGAGCTTAAACAGGAATTTTCTGAGAAAGCTGGTACCATTAGGGGACTAATAGAAATGGGAACATTGGATATAGTGTGGAAAAGAGATCTAGGTGAGATGGCAATGCTACAGACAATCCAGCTTCAAAGAGAGGCTCCAGGTTATGGAAACATGAGGCTATCTTTGGAAACAATCCCAGATACTGTAATTTTAGAAGAGCCTTTTAATATTATCTGTAAGATAACCAACTGCAGTGGTAGGAAAATGAAATTGGTTTTGAAGATGTGTGATACGGATTCTATTCGTTGGTGTGGAAGTTCAGGAAGGTATCTTGGAAAGCTGTCACCAAGTTCATCTCTCTGCTTCACCTTGACACTACTGTCCTTAAAACTGGGCCTACAAGGTGTCTCTGGCATACAGGTAACAGACAAAGTATTAAAAAAAACCTATGTCTGTGATAACCTTGCAAAGATCTGTGTAATACCTTCCACGTTTAAAATGAAAAACTGAAGAAAATTACTAGTGTTATGCTTTCCACAGAGACGTTTTACATACATTTTTCAGCATTAAAATCATCAATAGCAAATATACAGATTATTTTCATTTACTTCCTTTGAGACTGTGAATGCCTGTGATAATTAAACATTTGTTGATTTCAAAAAAAGAGCAATCTGTCGATTTCCATCTTATATTAAGTACACTCTAACATTTCTTGTTTTAGTAAAGCTGCTATTGAGAACATAAAATCTTAGCAGTATATTGATAATTTAAATGATTATTATGGTTTATTTGCCAAGAGTTCAATTTATCATGTCTTATTTTTTTCCTTTCTCCTTTTCAGTCAATAGAGAACTATTGATGACAGTGCTAAATAAAATTCAGGATGACTCTCATTATTTAAACATGTTGACATTTACTACTTGGAAATGACAATATTTTAAAGTTGTATTCGAAATTATTAGGGCTTACATTTTTTTTACACACTGAACTGGCTCTTTTTCACTTATTTTTCTTGGTAAAATTTTATGAACTTGTGGAGTTATTTTCTTCAGTTGTTATGCCTGCAAGGGCCCTTGTGAATCCTACCTGGATTAGTCAGTTGGTTTTTAACAATTAGTGTAATGGGTTTTCACTTTTATTCGAAGCCAAAATCAGCCTTGTTTATATATGTACATCCACATACACACACCTAAAATGTGCTACTTCCTTTCTTAAGTAGATTTAGTAGGTTTAGTAGGTTTGCAAATTTTGGGATGAGGTTTGGAACTCTGAACTAAAATGGTCACTTCCATAAGTGCAAGAACAGGCATTTGTTCCCACCTCTGTCTCCCACAAAAATATGGATCTCCTAATTACTATTGAGGTTGGTATGATAAAGAGGTGTGCAATAAAAATATTTTATTGCGATCTGTAAAAAAAATTACCCTATCTTTTACTCACATGTCAGTTTTTCGTTAGAAAAATAAAATCATCTCAGACATTAATCATTAACTTTTGAAAATACAAGATCCATACTTCAATGATGATATTTTCCTCGAGTCTCTACCCTTCCACATTGTGTTTCTTTTAATGATTATGCACTAATTTCTTAGTTTAGAAGCAATTCATGAATGCATTATACATAGAAATGACAGAAATTATAAGCCCCCTCCATTTGGTCCTTTAGGCCCAAGAATAGTAATGGACTTTCTCATATTAACTTTTGGTTACTGTTTTATCTACCTCCAGCTTTTCTGACTCACTGAACACACCTGAGTAAATAATACCTTTACTAACTTTGACCCCATTCTCTCTTTTTTGTTGAAGATCTGACTGATCAACATAAGCAGATATACATGAATATATGCATATACACTATACATATACCACACACAAGCGTGTACCCCATGAGCTCCTTGCACACACTTGGGCATTAAAATTAGTAGTATAAAGTCATAAAATAACTTGTTTTACCCATGAGGTACAAACATTTATGGAATCCTTGAGTGAAAAGTATTAGGAAATCAAAAACAAGTGATGAATTAAAAGGCAAGATTAAAAACAGGGTCTAGATGGAAAGTTTGAAAGATGGTGGCAGAGTAGAAGAACCCTAGGCTCACCTTGTCCTACAAATACAGATATATAACTATCAAGTCATCCTAAATACACCAGAAACTGACCTGAAGACTGGCACAACAAACTACACAAATAAAGATAAAGAAAATGCCATATCAAAGAAGGTAGAAAGTTTGGAGACTCAGTTTGTGAGAGAAATAGATCATGGCCACTGTGGTGGGGAGGGAGCCACGGTTATGGAGAAGGGTGAGGAACAGACTAGCACATGGCACACAGGAAAAATGAATCCCCATAGCAATTGACTTGGAAAGTGAGAGGGGCTGACTTTCGTGAATTCTTGAAATCAGTGGGGCTTAAAGCCTGGAGTTTTAAAGTTCAGTGGGCTTCACTATGATAGATCCCAGAGGAAATTGCACTGCTCTGGAGAGAGGACAGGCAACTTGTGGATACATGGCATGAAAACAGTGATTTGAAGAGTGGCTGGGGCAGACAGTGGGAAGGTTATTTGTTCTCAGAGCACATCTCAGAGAGACAGCATTCATGGAGAGATCCTTCTTGGAACAAAGGAACTACCAGGAACCATTTCCACCCCCCCCCCAAAACTGTTCCTCAGCATCAGCACAAGGCCACATACAGGAACAAGCATAGCACCTACCTAACTTGCTTATACAAAGCCCCTGTTCCCCATGCTCTGGTGGAACTGCCTTTCTTAGTAACACTTGCCTCAGTCCCAGTGCAGCAGCCCCCCTGCCCCAGAAGACCACCCCCAAACCCATCTTCTGACACAGGATTTATGCTGTGCCTCAGTTCCAGCAGCAGTATTGACAAGTCTCATTTTCACAAACAGACCAGAGAACACCTAGTTAAAACATGCCACATTCAGTCCAGGGACCAAACACTGCCCACAACAGGCAAAAAGAGCATCTGAAGATGACTAGCCTGAAGGATAAAGTGGCCAGAACAAAAGAGCAGAGCATATGAAACACACATTGGTGACACTCCCAGAAGTGCCAGTCCCTAGGGAATGGGACATTATACTGCAGGATACTACAGAACCTCTTCTTCAGAAGGCCATTACCCTCAAGAATAAGAGAGACAGCTGATGTTGCTAACAAACAGAAAAAGGCACAGAGGCTTAGAAAAATGAAAACACAGAGAAATTCATCCTAAATGAAAGAACAGGACAAGGTCACAGCCAGATATCTAAATGGAAAGGATATATGTAACATTCCTGATAGAGAATTTAAAGTAATGACCATAGTGGTGCCTGGATGGGTTCTTTAGAAGAGCATGTGACTCATGACCTCAGGGATGTGAGTTTGAGCTCCACTTTGTAGAGGTTA
This sequence comes from Panthera tigris, assembly GCF_018350195.1. NCBI lineage: Eukaryota > Metazoa > Chordata > Mammalia > Carnivora > Felidae > Panthera > Panthera tigris. Next base: position 61,512,888 of record NC_056677.1, on the reverse strand, counting down.
CTTAAAAATTATATTTCTTAAAAATAGTAATGATCATAGGATACTCACTGAACTTGAGAAAAGAATGGAAGACATGAGAAAGACCCTTAACACAGAGAAAAGGAATAACATAGCAGAAATGGAGGGCTCAAGGGGCACCTGTGTGGCTCTGTCAGTTAAGCATCTGACCCTTGATTTCACATCATGTCATGATCTCACAGTTTGTGAGTTTGAACCTTGCATCAGGCTCTTTGCTCTGACAGTGTGAGCCTGCTTGAGATTCTCTCCCTCTCCTTCTCTTTCACTCTCTCAAAATAAATAAATAAACTTAGAAAAAAGAAATGGAAGGCTCAATAACTGAAATGAGAAATACACTTGAAGGAATGAACAATAGAGTGATATATACATATAAGTGATACAAGGGCTGGTTCAATATTTGCAAATCAATGTGATACATCACATTAATAAAAGAAAGGATAAGAACCATATGATCCTGTCAATAGATGCAGAAAAACATTTGACAAAATACAGCATCCTTTCTTATTAAGAATCCTCAAGAAAGTTGGGATAGAAGGAACATACTTTAACGTCATCAAAGCCATAGATGAAAGGCCCACAGCTAATATCCTCAATGGGGAAAAATTAGAGCTTTCCCCCTGAGATCAGGAACACAACAGGGATGCCCACTCTCACCACTGTTATTTACCATAGTGTAGGAAGTCCCAACCTCAGCAATCAGACAACAAAATGAAATAAAAGGCATCCAAATTGACAAAGAAGTCAAACTTTCACTTTTTGCAGATGACATGCTATTCTACACGGAAAACCCAAAAGACTCCAGCAAAAAGCTGCTAGAAGTGATAAATGAATTCAGCAAAGTTGCAGGATATAAAATCAATGAACAGAAATCAATTGTATTTCTAAACACCATTAATGAAGCAACAGAAAAAGAAATCAAGAAATCGATCCCACTTACAATTGCACCAAGAACCATTAAATACCTAGGAATAAACCTAACCAAAAATGTTAAATATCTGTATGGTGAAAACTATAGAAAACTTATGAAAGAAATTGAAGAAGACACAAAGAAATGGAAAAATATTCAATGCTCATGTACTGTGAGAACAAATATTGTTAAAATATCAATACTACCGAAAGCAATCTACACATTCAGTGCAATCCCAGACAAAATTGCACGGACATTCTTCTCAAAGCTAGAACAAACAATCCTAAAATTTGTATGGAAGCACAAAAGACCCCGCATAGCCAAAGTAGTGTTGAAAACAAAACAAAACAAAACAAAACGGAAGGCATCACAACCCCGGACATTAGTCTCTACCACATAGCTATAATCATCAAGACAGTACAGTATTGATACAAAAACAGACACATAGTCCAATGGAATAGAATAGAGAACCCACAAATGTATGGCCAACTAATATTTGACAAAGCAGGAAAGAGCATCCAATGGACAAAAGACAGTCTCTAGCAAATGGTGCTGAGAGAACTGGACAACAGCATGCAGAAGAATGGAACTGGACCACTTTCTTACACCATTCACAAAAGTAAGCTCAAAGTGGATGAAAGACCTAAATGTAAGACAGGAAACCATTAAAATCCTAGAGGAGAAAACAGGCAACAACCTCTCTGAACTCAGACACAGCAATTTCTTACTTCACACGTCTCCAAAGGGAAGGGAAATAAAAACAAAAAGGAGCTACTGGGACGTCATCAAGATAAAAAGCTTCTGCACTACAAAGGAAACAATCAACAAAACTAAAAGGTAAACTTTGTAATGGGAGAAGATATTTGCAAATGACATATTGGATAAAGGGCTAGTATCCAAAAATCTGTAAAGAACTTATGAAACTCAACACTTGAAAAACAAGTAATCCAGTGAAGAAATGGGCAGAAGACATGAGAAGACACTTTTCCAAAGAAAACATCCAGATGGCCAACAGTCACATGAAAAGATGCTCAACATCACTCCTCATCAGGGAAATACAAATCAAAACCACACTGAGATACCACCTCACACCAGAGTGGCAAAAATTAACAACTCAGGAAACAAAAGATGTTGGCAAGGATGTGGAGAAACGGGAACCCTCTTGCACTGTTGGCGGGAATGCAAACTGGTGCAGCTGCTCTGGAAAACAGTGTGGAGATTCCTCAAAAAAATTAAAAATAGACATATCCTACAACCCAGCAATAGCCCTACTAGGAATTTATCCAAAGGATACAGGAGTGTTAATTCATAGGTGCACATGTACCCCAATGTTTATAGCAGCACTTTCAACAACAGCCAAATTATGGAAAGAACCCATCAACTGACGAATGGGTAAAGAAGATGTGGTTTCTATATGCAATGGAATACTACTTGGCAATGAGAAAGAATGAAATCATGCCATTTGCAACTGGAAGGTATTATGCTAAGTGAAATAAGTCAGTCAGAAAAAAGACAGATATCATATGTTGTCAATCATATGTGGAACTTGAGAAATTTAACAGAAGACCATGGGGGAAGGGAAGGGGAAAAAGTAGTTTCAAACAGAAGGAGGCAAACCATAAGAAACTCTTAAATACAGAGAAAAAACTGAAGGTTGATGGGGGGCCAGGGGAAAATGGGTGATGGACATGGATGAGGGCACTTGTTAGCATGACCACTGGCTGTTGTATGTTAGTGATGAATCATGGGAATCTACCCCCAAAACCAAGAGCACACTGTATACAGTATAAGTTAGGTAACTTGACAATAAATTATATTAAAATAAATAAATAAATAAATAAATAAATAAAATATTTAAAAAATATATTCTAAGGAAAAATTAAACAAAAAAATAAAGGCGAGCCAAGGCTGAAAACACAAATTGGGTCTGACCATATGCCCTAAATACCTGTGACCTTGGCCTTGCTGAGATATTATAAACAGGTTGCCTCAGAACAGACTGAGGCCTCTGATGAGTTTGTTTGTAGTTTTGGTTGTTTTTATTTTTAATATTTCATATTTGTGACCAAATTTTGGAAACCAGAAGCTTTTACATGAGAAATGGATTCCCAACTTGTTAGAAACATCCAAAGAACTGGCAACCTTGGGCCTGTCCGTCTCCCTGGCATATTACTGGTGTGTATTTGAGGATGTGCATTTTCTGGGAACAGGGTCTGTGTTTCCATCAGATCTCTGAGGGTGTCCATGGCCCCTCCAAAAATTAGAGCCACAGTTGAGGAAGAATATTAAATGACATGGAAATTGTGCACAAAATAATAAGTGGGAAAAGGTACAGAGGAATAACTATATGAAGACATTTTAAAAAACACATATATTTATAGAAAACAGTTACCTCTGGGCAATGTGGTTAAAGGTGATGTTAATTTTCTAAAAAGAAAGAAAGAAAAAAGAAAATAGAAAGATCTTACATAAGCCACCAAACTTTACACCACAAAAAACTAGAAACCGAAGAACATACTAAGCCCAAAGTTAGCAGAAGGAAGGAAATGACAAAGATCACAGCAGAAATAAATAAAATAGAGACTAGAAAAACAATAGAAACCATCAATGAGATTAAAAGCTTTTCAAAAAGATAAAATATATAAACCTTTACCTAAACAAGATTTACACAAGAAGACAAAAGAAATAAAATCATAAATAAAAGAGGAGACATTACCACTGATATATTTCTGATCTTACAAAAATACAAAGCATTATAATAGACTACCATGAACAACTGTATGCCAACAAATTGAATAACATAGGAGAAATAAATAAATTACTCAAAACAAACAAGTTACCAAGACTGAATAAGGAAGTCTTTACACCTGTCAGAATTGATAAAAATTTTAAAAAAGGAATAACAAGTGTCGGTGAAGTGTGAAGAAAAAGGAACCCTTGTACCCTCTTGTTGTGAATGTGAATTGGTGCTGTCACTGTGGAAAACAGGATGAGTGTCCCTCAAAAAATTAAAAAAAGAATTACCATATGATCAGTATTTCCACTACTGGGTATTTACTCTAATAATATGAAAATATATATGCACCACTATGTTTGTAATAAGATATGGAAGCAACCCAATTGTCCATTTATAGATGAATGGATAAAGAAGGTGAAATATATATCATAAATATAAACATTACTCAGACATAAAAAAATTAATGAAAAGTTGCCATTTACAACAACATAGATGGAACCAGAGAGTATAATTCTATATGAAATAAGTCAGTCAGAGGGCTGCTAAATCAGACACTGGCTGTTTAGCCTGCTTTGCCCCAAGTTCCATGTCCCTGAGCTCTAGCATGACTGCCATTCTTTGTCAAATCTACATAAGTCCCAGTGTGGTGAGTCATTTTCCCAGAAGACCAGTGCTTGTCCCTGCCACACAAGGTCTCTAAAGTTTAGATTTTAAAAGTCAGCACCTTGGCTGGGATACACCCCAATGTGCAGTACATTGCTCCAGGCAGGCACAAAACCTGGAAACAGACAGCAAGAAAACAGTGATCTGAAAAATGCCTGGGATACAGGAGAAGTAATTCACTCTTCTGGGAGTGCTTCCTTGAGAACAGCAAGCACAGAGACACCTCTCCAGGGACAGAGGAGCTGGCTGGCACCTGTTCTCTCACCTGCTTCACAGGATAAATGAACTTCAGGAAACAGCACATCACCAACACTGAATGCCTAACCTGCATACAAGTCCTTCTCCCCTGTGCACTGCTGGTACTGCCTTTCTTGGGCAAGTGTTCATAAGGACCAGCACAGTGAACCCTTTCCCAGAAGACAAGCAGAAACCTCACAGGTACCCCATCTACTAATGATAGAGTTCTGTAAGGCTAGTGGAAGTACCACCAATTCTCATTTAACAAGAAGACCAGAGCACACCTATTTAAAATTTGCCACACTCTGACCAAGGTCCAAATTCTGCCCATTGCAGGCAAGGAAAATCTCTACAGAAGATTGACCTGAGGGTTAGAGCAGCCAAAACACAGCAGCAGAGGGCCTGCAGCCCATATCACTGACACTCACTGAAGTGTCAGGCCCTGGACACTATATGATCTCTTCATAAAGCCACTACTCTCAGAAGAAGGAAGTGAAGCAGGCTTTTCTAACACAGAGAAGAATACAGAAAATCCCAAGATGGGAGAATTCATCCAAAAAGAAAGAAGAAAATGTCACAACCAGAGATCTAATTGAAACAGATATAAGTAATATGCCTGATGGAGAATTTAAAGCAACAATTATAAGGATACTCTCTGGGCTTGAGAAAAGCATGGAAGACATCAGGGAGACCCTTTCTGCAGAGACAAAAGAGTTAAAAAATAATCAGGAAGAAATGAAAAATGCAATAACAGAGATACGAAACAGACTGGATGAGTGAACACAAGAATGGAAGAAGTAGAGGAACAAGTGACATAGAAAATAAAATAATGAAATATAATGAAGCTGAAAAAAAGAGAGAGAAGAATGATGGATCATGAGAGCAGACTTAGGGAAGTCAGTGACTCCATAAAATATAATAACATTCATACCACAGGGCTTCCAAAAGAAGAAGAGAGGGAAAAAGGAGAAGAAGTTTTATTTGAGGAAATAATAGCTAATAAATTCCCTAATCTGGGGAAGGAAACAGACATCCATATCAAGGAGGCACAGAAAACTCCCATAAAAATCAACAAAGCAGGCAAACACCAAGATATATTATAGTTACATTTACAAAATATGGAGATAAAGAAAAAATTCTAAAAGCAGCAAGACAAACAAGTCCCTAACTTACAAGGGAAGAAAAATGAGTTTAGCAGCAGATATCTCCACAGAAACTTGGCAAGTGAGAGGGGAGTGGCATGATATAGTCAATGTGCTGAATGGAAATAATTTGTATCTGATAATACTCTATGCATCAAGGCTATCATTCAGAATAGAAGTAATGATAACGACTTTCCCAGACAAAGAAAACTAAATGAGTCCATGAGCACTAAACCAGCCCTGCAAGAAATATTAAGGGAACTCTTTAAGTGGGAAAGACCAAAAGCAACAAAAACTGGAAAGAAACAGAAAATCGCCAGAAAAAATGACAAAACAGGTAATAAAATGGTACTCAATATATATCTATCAATAATTACTCTGGATGTAAATGGCCTAAATGCTCCAAACAAAAGAGAAAGGGTGTCAAAATTGATTTAAAAAAAGAAAAAAAAAAGAAAAACAAGACCCAACTATATGCTGCCTACAAGAGACTCATTTTAGACCTAAAGACACCTTCAGATTGAAAGTAAAGGGATGGAGAAACACTTATCATGGAAATAGACATCAAAATAAAAAAAAAAAAGGTGGAGTAGCAACACTTATAACAGACAAACTAGATTTTAAGCCAAAGAATGTAATAAGAAATGAAAATGGGCATTATATCATAATAAATGGGTCTAGTCAATAAGAAGATCCAACACTGTAAATATTTATGCCCCAACATGATAGCACCCAAATACATACAGCAAATAATAACAAATATAAAGGAACTCATTGATATTAATATTATATAGTAGGGGACTTTAACACCTCACTTACATCAAAGAACATATCACCCAAGCAGAAAATCAATAAGGAAACAATAGCTTTTAATGACACAATGAAGCATGTCATAGACTCTAGCTCTAAAGTTATCTTTTGTCTAGCAAAAGAGCAGATGCAGGATTAAAACGAGAGATGGCTAATGTCTGGGAAAAAGACAAGAGCCCTGAATAAGGGTCCTTTCCCCATATTTATTCTGATCAGATGGCTTGCAAACATTATGGGAATGTACAAAGAGACAAAGAAACTAGGAACATTAACTTGGGGACATGAGGGGGAAAAGGGGATTTTGAAGATATACAGTGTTTGGGGTTTGGGTCAATATAAAGCAAAATCCAGGTGCCGGGCAGATGGGTAGATGGCTGTTAACAACAGACAGGAGGTATCGTGTCTGTTTATTTTTGCCAGCCTAGAGGATGAAAGATGGGGAATAACCTCAGGTTTAACAAGGCACCTTTTCTTTTGTTAATCATCTCTGCTCTGGGCTGCATTGCCTGCAGCACAGCGGTCCATAGTCCAATTCACCAATTTACCTAACCTTGCCTTATTCTCTTATGAAAGCAGCTTTCTGCTATAGTACTAAATTTTGGGTGCTTTCACCTTGAATATCTAATCTTGTTATTCCTATGTATTGGGCACCTTTGCACCGTTTCTATTTCAGGCCTTTGCCTCTCCCTCTCTATTTTGGGGTGCCTTTGCACCTCCCTACTCCTGACACTATTGTGCCTCCCTATTCTCGGGATGCCTCTGCACACCCCTATTCTTGGAGTGCCAATCTGGTTACCCAAACTCAGGTGTGAGCATTTTAGGACTTTGTATTTCTTTATGCCTTGTTAACCCGTTGGTGTAAGCCCAGGGGGTTCCTAAGCTTATCCCCCACAGAAGTAGATAGACTTAACAGATATATTCAGAAAATTCCATCCTAAAACAGTATAATACACATTCTTTTCGACGGCACATGACAGTTTCCCAAGTATGTAACACATTAAGTCAAAACTCAACCCTCAACAATTACAAAAAGATTGACATCATACCATGCATCTTTTCTGACCACAATGCTATGAAACTTAAAGTCAACCACAAGAAAAAACTTGGAAAGACCATAAAGACATGAGTCTAAGAACATACTACTAAAGAATAAATGGGACAACTAGGAAATAAAAGTAGAAATAAAAAGTACATATCAACAAATGAAAAGGAAAACACAAGAGTCAAAAAGATTTGGGATATAGCAAAAGTGGTCATAAGAGGAAACTATAAGAGGAAACTATATAGCAATAGAGGCCTATCTTAATCAGCAAGAAAAATCTCAAATAGGTAACTAACTTCACACCAAAAGGAGCTAGAAAAAGAACAACAAATGAAGCCTAATACCAGCAGAATAAGGGGAATAATAAAGATTAGAGCAGAAATAAATGATTAAAAAAAAAGTAGAAGAGTTCTATGACATCAGGACCTGGTTCCTTGAAACAAATTAATAAAATTGATAAACCTTTAGCTACTCTTCAAAAAGAAAACAGAAAGGACCCAAATAAGTAAAATCACAAATGAGAGAAGAGAAATCACAACCAACACCACAGAAATACAATTATAAAAGAATACTATAAAAATTTGGATGCCAACAAATTGGGAAATATGGAAGAAATGAATATATTCCTAGAAACTTATAACTTACAAAACTGAAGCAGGAAGAAATAAAAAAAACTTGAACTTACCAGTAACCAGGAAAGAAATGGAATAAGTAATCAAAAATTTTCCAACAAACAATATCCAGGGCCAGATGGCTTCACAGAATTCTACTAAACATTTAAAGAAGAGTTAATACCTATTCTTCCCAAACTCTTCCAAAAAATAGAAATGGAAGTAAAAGTTACAAACTCATTCTACAAGGCCAGCATCACACCTATTCCAAAACCAAAGACTCCACTAAAAGGGAACTACAGACCAATATTCCTTATGAACATGGATGCACAAATTCTGAACAAAATACTAGCAAGTTTAATTCAGCGGTACATTAAAAGAATCATTGACCACGATCAAGTGGGAATTATTTCTGTGTTGCAAGCATTGTTCAGTATTCCCAAATCAATCAATGGGACACCACATTAATAGAAGAAAGGATAAGAACTATATGGTCTTCTCAATGGATGCAGAAAAAGCATCTGACAAAGTACAACATCCATTCTTTTTATTTATTTATTTATTTATTTATTTATTTATTTATTTATTTTTAAGTAGGCTCCACGTCCAATGTGAGGCTGGAACTCACAACCCTGGGATCAAGGGTCAGATGCCCTACTGACTGAGGCAGCCAGCTGCCCTGGTATCCTTTCCTGATAAAAAAAAATCTCAACAAAGTAGGGATAGATGGAACATACCTCAACATCATAAAGGCCATATATGAAAGACCCACAGCTAATATCATCCTCAATGGGGAAAAATTGAGAGCTATTACTCTATGGTCAGGAACAAGACAGGGATGTCCATGATCACCACTGTTAATTAGCATAGTTCTGGAAGAACTAACCTCAGCAGTCAGACAACAAAAAGAAAAAAAAGCATCCAAATCAATAAAGAAGAAATCAACCTTTTGCTATTTGCAGATAACATGGTACTCTATAAAGAAAACCCATAACATTCCACCAAAAATTTGCCAGAACTGATGCACAAATTCAGTAAAGTCACAGGATATAGAATAAATGCATAGAAACCTCTTGCCATTCTATAAACCAATAAAGATTCAGCAGAAAGAGAAATCAAGGTATCAGTCCCATTTACAATTGCACCAGAAACAATAAGATACCTAGGAAGAAACAAAACCAAAGATGTAGAATATCTGTATTCCAAAAACTAGAAAACATTGAGGAAAGTAATTGAAGATGACACAAAGAAATGTAAAAATATTTCATGCTCATGGGTTGGAAGAACAAATATTGTTAAAATGTCTACATTACTCAAAGCAATCTATACACTTAATTCAATCCCTATTAAAATACCACCAGCATTTTTCACAGGGATAGAAAAAAAAGTTCTCAAATTTATATTGAACCACAAAATATCCCAAATACCCAAAGTAATCTTGAAAAAGAAAAACAAGATGGAGGAATCATAGTTCTGGACACCAAGTTATATTACAAAGCTGCAGTCAGTGATCAAGTCATTATGATACTGAAGAAGCTATACCTGGCTAACAGACACATGAAAAAATGTTCAAATCGCTCATCATCAGGAAAGGACAAATCAAAAACACAATGAGATACCTCACAATTGTCAGAATGGCTAAAATTAACAACACAGGAAACAACAGATGTTGGCGAGGATATGGAGACAGGGGAATCCTTTTACACTGTTGGTGAGAATGAAAACTGGTGCACCCACTCTGGAAAACAGTATGGAGTTTCCTCAAAAAGTTAAAAATACAATACCCTATGATGCAGCAATTACACTACTAGGTATTTACCCAAAGGATACAAAAATACTGATTCGAATGGGCACATCCACACCGAAGCTTACTGCAACACTATCAACAATAGCCAAATTATGGAAAAAGCCCAAATGTCCAATAACTAATGAATGGAAAGAAGAGTTCGTATGTGTATGTATACATACACACAATGGAATATTACTCAGTCATCAAAAAAAGAATGAAATCTTTCCATTTGCAATGACGTGTATAGAACTAGAATGTATTATGCTAAGCAAAATAAGTCAGTCAGAGAAGGACAAATACCATATGAGTTCACTTATATGTGGAATTTAAGAAACCAAACAGATGAACATAGGGGGGAAAGAGGAGAGAGGTGGGAGGCTGGGTGACTCAGTCAGTTAAGCATCTGACTTGTCTTGGGTCATGATCTCACAGTTCATGGGTTCGAGCCCCGCATCACACTCTGCACTGTCAGTGCAGAGCCTGCTTGGGATTCCCTCTCTCTCTCTCTTTCTCTCTCGCACTTTCTCTCTCTCTGCCCCTACACCCTTGCACTCTCTTTATCTCTCAAAATGAATAAATAAACTTAAAAGAAAAGAAAAAAATGGAAGAGATTTTCCTAAAAAAGCGAGACAAAAAGAGAGGCAAAGCATAAAACACACTCTTATATATAGAAAACAAACTGAGGTTTGCTGGAGAAGAGGCAGGCAGGGGGATGGCTCAAATGGGTGATCAGTATTAAGGAGGGTACTTGTTATGATGAGCATTGAGTGTCATATATAAGTGATGTCACTAAATTCTACTCCTGACACTAATATTACACTATATATTAACTAACTGGAATTTAAATAATCTTGAAACAAAAAATAAAACAAAACAATGTCTGTAAACAGAGATTATTATATTATTATATAATAATTAAGGGAACAAACCAACAAGAAGATATAAGAGTTGTAAATATTTATGCACCCAACAAAGAGTGCCAAAATACATAAGACAGTGTTAAAAAAGACCCTAAAGGAACTTTTCAATAGTAATACAATCATAGTAGAGGACTTTAACACCCTACTTACCTTGATAGGCCTATCATTGAAACAGAAAATAAACAAAGGAACAGTGGTTTTGATGACACATTGGACCAGATGGATTTAACAGATACATTCAGAACATTCCATACTAAAACAGTAGAAGTCCTAGCCACAGCAGACAACAGAAAGAAACAAAAAGCATCCAGAACAGTAAGGAAGAAGTACAACTTTCACTATTTACAGATGACATGATACTCTATATAGAAAATATGAAAGACTCTACCAAAAACTGCTACAACTGATAAACAAATTCAGTAAAGTTGCAGGATACAAAATCCATGTACAGAAATCTGTTGCATTTCTATATAGCAATAATGAAATAGCAGAAAGATAAATTAAGGAATCCATCCCAATTACAATTTCACCAAAAAAACATAAGATACCTAGGAACAAACCTAACCAAATAAGTGAAAGACCTGTATTCTGAAAACTATTAAGTATTGATGAAAGAAATTGAGGAGAACACAAAGAAATGGAAAGACACTCCATACTTATGGATTGGAAGAACAAATATTGGGAATATGTCGATTCTACCCAAAGCAATCAACAAATTCAATGCAATCCCTATCAAAATAACATCAGCTTTCTTCACAGAGCTAGAACAAACAATCCTACAATTTTTATGGAACCAGAAAAGACCCCACATAGCAGAAGCACTTTTGAAAAAGAAAATCAAAGTTGGAGGCATCACAATTCCAGACTTCAAGTAATATTACAATGTTGTAGTAATCAGAACTGTATGGTAGTGGCACAAAAACAGACACATAGATCAGTAGAACAGAACAGAAATCCCAGAAATGAACCCCCAGCTACATACATGGTCACGTAATCTTCGACAAAGTAGAAAAGAATATCCGATGGGAAAAAGACAGGCTCTTCAACAAATGGTGCTGGGAAACTGGACAACAAAATATAAAAGAATGACATGCTTTCTTACACCATACACAAAAATAAATTCAAAATGGATGAAAGACCTATATGTGATACCTGAAACAATAAAAATCCTTGAGAACACAGGCAGGGACTTCTTTGACATCAGACTTAGCAACTTCTCACAAGATATGTATCCTGAGGCATTGGAAACAAAAGCAAAAATAAACTATTGGAACTTCATCAAAATAAAAAAGTTGTGTTTTTTTTTTTTACAGCAAAGGAAGAAATCAGCAAAACTAAAAGGCAACCTTACAAAATGGGAGAAGGCATTTGCAAAGGAAATATCTGATAAATGGTTAATATGTAAAATATATAAAGAACTGATAAAACTCAACACCCAAAAAAATGAACAATCCAATTTAAAAAATCAGCAGAAGATGAGAATAGACATTTTTCCAAGGAAAACATACAGATGGCCAACAGACACATGAAAAGATGCTCAACATCACTCTTCATCTGGGACATACAAATGAAAACTACAATGAGGTATCACTTCACACCTGTCGGCTAAAATCTACAACATAAGAAATAAGAGGTGTTGGTAAGGATGTGGAGAAAGGGGAACCCACTACACTATTGGTGGGAATGCAAACTGGTGCAGCCACTTGGAAAACAATATGGAGATTCTTCAAAAAGTTGAAGATAGGGGCACCTGGGTGGCTCAGTTCATTGAGCATCTGACTTTGGCTCAGGTCATGATCTCCTGGTTTGTGAGTTCGGGCCCCACATCAGGCTCAGAACCTGGAGCCTGCTTCAGATTCTGTTCTCCCTCTGTCTTTGCCTCCCCATCCCGGTTCACACTCTCTTGCTCTCTCTCAAAAATAGATAAACATTAAAAAGTTGAAGATAGAACTACCCTACTATACAGCAATTGCACTACTAGGTATTTACCCAAAGAATACAAAGATACCAATGCATGCACCCCAATAATTATAGCAACAATTTCTACAATAGCAAACTTTATGGATATAGTCCAAGTGTCCCTTGACTGATGAATGAATAAAAAATATATGGTAAATATATAGAGATACATACGATGGAATATTAATCATAGATAAGCACAAATTATTGCCATTTGCAATGATGTGGATGGAGCTAGAGAGTATTATGCTAAGCAAAATAAGTCAGTCAGTAAAAGACAAATATCATATGATTTCACTCATGTGGAATTTAAGAAACAAAATAAATGATTATGGGGGAGGGGAAGGGAGGGGCAAACCAAGAAACAGACTCTTAACTATAGTGAACACATTGATGGTTACCAGAGTGGTAGGGGTTGGGTTAAATAGGCGATGAGAAGGAGTGCACTTGTTGTGATGAGCACTGGGTATTGTATGTAAGTGTTGAATCACTAAATTGTAAACCTGAAACTAGTATTACACTGTATATTAACTAATTGGAATTTAAATTAAAAGGTTTTTAAAAAGTATGAACACCAGAAGTAAAATTTGAATCCATTTTGAGGACACAACTTTAGCCTCCCAAAACAACCACAAATATCTTGGGGAATAAGTAAAGTCAAAATTATTTGATAAAATATTATTTTGACTAAATAATATCTACCTGAGAGGTAGTAAGTCTGAGTGATCAAGAGCACAAATTCTGAAAGCTCATTATCTTGGTCCAAATTTTGTGGTCAGTTATAACATTCTAGGGCACTGTGACAAAAAGCACTGTGATAAACACTTCATGAGCATTATATCATTTACTTTTTAAAAATCTAATGAAGAATTTTTGATGTCCAAATGTTAAAGATGATACAATTGATGCTAAAAATATTAAATTTATCGATATATGTGACTGACATTAAGGAGATGAGTGTCTAGAAGCAAAATAGAATAAAAGGAGTATTAGGGTCAGACTTACCAGAATTAGGTGGAAGTACCAGTAGGAGAGTGAAATTTAAAAAAATAATTCAAAAATTATAGTCCCATATTTTCTCCCCTCAACATTATACAATATAGTCATGACATTTTTGAACTATAACGTCTAAATTGAACTTGAAATACAGTTTTTATATATGACTAAGGCATACTACATACTACATTACATACAGCATATGCTATTAAAATTAGAGTTAGGTACTCGCTTTAAGTGCCAGGAAACACGAAATAAAATAGCCTAAGTAAAATAGAAAATTCTTGGTTTTTTTCTCAAGCAAAAGAATCCATAAGAAAATAGCCCAGAAATAGTATGGTGATTCCTTATTCGTCTATGATTCAGATCCCTTCTGTCTTGTTCTGCCAACTGAAACACCTGGTTCCACCATGAAATCCAACATGACTGCTTAAGCCCTATTCATCATGTCTACATTCCATCTCTTCCAGGGGTAAAAGATGAACCGGGGTATGTCTTCTATCTTTAAAGACACCTCTGCCAAAAAAAATAATTCTATGCTCATATTTAGATGTAAAGTAACCTAGGAAATGTAATTTTTATTGAGTAGCCATGTGTCTAACTTAAAAACCAGAGATTCTCTATTACTAAAAGAAGAAGGAGGAGTTGAGGAGAAGAATGGATATTTACTAATAATTAGCAGTCTTTGACAAAATTGCCATCATCCACATTTTTATGATTAATTCTCAAATCTATTTGCTCCTCTTAAATTTTTCCTCCCAACACTAGACTAGAATGACAGAAGTATGTCATCAAAAGAAATAAACTCAGACTAGAAACTAACCACATTGTGTTTGCACATTGTGTTTTGGTTGAAACAGATTCCTGTGTTGGTTTCCTATCATTTATCTGAGATTCTCTTTTGGACCTCATCAAATATACATATGGACAAGCAGTGGCCTAGGATCAAGAAGACCTTGATCTTTTCTTTTTTTTTTTTTACACTTGCTCTTCTAATTGATCACCTTTATGACATTAAGCAAATCAACTATTTTGAACTTCATATTTCTCACATATAAAATTGGAGTTGTAGGGGCGCCTTGGTGGCTCAGTCAGCTGAGCGTCCAACTTTGGTTCAGGTCATGATCTCATGGTTCGTGAGTTCGAGCTCCATGTCAGGCTCTGTACTGAAAACTCAGAGACTGGAGCCTGCTTCGGATTCTCCATTTCCCTCTATCTTCCCCTCTCCCACTCATTCTGTCTCTCTTTTAAAAATAAATAAAAACATTAATTTTTTTTAACTTGGAGTTGTGTTTTGTGCCCGGCTATTTCAATCCACTTCATGGATGTTGTGAAAATTAAGTGAGATAACGAATGCAAAAGTACTCTTTGAACTATATAGCCCAAATGTAAGGGATTGGAATAAGTACTCTTTGTGTGTGTGTGTGTGTGTGTGTGTGTGTGTGTGTGTGTGTGTGTGTTGGTGTGTTTGTGTTTATTTTATTTATAATAAATTCAAGTTAACCTATAGTGTAGTATTGTGAAATAAGGACTCTTAAAAATATTTATTTTGAGAGAGAGAGAGAGAGCAGAGGAGGGGCAGAGAGAGAAAGAGGGAGAGAGAGAATCCCAAGCAGGCTCCATGCCATCAGCATAGAGCCCAATGCAGGGCCCAATCCCAAGAGCTGTGAGATCATGACTTGAGCCGAAACCCAGAGTAGGACCCTTAACCAACTGAGCCACCAAGGCATCCAAGTACTCTTTTAATGCCTATAACAAAGTACCTTATTTGTTCATTTTACAAAAGCCCCTGCATTAGTAGGAATACAGAGCTACATATGACACAGGACATACCTTGAAATGTATAAAGTCACCTTCATTTTGCAATTATTCCTAGCATCTTCAAGCAACCAACAGCAGTGTTCATCTAAGTGAAATTTCCTGGTGTAGGAAGGCCCTAACAAATATGTCTCTGCCGTTAGCAATATTGCTTATGTGTCTTGGCATTTTCAGTTACTACAAGTGGACTGTCTAGGTAACAGCTTGGATTTTAAATATTTGTAATCAAAACATAAGATTCCCTGAAAATCACAGGGCATTTGTTGAGGGTGGCCACTGCAATTCCCTCTAATTTATCAAATACACAAATAGACATCAATCACTATTGACAATAAATTTTGCAATTCAAGGTCTCTTAGCCATGTTTTATATACAATTTTTTAAATGTTTCAAAAATATGTTCTTACATTTGCTATGTTATTCTTAACTGTGGGAAAAGTAATTTTCTGAATAAACACATTCTTCAGCTTGGCCTTTTGGCACAGAGTGCTATTCAAATGAAAATATCTTTTAGGCCCTATGGATGCTAGTGACATAACACACTTTTATCAATCTGATTTGGAAATGTATTGAATGGATGTTTGCTCTGCAGATTTTTATTTGTCTCATTATAGCCCACTCGATTAACTTTATCAACCACCAAAATAACCAGATTTCACAGTATTTGGGGGGATCAAATTTCAAAATTGTTAAAATTTATACTTGTATTTTCCATATAGCATGGATATTCATTTGACTAAGTTTGTTTTTGTACAACCCAGGCCAATCTGTCTGAGTAATCTATTCTAGCCCACTAAAACTGCCATTTGGTTGTTTCAGTTAAATTTTTATTGAAGTTTAATTAACATACAATGTTACATTAGCATCAGGTGTACAATACAATGGTTCAACAACTCTATACATTTCCAGTGGTCATCACAATAAGTGTGCTCTTAATTCCCTTTATCTATCTTATCTATCCCATATGCACCTCCCCTCTGGCCACCACCAGTTTGTTCTCTGTATTTAAGAGTCTGGGTTTTGTTTGATTGTTTGTTTGTTTGTCTCTTCTGTTCTTTCTTTGTTAATTTGTTTTGTTTCTTAAGTTCCACATATGAGTGAAATAATATTGTATTTTCTTTGTCTGGCTTATTTCACTTAGCATCATACCCTCTAGGTCCATCCATGTTGTTGTAAATGGCAAGATATTAATCATTTTTATGGCTGAGTAATATTGCATTGTGTGTGTGTGTGTGTGTGTGTGTGTGTGTGTATAACATCTTCTTTACCCATTCATCTATTGATTGACATTTGAGTTGCTTCCATATCTTGGCTATTGTGAATAATGCTGCAATAAACATAGTGATGCATATTACTTTTCAAATTACTGTGTTAATTTCCTTTGGGTAAATACTCGGTAGTGGAATAACTGAATCATATGAAAATTCTATTTTTAATTTTTTGAGGAACCTTCATACTATTTGCCAACAGTAAATTAGGGTTCCCTTTTCTCCACATCCTTACCAACACTTACTTCCTGTCTTCTTTATTCTAGCGATTCTGACAGGTGTAGGTTAATATCTCACTGTGATTTTGATGTGGGTTTACCTGATGATGAGTGGTGTTGAGCATCTTTCATGTGTCTGTTGGTCATTTGTATATATATTTTTGGAAAAATGTCTATTCAGATCCTCTGCTTATTTTTTTAATTGTATTATTTGTATTAATTAATTTTCATATTATAAAACAAGCTCTGAACTATTTCATATTAGGTTATAAATGACTTTTAAGAGATTCTTTATTTTAATAGATAATGCTTTTGAATTACAGAAATGGCATGACAATGCCATCGCCTTACATAGATTCCTAGATTTTATTCAAATTATGGATTTATTTCATTTTTACCACTTACTCTACTTTCCCCAAAATGTGAGGCTTTACTAGTAAAGCCTCTATTGAAGAATACATATGAAATCAAGAGCTTGAAGACTTCTACTTCCTCCTCGTTTTCCCTTGCATATAAGAGTTCACTTCCTTTTGAAAGCCATAATGATGAGGGCTGATAGAGAAATAATGTCAAGTTTTCTCCACCATCTTATCTCAAAAGAAACAGGAGATATATCTCCTTTTGACATTGGTAACTTGGTCCAATTAAATTACTCTCTGGCCCAAGATTATATAGCTGGTGTTTGAAATTTATGTCTGATGATTTCAAGCCTTATATTCTTTTGACTAAAGTATGGACTAAACTCTGAAAGTACTGGAAGAAAAAGAAGGGGAAAGAAATGGGGAGGAAAGGGAAAGAGAGAGAGAGAACAAATTCAAAGTGCCATTCTAGGACCCAGAAGTGGCTTTAAAAGCTTAAATGTTAGAGGACCATAAGGCTGCTTATTCCTCAATCCATGTCCTTACTTTCAGACCTCTTAGTCACTGTCTTGCTCTACAAACCATAATCGCAATTAGTTTTCCTCTGGCCTTGCTGAATGTTCTGCTCCAGGTAACAGTAGTAGCAACAAGTGATTTGGAACAAAAAGAACTTTCAATCCCACTATTAAAAAAGATGGAGAATTGACGCAGGGAAAGAGGATCCCAATACAGTGTGTTTTTATGGGAGGAGAGAATAGGTAATAGTTAAAGCAAAGGGATGATCAAGTTGAAAGTCTGATCAATAACCCTAACCATCCATAACAAACATACACACAAAAGCAGATATAGATGATAGATGAAAGATGAAAGATGAAAGATAGATCATACATACATACATACATACATACATGACGAATAGAGTCAAACAGACCGTGAAGAGTTTTCATTACCCATGCAGATTTAGTAAATGAATGGTTTCAATAAGAACAAGTGGTATAATGCCACTTCAATGAACCTTTACAGTATTGAAAAACTGTAGTCTCATTTGAATTTAAACATTATATTTATACCTTTCTTTTAATGAAAATTTTTCTCAAGTGTTTTAAAATCATTCTTTTTAAAACCTTACTGTATCTTACTGAAATTCTTATGTATTTTTAAGACACCCGTTCCTACTAATGGTTGGGTTTTGCACTGTAAATATAAGACAATTATTTTATTTTTCAATTTATGCCCTATATTTGTATAAGGAAGTGAAAAAAAGACACTTGATTTTATTTCTTGAACAGATGCGTGTGATGTAGATAGGTAATGCTAAGTTTAAGCTCATTGGTTATATGACCCACTAATCATTTTCCAAAAAAAGAAAGTTTAAAAAGAAGTACTTTTAAGAAGCCAAAAGGAATGTAGAACAAAAATTTGTATGGAAACACAAATGGAAACACAAATGACCTCAAATAGCCAAAGTAATGTTGAAAAGAAAACCAAAGCTGAAGGCATCACAATTCCAGACTTTAAGCTGTATTACAAAGCTGTAATCATCAAGACAGTATGGTATTAGCACAAAAACAGACACATAGGTCAATGGAATGGAATAGAGAACCCAGAAATGGACCCACAAATGTATGGCCAACTAATCTTCAAAAGAGTAGGAAAGAGTATCCATTGGAAAAAAGACATTCTCTTTAGAAAATGGTGCTGGGAGAACTGGACAGTGACATGCAAAGGAATGAACTAGATCACTTTCTTACACCATACACAAAAATAAATTCAAAATGGATCAAAAACCAAGATGTGAGACAGGAAACCATCAAAATCATAGAGAAGAAAACAGGTAGTAACTTCTTTGACCTAGGCTGCAGCAAATTCTTACTTGACGTGTCTCTGGAAGCAAGGGAAATAAAAGCAAAAATGAACTATTGGGTCCTCATCAAGATAAAAAACTTCTGCACAGCGAAGGAAACAATCAACAAAACTAAAAGGCAACTAACGGAATGGGAGAAGATATTTGCAAATGACATATCGGATAAAGGGTTAGTATTCAAAATCTATAAAGAACTTATCATACTCAACACCCCAAAAACAAATAATCTAGTGAAGAAATGGGCAGAAACATGAATAGACACTTTTCCAAAGAAGACATCCAGATGACTAACAGACACATGAAAAGATGTTCAATATCATTCATCATCAAGGAAATACAAATCGAAACCACAATAAGATACCACTTCACACGTGTAGGAATGGCTAAAATTAAAAACTCAGGAAACAACAGATGTTGGCAAGGATGAGAAAAATGGGGAACACTTTTGCACTCTTGGTAGGAATGCAAACTGGTGCAGCCACTCTGGAAAACAGTATGGAGGTTCCTCAAAAAATTAAAAGTAGAACTACCCTATGACCCAGAAACTGCACTACTAAGTATTTATCCAAAGGATACCAAAATGCTGATTCAAAGGGGCACATGCAAACCAATGTTTATAGCAGAGCTATCAACAATAGTCAAATTATGGAAAGAACACAAATTATTGACTGAATGGATAAAGAAAATGTCATACACACACACACACACACACACACAGGAATATATATAAACATACAATGGGGGGAGTGGGGGAGAGGGGACAATGGGCGATGGGCATTGAGGAAGGCACTTGTCTGGATGAGCACTGGGTGTTGTATGTAAGTGATGAACCACGGGAATCTACCCCAAAAACCAAAAGTACACTTTACACACTGTATGTTAGCCAATTTGACAATAAATTATATATTTTTTAAAAATGTGGTATCTTTTCCACACAATGGAATATTACTCGGTGAAGAAAAAGAATGAAATACTGCCATTTGCAACAATGTACATGGAATTAGTGTGTATTGTGCTAAGTGAAATAAGTCAGCTAGAGAAAGACAGATACCAAATAGATAAAATCATGAATGAAAATGGAATTATGACAACCAATCCCTCAGAGATACAAACAATTATCAGGGAATACTATGAAAAATTATATGCCAACGAATTGGACAACCTGGAAGAAATGGACAAATTCCTAAACACCCACGCTCTTCCAAAACTCAATCAGGAGGAAATAGAAAGCTTGAACAGACCCATAACCAGCGAAGAAATTGAATCGGTTATCAAAAATCTCCCAACAAATAAGAGTCCAGGACCAGATGGCTTCCCAGGGGAGTTCTACCAGACGTTTAAAGCAGAGATAATACCTATCCTTCTCAAGCTATTCCAAGAAATAGAAAGGGAAGGAAAACTTCCAGACTCATTCTATGAAGCCAGTATTCCTTTGATTCCTAAACCAGACAGACCCAGCAAAAAAAGAGAACTACAGGCCAATATCCCTGATGAATATGGATGCAAAAATTCTCAATAAGATACTAGCCAATCGAATTCAACAGCATATAAAAAAACTATTCACCATGATCAAGTGGGATTCATTCCTGGGATGCAGGGCTGGTTCAACATTCGCAAATCAATCAACGTGATACATCACATTAATAAAAAAAAAAAGATAAGAACCATATGATCCTGTCAATCGATGCAGAAAAGGCCTTTGACAAAATCCAGCATGCTTTCTTAATGAAAACCCTTGAGAAAGTCGGGATAGAAGGAACATACTTAAAGATCATCAAAGCCATTTATGAAAAGCCCACAGCTAACATCATCCTCAATGGGGAAAAACTGAGAGCTTTTTCCCTGAGATCAGGAACACGACAGGGATGCCCACTCTCACCGCTGTTGTTTAATATAGTGTTGGAAGTTCTAGCATCAGCAATCAGACAACAAAAGGAAATCAAAGGCATCAAAATTGGCAAAGATGAAGTCAAGCTTTCGCTTTTTGCAGATGACATGATATTATACATGGAAAATCCGATAGACTCCACCAAAAGTCTGTTAGAACTGATACATGAAATCAGCAAAGTTACAGGATACAAAATCAATGTACAGAAATCAGTTGCATTCTTATACACTAATAATGAAGCAACAGAAAGACAAATAAAGAAACTGATCCCATTCGCAATTGCACCAAGAAGCATAAAATACCTAGGAATAAATCTAACCAAAGATGTAAAAGATCTGTATGCTGAAAACTATAGAAAGCTTATGAAGGACATTGAAGAAGATATAAAGAAATGGAAAGTCATTCCGTGCTCATGGATTGGAAGAATAAATATTGTCAAAATGTCAATACTACCCAAAGCTATCTACACATTCAATGCAATCCCAATCAAAATTGCACCAGCATTCTTCTCAAAACTAGAACAAGCCATCCTAAAATTCATATGGAACCACAAAAGGCCCCGAATAGCCAAAGTAATTTTGAAGAAGAAGACCAAAGCAGGAGGCATCGCAATCCCAGACTTTAGCCTCTACTACAAAGCTGTAATCATCAAGACAGCATGGTATTGGCACAAAAACAGACACATAGACCAATGGAATAGAATAGAAACCCCAGAACTTGACCCACAAACGTATGGCCAACTCATCTTTGACACAGCAGGAAAGAACATCCAATGGAAAAAAGACAGTCTCTTTAACAAATGGTGCTGGGAGAACTGGACAGCAACATGCAGAAGGTTGAAACTCGACCACTTTCTCACACCATTCACAAAAATAAACTCAAAATGGATAAAGGACCTGAATGTGAGACAGGAAACCATCAAAACCCTAGAGGAGAAAGCAGGAAAAGACCTCTCTGACCTCAGCCGTAGCAATCTCTTACTCGACACATCACCAAAGGCAAGGGAATTAAAAGCAAAAATGAATTACTGGGACCTTATGAAGATAAAAAGCTTCTGCACAGCAAAGGATACAACCAACAAAACTAAAAGGCAACCAATGGAATGGGAAAAGATATTTGCAAATGACATATCAGACAAAGGGCTAGTATCCAAAATGTATAAAGAGCTCACCAAATTCCACACCCGAAAAACAAATAACCCAGTGAAGAAATGGGCAGAAAACATGAATAGACACTTCTCTAAAGAAGACATCTGGATGGCCAACAGGCACATGAAAGATGCTCAATGTCGCTCCTTATCAGGGAAATAAAAATCAAAACCACACTCAGATATCACCTCAGGCCAGTCAGAGTGGCCAAAATGAACAAATCCGGAGACTACAGATGCTGGAGAGGATGTGGAGAAACGGGAACCCTCTTGCACTGTTGGTGGGAATGCAAATTGGTGCAGCCGCTCTGGAAAACAGTGTGGAGGTTACTCAGAAAATTAAAAATAGACCTACCCTATGACCCAGCAAGAGCACTGCTAGGAATTTACCCAAGGGATACAGGAGTACTGATGCATAGGGGCACTTGTACCCCAATGTTTATAGCAGCACTCTCAACAATAGCCAAATTATGGAAAGAGCCTAAATGTCCATCAACTGATGAATGGATAAAGAAATTGTGGTTTATATACACAATGGAATACTACGTGGCAATGAGAAAGAATGAAATATGACCTTTTGTAGCAACGTGGATGGAACTGCAGAGTGTGATGCTAAGTGAAATAAGCCATACAGAGAAAGACATACCATATAGTTTCACTCTTATGTGGATCCTGAGACACTTAACAGAAACCCATGGGGGAGGGGAAGGAAAAAAAAAAAGAGGGTAAAGTGGGAGAGAGCCAAAGCATAAGAGACTGTTGAAAACTGAGAACAAACTGAGGGTTGATGGGGGGTGGGAGGGAGGGGAGGGTAGATGATGGGTATTGAGGAGGGCACCTTTTGGGATGAGCACTGGGTGTTGTATGGAAACCAATTTGACAATAAATTTCATATATTGAAAAAAAAATGTGGTATCTTTTCCACACAATGGAATATTACTCGGTGAGGAAACAGAATGAAATACTGCCAGTTGCAACAATGTAGATGGAATTAGAGTGTATTGTGCTAAGCAAAATAAGTCAGCTAGAGAAAGACAGATATCATATGATTTCACTCATATGTGGAATTTGAGAAGCACAACAGGTAAACATAGGGGCAGGGAAGGAAAAATAAGATAATAACAGAGAGGGAGGCAAACCATAAGAGACT
The DNA here is from genome assembly GCF_018350195.1 of Panthera tigris. Taxonomy (NCBI): domain Eukaryota; kingdom Metazoa; phylum Chordata; class Mammalia; order Carnivora; family Felidae; genus Panthera; species Panthera tigris. The sequence continues at coordinate 61,489,345 of NC_056677.1, read as the reverse complement.
CTTAAATACAGAGAACAAACAGGGTTGTTGGAGGAGAGGTGAGTGGGGGATGGGCCAAATGGTAGATGGGTATTAATGAGGGCACTTTTTGGGATGAGCACTGGGTGTCTTATTTAAGAGATGAATCACTGGCTTCTACTCCTGAAGCCAAGACTACACTGTATGTTAACTAACTTGAATTTAAATTAAAAATAAGTAAATAAAAGACATCTGAACCAGAAATTAAACCTGAGTTCTGGCCTAGTCATTTGCTAGCATGCCACCTCAGATAAATCATATAACCTCCCTTCTGTCTAGTTTCTTCATATGTGTTTGTCCTTTCCTACTTCAGACGGTTATTTTTGTAAGTTTAATTTATAATCGGTATGTATAAGCCTGATTTGGAAACTACAAAGTATCTTACAAGGAAAAGCAAAGTAATATTACTATTGAAGTTAGAGGTTAGAAAGTAAAAAATTAGCTTGAACTAAGTAGATAAAAACCTGCTCTGTCATTCATCATGCACGCATAACAGACACAGGTAAAAGCAGCTAAGAATTTAATAAGAAACAATTATTTCTTTCAAGGTCACACTGCAGTCTCAGCCACATGCAAGACCACTGTGTATAGTTGTGCAGGCTTATGCAGTGCATGACTCCATTAATATAAACTAAAATGTGAATGCCATCCGTTGGAATTAATTGCTCAATGTGGTGGCCTCAGTCACAGAGTAGTATAGATATAATTTGGAAGCCATATGAATGAGAAGAGAGTGAAAAGTGAAAAGAGAAAAGGAAGAAGTAAGAGAAATTGCCAAGATTTTAAGCCAGAATGATGCAAAAAAAAAATGGTTATAACAAAAAAAAAAAAAGAATTCAGAGGAGGCACAGGTTAGGGAAATGAGGACAGTAATATGGTTGACTTGAGATAGTCAAAGGCTTCCTACATGCTGTAGGAATTTTTGAAAAATCTAGAATCTTAATCATAGTCATATTTCACTTTATAAAGGTGATCTCATATACCTTGTGTTATGACTGCAATTGTTCCTGGAGAAAAGTACGCATCTGTCTAGTGCATCTTGATCATGAGTTGGCTTCTCAAATCTTACTGCCCAGTGTAGAAAGGCCTTTCAAAATGCGGAATTATTTGGACCATCATTTTTCTTTTCTAACATATTCCTGTCTGGGTGGGTAGAATGACACTGGAAAAATTTTGGATCTTACTTCAACTTGACTATTTGGTGTCTCAACTGTGGTCCCAGTGTATTGGAATTATGACTGACATATAGTAGGTATTTCATACACTAATTTATTAAAAATATTTATTAAGATATTGCTATAAAGAAGGTTCTATGGCTGATGTCAAAGAGGTTATTGCCTGTGTTCTCCTCTAGGATTTTTATGGTTTCAGGTCTCACATTTAGATCTTCCATCCATTTTGAATTTATTTTTGTGTGTGCTGTAAGAAAGTGGTCCAGTTTTATTCTTTGGCATGTTGCTGTCCAGTTTTGCCCATACTATTTGTTGAAGGGACTGTTTTTTTCCCACAGGATATTTTTCCTGCTTTTGAAAACAGTATAGAGCTTCCTCAAAAAATTAAAAATAGAACTACCCTATGATCCAGCAATTGCACTACTAGATATTTACCCAAAGATTACAAAAATACTAATTCAAAGGGATACATACACCCCTGATGTTAATGGCAGCATTTTCTACAATAGCCAAATTTATGGAAACAGCCCAAGTGCCCATCAACTGATGATTGGTATATATATATACAATGAAATATTACTCAGCCATAAAAAAGAATGAAATCTTGCCATTTGCAAGGACATGGATGGAGCTAGAGAGTATTATGCTAAGCGAAATAAGTCAGTCAGGGAAAGACAAATACCATATGATTTCATCTATATGTAGAATTTAAAAAACCAAGCAAACATGCAAAGGGCAAAAGAGAGAGAGTGAGAGAGGTGAACAAAGAAATAGACCCTTAACTATAGAGAACAAACTGATGGTTACCAGAAGGGAGGTGGTGGGGGGATGGGTTAAATAAGTGATGGAAATTAATGAGTGCTCTTGTTGTAATGAGCATCGGGTGTTGTATGGAAGTGTTGAATCACTATGTAGTACATCTGAAACCAATACTACACTGTATGTTAACTAACTGGAATTTAAATTAAAACTTTTTTTATTTTTTAAAATTTACATCCAAATTAGTTAGCATATAGTGCAACAATGATTTCAGGAGTAGATTCCTTAATGTCCCTTACCCATTTAGCCCATCCCCCCTCCCACAACCCCTCCAGTAACCCTCAGTTTGTTCTCCATATTTATGAGTCTCTTCTGTTTTGTCCCTCTCCCTGTTTTTATATTATTTTTGTTTAAAAAGTTTATTTTAAATGAATCTTAATAGGAATATTAATATATGCTAGCCAAATATTGATCTAGGTACTAGGCAAACAACAGCAAACAAAACAATGTTCCTGTCCTCAAGAGTAGGGGTGGAGGGGGCAGTGGTGACTTGTAATGAAAAGTACAGCAGGGTTAGGGGGACAGGGAATGCCAAGGGAGATGTTATTTTAAATAAAGAAGTCAGGAAAGACGTATTAAGGTGATATTTGAGTAGAGATATTTGAGAAGTGAATGAATATCATATGAATATGTGTGAGGAAAGCTTTCTAGGCAAAGGAAATATCAAGTCTAAAGGTACTAAGGTTGAAGATACAAGCAGGAGAGTTATAAGTCAGAAATGAAAGTGGCAGGGATCTTGAAGAGAATGATTACCCTTTAAATCATGGTAAAGACAAAAATAAACACATGAACAAATGAACAAATACATAGATGGATGATAAAATGAGCTCCAAGATTAGATGAAATATTTCATACTTGTTTGAATAAATTATAAATTTTTTTGGTAATGATATTGCTGGAACATTTCCCTGAAGTTATTTATTTTTTATCATATGTAATTCAAATAATTCTGTAATAATTCTACTTGTGAATCCATTTTCTGTCTCTTATACTGTGCTGGACTAATTTAGAATGGATTAAATTTAAGAGTACCAAATTTCAGAGCCAAGTCCCAAGTCCATTCTGTGTGAATCTATAACGTTTATTGGGTGGCATATACACACTTCCCTACCTAAAGTCTGAACCAAACTGTCACTTCCATGATTTGCTCCTCTGGCCTACAGCAGGTTTAATGTCCTACACCTATTACAGATTATAAGGAAATAAACATCCTCTCTGTGTCCAGAATGGATGGATTTATTTTCAACTAAAAACAAATAAGTCACAGATTACATTGTCTAGATTTAAAATGCAATAGTGAGTGACATGTTTTTATTTAAAAAAAAAAACCACTTTTTTATCATGTAAAAGAAGTCATGATGAGTCCAAAAAGAAACCTGTTACTTCAGACCATATTGGCACAATGTCCAAGAACATGGATTCAAGAAGTCAACTGTACAATTCGGAATTCACTGAGCACCAGAGTCACAGATTGAGAATCACTTTCTATAATTTGAGAAGTGAATAAACTGAAATTAATGAATATGTGTGTGTAGGAGACAACAATAACTACCTGCTGTGACAGAGACTGGCTAGGTGGTCAGTAAAACCTTTTTCTTCCTCATCTTTCAGGACACACACTTAGAATAAATTTCCCACCATCTTTTGCAATTCAGTGGCATGGACTGAATTCCATTTGACAAGATATGAGTAAAAGCTGTGTATCATTTCTAAGACAGGACAATAAAAATAAACAATCTTTCATGGAAAGGTTTTCCCCTTCCTTGGTAATGTTGGTGGTAAGTAACAAGTAATTAAAAATGTCTTCTTTGTGGGTTCTGATGTCTATATTTTAAAAAATGAGCATAGATTTGCTTTTTAATCACAAAAGACATTAACCTCCATACATTTGTAGCCTTTCTAGATTTCCTAAAAGTCCTACTACATATTTCCTTAGCAAACTATATCAACATCCTTGTATACATTTAAGTTCTGTCTTCCCCATTAGATTGTTAACATCCATGGTGTGTAGTATTGATTCCATAAATATCTAAGTAAATGAATAAATTCAAGAATTAGGTTGAACCAATCAATCCAGAATAAGTACTTAATATTTAATTTACTCAATATCATACATTGTTTAATATTCCTTGAGCAGTCTTCATCATCACTACCCAGAAATTAAAATAAATTTCCAATATCTAGCCACTGTTAGCTAAATTCAATCTAAAATTCTTAACTTGGGACTCAAAATCTCAAGTCTAAATTTCCTAATGTGTAAAATGGGTTAATAACATTTTAGGGATAAGATATAGGTAAGACATCTAGCTCAGTATGTAGGACTCATTATTAGTGCCCACAGTGTGAATCAAATACACATTTTCAACCTCATTTACCAATTCTCTTGTACACACATATATCCTCTTACTCATACTTCAGTCAACCTATTCCTTAAATATACTCTAAAGGACTATTTCCTGAGTATCATTTGTAATATGCACTTGCAAGTTTTGCTATAATTGAGTATCAGTTGCAAATATTATTTATTATTATGATTATATAAGAAAATGTCCATATTTTAGGGATGAACAGCGAAATATATATTGGGATAAAATAATATGATGTCTGAGATTTGTTTTAAAATGTCTCAATAAAGAAAAAAGGATAAAGAAAGCAACTGAGGCAAATGTTAATTAATCTGGATGACAGGTATTTAGGGGTTCATTATACTATACTATATCATTATACTATTATACTATATATAATTTTAAATAAATTTACCATTGGTGTGAGCTTGGCAGGTAAGCAAGTGGCCTTAGAGTTCATGATCCCATCCAGGATGAAGAGGCAATCAACTTATTTCAATGGATGTCCAGGGCTGGAGGCAGGTTTATCTTCCCTAAACCAAACGACAGCATGTAAGCCTTAGTGACTTTGTGGAAGAAAAATGACCTTAAGGTTCATAAACATTTTAGAATCCTGTTTTCTTTTTTAAAAAAATTCCAAAAAAGCATATGAATTTTAAATTATTATGATTTTTATTTTAAACATTATCCAAATTCTCAGAGTTGTGTAACTTTGGCCAGATTTTTGTGTAAACAGAAAGGACATCAGAAGAATCTTAAATCATGGATGAGCGTGGTGATTATTTTAAAACTGTTTTCTAGAGGAAAGCATCCTGTGTAGGGTATATCTAGGACAAAGGAAACCTTATGGAATGATGTCTTCATGGCGTTCTTAGTGTAACAGGAAGGGTAATAAGTAAATGAATAAAAAGTCTTTACATAGAGAATTTTCAACTGGGTAAAGCACATTGTTTAGTACCTTATTTTTTCACCAGAAAAACGAGATTTTTGAACTAGATTTCAGAGATACCTTCTAGTTGCAAAGGCCTATTCTTCTCTAAATTGAGGCATCTTTAATTTTCTTTTATTCCCTTTTCAATGTAAAGACCAACCAGTAATACACAGTAGAGCTTCCAATGATTTAGTCTGAAAAAACTTATATGAATTTCAGAAAGACAGAATAAAGCCTTAAGAAAAACCTACAAAACACTTGAAGAAAATGTGTCAGCCAAATTTCAGTTCACAAGAAAGGTTAAGAAGTTAAAATACAATTTGGACACTGAAGAAAGATTACAGTGATATACTATAGTGATTCTACTGCAGTGTTTTTTGAACAAGTCTGAGCTACATATGCAGGAAGAAAACTCTTGCAGAGATAAGAAGGAAAAGGAAAAAGAGAAATTACAAATATTTTGCAGAGCTTAAACTAGCTCTGTACACCACTCTACAATAGGATGCTCTTATGATTATTGAATACTTTGATTATTGAATACTTGACTCAAACTATTTGTCTGTATTCTAGCATGAAGCTGATTGTAAAGTGGGATTTGGATTTGGGAAAAACAGTGAGATTCATAATCAAAACATATAGGCCTGAATCCCAACACCACCACTTTGGTGATGGAGGGCTCAATACCATGACCTGAGCCAAAAGCAAGAGTTGGACGCTTAAGCAACTCAGCCACCCAGGCACCCCAATCTCAATTTTTTAAAGTAAGCTTTATACCAAACATGGGGCTTGAACTCACAACCCTGAGATCAAGAGCTGAATGCTCTGTTGACTGAGCCAGCCAGGTACCACAATTCAGTATCAATTCTTACAAAATGAAAACATTCTGACTTAAAGAAAATGCAATTTATATTGAAAAAATCAGACAAATCCTGAGTAGAAAAAAATAAAAGCTAGCCAGACATATAAGTGGTCATCATGTAGAAGTAGTGCAGTTCAGGAGACCAACATCATGTTGACATCTGTAATGCTTCTATAATTTTAGAGATAGAAACATACAGACATGGAGGGGTACCTGGCTGGCTCAGTTGGTAGAGCACATAACTCTTGATCTTGGGGTCATGAGTTCAAGCCCCATGCTGGGCATGGAAATTACTTAAAAAAAAAAAAAAGAAATGTGTAGGCATGGAAAAATGGCCATTCACAGAACATATATACACCACATGCTTTAATTTTGAATGATCAATTAAGATATTGACTATCTGAAAAAAAAATATATGAGAGTAATTGTGTTGTACTAATGTAGGGTAGTGAAAATCATCCATATTGTGTGTAAGCAAAGAAGGCTGTATTATTTGTAGAAAATTTTATTTTTTATTTTTCATTTTTTAAATATATGAAATTTATTGTCAAATTGGTTTCCATACAACACCCAGGGCTCATCCCAAAAGGTGCCCTCATCAATACCCATCACCCACCCTCCCCTCCTTCCCACCCCCCATCAACCCTCAGTTTATTCTCAGTTTTTAAGTCTCTTATGCTTTGGCTCTCTCCCACTCTAACATCTTTTTTTTTTTTAATTCCCCTCCCCCATAGGTTTCTGTTAAGTTTCTCAGGATCCACATAAGAGTGAAAACATATGGTATCTGCCTTTCTCTATATGGCTTATTTCACTTAGCATCACATTCTCCAGTTCCATCCACGTTGCTACAAAGGGCCATATTTCATTCTTTCTCATTGCCACGTAGTACTCCATTGTGTATATAAACCACAATTTCTTTATCCATTCATCAGTTGATGGACATTTAGGCTCTTTCCATAATCTGGCTATTGTTGAGAGTGCTGCTATAAACATTGGGGTACAAGTGCCCCTATGCATCGGTTCTCCTCTTTCCCTTGGGTAAATTCCTAGCAGTACTATTGCTGGGTCATAGGGTAGGTCTATTTTTAATTTTCTGAGGAACCTCCACACTGTTTTCCAGAGCGGCTGCACCAATTTGCATTCCCACCAACAGTGCAAGAGGGTTCCCGTTTCTCCACATCCTCTCCAGCATCTATAGTCTCCTGATTTGTTCATTTTGGCCACTCTGACTGGTGTGAGGTGATATCTGAGTGTCATTTTGATTTGTATTTCCCTGATGAGGAGCGACGTTGAGCATTTTTTCATGTGCCTGTTGGCCATCCGGATGACTTCTTTAGAGAAGTGTCTATTCATGTTTTCTGCCCATTTCTTCACTGGGTTATTTGTTTTTCGGGTGTGGAGTTTGGGGAGCTCTGTATAGATTTTGGATACTAGCCCTTTGTCTGATATGTCATTTGCAAATATCTTTTCCCATTCTGTTGGTTGCCTTTTAGTTTTCTTGGTTGTTTCCTTTGCTGTGCTGAAACTTTTTATCTTCATAAGGTCCCAATAGTTCATTTTTGCTTTTAATTCCCTTGCCTTTGGGGATGTGTAGAGTAAGAGATTGCTACACCTGAGGTCAGAGAGGTCTTTTCCTGCTTTCTCCTCTAGGGTTTTGATGGTTTCCTGTCTCACATTCAGGTCCTTTATCCATTTTGAGTTTATTTTTGTGAATGGTGTGAGAAAGTGGTCGAGTTTCAACCTTCTGCATGTTGCTGTCCAGTTCTCCCAGCACCATTTGTTAAAGAGACTGTCTTTTTTCCATTGGATGTTCTTTCCTGCTGTGTCAAAGATGAGTTGGCCATACGTTTGTGGGTCAAGTTCTGGGGTTTCTATTCTATTCCATTGGTCTATGTGTCTGTTTTTGTGCCAATACCATGCTGTCTTGATGATTACAGCTTTGTAGTAGAGGCTAAAGTCTGGGATTGCGATGCCTCCTGCTTTGGTCTTCTTCTTCAAAATTACTTTGGCTATTCGGGGCCTTTTGTGGTTCCATATGAATTTTAGAATTGCTTGCTCTAGTTTCGAGAAGAATGCTGGTGCAATTTTGATTGGGATTGCATTGAATGTGTAGATAGCTTTGGGTAGTATTGACATTTTGACAATATTTATTCTTCCAATCCATGAGCACGGAATGACTTTCCATTTCTTTATATCTTCTTCAATGTCCTTCATAAGCTTTCTATAGTTTTCAGCATACAGATCTTTTACATCTTTGGTTAGATTTATTCCTAGGTATTTTATGCTTCTTGGTGCAATTGCGAATGGGATCAGTTTCTTTATTTGTCTTTCTGTTGCTTCATTATTAGTGTATAAGAATGCAACCGATTTCTGTACATTGATTTTGTATCCTGCAACTTTGCTGATTTCATGTATCAGTTCTAGCAGACTTTTGGTGGAGTCTGTCGGATTTTCCATGTATAGTATCATGTCATCTGCAAAAAGCAAAAGCTTGACGTCATCTTTGCCAATTTGGATGACTTTGATTCCCTTGTGTTGTCTGATTGCTGATGCTAGAACTTCCAACACTATGTTAAACAACAGTGGTGAGAGTGGGCATCCCTGTCGTGTTCCTGATCTCTGGGAAAAAGCTCTCAGTTTTTCCCCATTGAGGATGATGTTAGCTGTGGGCTTTTCATAAATGGCTTTGATGATCTTTAAGTATGTTCCTTCTATCCCGACTTTCTCAAGGGTTTTTATTAAGAAACGGTGCTGAATTTTCTCAAAGGCCTTCTCTGCATCGATTGACAGGATCATATGGTTCTTCCCTTTTCTTTTATTAATGTGATGTATCACGTTGATTGATTTGCGAATGTTGAACCAGCCCTTCATCCCAGGAATGAATCCCACTTGATCATGGTGAATTATTCTTTTTATATGCTGTTGAATTCGATTTGCTAGTATCTTATTGAGAATTTTTGCATGCATATTCATCAGGGATATTGGCCTGTAGTTCTCTTTTTTTACTGGGTCTCTGTCTGGTTTAGGAATCAAAGGAATACTGGCTTCATAGAATGAGTCTGGAACTTTTCCTTCCCTTTCTATTTCTTGGAATAGCTTGAGAAGGATAGGTATTATCTCTGCTTTAAACGTCTGGTAGAACTCCCCTGGGAAGCCATCTGGTCCTGGACTCTTATTTGTTGGGAGATTTTTGATGACTGATTCAATTTCTTCGCTGGTTATGGGTCTGTTCAAGCTTTCTATTTCCTCCTGATTGAGTTTTGGAAGAGTGTGGGTGTTTAGGAATTTGTCCATTTCTTCCAGGTTGTCCAATTCGTTGGCATATAATTTTTCATAGTATTCCCTGATAATTGTTTGTATCTCTGAGGGATTGGTTGTAATAATCCCATTTTCATTCATGATTTTATCTATTTGGGTCATCTCCCTTTTCTTTTTGAGAAGCCTGGCTAGAGGTTTGCCAATTTTATTTTTTCGAAAAACCAACTCTTGGTTTCTTTGATCTGCTCTACAGGTTTTTTTAGATTCTATAGTGTTTATTTCTGCTCTGATCTTTATTATTTCTCTTCTTCTGCTGGGTTTAGGCTGCCTTTGCTCTTCTGCTTCTATTTCCTTTAGGTGTGCTGTTAGATTTTGTATTTGGGGTTTTTCTTGTTTCTTGAGATAGGCCTGGATTGCAATGTATTTTCCTCTCAGGACTGCCTTCGCTGCATCCCAAAGCGTTTGGATTGTTGTCTTTTCTTTTTCGTTTGTTTCCATATATTTTTTGATTTCTTCTCTAATTTCCTGGTTGACCCACTCATTCTTTAGTAGGGTGTTCTTTAACCTCCATGCTTTTGGAAGTTTTCCAGACTTTTTCCTGTGGTTGATTTCAAGCTTCATAGCATTGTGGTCTGAAAGTATGCATGGTATAATTTCAAAGCTTGTATACTTATGAAGGGCTGTTTTGTGACCCAGTATATGATCTATTTTGGAGAATGTTCCATGTGCACTCGAGAAGAAAGTATATTCTGTTGCTTTGGGATGCAGAGTTCTAAATATATCTGTCAAGTCCATCTGATTCAATGTATCATTCAGGGCCCTTGTTTCTTTATTGATCGTGTGTCTAGATGATCTATACATTTCTGTAAGTGGAGTGTTAAAGTCCCCTGCAATTACCACATTCTTATCAATAAGGTTGCTTCTGTTTATGAGTAATTGTTTTATATATTTGGGGGCTCCCGTATTCGGCGCATAGACATTTATAACTGTTAGCTCTTCCTGATGGATAGACCCTGTAATTATTATATAATGCCCTTCTTCATCACTTGTTACAGCCTTTAAAGTCTGGTTTGCCTGATATAAGTATGGCTACTCCAGCTTTCTTTTGGCTTCCAGTAGCATGATAAATAGTTCTCCATCCCCTCACTCTCAATCTAAAGGTGTCCTCAGGTCTAAAATGAGTCTCTTGTAGACAGCAAACAGATGGGTCTTGTTTTTTTATCCATTCTGATACCCTATGTCTTTTGGTTGGCGCATTTAGTCCATTTACATTCAGTGTTATTATAGAAAGATACGGGTTTAGAGTCCATATGATGTCTGTATGTTTTATGCTTGTAGCGATGTCTCTGGTACTTTGTCTCACAGGATCCCCCTTAGGATCTCTTGTAGGGCTGGTTTCGTGGTGACAAATTCCTTCAGTTTTTGTTTGTTTGGGAAGACCTTTATCTCTCCTTCTATTCTAAATGACAGACTTGCTGGATAAAGGATTCTCGGCTGCATATTGTTTCTGTTTAGCACACTGAAGATATCGTGCCAATCCTTTCTGGCCTGCCAAGTTTCAAAAGAGAGATCAGTCACGAGTCTTATAGGTCTCCCTTTATATGTGAGGGCACGTTTATCCCTTGCTGCTTTCAGAATTTTCTCTTTATCCTTGTATTTTGCCAGTTTCACTATGATATGTCGTGCAGAAGATCGATTCAAGTTATGTCTGAAGGGAGTTCTCTGTGCCTTTTGCCTTTTTCCTTCCCCAGTTCAGAAAAGTTCTCAGCTATGATTTGTTCAAGTACACCTTCAGCACCTTTCCCTCTCTCTTCCTCCTCTGGGATACCAATTATGCGTATTTCTTTTTAGTGTATCACTTAGTTCTCTCATTTTCCCCTCATACTCCTGGATTTTTTTATCTCTCTTTTTCTCCGCTTCCTCTTTTTCCATGATTTTATCTTCTAGTTCACCTATTCTCTCCTCTGCCTCTTCAATCCAAGCCGTGGTCATTTCCATTTTATTTTGCATCTCGTTTAAAGCGTTTTTCAGCTCCTCGTGACTGTTCCTTAGTCCCTTGATCTCTGTAGTAAGAGATTCTCTGCTGTCCTCTATACTGTTTTCAAGCCCAGCGATTAATTTTATGACTATTATTCTAAATTCACTTTCTGTTATATTATTTAAATCCTTTTTGGTCAGTTCATTAGCTGTTGTTATTTCCTGGAGATTCTTTTGAGGGGATTTGTTCCGTTTGGTCATTTTGGATAGTCCCTGGAGTGGTGTGGACCCGCAGGGCACTTCCCCCGTGCTGTGGTGTATAACTGGAGTTGGTGGGTGGGGCCGCAGTCAGACCTGATGTCTGCCCCCAGCCCACCGCTGGGGCCACAGTCAGACTGGTGTGTGCCTTCTCTTCCCCTCTCCTAGAGGCAGGATTCACTGTGGGGTGGCGTGGCCCGTCTGGGCTACTTGCACACTGCCAAGCTTGTGGTGCTGGGGATCTGGCGTATTAGCTGGGGTGGGTAGGCAAGGTGCACGGGGGTGGGAGGGGCAGGCTTAGCTTGCTTCTCCTTAGGTGATCCACTTCAGGAGGGGCCCTGTGGCAGCGGGAGGGAGTCAGACCCGCTGCCGAAAGGGTGTCTCCGCAGAAGCAGAGCGTTGGGTGTTTGCTCGGAGCGAGCAAGTTCCCTGGCAGGAACTGGTTCCCTTTGGGATTTTGGCTGGGTGATGGGTGAGGGAGATGGCGCTGGCGAGCGCCTTTGTCCCTCACCAAACTGAGCTCTGTCGTCTGGGGGCTCAGCAACTCTCCCTCCCTTTGTCCTCCAGCCTTCCCGCTTTCTGAGCAGAGCTGTTAACTTATGACCTCCCAGATGCTAAGTCCCGCTTGCTGTCGGAACACACTCCGTCTGGCCCCTCCGCTTTTGCAAGCCAGACTCGGGGGCTCTGCTTGGCCAGCAGGCTGCCCCTCCGCCCCGGCTCCCACCCACCAGTCCGTGGAGCGCGCACCGCCTCTCCGCCCTTCCTACCCTCTTCCGTGGGCGTCTCGTCTGAGCTTGGCTCCAGAGACTCAGTTCTGCTAATCCTCTGGCGGTTTTCTGGGTTATTTAGGCAGGTGTAGGTGGAATCTAAGTGATCAGCAGGATCAGCTGGCGAGCCCAGCATCCTCCTATGCCACCATCTCCCAAAGATCCCCCTGTAGAAAAATTTAAAAACAGTAATAAAACCAACAAAAACCCGGTCTGCTTGAATTATGACCATGCTGTGTCAATTTTAAACAATGTCAGTGATAAAATACACCTCTACAGAAAAATATTTTGTCTAAGGTCTAAACAATTGATTAAATTACTGTTGAGTTTTATTAATATATATGTAAACTTCAAATGAGACCTACTCATTACTAAGCACTGTATTGTTACCTATAAACAAATACAGGGAACTCCCAATTATACTAATGGCCCTTGATGCACACAGACTCAGCTACAAGAACTCCTTCAAAAAATAAATTCAAAATGGTTTAGAATCATTGAAGCTTGCCTTCGGTACGGTTCTATGTCTCCAATCATCTGGTACAACATCTTTGTTTAAACTATAGTTTCGAAATAAATAATGACAGTGCAGTGAATGTTTCTACTTTTGAAGTGGTCTCAGTATGCCTTCTTTATTCATTTCCTATTGCTGTTGTAACAAATTACCACAAATTTAGTGGCCTAAAACTTTAAAGTGACTGCGATTTCTCTTTTGTAAATGCCAAAACTACTTTGTGCCCTTTCCCTGCCTCCAAAAGATGTCATGGACATAAATAACTGGAATGGTACCACATTCTGAATAAATCATAGATGTTTAAACACTATGTCAAGCCTGGCTTCATATCATCTTCGAAATAATTCAGAACAAAGGCTCAAATCCCAAACATCCTGACCTCTATCACAAGGCTATCACCTACTAATAGGATTCCCTTTCTTCTAGCTTCCAATAGCATGTTCTTTACTTCCTTTTCAGCCCTCATCCAAGGCATCCTTAAAGTCCACATTACTAGTGACAGCCTGTTTAAGGCAATTTTAAGGCTTTATCAGGCTCCTCAAAATTGTTCTAGCCTTCTCCCATTGCTTGATTACAAAACCATTCCCACGTTATAGGTACCTGATACTGCAGCACTCCACTTCCAGTACCAGAGTCTGTAGCAGTTTTCTACTGCTCTGTAACGAAGTACCACATAACTAGTAGCTTAACGCAACGCCCATTATGATCATACAGTCCTGTGGGTACAGCTTAACTGGGTCCTCTGCTAAGGGTCTCACAGGGTATCAGTCTGGTGTCAGCCAGGACTGCAATCTGAGACTTAAGGTCCTCTTCCAAATTCACTGGTTGTTGGTAGAATTCAGTTTCTTCTAACTAGAATGAAATTCCCATTTTCTTGCTATCAGCCTGGGAGCATTCTCAGCTCCAAGTGGCTCCCCTCAGGCCCTTGCCACATGGCCCCCTTGTCCCACAACACAGCTTTTAGCTTAAGGCCAACAGGTGAACAGATGCTGCTTATCTTAAGGGCTCACCTGATTAGGCCAGACCCACCCAGGACAATCTCCCTTTTAACTCGAAATTAAATGGTAAATTAAATGCAGTAATGAAATCCCCACATATTTACAAGGCTTGCCCACACTAACCAAAGGGAATCACACAGGGCATGTATGCCATGGGTTGAAATCTTGGGACCATCATAATTCTGCCCACTCTTTCCCCTTTGAACTTGGATGCTGCCTTGGATTCCTGACCTTACAGTGCTGCTGAAGTCTTCCGTGTTCTTATGCCCCTCCCTTTTCCCAGTTTGTATGTCCTAGTCCTTGGACTGATGAGCAACTTGGAAAAGACCACCATAGGCAGGATTGTAGGCAGCCAACAATCTTTATTCTTCCCCAGTCCCTTAGGCAATGTGTGTGGACATATGTTCGTGGATATTTAAGAATGAATGAACTAGAGGGGCGCCTGGGTGGCTCAGTCGGTTAAGCGTCCAACTTCAGCTCAGGTCACAATCGCACAGTCTGTGAGTTCGAGCCCCGCGTCGGGCTCTGGGCTGATGGCTCAGAGCCTGGAGCCTGCTTCCGATTCTGTGTCTCCCTCTCTCTCTGCCCCTCCCCCATTCATGCTCTGTCTGTCTCAAAAATAAATAAAAACGTTAACAAAAATTTTTTTAAAAATTAAAAAAAAGAATGAATGAACTAGAGAAAGTCAATATAGCAAAAAAGTTCTTAATTTCAAAAAGTCTGTCTAGTATGAAGTATTTAACACTCTCCTACCCATTTAAAAACATATTTCTCATAAAATGAAGTCTAAACAGATGTTTTAAATATTTTTAAGAATTGGCTAAAGAGAATTCATAGAGAAACCTATGTGCTTCATGCACGACTGTTGCTACTAGCTGTATGTATCTCTAGTTCAGCTCTTGCCTAGAAAAGAATTTATCAATTAAGTTTAACTTTTATTTTTCTTCTATGTCCACTGGGGGGAAAAAGCCTCATTTTCCCCACTTCTTTGCTCTGATAAATCCTTTCTTCAATGATCATGCTGTGGTTAGTTTTAAAAGTATTTATTTACTGTTTGTACTGTAAACATTGTGGCTTCCTCTAAATAGTTTTGGCATCAAGGTCAGTAGGTCTATGGGGACATGCACAAACTTTATACATATATAAAGATAACTGAAACATGCACTCTTAAAAGTCATTAGATGAGAAGAAACCCCCTTCCCAATCTATATAAAATCAACTGGTCTATTTTTTGAGTCTGACAAAATATTTAAAAATGTTCATTTTTACATTTATATATAGTGTATAAATGTATGTTATTGTTCTTAGCATTATAAAAGGGAAGTCACTCTACCAGGCTTTATATTAATTATTATTTTGAGCTAGCTTTCAGGTAACAACTTGGGTACCAGAAGAGAAGCAGGTACTGAAGCAGGTCCAGTCCTCTTATGTGAACTGGGCCACATTCACTAGTCTGTTAGGCTCAGGCCCCTGCTTTTATCACCATAGAATATTTATCAAATATTTTGTGAGATATATCAAAGAAAATAAGAAAGCTATACTTAAATACCAAGAGTCAACTCTTATATACGAACTTCTAATCCCCAAACCATATACAGGGCACCTGAGTGGCTCAGTAGGTTAAGAGTCTAGCTCTTGATTTCTGCTCAGGTCATAATCTTATGTTCATGTGATTAAGCCCCATACTAGGCTCCACGCGGACAGTGGAGCCTGCTTGGGGTTCTCTTTCTCTCTCTCTCTCTGCCCCTCCCTCACTCATGTAAGTGAGCACTCTGTCTCTCTCTCTCTCAAAATAAATAAACTTTAAAAAAAGTCATATACAACTTAACAGGTTTGAGAAACGTTCACTATAGGAAACAATGATAAGCATTTAAAAACAGGCATAAATCATTTTATATGACACGATAAAGAGGTTATATACTTGAAAAAAATCTGAAGTGTCAAATAATTTGAAATATCTTTTAAAAGTCAATCACAGATATAGTCATAAGAACCAAAAGAAATTTATTTATAAAATTTCTTACTTGACCAGTGGTGAGAACTATGAAATACTATACCAAGCAACAATCAACTGAGACCCCACTTATAGTCTTTAAGCCAGTTCATACAAGAGAACAACCAAAGTAGCTCTTGATTATTAGGCTAGAAAGATGTCCTTCTGCATGTCTTTCAATTGTGCAATGACATATATTTAACCACAGGGGTCTGTGCGGCCAGTATCCTGGTATCTATAGACTTAGTTGAGTCACAGCTTCTAGGGGGCTATTCCTTGTCTAGCTTACATAGCTGTTTCACTACTCTTGTTGATTTCTTTGTTGGCTTCTTTCTCTTTTTCTTCTCCTTTGTTGGTTTTCACTTTTTCTCCTTCTCTTTTGGCTCCTTTCTCTTCTGCTCTTCCACTGTCAGCTTTCTCTCTTCCATGGTTGCCTTCTTTCTCTACTTCTTTGTCATGAACACTGATGTAAACTGCTTTGTTATAGCCTTCCCGGTTCCGAGCAATTTCAATGGCAAAAAATTGTATCCTGGGGGCTGAAAGGTGAATAGAATTGATTATTGGTCATAGTCACAGTTACTTCTCTAAACCTACTGGAAATCTACCAAAAAAGCTGAACTAACATTCAAAGTATTCCAGAACAGTCATAAACTTGAGAGATGTGGAATTCTAATCTTGTTAAATGAGGCAGAAAATACTCAACTATCTTATCTCAGTCACTCAACAAACAGTAACATGATCTTTAAATATATAACAAATAAAATGATCCCCAAATTATTCATGTCATTAATTCTTTGGTAAAACCAGATCCCTCACTTTCTTTATACAGAAACAATTATAGAGGCAAGAATCTCACCAAAGATGGTGTTTTCCTCAGTGTAGCCCTGAGAACAATCCAGTCGCAGCAAAGTACCATAGTTGAAGTCTTCTACAATTCCATCAAACTTCAAGCAAAATGGCCTCCACTTCTATAAAGGCAAAAAAGATGCCCTAGATGACAAATGCAGGAGGCTGGTGAAGTCAGGCCAGGGAAAGGGATTCCACTTGCTCAGTAAGGAAAATAGCCATAGGGAAAGAGACTATGACTGAGCTGATTTCTAGTTTCACTAGCATTGAGTTTCTGTGCTAACTATTGTCTTTAGACTGGTATTTCCCAACACGAACAATATTTTAACTTGACAAAAATATTTAAATCCTTGACTACAGAATTAAAATTTGATTTAATTTTTTTTTTTAATTTTATGTTTTGAGAGAGACAGAGCACAAGTGGGGGAGGGGCAGAGAGAGAGGGAGACACAGAATCTGAAGCAGGCTCCAGGTGCCAAGCTGTCAGCACAAAGCCTGCTACAGGGCTCAAGTTCACAAACCCGAATTCATGAACTGTAAGATCATGACCTGTGCCGAAGACAGATGCTTAACCCACTGAGCCACCCAGGCACCCCTAAAATTTGATTTCTTAAACATATTGTTTTGCTTTTAAGTTATTGTTAACTCAGCCCAAAATAGCTATTCATCTCCACTGAAGCACAAATGAGACCAAGGTGGCAGGAATGTGGCACAAATTCACAAAGTTAAATTTTAAGAAAGAAGTCCATTCGCTAGAGGCAATTTTCCAAAGATCAGTAACAACCCGCTAAGAGTTAAATGTTTACATTTTTCATAAGACAAGGACCTACCCTCAGGGAAATATTTCCCCCACTATAATAGTTTTAGCACACTGTAAAAGTATAAGATAATCAGGTAAGTAATGTGAAACCTAAGTTTTACAATTACCCATGGCCCACAATAATGTGAACTTAAATCCAGATAATTCAACACCTCTCTGTACCCTATTTGCCAATCGTCCATCCAAGCCTTCTGGCTAAACTACTAACATAAGTAAATTTGTTTCTCCTCCCCTGAAAAGGCTGGGTAGAAAGGGATGAAATGTGAAAGAAAGAAAGAAAGAAAGAAAGAAAGAAAGAAAGAAAGAAAAAAGAAAAAGAGATCCAGTGAACATGAAAAACTCATAAACCAGGAAAATGTTTATTTTGTTTTATAACTTACTTATTAGTTGATTATAACTACATAAAAGCCCTGGTTCTTTACATATTTCCTTAAAACAGACAGGAAAAAGTTTAAATGTATAAAAATGTATTTACAAGCAATAACTGTTGGTCAGATTATAGGTAATATTTAAGACAGAGAAATCTTACCTCTTTAGCTGATTCTGATTTGAGCTCTTCTGGGTCCAACACATCTATCCTGAGTTTCTCAAAATTTTTTCGAAACTCAGAATAGATTTGGTCATCCACTTTGGTGAGTTTCAGGAACTGTGGGTCAACTGATGAAATGAGCTGCCAGACATAAGACAACATACAGATGCTAATCTCTAATTTGCTACACTTCTTTCCTCCTTCCCCAGAAAATCCTTATGGTTCTAAGGGCAGAAGACTTTATTAGGAAGTACAGACAGACTAGGTCCCAGTTGAAATCATGACATAGTTTTCAATGGCCATGATCTAATACAGTCCTTTACACCATTTAAAACTTTTTGGTCCTAGTACTGCCTGAATAATGCCCTCTATGAATTGTTCATTCAGTCATCAAACATTTATTAACTGCTTACTATGGGCTAAGAATTCTTTTGCCAGTTAGCAGCAGAAAACTGGGCAAAGAAATGCAAGTCCTCATTGTCAAAACAAAATTCACTTCCACCCCCCTGTTTTCTGTGGATAAGATCTTACAGTAATAAAAATGATCTCCAAAATACAAATGCTTAACTTGCTGAGCACAGTCATTAGCAAAGAACCATACACTACAATTACATGTTTAATTCTGCTTAATAATGAAGACAGACAACTCACCTTGTAGTAGACTTCGGCATGCTGCATTGCTTTCATGGCCCAAGCCATCTCAATATCAGGCTGCAAAGGAGTGAAGAATGAATGCCAGGTCAGAATCTCCAAATCCTGCTACTAGAGAACAAATTAAGGATGTCTGTAGAGGTCTAGTTAATGCTCAATAACACTACCAAATGTGGTGTTACTGTCAAAGGATAAAAACTGAACTAATGGGTCTGGACAGTATAAAACTTTTGTCCTTATGAAGGAAACTACCTACCAAAAGAAGCTACCTACAGAGTCTAATCAACAGCAAAAGCCACTGGCTCTTTTCCCAGCAGCTAGTGAAAGCATAGGAGACTACATATAGTGGTAGATAAATTGCCTTCTCAGGACTGAGTTAAAGCACTGTAAAACTGACTGAAATAATATACTCACATACAATACTGAGTTGTTGGGAGTACAAAGTAAGATAATGGAAGTGAAATATTCTTCACTTTTAATAGTGTAGCATGTTATAAATATCATTTGTGCTTATCAGATAGCCAATTCCCCATCCTATAACACTTAAAAATGAATCAGTATTGTGAAGCCAGCTAGGTTATAAATAAGCCTTACCAAGTACCCACCACCTGTTCCATTAAAATCTCCCACTCCAGCTAGATGGATCTGTTTCACTGAACCCAGAAGAGCCACTTGCATTTTTGCCTCCACACCTTACACCAGGTCCTTTTCCCAACTGCCAACCCATGTACTTTATCCATCTATACTTTGAGGATCCAGCTAGAGATTCACTTTCTTAGTGAAGTCTTAAGACCTCTACTGTCTCAGTTTTAAGGGGTTTCTTTTGGGCTAAACTCCTTTAGATCTTATATCCTAATCTAGTATACATCAGTGATATTTTTATTTGAGTGTTACTATATTTTCATGTCCAGGTGTCTTGTATCTCAAAAATATCATGTGCTTTCTCTGTAAGAATCTAAACTAGACACACCATAAGTCAGTGCCCTTTTACTGCATAAGATTATCACTCAGGAACTTTAAAAATTAGTGATTCCACAATCTTATCCCCCTCCCAAATATTTTCATTTAATTGGTATATATTGCGACCTGGACAACAGAACATATAAAAGCTTCTCAGGTGGTACTATTGCAGCAAAGTTTGGGAACAATTTCCATTGGCATTTGGCATGTGTTTGTGGATCAAAAAGATTAGAATTAATAAAAAAGTGTGGTCTCTGGCCGGCAAGGAGAGGGTTCACAGAAGATATCAGGTCAGGGGGTTACAATTTTCGTGTTAGGCCCTGCAGACATCCCAGGGTAGTTGGGTGAGTGGAAGCTGGGGGTGAGTCATACTCACATCGTTGCCATAAGACTCAGCTGGGAGAGAAAGAGCATGTGCCACAGACACCAGTTCCCCGGAAACCTGGGAAGGGAAAAATAAGAGGGGAGTCATGTTCAATGCTCGACCCGGCTCGAATTCCCCACCCACCCCAGAGCAGCGTCTCACCGGCTCAGCAGTCACACCAGTCGCCTCCATGTTGCACACACAGAGCAAGCACCCGTTTCCCGGAAATGACTATATGTGTGCTCTTTCTGCAGTTGGTTGGAAAAGGAGGGCCGGGCCAGACTGGCTCTCTTCCGGCTGTGCCTGCATGCAATCTCCCTCGCCTGGAGGAGGGTGGAGGCGGAGTCACTGGCCCCGCCTCCGATGTGCTGCCCGGGCTCAAAAGGGTGTGGCTTTGTTGCACAGTCTGAGATGCTTGAGGGGGTCTCAGGTAGCTGAACGCTCATTAATATCACTGGTGATCAAGCGAAAAGCCTGAGTTAAAGCTTTCGCGTGCCCAACGCGCTGAGTGACCAGCAGAGATTTGGATTCACACTCTCCTTTTGTGCAAGCAGGTGCATACACCCATAGAGCACACACACCTCCAATACTCCACCTTGGGAGTAAATTACAAACAAGCATGGTGCTAGGGAATAGAATGAAGGGATAAAGAAGTTAGTCCCTGTTTTGGAAGAAGTACATACAGTGAGAGGGAATCTAAAGTAGTTGTCAAGAAATACCTTTATGAATGTGGAACAGAAATAGAGGATAAATACACTGAATCATAAAGGGCAACCAGCAAAGGAGGCCAAACAGGCAAGGAAGGACACGACAGGGAGAGAGAATTGCATGTGAAAAGGAACTTAAGAACTAAAACCAACAGGACTTTATCGCAAATGTAAAAAAAAAAAAAAAAAAAAAAAAAAAAAAAAAAAAAAAAAAAAAAAAAAAAGCTGCAGTAAAAGAGTAGTCATTTATAATCTTAAGGGAAAAGTTGGCTTTTCAATGCTGAATATTAAGGATTTCAGACTTTAACCAAAAGGAATGGTAGGCTAATAAATATCTTTAAATAGACAGTCTCGTGAGGAAAAATAAGTTCTAAGAAGATCATTAAAAGAAAATGTGGAAGATAACTTTGAAGAAGGCAATTTTGCAGGCACAAAGAACAAACTAAACGCACAGGATGATGGACCCTTAAGCAAAGGCAATAACAGTTAAGACGGATTCTGAGACTTAACAAGGGAAATAGAATCAGTAGAACTTATGGACTAATTGGGTATGGGGGATAAAGAAGAATCAGGATTCCAGTGTGAGTCCCAGATTTCAAAACGGGAGTTGGGAATGCATGCATTGAGCTAAAAAACACAAGAGAAGGGATGATGAGCTTAATTTGAGGAGTTGAGTTTGAAGAGCCTATGGGACATTCAGATAGAATTGAGTAGTTAGAGAGGAATGTGATCAGAGATATAAATCATATAGCTGTTTCTTTAGGTTTAATTGAGCCGTTCAGAGGAAACTATGAAGAGCTGTAAAGACACAAAGAGCGGCAGGCCAAAGAAAGAACAATTTATGAAGAAGAAAAAGGCAGGGGAAATAAAAGAGTAAAAGAGAGAGAGAGGGAGAGAGAGTCGTCAGTGAGACATCAGCAAAGAACCAAAGGAGAGTCTCACAAAAGCAAATGGGTGAGAGAACCTCCAGGAAGAAATGAATAGTATCCAACACCCTGGGTTGAGTACACTAAGCCCACAAATATTGAGAGGTCATTGACAACCTTAGCAGGAACAGTTTTTAGTGGAATGGTCAGGGCAGAAGTCAGATGGTAGTGGGTTGAGAAGGGAGTGGGAGTTAAAGAAGAGATGACAATGACCATAGAAAGTTCTTCCAAAGAGTTAAAGCTAGAAAGAGACATGAGGTCCAGGGACTTTTCAAAGTTGTGGTGAAGTACACACAACAGAAAAATTTACCCTCTTAACCATTTCTAAGTATACAGTTCAATAGGGTTAATTAAGTATATCCGCACTTCTGTGCAACAGAACTAGCCCCTCTTGCAAAATGGAAATGCTACAGCCCGTTAAAGCAACAACTTCCCATTTCCCCTGCCCCCCAGCCCCTGGCAAGCACTATACTACTTTCTGTTTCTAAGAATGTGACTACCTTAGATACCTCATATAAGTGCAATCATATAGTATTTGTCTTTTTTGTGACTGGCTCATTTCACTTAGTATAAAGTCCTCAAGGTTTGCCCATGTTGTTGCCATGCGACAGTATTTCCTTTGTTTTTAAGACTGAATAATATTCCATTGTATGTATATACCACATTTGGTTTATCCATTCACCCATCCATGAGTATTTGGGTTGCTTCCACCTTTTGGCTATTGTGAGTAATGTTGCTATGAGCATGGATGTGAAAATGTCACTTTGGGATGATGCTTTCACTTCTTTTGGATTTATACCCAGAAGTGAAATTACTGGATCATGTGGTAATTGTATTTTTAATGTTTTGAAGAACCTCAGGGGCTTTTTAAATTATTATTTTAGGTTTAGAAAGACTTACATGTGCTGGGGAATTGGCCTTATACAAAAGACTTCCCTGGAGGGTGAGCTAGGTATCTCCAGAGAAACTGAATGAAGACAGGTAGTAAAAACAGGAGATTGAGGTGTTCCTTCCAGAAGCTTCCTGTTTTGTCTATGAAGCATGAGAAGGCAGCTGAGAGCAAGAGGGAATGTGTTAAAGTCTTGTCTTGAGAAGAATGTCTTAGAAGTCCTGCATAGCAGCTCACAGGAAAGGGCAGACCACTCTAACAGGGAGATGGAGGGACATTCTCAGGGAACAGCTAAAACTAGAGGACATGATTCTGCAAGAATAGCAGTCTGTGTTTAACCCAGAGGTTCAACTGTAAGATGGGTCACACACATGGATGCTGAATGTTTGTGAATGTGGAGGTCTGACCAGGAGGTCAATAGACAACAGTAAAATGGAGGGTTAGACTCAAGATGATGGCCAAATATGTGCATAACAAGTGAATATGAATAGAATTTTAGGAAACACAACTGGCCTTTTACCTGAGGAAGCATTTAGGTAATTTGCTTTATCTAATGTTTTGGGCAGATTAATTGCCTTTTATTTATAAAACAGAAAAGTTATTATGATGTATAGTATAGGCACAGTTTGTTAGGATTATTTTACTTTTTTTTTTTTTTTTTTTTTTTTTTTTTTTTTTTTTTTTTTTTTTTTTTTTTTTTTTTACATCGGGGAACTTAACTTCTCGCCGCTCAAGTATTCACAGCCTTAGATACTTGCAGAGACCAGAAACCGGGGAACTCACAAGATTGGAAAAGCCAAATGCTCTGTACCCGCAAACAGCAGGAGATGTAACTGTCACCCAGAGTCTTTCCCATTGCCAGGCCAGGCAGAAATATCAAAATAAGCATTGGCCTTTGCACTCACACCTATGGTTTCAGATGGACTCAAGGTAGCGGCTATTGAAATAAGGGAAAGAGGAGTGGGCCAGTAACAAAAGACAGTTCATAAAAGGGGAGAGTTGATGGACTTTCAGAACCGTATCGAAGAAAGGCCCTTTGGTGTGGGGCAAGAAAATTGGAGATGAAAGTTCAACTGGGATGATTCTTTTCTGGAAGCGCACCACTGAGTTGACCTTTGGCAGGTAATGTGGACATGCCACGGATGGAGCCAAAGGCATCACCAGTCCTGACTAAGGTGCTGAAGTATCTGTAATGCCAGGGATAAAGTGGGGAGGGGGGAGAAAATGAAACCTAGAATTGCTGGAGCTAGGGAGCCATAGGGTGGCAGAAGGAATCTTACATGTAAGGAAGGCATCTTCCATTATCAAATATGTTTGTCATTGGCAAGGGTGAGTGCTGCTATTTGCAGGCGGTAAAGTCATGTAGATCCTCCTTAAAATATGGATCACATGGTCTTGGTGGCTGTCAGACTATATGGGAAGACAAACTTGAGGGACCTCGAAAATGGTCATTAAAATTTGGGATGAAAAATAGGACTATGGTCTGAAACCATGTAAGTTAGTCTACTATGAAAATGTAAAATCTGGAAAATACAAGTGTTTTCTGTGACAGGTGTGGTTCATGATACCTACAGAGGTTGGCTTGTGGCCATCTTATGGAGAGTGTGTTTCATGCAGAAACAGGGTGTTAGAGATGACATCTTGAGTGATTGCGTCCGCAGGGTGTGTTCTATGGTCAGGAGGGAGTGCAACAATGACCCCGGGATGCCATCCCAAATTGGAACTTGTCCCAGAAACCTCATTGTAACATAGCCCCAAAATACATACAGCAAAAATTGAAAGAATTGAAAGTAGGTATGGGCAAATCCAGTTAAAAAAAAAAACAACAACAAAACACGTCTCTCAGCAATTGACTGCTCAAACAGCCAACAACTTAATAAGAATTTAGAAGTTTTGAAGATGTGAACAAACTTGACTGAATGGATAAATCCTGAGCCCCAAACCCAACAATTATATAATACACATTATTTATTGCCAAGCATCCATGCAACATGTATAATAAATATATTGTAACATGTGACAAAGTAAATGTCAAAAAAAAAAAAAAGTGACAGCGTCCAATTCACTCAGACAGGCTAGAAGCTATAATTTGTATGAGGTAGGGTGTCCTGGGGCAGTGAGGTCGGTGAGATATTAAGCACAAATCGAGCAGTAAAATAGGCAGATGGTATTCAGGGGTGTGGTTCTTATGGACTGTTTAGCTATTGGACTATAGACAGGGAAGCAAATTCGATTGGCCTTGAAACTTTGTGACTAAAAGCTGGGAGGAAAAACAACTGGGGCTATGGTCAGAAATCATGTGAGAGTATTCCATGAAAACAGAAAGCCTGATTTACAAAATGTAACAGCGGCCAGGTCTAGGAGATGGCTTGCGCCATCTTGCTGAAGCTGTTGCATGTGAGTGTGGTGATCATATATTCCAGGACTGTTTTGTGGTCAGGAGGAAGTACAACAGTCCCTTAAGATGCCATTCTGGCCATCTGACACAGTTGTTACATCTGACACAGGTGACACAATGCACTGTGTTCCTTTTGATGTAGAGCCTCACAAGTCCCTGAAAATCTTGCTCTGTCTTGGGGTCCAGTGGCCAGGAAGGGTTGACATCATGATACCACCACAACTGATACCACCAAATACCTCTCCCTTACTGAAAGAAAGGCAGGGCCATTCACTAGTCTCCATAAATCCCTCTCAGCTTTGTGTCATGTCCACAATCTCACCTCCATCCTGCCCCCTTACTATCAAAAGTAGCTCTAGTGTCGCCAGGGGTGCTGTGATAAAATAATGATGCCAGGCTGGCCATGGACCCCAGCTACTGCTCTTTTGTAACTGACGAATAGATTTGCTTCTCAGGAAGGAAAACTCAAGAAACACCATTTAACATCCATAATACCAACTAGCGATAAACTTAGACCTTAAATTCAAGTCTTAACCCTCCATCTACTGTTTTTGTACAAAAACAGAGGTCTCTCTCCCTCTTTCTCTTTTTACAAATATTAAATGGGAAGAAAAACACTTAACTTGTAGAGTTATTCTGACATCAATGATGTAGTATGAAACCTAATTTAGGAGAGCTGCCCAATTTATGAAAACTATACTTTTGCTTGCCATTAATCAGTAGCTGTATAAAGAAAGGAAGGGCTACTCCCTATTGCCACCTTCAGCACACCTGGAAGTCAGAAGGCCCTCATGATCCATGAATACTATACCAGGGACCATGACACAATTCAGGTTCCTTGTCTAGAAAAAAAAAAGTGACAAATTAAAAGTGAAACTGACACGTCGACAAATATTTGATCATTCTACCCTAAAGAAACGCTGGCTCATTTGAGTTATGAACCTGTTTTGCAGAAGTTGACCAACCACCTAGGAGACTAGCTAAGATGGAAGCAAACCGGGAAGAATTCTTGCAGCTGTGTGGAAGGGGCCAAGAGTGAATGAAAGTAACCTCTGTGATGACACACTCCATGATCTCTCCCGTTCATCATGCTTAGGCCACCATTTTCTGAACATGTGTCCCATGAAGAAGCATGATTCCTGAATGCACATGCCCCTATGTGCAGTCAGCATATTCCATTCAACCCTACAGACCCCTTGACATCCTGACCCCTTATCCTTAAATACACCCAACCCCAACCCTTCAGGGAGGCGGATATGAGAAATGTTCTCCTGTCTCCTTGCTTGGCGCCCTGCAACAAAACCATTTTCCCCGCCCAAAAGCTGGTGTCAGTACTTGGCTTGTTGAGCCTCTGGCCATGCCAGTATGGAACCTGCAGAATATGGGGTGGGTCCCGTCAACAGAATTCACAGGTAAAATCTGCAAACTCTAGGGCAACTGGCAGGCAAAGCCGGCCCTTCAGACCTATGCATAGTTAGGAAGCATGTAGGTCTGGAGTGGCAACACTTCTCCTGGGTAGGTTTTGGGGATTCAGAACTTCTAATACTTTGAGAGACAGGCAAGACAGTCCAGTGAGTCGCAGTATAAGGTATCTATTCCTAAAAGGAATGACTTTCATATTCATACTCTTTTACTTCTCACTTCTACTGTCCCTGGTGTGTCAGGGGATTGTGTTACATACAGTATGATAGGCAGACTGTGCCCCATAAAGCAGACTGGAGACTGAGAATAGAGGGCTCCCATTATAGGGATGGATGCTATTTTGCCATCCTACCTAAGATGTATGCTTATCTGAGTGTGCAGACCCTGGCTGGGTTTATTTTGCAAAGGGTGTTTGTCGGTATTATGAGAGCTTCCCTTCTTGGTATCCCACCTTCAACGTGGCATCATGTCTTTGCCCTTAGTGGGGTTTGCATTCCATTTAGGTTTTGTTTTATCTCCCTTTTGTGTTCCTAATGTCTTACATGTAGTATATACCTCATGAAATTTTCCGTTCAATCTCCAATATTTGTTGATAACCTACTCAGAGATGTGCCCATATGTGGCTAAGCCCGAGGTATATAATAATGGATAATGCACAGTACCTTCTTACAAGGCACTCATCCTAGTGAGAGATATTGTTACATTAAAACTGATCATTGGGGCGCCTGGGTGGCTCAGTCGGTTGAGCGTCTGGCTTCAGCTCGGGCCATGATCTCACGGGTCGTGGGTTCGGGCCCCGCATCCAACTCTGTGCTGATAGCCTGGAGCCTGCCTCGGATTCTGTGTCTCCCCCTCTCTTTGCCCTTCCCCTGCTCGTGCTCTGTCTCTTTCTGTCTCTCAAAAAATGAATAAACGTTAAAAAATTTTAAAAAATAACCTGATCATTAAAAAAAGGTAGCATTAAAAAAGAGATAGTAATAATTGGAATGATAGAGATTCCAAGGAGTAATATAGTGGCTGGCATATATTAGAGAATTTCCATGATTTTTTAAAATTTTAATCCAAGTTAGTTAACTATAGTGTAGTACTGGTTTCAGGAGTAGAATTTAGTGTTTCATCACTTACATATAACACCCAGTGCTCATCCCAACAAGTGCCCTCCTTAATGCCCATCACCCATTTAGCCCATCCCCCTACCCACTTCCCCTCCAGCAACTCTCAGTTTGTTCTCTGTATTTAAGAGTTTCTTATGGTTTGTCTCCCTCTCTGTTTTTATCTTATTTTTCCTTCCCTTCCCCTATGTTCATCTGTTTTTTTTTTTTATTTTTGAAAGTGTTTATTTTTGAGAGAGAGAGAAGAGACAGAGTGCAAGCGGGAGAGGGGCAGAGAGAGAGGGACACACAGAACCCGAAGCAGGCTCCAGGCTCTGAGCTGTCAGCACAGAGCCCGACACGGGGCTCGGGGCTCGGGGCTCGAACCCACAGACTGTGAGATCATGACCCCAGCCAAAGTCAGACGCTTAACCGACTGAGCCACCCAGGTGCCCCTGTTGTTGTTGTTGTCGTTGTTGTTGTTGTTGTTTTAATTCCACATATGAGTGAAATCACATGATAGTTGTCTTTCTCTGACTTATTTTGCTTAGCATAATACACTCTAGTTCCACCCACGCTGTTGCAAATGGCAAGATTCCGTGCGTTTTGATCACCGAGTAATATTCTATTGTATATCTATACCACATCTTCTGTATCCATCCATCAGTCGATGGGCATTTGGCTCTTTCCATAATTTGGGTATAGTTGATAGCGCTGCTCTAAACATTGCGGTGCATGTGCCCCTTCAAATCAGCATTTTTTGTATCCTTTGGATAAATACCTAGTAGTGTAATTGCTGGGTCATAGGGTAGTTCTATTTTTAATATGTTGAGGAACCTCCTACTGTTCTCCAGAGTGGCTGCATCAGTTTGCATTCCCACTAACAGTGCAAAAGTGTTCCCCTTTCAGAGGAGTTCCGTGATTATTTGTTGGATGAATGGATCAATGAAAATACATCCAGGGAATTATGGGAAGACAGAGAAGGGTGCTAAGCTATCTTTGGGGGATGGTGGAATCTGCACAACTGAAGTGAACACATTTTGGGCTAAGGTTGGAAGGAAGCTTCTGATGCAGTGAGTTTCCAAGAAAATTCTGGGAATTTTGATTTAATGTTGTTCATGAGTAAGGGTAAGGAAATAATCATTCTGTTAACTGCTGAGTCTGGATCATATGGGACTCAGACTGTGCCACACCAGTTGGGGTGTTTTGTTTTTTTTTGTTTTTGTTTTTGTTTTTTTTTTGTTTTTTTTGTGTGTGTGTGTGTGTGTGTGTGTGTAGATGTTTAAGAGAGAAGGCCTCCCTAGGCACACCAAGCAAGGGTAATTCAAAGTGATTTGAAATCAGGCCAGACTTAAAATCACTTCCTCTCCTCTTCAGTCTCCGGGACGTGATGATTTATAGTTAAAGCAAAGTATGTCATCTTTTATTTGAGAGACACTTGAATTTTATTATCTTTGTGACCTTACGCAGGTTTCTGGAGCTTACTGAGCCTTGGTTTCCTCACTTCAAAAGTGGAAGTTATAGCCACACTTGCCTCGCTTGGTTATTTTAACGATGGCATTATGCAATAAGTGGACATGTGAGCTCTTAGCACAAGGCCTTGGAGCCTAGTAAATGCTCAGTAAATTCTAGATCATTCAGAATGCTATGGGCTTTCCAGACATAGCTCAGACTGAGGCTCTGAGATTATTTTCGGCAAGGGTTCCTTTGTCCCACATCTGCTAAGGGAGAGGGAGGCCTGGGGCAATGAGGGGAGAAATAGGCATAAGTTAGTCATGGTACTTATGGCTTCAGCTGCAACTTCCTGGTGCTATGTTGAACTAGGGCTGTCACATTGGTTGGGCATAGACCCCAGTCATGTCCGTGTTGCTGCAGTGGGTCATAACTTTTCCTCAAGGGAAGCTCTGAAAGCTTCACTAAGCAAGCACAATACCAGAATGTTATCATCAGGACTTTGGGCGTTAGAGGCAGCAGCCCTGGGTTTCAAGAAGAAACATGAACTAAGCCCATGGCTGGTCTCTATGCATAGTCACTTTTGTCTCTTCCCCTTCTTTCCTTCCTTTGTCTTTATTCTCTGCGTGTCTCTGTCTCTCTGTTTCTCTCTCCCTCCTTCCTGCCTCTCTCCTCTCCTCTCCTCTCCCTCTGCTCCTTCTTTCTTTTTTGCTTTCTTATAACCACAGGACATTTTTATAGAAACATAAAACAGTTTTTAATGTTATTAACACTTGATAATCCAAGCCCCATCTCTAAATTTTCTCAGCTAGCAATGTGGAAAATGTTTTTATTTCAGTTGTTTTTCTTTACCCCCTAATTGATCGCAACAATTTGGTCATTTAGAACTTGGATCAATTCTTCACAGAGTCCTCTGAAGCCTTTCCCATGCCCATATTTCAGATCTCCTTTGTCATTCCATTCCATTCCATTCCATTCCATTCCATTCCTGGGTGGAGTACGGAGTCATATGTCAGAATATGCCATTAAGCCTGTCCCATGTCCAAGCCTGGTGATGACCTTGGTGGCCATCACACACCCTAGCCGGGGCTGCTGAATATGTTGATGCAGAGCTCAGTGGAGTTCTGGAGCATCCAGAGAAGAGGCAGGGATGAGACCGGTGATGAGCCTGTTTGGCTGCCCTGGTGTTAACCCTGTTTTTATTCAGCCACATCTACAAAAGATCCCAGGGCTCTGGACCCAAGTATCCCCAGCACATTTCTCTGAGAGTGGCTCCTGTGGTGCCTGGCGGCACAGGAGCATCCTTTGTTCTGACCACAGGCCCACCAGTTGCATATGGTGATCACCCACCATGAAAGGGAGCCATTTGGCCTGTGCTGAGTGATTTTCACTGCTTCCTCACTCTTATAGAAACAACTCTTTCAGTTTTTAGTCTCAGCCCCTCATTGGATTCAGTGTCTATCCTATGGGAACTGGGCCAGGAGACAAACCTGAGTAAGGGATATCACCACTCCCCTCAAACAGCCATAGTGCTATTAGGGGGCCAAACTGGGCTTCCTGGTTCTTTCTTCCTTAGGATGTCATTTCCTAGTATCCTTTTCTGTCCCTAAATCAAATAGTCCTCTGATAGAAAAGAAATGCTATCTCGCTGTGAGTAAAATTATTTTATTGCCTAACCAAGAAACAGACTCTTAACTAGAGAGAACAAACTGATGGTTACCAGAAGGGAGGTGAGTGGAGGGATGGGTTAAATAGGTGATGGGGATTAAGGAGGGCACAGGTTGTGATGAGCACTGGGTGTTGTATGGAAGTGTTCAATCACACAATATTGGACACTCGAAATTAATATTACACCGTATGTTCACTAACCAGAATTTAAGTAAAAAATTAATATATATATATATATATATATATATATATATATATATATATATATATATATATATTATTGTCTGACTCATGTTGAGGTTGAGCATCGTTTTTCATGAAGGATGGGGTGTGTGGGCAGGGGGCAGGAAGGCCATTTCTGCAGGTCATCACACATGCTCAGCAATGTCTGGAATGCAGCAAGGGACACCACTGAATCTCATGGTAGTAGTTTATATGCCACATTACCATACTCCCATAGAAAAGAGACCAGGGGAATAAATTCAGAACTAAGAGTGATTATTGGTTGTAGAATTATGGTTGATTTTTAAATTCATTGTGGTAACTTTCCTCAGCTTTCCAAGTTTTCTCTGGTGAGCATGTCAAGTCTATATGGTGGGTTAAACACAAGAACAAGATCTGGAACAAAGGGCTGGCAGTGCTGGTCAGAGGAGACTGAGTGAACTGGCTCCAGAGGCATTGCCTGAGGCCACTCCCTGAGGTGAAAGGAAGCGAGAAAGAGAAGCCTTCTGGTCCTTGACCCTGAACCATCAGGTTCATGACCCTCATTCATGACCCTCAAACTATTTGTGTCCCATTGGCTTCCCTGTACACCTCCACATTGATGAAACCCCATACCACAGATACCAGAGGACTGGATCTCCAAGGGTTCACTTGTTAGAATGTTTTGACCTAAACAGAGCACTTTCCAAGTGGCTCTGGGGATCAGTCCCTTTGACAGGATCCTTCTAGGTGAAGAAGGCTTGGAGGTGCCACAGTGCCACGGAAAGTCTAGCCTCTCTTGTATTTCATATTCCACTTCCCCATCCTGGGTTAGCAGTGCAGGCTGTGTGAAATAATCCCAGTAGGGAGGGGACAGTCATACTGGATAGTCTGGAGAAGGCAGCCTTGGAAGTTTGGTGGGTTCCCATGGATAGAGAAAGCCAGAGACAAATGACCATTAGGATGATGAGTGCTGTTTTCTAGAAAGACCCCAGTAAATAGGCTCAGAGCTGCTTTATCTGGCAGGCAAGATGGATGCACTAAGATGGAAGGTAGTTGTCACCACCAATCCAATGGTCTCAGCGGTGGCTGGTGACTGTATATTTCTTCCCAGACGGTGAGCTGTAGAACAAGAATTTGGCATTGACCAGACAGGTACACCAGCGACGCTTCTGGTGCAAAGTGTAGCGACATACATAGTATTTGTGGATATGATTGATAGATATGCTTTATCCAAATGTTGGCATGCACAAGGGGTAAGCAGACTTAGAGAGCCATCATACCTTGTCCTCAAAAGCTGTGTTTTTAAACAAACAAACAAGTCTATGGCTGTGGTCGTGTATCACATAGCTCAATCACCTGAGAAACAGAAGATTTTATTAAAAGTAGAAGCTGATTCCAGTTTGACTAGCGCAGAGTGAGTGAAGGAGAGTGGCCAGAGAGTTAGCCAGGAATTAAATCCGGTAGAGTCTTTACAGGCTGAGGACTGGGCTTTTACTCTGGGTGAGATCAGAAGCCATTGGCAGGCTTTGAGCTGAGGAATAACACAGCTTACAGAAATACATCAATACAGAAGAAAATCAAAGTTTTAATAAATATGTTGGGTGAGGAAATCAAGGCCAAATCGAGATGTGGAAGTCTAATCAGATGACTGACTTGAATGCAAAGCACATGCCATAAGTTCTACACATTTACTGACAGCTTGCCAGAGATGTGGATCTATGTTTTTGAGCTGCCTAAATGGAAAGAGGGAAAGGTGACCACCAGCAGGAGTCACAGCATCCCTGAGGTCAAACCTGAATGACTGCACAGGAGTAACCAATGCTTTTCCTGGAGACAAGTTTCTCCCATGAGTCATCCTAGGGAGGTTACTGTATAATGAGTGAACTTCCTCTTCAACATTGTCCTAACACCAGATACGACGATGACCGCTCATGGAGATACTTTCTCTCAGTGTACACTCTCAGTGTAAGCACAGCTGAGCAAAAGTTGTTTGTTTCCTTACCCTCACGAGCACTACCAAATTGTTTGAGAACAGTGTCCATTTATTCATGGGTGCCCTAATGTGTTTCCTTCGCTTGCTTGTTTTGTTGTTTGGTGTGCTATTTATCGTCGGTTTTTGTTCCTTAAGGTTATTTACCCTTTGCCTGTTATATGTGTTAGAAATATTTTCTTTGTCTTGGGAGTTTGTCGATGATGGCACAACCATAAGGGGAAATTGAGGGAAACAAATTTTTGTGGGGGACATTAGCACCTCCCTATCATTCTTCACTGGATTAAAAAATTGGGTAAACATGGAGGATGTTGGTAATATATATTTATTCATTCAGCAAATATTTGTTGAGCACCTCCTATATGCCAGTCTCTACTGAGACAAATTAGTGAAGAATTGGACACACATACCAAACAACAACAACAAAAACCCTGGGTTTGAAGAGCTTGCCTTCTAGGGAGCAGAGACATGCAAACACTCATAATAAGGAAGTAAATTACATAATGTGTTGAAAGAACAAAATGCATTCAAGAGAGAACAAAATAAGACAAGATAAATGGGACTTGTACGTGTGGTGGGGAGGGGGATTTGGAATAGATGTTTAGGGGTAAGCCACACTGAAAGATGACATTTAATCAAAGACATAAAAGAGATGAGGGAAGCGGTCATGCAGACATCTGGGGGGAAGAATGTTCCAGGCTGAGAGAACAGATGGTGCCAAAGCCTTTCCTTTAGGAGCAAGAAGGTCACTGTGGCCAAAGGGGAATGAGAGAAGAGGAGAGTACTACGAGACAAGGTAAAAGAGGTAACTAGTGGACAAATCACATATGGCCTTGTAGGCAATTATAAGGACTCTTAACTTACCATGAACGAAATGAAAGCTCTTGGTTTTAAGCAGAGGCACGATATGATCCAATTATATGTTTTAATAGCATTATTCTGGCTGCTAGATTGATTATCAGCGGGGCAGTTTGGAGGGGGGTGGTGGGCAGGAGGGTGAAGCAGAGAAAGAAGTCAGGAAACAATTCCAATAAGCTAGGGGGAAAAACTGATGGCGGCTTGTAACAGGATGTTAGCAGTGGAGGTGATGAGAAGTGCTCAGATTCTGGACATATTTTGCAAAAAGAGCTCACAGGATTTCCTGACCCGTTGAAAATGAGGGGTGAGTATAGCAGCATAGTGAAGGACCACTCTCAAGTCTATGGCACAACAGCTGAATGAATAGAGTTGCCATTATCCTGCGATGGAAAATACTGCAGCTGAAGAAGGTTCATAGGGGAAGATGGGGGAGTTCAATTTTGGACTTGTTCATTCGGGTTAACTCTTACGCAATGTTCCCAGTGAATTAGAAAGGGAGGTCATCAGCTAAGAGTGAGGCTGGGAGAGGCAGTGTTGGAGGTTTGAAGAGAGAATATAAGTTGTGAAACCGAAGGGTGGGTAGGGATGGGGGCATGAAAAAAATAAGTAGTTTGAAGATGTGGACTAAATATCTTGTGGAAAGGTGTTTTAGTTTAAATAGTGACACTGGGTGTTCAAGATCAGACAATGTTCATTCTTTATGATCCAGTCAGAAAACTGTAGCTTTTGCTGGCCTTTCGGCCTGTGAATACAGGTTTGCTTTTGCTTGAGAGGGTGGTATGAATAGGCCTGAATGAGGAAATAAGTTACCCGTGTTTACACTTACTTCCTCAGTTGTGCTGAAGAAGCACAGATGGGCCTAAGACATGATGGGATAGAGCACACTTCACCTGGCTTATGCAAAACTGCACTTTGAGTTTTGCTCATAGAGAAAGAGCTCACACAATTAGGCAATTTGACCCAAATCTGAAAGTGAGAGGTCAGAAAGGGCATTCAGAGGATGGAAAGGGAAACCAGTAAGCCCCACCATCTTATACCAATGGGAGATAAGCAGGGACTGGCTTATGAACAGGTTTCAAAGCCCTGCTGGCCTGCTTGGTCCAAACTGCTGTATGACTATTTACAGATCTTACAGAGTGCTTCCTTTGAGACCCCAATGCCAGTATTGAGAGACTAAGAACCATGCTACAACTAGAAGAGGAAGACATATCCAAGTATTGCTAGTGTAAGCATGTCAGAGAGTGGGACTTTATACCCTTTCCCCAAATTGAAACTTCTTCTTCTAACCCAGACAAACACATAAATTCTCTTGTTTTACATACATACATACACACACACACGTATTTATACACACATATAAAATATAGCATGTCGTATTATATATTAATTATATTACACATTATGTTATATGTTATGTATTATATATGTTCTATATTATATGTGCACATAGATATACATATACATGAACATACACACACACACACACACACACACACACGGATTTTTCTTCCAGATGGGGCCTCCCTCAAATCTTCTTTGCTGATAGCAAATCAGATGCAGGGGAGGGTGGAAATACTGACTGAAATAAACTGAAACTCGGGCCTATAAGCAAACTCTACATACAGTGTATCAGACCCATGAAAACTCAAGGGAGGCCACAGGCCATTTGATTCATTGTCTACCCAATTTCCCAAGGAATCAGAAGTTGTGGCTGCAAAGCAGCCTGCAAAAGTGTCTCCCCATGCCCCCTCCACCATGCACCTATACTGAAGCCAGGTATCTGGGTCCACAGGTAGAGGGACAGGCTTCCCCACCTGTTCCCCAAGGGGTAGAAGATTGAATCTAGGATCACATCACTACTGTTCAGTCTATCCTCTGCCTCCATGTAGTACACCAGACAATGTCCTCCTTCATTCCACCACCAGATGGATACTCTGCCTTCCTTTTACCTGAATTCCACTTACCAGAGAGGCTGGACATTCCACAACAGTTCTGAATCCTCCCCTTTGAGCCCCTGGCATGGAGCACGGAGAATTACACAGATGCTTCTGTCTGTCTGTACTGCCATGAGCTACAGAGGTGGCCAGCCATCTCCATGGCCCTTCTTATTTTCCTGAACTTCAGGGAGAAGTTGACGAGTAACAGCTGATGACCAGCCTGAGTTTCCTGTAGTTTCCCTCTTCCTTGAGCTCCACATAGCACCGCGCCTCCTAGTCGCCCTTCCCATCAGCCCTCCCCAAAGCAGAGATTCGTGTAGCCACTGAACCTCAGTGAGGATAATTTAATAGCTGGCAATTACCGGTGGTGGTGACTACAAGAGCATATATCATTTGGGATACTGGTAGCTGCCACATGTTCTACAGAGGCCTTAAAATGCTGGAACCTACAAAATTAAAATTTTTAGAAACACTCTGGCCAGGAGGGCTGGGGATTTAAGGAGTGGCATCCCACACCCCTGTGCCATCCGGCCCCAGATAAGGATATGCTGCAGGTATACTACCTCCTCCAGGTGCACATGTTACTCGTCAACTTTTCCACGAAGTTCAGGAAAATAAAAAGGGCCATGGAGATGCCTGGGCTCCCTCTACATTCAACAAAGCCCCCTCCCACCCCCACCCCAATCACTGGTCAGATACAACTTGTTTTCTCCTTATCCTGAGTTCCCATAAATATAAGGAACACACCCCAAACATCTTACATAGTGGACAGGTAGCTTCCTGGCAAGCAGTCCCACATGTCAAAGAAACCAACAACTTTAATAGTAGTTTAGTCATCCAGCATCTACAGCATTTTACAAATGTGCATCAGGATCACCTGGAAGGCGTTTTAAACCACAGATGGCTGGGCCCCAACCCCAGAGTTTCTGATTCAGTAGGTCTGGGGCAGGGCCTGATGACTTGCATTTCTAACACATGCCCAGGTGATGCTGATGCTGTTGTTCTGGGGACCCCACTTTCAGAAAAACTGGACTAGAGGCAAAGCTGGACTGAAACCATGGCTGTATTTGCTTAATCTCAGGTAGGCCACCGAAACTAAGCCTTAGTTTCCTCATATATAAAATGGAAATAGAGTACCAGTGTTTCCATGTTACTGTGAAGATTAAAGGAGGGAATATGGAGAAGGCCCTTGGCATGGGGCCCAGCACATGGTAAACCCGTAATGGCTGCAGGCAATTAGTATTGTTGTTGTGGTTGTTGTTTTTGACCAAAACATACCATGGCAGACATTTGGTCCTCCTCTAACCTCCCTTTTCCCCTGTCTCTACAAGGAATTCTGTCCCAAAATAATGTAGCTAGATTATATGCAGAATATGGAGAATCCTAAATCTCAGTACTTAGAACACAGACGACGAATCCTCTCATGGCCTGGATTGGGAGAAAAGGCAGGTGCTGACTGTGGAAAGAATTAAAGATCACAGTCACCTGCCGCCCACCATCCAACACAACAGGGCAAAGGCTTGCTGCTACCCTGACCTAAACCAGCTGGTGTCCTTGATATTCCCACCCAACCCAAGTGAGTAGGTGCCCCCTGATAGGGCATCAGGTACTCTTTTCAGTATCTCTCTCACACTAAAGCAACCAGTCTCACCCCCACCCCCACCTACTCAGGCCATTCACTTTGCTTTGTCTGCTTACAAGTTCCTTTGCCTCAGATCCAATTTTCTCAGGCAGAGGCCCTCAGGATATTTGGACAAACTCTGGATCTCACTGTGGCCATTCTTTCTGAAGGCCTATTTTTATAATTCCCCTTCACTGTGTACCTCACAGCTACAAAGGGGAGAGCCTCAGACACTCATGGATCTGCAGCTTTCCATCTCCCCTCTTTCCTCCAGACCCAGAAAAACTGAGGGGATCCTGAGGTAGGATCAAGGCCCTAACCCAGCAGCTTTTGTTGTCCACGCTCTAGTGCCAGCACTTCCATCAGAATTTTCTATTCTGATGATAGTTTTTGAGAGTCTAGGAACTACTGCAGCGAACGAAGCAGCAAACATACCTCCATTTTGTGTTAATCTAAGCCTCTGTATCAACAAGGCATGAATCAATATAAAACCAAGAAGCTTTTAATCCTTATCCATGTCATCAAAGCCACACAAGACCACTCCTAATGTCCTCAACTGTCATTTCCTTGAAGAAGCCAAATCTGACCACCCAGTAAAAGTGGGTACGCATCCACCGCATTTCTTTCTGTCATATCACCCCGTTTTACTGTCACTTATCACTATCTGAAATTAACTCGGTAATTTGTTTCTTTATTTTCTGTCTCCACTCACTAGAAGGAATGGTCCCTGAGAACAGGGCCCTCCTGTTTTTAAGGGTCTTTGGATCCCCAGGGTCTAAAACTGTGCCTGGCGCTTAATGGGTGTTCAGTGAATATTTGTTTTATGAACGAATGGATAGATGGGTGGACGGACAGACAGACGACGCCCTCAAAAGGGTTCCAGGGCTAGTTGGCTTTCCCTTTCTCCCACTCAAGCACCCAGGCCCCGACTCACAAAGTAAAGGAATGGCAGAAACTTTCCACCAAATAGTTTGAAGGCACAGACGACACACCTGGCTTTGGGAATCACTTCTCCAGATAACTCTTAGAGTGAGTCCAAGGACTAACATCTTCCTCCTTCCCCTCCCCCCTCTCCTCCCCCTCCTCCCCCCTCCTGCCCCCTCCTGCCCCCTCCTGCCCTTTCCCCTCCCCCTCCCCTCCTGCCCTTCCCCCTCCCCCTCCCCTCCCCCTCCCCCTCCCCTCCCCCTTCCCTCCCCCTCCTTCCCTTCCCCCCTCCCCCCTCCTCCCCCCTCCCCTTCCTCCTCGCTCCTAATCTTCCCTGTAATGCCCGCGACCCCGGACACCACAAGAAACTGTCCACAAAATAAACTCAAGCCATGGCTAGGAAAAAGCCGGCCGAATTCCGTATAACCCTAAGGCAAATGGCCACAATTCCCATCAACCCCGGCACTCCCGCCCCGGAAGGACAGCGCTGGAACAGAGGGAACTTCCTGCTGCTGTTATGAATATCCTCCTAGACATTTCTTCAGCGCTCAAGTGGAACTGTGGCCGTTTGGGGGCAGCATCGCCCCACAAATGTGCACAACTCCGCTCCTCCCCCGCCCTTTCATGTTCGGAAAAAAAGCGTTCCTCAGAGTCAAAACAAAACTTCCTTCTTCACCCAGGCTGGGCTGTTTTAGTGAGGCCTTGCAGCTCCCACTTCTGTCTTTAAACTCTTGGTATATTTGAAAGGATCAGTAGTGAAAAATTACTCAGAAGCGACATTCAGGGTAGGAAGATTCTTTGTTAAACTGGGCAAACGGGATTCTTGCTAAAGATGGCCAAAGACTGAACAATTGTAGGGATAGCAACTGGACATATTATAGTGACCATTTCACAATATATACAAATACTGAATAATTACGATGTATACCTGAAACTAATGTAATGTTATATGTCAATTATACCTCAATAAAAAAAAAATAAATCTGAAAAAAAGTCAGCTAGATACTTCGCTAGAATAATTCCAAGAATAAATTCACATAATAATCTTGTCAAGGGTATGCTATGTCCTGTGCAACGTTAAAAGAGAAAAAAAGTTGTATTACACTCTTAGGAATTTTTCTGTAAGGAAATAATGAAAAGAGAGGACAAAGCATAAAGCATATGTGTTCATAAACTTTTTAAAATATCAGGGTAAAAAGTGGCCTATACTATATAATTTTGAGGATGCAAATTAATTGCCACTAAACAGTCTTGATTTTTGCCAGTCTTGATCCTGAAAGAGTTGTTGAGAAGACCTGGTGAGGAAATCAGCCACACAATGAGTAACGCAAAGGAAAGGAGGGATCAAGAACAACATTTAATGAATGGGGAAATACTACCTTTGAAAAAAAAAACTACTGGTTATATAAGATGATACACAAAAATACTGGTGATAATTTCTGGGTAGTGGAGTGGGGGATTATGTTTACCTTCTTATTTATGTTGTCTGACTTTTCAACATTTACACACTCAGCATCTTGAGACTACTTTAATAAAAAAAAAAAAAAAAAAACACAAAACGCAGAGTTAAAACAAGCCTTACAGCAGATATGGCACAATGGGGTGGGGGAGGGACATAGGAAAGAAAACTTACAAGCCAACTAGTAATCAAAGAAACCTACATTGGGGCGCCTTGGAGGCTCAGTTGGTGAAGCCTCAGACTTCAGCTCAGGTCATGATCTCGCAGTCCGTGGGTTTGAGCCCCGGGTTGGGCTCTGTGCTGACAGCTCAGAGCCTGGAGCCTGTTTCAGATTCTATGTCTCCCTCTTTCTCTGACCCTCCCCTGTTCATGCTCTCTCTCTCTGTCTCAAAAATAAATAAATGTTAAAAAAATATATTAAAAAAAAAAGAAACCTACATTAAAAATATTCTTGCTGTCATTGTCCTCATCATCAGATAGGCAAGGAGAATTACTCTTTCATTAAATGTTGTTCTTGATCCCTCCTTTCCTTTGCGTTACTCATTGTGTGGCTGATTTCCTCACCAGGTCTTCTCAACAACTCTTTCAGGATCAAGACTGGCAAAAATCAAGACTGTTTAGTGGCAATTAATTTGCATCCTCAAAATTATATAGTATAGGCCACTTTTTACCCTGATATTTTAAAAAGTTTATGAACACATATGCTTTATGCTTTGTCCTCTCTTTTCATTATTTCCTTACAGAAAAATTCCTAAGAGTGTAATACAACTTTTTTTCTCTTTTAACGTTGCACAGGACATAGCATACCCTTGACAAGATTATTATGTGAATTTATTCTTGGAATTATTCTAGCGAAGTATCTAGCTGACTTTTTTTCAGATTTATTTTTTTTTTATTGAGGTATAATTGACATATAACATTACATTAGTTTCAGGTATACATCGTAATTATTCAGTATTTGTATATATTGTGAAATGGTCACTATAATATGTCCAGTTGCTATCCCTACAATTGTTCAGTCTTTGGCCATCTTTAGCAAGAATCCCGTTTGCCCAGTTTAACAAAGAATCTTCCTACCCTGAATGTCGCTTCTGAGTAATTTTTCACTACTGATCCTTTCAAATATACCAAGAGTTTAAAGACAGAAGTGGGAGCTGCAAGGCCTCACTAAAACAGCCCAGCCTGGGTGAAGAAGGAAGTTTTGTTTTGACTCTGAGGAACGCTTTTTTTCCGAACATGAAAGGGCGGGGGAGGAGCGGAGTTGTGCACATTTGTGGGGCGATGCTGCCCCCAAACGGCCACAGTTCCACTTGAGCGCTGAAGAAATGTCTAGGAGGATATTCATAACAGCAGCAGGAAGTTCCCTCTGTTCCAGCGCTGTCCTTCCGGGGCGGGAGTGCCGGGGTTGATGGGAATTGTGGCCATTTGCCTTAGGGTTATACGGAATTCGGCCGGCTTTTTCCTAGCCATGGCTTGAGTTTATTTTGTGGACAGTTTCTTGTGGTGTCCGGGGTCGCGGGCATTACAGGGAAGATTAGGAGCGAGGAGGAAGGGGAGGGGGGAGGAGGGGGGAGGGGGGAAGGGAAGGAGGGGGAGGGAAGGGGGAGGGGAGGGGGAGGGGGAGGGGAGGGGGAGGGGGAAGGGCAGGAGGGGAGGGGGAGGGGAAAGGGCAGGAGGGGGCAGGAGGGGGCAGGAGGGGGGAGGAGGGGGAGGAGAGGGGGGAGGGGAAGGAGGAAGATGTTAGTCCTTGGACTCACTCTAAGAGTTATCTGGAGAAGTGATTCCCAAAGCCAGGTGTGTCGTCTGTGCCTTCAAACTATTTGGTGGAAAGTTTCTGCCATTCCTTTACTTTGTGAGTCGGGGCCTGGGTGCTTGAGTGGGAGAAAGGGAAAGCCAACTAGCCCTGGAACCCTTTTGAGGGCGTCGTCTGTCTGTCCGTCCACCCATCTATCCATTCGTTCATAAAACAAATATTCACTGAACACCCATTAAGCGCCAGGCACAGTTTTAGACCCTGGGGATCCAAAGACCCTTAAAAACAGGAGGGCCCTGTTCTCAGGGACCATTCCTTCTAGTGAGTGGAGACAGAAAATAAAGAAACAAATTACCGAGTTAATTTCAGATAGTGATAAGTGACAGTAAAACGGGGTGATATGACAGAAAGAAATGCGGTGGATGCGTACCCACTTTTACTGGGTGGTCAGATTTGGCTTCTTCAAGGAAATGACAGTTGAGGACATTAGGAGTGGTCTTGTGTGGCTTTGATGACATGGATAAGGATTAAAAGCTTCTTGGTTTTATATTGATTCATGCCTTGTTGATACAGAGGCTTAGATTAACACAAAATGGAGGTATGTTTGCTGCTTCGTTCGCTGCAGTAGTTCCTAGACTCTCAAAAACTATCATCAGAATAGAAAATTCTGATGGAAGTGCTGGCACTAGAGCGTGGACAACAAAAGCTGCTGGGTTAGGGCCTTGATCCTACCTCAGGATCCCCTCAGTTTTTCTGGGTCTGGAGGAAAGAGGGGAGATGGAAAGCTGCAGATCCATGAGTGTCTGAGGCTCTCCCCTTTGTAGCTGTGAGGTACACAGTGAAGGGGAATTATAAAAATAGGCCTTCAGAAAGAATGGC
Source organism: Panthera tigris (assembly GCF_018350195.1). NCBI lineage: Eukaryota > Metazoa > Chordata > Mammalia > Carnivora > Felidae > Panthera > Panthera tigris. Next base: position 61,447,088 of record NC_056677.1, on the reverse strand, counting down.
CACAGTGAGATCCAGAGTTTGTCCAAATATCCTGAGGGCCTCTGCCTGAGAAAATTGGATCTGAGGCAAAGGAACTTGTAAGCAGACAAAGCAAAGTGAATGGCCTGAGTAGGTGGGGGTGGGGGTGAGACTGGTTGCTTTAGTGTGAGAGAGATACTGAAAAGAGTACCTGATGCCCTATCAGGGGGCACCTACTCACTTGGGTTGGGTGGGAATATCAAGGACACCAGCTGGTTTAGGTCAGGGTAGCAGCAAGCCTTTGCCCTGTTGTGTTGGATGGTGGGCGGCAGGTGACTGTGATCTTTAATTCTTTCCACAGTCAGCACCTGCCTTTTCTCCCAATCCAGGCCATGAGAGGATTCGTCGTCTGTGTTCTAAGTACTGAGATTTAGGATTCTCCATATTCTGCATATAATCTAGCTACATTATTTTGGGACAGAATTCCTTGTAGAGACAGGGGAAAAGGGAGGTTAGAGGAGGACCAAATGTCTGCCATGGTATGTTTTGGTCAAAAACAACAACCACAACAACAATACTAATTGCCTGCAGCCATTACGGGTTTACCATGTGCTGGGCCCCATGCCAAGGGCCTTCTCCATATTCCCTCCTTTAATCTTCACAGTAACATGGAAACACTGGTACTCTATTTCCATTTTATATATGAGGAAACTAAGGCTTAGTTTCGGTGGCCTACCTGAGATTAAGCAAATACAGCCATGGTTTCAGTCCAGCTTTGCCTCTAGTCCAGTTTTTCTGAAAGTGGGGTCCCCAGAACAACAGCATCAGCATCACCTGGGCATGTGTTAGAAATGCAAGTCATCAGGCCCTGCCCCAGACCTACTGAATCAGAAACTCTGGGGTTGGGGCCCAGCCATCTGTGGTTTAAAACGCCTTCCAGGTGATCCTGATGCACATTTGTAAAATGCTGTAGATGCTGGATGACTAAACTACTATTAAAGTTGTTGGTTTCTTTGACATGTGGGACTGCTTGCCAGGAAGCTACCTGTCCACTATGTAAGATGTTTGGGGTGTGTTCCTTATATTTATGGGAACTCAGGATAAGGAGAAAACAAGTTGTATCTGACCAGTGATTGGGGTGGGGGTGGGAGGGGGCTTTGTTGAATGTAGAGGGAGCCCAGGCATCTCCATGGCCCTTTTTATTTTCCTGAACTTCGTGGAAAAGTTGACGAGTAACATGTGCACCTGGAGGAGGTAGTATACCTGCAGCATATCCTTATCTGGGGCCGGATGGCACAGGGGTGTGGGATGCCACTCCTTAAATCCCCAGCCCTCCTGGCCAGAGTGTTTCTAAAAATTTTAATTTTGTAGGTTCCAGCATTTTAAGGCCTCTGTAGAACATGTGGCAGCTACCAGTATCCCAAATGATATATGCTCTTGTAGTCACCACCACCGGTAATTGCCAGCTATTAAATTATCCTCACTGAGGTTCAGTGGCTACACGAATCTCTGCTTTGGGGAGGGCTGATGGGAAGGGCGACTAGGAGGCGCGGTGCTATGTGGAGCTCAAGGAAGAGGGAAACTACAGGAAACTCAGGCTGGTCATCAGCTGTTACTCGTCAACTTCTCCCTGAAGTTCAGGAAAATAAGAAGGGCCATGGAGATGGCTGGCCACCTCTGTAGCTCATGGCAGTACAGACAGACAGAAGCATCTGTGTAATTCTCCGTGCTCCATGCCAGGGGCTCAAAGGGGAGGATTCAGAACTGTTGTGGAATGTCCAGCCTCTCTGGTAAGTGGAATTCAGGTAAAAGGAAGGCAGAGTATCCATCTGGTGGTGGAATGAAGGAGGACATTGTCTGGTGTACTACATGGAGGCAGAGGATAGACTGAACAGTAGTGATGTGATCCTAGATTCAATCTTCTACCCCTTGGGGAACAGGTGGGGAAGCCTGTCCCTCTACCTGTGGACCCAGATACCTGGCTTCAGTATAGGTGCATGGTGGAGGGGGCATGGGGAGACACTTTTGCAGGCTGCTTTGCAGCCACAACTTCTGATTCCTTGGGAAATTGGGTAGACAATGAATCAAATGGCCTGTGGCCTCCCTTGAGTTTTCATGGGTCTGATACACTGTATGTAGAGTTTGCTTATAGGCCCGAGTTTCAGTTTATTTCAGTCAGTATTTCCACCCTCCCCTGCATCTGATTTGCTATCAGCAAAGAAGATTTGAGGGAGGCCCCATCTGGAAGAAAAATCCGTGTGTGTGTGTGTGTGTGTGTGTGTGTATGTTCATGTATATGTATATCTATGTGCACATATAATATAGAACATATATAATACATAACATATAACATAATGTGTAATATAATTAATATATAATACGACATGCTATATTTTATATGTGTGTATAAATACGTGTGTGTGTGTATGTATGTATGTAAAACAAGAGAATTTATGTGTTTGTCTGGGTTAGAAGAAGAAGTTTCAATTTGGGGAAAGGGTATAAAGTCCCACTCTCTGACATGCTTACACTAGCAATACTTGGATATGTCTTCCTCTTCTAGTTGTAGCATGGTTCTTAGTCTCTCAATACTGGCATTGGGGTCTCAAAGGAAGCACTCTGTAAGATCTGTAAATAGTCATACAGCAGTTTGGACCAAGCAGGCCAGCAGGGCTTTGAAACCTGTTCATAAGCCAGTCCCTGCTTATCTCCCATTGGTATAAGATGGTGGGGCTTACTGGTTTCCCTTTCCATCCTCTGAATGCCCTTTCTGACCTCTCACTTTCAGATTTGGGTCAAATTGCCTAATTGTGTGAGCTCTTTCTCTATGAGCAAAACTCAAAGTGCAGTTTTGCATAAGCCAGGTGAAGTGTGCTCTATCCCATCATGTCTTAGGCCCATCTGTGCTTCTTCAGCACAACTGAGGAAGTAAGTGTAAACACGGGTAACTTATTTCCTCATTCAGGCCTATTCATACCACCCTCTCAAGCAAAAGCAAACCTGTATTCACAGGCCGAAAGGCCAGCAAAAGCTACAGTTTTCTGACTGGATCATAAAGAATGAACATTGTCTGATCTTGAACACCCAGTGTCACTATTTAAACTAAAACACCTTTCCACAAGATATTTAGTCCACATCTTCAAACTACTTATTTTTTTCATGCCCCCATCCCTACCCACCCTTCGGTTTCACAACTTATATTCTCTCTTCAAACCTCCAACACTGCCTCTCCCAGCCTCACTCTTAGCTGATGACCTCCCTTTCTAATTCACTGGGAACATTGCGTAAGAGTTAACCCGAATGAACAAGTCCAAAATTGAACTCCCCCATCTTCCCCTATGAACCTTCTTCAGCTGCAGTATTTTCCATCGCAGGATAATGGCAACTCTATTCATTCAGCTGTTGTGCCATAGACTTGAGAGTGGTCCTTCACTATGCTGCTATACTCACCCCTCATTTTCAACGGGTCAGGAAATCCTGTGAGCTCTTTTTGCAAAATATGTCCAGAATCTGAGCACTTCTCATCACCTCCACTGCTAACATCCTGTTACAAGCCGCCATCAGTTTTTCCCCCTAGCTTATTGGAATTGTTTCCTGACTTCTTTCTCTGCTTCACCCTCCTGCCCACCACCCCCCTCCAAACTGCCCCGCTGATAATCAATCTAGCAGCCAGAATAATGCTATTAAAACATATAATTGGATCATATCGTGCCTCTGCTTAAAACCAAGAGCTTTCATTTCGTTCATGGTAAGTTAAGAGTCCTTATAATTGCCTACAAGGCCATATGTGATTTGTCCACTAGTTACCTCTTTTACCTTGTCTCGTAGTACTCTCCTCTTCTCTCATTCCCCTTTGGCCACAGTGACCTTCTTGCTCCTAAAGGAAAGGCTTTGGCACCATCTGTTCTCTCAGCCTGGAACATTCTTCCCCCCAGATGTCTGCATGACCGCTTCCCTCATCTCTTTTATGTCTTTGATTAAATGTCATCTTTCAGTGTGGCTTACCCCTAAACATCTATTCCAAATCCCCCTCCCCACCACACGTACAAGTCCCATTTATCTTGTCTTATTTTGTTCTCTCTTGAATGCATTTTGTTCTTTCAACACATTATGTAATTTACTTCCTTATTATGAGTGTTTGCATGTCTCTGCTCCCTAGAAGGCAAGCTCTTCAAACCCAGGGTTTTTGTTGTTGTTGTTTGGTATGTGTGTCCAATTCTTCACTAATTTGTCTCAGTAGAGACTGGCATATAGGAGGTGCTCAACAAATATTTGCTGAATGAATAAATATATATTACCAACATCCTCCATGTTTACCCAATTTTTTAATCCAGTGAAGAATGATAGGGAGGTGCTAATGTCCCCCACAAAAATTTGTTTCCCTCAATTTCCCCTTATGGTTGTGCCATCATCGACAAACTCCCAAGACAAAGAAAATATTTCTAACACATATAACAGGCAAAGGGTAAATAACCTTAAGGAACAAAAACCGACGATAAATAGCACACCAAACAACAAAACAAGCAAGCGAAGGAAACACATTAGGGCACCCATGAATAAATGGACACTGTTCTCAAACAATTTGGTAGTGCTCGTGAGGGTAAGGAAACAAACAACTTTTGCTCAGCTGTGCTTACACTGAGAGTGTACACTGAGAGAAAGTATCTCCATGAGCGGTCATCGTCGTATCTGGTGTTAGGACAATGTTGAAGAGGAAGTTCACTCATTATACAGTAACCTCCCTAGGATGACTCATGGGAGAAACTTGTCTCCAGGAAAAGCATTGGTTACTCCTGTGCAGTCATTCAGGTTTGACCTCAGGGATGCTGTGACTCCTGCTGGTGGTCACCTTTCCCTCTTTCCATTTAGGCAGCTCAAAAACATAGATCCACATCTCTGGCAAGCTGTCAGTAAATGTGTAGAACTTATGGCATGTGCTTTGCATTCAAGTCAGTCATCTGATTAGACTTCCACATCTCGATTTGGCCTTGATTTCCTCACCCAACATATTTATTAAAACTTTGATTTTCTTCTGTATTGATGTATTTCTGTAAGCTGTGTTATTCCTCAGCTCAAAGCCTGCCAATGGCTTCTGATCTCACCCAGAGTAAAAGCCCAGTCCTCAGCCTGTAAAGACTCTACCGGATTTAATTCCTGGCTAACTCTCTGGCCACTCTCCTTCACTCACTCTGCGCTAGTCAAACTGGAATCAGCTTCTACTTTTAATAAAATCTTCTGTTTCTCAGGTGATTGAGCTATGTGATACACGACCACAGCCATAGACTTGTTTGTTTGTTTAAAAACACAGCTTTTGAGGACAAGGTATGATGGCTCTCTAAGTCTGCTTACCCCTTGTGCATGCCAACATTTGGATAAAGCATATCTATCAATCATATCCACAAATACTATGTATGTCGCTACACTTTGCACCAGAAGCGTCGCTGGTGTACCTGTCTGGTCAATGCCAAATTCTTGTTCTACAGCTCACCGTCTGGGAAGAAATATACAGTCACCAGCCACCGCTGAGACCATTGGATTGGTGGTGACAACTACCTTCCATCTTAGTGCATCCATCTTGCCTGCCAGATAAAGCAGCTCTGAGCCTATTTACTGGGGTCTTTCTAGAAAACAGCACTCATCATCCTAATGGTCATTTGTCTCTGGCTTTCTCTATCCATGGGAACCCACCAAACTTCCAAGGCTGCCTTCTCCAGACTATCCAGTATGACTGTCCCCTCCCTACTGGGATTATTTCACACAGCCTGCACTGCTAACCCAGGATGGGGAAGTGGAATATGAAATACAAGAGAGGCTAGACTTTCCGTGGCACTGTGGCACCTCCAAGCCTTCTTCACCTAGAAGGATCCTGTCAAAGGGACTGATCCCCAGAGCCACTTGGAAAGTGCTCTGTTTAGGTCAAAACATTCTAACAAGTGAACCCTTGGAGATCCAGTCCTCTGGTATCTGTGGTATGGGGTTTCATCAATGTGGAGGTGTACAGGGAAGCCAATGGGACACAAATAGTTTGAGGGTCATGAATGAGGGTCATGAACCTGATGGTTCAGGGTCAAGGACCAGAAGGCTTCTCTTTCTCGCTTCCTTTCACCTCAGGGAGTGGCCTCAGGCAATGCCTCTGGAGCCAGTTCACTCAGTCTCCTCTGACCAGCACTGCCAGCCCTTTGTTCCAGATCTTGTTCTTGTGTTTAACCCACCATATAGACTTGACATGCTCACCAGAGAAAACTTGGAAAGCTGAGGAAAGTTACCACAATGAATTTAAAAATCAACCATAATTCTACAACCAATAATCACTCTTAGTTCTGAATTTATTCCCCTGGTCTCTTTTCTATGGGAGTATGGTAATGTGGCATATAAACTACTACCATGAGATTCAGTGGTGTCCCTTGCTGCATTCCAGACATTGCTGAGCATGTGTGATGACCTGCAGAAATGGCCTTCCTGCCCCCTGCCCACACACCCCATCCTTCATGAAAAACGATGCTCAACCTCAACATGAGTCAGACAATAATATATATATATATATATATATATATATATATATATATATATATTATATATATATATATATATTAATTTTTTACTTAAATTCTGGTTAGTGAACATACGGTGTAATATTAATTTCGGGTGTCCAATATTGTGTGATTGAACACTTCCATACAACACCCAGTGCTCATCACAACCTGTGCCCTCCTTAATCCCCATCACCTATTTAACCCATCCCTCCACTCACCTCCCTTCTGGTAACCATCAGTTTGTTCTCTCTAGTTAAGAGTCTGTTTCTTGGTTAGGCAATAAAATAATTTTAGTCACAGCGAGATAGCATTTCTTTTCTATCAGAGGACTATTTGATTTAGGGACAGAAAAGGATACTAGGAAATGACATCCTAAGGAAGAAAGAACCAGGAAGCCCAGTTTGGCCCCCTAATAGCACTATGGCTGTTTGAGGGGAGTGGTGATATCCCTTACTCAGGTTTGTCTCCTGGCCCAGTTCCCATAGGATAGACACTGAATCCAATGAGGGGCTGAGACTAAAAACTGAAAGAGTTGTTTCTATAAGAGTGAGGAAGCAGTGAAAATCACTCAGCACAGGCCAAATGGCTCCCTTTCATGGTGGGTGATCACCATATGCAACTGGTGGGCCTGTGGTCAGAACAAAGGATGCTCCTGTGCCGCCAGGCACCACAGGAGCCACTCTCAGAGAAATGTGCTGGGGATACTTGGGTCCAGAGCCCTGGGATCTTTTGTAGATGTGGCTGAATAAAAACAGGGTTAACACCAGGGCAGCCAAACAGGCTCATCACCGGTCTCATCCCTGCCTCTTCTCTGGATGCTCCAGAACTCCACTGAGCTCTGCATCAACATATTCAGCAGCCCCGGCTAGGGTGTGTGATGGCCACCAAGGTCATCACCAGGCTTGGACATGGGACAGGCTTAATGGCATATTCTGACATATGACTCCGTACTCCACCCAGGAATGGAATGGAATGGAATGGAATGGAATGGAATGACAAAGGAGATCTGAAATATGGGCATGGGAAAGGCTTCAGAGGACTCTGTGAAGAATTGATCCAAGTTCTAAATGACCAAATTGTTGCGATCAATTAGGGGGTAAAGAAAAACAACTGAAATAAAAACATTTTCCACATTGCTAGCTGAGAAAATTTAGAGATGGGGCTTGGATTATCAAGTGTTAATAACATTAAAAACTGTTTTATGTTTCTATAAAAATGTCCTGTGGTTATAAGAAAGCAAAAAAGAAAGAAGGAGCAGAGGGAGAGGAGAGGAGAGGAGAGAGGCAGGAAGGAGGGAGAGAGAAACAGAGAGACAGAGACACGCAGAGAATAAAGACAAAGGAAGGAAAGAAGGGGAAGAGACAAAAGTGACTATGCATAGAGACCAGCCATGGGCTTAGTTCATGTTTCTTCTTGAAACCCAGGGCTGCTGCCTCTAACGCCCAAAGTCCTGATGATAACATTCTGGTATTGTGCTTGCTTAGTGAAGCTTTCAGAGCTTCCCTTGAGGAAAAGTTATGACCCACTGCAGCAACACGGACATGACTGGGGTCTATGCCCAACCAATGTGACAGCCCTAGTTCAACATAGCACCAGGAAGTTGCAGCTGAAGCCATAAGTACCATGACTAACTTATGCCTATTTCTCCCCTCATTGCCCCAGGCCTCCCTCTCCCTTAGCAGATGTGGGACAAAGGAACCCTTGCCGAAAATAATCTCAGAGCCTCAGTCTGAGCTATGTCTGGAAAGCCCATAGCATTCTGAATGATCTAGAATTTACTGAGCATTTACTAGGCTCCAAGGCCTTGTGCTAAGAGCTCACATGTCCACTTATTGCATAATGCCATCGTTAAAATAACCAAGCGAGGCAAGTGTGGCTATAACTTCCACTTTTGAAGTGAGGAAACCAAGGCTCAGTAAGCTCCAGAAACCTGCGTAAGGTCACAAAGATAATAAAATTCAAGTGTCTCTCAAATAAAAGATGACATACTTTGCTTTAACTATAAATCATCACGTCCCGGAGACTGAAGAGGAGAGGAAGTGATTTTAAGTCTGGCCTGATTTCAAATCACTTTGAATTACCCTTGCTTGGTGTGCCTAGGGAGGCCTTCTCTCTTAAACATCTACACACACACACACACACACACACACAAAAAAAAAAAAACAAAAACAAAAACAAAAACAAAAAAAAACAAAACACCCCAACTGGTGTGGCACAGTCTGAGTCCCATATGATCCAGACTCAGCAGTTAACAGAATGATTATTTCCTTACCCTTACTCATGAACAACATTAAATCAAAATTCCCAGAATTTTCTTGGAAACTCACTGCATCAGAAGCTTCCTTCCAACCTTAGCCCAAAATGTGTTCACTTCAGTTGTGCAGATTCCACCATCCCCCAAAGATAGCTTAGCACCCTTCTCTGTCTTCCCATAATTCCCTGGATGTATTTTCATTGATCCATTCATCCAACAAATAATCACGGAACTCCTCTGAAAGGGGAACACTTTTGCACTGTTAGTGGGAATGCAAACTGATGCAGCCACTCTGGAGAACAGTAGGAGGTTCCTCAACATATTAAAAATAGAACTACCCTACGACCCAGCAATTACACTACTAGGTATTTATCCAAAGGATACAAAAAATGCTGATTTGAAGGGGCACATGCACCGCAATGTTTAGAGCAGCGCTATCAACTATACCCAAATTATGGAAAGAGCCAAATGCCCATCGACTGATGGATGGATACAGAAGATGTGGTATAGATATACAATAGAATATTACTCGGTGATCAAAACGCACGGAATCTTGCCATTTGCAACAGCGTGGGTGGAACTAGAGTGTATTATGCTAAGCAAAATAAGTCAGAGAAAGACAACTATCATGTGATTTCACTCATATGTGGAATTAAAACAACAACAACAACAACGACAACAACAACAACAGGGGCACCTGGGTGGCTCAGTCGGTTAAGCGTCTGACTTTGGCTGGGGTCATGATCTCACAGTCTGTGGGTTCGAGCCCCGAGCCCCGAGCCCCGTGTCGGGCTCTGTGCTGACAGCTCAGAGCCTGGAGCCTGCTTCGGGTTCTGTGTGTCCCTCTCTCTCTGCCCCTCTCCCGCTTGCACTCTGTCTCTTCTCTCTCTCTCAAAAATAAACACTTTCAAAAATAAAAAAAAAAAACAGATGAACATAGGGGAAGGGAAGGAAAAATAAGATAAAAACAGAGAGGGAGACAAACCATAAGAAACTCTTAAATACAGAGAACAAACTGAGAGTTGCTGGAGGGGAAGTGGGTAGGGGGATGGGCTAAATGGGTGATGGGCATTAAGGAGGGCACTTGTTGGGATGAGCACTGGGTGTTATATGTAAGTGATGAAACACTAAATTCTACTCCTGAAACCAGTACTACACTATAGTTAACTAACTTGGATTAAAATTTTAAAAAATCATGGAAATTCTCTAATATATGCCAGCCACTATATTACTCCTTGGAATCTCTATCATTCCAATTATTACTATCTCTTTTTTAATGCTACCTTTTTTTAATGATCAGGTTATTTTTTAAAATTTTTTAACGTTTATTCATTTTTTGAGAGACAGAAAGAGACAGAGCACGAGCAGGGGAAGGGCAAAGAGAGGGGGAGACACAGAATCCGAGGCAGGCTCCAGGCTATCAGCACAGAGTTGGATGCGGGGCCCGAACCCACGACCCGTGAGATCATGGCCCGAGCTGAAGCCAGACGCTCAACCGACTGAGCCACCCAGGCGCCCCAATGATCAGTTTTAATGTAACAATATCTCTCACTAGGATGAGTGCCTTGTAAGAAGGTACTGTGCATTATCCATTATTATATACCTCGGGCTTAGCCACATATGGGCACATCTCTGAGTAGGTTATCAACAAATATTGGAGATTGAACGGAAAATTTCATGAGGTATATACTACATGTAAGACATTAGGAACACAAAAGGGAGATAAAACAAAACCTAAATGGAATGCAAACCCCACTAAGGGCAAAGACATGATGCCACGTTGAAGGTGGGATACCAAGAAGGGAAGCTCTCATAATACCGACAAACACCCTTTGCAAAATAAACCCAGCCAGGGTCTGCACACTCAGATAAGCATACATCTTAGGTAGGATGGCAAAATAGCATCCATCCCTATAATGGGAGCCCTCTATTCTCAGTCTCCAGTCTGCTTTATGGGGCACAGTCTGCCTATCATACTGTATGTAACACAATCCCCTGACACACCAGGGACAGTAGAAGTGAGAAGTAAAAGAGTATGAATATGAAAGTCATTCCTTTTAGGAATAGATACCTTATACTGCGACTCACTGGACTGTCTTGCCTGTCTCTCAAAGTATTAGAAGTTCTGAATCCCCAAAACCTACCCAGGAGAAGTGTTGCCACTCCAGACCTACATGCTTCCTAACTATGCATAGGTCTGAAGGGCCGGCTTTGCCTGCCAGTTGCCCTAGAGTTTGCAGATTTTACCTGTGAATTCTGTTGACGGGACCCACCCCATATTCTGCAGGTTCCATACTGGCATGGCCAGAGGCTCAACAAGCCAAGTACTGACACCAGCTTTTGGGCGGGGAAAATGGTTTTGTTGCAGGGCGCCAAGCAAGGAGACAGGAGAACATTTCTCATATCCGCCTCCCTGAAGGGTTGGGGTTGGGTGTATTTAAGGATAAGGGGTCAGGATGTCAAGGGGTCTGTAGGGTTGAATGGAATATGCTGACTGCACATAGGGGCATGTGCATTCAGGAATCATGCTTCTTCATGGGACACATGTTCAGAAAATGGTGGCCTAAGCATGATGAACGGGAGAGATCATGGAGTGTGTCATCACAGAGGTTACTTTCATTCACTCTTGGCCCCTTCCACACAGCTGCAAGAATTCTTCCCGGTTTGCTTCCATCTTAGCTAGTCTCCTAGGTGGTTGGTCAACTTCTGCAAAACAGGTTCATAACTCAAATGAGCCAGCGTTTCTTTAGGGTAGAATGATCAAATATTTGTCGACGTGTCAGTTTCACTTTTAATTTGTCACTTTTTTTTTTTCTAGACAAGGAACCTGAATTGTGTCATGGTCCCTGGTATAGTATTCATGGATCATGAGGGCCTTCTGACTTCCAGGTGTGCTGAAGGTGGCAATAGGGAGTAGCCCTTCCTTTCTTTATACAGCTACTGATTAATGGCAAGCAAAAGTATAGTTTTCATAAATTGGGCAGCTCTCCTAAATTAGGTTTCATACTACATCATTGATGTCAGAATAACTCTACAAGTTAAGTGTTTTTCTTCCCATTTAATATTTGTAAAAAGAGAAAGAGGGAGAGAGACCTCTGTTTTTGTACAAAAACAGTAGATGGAGGGTTAAGACTTGAATTTAAGGTCTAAGTTTATCGCTAGTTGGTATTATGGATGTTAAATGGTGTTTCTTGAGTTTTCCTTCCTGAGAAGCAAATCTATTCGTCAGTTACAAAAGAGCAGTAGCTGGGGTCCATGGCCAGCCTGGCATCATTATTTTATCACAGCACCCCTGGCGACACTAGAGCTACTTTTGATAGTAAGGGGGCAGGATGGAGGTGAGATTGTGGACATGACACAAAGCTGAGAGGGATTTATGGAGACTAGTGAATGGCCCTGCCTTTCTTTCAGTAAGGGAGAGGTATTTGGTGGTATCAGTTGTGGTGGTATCATGATGTCAACCCTTCCTGGCCACTGGACCCCAAGACAGAGCAAGATTTTCAGGGACTTGTGAGGCTCTACATCAAAAGGAACACAGTGCATTGTGTCACCTGTGTCAGATGTAACAACTGTGTCAGATGGCCAGAATGGCATCTTAAGGGACTGTTGTACTTCCTCCTGACCACAAAACAGTCCTGGAATATATGATCACCACACTCACATGCAACAGCTTCAGCAAGATGGCGCAAGCCATCTCCTAGACCTGGCCGCTGTTACATTTTGTAAATCAGGCTTTCTGTTTTCATGGAATACTCTCACATGATTTCTGACCATAGCCCCAGTTGTTTTTCCTCCCAGCTTTTAGTCACAAAGTTTCAAGGCCAATCGAATTTGCTTCCCTGTCTATAGTCCAATAGCTAAACAGTCCATAAGAACCACACCCCTGAATACCATCTGCCTATTTTACTGCTCGATTTGTGCTTAATATCTCACCGACCTCACTGCCCCAGGACACCCTACCTCATACAAATTATAGCTTCTAGCCTGTCTGAGTGAATTGGACGCTGTCACTTTTTTTTTTTTTTGACATTTACTTTGTCACATGTTACAATATATTTATTATACATGTTGCATGGATGCTTGGCAATAAATAATGTGTATTATATAATTGTTGGGTTTGGGGCTCAGGATTTATCCATTCAGTCAAGTTTGTTCACATCTTCAAAACTTCTAAATTCTTATTAAGTTGTTGGCTGTTTGAGCAGTCAATTGCTGAGAGACGTGTTTTGTTGTTGTTTTTTTTTTAACTGGATTTGCCCATACCTACTTTCAATTCTTTCAATTTTTGCTGTATGTATTTTGGGGCTATGTTACAATGAGGTTTCTGGGACAAGTTCCAATTTGGGATGGCATCCCGGGGTCATTGTTGCACTCCCTCCTGACCATAGAACACACCCTGCGGACGCAATCACTCAAGATGTCATCTCTAACACCCTGTTTCTGCATGAAACACACTCTCCATAAGATGGCCACAAGCCAACCTCTGTAGGTATCATGAACCACACCTGTCACAGAAAACACTTGTATTTTCCAGATTTTACATTTTCATAGTAGACTAACTTACATGGTTTCAGACCATAGTCCTATTTTTCATCCCAAATTTTAATGACCATTTTCGAGGTCCCTCAAGTTTGTCTTCCCATATAGTCTGACAGCCACCAAGACCATGTGATCCATATTTTAAGGAGGATCTACATGACTTTACCGCCTGCAAATAGCAGCACTCACCCTTGCCAATGACAAACATATTTGATAATGGAAGATGCCTTCCTTACATGTAAGATTCCTTCTGCCACCCTATGGCTCCCTAGCTCCAGCAATTCTAGGTTTCATTTTCTCCCCCCTCCCCACTTTATCCCTGGCATTACAGATACTTCAGCACCTTAGTCAGGACTGGTGATGCCTTTGGCTCCATCCGTGGCATGTCCACATTACCTGCCAAAGGTCAACTCAGTGGTGCGCTTCCAGAAAAGAATCATCCCAGTTGAACTTTCATCTCCAATTTTCTTGCCCCACACCAAAGGGCCTTTCTTCGATACGGTTCTGAAAGTCCATCAACTCTCCCCTTTTATGAACTGTCTTTTGTTACTGGCCCACTCCTCTTTCCCTTATTTCAATAGCCGCTACCTTGAGTCCATCTGAAACCATAGGTGTGAGTGCAAAGGCCAATGCTTATTTTGATATTTCTGCCTGGCCTGGCAATGGGAAAGACTCTGGGTGACAGTTACATCTCCTGCTGTTTGCGGGTACAGAGCATTTGGCTTTTCCAATCTTGTGAGTTCCCCGGTTTCTGGTCTCTGCAAGTATCTAAGGCTGTGAATACTTGAGCGGCGAGAAGTTAAGTTCCCCGATGTAAAAAAAAAAAAAAAAAAAAAAAAAAAAAAAAAAAAAAAAAAAAAAAAAGTAAAATAATCCTAACAAACTGTGCCTATACTATACATCATAATAACTTTTCTGTTTTATAAATAAAAGGCAATTAATCTGCCCAAAACATTAGATAAAGCAAATTACCTAAATGCTTCCTCAGGTAAAAGGCCAGTTGTGTTTCCTAAAATTCTATTCATATTCACTTGTTATGCACATATTTGGCCATCATCTTGAGTCTAACCCTCCATTTTACTGTTGTCTATTGACCTCCTGGTCAGACCTCCACATTCACAAACATTCAGCATCCATGTGTGTGACCCATCTTACAGTTGAACCTCTGGGTTAAACACAGACTGCTATTCTTGCAGAATCATGTCCTCTAGTTTTAGCTGTTCCCTGAGAATGTCCCTCCATCTCCCTGTTAGAGTGGTCTGCCCTTTCCTGTGAGCTGCTATGCAGGACTTCTAAGACATTCTTCTCAAGACAAGACTTTAACACATTCCCTCTTGCTCTCAGCTGCCTTCTCATGCTTCATAGACAAAACAGGAAGCTTCTGGAAGGAACACCTCAATCTCCTGTTTTTACTACCTGTCTTCATTCAGTTTCTCTGGAGATACCTAGCTCACCCTCCAGGGAAGTCTTTTGTATAAGGCCAATTCCCCAGCACATGTAAGTCTTTCTAAACCTAAAATAATAATTTAAAAAGCCCCTGAGGTTCTTCAAAACATTAAAAATACAATTACCACATGATCCAGTAATTTCACTTCTGGGTATAAATCCAAAAGAAGTGAAAGCATCATCCCAAAGTGACATTTTCACATCCATGCTCATAGCAACATTACTCACAATAGCCAAAAGGTGGAAGCAACCCAAATACTCATGGATGGGTGAATGGATAAACCAAATGTGGTATATGCATACAATGGAATATTATTCAGTCTTAAAAACAAAGGAAATACTGTCGCATGGCAACAACATGGGCAAACCTTGAGGACTTTATACTAAGTGAAATGAGCCAGTCACAAAAAAGACAAATACTATATGATTGCACTTATATGAGGTATCTAAGGTAGTCACATTCTTAGAAACAGAAAGTAGTATAGTGCTTGCCAGGGGCTGGGGGGCAGGGGAAATGGGAAGTTGTTGCTTTAACGGGCTGTAGCATTTCCATTTTGCAAGAGGGGCTAGTTCTGTTGCACAGAAGTGCGGATATACTTAATTAACCCTATTGAACTGTATACTTAGAAATGGTTAAGAGGGTAAATTTTTCTGTTGTGTGTACTTCACCACAACTTTGAAAAGTCCCTGGACCTCATGTCTCTTTCTAGCTTCAACTCTTTGGAAGAACTTTCTATGGTCATTGTCATCTCTTCTTTAACTCCCACTCCCTTCTCAACCCACTACCATCTGACTTCTGCCCTGACCATTCCACTAAAAACTGTTCCTGCTAAGGTTGTCAATGACCTCTCAATATTTGTGGGCTTAGTGTACTCAACCCAGGGTGTTGGATACTATTCATTTCTTCCTGGAGGTTCTCTCACCCATTTGCTTTTGTGAGACTCTCCTTTGGTTCTTTGCTGATGTCTCACTGACGACTCTCTCTCCCTCTCTCTCTCTTTTACTCTTTTATTTCCCCTGCCTTTTTCTTCTTCATAAATTGTTCTTTCTTTGGCCTGCCGCTCTTTGTGTCTTTACAGCTCTTCATAGTTTCCTCTGAACGGCTCAATTAAACCTAAAGAAACAGCTATATGATTTATATCTCTGATCACATTCCTCTCTAACTACTCAATTCTATCTGAATGTCCCATAGGCTCTTCAAACTCAACTCCTCAAATTAAGCTCATCATCCCTTCTCTTGTGTTTTTTAGCTCAATGCATGCATTCCCAACTCCCGTTTTGAAATCTGGGACTCACACTGGAATCCTGATTCTTCTTTATCCCCCATACCCAATTAGTCCATAAGTTCTACTGATTCTATTTCCCTTGTTAAGTCTCAGAATTCATCTCAAAATGCCTCTTAGCTGTTATTTTGAATTAATTCTTTCTGTGTTATTTAAGATATTGATTCAGTTTCATTCTTTTTATGTGGCTTATCAGTTTTCCATCCACTATTTAGTGAAGAGACTATTCTTTTACCACTATATTTTCTTGCCTGCTTTGTTATAAATTAGTTGACTGCACCTGATTGGTTTTATTTCTGAGCTCTCTGTGTTTCATTGATCTGTGTGTCTCTTTTTTCTGTCAAAGCCATCCTGTTTATATCACTATTAGTTTGTAGTATAGTTTAAAAGCCAGGAGTGTAATCACTCCAGCTTTTTATTCTTTGTTAAGATTGTTTTCTGTGTTCAGGACCTTTTGTACTTCCACAGAAATTTCAAGATATTTATTTAATTTCTTTGAAAAACGTTATTGGAATTTTCTTAGATATTGCTTAGATTTCTTTGGGTAATATGGATATCTTAGCAATGTTGATTTTTCCTATCTTTGAGAATGGAATATGTCTCCATTTATTGGTTTCTTTTTAAATTTCTTTCATCAGTGTCCTAAATATTTCAGTGTACGGGCCTTTACCTACATCGTTAAATTTATTCTTTTTTTATTATTTCGATGCAATTGTAAATGGGATTGTTTTCTTAATTTCCTTTCCTGGTAGTTTTTTGTTAATATGTAATTGCAGAACAGATTTTTGCATTTTGGCTTTATACCTTTGCTGAACTTATTAGTTGTAACTTTTTTTTTTTTTTTTTTTTTTTTTTTTTTTTTTTTTTTTTGCTGTAGTCTTCAGAGTTTTTGGTATATAAATTCATGTCATCTGCCAATAAGGACAGTTTCCAATATGGCTACCTTTTATCTTTTTCCTCCCCAATTACTCTGGCTAAGACTTCCATTTCTACATTGAAGAAAAGTGGCAAGACATTGCTTCTGATTTTAAAATAAAAGCTTTATTTTGATGAGGTCCCAGTAGTTCATTTTGTTTCCCTTGCCTCCGGAGACGTGTTGAGTAAGAAGTTGCTACGGGCAAGGTTTTTGCCTGCTTTCTCCTTGAGGATTTTGATGGCTTCCTGTCTTACATTGAGGTCTTTCATCCATTTTGAGTTTATTTTTGTGTATGGTGTAAGAAAGTGGTCCAGGTTCATTCTGCACGTCGCTGTCCAGTTTTCCCAGCACCACTTGCTGAAGAGACTGTCTTTATTCCATTGGATATTCTGTCCTGTTTTGTCAAAGATTAGTTGGCCATACTTTTGTGGGTCCATTTCTGGGTTCTCTTTTCTGTTCCATTGATCTGAGTGTCTGTTTTTGTGCCAGTACCATACTGTCTGGATGATTACAGCTTTGTAGTATAGCTTGAAGTCCGGGATTGTGATGCCTCCTGCTTTGATTTTCTTTTTCAAGTTTGCTTTGGCTATTCAGGGTCTTTTCTGGTTCCATACAAATTTTAGGATTATTTGTCCTAGCTCTGTGAAGAATGTTGGTGTTACTTTGATAGGTATTGCATTGAATATGTAGATTGCTTTAGGTAGCATCAACATTTTAACAATATTTGTTCTTCCTATCCAGGAGCATGGAACCTTTTCCATTTTTTCGTGTCTTCTTCAATTTCTTTCATAATCTTTCTATAGCTTCCAGTGTATAGATTTTTCACCTCTTTGGTTAGATTTAGTCCTAGTTATTTTATGGTTTTTTTGTGCGACTGTGAATGGGATCAATTCCTTGATTTCTCTGTCTGTCACTTCATTGTTGGTGTATAGGAATGCAACCCATTTCTGTGCATTGATTTTATATCCTGCAACTTTGCTGAATTTATGAATGAGTTCTAGCAGTTTTTTGCAACTACGTGGATGGAACTGGAGGGTATTATGCTAAGTGAAATTAGTCAGTCAGAGAAAGACAAAAATCATATGACTTCACTCATCTGAGGACTTCAAGAGACAAAACAGATGAACATAGGGGAAGGGAAACAAAAATAGTAGAAAAACAGGGAGGGGGACAAAACAGAAGAGACTCATAAATATGGAGAACAAACTGAGGGTTGCTGGAGTGGTTGTGGGAGTGGGAATGGGCTAAATGGGTAAGGGGCATTAAGGAATCTACTCCTGAAATCATTGTTTCACTATATGCTAAGTAATTTGGATGTAAATTTTAAAAATTTATAAATAAAATTAAAAAAATAAAATAAAATAAAATAAAATAAAATAAAATAAAAGCTTTTAGCTCTTTACCACTGAGTATGATGATAACTGTAGTCTTGACTTATATGGCTTTAATTATCTTGAGGTATATTCCCTCCACACCCATTCTGTTGAGTGCATTCCGTGTGTATTGAATTTTGTCCAATGCTATTTCTGTATTTCTTCAGTTCCTCATATGGTTTTTATTTTTCACTTTGTTAATGTGATGTATCCTGTTGATTGATTTTCAGATGTTGACCTATGTTGCATCTCTGGATAAATCCCACTTGCCATTGGTATATGATGAATGTATTGCTCAATTTGGTATGCACATATTTTGTTGAGGATTTAAATAGTTACACTTATTTCTACAGCTTTTGTCTTTTAAACCTTCACAATAGGTTTATAAATGTTTAGTCCACTTCCATTACTATACATTTACCTTTACTTGTGAGGTTTTTACTTTCACACTTTTTTTTTTTTTTGCTAATTAGTGTGTTTTCTTTTCCGGTTAAAGCAGTTTCTTTTAACATTTCATGTAGGCCAGTTTAAAAAAGTTTTTTTTTTTTTCATTGACGAGGGCACCCGTTAGGATGAGAATTGGGTGTTGTATGGAAACCAATTTGACAATAAATTTCATATTTTAAAAAAGTTTTTTTAACATTTATTTATTTTTGAGAGACACAGAGAGGCAGAGCATGAGCAGGGGAGGTGGAGAGAGAGAGGGAGACACAGAATCCAAAGCAGGCTCCAGGCCCTGAGCTGTTTGTTAGCACAGAACCCGACGGGGCTCAAACTCAGGAACTGCAACACCATGACCTGAGCTGAAGTCGGACTTTCAACAGACTGGGTCACCCAGGCGCCCCTATTGTAGGGTCTATTCCTTTAGCTTATGCTTGTCTGGGAAACTCTTTATCTCCTTCAATTTTCTATTTTAATGTTTATTTATTTTTGAGAGGAAGGGAGAGATGGAGAGAGAGAGAGAGAGACAGAGAGAGAGAGAGAACATGAGCGGGGGAGGGAAAGAGAGAGAGGACAGAGAATCCTAAATGTGCTCTGCGCTGATAGCAGCAAGCCTGATGCGTGGCTTGACCTCACAATTTTTTGAGATCATGGTCTGAGATCACGTCAGACACTCAACCGACTGAGCCGCCCTGGTGCCCCTCTCCTTCAATTCTTAATGATAATCTTGCCAGATAGGGTATTCTTAGTTGGAAGTTTTCTCCTTTTTTTCCCAACACTTTGAATATATCATACCACTCCACTCTGTACTGCAAAGATTTTGCTGAAAAATCCGGTAATGATCTCATGTAGGTACCCTTGTACATAACAAGTTATTTCCTCTTACTGCTTTTAATTTTCTGTATTAATCTTTAATTTTGACATTTTAATTGTAATGTGTCTTGGTGTGGGTCTCTCTAAGTTCATCTTATTTTGAACTCTCTAGACTTGCTGGATCTAGGTTTCTGTTTTCTTCCCTAGGCTAGAGAAGTTTTCAGCCATTATTTCTTCAAATATGTTTTCTGACTCTTTCTCTCTCTCTTCTCCTCCTGAGACCCCTATAATGCAAATGTTATTCTTCATGATATTTTCATATACATCTCTTAAGCTATCTTCATTTTTTGCCTTCCTTTTTCTTTTTGTTGCTTTGTTTGGGTGAGTTCCACTACCCTGTCTCACTAATTGTTTCTTCTGCTTCATCTAGTCCACTGTTGAATCACTCTAGTGTGGTTTGTTGTTGTTGTTGTTGTTGTTGTTGTTCAGTTACTTTAATCTTCAACTGTCTGACTTCTGTTTGTTATTTTCTTATATTTTCTATTTCTTTGCTGAAGTTTTCGTTATATTCAGCCATCCTTCTCCTAAGTTCAGTGAGCATCTTTTTGACTATTACTTTGAATTTTTTTTATCAGATAAATTACTTATCTCCATTCCATTAAGGTTTTTCTCCCAGTGTTTGTCTTCTTTTGTTTGGAACATAATTCAATTGGCTCCCTCTGTTCCTATGTATTAGATGAACAGCTAGCTATCTCTCCAAGTCTTGAAGGAGTGGCCTTGTATAGAAAATCTTTTAACTTTGCCTTAGGTTTTGCTGTCTCTTGAACCATCACTCTAATTGTTTTAGACCCATTGGTCTCAGAAATGAACTCCACCTTGGCCACCAGAGCCAGGCACACAAGAGACATTACCTTGGTAGTTTGCACTCACCTGCTGGATCTGATAGTGGCTGCGGAAGTGGCACAGGGAGGCAGGTCACTCATCCACTGAGTCTGGCTGTGGATATGGAAGTGGCATGGAAGGGTGGGTTATTCTAGTTTCTAAAGGTAGAAATCTAAATTATAAATTTGAGAACTTTCTTCTTTACCAAAGTATGTATTTATTGGTATAAATTTTCCTCTCAGCATGGCTTTTAGTTTTATTTCCTATACTGTGTTGCATTTATTTTCACTTAGTTCTATTTATTTTCACTTAGTTCTAGTTATTTTTTATTTCCATTAGATTTCTAATTTGACCGATTGCTCATTTAAGTGTGTTATGTATTTCTCAAGTGTTTTGAGATTTTTCTGTTGTCCTTCTGTTGTTTTCTGGTTTGACTACATTCTTCTCAGATAATATACTCTGTATGATTTCAATTCTTTTATAAGTGGTTGAGGTTTTTCTTACAGTCCAAGAGATGTTCTCTATTTCTTATGCTTCAGTGCATCTGTTCCTACTCATATCAATTCTCTCCTTTCATTAATTTGATAATTGTATATTTGCAAGATAGGTCTGTGACTTCCTACTTTTCCATCTCCACTCTATTTTTGTAAATACAGAGGAGCCAAGATTTCAAAAGAAATATCAACTTTCTTCTGCTTATTTATTTGGGGGTATGTCTGCTGCAGTGGATTTGGGGTCGAAGTAATAATTTCTTGGTTGTTTTTAAAATAATTTTCTGTAGGTGGCAGGAGAGTGTCATACAAAAGGACCAACTGCTCTTCCTTCACCCATTGTGTTTAAAAAAAAAAAAAAGAAGTGAGCATATTTCTGCTGCCTTAAATATCGGATTACTCTCTTGAAATATATCTTTAAAAGTATCTTTACCAACTTGAGAAATGAAAAGAGTATTATTTTTTAAGTGGTCTTTTAAAATTGTTAGTCAGGTTGAATTTTCCTTTGCATGTTATATTGGCTGACTCCCACCCTTGTCCTCACTCCAGCTTACCTTTTCCGTTGTATTGCTCATTTTTTAGTTGAAGATTTTAAAGAATAACTTACTGCTTTTTGTTTTTCATTATTATAACATATCTCATTATAAAATTATAAATTTTAGAGTAATGTGAAGGAGATAACAATACTCACAGTATACCATCATTAACATTTTGATATAATTTGCCCAGTTCCTATACTGGTATTTGGTGGAATGTTTTAGGGTTAAAATGATATATTTGCCCTAGTTTTGCTTCCTAAATTTTATTTTTGTCAAGTTTTTATTAAAATTCCAGTTAGTTAACGTACGGTGCAATATTAGTTTCAAGTGCACAATTCAGTGGTTCACCACATATATACAACACCCACTGCTCATCACAAGGGCCTCCTTAATACCCATCACCCACTCAACCCACCCCTGACCCAACTCCCTACCGATTACCCTCAGTGTGTTCTCTATACTTAAGAGTCTATTTTCTGGCCTGCCTCTCTTAGTTTTTTTCCCCTATATTCAACTGTTTTGTTTATTAAATTTCACCTATGAGTGAAATCATATGTTATTTTTCTTTCTCTGACTTATTTTGCTTAGCATAATATTCTCTAGCTCTATTCATGTCCTTGTAAATGGCAAGATTTCATTCTTTTCTGTGGCTGAGTAATATTCCATTGTGTTTATATAGCACATGTTTTTTATCCATTCATTAGTTGATGGACATTGGGCTCTTTCCATAATTTGGATATTGTTGATAATGCTGCTATAAACATCAGGGTGCATGTATCATTGCAAATCAGAGTTTTTGTATCCTTAGGGTAAATTGCTGCATCATAGTGTATTTTTAAGTTTTTGAAGGGCCTCCATACTGTTTTCCAGAATGGCTGCACCAGTTTGCATTCCTACAAACAGTGTCAGAGTGTTCTCCTTTGTCCACATCTTTGCTAATGTATATTGTTTCCCGTGCTGTTAATTTTAGCCATTCTGACAGGTCTAAGGTGATTTGTATTTCCTTAATGATGACTGATATTGAGCATCTTTTCATGTGTCTGTCAGACAGCTGTATGTCTTCTTTGGAAGACTGTCTACTTATGACTTCTGCCCATTTTTAACTGATTTGTTTTTTGGGTATTGAACTGTATACGTTCTTTATTTATTTTGGATACTATTCCTTTATCAGATATGTCATTTGCAAATATCATCTCCCATTCTGAAGGTTGCCTTTGGGTTTGACCTATTGTTTCCTTCTCTGTGCAGAAGCTTTTTATATTGATGAAGTCACAATAGTTTATGTTTGCTTTTGTTTCCCTTGCCTCAGGCGACCTTATCTAGTAAGATTTTGCTATGGCCAATATTAAAGAGGTTACTGCCTGTGTTCTCCTGTAGGATTTTGATGGTTTCCTATCTCACACTTAGGTCTTTCAGCCACTTTGTATTTATTTTTGTGTATAGTGCAAAAAAGTGGGCCACTTTCATTCTTTTGTATGTTACTGTCCAGTTTTCCCAACACCGTTTGTTGAAGACACTGAATTTTTTTCCCCTTAGATATTCTTTCATACTTTGTTGAAGGTCAGTTGATCATAGAATTGTAAGTTCATTTATGGGTTTTCTAACTCTGTTCCATTGATCTATGTGTCTGCTTTTGTGCCAGTAGCATACTGTCTTTTTTTAATGTTTATTTATTTATTGAGAGAGAGAGAGAGAGAGAGAGAGAGAGAGAACAAGCAGAGGAAGGGAAGAGAAAGAGGGAGAGAATCCCAAGCAGGCTCCATGCTGTCACCACAGAGCCCCACGTGGAGCTCAGTCACATGAGCAGCGAGCTCATGACCTGAGTCAAAATCAAGAGTTGGCCGCTTAATGAACTGAGTCACCCAGGAGCCCCAGTAGCCTACTGCCTTGATCACTACAAGTTTGTAATATAACCTGAAGTCCAGATTGTGATGCCTCCAGCTTTGGTTTTCTTTTTCAAGGTTACTTTGGCTATTCTTGGTCTTTTGTGGTTCCATACACATTTTAGAATTGTTTGTTCTAGCTCTGTGAAAAATGCTGTTGGTATTTTGATAGGGATTGAATTAAATGTGTAGATTGCCTTGGGTAGTATAGACATTTTGTCAATATTTGTTCTTTCAATCCATTAGCATGGAATGCTTTTCCATCTCTTTGTGTCATGTTCAATTTCTTTCATATTGTTTTCTAGTTTTCAGAGTACATATCTTTTACCTCTCTATTTAGGTTTATTCCTAGGTGTTGTATGGTTTTGGTGCAATTGTAAATGGGATTGATTCATTAATTACTCTTTCTGCTGTTTCATCATTGGTGTATACAAATGCAAGAGATTTATGTACATTGATTTTACATCCTGTGACTTTACTGAATTCATGTGTCAGTTCTAGCAAATTTTTGGTTGAGTCTTTTGGGTTTATTTACTATGTAGAGTATTATGTCATCTGCAAATAGTGAAAGATTGACTTCTCCCTTGCTGATTAAGAGACCTTCTGTGTCTTTTTATTCTCTTATTGCTGAGGCTAAGACTTCTAGTACATGTTAAATAGTAATGGTGAGGGACACCTGGGTGGCTCAGTTGCTTAAGCACCCAACTCTTGATTTTGGCTGAGATCATTATCTCTTGGTTCATGAGATCAAGCCCCACGTCAGGCTCTTCACTGATAGCATGGAGCCTGCTTGGGATTCTCTCTCTCCCCCTCTGTCTCTGCCTCTGCCTGTCTCTCTCTCTCTCAAAATAAATGAATAAACATTAAAACATAGTAAAGGTGAGAGTGGATATTCCTGTCTTATTTCTAACCATAGAGGAAAAGATCTCAGTTTTTTCCCATTGAGGATGATATTAGCTGTGGGTTTTTTGTATATGGACTTTATGATGTTGAGGTATGTCCCCTCTATCACTACTTTGTTGGGGGTTTTATCATCAATTGATGTTCTACTTTGTGAAATGTTTTCCTGCATCTATTGAGAGCATCATAATGCTCTTAATGTTTATTTTATTAGTGTGGTGTATCATGTTGATTGATTTGTGAATATTGAACCACCCTTGAAATACAGGAATAAATCCCACTTGACCGTGGTGAATGATTATTTTAATGTACAGTTGTATTTGATTTGCTAGTGTTTTGTTGAGAATTTGCACATTTGTGTTCATCAGGAATATTGGCTTGTAGTTCCCTTTTTTAGTGAAGTCTTTGTCTGGTTTGAAATCAGGATAATGCTAGCCTTATGGAATGAATTTGGAAGTTTTCCTTCCTTTTCTATTTTTTTGGAATAGTTGAGAAGAATAGGTATTAACTCTTCTTTTAATGTGTGGTGGAATTCGCCTGTGAAGGCATCTAGCCAGGGACTTTTGTTTGTTGGGAGATATTTTATATTTTATATTTATATTTTAATACATATATTAAAATATATTTATATTTTAATTTATTTGCTCGTTACTGATCTTCAAGTTTTCTATATCTTAATGTCTCAGGTCATTTGTATATTTCTAGGAATGTATCCATTTCTTCCAGGCTGTCCAATTTGTAGGTGTCTAGATTTTTCACAATATTCTCTTAACAACTGTTTGTATTTCTGTGGTATTGGTTGTTATTTCTCTTTTCTTATTTGTAATTTATTTTTTTGGGTCCTTTTTATTTTTTGACAAGTCTGTTAAGGATTTTTTAATTTTATTAATATTTTCAAAGAACCAGCTCCTGGATTCATTGATCTATTCTTTTGGTTTTTTAGTTTCTATATCCTTTATTTCTCCTCTCATCTTTATTATTTCCCTTCTTCTGCTGGCTTTAGGCTTCATTCGTTATTCTTTTTCTAGCTCCTTTAGGTTTAAGAGTGAGTTGTGTATTTGTGATTTTTCTTATTTCTTGGGGTAGTCCTGCATTTTTATATGCTCCCCTCCAAGGACCACTTTTGCTGCATACCAAAGGTTTTGGGCTATCGTGTTTTCATTTTCATTTGTTTCCACATATTTTTGTCTTCTTTAATTTCCTGGTTGACTCATTCATTGTTTAGTAGCATGTTGTTTTACCTCCATATATTAGTGGTCTTCCCAAAGTTTTTCTTTTGTTGACTTCAAGTTCCATAGCACTGTGGTCAGAAAAGATGCAGGATATGATCTTAATAATTTTGTATTTGTTGAGGGCTGATTTGTGCTTTAGTATGCAATTTCTTCTGAAGAATGTCCCATGTGTACATGAAAAGAATGTGTATTCTGCTGCTTTAAGATGAAATGTTCTGAGTATATCTGCCAAGTTTATCTGGTCTAGTGTGTCATTCAAAGCCATTGTTTCCTTGTTGATTTTCTGCTTAGATGATCTGTCCATTGTTATAAGGTGGGAGTTAGAGTCACCTACTATTACTGTATTATTATCAATGAGTTTCTTTATGTTTGTTATTAACCAGTTTACATATTTGGGTGCTTCTATGTTGGGTGTATAAATATTTACAATTGCTAGATCTTCCTGTTGGGTAGTCTCCTTTATTATGATATGGTGTCCTTTTTCATCTGTTGTTACAGTCTTTGGTTTAAAATTTAGATTTCTGATAAAAAGTATTTCTACTCCTGTTTTCTTTTGACATTCACTTGCATGGTAAATATTTCTCCATCCCCTCAGTTTCAATGCTCAGGTGACTTTAGGTAAAAAATGAGTTTCTTGTAGGCAGCATATAGATGGGTCTTGGTTGTTTTTTTTTTTTTCCCTAATCCATTCTAATCCATCCAAACCTATGTATTTTTATTGGAGCATTTAGTCCATTTACATTCAGAGTAATTATTGATAGATATGTATTTAGTGCTATTTTATTACCTGTTTTATTGTAGTTTCTGGTGATTTTCTCTGTTCCTTTCTAGTCTTTGTCACTTTGCTTTTTCCTTTGCACTCAAAGAGTCCCCTTTAATATTTCTAGTGGTCACAAAGTCTTTTAGCTTTTGTTTGGGAAGCTCTTTATCTCTCCTTCTATTCTTAACGATAGCCTTACTGGATAGAGTATTCTTGGCTCCAGATTTCTCCCATTCAGCACTTTGAATATATCATGCCACTCCCTTCTAGCTTGCCAGATTTCCATGGAGAAATCTGCAGGTAGCCTCATTGGTCTTTCCTTTTAAGTTTGGGACTTCTTTTGTCTTCTATGACTTTTTGTTTACCACTATATTTTGCAAATTTAATTACAATATGTCATGATATTGGCCTGCTTTTGTTCATTTTGATGGGATCAATCCCTCCTGGATCTCAATGTCTATTTCCTTAGCCAGATTAGGGAATTTTCCAGCTATTATTTTTCAAATAAACTTTCTGTGCCCCCTTTTCTCTCTTCTTCTTCTGGGACTCTTATAATATGAATGTTTTTATATTTGATGAGGTCACTGAATTCCCTATTTTTATTGTCATATTCCATAATTCTTCTTTCCTCTTTTGTTAAGCTTCTTTATTTTCCATTATTTTATCTTCTATATCACTTATTTGTTCCTCTGCTTCTTCCATCCTTGTGTTCATTACATCTGATCTCTTTTGAATCTCAGTTATTGCATTTTTTTGTAAATTTTTCAACTCTTATCTCTGCAGTAAGGGTCTCTCTGATGTCTTCTGTCCTCTTCTCAAGCCCAGAAAATATTGTTATGATTGTTTCTTTAAAATCCCCATCTGGCATATTACTTATATCTTTTTGCTTAGAACCTTTGCAGTGACCTTTTCTTGTTCTTTTATTTGGAATGAATCCCTCCATCTTGGCATTTTGTCTGTCTCTGTTTTTCTCTCTGTGTTAGAAAAGCCTGTTATATTTCCTGCTCCTGAGAGTAATGGCTTTATGAAGAAGAGGTCATATAGTGTCCAGGGCCTGGTACTTCCAGGACTGTCTCTGGTGTGTGCTGAGTGCACTCTGCTGATGTGCTTTGGTTGCTCTATCCTTCAAGAGAGTGGTTTGCAGAGGCTCTCCTTCCTGCAGTGAACCCTGTTTGGACCTTGGCCAGAATATGACAAGCTTTAACTATGTGTGCTCTTGTCTGCTTTTTTAAATGACACCTGCTGCTATTTCCACTAGAAGTGAAGCCTTACACAAGTCTCTGGTGGTAGACGTTGTGTGAGAAGGGGTTTCTTCTGGTCTTCTGGGGAGGGGCCTGCCACACTGGGTCAGAGACACACTTGTCAGAGAAGGACAGTACCAGAAGAGCTGGGGTGGGGTGGGGTCAGGCAGGATTTGGTGTTTGTAGATTAGGCAGCCAGTATCAGTGCTGTACTATTTACTACAGGCAGTTCTAAGCTTATACTGGGCAGTGGGGGAGGGAAATGGTGCTATCCAGCTCTTTTTTCTGGAGAGGTGTTTCCTGCTTGCTGCTCTCAGGGAAGCACTCCCAGAAAGGGGAATAACTTCCCCTCATTCACCCCAGGTGTTTTTCAGTTTTCTGTTTTCATGCTGTCTTTCTCTAGGTTGCTTCCCTGTCTAGAGAAGCCCAGTTCACTTTGGGCTGTATCCTAGCCAAGCCTGCTGAGTTTTAAAACTGAAAATTTTAGGGATGTGGTATGCCAGAGGTCTATGCTGGCTGGTCTTCTGGAGTAGGGTCTGGCCTCACTGTGATGGATGCAGCTTTGACAATTGCAGTCACACCAGAGCAAAAGGGGCATAGGATTTGGAGCAAAGAAAGCTAAATAGCCAGTGTCTGGGTTAGCCACCCTCAGCAGGTGTCTCTGTGTCTATGCTGAGAGCATAGGGTAGGGAAGAGAAAGGGGGCCCACTGGCTCTTTTGTCCTCAATGTCTCTGTGATATGCTCCAAGAAGGATGAATACTCTCTCCCGTGTGACTTAGGCGATCCTCAGATCACACCATCTGCCCTAGGGGTTTTTTCCTCCCTTTTCTCCAGGAGTAGGGCAGTATCTTCTGGGGTCTATCCCAGCTAAGCCCACTGACCTTCAAAACGCCATTCTTTGAGCTCCACTGTTTGCAAAACATCACAAAAATCAGCCACACCCATTTTCCCAGGCAATGTCTTTGAGGACATGTTCTCCTTGTGCATATCCCTGTGTGCTCCACTCTTTTTTTCTCCACAAATGGGACTCCTTCCTCTCCATAACAC
Organism: Panthera tigris; assembly: GCF_018350195.1. Classification (NCBI taxonomy): domain Eukaryota; kingdom Metazoa; phylum Chordata; class Mammalia; order Carnivora; family Felidae; genus Panthera; species Panthera tigris. Next base: position 61,418,556 of record NC_056677.1, on the reverse strand, counting down.
CCATTATCCATTTCTCCCCCAAACCACATCTCTACACTTCCTACCTTCCTCAATATGGTGTCTCTCTCTAGTGGTGCAGTTTGTTCTGTCACTCCTCAGGTTGATTTCTTAGGTATTCAGAATGATTTAGTAGTTATCTGTGTTCAAGGGACAAGACAAGCCTATGATCCTCCTACTATGTCACCCTCCACTCCAAGACTGATTTATGAGAAAACTCTTAATTAATTCAAAATATATGGAGTGCCTAATGGATGCTAGGCACTCTTCTAGCCTGTAGATGTATAGAAGTGGGCAAAACAAATATTTTTGTGCTTATGAAACATACATGAAGAAGCAATTAATTATTTACTTTCATCAATGCTCATTTTCTCCTTATTGATATTAAGATTACTATATTTTATTTTTATTTTTTTTTAATGTTTATTTACTTTTGAGAGAGAGAGTGAGACAGAGCGTGAGCAGGGGAGGGCCAGAGAGAGGGAGACGCAGAATCTGAAGCAGGCTCCAGGCTCTGAGCTATCAGCACAGAGCCTGACGTGGGGCTCAAACCACAAACCATGAGAACATGACCTGAGCCAAAGTCGGACGCCTAACTGACTGAGCCACCCAGGTGCCCCAAGATTACTATCTTTTAAAATCTCTTTACTTTTGTAGCAATAAATTCAGGATCTTTGGTGTTTTAATTTGCATATATTATCACTGCAATTAAGCATTTTTAAGTGTTTCAGGAATTTCTACTTTCAGTATTATCCATGCTGTGCCATGAATACATATTTTATTTCTCTTTATTTTCAAATAATAATCCATTGTATAGATATATCATGATTTGTTTGTCCATTCACTGGTTGATGGCAATTGAGGTTGTTTCCCCTTTTTAATTTATTACATGTACTATTGCTATAAACATTATTATACAAGTTTTTTCAGAACATGTTTTCATTTCTCTTGGGTGTATACCTAGGAGTGGAATTGTTAGGTTATACAATAAAAAACATTTTGGAGAACTGTGAGATTGTTTTCAAATGGACTGCACCATATTATATTGCATCAGTAATGAATGAAATCTCCTATTGTGATGCATACACATCAGCATTTGTTATTAACAGATTTTTGATATTAGCTATTCTAGTGGATGTTAATTGGTATCTCATATGGTTTCAATTTGCATTTGCCTAATACCTATTGTATTGAGATACTTTTTATGGTTTTATTGGCCACTCATGTAACTTATATGCAAAATATTAAAATCTTTTGACTATGTTGAAATTAACTGAGTAAACTTTTTATTATTGAGTTGTAATAAGATTTGCATACTCTGTATGTATTATGGATAATAATAAATTTTAGCAAAGTAACTGAGTTATAAAACCATCACCATAATCCTGTCATAGAACATTTTCATTTTCACACCAATTAGATACCTGGATTCTATTTACATTTAGTCCAAGTCCCCAAACCAATCCCAAAGCAGCTATTCATCTACTATCTGTTTTTATAGATAAACTTTTTAAAAATCTTTATTTGAGTATAGTTGACACACACTGTTAAATTAGCTTCAGGCATACAGCATAGTGATTTGACAAGTTTGTACATTATGCTATGCTCACCAGAAATGCACCTACCATCTGTTACCATACAAAGATATTACAATATCATTGACTATATGCTACATGCTGTTCCTTTTATTCCAATGACTTATTCATTCCATAACTGGAAGCTTGTATCTATCACCCCTCTTCATCCATTTTGTCCACCCCACAATTCCTCTTTCCCCTGGTAACCATCAGTTTGTCTCCTGTATTTATAGACCACATTCTATGTTTTGTGTATTAATTTTTTTTAAGATTCCACATATAAGTAAAAACATATGGTGTTGTATTAGTCTGAATTACTTCATTTAGCATAATACTTGTTAGGTCCATTCATGTTGTCACAAATGACAAGATCTCATCCTTTCTTAAAACTGCATAATATTCTATCATATGTCTAACGCCACTTCCTTATCCATTTGTCTATTGATAGACACTTGGCTTGTTTCTACATCATGGATATTGTAAATAATGCTGTAATAAACATACAAGGTATACATCTTTTCAAATTAGTGTTTTTATTTTCTTTGGGTAAATACCAAGTAGTGGAATTACTGGATTATATGGTATTTCTATTTTTAATTTTTTGAGGAACTCCATAATGTTTTCCAAAGTGACTTTACCAATTTACATTCTCAACAACAGTACAAAAAGCTCCTTTTTCCCTATATCCTTTCCAACACTTCTTATTTCTTGTCTATTTGCTTTTAGCCATTTTTACAGGTGTAAGGTGGTATCTCATTGCAGTTTTGCTTTGCATTTCCCTGATGGTTAGTGATGTTGAGCATCTTTTCATGTGTCTGTTGGCCATCTGCACATTTTCTTTGGAAGATGTCTGTTCAGGAGATCTGCCCATTTTTAAATTAGATTGTTTTGTTTCCTTTGGTGTTGAGTCATAAAAGTTATTTACATATTTTAGATATTAACCCCTTATCAGATATATTATTTGAAAATATTTTCAGGAGGAGCTTGGGAAGATACCAGAGAAGGAAGATCTTAAGCTCACCTCATCGTAGGATAGACATAGATAACTGACACATCAGTGTAACTAACCCAGGAAATGACCCCAAAATTGGCAGAACAGCCTTTATACAGTTAATCATAGAGAAAAAGCCTCTTTAGAAAGAGTGGGATCAGTGGAGCCATGTCAGGAACCAAACTCTTGGTGAAACTAACCACAAACAGGAGGAACACCACAAGCATGGAGATGGGATAGGAAGAGACCCCATACCAGGCAACACAGAATGGAGGAATTGCATTGGAAGGTGATTACTCATAACATTTGGCTTTGAAAACCAGTGGGGTTTAACTTTATGAGTTTTTAAGATCAGCAAGGGTTAACTCTGGGTACTTTAAAAATCAGTGGCCTTAGCTCAGGGAGAGCCATAGGGTGACAGGAAAATGAGTACCTGCCCTTAACAAGACAGCATAACAACCCCACTGATATACAACATGGAAGCAGCAGTTTAAAAGCACCTGAAGTATATGAAAAAGAGATTTATTTACTAATCTAAGAATGTGTGCAAGAGTGGCAATGATCTATATGAGACTTCTTCAAGAATAGAAGAACTTCCAAGTGTCATTTCTCCTACACCCTGGCCCAGATGCCTGGACACTTGTGGAAAATAGCAAACGCAACACATAGCTTTCCAATACCACGTGCCTCTCTCCCAATTTTTCCTGTGAAATCATTCCATCCAACTTCCTAACTTAGCAGAAATCATTCTGAAGTTGCTTCTGGTGTGTCTCATTCTGCAAGCAGCACAAATAGCCACCAGAACCACTCCAAAATGGCTCTTGCCCTAGGGATAGGGCCTACAAACATAAGCCTCTCAGGGGACAATGCAAGGAAAGCACTCTGCAGTTCAGTGTGACCACAAACCTGGAAAATGGCCAAAGGGCAAGCAACTTGTCTGACTGAACTACCAGATCAAGGTGTCCCAAGACTGGACCCTTATGGACAGAGGCACAAATCTTGCATACAATAGGCAAAGAGAGCCATTGCAACTGACTGGACTAAAGGCAAACAAGGTTCAGCCACAAAAGCAGGGTATGCACAGTATATATAGGAAACACCCCTGAAGTGTCACAGTTTGGAGAACAGGGGACATTGCACCATAGGGCAGTACAGGACCTCTTATTCATAAGGCCATTACTTTCATGATCAGGAAACATAGCTGACTTACATAATACACAGAAACAAACACAAATTTAGACAAAATAAGAACACAGAACAATATATACTAAATTAACAAACAAGACAAAATCACGGCAAAATAGCTAAATGAAATGTAGATGAGCAATATGCCTGATAGATAATTCAAAGCAATAGTGATAAAGATATATACTGGACATCAGAAAACTGAAGGATCTCAGGGAGATCTTCAACAAAGTGACAGAAAATATTTCTAAAAATCAGACATAAAGAACTAAATAATCAAAATTAAAAATACGCTACAGAGAATCCATAGTAAACTAGAGAAAGCATAAAATTGGATTAGCAAGCTGGAAGACAGAGTAATTAAAAGCAACCAAGCTGAACAGCTAAAAGAAAAAGAAATAGTAAAAAATGAGAACAGTTTAAGGGAACTCGGTGACATCATCAAGTATAATAACATTTGCCTTATAGTAATCCTAGAAGGAGAAAAGAAGGAAAAGGGGGCAGAAATTTATTGAAGAAATAATAGCTGAAAACTTCCCTGATCTGGGAAGGTAAAATATACAGATTCAAGAAGCACAGAGACCCCAAACAAAACCAACCCAAGGGGGCCCACATCAAGACACATAATTGACCTGGCAAATAGTGACATAGAGAATTTTAAAATAAGAAAAAGGAAAATATCTATATCATCTATATCTATATCTATATCTATATGTCTATATATCTATATCATCTATCTATATCTATCTCTCCCCATAAGGCTATCTGGTGATTTTTCAGCACAGACATTGCAGTGAAGGGAGTGGCATAATCAAAGTGATGAAGAAAAAATGCAACTAATAATACTCTACCAGTAAGGCTATCATTCAGAATACAAGGAAACATTAAGAGTTTCCCAGACAAAAGTTAAAGGAATTTATCATCACTAAATTAGCGTTACAAGAAACATTACAGGTAATTCTTTGAGGGTGTCTGGGTGGCTCAGTCAGTTAAGCATCCGACTTTGGATAAGGTCATGATCTCATGGCTCATGATTTCAAGCCCCATGTTGGGCTCTGTGCTGACAGCTCACAGCCTGGAGCCTGCTTTGTATTCTGTGTCTCCCACTCTCTCTCTCATCCCCGACTTGTGCTCTGTCTCCCTCTCAAAAATAAATAAAAAATTAAAGGAAATTCTTTGAGTGGAAGGCCAGAATCAGGAGCAAAAATTAGAAAAGAAATAAAAAACCTTACAGGTAAATAGAAACATAATAAAAGTAGTAGATTAATACTTATACAACCAGTACAGAGATTAAATCACAAAAGCAATAAAATGGACTCTCTCTCTCTCTCTCTATATATATATATGTGTGTGTGTATATATATATACATATATATATATATGTATATATATATATCAAGCAGGGGATTCACAAAATAAAAAGATGTAAAGGATGACATTATATAAATAAAATATGGTGTGGGATATAAAAAAATCAATACTTTTAGAATGGGTTCAGACTTAAATGACCGTACACCTAATATGGACTGCTATATGCATCGGATGATATATGTGAACCTAATGCTAACAACAAATTTTTTTAAATGTCATAGATATGTAAAAAAATAAAGAGAAATAAATTCAAGCATATCACTAAAGAAACATCAAAATATAAGAAAACTGAGTGAGAGAAGAAAGGAAGAACTTTAAGAAGCCAGCCCTAAAAGTAACAAAAGGAGAGGGAAGATGGTGGCGTAGGAGGACGCTGGGCTCACCGCGCATCCTGCTGATCACTTAGAGTCCACCTACATCTGCCTAAATAACCCAGAAAACCGCCAGAGTATTAGCAGAACGGTAATCTCGTCTCCAGAGCCAAGCGCAGACAAGAAGCCCACGGAAGAGGGTAGGAAGGGCGGCGAGGCGGTGCGCGCTCCACGGACTGGCGGGAGGAAGCCAGGGCTGAGGGGCAGCTCTCCGGCCAAGCAGAGCCCCCGAGTCTGGCTGGCAAAAGCGGAGGGGCCTGACGGATTGTGTTCTGACAGCAAGCGTGACTTAGCGTCTGGGAGGTCAGAAGTTAACAGCTCTGCTCAGAAAGCGGAAAGGCTGGAGGACAAAGGCAGGGAGAGCTGCTGAGCCCCTGGACGGCAGAGCTCAGCTTGGTGGGGAACAAAGGCGCTCGCCAGCGCCATCTCCCCCGCCCATCCCCCAGCCAAAATCCCAAAGAGAACCAGTTCCTGCCAGGGAACTTGCTCGCTCCACACAAACACCCAACTCTGTGCTTCTGCGGAGCCAAACCTCTGGCAGCGGATCTGACTCCCTCCCGCTGCCACAGGGCCCCTCCTGAAGTGGATCACCTAAGGAGAAGCGAGCTAAGCCTGCCCCTCCTGCCCCCATGCACCTTGCCTACCCACCCCAGCTAATACGCCAGATCCCAGCACCACAAGCCTGGCAGTGTGCAAGTAGCCCAGACAGGCCACGCCAACCCACAGGGAATCCCGCCCCTAGGAAAGGGGAAGAGAAGGCACACACCAGTCTGACTGTGGCCCCAGTGGTGGGCTGGGGGCAGACATCAGGACTGACTGCGGCCCCACCCACCAACTCCAGTTATACACCACAGCACAGAAGTGCCCTGCAGGTCCTCACCACTCCAGGGACTATCCAAAATGACCAAACGGAAGAATTCCCCTCAGAAGAATCTCCAGGAAATAACAACAGCCAATGAGCTGATCAAAAAGGATTTAAATAATATAACAGAAAGTGAATTTAGAATAATAGTCATAAAATTAATCGCTGGGCTTGAAAACAGTATAGAGGACAGCAGAGAATCTCTTGCCACAGAGATCAAGGGACTAAGGAACAGTCACGAGGAGCTGAAAAGCGCTTTAAACGAAATGCATAACAAAATGGAAACTACGACAGCTCAGATTGAAGAGGCAGAGGAGAGAATAGGCGAACTAGAAGATAAAGTTATGGAAAAAGAGGAAGCTGAGAGAAAGAGGGATAAAAAAATCCAGGAGTATGAGGGAAAAATTAGAGAACTAAGTAATACACTAAAAACAAATAATATATGCATAATTGGTATCCCAGAGGAGGAAGAGAGAGGGAAAGGTGCTGAAGGGGTACTTGAAGAAATTATAGCTGAGAACTTCCCTGAACTGGGGAAGGAAAAAGGCATTGAAATCCAAGAGGCACAGAGAACTCCCTTCAGACGTAACTTGAATCGATCTTCTGCACGACATATCATAGTGAAACTGGCAAAATACAAGGATAAAGAGAAAATTCTGAAAGCAGCAAGGGATAAACGTGCCCTCACATATAAAGGGAGACCTATAAGACTCGTGACTGATCACTCTTTTGAAACTTGGCAGGCCAGAAAGGCTTGGCACGATATCTTCAGTGTGCTAAACAGAAAAAATATGCAGCCGAGAATCCTTTATCCAGCAAGTCTGTCATTTAGAATAGAAGGAGAGATAAAGATCTTCCCAAACAAACAAAAACTGAAGGAATTTGTCACCACTAAACCAGCCCTACAAGACATCCTAAGGGGGATCCTGTGAGACAAAGTACCAGAGACATCACTACAAGCATAAAACATACAGACATCATAAGGACTCTAAACCCGTATCTTTCTATAATAACACTGAATGTAAATGGATTAAATGAGCCAACCAAAAGACATAGGGTATCAGAATGGATAAAAAAAAAACAAGACCCATCTATTTTCTGTCTACAAGAGACTCATTTTAGATCTGAGGACACCTTTAGATTGAGAGTGAGGGGATGGAGAACTATTTATCATGCTACTGGAAGCCAAAAGAAAGCTGGAGTAGGCATACTTGTATCAGACAAACTAGACTTTAAATTAAAGGCTGTAACAAGAGATGAAAAAGGGCATTATATAATAATTACAGGGTCTATCCATCAGGAAGAGCTAACAGTTATAAATGTCTATGCGCCGAATACCGGAGCCCCCAGATATATAAAACAATTACTCATAAACATAAGCAACCTTATTGATAAGAATGTGGTCATTGCAGGGGACTTTAACACCCCACTTACAGAAATGGATAGATCATCTAGACACACGGTCAATAAAGAAACAAGGGCCCTGAATGATACATTGGATCAGATGGACTTGACAGATATATTTAGAACTCTGCATCCCAAAGCAACAGAATATACTTTCTTCTCGAGTGCACATGGAACATTCTCCAAGATAGATCATATACTGGGTCACAAAACAGCCCTTCATAAGTTTACAAGAATTGAAATTATACCATGCATACTTTCAGACCACAATGCTATGAAGCTTGAAATCAACCACAGGAAAAAGTCTGGAAAACCTCCAAAAGCATGGAGGTTAAAGAACACCCTACTAACGAATGAGTGGGTCAACCAGGCAATTAGAGAAGAAATTAAAAAATATATGGAAACAAACGAAAATGAAAATACAACAATCCAAACGCTTTGGGACGCAGCGAAGGCAGTCCTGAGAGGAAAATACATTGCAATCCAGGCCTAACTCAGGAAACAAGAAAAATCCCAAATACAAAATCTAACAGCACACCTAAAGGAAATAGAAGCAGAACATCAAAGGCAGCCTAAACCCAGCAGAAGAAGAGAAATAATAAAGATCAGAGCAGAAATCAACAATATAGAATCTAAAAAAAGGTTAGAGCAGATCAACGAAACCAAGAGTTGGTTTTTTGAAAAAATAAACAAAATTGACAAACCTCTAGCCAGGCTTCTCAAAAAGAAAAGGGAGATGACCCAAATAGATAAAATCATGAATGAAAATGGAATTATTACAACCAATCCCTCAGAGATACAAACAATTATCAGGGAATACTATGAAAAATTATATGCCAACAAATTGGACAACCTGGAAGAAATGGACAAATTCCTAAACACCCACACGCTTCCAAAACTCAATCAGGAGGAAATAGAAAGCTTGAACAGACCCAGAACCAGCGAAGAAATTGAATCGGTTATCAAAAATCTCCCAACAAATAAGAGTTCAGGACCAGATGGCTTCCCAGGGGAGTTCTACCAGACGTTTAAAGCAGAGATAATACCTATCCTTCTCAAGCTATTCCAAGAAATAGAAAGGGAAGGAAAACTTCCAGACTCATTCTATGAAGCCAGTATTCCTTTGATTCCTTAACCAGACAGAGACCCAGTAAAAAAAGAGAACTACAGGCCAATATCCCTGATGAATATGGATGCAAAAATTCTCAATAAGATACTAGCAAATCGAATTCAACAGCATATAAAAAGAATTATTCACCATGATCAAGTGGGATTCATTCCTGGGATGCAGGGCTGGTTCAACATTCGCAAATCGATCAACGTGATACATCACATTAACCAAAAAAAAGAGAAGAACCATATGATCCTGTCAATCGATGCAGAAAAGGCCTTTGACAAAATCCAGCACCCTTTCTTAATAAAAACCCTGGAGAAAGTCGGGATAGAAGGAACATACTTAAAGATCATCAAAGCCATTTATGAAAAGCCCACAGCTAACATCATCCTCAACGGGGAAAAACTGAGAGCTTTTTCCCTGAGATCAGGAACACGACAGGGATGCCCACTCTCACAGCTGTTGTTTAACATAGTGCTGGAAGTTCTAGCATCAGCAATCAGACAACAAAAGGAAATCAAAGGCATCAAAATTGGCAAAGATGAAGTCAAGCTTTCGCTTTTTGCAGATGACATGATATTATACATGGAAAATCCGATAGACTCCACCAAGTCTGTTAGAACTGATACATGAATTCAGCAAAGTTGCAGGATACAAAATCAATGTACAGAAATCAGTTGCATTCTTATACACTAACAATGAAGCAACAGAAAGACAAATAAAGAAACTGATCCCATTCACAATTGCACCAAGAAGCATAAAATACCGAGGAATAAATCTAACCAAAGATGTAAAAGATCTGTATGCTGAAAACTATAGAAAGCTTATGCACGTAATTGAAGAAGATATAAAGAAATGGAAAGACATTCCCTGCTCATGGATTGGAAGAATAAATAGTGTCAAAATGTCAATGCTACCCAAAGCTATCTACACATTCAATGCAATCCCAATCAAAATTGCACCAGCATTCTTCTCGAAACTAGAACAAGCAATCCTAAAATTCATATGGAACCACAAAAGGCCCCGAATAGCCAAAGTAATTTTGAAGAAGAAGACCAAAGCAGGAGGCATCACAATCCCAGACTTTAGCCTCTACTACAAAGCTGTCATCATCAAGACAGCATGGTATTGACACAAAAACAGACACATAGACCAATGGAATAGAATAGAAACCCCAGAACTAGACCCACAAACGTATGGCCAACCCATCTTTGACAAAGCAGGAAAGAACATCCAATGGAAAAAAGACAGTCTCTTTAACAAATGGTGCTGGGAGAACTGGACAGCAACATGCAGAAGGCTGAAACTAGACCACTTTCTCACACCATTCACAAAAATAAACTCAAAATGGATAAAGGACCTGAATGTGAGACAGGAAACCATCAAAACCTTAGAGGAGAAAGCAGGAAAAGACCTCTCTGACCTCAGCCGTAGCAATCTCTTACTCGGCACATCCCCAAAGGCAAGGGAATTAAAAGCAAAAGTGAATTACTGGGACCTTATGAAGATAAAAAGCTTCTGCACAGCAAAGGAAACAACCAACAAAACTAAAAGGCAACCAACGGAAAGGGAAAAGATATTTGCAAATGACATATCAGACAAAGGGCTAGTATCCAAAATCTATAAAGAGCTCATCAAACTCCACACCCGAAAAACAAATAACCCAGTGAAGAAATGGGCAGAAAACATGAATAGACACTTCTCTAAAGAAGACATCCGGATGGCCAACAGGCACATGAAAAGATGTTCAACGTCGCTCCTTATCAGGGAAATACAAATCAAAACCACACTCAGATACCACCTCACGCCAGTCAGAGTGGCCAAAATGAAGAAATCAGGAGACTATAGACGCTGGAGAGGATGTGGAGAAACGGGAACCCTCTTGCACTGTTGGTGGGAATGCAAATTGGTGCAGCCGCTCTGGAAAGCAGTGTGGAGGTTCCTCAGAAAATTAAAAATAGACCTACCCTATGACCCAGCAATAGCACTGCTAGGAATTTATCCAAGGGATACAGGAGTACTGATGTATAGGGGCACTTGTACCCCAATGTTTATAGCAGCACTCTCAACAATAGCCAAATTATGGAAAGAGCCTAAATGTCCATCAACTGATGAATGGATAAAGAAATTGTGGTTTATATACACAATGGAATACTACGTGGCAATGAGAAAAAATGAAATATGGCCTTTTGTAGCAACGTGGATGGAACTGGAGAGTGTGATGCTAAGTGAAATAAGCCATACAAAGAAAGACAGATACCATATGGTTTCACTCTTATGTGGATCCTGAGAAACGTAACAGAAACCCATGGGGGAGGGGAAGAAAAAAAAAAGGAGGTTAGAGTGGGAGAGAGCCAAAGCATAAGAGACTGTTAAAAACTGAGAACAAACTGAGGGTTGATGGGGGGTGGGAGGGAGGGCAGGGTGGGTGATGGGTATCGAGGAGGGCACCTTTTGGGATGAGCACTGGGTGTTGTATGGAAACCAATTTGACAGTAAATTTCATATATTAAAAAAAAAGAAGTAACAAAATAACAATATGTACCTACTAATAATTACTTTGAATATAAATGGATTAAATGCTTCAACCCAAAGTGATAAGGTGACTGAATATACAAGAGGAAAACTTATCTATGTGCTGCCTAGAAAAGACTCATTTCAGACCTAAAGACACATGCAAATTTAAAGTGAAGAAAGAGAAGGGCGCCTGAGTGACTCAGTCAATTAAGCGTCAGACTTCGGCTCAGGTCATGATTTCACAGTTCTTGAGTCCAAACCCTGCATCGGGCTCTGTGCTGATAACTCAGAGCCTGGAGCCTGCTTCTGATTCTTTGTCTCCCTCTCTCTTTCTGCCCCTCCTTGGCTCACACTCTGTCTCTCTTTCTCAAAAATAAATAAACATTAAAAAAATTAAAAAAAGAAAGTGAAGAAAGAGAAAAAAAAATTATCATGAAAGTGGAAGTAAAAAGAAACCTGGGGTAGCAATATTATATCAGACAAAATAGACTTTAAACAGACTGTAATAAGAGACAAAGAAAGATGTTACATAATGATAAAGGAAACAATCAAACAAAAAGTATAACAACTGTAAATATCTAACGCACCCAAAATGGGAGCACCTAAATAAATGTAGCAACTATTAACATATATAAGGGGAAAAATTAATAGTAATAACAATAATATTAAAGCACTTTCACATCCTTCTTACATCAATGGATAAAGATAAAAATCAACAAGGGAACAGTGGCTTTGAATAACACATTGGACCAGATTGACCTAACAGATAACTTAAGGACATTCCATCAAAAACAGTAGAATACACATTCTTCTCAAGTGCACTTGTAACATTCTCCAGAATAGATCCCATGTTAGGCCATAAACTAAGTCTCAAAAATTAAAAAAAAAATTATGTCATACATAATTCCTAGTCACAATGATATAAAACTAAGAATCAATCACAAGAAAAAATCTGGAAAGAACACAAATACATGGAGGCTACATAACTTGATACGAAAAATGAGTGAGTCCACCAAGAAATGATGAAATGCATGGAGACAAGTGAAAATGAAAACACAACAGTCCAAAATCTTTGGAATGCAGCAAAATTTGTTCTAAGAGGGAAGATTAAATACAGGCTTACCTCAAGAAGCAAGAAAAGTCACAAATGAACATCCTAACCTTGCACCTAGTAGAACTAGACAAGGAAGATCAAAGCTTAAAGTCAGTAGAAAAAATAAAATGATAACAATTACAGCAGAAATAAATGAAATAAAGAATAAAAAATAACAATAGAACAGGTTGGTGAAATCAAGAACTGGTTTTTGGAAAGATCAACAGAATTGACATACATTTATCCAGACTTATGAGAGAGAGAGAGAAGCCAAAAACATAAAATCAGAGCTTAAGGAGGATAAATAACAACTGACACCAGAGAAATATAAAATATTATGAGAGAATATTCTGAAAAATTCTATGTCAAGAAATGGATTAATTTCTAGAAATACATAACATTCCAAAACTGAATAAGGAAGAAATAGAAAATTTGAACAGACCAATTACTAGCAATGAAATCAAATTCCAGGACTGACAGGTGAATTCTACCAAACATTTAAGAAAGAGTCAATACCTATTCTCAAATGATTCCCAAAAACTGAAGAGGAATCAAGGATTCTAAATACATTCTACAAGGCCAGCATTACCCTAATAACAAAATCAGACAAGGACACTACAAAAAAAGAAAACTACCATACCTCTGATGTCTCTGAAGAACACTGATGCAAAATCCCTCAAGAAAATATTAGCAAACCAAATCCAACTACACACTTAAAAATTCATTCACCACAACCAAGCTGGATTTATTCCAGGAATTCAAGGGTGATTCAGTATTTATGAATCAATCAACTTGATATATCACATTAACAAAAGAAAGAATAAAAACCACATAGTTGACAAGATACAACATCCATTCATGATAAACACTTTCAACAAAGAAGGTTTAGAGGGAACGTATCTAACCATAATAACGGCTTTATATAATAGCTCACTGCTAACATCATACTTAATAGTGAAAATAATAGCTCACTGCTAACATCATACTTAATAGTGAAAAACTGAGAGCTTTTCCTCTAAGATCAAGAATGAGACAAGGATGTCCACCCTCACCACTTTTATTCAGCAAGTTCCTGGAAGTCCTAATCATGACAATAAGAAGAAAAAGAAATAAAAGACATTCTTACTGGTAAGGAAGAAGTAAAACTTTCACTATTTACAGATAACATAATATTATATAAATAAAACAGTAGACTCCACAAAAAAACTACTAGAAGTAGTCAATTCAGCAAAGTGGCAGGATATAAAATTAATACTCAGTACTTGGTAGCATTACTGTACACTAATAACAAAGTAGCAGAAGGAGAAATTAAAAAAAAAACACTTTAAAATTGCTCCAAAAAGAGTAAACTACCAAGGAATAAACCTAACAAAAGAGTAGAAAGAACTATACTCTGAAAACTATAAAGCACTTATAAAATAAATTGAAGATGGCATTAAGGAATGGAAAGATATTATATGCCCATGGATTGAAATAATCAATATTGTTAAAATATCTGTGTTACCCAAAGCAATCTACACATTCAATGCAATCACCACCAAAATACCAATAGCATTTTTCACAGGACTGAACAAATAATCTTAAATTTTGTATGTAACCACAGAAGACCCCGGATAGGCAAAGCAATCTTGAGAAAGAAGAACAAAGCTGGAGGTGTGACAATCCCAGATTTCAAGATAAAATATTACAAAGCTGTAGTAATCAAAAGAGTATAGTACCGGCACAAAAATAGACATGAATCAATCAAACAGAATAGAGAATGCTATATAAACCCACAATTATATGATCAATTAATCTATGGTAAAGGAGGAAAGGAGGCAAGAAAGAAAATGGAGAAAACAATCCAATTAAAAAATGGGCAGAGGTCCTGATTAGACATTTTTCGAAAGAAGACATACAGATGGTGAACGCACACATGAAAATATGCTCAACATCACTAATTATTAGGAAAATGCAAATCAAAACCATTTTAACTTCCTTACCAATATAGATGCCCTTATTTTTCTTGTCTAATTGCTGCAGCTAGGACTTCCAGTACTATGTTGAATAAAGGTGACAAGAATGGAAATCCTTGTTTTGTTACTGACCTTATAGGGAGAGCTCTCATTTTTTCACCATTGAGTATGATGTTAGTTGTGGGATTTTCATAGACAGCCTTTGAAAAAAAATAAATAATAAAATTGACAAACCTCTAGCCAGACTTATCTAGCAAAAAACAGAAAGGACTCAAATGAATAAAATTACAAATGAGACAGGAGAAATAGCAACAAACAACACAGAAATATAAAAAATTAAAAGATAATATTATAAAAGACTATATGGAAACAACCTGAGAAATCTAGAAGAAATAAATAAGTGTCTAGAACATATCAGCAACCAAAACCGAAACAGGAAGAAATAGAAAATTTGAACACAGCATAACAAGCAAATAACTTGAATCAATAATCAAAAACTTCCCAGCAGGCAAAAGTCCAGAACTAGATGGCTTCACAGGAGAATTCTACCATACATTTGTAGAAGAGATAATACCTATTCTCAAACTATTTCAAAATACAGAAAAGGAAGGAAAACTTCCAAATGATTCCATGAGGCCAGCATTACCCAGATACCAAAACCAGATAAAGATCCCACAAAAAAAGAAAACTACAGGCCAATATCCCTGATGAACATAGATGCAAAAATCCTCCACAAAGTACTAGGAAACAGAAAGGAACAATACACTAAGAAAATAATTCACCACAATCGAGTGGGAGTTATTCCTGGGTTGCAAGGGTGTCTCAATATTCACAAATCAATCAAAGTGATAAATCACATCAATAAGAGAAAGGATAAGAAAATATGACCATTTTAATAAACAAAGAAAAAACAATTTAAAAAAGTACAACACTCATTCTGAATAAAAACCTCAACAAAGTAGTTTTTTTTTTAATTAAAAAAAATTTTTTTTAACATTTATTTATTTTTGAGACAGAGAGAGACAGAGCATGAACAGGGGAGGGTCAGAGAGAGGAAGACACAGAATCTGAAACAGGCTCCAGGCTCTGAGCTGTCAGCACAGAGCCCGACGCGGGGCTCGAACTCACGGACCGCGAGATCATGACCTGAGCCGAAGTTGGCCGCTCAACTGACTGAGCCACCCAGGCGCCCCTCAACAAAGTAGTTTTAAAGGGAACATACCTCAACATAATAAAGGCCATATATGGAAAACCCAGAGCTAATATCATTCTCAATGGGGAAAACTTACAGCTTTTCCTTAAGGTCAGAAAGAAGACACTACTTTTATTCAACATAGTACTTGAGGTCCTAGTCACAGCATCAGACATCAAGAAGAAATAAAAGTCTTCTGAATCAATAAGAAGTAAATCTTTCACTCTTTGCAAATGACATGATACTATGTATAGAAAACACAAAACACTCCACCAAAAGCTGCTAGAACAGATAACTGATTTAGTAAAGACACAGATACAAAATCAATGTACAGAAATCTGCTGTATTTCTATACATCAATAATGAAGAGAAAGAGAAATTGAGAAAACAATTTTATTTACAATTGCACTAAAGGTAATAAGATATCTAGGAATAAACCCAAACAAAGAGGTGTAAGATCTCTACTCTGAAAAGTATAAACCACTGATGAATGAAGTTCAAGATGACACAAAGAAGTGGAAGGTCATCCTATGCTCACGGATTGAAAGAGAAAAGTACCATTAAAATGTCCATATTACCTAAAGACATCTAAACATTTAATGCGATACCTATCAAAATACCATCAGAATTTTCCACAGAGCTAGAACAATCCTGAAATTTTCATGGAACCACAAAAGACTCCAAGTAGTCAAAGCAGTCTTGAAAAAGAAAACCAAAGGTGGAAACATCACAGGAGACATTTCCTGACTTAGAGTTATATTACAAAACTGTAGTGATCAACACAGTATGGTTCTGGCACAAAAATAGACACAGATCAATAGAACAGAATAGAAAACACAGAAATAAATGCACAATTATATAACCAACTAAACTTTGAAATAACAGAAACGAATATCCAAAGGGAAAAAGACAGTCTCTTCAGCAAATGGTGCTGGGAAAACTGAACAGCAACCTGCACAAGAATGAGACTGAAAAACTTTCTTACACCATACAGAAAAATTAATTCAAAATGGATAAAAGACCTAAATGTGAGATGGAAACCATAGAAATCATTGAAGAGAATACAATTACCTTTTTGACATTGGCCATAGAAAATTTTTCTAAACATGTCATCTGAGGCAAGGAAAACAAAAGCAAAAATAAACCACTGGGACTACATAAAAATAAAAAGCTTTTGCGTGGTGAAGGACACAATCAATAAAAATAAAAGGCAACATAAGGAAAGAGATAAGTTAGTTGCAAATGATATATCCAGAAAGTGGTAGTATCCAAAATATATAAATAACCATTAGAACTCAACATACCTCCTAAATTATGCAATTAAAAAAGGGGACAGAAGACATGAACAGACATTTCTCTAAAAAGACATTCAGATGGCCAACAGAGAAATGAAAAGATATTCATCATCACTTACCATTAGGGAAATGCAAACCAAAACTACAGTGAGACATTACCACACACCAGTCAGAATGGCTAAAATCAGGAACACAAGAAACAAGAGATGTCGGTGAGGATGTGCAGCAATAGGAAAACTTGTTCAGTGTTGGTAGCAATGCAAACTGGTACAGCCAGTTTGGAAAACAGTATGGAGGTCCTAAAAAAAGTTAAAAGTAAAACTACCTTATGATCCAGCAATCACACTTTAGGGTATTTACCCCCAAAATACAAAAAAATCAAATCCATAGGTATGCATGCACCCCTATGTTTATAGCAGCATCATTTACAACAGCCAAGATATGGAAGCAGCTCAAGTGTCCATAGACTGATGAATGGATATAGAAGATGTGGTATATATATATACAATGGGATATTATTCAGCCATTAAAAAGAATGAAATCTTGCCATTTGGAACAACATAGTTGGAGCTAGAGAGTATAATGCTAAGCAAAATAAGTCAGTCAGAGAAAGACAAATACCCTACTATTTCACTCATGTGAAATTTAAGGAACAAAAACAAATGAACATAAGGGGGAAAAAGAGAGGCAAACCAAGACATAGACTGTTATCTATTGAGAACAAATGGATGGTTACCAGTGGAAAGAGGATTAAGGATATGGGTTAAATAGGTTTTGAGGATTATGTAGTGCACTTGTGATGAGCACCAGGTGATGATTTTAATTGTTGAATCACTATATTTTACACCTGAAATTCATATAAAACTGTAACAAACTTAAAAAGCAGTTAAAAGTTAAATAAAAGAACTTTCCAGTCAATTGTCCATTGATAAAGAAATGGGTAAAATGGGTAAAGAAGATGTGGTATGTAGGTGTGTGTGTGTGTGTGTGTGTGTGTGTGTGTGTGTATGAATATTATTCACCCATAAAAAGAATGAAATACTGCCATTTGCAATTACATGGATGGAGCTAGATAGTATAATGCTAAGTGAAATATGTCTATCAGAGAAAGACAAATACCATATGATTTCACATCATACGTGGAATTTCAGAAATAAAACGAACAAAGAAAAAAAGAGAGACAAACAAGAAATAGGCTCTTAACTCTAGAGAGCAAATTGATTATTACCAGAGGGTTGGTGGGTGGGGGGATAGGTGAGATAGGTGATGGGGAGTAAAGAGTACAGTTATCTTCATGAGCACTGAGCAATGTATAGAACTGTTGTATCACTATATTGTACACCTTAAACTAATATAACATTGTATGTCAACTATCCTGGAATTACAATTATAAACTTAATTTTAAAAAGTAAAAAGGATGGACACCTGGGTGGCTCAGTCAGTTATGCAACTGACTTTTGGTTTTGGCTCAGGTCATTTTCTCACAGTTCATGGGTTCAAGCTGACAGCGCTGACAGCATGGAGCCTTCTTGGTATCTGTCTCTCACCCTCTCTGCCCCCCACAGCTTGCTCTCTAAATAAATAAATAAATAAATAAATAAATAAATAAAATTAACAAAATTTTAAAGTAAAAAGGATAAAAGATTTCATATGGTAGAATCATAACGTAACCTAATAAAGTTCATATATGAGAAGCCCACAGCTAACAGCATACTCAATGGTGATATGTTGACAGTTTTTCTTTTAAATTAGTAATAAGACAAAGATTTCCAGTCTCACCCATTCTGTTCAATACAGTTCTGAAAGTCCTAAGTAGAGCAATTAGTCAAGAAAAAGAAATGAAAGGCATCCATTTTGGAAAGGGAAAAACAAAAATGGTTTTTGTTTGCAGATGGCAATCTTATATATCAAAAACCCTAAAGACTCCACGAAAAAACCTTTTAGAACCAATAAATGAATTTGGTAATGTTGTGGTAGATAAAATATACATATAAAAATCAGTTGAATTTCTATTCTATAACAATGACATGTTTGAAAGAGAAATAAATAAAATCATCCAACTTACCATAGCATGAAAAACAATAAAATATTTAGGAATAAATTTAGCTAAGAAGGGAAAAGATCTGAAAACTACAAGACATTAATAAAAAAAAGTAAGACACAAAATAGGAAAGATACCCTGTGTTTATGAATCAGAGGAATTAATATTGTTAAAATGTTTGTACTACCCCAAGACACCTATAGATTCAATGCAATTTCTATGAAAATCCCAATGACATTTTTCAGAGAAATAGAAAAAAACAATCCTAAAATTTTTATGGAACCACAAAAGGCCCTCAATAGACAAAACAATCTTGAGATATAATAATCAAGCTAGAGACATCACACTTCCTGATTTCAAAGTATACTACAAAGCTATACTAATTAAAATAGTATGGTACTGCAAAAAAAGAGACACATAGACCAATGGGACAGAATCAAGAGTTCAGAAATAAACTCATGCTCATACAGTTAACTAATATTTGACAAGGCAGCCAAGAACACTCAACAGGGAAGAGTATTTTCAATAAATGGTGTTGGGAAAACTGGACATTCACATACACAAAAATAAAACTGGATGCCTCTCTCATATCATTCATAAAAATTA
Organism: Panthera tigris; assembly: GCF_018350195.1. Classification (NCBI taxonomy): domain Eukaryota; kingdom Metazoa; phylum Chordata; class Mammalia; order Carnivora; family Felidae; genus Panthera; species Panthera tigris. Next base: position 61,398,985 of record NC_056677.1, on the reverse strand, counting down.
ATTCAAAATAAATTAAAAACTTAAACTTAAGACCTGAAACCATAACATTCCTAGAAAAATACATAGGAAGAAATCTCTTTAAAGTTGTTTTTTTCCAGAACTCTCTGGGTCACAGAGGCTGGTGAGCACCATGGTTTACATTCCCCTTCCACCTCAATAGTGCAGATAGGAACATGGTCCAGGAGCCCTAGCTGGTCTACAACCCCAGTGAGCCCCAGGCCTGTATCCCACAATAGCCCCAACTGTCCCACAAAGGCAGCCCCAACATGGTATGGTGTTCACCAAGACATCCCAGGACAGTGCTCACTACAAGTTCCAATCATCTTGTCAAAGTGACAAAGATGCAGAGCATCCTGGAACACTCCAGGCCCATAGCACTTTAGTTCCAGACAACTTGCCAAGGTACCCCTGGTGTTGAGCATTCCAGGAGCTCCCAGCTCATACCAGCTTCAACTCAAGTTGTCCCATCAGTGTCACCTCTGTTCAGAGTGCTCAGGGACCATGGCCCATGCCTGCCTTATTTCTAGTCGTCCCTCCGGGGTACTCCCTGCATGGAGCACACTGACATACAGCAGCTTATATTGGCCTAGGTTCCAGCCATCCCATAAGCACACCCCACCACACAGCACCTAGGGACTCGTGGCTGACACCCTTGCCTGAGCTCCATCTTCTCTACCATAGCACCCCTCCACAGGGTACCCCAGAAATCTCATCCATGACTGTCTCAATTCCAGGTACCCCAAAAGGGTGCCCCCTGAATGGAGCACTCAAAGACCCCCCTGGCCTGTACCAAATTTGGCACCAGCCAGCCTGCCAGGGTGCCCCTTCCACAGAATGACACAGGATCTCCAAGCTTGCACCCAGTTCAACTTCAGCTGTCCAGCCAGGACACCCTCTGCACAAAGACCTGGGAATACCCCCAGCCCACACACACTTTGGCTCTGGCCACTCCATCAGGTTGACTCTAGCACAGAGTACCCTCAAAACCCCATCCCACAACAGGCACAGCTCCAGCCAGCTATCCAAAATGATCAGGCACAGTGTACAAAGTGGACAGCCATACATATTCCTTCTAGTTTAGGAGAATAGTTGTTCTACATAATTCATAGAAACAAACACAGAAAGTCAAGCAAAATGAGGAGAACAAGACAAAGTGCCAGAAAAAGAACTAAATGAAGTGAAGATAAGCAACATTCCTGATAAGAACTTCAAAATAATTCTCATAAAGAACTTCAAAATAATGCTCATAAAGATGCTCACCAAACTGGATAAAACAGGAAATAAACTTACTGAGAATTTCAACAAAATATAAAAACAATAAAAAAGAACAAATCAGAGATGAAAAATACAGTAACTAAAATAAAAAATACACAAGAGAAAATCAATATTAGATTAGAAAATGCAGAAGAACAAATTAGTGATCTGGAACATAAGGTAATGGAAAGCACACAAGCTGAGCAGCAAAAAGAGAAAAGAAAAAAGTTAGGATAGATTAAGCGACATCTTGGACAACATAAAGCAAACAAACACTTACATTATAGAGATGCCAGAAGAAGAAGAAGAAGAAGGAGGAGGAGGAGGAGAAAGGGGAGAAGGAGGAGGAGGGGGAGAAGGAGGGGGAGGGGGAGGGGGAGGAGGAGGGGGAGGGGGAGAAGGAGGAGGAGGGGGAGGAGGAGGGGGAGGAGGAGGAGGGGGAAGAGGGAGAGAGAAAAGGGCAGAAAACTTATTTGAAGAAATAATAGCTGGAATCTCCTCTAGCCTAGGGAAGGAAATAGACATCCAGGTTCAGAAAGCACAGAAAGTTCCAAACATAATAAATCCGAGGAGGTCCACACCAGGACACATAATAATTAAAGTGTCAAAGATTAAAAATGAGAATATTTGAAGGCCAGCAATGTAGAAGCAACTAGTTTCATACAAGAAAAAAATCCATAAGTCTATCAGTGGATTTTTAAGCAAAAATATTGCAGATCAGAAGAAAGTGTCATAATATATTTTAAGTTCTGGAAGAAAAAAACTGCATTCAAGAGTATTCTGTCTAGCAAGGTTATCATTCAGATTTGAATTTAAGTTAAAGAGTTTCCCAAACGAAAGTTATAGGAGTTCATCGTTACTAAACAGGCCTTACAAATAATGTTAAAAGGACATATTGAAGTAAAAATAAAAGGCCAAAATTAAAGGTAAGGAAAATATGAAAGGAAAATATTTCGTGAACAAAAAGAAACATACAGTAAAGGTAGCAGAGCAATCACTTATAAACCTAGTATGAAGGTCAAAAGACAAAAGTAGTAAAATCAGTTATATGTTAAAAATAGTTCAGGGAACTTACAATATAAAATACATAAAATATGACAACATATGCATAAAATGTAGAGAGGGGAGTAAAAAGGAATTTCTTTTAGAATGTGTTCAAACTTACATGACTGTTAACTTAATATAGACTGCTATATACTTGAGGATGTTATATATGAATGTCATGATAACCACAAATCAAAAACCTATAACAGATACACAGAAAATAAAAAGGAAAAATATAAGCATAACACTACAGAAAATCATCAATCACAAGATAAGAGAAGAAGAAAGGAACAGAAAAAAAAACTACAACAATAACCAGAACATAATTAACAAAATTGCAGTAAGTACATACCCATCAATAATTACTTTAAATGTAGATGGTCTAGGGGCGCCTGGGTGGCTCAGTCAGTTAAGCGTCCGACTTCGGCTCAGGTCAAGATCTCACGGTTTGTGAGTTTGAGCCCCATGTTGGGCTCTGTGCTGAGAGCTCAGAGACTGGAGTCTGCTTCAGATTCTGTGTCTCCTCCTCTCTCTGCCCCTCCCATACTCATGCTCTGTCTCTCAATAATAAATAAACGTTAAAAAATTAAAAAAAATTAAAAATTAAAAAAATAAATGTAGATGGTCTAAATGTTCCAATCAAAAGACACACAATGATGAAATGAATAAATAGTAAGACTCATCTATATGGTGCCTACAAGTAACTCACATCAGACCTAAAGACACATTAAGACTAAAAATGAAAGGATGGAAAAAGATATCTCATGCAAATGGAAGTTTAAAAAAGCCAGGATAACAATACTTACATCAGACAAAATAGGCTTTATTTATTTATTTTTAATATGAAATTTATTGTCAAATTGGTTTCCATACAATACCCAGTGCTCATCCCAACAGGTGCCCTACTCAATTCCCATCACCCACTTTCAAAATAGACTTTAAAACAAAGACTGTAACATGAGACAAAGAAGAGCACTGCATAATGATAAGAAGATATAGCACTTGTAAATATCTATGAATTCAATATTGGAGTACCTAATACTATATATATATATCATGTGTATATGTATACACACACACACACACACAAATAAGAAAAACAGGTGAGAGCTTGTCATTGGAACAACATGAATGGAGCTAGAGGGTAATATGATAAGTGAAATAAATCACACTGAGAAGTACAAATACCATATGATTTCACTCATATGTGGAATCTAAAAAAAATGAATAAACAAAAGCAGAAGCAGACATAAATACAAGAACAAGCTGACGTTTGCCAGAGGGGAGTTTGATGTAGGGATGGGAAAACAGGTGAAAGGGAGAGGGCAATACAGACTTCCAGTTATGGAATGAATAAGTCATGGGAATCAAAGGCCCAGCATAAGGAGTACAGTAAATGACATTACAATAATGATGTAATGAGACAGATGGTTGCCACACTTTGGTGAACATAGCATGATATATAAACTTGTCATATCACAAAGTTGGTCACCTTAAACTAATGTAACATTGTGTGTCAATTATACTTCAATGAAAAAAAAATTTAGATGGTGCTGTAGGAAGATCCTGAACTCACTTTCTCCCACAGAAACAACAACAACAAAAATAAGATATGAATGGAACAATTTCCTCTGAAAAGAAAACTGAGAACTGGCTGAATAACTAGTCTACAATAAAGAATAAAAGGGCCACACTGAAAGAGGTAGGTGAAGTAGAGTTGTGGTGTCATTAAAAATTCCATCCCTGGAGTGGCAATCCACTGGAGAGATCTTCCAAATAAGGAAATCCTCTTTGAGGAGTAAGTGGTTTGTGCTCCACATCAGGTACCACAACCCTTAGACCTGCACTGGATAGATAAGGCCCCAATATATCTGGTTTGTCAAAGCAGTAGGGCATACTTCCAGGAGAACCATGGGGCTATAGGGAGGAGATTCCACACTTAAAAGATTCACATGCAGATTCACTTACTCTGGGACCCAGCACAAAAGCAGCAGTTTGAAAAGAGGCTAGACCACATGTGAAGGAGATTCATTTGTTAATCTTAAAGAATTTTCCAGGGGATCAAAAGCCTGTTGAGACTCTCACCAGGGACAGAAGTGCTAATGGATGCCAGTTTTATGTTCTCCCTTTACCTTGTTAGCACTGGTGCTAGCAGGTGCAATTTTTTCACTCTAGTTTCTGCCAGCCTACACCACTCCTGCAGCACTGTCAAAGAAAGCTGACAAACACCACCATCCATCATGTCACCCTTGTAGCAGATGAATACCCCACCTTTCACAGTCCCCTAAAGGCAGTGGGCATATATAGCCCATACAGAGGATGACCCTTGAGTGCTGGGCTATGGTAGCCAGGGGAACTGCATTTCTGGGCACCAGGGGTCTGAAACAATTGAATAGACAGTTCAAGAGACAACTAAAAACTAGGAGAAGGATAAACAAAGTTTACATCCTACAAAGGGCCAACCTTTAAAAACTATGAGATTATAGTTGTCTTGCATAACACATAGAGACAGAGAGTCAAGCAAAATGAGAAAACAGAATTTGTTCCAAATGAAAGAACAAGATAAAACCCCAGGAAAAAACTTTAATAAAATAGAAACAAGTAATTTACCTCATAAAGAGTTTAAAGTAATGGTCATAAAAATGCTTGCCAGACATGGGAGATGAACGAATGAATACAGTGAGAACTTCAGCAAAGTATAAAAAATATAAAAGGTACCAAAAAGAAGAAACAGGTGTAAAATACAGTAACTGATTTAAAAGATTTTAGAGGGGTTCAACAGCAGATTAGATGAAGCAGGAAAAAAATCAGTGATCTGAAAGTCAGAATAATGGAACTCACCAAAACAGAGCAGCAAAAGCAAAAAGAAGTTTTAAAAATTGAAGATCTAGTAAGAGACCTATGGGACACAACTAAGAAGAAAAGCATTTACATTATTGGGGTCTCAGGAGGAGGAGAAAAATAAGGCAGAAAAAAAAATTTGAGGAAATAATGACTGAAAACTTTCCAAACTTGAGGAAGTAAGCAGACATGGAAATCCAGGAATCTCAGATAATTCCAAACATGATGAACCCAAAAGGCTCACATCAATACACATTATCATTAAAATGTCAAAAGATAAAGAGATAATATTAGAAGTAGCAAGGGAGGCAGGGTCTGCCTGCTCTCCCAACTTGAGAGTGTACTGTCTTTTATGAAACTTCTGCTTTCACCTTGGGCACTGATTTCTAATTCTTTTTTTTTTTAATATGAAATTGATTGTCAAATTGGTTTCCATACAACACCCAGTGTTCATCGCAACAGGTGCCCCCTCAATACCCATCACCTACCCTCTCTTCCCTCCCACCCCCCATCGACCCTCAGTTTGTTCTCAGTTTTTAAGAGTCTCTTATGCTTTGGCTCCGTCCCTCTCTAACCTTTTTTTTCCTTCCCCTTCCCCAAGGTCTTCTGTTAAGTTTCTCAGGATCCACATAAGAGTGAAACCATATGGTATCTGTCTTGCTCTGTATGACTTATTTCACTTAGCATAACAATCTCCAGTTCCATCCACATTGCTACAAAAGGCCATATTTCATTCTTTCTCATTACCACGTAGTAATCCATTGTGTATATAAACCACAATTTCTTTATCCATTCATCAGTTGATGGACATTTAGGCTCTTTCCATAATTTGACTATTGTTGAAAGTGCTGCTATAAACATTGGGGTACAAGTGCCCCTATGCATCAGCACTCCTGTATCCCTTGGGTAAATTCCTAGCAGTGCTATTGCTGGGTCATAGGGTAGATCTATTTTTAATTTTTTGAGGAACCTCCACACTGTTTTGCAGAGCGGCTGCACCAGTTTGCATTCCCACCAACAATGCAGGAGGGTTCCTGTTTCTCCACATCCTCTCCAGCATCTACAGTCTTCTTGGTTTGTTCATTTTAGCCACTCTGACTGGCGTGAGGTGGTATCTCAGTGTGGTTTTGATTTGTATTTCCCTGATGAGGAGAGACGTTCAACATCTTTTCATGTGCCTGTTGGCCATCTGGATGTCTTCTTTAGAGAAGTGTCTATTCATGTTTTCTGCCCATTTCTTCACTGAATTATTTGTTTTTTGGGTGTGGAGTTTGGTGAGCTCTTTATAGATTTTGGATACTATCCCTTTGTCTGATATGTCATTTGCAAATATCTTTTCCCATTCCGTTAGTTGCCTTTTAGTTTTGTTGATTGTTTCCTTTGCAGTGCAGAAGCCTTTTATCTTCATGAGGTCTCAATCGTTCATTTTTGCCTTTAATTCCCTTGCCTTTGGAGGTGTGTCAAGTAAGAAATTGCTGCAGCTGAGGTCAGAGAGGTTTTTTCCTGCTTTCTCCCCTAGGGTTTTGATGGTTTCCTGTCTCACATTCAGGTCCTTCATCCATTTTGAGTTTATTTTTGTGAATGGTGTGAGAAAGTGGTCTAGTTTCATTGTTCTGTATGTTGCTGTCCAGTTCTCCCAGCACCATTTGTTAAAGAGACTGTCTTTTTTCCATTGGATACTTTTTCCTGCTTTGTCAAAGATTAGTTGGCCATACTTTTGTGGGTCCAATTCTGGAGTCTCTATTCTATTCCATTGGTCTGTGTGTCTGTTTTTGTTCCAATACCATGCTGTTTTTATGATTACAACTTTGTAGTAGAGGCAAAGGTCTGGGACTGTGATGCCTCCTGCTTTGGTCTTCTTCTTCAAAATTACTTTGGTTCCTCAGGGTCTTTTGTGGTTCCATACAAATTTTAAGACTGCTTGTTCTAGCTTCGAGAAGAATGCTGGTGCAATTTTGCTTGGGATTGCAGTGAATGTGTAGATAGCTTTGGGTAGTATTGATATTTTAACAATATTTATTCTTCCAATCCATGAGCATGGATTGTTTTTCCATTTCTTTATATCTTCTTCCATTTCCTTCATAAGCTTTCTATAGTTTTCAGCATACAGATCTTTGACATCTTGGCTTAGGTTTATACGTAGGTATTTTATGGTTCTTGGTGCAATTGTAAATGGGATCAGTTTCTTTGTCTTTCTGTTGCTTCATTATTAGTGTATATGAATGAAACTGGTTTCTGTACATAAATTTTGTATCCTGTGACTTTGATGAATTCATGTATGAGTTCTAGCAGACTTTTGGTGGAGTCTATTGGGTTTTCTGTATAATATCATGTCATCTGCAAAAAGCGAAAGCTTGACTTCATCTTTGCCAATTTTGATGCCTTTGATTTCCTTTTGTTGTCTGATTGCTGATGCTAGCACTTCCAACACTATGTTAAACAACAGCAGTGAGAGCGGACATTCCTGTCATGTTCCTGATCTCAGGGGGAAAGTTCTCAGTTTTTCCTCATTGAGGATGATATTAGCTGTGGGCTTTTCATAAATGGCTTTTATGATGTTTAAGTATGTTCCTTCTATCCCGACTTTCTCGAGGGTTTTTATTAAGAAAGGATGCTGAATTTTGTCAAATGCTTTTTCTGTTTCTATTAACAGGATCATATGGTTCTTATCTTTCCTTTTAGTAGTGTGATGTATCACATTGATTGATTTGCGAATGTTGAACCAGCCCTGCATCCCAGGAATGAATCCCACTTGATCATGGTGAATAATTCTTTTTATATGCTGTTGAATTCCATTTGCTAGTATCTTGTTGACAATTTTTGCATTCATATTCATCAGGGATATTGGCCTGTAGTTGTTTTTTTTTTCTGGGTCTCTGTCTGGTTTGGGAATCAAAGGAATGTTGGTTTCATACAATGACTCTGGAAGATTTCCTTCCCTTTCTATTTGTTGGAGCAGCATGAGAAGAATAGGCATTATCTCTGCTTTAAATGTCTGGTAGAATTCCCCAGGGAAGTCATCTGGTCCTGGACTCTTATTTGTTGGGAGATATTTGATAACTGATTCAATTTTTTCGCTAGTTATGGGTGTGTTCAAGTTTTCTATTTCTTCATGTTTGAATTTTGGAAGTCTGTGGGCGCTTAGAAATTTGTCCAGTTCTCCCAGGTTGTCCATTTTGTTGGCATATAATTTTTCATAGTATTCCCTGGTGATTGCCTGTGTTTTTGAGGGATTGGTTGTAATAATTCCATTTTCATTCTTGATTTTATCTATTTGGGTCATCTCCCTTTTCTTTTTGAAGAGCATGGGTAGAGGTTTATCAATTTTGTTTATTTTTTCAAAAAACCAACTCTTGGTTTCATTGATCTGCTCTACAGTTTTTTTAGATTCTATATTGTTTATTTCTGTTCTGATCTTTATTATTTCTTTTCTTCTGCTGGGTTTGGGGTGTCTTTGCTTTTCTCCTTCCATTTCCTTTAGGTGTGCTGTTAGATTTTATATTTGGGATTTTTCTTGTTTCTTGGGATTTTTTCTTGTTTTCTTGTTTCTTGAGATAGGCCTGGATTGCTGTATTTTCCTCTCAGGACTGCCTTTGCTGCATCCCAAAGCGTTTGGATTGTTATATTTTCATCTTCATTTGTTACTATATATTTTTTAATTTTCTTCTCTAATTGCGTGGTTGACCCATTCATTCTTTAGTAGGGTGTTCTTTAACCTCCATGCTTTTGGAGGTTTTCCAGATGTTTTCCTGTGGTTGATTTCAAGTTTCTTAGCATTGTGGCCTGAAAGTGTGCATAGTATGATCTCAATTCTTTTCTACTTATGAAGGGCTGTTTTGTGACCCAGTGTGTGATCTATCTTGGAGAATGCTCCATGTGCACTTGAGAAGAAAGTTTATTCTGTTGCTTTGGGATGCGGAGTTCTAAATATACCTGTCAAGTCCATCTGATCCAGTGTATCATTCAGGGCACTTGTTTCTTTATTGATCCTGTGTCTAGATGATCTATCCATTGCTCTAAGGGGAATATTAAAGTCCCCTGCAATTACCACATTCTTATCAATAAGGTTTCTTGAAACAATTATGATTAATTGTTTTATGTATTTGGGGGCTCCTGTATCTGGCACATGGACATTTATAATTGTTAGCTCTTCCTGATGGATAGACCCTGTAATTATTATATAATGCCCTTCTTCATCTCTTTTACAGCCTTTAATTTAAAGTCTAATTTTTCTGATATAAGTATGGCTACTCCAGCTTTCTTTTGACTTCCAGTAGAATGATAGATAGTTCTCCATCCCCTCACTTTCAATCTGAAGGTGTCCTCAGATCTAAAATGAGTCTTTTGTGGACAGCAAATAGATGGGTCTTGTTTTTTTATCCATTCTGATTCCCTATGTCTTTTGGATTGGAGCATTTAGTCCATTTACATTCAGTGTTATTATTGAAAAATATGGGTTTAGAGTCATTGTGATGTCTGTAGGTTTCATGCTTGTAGTCTTTGTGATCTTTCCAACATTTCACTGATAGAATCCCCCTTAGGATCTCTTGCAGGGCTGGTTTAGTGGTGATAAATTCCTTCAGTTTTTGTTTGTTTTGGAAGACTTTTATCTCTCCTTCTATCCTGAATGACAGACTTGCTGGATAAAGGATTCTTGGCTGCATATTTTTTTCTGTTCATCACATTGAAGATTTCTTGCCATTCCTTTCTGGCCTGTCAAGTTTCAGTAGATAGGTCTGCCACAAGTCTTATCCGTCTCCCTTTATATGTTACAGTTTGTTTATCCCTAGCTGCTCTCAGAATTTTCTCTTTATCCTTGTATTTTTCCAGTTTCACTATGATATGTCGTGCAGAAGTTTGATTCAAGTGACATCTGAAGGGAGTTCTTTGTGCCTCTTGGATTTCAATGACTTTTTCCTTCTCCAGATCAGGGAAGTTCTCAACTATGGTTTGCTCAAGTACACCTTCAGTCCCTTTCTCTCTCTCTTCCTCTTCTGGATTTCCTATTACAAGTATATTGTTCCATTTGATTGTATCACTTAGTTCTCTAATTCTCACCTCATACTCTTGGATTATTTTATCTGTCTTTTTCTCAGCTCTCTCTTTTCCCATAATTTTATCTTCTAATTAACCTATTCTCTCCTATGCCTCTTAATCCGAGCTGGGGTCATCTCTATTTTATTTTGCACCTCATTTATAGCATTTTTTAATTCCTCATGACTATTGCTTAGTCCCTTGATCTCTGTAGCAATAGAGTCTCTGCTGTCCTCTATACATTTTTCCAAGCCCAGCGATTAATTTTATGACTATTATTCTAAATTCTTGTTCCGTTATATTGTTTAAATCATTTTTGATCAATTCATTAGCTGTCACTACTTCCTGGAGTTTCTTTTGAGGAGAATTCTTTCGTTTCATCATTTTGAGTAGTCCCTGTGGTGGCTCCAACCTGCAGGGCACTTCCCCTGTGCTGTCTGGAGTAACTTGTGTTGGTGGGTGGGGCTGCAGTCAGACCCAATGTCTCTCCCCAGCCCACCACTGGGGCCACAGACTGGTGTGTACCTTATCTTCCCCTCTCCCAGGGGAAGGACTCACTGTGGACTGGTGTGGTGCCTGTCTGGGCTACTTGTACACTGCCAGGTTTATGGTGCTGCTTTGATGGGATCTGGCATATTAGCCGGGGTAGATCCACAAAGTACACAAGGGCAGGAGGGGCAGGCTCAGCTCGTTTGCCATCAGTGGTCCCCTGTGGGAGGGGCCCTACAGCACCGACATGGAGGCCAACCCATTGGAGTGATGGATCCACAGGAGCACAGCGTTGGGTGTGTGGTGCAAGTAAGTTTGGTGACAGAAACTGGCTTCCTTTGGGATTTCGGCTGGGGTGTGGGAGAGGGAGATGGTGCTGGTCAGCATCTTTGTTCCTCGCAGAGCTGAGCTCTGTCTTCCAGGGTTCAACACCTCTCCCTCCCGGTGTCCTCTTACCTTCCTGCTCTCTGAGCAGAGCTGTTGTCTTATAACATTCCAGATGTTAAGTCCCTCTGGCTGTCAGATCTCAAGAAGTCCAGCCCCTCCGCTTTTGCAAGCCAGACTCGGGGATTCTGCCTTGCTGGGCGGGCTGCCCCTCCACCCCCCCGGCTCCCTTCCACCAGTCCGTGTAGCATGCACAACCTCTCAGCCCTTCTTACCCTCTTCCGTGGGCCTCTTGTCTATGCTTGGCTCCGGAGAGTCCATTTTGCTAGTCTTCTGGTGGTTTTCTGGGTTATTTAGGCAGATGTGGGTGGAACCTAAGTGATCAGCAGGACGAGGTGAGCTCACCTTCCTCCTACGCTGCCATCTTCCGAAGCTCAATCCTGATTTCTAATTCTTTATTGTGTCAGTGCCAAGTGCTAAGAGACACAATGCTGAGAGACACACATCTTTTGGTGCTGTGACTGGGATTCCTTTGCCTCTAACTCTGCTTGTTTGCCTCCTCTAGAAGACAACAGTTTGAGTTACCCCTTTCATGGCTGGCACCTGTCTCCTCAACCAATTCAAACTTGAATTCCTAGTGGACCATCGCCTTCAAGGTATATTCTCCCAAACTCCCCCCCCCCAACCAGCCCTGCCTTCCTTAGAGTGTTTTAACTCATCATTACTTTAAGCCTCTTCATTATTACTGCTGGGGACCACTAGTCTGTGAAGCTCTCAACTTACCATCTCAAGTCTCCTGTCATGGGTTTCCTTGTTGCATGTCTGCTGGCCACCACCATCTTCACTATTGTCCTTTCTTGGCTCAATCTTCTAACCCCCAGCAGTCTAACCTTATCCTTCTAGCCTGTCTTTTAATATATCATATGCAGTGCCATAGTGTTTCCCACATCGGAGGCCTCTGCCACAGCTACACTTGGACTTTTGTCAAAGTCGAGGATCTTCTTCCAAGGGATAGATACTGGAAGAGACTTTTTCCCAGTCTCTTTCCTTTACCCAGCTGGAAACTTTTGCCTCTCTAGTTATCATCCAATACCTCAGCTGAAAGGCTACCTGTAACTTAGAGGTGGCCTGCATATGGAAGGATGCCACCCGTAGGGGACTCCATTCCAGCCCTGGACACATCACCATAGGCCACTGGCTTTGGGCAGAAAAAACACAGGAGGGAAAGATGAAAGAGCCCACCCAGACCTTCTCAGGACTGCCTGAGACAATTGGGACAACTAAGGCTGAATCCAAGAGGACTCACCAGAATGACTGCTAACCTGGAGTCCTCCTAGTTCACAGTGAAAGTGATGCCTCTCCTTTTGAGTCCAAGAGCTTAGACTTCAGGACACCGAGTTCTCTAACTTTCCTGCTTTGTCTCTTCCAGATGGATAGCCAAATGTCTACAATTCCTCCTGAGTCCCACCTGGGTTGCATTCCAGCCCATTGGCTGGTCACTCTTTGACTCTGAGACCTTAAAGAGGAAGAGGCTCATCTCCTCAAAACTGTGTGGCCCCAGTATAAGTTGAATGATGGAGTTGTTTGACTTTTAAATGGAGCCTTGACTACAACACTGTACTTCAGCTAGATCTCTATTGTAAACTTCACAGAAAGTGGAGTGAAATTCTTTATGTCCAGGATTCCTTCGCCTTCAGAGATGTGGAGGACCTCTGTAAAACCTGTAATATTGACATGGCTCTCCTTGCAGAAGCCAAAAGGGACTCCTTATTGAGAGCAGCTCAGGTCTTCTGTGAGAAGGAACCTCAAAAGGCATTGTCACTGCTTAAGCCTCCTTCTCCACCCTCTATTCCTCCCTCTGCTCCTCCTCTCAGGCCAGGAGGTTTGTGTCCACCTCTCTCAACCTGTGACCCTCTCCCTTTACTGCTTCCATATCCAGGGGCTTCCCACCCTAAGCTGTGCTCCCTGGTTGAAGCAGGCAGGGAGTTTGAATTTCAGGTTACTCATAAACCTTTCTCTTTAATAGAGCTTGAACATATTAAAAAGACCTGAGAAAGTTTTCTGATAATCCAGATGATTACATAGAAGCCTTTAAGCATCTGAACTTGGCCTATAATGTGTCTTGGAAAGATGTGATGATCATCCTAGGGAAGACTCTTTCATCGACCAAAAAGGAAAAGGGTTCTTAAGGAAGCCAGGGCATATGCTAATAGTCTTACCTTTCTGATACCAAATACCCAATAGGAGAGACTGCTGTCCCTCCCATAGAGGCAGGATGGGATTATAAGCAACCTTCAGAGAGATGAGAATTAGACCACTTTCTCATCTGTGTTAAGGCAAGTTTTAAAGCCAGCTGATAAAAACCCATCTGCTACTCTAAGGTAGCTGAAGTCAGCCAGGAGCCAAATGAGAACCCAACCAACTTTCTGGAAACACTCGAAGAGGCTGTGACTAAATATACTAATCTTGATCCTCAGTCTTTTGAGGTACAGGTAATACTAAGACAAATTCCTCTCTTAGTCTGCTCCAGATGTCAGCTGGAAGCTGCAAAAACTGGTAAGAGAAATGGATACCACTCTTGAAGAATTCCTTTCAGCAACAACTACTGTCCTTTATAACAGGGACCAAAAAGGAAAGGCCAAACCTCGGGAGAAGGATCCAAGGAAGGAAGGCAGGCCCAATTGCTAGTGGCCCTACAGAGCCAAGCCCAATCTCAGTATGTCATACTCTGTCCTGGAAAAGGATCAGGTAAATGCCTGATCAGCAGGACTGGCCACTGGGTGTGAGAATGTCCTAATAAGGACAAGCCTCCCCCAAAAACACCCTGTCTTAAATGTCAGCATACAGGACACTGGGCAGCTAATTGCCCCCAAGGTCAAAGAACCCCAGATTCAGAAACTGCTACTCCACTTATGGTAATGGATTAAAGGGGTCCTCTGCTCTAGTCAGTCCCCCTGTAAGAAGTAACCATCGATGTACTGGAGCCATGTGTAAAGATGGATGTGGCAGGTAAAACAACAACTTTATTTATGGATACTGGGGCCACCTACTCTGTCCTGACCTCATTCTCTGGACCCTTCTCCCAAGACTCCTGTAAAGTGATGGAAGTGTCAGGCAAACTAATAACTAAGCCCTTCACCCCTCTTATGTTGCCTGTGGGAAGATTACACCTTTTCCCACTCCTTCCTGTTTATGCTGGAGTGCCCTTGGACCCTAGTGGGAAGAGACATATTATACAAACTAGGAGCTAGGCTTATTCTGGGAGGAACAACAGCTACCAGAGTCTCCCTATAACTCCTAATTGAAGAAATTCTTGAACCCAGTTCTTTAGAAGAGGTTTTGTCAGTAGACCCTAGGATATGGGACGATGGGCTGCCAGGATGTATGGTCACCATCACTCCTGCACTAATAGACCTAAAGAACCTATCTGCTTATCCTAATAAGTAACAATACTCTGTCCACCTTGAGGTGTGACAAGGACTCCAGCTGCTCATAACCAAGTTCCTAAAACATGGCATCTTGATTTATTTTAACTCCACCAAAGGAAAACTATACCTAGCCCAGGGGTAAGGGACTACTCATTAGAAACATGGTCAGTAAAATTCATCCACCCCTTTTCCTTCCTCCTCTGGAGCCCCATGTTTTAATCTTATTTCCTTTGCAACCTGAGCAATAACCTTCTTGTGGAAATATAGGTCCCCACCTAATTGGATAGCCAAGGGTCTTTTATCATGCACATGGGTGCCTCCCAATGTCAGCCAGATCCTCTCTGTCTGAAGCAACAAGTGTTATTCCTGTCTCCCCACAAATTGGGCAGAGATTTTCACCTTGGCCTGTGTCCTCCCTCAATTTTCCTACCTTGAAGGATTAGTCCCCATGCCCCTCCCCACCATCACCAGTTTAAGACACACCAAACAGGGTGTGCCTTTGATACTTAGCTTGGTAGAAATCTTCTCTCTTTTTGGCATTTCAGGAGTGGCCACAGGAATCTACAGCACCCATGACTCTCACCAAATTTATTATAATCTATCTAAGTCCCTGCCAAAATAAATGAGGACATTGCAGCCACCTTCTCTGATACCTAGGTACAAATGAACTCCTTAGTGGCTATGGTCTTACAGAACTGTCAGGCCCTTGATGTCCTTACAACAGAAAGTGGGGAAACCTGTGCATTACTAGAAGAATGCTGTTTTGGGGTTCATAAAAGTGTCCAGGTACAACAAGACATCAAAATTTTCCTACAAAATGCTAGGATGCTTCATGATCAAGCTAACTGAGGATGGTCAAATTGGAAAAATTCCTGGCCCTGGCTATCATGGCTACTTCCTTTTCTGGGGCCCCTAATTTCCATAATAGTTCTCCTTCTTGCAGGACCACTCTTATTTAATTTACTTCTAAGATTTGTGTCCTCAAGACTATAAGCAATAAAACTCCAAGTAAGCCTGCAAACACTGAGACTATCAGACCATCTCTACTCAAAACACCTCCATCTACATGAGAACCCTGGATGGACTTTAAAGCTGGGAATTCCTTCTACCTGACAGCAAGAATAGTGGATCCATATTTTCCAACATCCTCCTTCAGCTTAAAGCAGCAGGAAGGAATGTTAGGTAGAAGCCAGATATGAGCAGTGGAAGGAACACCCCAAGGAAACTTCATCTCTTGACCTGAAAGATTTCAGAGCCCTAAGTCCTTAAACAGGGAATGATAGAGTAGGCAG
Source organism: Panthera tigris (assembly GCF_018350195.1). NCBI lineage: Eukaryota > Metazoa > Chordata > Mammalia > Carnivora > Felidae > Panthera > Panthera tigris. The sequence continues at coordinate 61,383,219 of NC_056677.1, read as the reverse complement.
TTATTTAGACATGAGCTGGAGGCAAGGATGATGATAAATAGGTTACATATTAGAAGACTGAGGACACAATATCCTGACTCTGTGGCTTACAACATCCTGATCTTGTGATTTTCAAGACCCTGGAGCTAACAGACCAAGAGCCACAATGCAGAGCATGTGCTCTCCGGTTCCACCTTTGCCCCAGGATCACCCCTAGATTCATTATAATGTAGTTGCATTGCAATATAGTCCCCCCGCCCCCCGTTGGAGGAAGGCTACCATGATAATTCAGTACAGACCTTGTAGGGTTAAAAACTCTCCCTCCCAACCTGTGAGAGGAGTCCTCCAAAGCATTAAAAGCAGCCTCCATTAGAGACCACCTTATCCATGATGCAGGACTCTAATCACATAAAAGGAAAGGACCCCTGTAACATCAGGGCAGTTTTCACCTCTGGTTTTGCTTGCTCTCCCACCTTGAGAGTGTACTGTCCTTAATAAAACTGTTTTCTGCTTTCAAAAAAAAAAGCAGCAAGAGAAAAACAACTTTTTACATACAAGGAACCCCCCTCCCATAAGACTATCAGCAGATTTCTCAGCAAAACTTTGCAGGCCAGAATGGAGTGGCATGATATATTCAAAGTGCTGAAAGGAAAAACAAACAAACAAACAAACAAGAATTCTCTACCCAGCAAGGTTATCATTCAGAATTGTAGGAGAGATAAAAAATTTCCTACACAAATATAAATTAAGGGAGTTCACCACCAATAAACCAGCCCTGCAAGAAATGTTAGAGGAACTGCTTTAAGCTGAAAAGAAAGGGCTCTAATTAACAAGAAGAACACATACTAAAGTAAATATCTCATGGTAGAAGTAAATACATAGTAAAGGAATTGGATTAAACTCTTATCAAACTATTATGATGGTTATAAGGTAAAAGTAGTAAAAATAATGATAACAACAATTAGTTAAAGGATACACACAACGAAAAGATGCATAATGTGAATATCAAAAAATAAAACATGGTGATGGGATAAAAATGCAGTTTTAGAATGTGTTCAAATGTAACTTGAAATCAACTTAGAACAAACTAGTATATATAGGACATTATATGTGAGCCTCATGACAACCACAAAGTAAAATAATCTGTAATAATACACTCAAGATAATGAGAAACAAATCTAAATAACCCTATAAAAAATCATCAAATCACAGGGGAGAATAAAGAGAAGAATAAAGGAACAGAGAGGCAATAGAAAACAGCCAGAAAACAACTAACAAAATCGTTATAACTACATACCTATCAATAATTACTTGTCATGTAAATGCACTAAATTCTCTAATTAAAAAACATAGTGTGACTGAATAGATTAAAAACCAAAATTCATTGTATATGCTGCTTACAAGAGACTCCAGATGTAAGGACAAAAACAGGCTAAAAGTGAAGGGATGGAAAAAGATGTTTCATGCAAATAGAAAATGAAAAATAATGGGGATATATTAGACAAAATAGATTTTAAAACAATGAATGTAATAAGTAAAAAAAGATGGATAAACATTATAGAATTATATAATGATAAATGATAGAAATCCAACAATATATAATATTTGTAAATATCCATGTAACATAGAAGCACCTAAATATATAAAGCAAATATTAACAGACTTAAAGAGAGAAATTGACAGCAATACAAAATAGTAGTGGACTTTAATACCCTACTTCTATCAAGGGATATATCATTAAGACAGAAAATCAATAGGGAAACATCAGCTTTATTTGTGTATGGGGGAAGCATCAGCTTTAAATGACACATTATACATGGGAGTTAAGAGATATATACAAATCATTCCATCCAAAAACAACAGAACATATTTTCTTCTCAAGTGCACATGAAACAAATTGTAAGATAGATGATATGCTAGACTAGAAAACAAGTCACAATAAATTTAAAAAGACTACAATGATATAAAAAAGAGAAAGAAATGATGTCAAGCATCTTTTCTCACCACTGTGTTATGAAATTAGAAATGAATTTCAAGAAAACTGGAAAAAACTAAAAATATATGGAGAGTGAACATCTTGCTAGTGAACATACAATGGGTCAACGAAGATATCAAAAAAGAAATTAAAAAAATACCTCGGGACAATGGAAATGGAAATATAACATACCAAAATCTATGGAATGCAACAAAAATAGTTCTAATAGTTGTTTATAATGATATAGGCCTACCCCAAGAAACGGAAAATCTCAATCTAACTACACTTAAATGTACTAGAAGAATAGAAACAAATGAAACCTAAATTTTAGTATAAGGAAGGAAATAATAAATATCGGAGAGGAAAAAAATAAACTAAAAAGATTGATGAAACTAAGAGATAGTTCTCTGAAAAGATAAACAAAATTGACCAACCTTTAGCTGGCCTAAGAAAAACAGACAGAAGGGTTAAATAAAATAAGAAATAAATGAGCAGAAATTACAACTGATTCCAAAAAATAAAAATATAAAGGATAATTACAGACCCTATAACATTTATATACCAACTGACTGGATAACATAGAAGTAATGGATAAATTACTAAAAATATACAATCTTCCGAGACTGAATCACGAAGAAATAGAAAATCTGAATAGACCAATTACTAGTAAGGAAATTGAATCAGTAATCAAACCTTGTAACAAACAAAAGTCCAGGAGCAGATGATTTTACCGGTAAGTTCTACCAAAGATTCAAAGATTTAATACATATTGTGAAACTCTTCTAAAAAATCGAAATGGAAAGAATGGTCCCACAATTATTTCAAAAGCTCATCATTACCCTAATAACAAAACCAGACAAGGACACCACAGGAAAATAATATTTCAGGTCAATAACACTGATAAAAACAGATGAAAAATTATCAAAAATTATTAGCAAACTGTATTCAACAATGTATGAAAGGGTTCATACACCATGATCTCATGGGATTTATTCTAGGAATGCAAGGATGATTCATTTGCAAATCAATCCACATAACACACCACATTAACAAAATGAAGCAAAAAAACCCCTATGATCATCTTAATAAATGCAAAGTAAATTTGACCTAATTTGACAACTATTTATCATACAAATTCTCAACAATATGGGTATAGATGTAATGTGCCTCAAGATAGTAAAAGCCATATATGATAAGCCAATAACTAACATCATAGTCATATGAAAAACTAAAAGCTTCTTTTCTAAGATGAATAAAACAAGGATGCTTGCTCTTGCCACTTTTATTTAACATAGTATTGGAAGTCCTAGCTAAAGCAGTTGGGCAGGAAAAAGAAATAAAAGGCATCCAAATTAAAAAGGAAAAAAATTAAACTATAATTATTTTCACATAATATGGCATTATATATAGAAAACCCTAAAGACTCCATCAAAAAAAATTGTTAGAGGTAAATAAAATTCAGTAAATTTTCAGGGTACTAAATCAATATACAAATATATGTTGCATTTGTATATACTAACAATAAAGAAGCACAAAGAGAAATTAAGAAAACGATCCAATTTAAAAATTCCATCCCCCCCCCAAATACCTAGGAATAAATTTAACCAAGATATGCATTCTGAAAACTGCAATACACTGATGAAATAAATCAAAGAAGATACAAATAAATGGAAATGTAGTCTGTATTCACAGATTGGAAGAATTAATATTGTTAAAATGTCAGTACTACCAAAGCCAGCTATAAATTCAGTACAATCCCTATCAAGATTCCAATGGCATTTTTTTTTACAAAAGTAGAAAAAACATTCTTGCAATTAAATGGAATGACAACAACCCCAAATAACCAAAGAAATCCTGAGGAAGGAACAAAGCAGGAGGTATCACACTTCCTCATTTCAAGCTACACTATTAAAGCTACAGTAATCAAAGTAGTTTTTAATGGTATAAAACATTCCATCAAAGGAATGGAATGGAAAACTCAGAAATAGACACAAGCATATATGATCAATTTATTTGTGACAAAGGAGGAAAGAATATACAATGAGAAAAGCACAGCTTCTTCAATAAACAGTACTGGAAAAATTGGACAGCCACAGGCAAAGAATGAAACTAGACCACTATCTTACACTATACCAAAAATTTACCCAAAATAGATGAAGGACTTTAATATAAGATTAGAAACCATAAAAGTCCAAGAAGAAAACACAGGCCATAAACTCTTTGACATTGCTCTTGGTGATATTTTTGTAGATCTAGTTCCAAAAGCAATAGCAATAAAAGTGAAAATAAACAAATGGGACATCAAAGTAAAAGGCTTCTGCACAGTAGAGGACACGGTCAACAAAATAAAAGCCAACCTACTAAATGGGAGAAGACATTTGCAAATTATGTATCCAATAATGGATAATATCTAAAATATGTATGAAGAACTAATACATCTCAATAACAAAAAAATTCTGAATTAAATATGGGCAGATGATCTGAATACACTCTTTACAAAGAAGACATATAGATGGCCAACAGACACATCAAAATATACTCATCACTCATCATCTGGGAAATCCAAATCCAAACCACAAGAAGATATCACTTGTCAGAGAGGCTATCATAAAAAATAACAAAAATATGACAAGTGTTGGCAAGGATGTAGTGAAAGAGAGCCCCCATGCACAGCTATATATATGTGTGTGTGTATGTATATATATATATATATATATATATATACACATAAAATATATACTCATATATATATATAATATATATACTCTATATATATGTATACATATAAAATATATACTATATATAAAATATAGTATAGTATATATATAATATACATAGAGTATATATAATATATGTGTATATATATATGTGTGTGTGTGTGTGTGTGTGTGTATGAATACTACTCAGCCATGAAAAGAATAGTATTTTGGCATTTGTAACAACATGGATAGACTATGAGGGTACTATGCTAAGTAAAATAAGTCAGACAGAGAAATACAAGTACCATATGATTTCCTTGTATGTGGAATCTAAACAGCAAAGCAAATTTTGTACAAAATAAGGCAAAACTTGTAGGTATAAAGAATAGATTGGTGGTTTCCTGAAGGGATGGTGTTTGGGGGGTGAAATGGGTGAAGGGGATCAAGAGGTACAAACTTACAGTTATAAAATAAATAAGTCAGAGGGATATAATGTAAAAAGATGTTCTATGGCTCAGTGTACAGTCTATTTTTGTGAATGTTTTGTGTGTGCCTGAGAGGAATGTTTATTTTGCTGTTTGGGGTAGGGTGTTTTAGAAAGGTCAGTTAGACTACATTGGTTGAATTTGGAAGGATATTTTCACTTGGTATAGAATACTAGTTTGATAGGTTTTTTAAATTCAACACTTATTATGTATTCTTGCTTGCATGCTTTCTGAGAAGTATTCTATAATTTTTATTTTTCTTCCTCTGTAGGCAATATGCCCCCATTCCTGGCTGACTATAAGATTTTCTCCTTAGTTTGGCTATTGTGGATAACGCTGTTATAAACATTGGGATGCATGTATCCTTTTGAATTAGTGCTCTTGTATTCTCTTGGTAAATACCTAGTAGTACAATTGCTGGATCATAAGGTAGTTCTATTTTTAACTTTTTGAGGAACATCCACAATGTTTTCCAGAGTGGCTGCACCAGTTTACATTCCCATCAACAGTGCAAGAGGGTTACCCTTTCTCCACATCCTCAACAATACCTCTTGTTTCTTATGTTGTTGATTTCAACCATTTTGACAGATGTGAGATTCAGCCATTAAAAAAGAATGAAATCTTGCCATTTGCAAAGACATGGATGGAGCTAGAGAGGATTATGCTAAGCAAAATAAGTCAGAGAAAGACAAATACCATATGATTTCACTCATGTGAAATTTAAGAAACAAAACCAACAAGCAAAGAGGGGAAAAAGAAAGAGGCAAACCAAGAAACAGACTCTTAATTATAAAGAACAAACTGATGGTTATCAGAAGGGAGGTGTGGGGGGGAGATGTGTTAAATAGGTGATGGGGATTAAGGCGTGCACTTGCTGTGATGAGTACTGTGTGTTGTATGGAAGTGTTGAATCACAATATTGGACACCTGAAACTAGTATTACGCTGTATGTTCACCAACTGGAATTTAAATAAAAACTTAAAAAAGATTTTCTCCTTGCTGTGTTTTAGTAGTGTGAATATAACATGCCTAAGTATGCATATTTGTTTATATTTTCTTTTATGTTTATCCTGCTTGGTGTTCTCTAAAATTTTTGAGACTGTGATGTTTGTTAGTAATTTTGGAAAATTCTCAGCCATTATTTCCTCAAATATTTCTTTTGTTTAATTCTCTTTCTTCTACTTATGGGGTTACACCATTTGTTACTGTTCCATAGTGCTTGCATGTTCTGTACTATTTTCCTACTCTTTTTCATCTTAGTATTTCAGTTTCAGTAATTTCTATTTACTCATCTTCAAAATTAGTTATTTTTTCCACAAATGTCGTGAGCATACTGGCGTGCTATTGAAGCTACCTGGGTGGCTCAGGAGGTTCAGCGTCCAACTTCTGCTCAGGTCATGATCTCACAGTGTGGGTTTGAGCCCCGCATGGGACTCTATGTGGACAGCTTGGAGCCTGGAGCCTGCTTCAGATTCTGTGTCTCCCTCTCCCTCTGCCCCTCACCCACTCTTGATCTCTGTCTCTGTCTCTCTGAAAAATAAATAAGCATTTAAAAAATCAATCCAATTTCTGATTTCCATTTTTCATTTCTAGCATCTCCATTTTATTCCTTCTTACATTTCTGTTTTCTGTTCAAGTACTTATGTAATTTTATATGTTTTCTACTTTTTCTGTTAGAGCTTTTAATACAGGGTTTCCAAGGTATCCCAACCTCAGCGTAATAACTTCCAGCCAGATAACTCTATTGTAAGGTGCTGTTCTGTGCATTATAGGATGCTTAGCATCTATGGTCTCTACCCACTCGATGCCATAGCACATCTTATGACACTAATAAATACCTCTAGACATTTCCAAATTTTCCCTGTGGGCAAAATTGCCTCCTTCCTTTGAGAACTAGTGCTTAAACATGCTAATCATAGTTGTTTTTAATTCCATTCCTGATAGTTTTAAAAACCATGTTATATCTGAGTCTGCTTTGGGTGATTTCCTTGTTTCTTCGGACTGAATTTTTTCATGCTTTTTTGTCATGCCACATAATTTTTTTGTTGAAAGATGAACATATATAGAGTAGCAGACACTGAGATAATTTTTGTATACTTCAAGATTACCATGTTTTTTTCTTTCTGCTGGGCCTTTAATGTGGATGCTTGTGTTGATCTAGTGAGGAGTTGGACTAGGTTTGAAATTTTCTTAGTTCCTATTGTTGCTATGGTTACTGGAGTTGTAATTTGTTGCTATGGTTATCTGAGTTGGATTTGGTTGTTGCTATGGGCACAAGAGATTTCAAAATCCTCTAGTGATACCTTGTTTTTGTCTCTTCTCTTGGATTTGCATCTTTCTTTTGTTTTGCTCCCCATACTCAATTTTGTCATCCTTCCAGCAGTACTCCACCATAATATTTACTCAAGGTTTGTTAGTGGTGAGAGGGAGGTTGGTGAAGGGGACATTCTCTGATATTCTTTTTAAGCCTTGATTTTAGGCAAATATTTTCAACCTGGGTTTTGAGGCACGCTCTTCACAAGTATTCCTATTCCTTCTCCAAATGTAGAAGATTTTAGGAAGATAAATATTTATGCAGTTTTTGTGGTGGTCTGCATTTTCCTCACTCAGCTACAATGGGTTTCTACTAGTGCACTACATTGAAGATGAAATCTTTTGTTCTGTAGTGCAGATGGAGTGGGGCAAGATGTTGACCTTTGTTGATTTTGACAGTGGCTATTATTGTTCTTTTCCTCCAGTCAGAAATACTGGGGAACTTTTTTATGGTCTTCTTCAGTCATATCTGTGGGTTTTCTGGGTAATAAAAGGACTGCAAATATGGGAGAATATGCTTCTGCCTGGGGCCCTTATCCACGCTAATTCATTCTCTCATGCTAATCCATAGTGGGCCTTTAGCAGTTAACTAAATATTTCCAGTTAATCTTCATGAAGGTTATATGGCATTCATAACATTTATTCTGGGTATACAATGATCCAGTTTTGTTTTTATCTGCAGGCAACCCTATTCAGATTTCAGGTCAGTTGTCTGCCCTTTGACTTCAATTATCTGATAGGTTCAAGATTAGTTGTTAATTTACATTCTTTCCAGCATTTTTCTTGTTGTATGTATGAAAGTGATGTTCTTTCTACATTTCTATATCTTCTAGCTGAAATCAGAAACTATTATAAATAAACATTTAAAGATATTTAAATAATTAAAATTGCCTTATACGTTTACCCATGGATTTATCATCTGGGGGATCTTTATTCCTCTCTGTAGATACATATTTCCACCTGACATCATGTTCCTTATGTCTGAAAGACTCATTTAACATTTTTTGTAGTGTGGATCTGTTGCTTATGTATATCTGAAAAAGTCTTCATTTCACCTTCATATTTTTCAAAGACTTTTTTTTCTGGACATAGAATTTTACACTGACAGTGTTTCTTCTTTTAGTAGTTGTATTAGGGTAATCAAGACAAAAAAGGACCAAAAAATGTGTGAGATATTGGGGAGGGGTCAATTATAGGTTGTTTTTGTACAGGGGAAGTTAATCTGTGTTCTTTTAAGACCTTCAACTGATTGAATGAGACCAAACAAGGGGGGCAAACTACTTTACTCAAAATTCACCAGTATAAATGTTAATGTCACCCAAAAAATAGCCTCACAGAAGCATCAAGGATGTTTGACCAAATATATGGGCATTATGACCCCCCAAACTGACACATAAATTTAACAATCACAGTACTTTAAAGATGTTGATATACTGTCTTCCAATGAGGTGTTTCAATGAGACATTTACTGTCATCTTTGTATTTGTTCTATATGTAATGTCTTTTTGCTCTGGTTGCTTTTAAGATATTCTTCACTTGTTTTGAATAATATGGTTATATGACTTGATTTATATTTCTTCATGTTTTTGTGTTTAGGGCTTGTTGGATTTCTTGGCTCCATTTTTATCAAGTTTGGATAACTTCTAGCTTTTATGCTTCAGATTTTTTTCTTTATCTTTTCTCTTCCTACTAGGATGTAAATTCCATGCACATTAACCCTCTTGAAAAGTTCCTTCAGTTTATTTATAGTTTGTTCTTTTTTTAACAAATTTTTCTCTATGTTTTACCTCAGATAGTTCCTAGTGCTATATCATCAAGTTCATGTGTCTATTCTTCTTTAAAGCCTTATCTGTTGTTAATTCCATCCAATGAATTATTATGTTGGTTATTGTAGTTTTCACGACTAGAGATTTGAATGTTTTTTTTTAATAATCTTTAGCTCAGGGTATCTTTGTGGCTCAGTCAGTTAAGTATCCACCTCTTGATTTTGGCTTAGATCATGATCTCACTCTTCATGAGATCGAGCCCAACATTGGGCTCTGCACTGACAGCATGGAGCTTGTTTGGGATTCTTTCTCTCCCTCTGTCTTTGCCCCTCCCCTGCTCAAACAACCTATCTCAAAATAAATAAATAAACTTAAAATAATAATCTTTAGCTCTGTTTATCTTTTTGAGCATATAGAATATAGTTAAAATAATCTCATCTGCTAATTCTTAAGTCTGTCAGTTCTGTTAAGTTTCAAATGATTTTTCTTCTTCATAATGGGTCACTTTCTTCTTTGCATACCTGGTAATTTTGTATTAGATGGCTGACATTGTGAATTTTACTGTTTACATGTTAGATATTTTTGTACTCCAATAAATATTCTTGAGCATTTCTCTGTGATGTGGTTAAATTACATGGAAACAGTTTGAGCCTTTATGATTCTGCTTTTATTATTTATTATGGGCAACCAGAACACTAATTCATCTAAGGATAATTATTTCCCACTCCTGAGACAAGATTCTACTGAGTACTTTACCCTCTACTCCATGAATTACATCGTGTTCTAGTTTAAATGATTGGAAGAGGCACTATTTTTGAGAGAATGCTAGGTACTTTGCTTTCAGATTTTTTCATGTGGTTCTTTTTTCTGCTTTTGGGTACTTCCCTCACATGTAGACATTGATCAACAATCTGCTGCATACTTGAGAAAAACATTCTCTTGATCACTGTTACTCTCTCTGTGTGCAGCTAGCTCTCTCCTCTTCTTTACTCTGTCCTACAAACTCTAGTTACCTTTATTTTTCCTGACTTTCAGCTTCATTTTTTTTCAACTCTAGGAGTCCTTGTGGCACTGCCTGGATCCCCATTACTACACTTAGGTAGGGAAACTCTCAAGGAATTAAATTGAAACAATTATAAGGCTCATTTTGTTTGCTTCTTGATTCTCAACTATCACTTTATTTCACTGCCTGAATTGTTTTCTTAATGATTGTTTCATATATTTTGCTTGTTTTTTTGAATTATTTCAGAAAGGAAGGTAAACCTGGTCCCTAGTACTCTATTTTGTCCCAGAACACAAGGTTTAAAAGTGAATTCTTTGTGAAAAATAAATATAAATAAATAAAATAAAATAAATGAATTTTTGTGTATATTATAATCAATATATATTTAAAAAAATAAAACACTGCAGACAGCTGGATTTGTCCACAGTAAAAGCACTAGCAGAGTCAAGGGGTTAACAAATGTACCCAAAACTTCCCACAGAAGTGATGCTACAAGAACAGGAGGAAGGAACAACCCATCTCTCAGTCAGTAGCAATAGGACAATCTACCTGTGGCAATGAACACAATTGATCCCAGTCCTTTCTCCAGCTATGGCTACTGGCATCAGTGGGCCAATCTTCCTGAAGCAGCAGCAACATATCCAACCAGTCAGACTAACAAATTTATGTATCAAATCCTCCAGCAATAGGCCCTCTATTAGCACCAGGGATGATAGTAGGCCTGGTATGTCCCATCACTTCATCCAATGTGACATAGAGCCACCTAGACCCAGCAGTTCTTGGCCTTCCATGAAGTGGCAGAAGACCCAAGCCAAATGTCTACTGTATTTCCACCTAATTACAGAAGCCAACCAGATCCACTAAATCTGGCCCTTTATCCAGTGGCATAAAATGAATCAGGCCAATAGTCTTTTGAACCACCATCTACCCAGACATGTGACTCTTGATCTTACAGTCAGTGGAAGAAAGTGGCACAAATTAGTGCTTCCCTTACCTAGTGCTTCCCTTATCTAGTGGATAAAGAGCAGAGAGCTCACTGGCTTTGGGTGGCTGGAAAATGTTCCAGGAGAAGTGTTTTTGGTCTGTTGGGACTGGTGTCCTCTGTCTCTCACCTAATAACACCAGTAGCCCAGGGAAAAACCATCCATATTCACAGGTGGCACTAGCATGAATACAACAGGAGATCACGCAAAATCAGAAGAATTAAGTAGACTATAGTAGCATTGAAAACTAGATTTCCATTGTAACTACATCCCACAATAGAAAGCCAAAACTATATGCTAAACCACCTTCAGCTAGGTGAGAGGCATGGAACAGATTCTCACAACCCTCAGAAGAAACCAGCCCAACTATTAACTTAATGCTGAATTTACAGCCACCAGAACTTTGAGACAATATATTTCTGCTTAAGCGACCCAATTTATGGTACTTTATTATGGCAGCCCAAGAAAACTAATACAAACTTCAATGAGAAAATATAATCAATCCATGCCAACAAGCAATATAATCAATTCATGCCAACAAGCAATATGAATTAGACGTTGGAATTATATGACAAGAATTTTTATAAACAGATTTATTTTCTGAAATACACCTCACATAACACACAATTCAACCATTTAAAATGTGCAGTTCAGTGTTGTTGTTGCTGTTTTTAGTATTTGCACAAGGTTGTACAGCCATTACCACAATCTAATTTTGGAAGATTTCACACACCCTCAAAACAAACCCATATTTGCGAGAATTCAAACACCACCTCTATTTAATCCACAGACACAAGAAACCATAAATCTACTTTCTATATTCATAAATATGCCTATTATGTACAGTTCATACAAATTAAATCATCTAATATTTCACCCTTTGTTAATTGGCTTCTTTCACCTAGCATAATGTTTACAAGCATCATCCATATTGCAGTGTGTATTAGTATTTCATTCCTTTTACTAGTGAATAATGTTCCACTATATGTATATACCATATTTTCATCATTTTATCAGTTAATGGACATTCAGTTTGTTTCTACTTTTCAACTATTATAAATAATGCTATTATATCTACAAATTGTTGAATAGATGCATCACTTTATATGTTCTGGGTTTATACCTAACAGTGGAATTGGTGGATCATATGATAATGTTATATTTAACGTTTTAATAAACTTCCAAAATGATTCTTACAGTGGCTGCACACATTTGCATTTACATCAACAATATGTGAGGTTCCAAATGATATGAACAAGAATTTTAAAGCAGTCATCATAAAAGCGTTTCAACAATAACTAAAATTCTCTTGAAATAAATGAAAAACAAATGAAGAATAGGATAAACAAAGAAAATATTTCCTGATTAGCTTTTCAGTAAACTGGCAGTGACAGAACGAAATCAGTAAACTGGAGGACAGAACAATCAAATTATTCAATATGAAAAGCAAAAAGAAAATAGACTGAAAAAAATGAACAGGGCCTTAGGGCTGAAAATGGAAATGTAAGATAAAAAATATTTAAAAATAATAGTCTGTGGGAACACCCAAATACATGAGCAGTTAATAACAAATATAAAGGAACTAATCAATAGAAGTACAATAATAGTAGGGGACTATACCATTCCACTTACATCAAGGGACAGATTATCCAACCAAAAACTCAACAAGGAACCAATGGCTTCGAATGACACATTGGAACAGATTGATTTTAACAGATAAATTTTAACATTCCAACTTAAAGCAGAAGAACACACATTCTTTTAAGGTACACATAGAATATTCTCCAGAATTGATCACATATTATGCCTTAAAACAACTCTCAACAAGTTCAGAAAGATCAAAATCATACCATGCATCTTTCCTGACCACAATGCTATGAAACCAGAAATCAACAGCAAGAAAAAATCTGGAAAGACCACAAATACATGGGGGTTAAGTAATTTACTAATTAACAATAAATGGGTTGAGTGAGAGATCAAAGAAGAAATCCAAAAGGATATGGAAACAAATGAAAATGGAAACACAAAAAACCAGGACTTTTGGGATGCATCAAAAGCAATTCTAAGAGGGAAGTTTATAGCAAAACAGGCCTACTTCAAGAAGGAAGAAAAATCTCAAATAAACAACCTAACCTTACCTAAAGGAGACAGATAAAAAACAACAAACAAAACCCCAAACCAGCAGAAGGAAAGAAATAATAAAGATAGGAGCAGAAATAAATGATACAGAAACTAAAAAAAATAGTAGAACAGAAATGAAACTAGGAGTTGGTTCTTTTAAAAGATAAACAAAATTTATAAACCTGTAGCCAGACTCATCAAAAAACAAAGAGAAAGGACTCAAATAAAATTACAAATGAAAAAGGAGAAATAATAAGCAACAACACAAAAATATAAACGATCATAAGAGAATATGAGAAAAAATATATGCCAACAAACTGGACAACTTAGAGTACATGGATAAATTCCTAGAAACATATAACCTACCAAAACTGAAGCAGGAAGAAATAGAAAATGTGAATAGATAGATTACCAGTAAAGAGATTGAATCAGTAATCAAAAATCTTCCAATGAACAGAAGTACAGGATCAGAAGGTTTCCAGATAAATTCTGCCAAACATTTAAAGAACATGTCATACCTATTCTTCTCAAACTATTCCAAAATATAGGAGGAGGAAGGAAAACTTCCAAATTCATTCTATGAGGCCAGCTTTACCCTAACACCAAAACCAGATAAAAACACCACAAAAAAGAGAACTACAGGCCAATACCTTTGATGAAAAGAGATGCAAAAATTCTCAACAAAATACTAGCAAAGAGAGTCCAAAAATACATTTAAAAAATCATACACCAAAAAAAAGAAAATTAAAAAAAAACCCTCTATGTAATCTCTACCCCATGTATGCTGTACAACCGCACATCTCAATTAATTTTTTCCCCTTACATTCTTCACAGTAAAGAATGTATGAGGGGCGCCTGAGTGGCTCAGTCCGTTGAGCATCCGACTTTGGCTCAAGTCATGATTTCCTGGTTTGTGGGTTTGAGCCCCACATTGGGCTCTGGGCTGACAGCTCAGAGCCTGCAGCCTGGTTTGGGTTCTATGTCTCCCTCTTTCTCTGCCCCTCCCCTGCTCTCTCTCTGTCTCTCTGTCTCAAAAGTAAATAAACATTAAAAGAAAATTTAAAAAAATCATACACCAAGATCAAGTGGGATTTATTGCAAGGATGCAAATGTGGTTCAATATTCAGAAATCAATCAACATGATACATCACATCAATAAGAGAAGGGAAAAAATGTGATCATTTCAATAGACACACTAAAAGCATTTGACAAAATACAACATCCATTCATAATAAAAGCCCTCAACAAAGTAGGTTTAGAGGGAACATACTTAAACATAATAAAAGGCCATATATGAAAAACACACAGTGAACATTATATTCAAAGTGGAAATACTGACAGCATTCCCCCTAATGTCAGGAATAAGACAAGATTTCCACTCTCACTACTTTTATTCACCATAGTACTGGAAGTCCTAGCCACAGCAATCAGAACAGATAAAGAAACAAAAAGGCATTGAAATTGATAAGAAAGAAGTAAAATTTTCACTATTTACAGATGACATGATACTATATACGGAAAAACCTAAAGACTCCATCTAAAAACTACTAGAACTGATAAATGAATTCAGTTAAGTTGCAGGATACGATATCAATGTACAGAAATCTGTTGAATCTCTACACCATTAATGAATCAGCAGAAAGAGAAATGATTGCTTCTCTCCACATACATAGAAACAAATATAGAGAAGAAAAATGAGACAGAGAAATATGTTCCAAGAGAATGAACAAGACAAAACCTCAGGAAAAAACAATGAAATAGAGCTAAGCAACCTACCTGATAAGTGTTGAAAGTAATAAAAATATTTACTGAACTTTGGAGAAGAAAGTATAAGCACAGTGAGTTCTTCAAGAAGGAGACAGAAAACATAAGTTTCTTTTTTTTTATTTTTCTTTTTTTTTAATTTAAATTGGTTTCCATACAACACCCAGTGCTCATCCGAAAAGGTGCCCTCCTCAATACCCATCACCCACCCTGCCCTCCCTCCCACCCCCCATCAACCCTCAGTTTGTTCTCAGTTTTTAACAGTCTCTTATGCTTTGGCTCTCTCCCACTCTAACCTCTTTTTTTTTTTTCCTTCCCCTCCCCCATGGGTTTCTGTTACGTTTCTCAGGATCCACATAAGAGTGAAACCATATGGTATCTGTCTTTCTCTGTATGCCTTATTTCACTTAGCATCACACTCTCCAGGTCCATCCACGTTGCTACAAAAGGCCATATTTCATTTTTTCTCATTGCCACGTAGTATTCCATTGAGTATATAAACCACAATTTCTTTATCCATTCATCAGTTGATGGACATTTAGGCTCTTTCCATAATTTGGCTATTGTTGAGAGTGCTGCTATAAACATTGGGGTACAAGTGCCCCTATGCATCAGTACTCCTGTATCCCTTGGGTAAATTCCTAGCAGTGCTATTGCTGGGTCATAGGGTAGGTCTATTTTTAATTTTCTGAGGAACCTCCACATTGCTTTCCAGAGCGGCTGCACCAATTTGCATTCCCACCAACAGTGCAAGAGGGTTCCCGTTTCTCCACATCCTCTCCAGCATCTATAGTCTCTTGATTTGTTCATTTTGGCCACTCTGACTGGCGTGAGGTGATATCTGAGTGTGGTTTTGATTTGTATTCCCTGATGAGGAGCGACGTTGAGCATCTTTTCATGTGCCTGTTGGCCATCCGGATGTCTTCTTTAGAGAAGTGTCTATTCATGTTTTCTGCCCATTTCTTCACTGGGTTATTTGTTTTTCGGGTGTGGAGTTTGATGAGCTCTTTATAGATTTTGGATACTAGCCCTTTGTCCGATATGTCATTTGCAAATATCTTTTCCCATTCCGTTGGTTGCCTTTTAGTTTTGTTGGTTGTTTCCTTTGCTGTGCAGAAGCTTTTTATCTTCATAAGGTCCCAGTAATTCACTTTTGCTTTTAATTCCCTTGCCTTTGGGGATGTGCCGAGTAAGAGATTGCTACGGCTGAGGTCAGAGAGGTCTTTTCCTGCTTTCTCCTCTAAGGTTTTGATGGTTTCCTGTCTCACATTCAGGTCCTTTATCCATTTTGAGTTTATTTTTGTGAATGGTGTGAGAAAGTGGTCTAGTTTCAACCTTCTGCATGTTGCTGTCCCGTTCTCCCAGCACCATTTGTGAAAGAGACTGTCTTTTTTCCATTGGATGTTCTTTCCTGCTTTGTCAAAGATGGGTTGGCCATACGTTTGTGGGTCTAGTTCTGGGGTTTCTAGTCTATTTCATTGGTCTATGTGTCTGTTTTTATGCCAATACCATGCTGTCTTGATAATGACAGCTTTGTAGTAGAGGCTAAAGTCTGGGATTGTGATGCCTCCTGCTTTGGTCTTCTTCTTCAAAATTACTTTGGCTATTCGGGGCCTTTTGTGGTTCCATATGAATTTTAGGATTGCTTGTTCTAGTTTCGAGAAGAATGCTGGTGCAATTTTGATTGGGATTGCATTGAATGTGTAGATAGCTTTGGGTAGTATTGACATTTTGACACTATTTATTCTTCCAATCCATGAGCAGGGAATGTCTTTCCATTTCTTTATATCTTCTTCAATTACCTGCATAAGCTTTCTATAGTTTTCAGCATACAGATCTTTTACATCTTTGGTTAGATTTATTCCTCGGTATTTTATGCTTCTTGGTGCAATTGTGAATGGGATCAGTTTCTTTATTTGTCTTTCTGTTGCTTCATTGTTAGTGTATAAGAATGCAACTGATTTCTGTACATTGATTTTGTATCCTGCAACTTTGCTGAATTCATGTATCAGTTCTAGCAGACTTTTGGTGGAGTCTATCGGATTTTCCATGTATAATATCATGTCATCTGCAAAAAGCGAAAGCTTGACTTCATCTTTGCCAATTTTGATGCCTTTGATTTCCTTTTGTTGTCTGATTGCTGATGCTAGAACTTCCAGCACTATGTTAAACAACAGCGGTGAGAGTGGGCATCCCTGTCGTGTTCCTGATCTCAGGGAAAAAGCTCTCAGTTTTTCCCTGTTGAGGATGATGTTAGCTGTGGGCTTTTCATAAATGGCTTTGATGATCTTTAAGTATGTTCCTTCTATCCCGACTTTCTCCAGGGTTTTTATTAAGAAAGGGTGCTGGATTTTGTCAAAGGCCTTTTCTGCATCGATTGACAGGATCATATGGTTCTTCTCCTTTTTTTTATTAATGTGATGTATCACGTTGATCGATTTGCGAATGTTGAACCAGCCCTGCATCCCAGGAATGAATCCCACTTGATCATGGTGAATAATTCTTTTTATATGCTGTTGAATTCGATTTGCTAGTATCTTATTGAGAATTTTTGCATCCATATTCATCAGGGATATTGGCCTGTAGTTCTCTTTTTTTACTGGGTCTCTGTCTGGTTAAGGAATCAAAGGAATACTGGCTTCATAGAATGAGTCTGGAAGTTTTCCTTCCCTTTCTATTTCTTGGAATAGCTTGAGAAGGATAGGTATTATCTCTGCTTTAAACGTCTGGTAGAACTCCCCTGGGAAGCCATCTGGTCCTGAACTCTTATTTGTTGGGAGATTTTTGATAACCGATTCAATTTCTTCGCTGGTTCTGGGTCTGTTCAAGCTTTCTATTTCCTCCTGATTGAGTTTTGGAAGCGTGTGGGTGTTTAGGAATTTGTCCATTTCTTCCAGGTTGTCCAATTTGTTGGCATATAATTTTTCATAGTATTCCCTGATAATTGTTTGTATCTCTGAGGGATTGGTTGTAATAATTCCATTTTCATTCATGATTTTATCTATTTGGGTCATCTCCCTTTTCTTTTTGAGAAGCCTGGCTAGAGGTTTGTCAATTTTGTTTATTTTTTCAAAAAACCAACTCTTGGTTTCGTTGATCTGCTCTAACCTTTTTTTAGATTCTATATTGTTGATTTCTGCTCTGATCTTTATTATTTCTCTTCTTCTGCTGGGTTTAGGCTGCCTTTGATGTTCTGCTTCTATTTCCTTTAGGTGTGCTGTTAGATTTTGTATTTGGGATTTTTCTTGTTTCCTGAGTTAGGCCTGGATTGCAATGTATTTTCCTCTCAGGACTGCCTTCGCTGCGTCCCAAAGCGTTTGGATTGTTGTATTTTCATTTTCGTTTGTTTCCATATATTTTTTAATTTCTTCTCTAATTGCCTGGTTGACCCACTCATTCGTTAGTAGGGTGTTCTTTAACCTCCATGCTTTTGGAGGTTTTCCAGACTTTTTCCTGTGGTTGATTTCAAGCTTCATAGCATTGTGGTCTGAAAGTATGCATGGTATAATTTCAATTCTTGTAAACTTATGAAGGGCTGTTTTGTGACCCAGTATATGATCTATCTTGGAGAATGTTCCATGTGCACTCGAGAAGAAAGTATATTCTGTTGCTTTGGGATGCAGAGTTCTAAATATATCTGTCAAGTCCATCTGATCCAATGTATCATTCAGGGCCCTTGTTTCTTTATTGACTGTGTGTCTAGATGATCTATCCATTCCTGTAAGTGGGGTGTTAAAGTCCCCTGCAATGACCACATTCTTATCAATAAGGTTGCTTCTGTTTATGAGTAATTGTTTTATATATCTGGGGGCTCTGGTATTCGGCGCATAGACATTTATAACTGTTAGCTCTTCCTGATGGATAGACCCTGTAATTATTATATAATGCCCTTCTTCATCTCTTGTTACAGCCTTTAATTTAAAGTCTAGTTTGTCTGATATAAGTATGGCTACTCCAGCTTTCTTTGGCTTCCAGGAGCATGATAAATAGTTCTCCATCCCCTCACTCTCAATCTAAAGGTGTCCTCAGATCTAAAATGAGTCTCTTGTAGACAGCAAATAGATGAGTTGTTTTTTTTATCCATTCTGATACCCTATGTCTTTTGGTTGGCGCATTTAATCCATTTACATTCAGTGTTATTATAGAAAGATATGGGTTTAGAGTCATTGTGATGTCTGTATGTTTTATGCTTGTAGGGATGTCTCTGGTACTTTGTCTCACAGGATTCCCCTTAGGATCTCTTGTAGGGCTGGTTTAGTGGTGACAAATTCCTTCAGTTTTTGTTTGTTTGGGAAGACCTTTATCTCTCGTTCTATTCTAAATGACAGACTTGCTGGATAAAGGATTCTCGGCTGCATATTTTTTCTGTTTAGCACACTGAAGATATCGTGCCAAGCCTTTCTGGCCTGCCAAGTTTCAAAGGAGAGATCAGTCACGAGTCTTATAGGTCTCCCTTTATATGTGAGGGCACGTTATCCCTTGCTGCTTTCAGAATTTTCTCTTTATCCTTGTATTTTGCCAGTTTCACTATGATATGTCATGCAGAAGATCGATTCAAGTTACGTCTGAAGGGAGTTCTCTGTGCCTCTTGGATTTCAATGCCTTTTTCCTTCCCCAGTTCAGGGAAGTTCTCAGCTATAATTTCTTCAAGTACCCCTTCAGCACCTTTCCCTCTCTCTTCCTCCTCTGGGATACCAATTATGAGTATATTATTTCTTTTTAGTGTATCACTTAGTTCTCTAATTTTCCCCTCATACTCCTGTATTTTTTTATCTCTCTTTCTCTCAGCTTCCTCTTTTTCCATAACTTTATCTTCTAGTTCACCTATTCTCTCCTCTGCCTCTTCAATCCGAGCTGTCGTCGTTTCCATTTTGTTTTGCATTTCGTTTAAAGCACTTTTCAGCTCCTCGTGACTGTTCCTTAGTCCCTTGATCTCTGTGGCAAGAGATTCTCTGCTGTCCTGTATACAGTTTTCAAGCCCAGTGATTAATTTTATGACTATTATTCTAAATTCACTTTCTGTTGTATTATTTAAATCCTTTTTGATCAGTTCATTGGCTGTTGTTATTTCCTGGAGATTCTTCTGAGGGGAATTCTTCCGTTTGGTCATTTTGGATAGTCCCTGGAGTGGTGAGGACCTGCAGGGCACTTTCCCTGTGCTGTGGTGTATAACTGGAGTTGGTGGGCGGGGCCGCAGTCAGTCCTGATGTCTGTCCCCAGCCCACCGCTGGGGCCACAGTCAGACTGGTGTGTGCCTTCTCTTCCCCTCTCCTAGGGGCGGGATTCACTGTGGGGTGGCGTGGCCCATCTGGGCTACTTGCACACTGCCAGGCTTGTGTTGCTGGGGATCTGGCGTATTAGCTGGGGTGGGTAGGCAAGGTGGATGGGGGCAGGAGGGGCAGGCTTAGCTCTCTTCTCCTTAGGTGATCCACTTCAGGAGGGGTCCTGTGGCAGTGGGAGGGAGTCAGATCCGCTGCCGGAGGTTTGGCTCCGCAGAAGCACAGAGTTGGGTGTTTGCGCGGAGCGAGCAAGTTCCCTGGCAGGAACTGGTTCCCTTTGGGATTTTGGCTGGGGGATGGGCGAGGGAGATGGTGCTGGCGAGTGCCTTTGTTCCCCGCCAAGCTGAGCTCTGCCGTCCGGGGGCTCAGCAGCTCTCCCTCCTTTGTCCTCCAGCCTTCCCGCTTTCTGAGCAGAGCTGTTAACTTATGACCTCCCAGACGCTAAGTCAGGCTTGCTGTCGGAACACAATCCATCAGGACCCTCCGCTTTTGCCAACCAGACTCAGGGGCTCCGCTTGGCCGGCGAGCCGCCCCTCCGCCCTGGCTACCTGCCGCCAGTCCGTGGAGCGCGCACCACCTCGCCGCCCTTCCTACCCTCTTCCGTGGGCCTCTCGTCTGCGCTTGGCTCTGGAGACTCCATTCTGCTAATCCTCTGGTGGTTTTCTGGGTTCTTTAGGCAGGTGTAGGTGGAATGTAAGTGATCAGCAGGACACGCGGTGAGCCCAGCGTCCTCCTACGCCACCATCTTCCCTCCAACCCCCATAAGAAAGTTTCAACAAGAGTTACAGAACTGAAGATTAAAATATCTGAACTGAAAAATACACAAGAGTGGTTCAACAGCAGACTGGATGAAGCAGAACAAATCAGTTATTTGGAAGATAAAGCAATGGAAATGAACAAGACAGACCAGGGGGAAAAAGTCAACATTTTAAAGACACATTTAAGACAACTTCAAGTGAAATCATAAGCAAAAAGAGTGAAAGAGCCAGAAAAATTTTCTGAAGAAAAAATAGCTGAAAACTTTCCTAATCTGGGGAAGGAAACAGACTTCTAGTTCCAGGGATCCCAGGGAGCCTCAAATAAAATGAACTCAAAGAGATCCACACCAAGACACAGTTTAATTAAAATGTCAAAATTTAATGAATAAAGGATCTTAAATGAGAGAAAAACAACTTATGTACAAGGGAAATCCCATAAGGCTATATGCAGATTAATCAGCAGATATTCTGCAGGCCAGAACAGGGTGGCATAACATATTCAAAGTGCTGAAAGAAAAAAAAAGCCTCCAACCAAGAACTCTCATTGAAAAAAGCACTAGTTTTCCATTATGCAAAAGCTACAGAATTCATCAGCAGTAAACCAGCCATATAAGAAATGTTAAAGGGACGTATTTGAGCTGAAAAGAAATGGCACTAATTAGTAACAAATGAGCATGCAAAAGTGAAAACCTCACTAGAACAGGTAAATATATACAGGCATAACATTTTTTATTGCTCTTCACTTTATTGCACTTTGCACATGTTGCATTTTCTACAAATTGAAGGTTTGTGGCAACCCAGAATCAAACAAGTTAATCAGTACCATTTTTCTAGCAACACTTGTTTACTTAATATCTGTTACATTTTGTAATTATTGCAATATTTTAAAATGTATCGTTATATTTTTATGGTTGTCTATAATAAGTTATCTTTACTGTCATTATTGTAATTGTTTTGGAACACCATGAAATTCTTCCATATTAAACTTAATTGATAAATGTGTGTGTGTTTGATCACTCTACCAATGGGCCATGCCCCCATCTTTTTTCCTCTCCCTGGGTTTCCCTATTCCCTGAAAACAATGATGTTAAAACAGGGTCAATTAGTAATCCTACAATGGCCTTGAGTCTTAAAATGAAAGGAAAATCTCTCTCACTTTAAATCAAATGCTAGAAATGATTAAGCCTAATGAGAAAGGCCTATTAAAATAGCTGAACTAGGGTGCACTTTAAATCAAATGCTAGATGACAACTCAGAGCCTGGAGGCCATTTCAGATTCTCTGTCTCCCTCTCTCTCTTCCCCTCCTCCTCTCACACTCTGTCTCTCTCTCCTTCAAAAATAAATAAACATTAAAATTTTTTAAATAAAAAAATCAAATGCTAGAAATGATTAAGCTTAATGAGAAAGGCCTGTTAAAATAGCTGAACTAGGGTGTAAGCTAGGTCTCTTCCACTAATCATTTAGCCAAATTGTGGATGCAAAAAAAGGTCTGAAAGTAAATTAAAAATACTTCTGTACTGAACACACAAATGATAACAAAGCGAAATAGCCTCATGGCTAAAATAGAGAAAGTTTTAGTGGTCTGAATATAAGATCAAACCAGCCAAAAATTCCCTTAAGCCAAAGCCTAATCCAGAGCAAGGCCCTAACTTTCTTCAACTCTGTGAAGGGTTAGAGAGGTGAGGAAGCTGCAGATGAAAAATATGAAGCTAGCTGTAGCTGTTTCTAAGATTTAAATAAAGAATCCATCTCCATAACATAAAAATGCAAGGTGGAACAGCAGGTGCTGATGTGGAAGCTGCAGTAAGTTATCCAGATCTAGCTAAGATACCTAATAATGGTGGCTACACTGAATAATTTATTTTCACTGTATACAAAACAGCCTTCTTATGAAAGAAGATGCCATCTAAAACTTTCATACCTAGAGAGAAGTCAATGCCTTGCTTCAAAGTTTCAAAGGACAGCCGACTCTCTTTTTAAGAGTGAATGCATCTGGTGACTTTAAGTTGAAGCCAATTCTCATTTACCATTCTGCAAAACTTATGGTCCTTAAAAAATGCTAAATATACTCTGCCTGTGCTCTATAAAAATAACAAGGAAGCCTGAATGACATTGCATCTGTTTACAACATAATTAATGGAATATTTTAAGCCCACAGTTGAGACATGCTGCTTAGAAAAAAAAAGATCCATTCAAGATGTTACTGCTTATGTAGAGGCAGGGATCTTTAGGAGGCTTCTCTAATAATGAAAGACCTGGTGGGTGCAATTTATCTTTGCCAACCTCTGTCCCTCCCAGCCTAAATACCCAGAAACCAGCATGAACACTAACCACAAAGCTTGCTAACACCACACACCCCACTCGTGTGTTCTCCTGCAATCTACCCCATCCATCCATACCCACTTGGAACAAATTTCTCCAAAGTAACTACAGTCAGGTCTCATCCTGTAAGCATCCCCAGTAGGGACCAGGGATAGGCACATATCTTTCTAACACCATGTGTCTTGTGTCCACATTCTCCTGCAGGTTTTCTCTATCCAACCTGCTTCACATAGCAAAAGTCCCTTCAAAGAGGCCGCTCACTAATGCATCTCATTGTGTAAGCAGCTGCAATGGTGACCAGCACCACTCTAAAGTGACTCTTGCCAGGGGAAGAGGAGAAAATAACCACACACACAAGTTTGAATGAAGCCCCCAGTAGTGTGCAGGGGACAGACATCTGATCTAACTTCCAGCCCCATCTATCAAAAAATCCTCACAGTGGGCAGCACAAGGAAAGAACTATGTATTTGGGGATCACTGTAACCCCAACAGATGGACTGGGGGCAGGCATCTAGTTGGACTATAGGTCCGACACACCAAAAAATTCTCTCAGAGGACAATGCAGAAAGAGCACACTACAGTATGGTGCAAGCACAACCTGAGCAAATGGGCTGAGTGCATGTCTGCTTTGACCCATCTACAAGTACAAGGTGGCTTCAGACTGAACTCTCAACACCACAGGAAATAAACCCTGCCCACAACAAACAAAAGGAGCCATTGCAGCAAACTGGGCTGAAGACAAATGTAGCTCAAGCACAACAGTAGAGCACACAAAACACACATAGGAGACACCCCTAAAGTGCTCAGTATGGGTGAATAGAGGATGTTGTACTACAGGGCACTACAAGACCTCTTCTTCATAAGGCCACTACTTTCAAGAGTGGGAGATGTAGCTGACTTTCATAATATATAGAAAACAAACACAAAGGGTTAGACAAAAGGGGGAGGAATATATCCCAAGTGAAAGAAAAGGGACAAATCATGGTAAAGAGCTAAATGAAACAGAGATAAACAATATGCCTGATAGAGATTTCAAAGTAATGGTCATAAAGATATTAACTGGACTTGAGAAAGGACTGGAGAATCTCAGTGAGACCTTCAACAAAGAGATAGAAAGTATTAACAAGAACCAATCAGAGATGAGGAAATCAATAACAGAAATTAAATATACACTAGATGGAATAAATAATAGACAAGAAAAAGGGAGAATGAACCAGCAAGGTGGAAGACAGAGTAATGGAAAGCAATCAAGCTGACAGCAAAAGAGAGTAATGAAAATTCAGAATGGGTTAAGGGAACTTGGTAAGATTATCAAGCATTATAATATTTGGCTTCTACGGATCCCAGAAGGAGAAGATGAGAAAAAGGTAGGTAGAGAATTTGTTTAAATTAATAACTGAAACATTCACTAATCTGGGAGAGGTAACAGATACTTAGATCAAGGAGGCACAGAGATCCTTCAACAAAATCAATCCAATAAGGTCCATACCAAGATGCATAATGATTAAAATGGCAAAATACAGAGATAAATGGGAGATGGGCTAAATGGGTGATAGGTATTAAGGAGGGCACTTGTTGTGATGAGCACTGAGTGTTGTAAGTGATGAATCACTGAATTCTGCTGAAACCAATATTGCACTATATGTTAACTAAAATTTAAACTAAAAAACAGATGGGTAATGAAAAAGAATTTTAAAAGCAGCAAGACAAAAGAAAGCTATTACATACAAGGGAAACCACATAAAGCTATAAGTTGATTTTTTAGCAGAAACTATTCAGGTCTGAAGGGAGTCACATAATATACTCAAAGTGTTGAAGGAAAAAAATCTGCAACTAAGAATACTCTAACAAGACTATTATTCAGAATAGAGGGAGAGACAAAGAGTTTCCCAAACAAAAGTGAAAGAAGTTCCTCACTACTATACCAAATTCAAGAAATGCAAAAGGAAGTGCATTGAGTAGAAAGAAAAGACCATAATCAGTAGCAAGAAAGTAAGGAAAGGAAAACATTTCACAGATAAATACAAACACAATAAAAGTAGTAGATTAATCACTTATAAAACCAGTATGGAGGTTAAAGCACAAAAGCAATAAAATCAATTATATCTATAAAAATCAAACAAAAGATTCACAAAATAAAAGGATGTCAAATATGACATCATTTACATAAAATGTGGGTGAGGAGAATGAAAATTTAGTACTTTTAGAATGGGTTGAAACATAAGCAACCATCAATTTAATACAGACTGTTACATCCATGGTGTGTTATATATCAACCTAATGGTAAACAAACTTTAAAAAAGCCCTAAAATAAGTACACAATAAATGGAAACAAACCAATCCAAGCACATTACTAAAGAAAGCATCAAACCAGTGATACAATGAAATGAAACAATATCCATATCATAGGAGTCCCAGAAGAAGAAGAAGAGCAAAAGAAAGGGACAGAAGGTTTATTAGAACAAATTGCAGCAGGGAACTTTCCTAATATGGGGAAGGAAACAGGCATCTAAGTTCAAGAGGCACAGAGAACCTCCTTCAAAATCAACAAAGACAGGTCAATACCATGACACATCATAGTGAAACTTACAAAATACAAAGACAAGGGTAGAATTCTGAAAGCAGCTATGACAAACGGCCCTTAACCTACAGGGGTAGACAATAAGGGTAGTAGCATACCTATTCACTGAGACTTGGAAGGCCAGAAGGGAGTGGCAGGAAACCTTCAATGTGCTGAATAGGAAAACTATGCAGCCAAGAATTCTTTATCCATCAAGGGTGTCATTCAGAATAGGAGAGATAAAGGCTTTCCCAGGCAAACAAAAACGGAAGGCGTTCTTGACCACTAAACCAGCCTTGAAAGAGATCCTAAGGGTAACTCTGTGAGTGGAAAGCAGCAAAGACTACAAAGGACCAAAGACATCACCACAAACATGAAATCTACAGATAACACAATGGTGCTAAATCCATAGCTTTCAATAATCACTCTGAATGTAAATGGACTAAATGTCCCAATCCAAAGACATAGGGTATCACAATGGGTTAAAAAGACAAGATCCAACTATATGCTGCCTACAAGAGACCCATCTTAGACCTGAGGACACCTACAGATTGAAATTAAGGGGATGGAGAACCATCTGTCATGCTAATGGACATCAAAAGAAAGCCAGAGTAGCCATACTTATATCAGACAAACTAGATTTTAAAACAAAGGCTGACATGCAGAAGGCTGAAACTAGACCACTTTCTCACACCATTCACAAAAATAAACTCAAAATGGATAAAGGACCTGAATGTGAGACAGGAAACCATCAAAACCTTAGAGGAGAAAGCAGGAAAAGACCTCTCTGACCTCAGCTGTAGCAATCTCTTACTCGGCACATCCCCAAAGGCAAGGGAATTAAAAGCAAAAGTGAATTACTGGGACCTTATGAAGATAAAAAGCTTCTGCACAGCAAAGGAAACAACCAACAAAACTAAAAGGCAGCCAACGGAATGGGAAAAGATATTTGCAAATGACACATCGGACAAAGGGCTAGTATCCAAAATCTATAAAGAGCTCATCAAACTCCACACCCGAAAAACAAATAACCCAGTGAAGAAATGGGCAGAAAACATGAATAGACACTTCTCTAAAGAAGACATCCGGATGGCCAACAGGCACATGAAAAGATGCTCAACGTCGCTCCTTATCAGGGAAATACAAATCAAAACCACACTCAGATACCACCTCACGCCAGTCAGAGTGGCCAAAATGAAGAAATCAGGAGACTATAGATGCTGGAGAGGATGTGGAGAAACAGGAACCCTCTTGCACTGTTGGTGGGAATGCAAATTGGTGCAGCCGCTCTGGAAAGCAGTGTGGAGGTTCCTCAGAAAATTAAAAATAGACCTACCCTATGACCCAGCAATAGCAGTGCTAGGAATTTATCCAAGGGATACAGGAGTACTGATGCATAGGGGCACCTGTACCCCAATGTTTATAGTGGCACTCTCAACAATAGCCAAATTATGGAAAGAGCCTAAATGTCCATCAACTGATGAATGGATAAAGAAATTGTGGTTTATATACACAATGGAATACTACGTGGCAATGAGAAAAAATGAAATATGGCCTTTTGTAGCAACATGGATGGAACTGGAGAGTGTGATGCTAAGTGAAATAAGCCATACAGAGAAAGACAGGTACCATATGGTTTCACTCTTATGTGGATCCTGAGAAACATAACAGAAACCCATGGGGGAGGGGAAGGAAAAAAAAAAAAGAGGTTAGAGTGGGAGAGAGCCAAAGCATTAGAGACTGTTAAAAACTGAGAACAAACTGAGGGTTGATGGGGGGTGGGAGGGAGGGCAGGGTGGGTGATGGGTATTGAGGAGGGCACCTTTTGGGATGAGCACTGGGTGTTGTATGGAAACCAATTTGACAGTAAATTTCATATATTAAAAAATAAAAAAAAAATAAATCTAAATTCTATAAAATCAAAAAAAAAAAAAATCACTCTGAGGGCGGGCCAGCAGCTAGCAGCTATATATTTGTGTCAGCTACAGCTGGCTGCTAAACAAAGGGAATGAAAGTTTGCTTTAGTAACATTAAAATCTTGCAAAATAAAAAAAAAAAATAAAAACTGAGAACAAACTGAGGGTTGATGGGGGGTGGGAGGGAGGGCAGGGTGGGTGATGGGTATTGAGGAGGGCACCTTTTGGGATGAGCACTGGGTGTTGTATGGAAACCAATTTGACAGTAAATTTCATATATTAAAAAATAAAAAAAAATAAATAAAACAAAGGCTGCACCAAGGATGAAGAAGGGAATTATATCATAATTAAGGGGTCTATCCATCAAGAACTAACAGTTGTAAATATTTATGCCCCCAACTCTTAGCGCCCAAATATATAAATCAATTAATTGTAAGCATAAGCAAACTTATTGATAATAATACTGTAATTGTAGGTGACTTTAATACTACACTTACATCAATGGACAGAACATCTAGGCAGAAAATCAATAAGGAAACAACAGCTCTGAGTGGCACATTGGATCAGATGGACTTAATAGATATATTCAGAAATTTTCTTCCTAAAACAGCAGAGTACACATTCTTCTCTAGTGCTTATGGAATATTCTGTAAAATAGATTACATACTGGGTCACAAAATAGTCCTCAACAAGTACAAAAAGATTGAGATCATACCATGCATGTTTTCAGATCACAACGCTATGGAACTTTAAATAAGCCACAAGAAAACATTTGGAATCTCCCAGAAATGTGGAGGTTAAAGAACATCTTATTAAAAAATGAATGGGTTGGAAGGAAA
Organism: Panthera tigris; assembly: GCF_018350195.1. Taxonomy (NCBI): domain Eukaryota; kingdom Metazoa; phylum Chordata; class Mammalia; order Carnivora; family Felidae; genus Panthera; species Panthera tigris. The sequence goes on along the minus strand of NC_056677.1, from coordinate 61,354,456 downwards.
AAAAAAAGAGGTTAGAGTGGGAGAGAACCAAAGCATAAGAGACTCTTAAAAACTGAGAACAAACTGAGGGTTGATGGGGGGTGGGAGGGAGGGGAGGGTGGGTGATGGGTGTTGAGGAGGGCACCTTTTGGGATGAGCACTGGGTGTTGTATGGAAACCAATTTGACAATAAATTTCATATATTGAAAAAAAATAAAGAATGAATGAGTTAACCAGCAAATTAAAGAAGAAATTTAAAAATTTATGGAAGCAAATGAAAATGAAAACGTGACAGTCCAAACCCTTAGGCATGCAGCAAAGGCAGTCCTAAGGGGGAAAATATTTTGCAATTTAGGCCTGTCTCAAGAAGAAAACAAGGTCCCAAATACACAACATAACTTTACACCTAACGGAGCTAGAAAAGCAGTAGAAAATAAATCCCAAAGCCAGAAGAAGAAGGGAAATATTAAGATTAGAGTAGAAATAAATGATATAGAATCCCCCCCCACAAAGAGAAGAACAGATTAATGAATCTAAGTGCTGTTTTTTAAAGAACAAACAAAATTGATAAAACCCTAGCCAGACTTCTCAAAAAGAAAAGAGAGAACACTCAAATAAATAAAATGATGAATGAAAGAAGAGAGATCACAACCAACACCACAGACCTACAAACAATTGTTAGAGAATACTATGAAAAATTATATGCCAACAAACTGGACAATTTGGAAGAAATAGAGAAATTCCTAGACACACACTACGAAAATTCAAACAGGAAGAAAGAGAAAATTTTAACAGGCCCATAACCAGCAAAGAAATTGAATTGGTTATCAAAACTCCCCCAACAAATAAGAGTCCTGGACCAGATGGCTTCCCAGGGGAATTCTACCAGACATTTAAAGCAGAGTTAATATTTATTCTTCCCAAACTGTTCCAAAAAATAGAAATGGAAGGAAAGCTTACAAACTCATTCTCTGAAGCCAGCATTACCTTGATTCCAAAACCAGACCAGGACCACACTAAGGAGGAGAATGACAGGCAAATATCCCTGATGAACCTCGATGCAAAAATTCTCAACAAGATACCAGAAAATCGAATTCAACAGTACATTAAAACAATTATTCACCTTCAAGTTGAGTCAGTCCGTCGTTGCAGGGCTGGTTCAATATTTGCAAATCAATCAATGTGATACACTACATTAGTAGAAGAAAGGATAAGGACCATATGATTTTTTCAATAGATGCAGAAAAAGCATTTGACAATATACAGCATCTTTTCTTGATAAAAACCCTCAAGAAAATCAGGATAGCAGGAACATACCTTAACATCATAAAAGCCATATATGAAAGGCCCACAGCTAAAATCATCTTCAAGGGGGAAAAAATGAGAGCTTTCCCCCTGAGATTAGGAACACGACAGGGATGTGCTCTCTCACCACTATTATTCAACATAATATCGGAAGTCCTAGTCTCAGCAATCAGACAACACAAAAGAATAAATGGCATCCAAACCAGAAAGTAAGAAGTGAAACTTCCACTCTTCATAGATGACATGATACTCTACATGAAAAACCTGAAATACTCGACCAAAAAACTGCTACAGCTGATACATAAATTCAGCAAAGTTGCAGGATATAAAATCAACCTACAAAAACCAGTTCCATTTCTATACATCAATAATGAAGCAACAGAAAGAGATATCAAGGAATTGATCCCATTTACAATTGCATGAAAACCATAAGATACTTAGGAATAAACATAACAAAGAGAAAAATATCTGTAAGGTGAAAACTATAGAAAATTTATGAAAGAAATTGAAAAAGACACAAAGAAATGGAAAAACATTCTATGCTCATGGATTGCAAGAACAAATATTGTTAAAATGTTGATACTACCCAAAGCAATCTACATATTCCATTCAATCTCCATCAAAATAACACCAGCATTCTTCACAGAGTTAGAACGAACAATCCTAAAATTTGTATAGATCCAGAAAAGACCCCAAATAGCCAAAGTAACATTGAAAAAGAAAACCAAAGCTGGAGACATCACAATCCCAGACTTTTACCTGTATTACAATGCTGTAATAATTAAGACAGTGTGATATTGGCACAAACACAGATACATAGATGAATGGAATAGAATAGAGAACCCAGAAATGGACCCACAAATACATGGCCAAACAATATTCGACAAACCAGGAAAGAGTATCCAATGGAAAAAAAGACAGTCTAGCAAATGATACTGGGAGAACTGGACAGCAACATGCAGAAGTATGAAACTCGACCACTTTCTTACACCATATACAAAAATATATTCAAAATAGATGGAAAACCTAAATGTGATACAAGGAAACCATGAAAATCCTAAAGGAGAAAACAGGCAGCAACCTCTCTGACCTCAGCCATAGCAACTTCTTACTTGACATTTCTCTGGAAATAAGGGAAACAAAAGTAAAAGCGAAGTATTGGGGTCTCATCAAGATAAAAAGCTTCTGCACAGCAAAGGAAACAATCAACAAAACTAAAAGGCAACCTACGGAATTGGAGAACATATTTGCAAATGACATATCTGATAAAGGGTTTGTACCCAAAATCTATAATGAACTTACTAAACTCAACACTCAAAAGCAAACAATCCAGCTAAGAAATGGGCCAAGACATGAAGTGACACTTTTCCAAAAAAGACATCCAGATGGCAAACAGACATATTAAAAGATGCTCAACATCAGTCACCATCAGTGAAATACAAATTGAAACCACAATGAGATACCACCTCACACCTGTCAAAATGGCTAAAATAAACAACTCAGGCAACAACAGATGTTGGTGCGGATGTGGAGAAAGGGGAACACTATTGCATTGTTGGTGGAAATGCAAACTGGTGCAACCGCTCTGGAAAACAGTATGGAGGTTCCGCAAAAAATTAGAAATAGAACTACCCTACCATACATCAATTGCACTACGAGGAATTTATCCAGAGTACAAAAATGCTGATTCAAAGGGGCACAGGTACCCCCAATATTTATAGCAGTGCTATAGACAATAGCCAAATTATGGAAAGACTCCAAATGTCCATCGACTGATGAATGGATAAAGATGCGGTGTATATATATATATATATATATATACACACACACACACAATGGAATACTACTCAGTGATAGAAAAGAATGAAATCTTGACTTTGCAACAATGTGGATGGAACTAGAGAGTATTATGCTAAGCAAAAGGAGTCAAAGACAGGTATCATATGATTTGACTCATATGTGGCATTTGAGAAACTTAACAGATGAACATAGGGGAAAGATAGGAAAAATAAGATAAAAACAGAGAGGGAGGCAAACCAAAGAAATTCCTAAATACGGAGTACAAAGTGAGGGTTAATGGGGGGGCTGGGTGTGTGGGGTGTGTTAAATGAGTGATGGGTTAAGGAGGGTACTTTTCAGGATTAGCACTGGGTGTACTATGTAAGAGATGAATCGCTGCGTTCTACTCCTGAAGCCAAGTCTACACCGTATGTTAACTTAAGAATAAAAAAAAGAAGTATATAAAAATGAAAGAAATATAAAAAAAGATAAAATAAAGAAAAGAAATATTTAAAACATAAAAAAGTAAGAAAGAAAAGAAAGCATCAAACCACAGTGGGAGAGAGCAAGAGAAAAAAAGGAACAGAACTACAAAACAACCATAAAATAAGTAACAAAGTGGCAATAAGTACATACTTATGAATAATTTGCATGTAATGGACTAAATGCTCCCATCAAAAGACATAGGGTCACTAAATGAATAAAAAAGCAATATGCATCTACATGCTCCATACAAGACACATGCTTCAAACCTAAAGACACACACAGATTGGAAGTGAAAGGATGGTAGGAGGCACCTGGGTGGCTCAGTCGATTAAGCATTTGACTCTTGATTTTGGCTCAGGTCATAATCTCATGGTTTCTGAGATTGAGTTCTACATCAGTCTCTGCAGTGACAGTGTAGATCCTGCTTGGGATTCTCTCTCTCTCTCCCTCCCTCCCTGTATCTCTCTCTTTCAAAATAAATAAACTTAAAAAAGCTTCTCTCTCTCCCTCTGCCCCTCTCCCCCACTCACACGCTCTCTCTCTAAAATAAAAAATATAATTTAAATTATATACCAAAATTTGGACAACCTGAAAGAAATCAATATATTAATAGAAATATATAAACTATCAAAACTGAAACAAGAAGAAATAGAAAACTTGAACAGACCAATAACCAGCTAAGAAATTGAATCACTAATTAAAAAAAATCTCCCAAAAAACAAAAGTCCAGGGCCAAATGGCTTCACAGAGGAATTCTATGAAACATTTAAAGAGTTAATACCTATTATTCTCAAACTATTCCAAAAATTAGAAAAGGAAGGTAAACTTCTGAATTAATTCTATGAGGCCAGCATTACCCTTATACCCAAACCAGAAAAAGACTCCACTAAAAGAGAGAACTACAGGCCAATATCCCTCATGAACATGGATACAAAAATTCTCAATAAAATACTACCAAATTGAATATAAAATAAAGAATCACTCCACACAATCAAATGGGATTTGTTCCTGGGCTGCAAAGGTAGTTCAATACTCATAAATCAATAAACATGATATAACACATTAATAAAAGAAAGGATAAGAACTATATGATCCTTTCAACAGATGGGGGAAAGCATTTGGCAAAGTACAGCATCCATTCTTGATAAAAACCCTCAACAAAGTAAGGATAGAGGGAACATACCTCAACATCACAAAGGCCTTATATGAAAAACCCACTAATATCATCCTCAATGGGGAAAAACTGAAAGCTTTTCCTCTTTGGTCAGGAACAAGACAGGATTATACACTCTCACCATCGATATGTAACAGTACTGGGTAAACTAGCCACAACAATCAGACAACAAAAAGAAATAAAGGGCATTCAAACTCCAGCAAGGAAGAATTCAAACTCCATATGCATATCCATATGAGTCTTGTAATCCTCCTGCAAACTCATTGGTTGTTGGCAGAATTTATTTCCTTGCAGCTGTATGACTGGTCTCTATCTTCTTGCTAGATGTTGGCTGAAAACTGTGTTCAGCTTTTAGAGACCACCCACAGTTGCTTGCTAGAAAACCTACGTAGACAGTTAATAACTGTTTCCTTCTAGGCTCTTCAGTCCACTGTGATGGAGTCATATATTTGTAATGTAATTATGCAAGCAACTGTCCCACCACTATTTTCCATATAGCATAACCTAATTAAAGAGAGTGATTATACCATTATACTCAAAAGTTCCATTCCACACAAGAGTAGGTGATCAGTGACTATGTATACACCAGGGAACAGGATACTTGTGGGCCATCTTAAGATTTTATCAAATGCTTTAGTATTTATTTATTCATTCTACAAATATTTAGGGATTGTTTAATAAGTTTCAGTTAATTATTGGTACTTAGAATATAATACAAAAGAAAACAGACCCCAAAGATCCTTCTACTCATTAAATTTATTTTAATGGGGTAGGGTGGAATAGCAGGCAGTAAAAAAACAAACAAACATAAAATGAACTGTAAATAATATGTGTCAAAATAGTGATAAGTGCTATGGAGGGGAAAAAAGTGCAAGAACAAAACTAGTGATTGTGGGTAGGCATGGCAGAAGAATTGCATTACAAATAGATTCTCCATCCAAGGCCTTACCGAGAAAGTGTTAAGTAAAATTCTGAAAAAGGAGAATAATCCAACCACTGTAAAGATATAGAAGAGCTTTATAGGCACAGAGAAAAGTGAAATCAATAACCCCAAGGCAGGAATGTGTCTGATGTGTGAATTAAAAAGAGGATGGTGTGTCTGCACAAGTGAGTAGTAGACAGAGAAGTAGAGATGAGGTCCCAACATTAGAGAAAGGCATTTCAACAGCCTTTCTGCTTTTCTTTTTTTAATATATTTATTTAAATTCAAGTTAGTTAACATACAATTTAATATTAGTTTCAGGAGTGATTCATCACATACATATAACACCCAGTGTTCATCCCAACAAGTGTCCTCTTTAATGCTCATGATCAATGTAGCCCATCCTCCACCTCCCCTCCAGAAACCCTCAGTTTGTTCTCTGTATTTAAAAGTCTCTTATGGTTTGCCTCCCTCTCTGTTTTATCTTATTTTTCCTTCCCTTCCCCTATGTTCACATATTCATTCCACATATGAGTGAAATCATATGATATTTGTCTTTCTTTGACTTATTTTGCTTAGCATAATACCCTCTAGTTTCATCCATGTTGTTGCAAATGGCAAGCTTTCATCCTTTTTGATTGCTAAGTAATATTCCATTGTGTATATATACCACATCTTCTTTACCTATCCATTGGTTGTTGGGCATCTGGGCTGTTTCCATAATTTGGTTATTGCTGATAGTGCTGCTATAAACACTGAAGTGCATGTGCCCCTTCGAATCAGCATTTTTATATCCTTTGGATAAATACCTATTAGTGCAATTGCTGGGTCATAAGGTATCTGCTTTTCTGATTTCCTCAGCCTCTAGGTATCCTTATAAAACTTCCTTCTTAGGCTCCAGTTATTCCTCTCTACATTAGATTCCAGCCTGCTTCCCTTGAAGCCAAAAAGTAGACAGTCTGCTTCTTCTACACATTTTTCCATCTCAGAGAAGTTATAGAACCCTGATCTCAGCAAATTGTCTTCTACAATTATGGCATTGGTTGCCTCCAAGAAAGAGAATTGAGTGGCCAGGTTGCCAGGTTTAAGAAGGATAGTTTTTACTGCTTGTCCATTTGAATCTCTCACAGTTTCAACCATGGCAGTGCATCACTTAAAATGAAAGACTTTAAAATTAAAAATCTTTAAAATTAAAGACTTACAATGTAAATTAAAAGGAATTGAACTTTTCTTACCTGAGTTCATAAAATTACTTTATGACAGTCACTTAACCAGTCTGTCAGAGATCATGAAAGGAATACAAATAAGTTTTCAATAGAAATATAAAATGAAATATGTACCTCTCATCCTTTTTCTTCAACTATTTGAGACACATGGCTTTCAAGACCAGCTCTTCAGTATTGTATTTCCTGTATTCTATCTGAAACAATGGTCAGAGAATTTCTTACTCCCACCTACAGCTTGCTTGACCTCATCTTCCATAGCCTCTTTATGTTGCTGTGGCCAGTTCTATGATCCTTTTTTTGTATAACTTGGCTATATTTTGGAGGTTTCTTGGCAGATATGAGGGCACCATATATATTCAAATTGCATCATATTATTGGTAGAAATCTGTATGCTGCCTATATAGATCTGCTTCAAATACCTACAGGTTATCATGTGCTTACTTCTTGACTGAATCCCCAATCCACATGGTAAGATCTAAATTACAAAATACTTGGTGTGCTTGTCCAGCACAAAAATAAGGGATAGGATTGGAATTATAAAGTTGTTGCCAGGCCTGTCTTCACAATCTACCAGCTTTTTCAGTGTCCTGCATTTCCCTTTAGTTGTACAGAGCATGAGAGTAATACTGTGGCAATGTTCTCTCTCACAGACCTGATAAAGGGCATGGGAGACTTGACTGAGAATATCAGGACATAATTTGCTGCACTCTTGTCCAATGTAACACATCTGTCTCTTCAATGTAGATATCTACTTCAGATTTATCAGCAAATAAAGCACTAACTTCTTTGTCTTGCTCTTCAATTTATACTCAGATCATGACTGAAGATATTTAAGCTCTAATTTGGGGAATGCTGCTTCTCTGTAGCAGCTTTCTCAGAACAGGGAATTCTTGAGGGAAATGGTAAAATGTCTGCTATCAATTGACTCTGGTGGCATCTCTTTCCAAGGTCTGATTGTATTGCTTTAGCCAACTATCTTTTGTGTAGTTCTTATAGACCCAGGCCATAAAATTTAGGACTTTTATCATTATTGTTTCTAGGCAAGATTGAATAACCCAATAAATATGTACTCTACTGATGGTCACTGGCTTGAGTCCAACTATTGCTACAAAAAGCATTCAGTTACAAGTTTATTTGGACACCCCCAAATGTTATGCCTCCTCTGCCACTGCATCATTATCACTGAAGCATTTCTCCAGTCTCAGTCTCTTTGGCCTGGTTTCCTTTTGGTAATGTTTGGCTTATGATCATCATGAGGCCCATCTTCAGGGCCTGATGAAGCATCTTCCTTCAGTTGAAAGGGTACAAATCCCAATTTGTTAATTAGGATGTATGCATGATTTACAGGGTTAAAGTACCTCAGTTTGAACCTGGAGCAACACTAGAGGTAGGATACTGCTCAACTGAAGATTTTAGGGAACTAAATATTCTTTAATAACTTATCCCAGCATCTTAGATAGGAACCCTGGTCTGGTCCTCCTCAGAGAGAATTACAACCACTCTGCAATCTTGTGTTATATAGAATTATAATGTTTTTGATCCCCAGGCTTCCAGACGTTCCTCGTATGGGCAACCTGGGATGGACCTGGCAAAACTAGGGATCAGAAAAGCAGTGTGACACTGGAATGCATTCAGACCCACAGAAGTACTTAAGCTCAACAGTATAGTGAGGTCCTTCGAGTCAATGGGCAATCTAGAAGTGCTCAGGCCTTAGAATCAGTGGAGTGGCTCAGCAGATATAGGGGTTACTAAAACCTCGGGGGACAACTTGGTCTAGCATGGCAGTAGGGAGACCAGAAGCATTAAGGATCCGTGGGACCATCTACATAGTTTGTGGGACTCAGTGCAAAGTGAAAACAAGAAAAAAAACTTTTACCTTTGTAGGCTTTTAATTTGACTTGTCATAATGCCTTTTATTTCCTATTTAATGATACTGTCCTTTCGGAGCAGAAATATTCCCAGGGTAAGTGCAGACCCTCACAGCCACCTGGGGACCTTGTTCCACAACGCAGTGTGTAGGACTTGGGCATCTGAGCCCAAAGTAGTCTGTACCCTGGCACAGGCCCTATACTTCCTGGGTGACAAGAGTTAAAGGGAGTAAGCACCCAGGAGTTGAAGGGAGGCAAGGAGTCAGGGAAGTGGGAAGACTGTGTGAGCTCAAGTTCCAGGTCCTCAGTGCATGCTTCATTTTACCATCAGACTTGACTTACAAAACACAAATTCAAAGAAAACACTATTAAGAATTTCAAGATGGCAAACACAGGATATTAAACACCAAGCATTGATCTCTTTTTGAGAGTGTGACCCTATGCAACTGCAGTGATCACACATCCATGAATCCAACCCTGGTGGTCTGCATTTCTCCCTGGATAAAGCTATTGCTTACACTGACCTTTGCAAAATAACAACAACACAACTATGGCTTATGAGAGCCATAGTCCTGGCAACTGGCATGTGGGAGTAGACACAAATAGGAAAGTAATAACACAGAAAGAGGATGAAAGGTGGGTGGATGTTTTTGTACACAGCCAGAGCAAATGTCCAAGAATCATGAGAAACTGGAATTAGAACTTGTGAGAAGTCATTACTTTTGAATTCATGCACCTTCCAGCAATCATTGTGAGCCTTACTTGCTGCATTTTCTCCTTCTGCTACTTATCACATAGGTGCATTAGGTTCTGCCACCCTGAAAATCCATCCTCCTTCCACCAAGTGGGCAGTGAAAGTGTTGTTTCAGATGTGAAAATACCCTAAATTTTGAAAGGATTCCAAAGACACATACAGATCCAATGGCAAAATCTCTACACTCTACTGGCTCACATTCTTTAAGCACAAACTTTGGCCCATTGTTGACTTGCCACTAAGCCATGCTTATTTAGAAGGATCTCTGGGAATTAATATTAAAAATAAAAACAAGACGGGGCACCTGGGTGGCTCAGTCGGTTAAGCGTCTGACTTCAGCTCAGGTCACGATCTCGCGGTCCGTGAGTTCGAGCCCCGCGTCAGGCTCTGGGCTGATGGCTCAGAGCCTGGAGCCTGTTTCTGATTCTGTGTCTCCCTCTCTCTCTGCCCCTCCCCCATTCATGCTCTGTCTCTCTGTCTCAAAAATAAATAAACGTTAAAAAAAACAATTTAAAAAAATAAATAAATAAATAAATAAAAATAAAAACAAGAAAAAGAAGAATAAAACTGAGCAGAACATTAGAGGGCACACACTATTGCAGGAACAGGTTCACAGAATTTCTCCAGGAAAGCCACTGAACAAATAAACAGACACACAATCTTTAAAAAGAAACACTCAACAAAAGTCAGAGAAAGACAAATAGCATATGATTTTGCTCATATGTAGAATTTAAGAAACAAAAGAAATGCTCATAGGGGAAAAAAGAGAGGAAGACCAAGAAGCAGACTCTTAACTAGAGAGAACAAACTGATTGTTACCAGAAGGGAGGTGGGTGAAGGGATGAGTTAAATAGGTGATGAGTATTAAGGAGGGCACTTGTGATGAGCACTGGGTGTTGTATGTAAGTGTTGAATCACTAAATTCTACACCTGAAACACAGTATGTTACCTAACTAGAATTTAAATAAAAACTTTTTAAAAAGGAAAAAGAAGGGAAGAAAAATTTTTAAAAAATCAACAACTATGGCTTTCTCCTGAGTGATGAAAAAGAGTAGATCCAGAGTTGAAACAGTAGTTGACTAAATGACTGGTTTTAATGAACTACTGTTTCAACTCTGGATCTGATTAAAAGTCCAGTTTCCAACAAAAAGTATTACAAGACATGCAAAGAAAGTGTAACTCTTATAAAAGAAAAAAATTCAGTCAATGGAAACTGACTCAGTGGGGGTGAAGATGTTAGATATAGCAAAGACTTCATAGCAGTTACAAATATTCTCAAAGAACCAAAGAAATTATGTTTAAAGAATTAAGAAAAAATGGGGCACCTGGGTAGTTCAGTCAGTTAAGCGTCTGACCTCAGCTTGGGTCACAATTTCACAGTTCATGAATTCAGGCTCCATAGGTCTCTGTGCTGACAGCTCAGAGCCTGGAGCTTGCTTCAGATTCTGTGTCTTCCTCTCTATCTGCCCCTCTTCTGCTCACACTCTGTCTCTGTCTCTGTCTCAAAAAAAAAAAAAACATTAAAACAAGAATTAAGGAAAGCATGACAACTATTCACTAAATAGGGGACATGAATAAAAAGATAGGAAACATAAAAAAGAAACTAATGGATATCTGGAGATGAAAAATAAAATAGCTAAAATGGAAAATTTAATTCAATATATTTGTTGGAAGAAGAAAGAATCAGTGAACTTAAAGATAGATAAATAGAAATTATTCAGTTTGAAGAGCAGGAAAAATAATGAAGAAAAATTAACAGATCCCCGGAGACCTGTAGGAGACCATCAAGTGTACCGATATATGCATAATGAGAGTTAACAGAAGGAGAAGAAAAAAAGAAAGGTGCATAAAAAATATTTGAAGAATGGCAGAAAACCTCCCAAATTTGATGAAAATTATAATTTACATATCCAATAAGCTCGGCCAACTGCAAGTAGGAAGATGCAGAGATCTACACCTAGATACATTTTCCCCACCATGGCATTCAATTCTCCCTTGCAGCAAAAACTAATAAACACAACTTGTCCAACTTACAGTGGTGTTCCTGATGGTCTTTGTCAGAAAGCCATTGACAGAAATGAAGACTCCACTGATATTGAGCTGAAGTTTTCACTTCAGAGACCAGAACGCTTGACTCAGTAGTACCATGTTATAGAGATCTGTTCCTCTATCTGTTGAGCTTCAGTAATATCATGTTATAGAGACCTGTGTCTCTAACTCTTGAGCTTAAGCATCAGAGACTCTTTGTGTCTTTATCTTTTCAAGGCACCACCTTCTCTTAGTTGAGAGGTAAACTCACATTGAATTGAGTTTTGGTGTTTTATTAAAACTTTTCAGTATTGGGTTTATTTTATGTTCCTAGAAATAAGATGCCTAGGGATTTTTAAAAATCTCATCACATTTAAAATCTGCTTCTATGCCTGCTTCTTTGGTATCTTGAACGTTGTTTATCTATAAGAAATGTGGAAAAAAAAGAAAAAAACGAAAAAAAAAAGAAGTGTGTATATGGAGACTATCGACTTAGGCCCAATAAGTGTTCTCAAGCCTGTCTTAATCACTGAGAAGTTCAGAAGGTTTTTTGTCAAACCAATATCATTTGGACAAATTTTGCCCAAGGTCACTATTCCAAAACCTGATAAAGACTTTTTCAGTTTCTTCTTTGCATCCCCCAAATGGTGTTTAGTTTCATTTACTCAGAATACAGATGTTTTGTCCGGCCCCAATCATTGATGATTGGCCTTTGGCCAAGCTCTAGATACAGTTCTAATGGCATTTTTTCAATCTAAAATAGTAAATATTCCAGATTAAACACCTGATTTCTTCATGTTTTCTCCTTGCAATGCTAGCTTGTACTTTTTCCCCCTAAAACGGGCAAAATTTCACTAGGGACAATTTGCAATTGCAGTGGCAGCTTTGGGGGAATCTTCTGACATGAATAAGATTGTTCATTTGAGAAGTACCTTAAAACAAATAGTGAAGAAGTTCTTCATGAGGAAATTGTCTTATTTATTAAAAGGAGAGATCACGTTGTTTAACATAGAAGTCCTCTTTGTTTCTGTACTCTGGGGGTTAAAAAGTGCTACACTTTTAATAATAAGCTTAATAAAATTGTTAAGAGCAATAATATTTCAAAATGAATTGTTCGTCATTCTCTTTTGTGTATGCAACTTGTAAAATACATTTTTCTACATCTAAATTTTCTTCTCTTTCCTTGAAGAGAGGATATAATTAGCTTTTTCAATGATAATTGCATATTTGTCATGAGTCAGTTCCGTCTCATTTCTTTTCCTTTCCATTTCCTCTCTTTTTCTTTATCTTAAAAAACTTTAAAGATTAACTGATCAAAGAATCATTCAGTCCTTCTGTGTATATTTTAAGAATATCAGGTTTAGATAAAGAGTTAAGTAGAAAATTATTAAAATATGGGGTTTATGGAGGGACACTGAAAAGCTTATTTCCATAATAGCCTTTCTTACTATAGCTATGATATAATAAAAAAGGCTTTAATCTCAAGGTAAAAGGAGAAATTTGTCATAATTCAAGGTTTTTTTTAAATTAATTTACAATACCAAAATAATTTTAGCACAATATTTTGGTTTGTTAAAGACCAGGGTTAAATTTCTCTTGATTAAAATTTCCTAAATTCCCTACATTAGTTTATGAGTTAAATAACTTTCTTCTTTTTTCATAACTTGTTTAAATACAAAATCACATGTGTAAAATAATATTCATCTATAGATGAATGTTATAATAATGAATGTTATATTCATTAACATAAATGTTATAATGAATGTTATACTGTTATAAAGGATATCTTTGAAAGGAATTAATTTTATGAAATTCTTAAAATACTTCCAGTATAAAGATTTAATGTTTTAACTAAATTGTAATTTTCAAATCCTTAACTAACTTTGAGACTATAGGTCTAAGTTAAATAATTATCTTTGAATGCCTATATAGTTCCTTAAAAAAAGGTATAAAATATTGGTTAGTAAACATACTTTAAAAATTTTTTAATGTTTATTTATTTTTGAGACACAGAGAGACAGAGAGAGAGAGTGTGAGTGGGGGACCGACAGAAAGAGAAGGAGACACAGAATCTGAAGCAGGCTCCAGGCTCTGAGCTGTCAGCACAGAGCCCGACCTGGGGCTAGAACTCACGAATCATGGGGTCCTGACCCAAGCCGAAGTCAGACGCTTAACAGACTCAGCCACCCAGGCGCCCCAGTAAACATAATTTTTAGATAATCTTATTTCTTAAAATCAATAGATGAACAAAATTTGCAAATGCTTTTGGATTACTATACATGTATGTTTATTTTTGTTTCCTCAGAGTTGTTAAAATAATATGAAATAGTGCTCATGGAAAAAATAAATACTTTTGGGGTTTTGGCACCACAGTTTTCTCTTTTATATAGACAAAGTTGGTTACTTAATTACAGTTAATAATTAATATAAATGGTTAATCATACTAGTTACAATAATTACAGAGAAATCAAAAAAATATATACAAAATAATGGCTATGATTTTCTGTTTAAGAAGGTTGTTACAGTTAATTCAAATGGTAAATTTAATAATATATATTATTTATTTAGTATGCTCAGCTAATTATATTTTAAGGCTACAGCTAAAATCTTTAATTTATAACTGATTACTATATTTATATATACGTATATGCTTAAGTGCATAAACACAAAGGCATATTAATGAATCCTTTAATATAAGTTCCTATATGAATAATGTACCAAAGTGGTAACATTAGAATTTGGTTATTTTCTTATAAAATGACTACATTATTTTGTTATTTCATGCCCAGACTAGTAGAATTTTCTGTCACCAAATTACTCTGTTAACTTAGTGATTCTTGAATTACTCTGAAATTTTTCTTTTACATTTTGAGCATAGTTGACATACAATGCTACATTAGTTTTGAGTATACAACATCAACAACTCTATATGTTATTCTCTGCTCACCACAAGCATAGCTACCATATGTCGCCATGCAATGCTATTACAATACCATTAACTATATTCCCTATACTATACCTTTTACTCCTGTTACTTATTTATTCCCTGAACTTTTTCTTGATTTTCTTTGTCCAAAATTAGGATTCAAATTCAGAATAATAAAATTATTCTTTTCTACCATTGAATTTCCAAAAGTGAACTTCAGATAAAAAACATTTGCTCATTCGCTTTGTAAAAGAAAAAAACAATAAAATAACTAGGTTTGCCCCCAAATCTCTAAATTTTAGTTAAGTCAAAAGAGTCATGATAGATTTTATTTTTAAAAACATAATATGAAAGATGGCCGAAAAGGAATTTAACTTCATTGGTTGGTTATAATTAAAACATGTCAATATAAATATCTTTTAATAATTGAGTATATTTTCAAACAAAAAGAAACATAGTCATATTTAAACACAAGACTGATACAAGAGAGGAACAAGATGGCAATGTAGGAAGACCCTGAACACACCTCCTTCATGGACACACCAAATCTACACCTACATATAAAACTTCTCCTGAAGAACTAAGAGCTTACTGAACATCTTTTGGATAACAAAGGATAGAGTGACTGCATAGAGAGCAGCAGGAGATAAGGAGACATGATAACAACAAGAAAACCACTTCCAATGCTCTAAACTGTTGTAGGGAGGGATAGCAAAGGGACTGCCAGAAGATTTGTTTTCCATAAGCCACAGAAAAAAGCTGCAGTTTAAAGAGCAAATAGACTAGAAAAGAACTAATTCTAGAGTGTCTGCCAAATGTTAAGGAAACTGCAGGAATGCTTTCTGGTGTTGGAGTTGTGGTAAGCAACATTGTTCATATTACCTCTCCACCTTGACAGCATAGATAGAAGCAGGGTCCAGGTGCCCTGGTCAGCCTGCCACTTTAGTGATCCCTGGACCCCTAGCTCAAAATAACTCCAGCCATCCCCCCAAAGTGGCTCTTATCCATGCCTGTCTAAGCTCCAGACATCCCACTGAGGTGGCCCTAGTGCAGTGTACACTGGGACAACACCAAATAGCACCCACTGCAGCTTCGGCCATTAAATCAAGGTGGTATAGGCACAAGAATCCTGAGAAAACCCAATCCACACCTGCTTCAGTTTTAGCTATCCTCCAGAGACCCTCCCCACATACAAACAGAGCACAATTAGACCTCTCCAACACATGCTTTCCTCAGCTCCAGCCATTCTTCCTGTGTTGAGTGCCCCACCAAGCTTGTGCCTTCTTCAGCTTCAGCCATCTCACAAGGGTAGCACT
This sequence comes from Panthera tigris, assembly GCF_018350195.1. NCBI lineage: Eukaryota > Metazoa > Chordata > Mammalia > Carnivora > Felidae > Panthera > Panthera tigris. Next base: position 61,338,693 of record NC_056677.1, on the reverse strand, counting down.
GGTATAAAATGCCCTGGAACCTGTGGACTGTACAACTTCAGTTCCTGCCATACTGTCAGATTGTCCCCTACAACTAATACCTGAAGACCCCCCCAGTTCATATCACTGTAGCCCTGGCTGTCCCGCCAGGGAATCACCAGCATTGAGCATCTCATGACAACACAGGCTGTGCCCACTTCAGCTCCAGCCAAACTACCAGGGGATCCCCTATGAGGAGCACCACAGGACCACTTGGTTTCTGCTTGCTTCAGCAATAGCTATACATCCAGTGTTGACCTGGTGTGGCATGGCCCAGGACCCCCAGCCTATGCCTTCTATAGCTCCAGACAGCTGCCCAGACCCACAAGGCAATGTAGTCTATACAGGGAATTGTCCTATACAGGGCTATTCCTTCAAGGCTAGGAGAAGCAGTTTTTCCACTTAATTCATAAAAACCAACACAAAAAGTCAAACAAATGAGACAGAGTAATATGCTCCAAATGAAGGTCAAGGTAAAACTTTAGAAAAGAACTAGAAGAAACAGAAATAAGCAACCTAACTGATAAAAAGTTCAAAGTAATGGTCATAAGATGCACACTGGACTTGAGAGAAGAGGGGATAACTCATTGAGAACATCAACAAAGAGACAGAAAACATAAAAAGGAAGTAATCAGAGTTGAAGAACACAATAACTGAAATAAAAAATACACTAGAAGGAAACAACAGTAAGTTAGAGAATGCAGAATGAATTAGAGATTTAGAAGACAGGAAAGTGGAAAACACATAAGTAGAACATCAAAAAGGAAAAAGAAATAAAAATGATAATAGGCTAAAGAACTTCTGGGACAATAAGTGTACTAACATTCATATTATGTGGGTCCCAGAAGAAGAAGAGAGAGAAGGGGGTACAAACCTTATTTGAAGAAATAATAGCTGAAAACTTCCCTAAAGCGGGGAAGAAAATGATATCCAAGTTCAGGAAAGGCAGAGAGCACCAAACAGGATGAACCCAAAGATGTCCACATGATGACACATAATAAAATAACAGAAAAAGATTACATATAAAGAGAGAATCTTAAAAGTAACAAGAGAAAAGCAAATTGTTCCACATAAGGGAAACCCCATAAGGCTATCACTGATTTTTCAGCAGAAGCTTTGCACTCCAGAAGAGATTGGCATGATATATTCAAAGTGCTAAAAAGGAAAAAAAAACATTAAATTCAACAAAATCTGGCCATGGCCAAGACATATCATAGTCACATTCACAAAATACACAGACAAGGAAAGAATCGTGAAAGCAACAAGGGAAAAAAAAATCCTTAATCTACAAGGGAAGATAGATCAGGTTCACAGCAGATCTGTCCACAGAATCTTGGCAGGCCAAAAAGAAGTGGAAAAATATATTCAACGTGCTGAATCTGAAAAATATGCAGCCAAGAATACAGCAAGCCTGTAATTCAGAATAGAAGGAGAGTTAAAAAGTTTCCCAGACAAACAAAAACTAAAGGAGTTTGTTATTATTGTTTCCCTTCCCTTATGTTCATCTGTTTTGTCTCTTAAAGTCCTCATATGAGTGAAGTCATATGATTTTTGTCTTTCTCTGACTGACTAATTTCACTTAGCATAATACGCTCCAGTTCCATCCACGTAGTTGCAAATGGCAAGATTTCATTCTTTTTGATTGCCGAGTAATGCTCCATTGTAATAATATAAAAACAGGGAGGGAGACAAAACAGAAGAGACTCATAAATATGGAGAACAAACTGAGGGTTACTGGAGGGGTTGTGGGAGGAGGGAAGAGCTAAATGGGTAAGGGGCATTAAGGAATCTACTCCTGAAATCACTGTTTCACTATATGCTGACTGATTTGGATGTAAATTTAAAAAAATAAAAAATAAAATTTAAAAAAAAACCTATTTTCCATTGGATAGTCTTTCCTGCTTTGTCATAAGTTGGCCATATTTTTTGGGTCTAATTCTGGGGTTTCTATTCTATTCCAATGGTCTATGTGTCTGTTTTTGTGCCAATACCATGCTGTCTTGATGATTACAACTTTGTAGTAGAAGCTATGGTCTGGGATTGTGATGCCTCCCGCTTTGGTCTTTTTCAATATTACTTTGGCTATTCAGGGTCTTTTGTGGTTCCATACAAACTTTAGGACTGCTTGTTCTAGCTTCGAGAAGAATGCTGGTGCAATTTTGATTGGGATTGCATTGAATGTGTAGATAATTTTGGGTAGTATTGACATTTTAACCATATTTATTCTTCCAATCCATGAGCACGGAATGTTTTTCCATTTCTTTATATCTTCTTTTAACAAATGGTGCTGGGAGAACTGGACAGCAAAATGCAGGATGAAACTAAACCGCTTTCTTACACCATTCACAGAAATAAACTCAAAATGGATGAAGGACCTGAATGTGAGACAGGAAACCATCAAAACCCTAGAGGAGAAAGCAGGAAAAAAACCTCTCTGACCTCAGCCACAGTAATTTCTTACTTGACACATCCCCAAAGGCAAGGGAATTAAAAGCAAAAATGAACTATTGGGACCTCATGAAGATACAAAGCTTCTGCACTGCAAAGGAAACAATCAAAAAAACTAAAAGCAACAAACGGAATGGGAAAAGGTATTTGCAAATGACATATCGGACAAAGGGCTAGTATCCAAAATCTATAAAGAACTCACCAAACTCCACACCAGAAAAACAAATAACCCAGTGAAGAAATGGGCAGAAAATATAAATAGACACTTCTCTAAAGAAGACATCCAGATGGCAACAGGCACATGAAAAGTGCTCAACGTCACTCCTCATCAGGGAAATACAAATCAAAACCACACTGAGATATCACCTCACACCAGTCAGAGTGGCTAAAATGAACAAATCAGGAGACTATAGATGCTGGCGAGGATGTGGAGAAACGGAACCCTCTGGCACTATTGGTGGGAATGCAAACTGGTGCAGCCGCTCTGCAAAACAGTGTGGAGGTTCCTCAAAAAATTAAAAATAGATCTACCCTGTGACCCAGCAATAGCACTGCTAGGAATTTACCCAAGGGATACAGGAGTGCTGATGCATAGGGGTACTTGTACCCCAATGTTTATAGCAGCACTTTCAACAATAGCCAAATTATGGAAAGAGCCTAAATGTCTATCAACTGATGAATGGATAAAGAAATTGTGGTTTATATACACAATGGAATACTACGTGGCAATGAGAAAGAATAAAATACGGCCTTTTGTAGCAATGTGGATGGAACTGGACAGTGTTATGCTAAGTGAAATAAGCCAGGCAGAGCAAGACAGATACCATATGTTTTCACTTTTATGTGGATCCTGAGAAACTTGACAGAAGACCAAGGGGGAGGGGGAGGGAAAAAAAGGTTAGGGAGGGAGGGAACCAAAACATAAGAGACTCTTAAAAACTGAGAACAAACTGTGGGTTGATGGGGCATGGGAGGGAGGGGAGGGTGGGTGATGGGTATTGATGAGGGCACCTGTTGGGATGAGCACTGGGTGTTGTATGGAAACCGATTTGGCAATAAATTTTGTATTAAAAAAAAAAAACTAAAGGGGTTTGTGACCACTAAACCAGCCACACAAGAAATTTTATGGGGGACTCTTTGAGTGGAGAAAAAAGAAAAAAAAAGAGACCAAGAGCAACAAAGACTAGAAAAGACCAGAAACACCAACTCTACAGGTAACACAATGGCACTAAATTCATACTTTTTAATAACCAGTTTGAATGTAAATGGACTACATACTCCAATCACAAGACATAGGGTATGAGAATGAACAAAAAAACAAGATCTACCAATATGCTGCCTACAACAGACTCACTTTGGGCCTAAAGACACTGCAGATTGAAAGTGAGGAGATGGAGAATGATCTATCATGCTAATGGAAATGAAAAGAAAGCCAGAGGATCCATACTTATTTCAGGCAAACTAGATTTAAAACAAAACCTGTAACAAGAGATGAAGAAGGGCATTAAATCATGATTAAGGGATTTATACATCAAGAAGAGCTAACAATTGCAAATAATTATGCTCCCAATTTGAAGAATCCAAATATATAAATCAGTTGATAACAAACATAAAGTAAGTCATTAATAATACAATAATAGTAGGGGACTTTAACACCCCACTTACAACAATGGACAGATAATCTAAGAAGAAAATCAACAAGGAAATGATGGATTTTAATGACACATGGGACCAGATGGATTTGACAGATATACTCAGAACATTTAATCCCAAAGCAGCAGAATACACATTTTTTTTAGTGCATATGGAACATTTTCCAGAATAGATCACATACTGGGTCACAAATCAGCCCTCAACAAGTACAAAAAGATCGAGATCATACCATGCAAATTTTCAGATCACAATGCTATGACATTTGAAGTCACCACAAGAAGAAATTTGGAAAGTTCTCAAATACATGAAATTAAAGAACATCCTACTAAAGAATGAATGGATTGGCATGCCTGGGTTACTTAAGTGTCTGACTCTTGATTTCAGCTCAGGTCATGATCTCACTGTTTATGAGTTTGAACTCCACGTCGGGCTCTGGGCTCACAATGTGGAGCCTACTTGGGATTCTCTCTCTCTGCTCCCCTCTCTCTGCCCCTCTTCTGCTCACACTCTCCTTCTCTCTCAAAATGAATAAATAAACCTTAAAAAAGAATGAATGGGTTAACCAGGAAATTAGAGAAAAAATAAACAAAATACACAGAAGCAAAAAAAAAAAAAAAAAAAAAAAAAAAAAAAAAAAAAAAAAAAAAAAAAAAAAAGACAGTCCAAAACCTTTGGGATGCAGCAAAGACAATCCTAAGAGGGAAGTATATTGAAATTCAGGCCTATCCCAGGAAGCAAAAAAGGTCCCAGATACTCAACCTAACCTTATGCCTAAAGGAGCTAGAAAAGGAAAAACAAATAAAACCCAAAGCCACCAGAAGGGAAATAATAAATATTAGAGTAGAAATGTATGGTATACAAGCAACAACAACAGTTGAACAGTTCAATGAAACTAAGAGCTAAGAAATTGATAGCCCCTGAGCCACACTTATCAAAAATAAAAGAGACAGGACCCAAATAGATATGATCACAAATGAAAGAGGGGAGGTCACAACCAATGCCACAGAAATACAAATAAATATAAGAGAATACTATGAAAAATTATATGCCAACAAACTGGGAAATCAAGAAGAAATGGACAAATTCCTACAACTCACAAACTACCAAAACTGAGACAGGAAGAAATAGAAAATGTGAACAGGCCCGTAACCAGCAAAGAAATTGAATCAGTAATAAAAAAATCTCCCAAAAAACAAAAGTCCTGAGCCAGATGGCTTTCCAGAGGAATTCTGCCTTACATTTAAAGAAGAGCTAATACCTATTCTTCCCAAAGCATTCCCCAAAATATTATAAATACAAGGAAAACATCCAAACTCATTGTTTGGATCACCTTGATTCCAAAACCAGACAAAGACCCCACTAAAAAAGGAAAATTACAGACCGATATCCCTGATGGACATGGATGCAAAAATTCTCAACAAGATACTAGCAAGTCAAATTCAATAGCACATTAAAAGAATTATTCTCTATGATCAGATAGGATTTTTTCCTGTGCTTCAGGGTTGGTTCAATATTCATAAATCAATCAATGTGATATACCACATAAACAAAAGAAAGGATAAGAATCATATGATCTTCTCAACTGATGCAGGAAAAACATTTGACAAAATACAGCATCCATTCTTGATAAAAAAAAAAAAACTCAAAAAAGTAGGGAAAGATGAAACATACCTCAATATCATAAAGGTCATATATGAAAGACCCACAGCTAATATCAGCCTCAATGGGGAAAAACTGAGAACATTTCCCCTATTGTCAGGAATAAGACAAGGATGTCCACTCTCACTATTATTATTTTACATGATACTGGAAGCCTTAGCCTCAGCAATCAAACAACAAAAAGAAATAAAATGCATCCAAATTGGCAAGGAAGAAGTCAAACTTTCACTATTTGCAGACAACTTGATGCTGTATGTAGAAAACCCAAAAGACTCCACCAAAAAATTGCTACAACTAATACACGAACTCAGCAAAGTCACAGGATATAAAATCAGCAGGAAGAAATTTGCTGCATTTATATAATACCAATAATGAAGCAGAAGAAAAAGAAATCAAGGAAAGATTCCCATGTTCAACTGCACCAAAAACAAGATACCTACAAATAAGCATAACTAATGAGGTAAAATATCTTTACTCTGAAAACTATATGATATTTATGAAAGAAATTGAAAACTATACAAATAAATGGAAAAGCATTCCATACTCATGGATTGGAAGAGCAAACATTGTTAAAATATCTATAGGACCCAACACAATCTATACATTTAATACAATCCTTAGCAAAATATCACCAGCATTTTTCACAGAGCTAGAATAAACAATCCTAAAATTTGTATACAACCACAGAAGACCCCAAATAGACAAAGCAATTCTGAGAAAGATAAACAAAACTGGAGGCATTACGATTCTAGACTTCAAGCTATATTACAAAGTTGTAGTCATCAAGACAATATGGTACTGGCACAAAAATTGACACATAGATCAATGGAACTAAATAGAAAACCCAGAAATGGACCCACAACTATATGGTCAACTAATCTTTGACAAAGCAGGAAAGAATATCCAATGGGAAAAAAAGACAATCTCTTCAATAAATGGTGTTAGTTAAACTGGAAAACTACATGCAGAAGAATGAGACTGGACCACTTTCTTACACCATACACAAAAATAAAGTCAAAATTGATGAAAGACCTAAATTTGAGACAGGAACCATTAAAATCCTAGAGAACACAGGTGAAAACCTCCTTTACCTTGGCTGGAGCAACTACTTACTAGACACCTTGCCAAAGGCAAGGGAAACAAAAGCAAACATGAACTATTGGGACATGATCAAGATAAAAAGGTTGTGCACAGTGAAGGAAAAAATCAACAAAACTAAAAGGCAGCCTATAGAATGTGAAAAGATATTTGCAAATGACATATCAGACAAAGAGCTAGTATCTGAAATCTATAAAGAACTTATCAAACTCAACACCCAAAATACAAATAACCCAGTGAATAAATGGGCAGAAGACATGAATAGACACTTTTCCAAAGAAGACATCCAGATGGATAACAGACACATGAAAAGATGCTCAGCATCACTCATCATTAGGGAAATACAAATCAAAACCACAATGAGATACCACCTCACACCTTCTGTCAGAATGGCTTAAATTAACAACACAAGAAACCAAAGGTGTTGGCAAGGTGGAGAGAAAGGGAAACCCTCTTGCACTGTTTGTGGAAGTGCAAACTGGTGCAGCCACTCTGGAGAAAAGTATGGAGGTTCCTCAAATACCTAAAAATAGAACTACCGTATTATCAACAATTGCACTATTATTTACCCAAAAGTTACAAAAATACAGATTCAAAAGGGTACATATACCCAAATGTTTATAGCAGCATTATCAGCAATAGCCAAATTATGGAAAGAACCCAAATGCCCATCGACTGACGGATGGATAAGGAAGATGTGGTGTGTATATACAATGGAATATTACTCAGCCATCAAAAAGAATGAAATCTTGCCATTTGCAATGATGTAGACAGAACTAGAATGTATTATGCTAAGTGAAATAAGTCAGTCAGAGAAAGACAAATTTCACTCATATATGGAATTTAAGAAACAAAGCAGATGAAGCCATGGGAAGGGGAGGAAAAAAGAGAATAGAGGGAAACAAACCAAAGGAGACTCTTAATGATAGAGAACAAACTAAGAATTAGAGTAAGGTGGGTGGGAGATGTGCTAGATGGGTGATGGGTTAAAAAGGGCACTTGTGATGAGCACTGGGTGTTGTATGTAAGTGATAAATCACTGAATTCTACTCCTAAAACCAATGTTGCATTGTATGTTAACTAAAATTTAAATTAAAAAAAAATTATATGGTAACAAATTTGAGAACCTAGAAGAAATGGACAAATTTCAAGAAACACACAATCTTCCAAACTGAATCAGGAAGAAATAGAAAATCTGAACAGACTGATTACTAGTAATTAAATTGAATTTTTAATTAACAAAACTCCCAAAGCCCAGGACCAAATGGCTTCACAAGCAAATTGTACCAAGTGTTTAAAGAAAAGTTAATATCTACTCTTCCTAAAAACATTTGAAAAAGAAATAATGTTTTCACAATCAATCTGTGAGGTCTACATTATCCTGACAGCAAAGCCAGACACTACAAAGAAAAAAAATTACAGACCAATATTCCTGTTGGACATAGATACAAAAACAAAACAAAACAAAAAACTTCAAGATAATATTAGCAAATGGAATTCAAACATACTAGAAGGTTAATTAACCATGATTAAGTTGGATTTATTCCAGGGATACAAGGATGAATATATAGATATTCAAATTAATCATTGTGATACACCATGTTAACAAAATAGAGGATTAAAAATACATATGATCTTTATAATATATATAGAAAAAGAATTTGACAAAATTAAATATCCATTCACAATAAAGTCTTTCAACAAAGTGGGTATAAAAGAAACATACCTGAACATAAAAAAAGCCATATATGACAAACCTACAGCTACCATCATAATGTTGAAAAGCTAAAATTTTTCTTTAAAATCAAGAACATGACAAAGATGTCCACTCTCAGAACTTTTATTCAACATAGTACTGGAATTCCTACTCATAGCAATCAGACAAGAAAAAGAAGTGGCAGACATCCAAATTGACAAAGCAGAAATAAAACTTTTACTAATTTGCAAATGACATGATACTATATATAGAAATCCATAAAAACCAAAAATAATGTATTAGAACTAATAAATGAAATCAGTAAAATTGCAGGATACAAAATCAGTATACAGAAATCTGTTTCATGTCTACACACTACCAATGAAATAGCAGAAAGAGAAATAAATAAAAATAAGAATCCCATCTACAAGTGCATCAAAAAGAATAAAATATCTAAGAATATATTTAACTAAATATGTAAAAGACCTATACTTGAAAAACTATAGAATACTGATGAAATAAATTAAATACAACACAAATATTGGAAAGATATACAATGCCTATGGATTGGAATAATTATATTATTAAAATGTCCATACTACTCAAAAAATCTATAGATTAAATGCAATCCCTATCAAAACTCCGATAGAATTTTTCAAAGAATCAGGACAAAAAAATCCTAAAAGTTGTATGGAACCACAAAAGACCTTGAGCAGCAAAATCTACTGAAATGAATTTGAGAAAGAGGTCAAATCAATCTTGAGAAAGAAGAACAAAGATGGAGGTATCACAACACCAAATATCAAACTATACTCAAAGCTGTAGTAATCAAAACAGCATGTTACTGGCTCAAAAGGAGACATATAGATCAATGGAAGAAAATTGAAAATCCATAAATAAAACACAATTAATCTATTACAAAAAAAGCAAGAATATACAATGGTAAAAAGATAGTTTCTTCAACAAATGGTGCTGGGAAAACTGGACAGGTATGTGCAAAAGAATAAAAGTGGACACTTTCTAACACCATAGACAAAAGTAAATTTAAAATGGATTAATTACCTAAATATGAAACTTGAAAGCATAAAACTCCCAGAAGGAAAAATAGGCAATAATTTCTTTGATATCAGCCTTAGCAACATTTTCTATATGTCTCCTAAGACAAGAGAAACAAAAGCAAAAGCAAACTGTTGGGACTACATCAAAATAAAAAGCACAGGAAAGGAAACCAGACAAAATGAAAAGGCAATCTACTGAATAGAAGAAGACTTTTACAAATGACACATCTAATAAAGGGATAATATCCAAAGTATGTAAACAACTTCTACAACTCAACACCAAAAATTAAATAATCTGATTAAAAATGGACAGAAGGGGCGCCTGGGTGGCTCAGTCGGTTGAGTGTCCGACTTCGGCTCAGGTCATGATCTCACGGTCTGTGAGTTCGAGCCCCGCGTCGGGCTCTGTGCTGACAGCTCAGAGCCTGGAGGCTGCTTCAGATTCTGTGTCTCCCTCTCTCTCTTCCCCTCCCCTGCTCATGCTCCGTCTCTCTCTGTCTCAAAAATAAATAAAAACATTTAAAAAAATTAAAAAAAAAAATGGACAGAAGACACAAATAGACATTTCTCCAAAGAAGTTAAACAGCCAAAAGGCACATGAAAAAAATGTCAACATCACCAATAATCAGGGAAACTGAAATCAGAACTACAGTAAGAGACACCTTACTTTTGTTAAAATGGCTAGAATGAAAAAGACAAGAAGCAACAAGATGTTGGCGAGGATGTAGAGCAAAAGAAACCCTTATGCAGTTGGTAGGAATGTAAACTGTTTTCATTACTGTAGAAAACAGCATGGATGTTCCTTAAAAATGAAAAACACTGTATGATCCAGTAATTCCACTATTGGGTATTCACCCAAAGAAAATTAAAACACTAATTCAAGAAAATATACTCGTCCCTATGTTTATTGCAGCATTATGTATAATATCCAACATGTAGAAGTAACTCAAGTGCCCATTGATGGATAAATGGACAAAATTGTGATATATATAATATTAAATAGCCATAAAATAATGAGTTCTTGCTATTTATAACAATATGAGTGGACATAGAGGATATTATGTGAAGTGAAATAAGTGAGACTGAGAAAGACAAATTCCATATGATTTTACTTGTATGTGTAATCTCAAAAACAAAGAAAACTCTTAAATACAGAAAACAAACCAGTCATTTCCAGAGGGGAGGTGAGTGAAAAGATGGATGAAATAGATAAAGGAGATTTAAAAGTACAGTCATACAGTTAGGAAATAAATAAGTCACAGAGATGAAAGGTACAGCATAGAAAATATAGTCAATAATATTTTAGTATAATTGTGTGGTGTGAGACAAAGACTACATTTATCATAGTGAGCATTCAGTAATTTATAGAATTGTTGAATCAATTCTTGAAACTAATATACCATTGTATATTAATTGTACTTCAATAAAAATGATGTATGCACCCCTATGTATATTGCATCTTTATTTACAATAGCCTAGATAGATATACAGTAGCTTAGATATAGCTACTGTATAAGTAGTTTATTGATACATGAATGTTCATTGATACATGAATGGTTAAACAAGAGTGGAACATTACTCAGCCATAAAAAATGTCATTATTTATGACAATATGGAAAGACCTAGGAGGTATTTTGCTGAGTGCAATAAGCCATACAGAGAAAGACAAATACCATATGACATCACTGATATGTGGAATCTAAAGAACTAAACATGCAAACAAACAAAAACAACAATAAGAAGAACATACTCAAAAATATAGAGAATGAACTACTGGTTGCAAGAGGGTATTGGTGTGAGGTAAATACAAAATAGGTAAATATAACTAAGAGGTATCAATTTCCAGTTTTAAAATAAGTAAGTCATAAGGATGAAAAGTAAGTATAGGGATTACAGTCAATAATATTTATAAAATAATGTCTGATGACAGATGGTACATATCAGGGTGTGCATTTAATAATGTATATTATTGTCAAATCATTATGTTGTACATCTGAAACTAATATAATATGCTTCAATTATATTTCAATTAAAAAGAAAAATAAAAGAAAATTGAAATCATATCAAGCATCTTTTCTAAACACAATGCTATGAAACTAAAAATCAATTATAAGAATAAAAGCATAGGAAAAACACAAGCATAAATTTCAATTTTTTAAGTACATCCAACCTTTTTTTTTAATTTAAATTTTAGTTAGTTAACATACAGGGAAATATTGGTTTCAGGATCTGGAAGAAAGGGTAATGGAAAGCACACAAGCTAAACAGCAAAAAGAAAAAAATAAAGCATCAATTAAAAGATCTCTTAGACAACATCAACCAAACATCTGCAAATCCCAAGAGAATAAGAGAGAAAGAAAGGTGTATAAAAGTTATCTGAAGAAATAATAACTGAAAGCTTCCCTTATCTAGGGAGAAAAATAGATATCCGAGTCCAAGAATCACAGAGAGTTCCAAACAAGATAAACCCAAGGAGGTAAAAAGCATAGCACATAATAATTAAAATGTCAAAAATTAAAGATAGAGAATCTTAAAAGAAGAAATCTAAAAAAGATACCTCAAAGGGAAACTTGATAAGGCTGTCAGCTGATTTTTCAGCAGAAACTTTGCAAACCAGAAATGATTTCCATAATATATTCAAACTGCTGAAAGGAAAAAACCTAAAATCAAGAATACTCTACCCAAAAAGGTTATAATTCAGATTGAAGGAGAGATAACAAATTTCCAAGACAAACAAAAGAGAAAGAAGTTTATCACTACTGAACCAGATTTATAAGAATTGTTAAAGAGACTTCTTTAAATGGAAAAGAAATGACCACAATTAGATGTAAGAGAAATATGAATGAAAAGATGTAAAATATGACAACATATACTTAAAATGTGGAGAAGGGAGTATAAAAGGAAGAGGAGGGGAAAAAGAAAAAGGAAGTTTTTTTTCCTTGTTCTTTTTATTTTCCTTTAGAATGTGTATTAACTTAAATGGCCATCAAATTAATAGAGACTGCTCTTTATTTAGGATGGTATATAGGAACGTCATAATAACCACAAACCCTAAATCTATGATAGATACACACACAAAAAAGAGAAAGAAAGCCAAACAAAACACTGCAGATACTCATCAAACCAAAGAAACAAGAGAAGAATAAAGGAACTAAGAACAAGGAAAACAACCAGAAAACAAATTTTAAGGATGACAATAAGCACATAACTATGAATAATTACTTTAAATGTAAATGTTCTCAATGTTCCAATCAAAAGACACAGAGTGGTGGAATGGATGAAAGAGCAAGACCCATCTATATACTGACTACAAGAGACTTGCCTAAGAAAGACCTAAAGACACATACAGACTGAAAGTGAAGGGATGGAAAAATATTAACCATGCAATTGAAGTGAAAAAAAAAGCCAGGATATCAGTACTTACATCAGAAAAAATGGACTTTAAAACAAAGCCTAACAAGAGACAAAAAAGAGCATTACATTAAAGTATCACTCCAATAAGAGGGTATAACATTTGTAAATATCTATGCATCCAACACTGGAACACCTAAATATATAAAACAAATGTTAATGGAAATTAAGAAAGAAATTAATGGTAATAAAATAATAGTATGAGATTTCAACACTGAACTTACATCAATGGATAAACCATCCAGACATAAAATCAATAAGGAAATAATGTCTTTGAATGACATATTGAACCAGATGGACATAACAGATATATACAGAACACTCCATCCAAAGAGAACAGAATACAAATTCTTTTCAAGTGCACATGGAACACTCTCCAGAATAGATCCCATGTTAGGCTGTGATACAAGCCTCAATAAATTTAAGAAGATTGAAATCATACCATGGATCCTTGCCAACCACAATGGTACAAAACTAGAATAAAATCACAAGGAAAAAAAAGCAAAACAAAAAACCTGAAAACCCACAAACACCTGGAAACCAAACAACATGACCCTAAACAACAAATGGGTCAATGCATCAGTTAAATAAGGAATAAAAAATACATGGAGATAAATTAAAAATGAAACACAATGGTCCAAAATCTCTGGGACACAGCAAAAGCAGTTCTTTTTTTTTTTTTTTAATATATGAAATTTACTGTCAAATTGGTTTCCATACAACACCCAGTGCTCATCCCAAAAGGTGCCCTCCTCAATACCCATCACCCACCCTGCCCTCCCTCCCACCCCCCATCAACCCTCAGTTTGTTCTCAGTTTTTAACAGTCTCTTATGAAAAGCAGTTCTAAGAGGGAAGTATGTAGCAATACAGGCCTATCATTAAAAAAAGGAAAACCTCAAACAAACAATCTAACTTTACAAGAAAAAAAGAACAAACAAAGCTGAAGGTGAGAAGAAGACAGAAAATAAGAATGATCACAGCAGAAATAAATGATGTTGAGAGAAAAAAAAAGAAAAGGTCAAATAAACCATAAGGTGGTTCTTTGAAAAGAAAAAAAAAATAGATAAACACTTATAGAAACATATAGGGGGGAAAAAGACCCAAATACATAAAATAAAAAAATGAGGTAGGAGAAGTAACAAGTGACACCACAGAAATACAAAGGAATATAATACTATGAGCAATTATATGCCAATAAACAGGATAACATAGGGAAAGTGGATAAATTCCTAGAAACATACAACCTTGCAAAACTGCACCAGGAAGAAATAGACAATATGAACAGATCTATCACAAATAATGAAATTAAATTGGTAATCAAAAAACTACCCAAAAATAAAAGTCCAGAACCAGATGGATTCATCTGTGAATTCCACCTGACATTTAAAGAGGAAATAATTCCTATAATCATCAAACTATTCCAAAAATTGGAAAGGAAGAAATGCTTCCAAATACATTCTACACATTCAATATCACCATCATAGCAAAAACAAAGACACCACAAAAGAAGAAAACTACAGGTCAATAACCTTGATGAGCATATATGCAATAATCCTCAACAAAATATTAGCAAATCACATACAACAATACATTAAAAAGATCATTAACCATTATCAAGTGAGGTTTTTTCCCAGGATGCAAGGATGATTCAATATTTGAAAAATCAATCAACGTGATACACCACATCAACAAAACAAAGAATAGAAATCATATAATCTTTTCAACAGATGAAGAAAAAGCATTTGACAAAGTGCAATGTACATTCAAGATAAAAAGTCCTCAACAAGGTAGGTTTATAGGGAATATACCTCAACATAATAAAGGCCATATATGAAAAATCTACAGCAAACATCATACTCAATAGGGAAAAACTGAGAGCTTTTTCTCTAATGTTAGGGAAAGGACAAGGATGTCCACTCTCACCACTTTTATTCGACATAGTACTAGAAGTCCCAGCCACAGCAATCAGACAAGGAACAGGAATAAAAGGCATCCACATTGATGAGGAAGACGAGACACTTTTGTTATTTGCACATAACATGATTCTCTATATAGAAACCCTAAAAACCCCATCAAAAAACTGCTAGAAGAGGGGCGCCTGGGTGGCTCAGTCGGTTGAGCGTCCGACTTCGGCTCAGGTCATGATCTCATGGTCTGTGAGTTCAAGCCCCGCGTCAGGCTCTGTGCTGACAGCTCAGAGCCTGGAGCCTGCTTCAGATTCTGTGTCTCCCTCTCTCTCTTCCCCTCCCCTGCTCATGCTCTGTCTCTCTCTGTCTCAAAAATAAAAATAAAAACATTTAAAAAAAAATAAAAAAAACAAAAAACTGCTAGAAGTAACAAATGAATTCAGTAAGGTAACAAGATACAAAATTGATTCACAGAAATCTATTGAACTTCTATACACTAATAATGAAGTAACAGAAAGAGAAATTAAGAAAGTAGTTACATTTACAATTATACCAAAAATAACAAAATGCCTAGAAATGCCTAGTAGTCAAATTACTGAAACACCTCTATTCTGAAAACTAAAACATTCAGAAGGAAATTTAAGGTGACAAAAACAAATGGAAAGATATTCCATGCTCATGGATTACAATAACAAATATTGTTAAAATGTCCATACTATCCAAATCAATCTACAGATTTAATACAATCCCTATCAATGTAGCAACAGCATTCTTCACAAAACTAGAACAAATTAGGGGCGCCTGGGTGGCTCAGTCGGTTGAGCATCCGAACTTGGCTCAGGTCATTATCTCGCGGTCCGTAAGTTCGAGCCCCGCGTTGGGCTCTATGTGGACAGCTCAGAGCCTGGAGCCTGCTTCAGATTCTGTGTCTCCCTCTCTCTCTGCCCCCACTCATGCTATGTCTCTCACTAATTAATAAATATTTTTAAAAAACTAGAACAATTTATCCTGAAATTTGTGTGGAACCACAAAAGACCAAGAATAGCCAAACAACTTTGAAAAAGAAAAACAAATCTGGAGGTATCACAGTTCCAAATTTCAAGTTATCCAACAAATCTGGTAACTAAAACAGTATGGTACTTGCACAAAAAGCAGACACATAGATCAATAGAAAAGGATAGAAAGCCCTGAAACAAACCCACAATTGTATGGTCAATGAATCTTCAACTAATTAAGCAAGAATATATGCAATGGGGGGAAAAGTTTGTTTAATAAATGGTATTGGAAAACTGGAAAGCTACATGAAAAAGAAAGAAACTAGACAACTTTCTTCTACCATACACAAAAAAGAAATCCAAAATAGATTAAAGTCCTAAATATGAGACCTGAAACCATAAAAATCCTAGAAGAGAGGACAGGCAGTAATTTCTCTGACATTGGCTCTAGCAACATTTTTCTAGATAAAGGGAAATAAAGCGAAAATAAACTATTGGGACTAAATCAAAATAAAAAGCTTCTGCACAGCAAAGGAAGTAACAAAATAAAAAACAACCTACAGAATGGGAGAAGATATTTGCAGATGAATATATCTGATAAAGGGTTAGTATCCAAAATATATAAAGAAGGGATACAGGTATGCTGTTTTAAAAGGACACATGCACCCCAATGTTTATAGCCGCACTATCAAAAATAGCCAAAGTATGGAAAGAGCCCAAATGTCCATTGATGGATGAATGGATAAAGAAGATGTGGTATATATATACAATGGAATATTACTCGGCAATCAAAAAGAATGAAATCTTGCCATTTGCAACTATGTGGATGGAACTGGAGGGCATTATGCTAAGCGAAATTAGTCAGTAAGAGAAAGACAAATATCATGTGACTTCACTCATGTGAGGACTTTAAGACACAGAACAGATGAACACAAGGGAAGGGAAACAAAAATAATATAAAAACAGGGAGGGGGACAAAACAGAAGAGACTCTTAAATATGGAGAGCAAACAGAGGTTCCTGGAGGGGTTGTAGGAGGGGGGATGGGCTAAATGGGTAAGGGGCATTAAGGAATCTACTTTTGAAATCATTGTTGCATTATATGCTAACTAATTTGGATGTAAATTAAAAAATAAAATTAAAATAAAAAAAGAAAGAAAGAACTTATGTAATCCACTTAATAAACAGGTAGAAGACATAAATAGACGTTTTTCCAAAGAAGACATACAGATGGCTAACAGACACATGAAAAGATGCGCATCAGCACTTATCATCAGGGAAATGCAAATCAAAACTACAATGAGATATCACCTCATACCTGTCAGAACGGCTAAAATTAACAACACAGGAAACAACAGATGTTGGCGAGTACGTGGATGAAGGGGAACTCTCTTACACTGTTGGTGGGAATGCAAACTGGTGTAGTCACTGTGGAAAACAGTATGGTAGTTCCTCACAAAGTTAAAAGTAGAAATACCTCATGATCTAGCAGTTGTACTGTTGTTTATTTATCCAAAGAATACAGGAACACTAATTTAAAGGGATGCATGCACCTGTATATTTATAGTAACATTATTTACAGTATATAGTAATATTGGCATAGTAATATAGTAATAACGGAATATTATTCAGCCATAAAAACAATGAAATCTTGCCATTTTCAAGCATGTGGATGGAACTAGAGAGTATTATGCTAAGTGAAATAAGTCAGTCAGAGGAGACAAATACAGTATGATTTCATTCATATGTGGAATTTGAGAAGCAAAACAAATGAGCAAAGGGAAAAAACAAGACAGAGTGGGAGACAAATGAAGAAACAGACTTAATTATAGACAACATGTTGATGATTACCAGAGTGGGAGGTGGAGGAATGGGTTAAATTGGCGATGGGGTTCAAGGAGTGCACTTGTTGTGATGAGCACCAGATGATATATGAAATTGTGGAATCACTATACTGTACACCTGATACTAATATAACACTGTATGTTAACTAACTGGAATTAAAATAAAAATTTAGAAATACAAGAAACAAGTGAAAGCAAGGATGTGGAGAAAAAGAACCCTTGTGCACTGTTGGTGAGAATGCAAACTGGTGCATCCACTGTGGAAAACAATATGGAGGTTCCTCAAAACATTAAAAATAGAACTACCTTACGATCCAGTAATTGCACTACTGGGTATTTACCCCACAAATACAAAACACTAATTCAAAAGGCTATATGCACTCATGTGTTTATTGCAGCATTATGTACAGTAGCCAAATTATTCCAAGTGTCCATAGATAGATGAATGGATAAAGAAGATATGGCATATATACATACATATGTAATGGAATATCATTCAGCCATAAAAAGAATGACATCTTGCTATTTGCAACAACATAGATGGAGCTAGAGAGCATAATGCTAAGTGAAATAAGCCAGAGAAAGACAAATACCATATGATTTCACTCATATGTGGAATTTAGGATATTCATAGTTTTAAATTGCAAAAGGAGGTTAGAAAATGCTGATAGAAGTTCAGAATGATGAGTATGATCCTATCTTTTTAATTCACACTTAGAGTGGAAAATACACCATATGTCACATTCACAGTCACAACACCTTAATTTTTCACTTAGCAAGAACTAAAACTACTTCAGAGACCAGTAGAATATAAATGCCTGGGACCAGGAGTGTAGCTAAATGTGGCTTGGAAGCATAATTCATGGATGGAAATGCTGGGGGATAAAAATGAAGATGGAAAGCCAGGTAGGGACCAATTTGTGAAGGACTTGAAATCTGTGGAATCAGATTAGGATGTTATTTAGAGGTAAAATGTTTCCATTCAATGTTGGGTTTTTGTTATTAGATGGAGTGTTAGTAGAAGCTTCAACTCATGACAAACTGTGAGCTGGGTTTCAGGAAAATACATATCTCTTTTCTTTTATGACTGAAGAATAAAATTCTAGCCAGGCAACACCTGCTGAGACAAAGAACATGGGGCTTTCCTAGGGAAATGGAAAGACCAAACTGAGGGATCCCATCAGATCTGATCTCAATTATACCTTTTTGGTAGCTCAAAGATGGTGCTGCTTTCCACACGATTCTCCTAAGATTCAGCACACAAACCACACACTTCTACCTTGCAGAACATGCATATTCAGTTGTATAAACATTGTTCTCTTTATCCCAGTTTGGCCAAATCCATGGTCCTGAACTGCCTGCTTTGCTACTGATAGAGAACATCTGAGATGTGGAAAATTTCAGAGGTAATTGTCTGGCTTCCACATGTGAAGGTAGTGCTTTCTGAAGAAATCCCTGGGCACAGCATAACTAAATGTTACAGTATTTATTACCACCAAGAATTTAAGGAAGGCTGCAAATGGCAACCCTATGTAATATTTTTTCCTTTCCCACTATTTTACCGAGTAGCTTGATGGTTGAGAGCTAGGATTTAGCACAATTATTTTGGTAGCATTTCCTGAAGATAAAGCAGCTGACCCCTCTTCCTGGTCAAAGTGCTTGGATTATGCTTCCCCAAACACATGACCGACCTGTAAATAACCAGGCCCTTTTCTGGTGTTTCCATTCTCACCTTGTGGGACTCCAACCAGTTCTGTTATACTGCTTAGTGAAAAAACAGGAAATCCAATCATTCCTGGCTCACCACCTTCATCCTCATTTCCCACTCATACTAGTATACTTTGGCTGTAGCCACTTTGGGTAACCAGCTGCAGTGCAAACTTATTTTGTATTTTCACACCTCTGGGCCTTTTCTGAGGCTGATCCTTCAGCCTAGAATTCCCTTATATATCCTTTACATCCTGTCCATCACTTAGAGCTCAATTTCTCTGTGAAGCATGTGCCCCCATTCCTTTTTTTTTTTTTTTAATTTTTTTAACATTGTTTTATTTTTTTGAGACAGAGACAGAGCATGAACAGGGGAGGGTCAGAGAGAGAGGGAGACACAAAATCCGAAACAGGCTCCAGGCTCCGAGCTGTCGGCACAGAGCCTGTCGCGGGGCTCGAACTCACAGACCGTGAGATCATGACCCAAGCCGAAGTTGGGCGCTCAACCGACTGAGCCACCCAGGTGCCCCACATGTGCCCCCATTCCAAGACGTCTCAAACTAAGCTGTAATCCATGCTTGCTCCTTCTGTATTTATACCATATGTTAATTGACCCTACATTAGGGCAACTATTTCCATCTAACTTATATGAGTCATTTTTAATGAATAGGGTTAAAAAAATTCTTTGAATGGCAGATGGTGTCAGAGAACGTACTTATGCTTGAGATTCTGACAGACTTGTGTTCAAATACTCCTCTCTTCCATTTGTTGCTCCCTGATTTTGAACAGGTAAATTCACTTCTGTGACCCAGTTTCCTCATCTGTAAAATGAGGACCATTAAGAGTATCTACCTCATAGCTAACATTAAGTGTTTTAATGTGGGGCAAGTGAAAGTACCAGAAATTGCCTTGTACATAGTACATGCTCCATAAAGTTTAGCTTTCATTATTATCACCATTGTTTGAACCTACCCCAGAATGTAAGTTCCATACAGAAAGAGGTAATCATTATGTTTGTCCTCTGCTGTATCCCTAGTACCCAGCACTGTGCCTGACATGTGGTATGTACTCAAGAAATGTCTGCTGAGTGTGTGGATAAATTAATGAAACCATAAAATAATTCTCATTGTTAGCATCCTCCTCTTCGTCTTTGAATCTTCTGTTAACGTGGCGCTTTTTACCTCACAGAAAAACTGATGTCATTGAACATCTCTCATTCCTTGTTAATTCTGCTTTACCTCCGTTTGTTGCCCCTTTCTTGAATTCTCGGCTCTAAAATGTTTGAATCCAGCAGCAACCACTTCAACCAGCCTAGTCTTCCTGGCAGCCCTAGTGGGCAGGAGTGGGGGACTGGAAGCGGGGCGTGGCCACCATGCCGCAGAACCAGACTGCGCCTGCGTAGGCTGCGGCAAAGCTAGGCACTGAGAAGCTAGCGGTTATTTGCTCACTGGTTGTGTAGAAAGATCGCTTCTCTCTCCAGCTCTCCCTCCTGATCCCGGGTCTCTGGCTTAGGATTTGTGCTGAGGCACCGACTCCTACCATCCTCTCTCTGACAGATTGCTGATTTCCCCGTTCCTGCTGCTGACTCCTGGAACCATGTCTCTGGTAAGCCAGAACGCGCGCCGCGGCAGCGCAGAGACCACTGCAGATTACGGCGACCGTCAGGGTGAGATGCAGGCTAGTGACGCCTCTGGGTCTCCGACCTCCATGCTTGTTCCCCAGGCCCTCCAAGGCCCTCATGCGCTAATCAACCCTCAGGGTGCCAGCGCTTCCCAGACTGCGCAGGACCCGAATGACCTCGAGGTCCTAATTGAAGAGCAGTCCCAACGTTTGGGGGCGCTCAGGGTCCACGACCCTCTAGAAGACAGGTCAATTGCTTTGGTGAATTTCATGCGAATGAAAAGCCAAACCGAGGGTTCTATCCAGCAAGCAGAGATGCTAGAGTTCCTCAGAGAATACTCAGATCAGTTCCCTGAGATCCTTAGACGAGCCTCAGCCCACCTGGATCAGGTCTTTGGGTTGAACCTTAGGGTTCTTGATCCCCAGGCTGACATTTACAGCCTAATCAGCAAACGGGGTTTCCAGACCACTGATCACATAACAGAATCCTTGGATGTGCCAAAGGCAGGTCTCCTGGCCTTGGTCCTAGGCCACATCCTTCTGAATGGCAACCGGGCAAGAGAAGCATCCATTTGGGACCTGCTGTTAAAGGTTGATTTGCTGGGTGATCCCCAGAGGATCAACAACCTCTTTGGGAACACAAGGAACCTGCTCATTACTGACTTTGTGCGCATGCGGTTCTTGGAGTACTGGCCAGTTTATGGCACTAATCCCCTCGAATTTGAGTTCTTGTGGGGCTCTAGAGCCCACATGGAAATCACAAAGATGGAAGCCCTGAAGTTTGTGGCAGAGGCCCATGATGAAGAACCCTGGAGCTGGCCAGAAGAATATAACAAGGCCCTGGAAGCTGACAAAGCCAAAGAAAGAAGACAGGCTGCTGGCTTGGAATTCTGGTCAGAGGACACTATGAACGATAAGGCCAATGATTTGGTCCAGTTGGCCATTAATGTCACTGAGGAGTTGCTGCCTATACATCAGGATGAGCTACTGGCTCACACTGGCAAAGAATTTGAGGAAGTGTTCCCAAATATCCTCAGTCGAGCTACTCTAATCCTTGATCTATTCTATGGATTCTCTCTGATTGAGGTTGATACGAGTGAGCACATCTACCTCCTTGTCCAGCAACCAGAATCAGAAGAAGAGCAAATGATGTTAGACAGCCTGGGGAGACCCACTCAAGAGTATGTGATGCCAATTTTGGGTTTGATCTTCCTGATGGGCAACCGCGTCAAAGAGGCCAACATTTGGAACATGCTTCGTAGATTCGGTGTGGATGTAGGGAGAAAGCATGCCATCACCTGCAAGCTTATGAGACAGCGCTACTTGGAATGCAGGCCACTGTCCTACTCTAATCCAGTTGAGTATGAGCTTCTATGGGGTCCTCGAGCTCACCTTGAAACTACCAAAATGAAAGCCTTGGAGTATATGGCCAGGCTGTACAGAAAGCGACCACAGGACTGGCCAGAGCAATATAGGGAGGCTGTTGAAGATGAGGAGGCCAGAGTCAGATCTGAGGCAACTGCCATGTTCTTCTTTGGCCCCATGTGAAATCTGGGAAAATGTATCATGTTAGTTGGGTGTCATCAGTTATAGATGCCCTGGGGAAATGGGCACTGGGGACCCAAATCACAAGTCAGTCAGGGCTGGGGTGGAACGTACACATTGTGTTTGCTATTTGTGTTCTATTTCTAATAGTATTCCCTCCCTTACAATATACCCTTGAATTAGGTTCATGATCAATGTTTATAAATGAAATTGCTCATTTGCTATCCCTGTCTTGTTTTAATATAAAACTCAGATATCTGTGTAAATTGTATTGGTAATGTTTACATCTTTCTATGATGTGGAAGAGAACATAAAAATGTTCTTTAATTGTTTAAAATAATTAGTAAAATGTTGTGGTGCAAAAGTTAAGTAACAATAGTAACAACACACACACAACAAAATCAAACACAATATCACTGATCTATGGATGCCTTCTTTGTGTCTACTGTTGTTGTGTAAGAAAAAAATTGCTGGCATTTACCTGTATTTGCTTTGCTGTTCCAAATGTAGTGAAAAATAAAAGCATAATGAATTAGACACCATGCTTAAGGATTCTTTTATTCAACAAACATTTATTAAGCACCTGCCATGCTCAGAGCACATGCTTTGTGCTGGAAATATAAGGGTGAAGAAGACCCAGCTGAACCCAGGGCTTAAGGGGAAGGGGCCACTGAAGTAAACCAGAAAATGTTTTATTGCTGTGGTAATATAGTAGGGGTAAGCTCAGAGTGCTAGGAGAGACCACAGTAGTAACTTCCAGCTAAGCTGTAGGTGCTGGGAGGGGACAGTGGAGAAGGCAATGGGGCACAAGAAGGGCTAGGGAAGGGGCAGGGGTGTCCAGCAAATGATTAGTGGGGGAGTGGGTGAGGTGGTGGAAGGGGAGTATGAGGTGCTATGTAGGGCTGAGGGCAAATTCTCCTTTAGTGACTTCTTTTCTAAGACCTGAGATTGGAAAGGAGGAGGGAGGGATTGTTTATGAAGTCAGGGGCGGTATGTAAAAACACCTCTTGGGGGATTCAGAAAGACAGTGTTGAGTTCAAGGGGGAAGTGGGAGAGGGAAGCCTGGGGCAGAGGTAACAAAGACCCATATTCTCAGAGAGTGGGTCTTGGGAACCAATAATGATTCTCCTGAAGGCAACTGGTCTTGGATCTTGGGTCAGACCGAACAATCTACCTGAAGCTCTACCCAGCCATCTCTGCCACTGCAGTTTACTTCCGCATCCAAGCTGTTAAGGTGAGTACTTTGGCTCTCTTCATCCTGATCCTTCACGCAGCCTCTAACCCTGCTCACAGCTGTCCCTAAGCTTTCCCCAGAGAGCCTGCAAAAAACAATTTCTGTAAGGGAGCCCTGGCTCAGTAGTGGATATTATATGGAAAGTCACCTATTACGCAGGGGTGGGGGAGTTGCCCGCCAGTGGTTTAGGTTTTATTTTTCCTCACCCCCTGACACCCATAAGTTTTCTGCCCTTTCATCCATTTAATCATTAAGGGCTACCCCAAACTGCCACCTCCTAACAAATGAGAGAAGACTTTCCTCACATTTAAGTCAGCCTCAGGAAGAGAATGACACAACTGTCTCGCCGGGGGAGGGACAAAAAGAAGGGAGATATACCGTTTTGGTTCCAAATCCCCCCGCCTGCAGAAGTCAGATTAGAGCTGCCAGCTTGGGGAAGCCACTGCGCATGTGCACTCTGCGGTTGCCCGGGAGATACACCCCTACCTGGTCTCAGCGATCTTTCCTATCGTAACATTCCGCGAAAAACTGAACACTAAGGGCAGGATTTCTAGTAATGAGAAAATGAGTAACTAGAGAGCTAGAGCTAAAGGGGTTCTGGAAAATAGGCTGGGGGTGGAGTGGTGAGGCGGGAGAATATCTAACTCAAAATCTGGGATCTTGAAGTAGAGTCCTGCCTGTGTGCTGAGAGCTCTCATTCTTTAGCCTCCGTGGACCCTTAATATGTACATGCTTCTGGGGCGGGGAGAGGGGCAAGCAGATTATCGTTACAAGTTTTTTTGCTCTGATTTTTTGGGTTAGTGCATTTTCTGGATGTCGAGAACATAAGCTCTTCTGGGGATACGAGTAGAGAGAAACCTGTCAAGGGGAAGGTGTAGCATCTGGACCAGCAATAGTGTAAAGTTGCCAACTTTTTTAGTAATAAATTTGTGCCAGGCACTGTGCTGGGTCTTCACCTCCTTTAGCTCTAATCTTTCCACCAGTTCTCAAAGAAGCGTTTTAATAGCCTCATTTGACACTGTAGGAAACTGAGGCTTAAATAATATGCCAAAGGTCACGCAACCAGTCAGGGAATGTTGGGATTAGAGTCTAAGGCTGCCTTTGGCTACAGTTCACACTCTTTCCGGTGCACTGCATCATACTCCCCCTCCAGTTTGTGTTATGTTTTCATTCAAATTTATTGATTCTCAAGAAATGTAAGAAAGGACTGCATGACAGGATGGGAGGGGCAAGACGATAGCCCTCTGGGGGAGGATGAAAGTGTGGCTGAAATTTCTCCCGGCTCTTCCTTGTTCCATCACCTAGGCTCCATGAGGGCTGTCTAGGTGTAGAAAGCATAGTTTTGTCCAATCTCCCTACTCTATCCTATGAGTCTTCCCCAATTTGCCCTATTCCTGCAAGCTTTCAGCCTAATCTGTTTTCACCCAGGGAAAGTCAAATGTCACCTTTTGTGGATCTATAGAAATTTTTGGCAACTTTTTTTGTAATCCTGAAAGAACAATGACCTGACAGAGCTCATGCCTTGCCCAGGGGAGCTCAGGATGCAAAAACAGAAGTGGGAAATAGCCCATGTCACAGATGCCAAATGCAGTTTCACAGAAGTAATAAAGGTGAGACTTGCATGGAGCACATGCCTATGGTGAGGGAAAGGATGTAGTCTCTCTGTGGCTACAGCCATTTCTTTGAAAGCCATGAGAGGACTGGGTACTCTCCTTTCTACACATGCCATATTAGAATTAGCACTCCCTAGGAGAAACACTAGTTGTGGAAGTGAGTGTCTGGTAAACAAGGCTTACAAAACATGCTGCATGAATTAATTCAATGTACAATCACCCTTAAGCTTTTAAACACTGAACCAAATATCCCTCTTCTCTGTGTGAATTAATTTGAAAAATAGTACAGCCTGAGTTCATTTGCAGACTCTTTGGGCCATCAATATCAAGTATTGAAACATTGGCCAAGTTAGGGCTTGCAGAATGGGTGTTGGTTAGATATGGGTTCATCATCCAACATATACATTGCCATTCAGATTCCCCTTTGATCCTTCCTGGAAAGAAAACATTGAGAATACATTTACTTTCAGTTGCTGAGGCCCAGGAGTGTCCTCTTTTGGAGAAGATGGGTGGTTAGGGAAGACTTTTCCTGCCTTCTCTCCAACAGTTTCTGTATACACACTCAAGCCATCACAAATGAGCGTTACAATTCAAGGAAAAGCTGAGCTGGACTGGCATATACGGACTTCGAGGCAATTCTATCAGCCCTAGAATTGCTGCCTGTAGACCCTCTGATACCAACAATCTAGACCAGGCTGTAAGTATCCTTTAGGGTCAGAAAAGAATCCCACAGTCTCCTCCTACCTTCCTAGTGGGGATCTCCAGACAGTGAGATTTTCTCACTCGACATAGTTTCTCTTCCCCCTCAATGAGTACTCAGCAATGTCTTAAGGAATTCTCTCCAGACAGAGTTTGAGGCTAGTTTTAAAGAAATTTGAAAAAGAATGATCAGAGTGGGCCCTGGCTCCCTCAGACATTTCTGTTCCAGGCCTCATGTAAATACTCTAAGCACATAATAAGGAGAGTACAGTATATCAGAATAATTATGAACTCTGGATCTGGTCAGTGTTGGCTCTCTCACTTCCTGGCTGTGTGACCTTGGACTTAACATCTCTATCTAGGCTACTTAAAGCGATTTTCAAGAAATTGATAGAAAGCCCAGGGTCACACACTTACTATTTGATGATGTCAGCACTATAACCCAGGCCAATTATATATTTGTCTAGTGATTTTTCAGTTCTACACACTGCTTTTAAGACTACTTGTCAACATCTTGGTAGCTGAGTTCAAATGAATATAGAGTTCTTAGAATTACTAGCATTGGTTTTTTTTAGCAATTATTTTAGGTGAATATTAGACCCAGGCTAATTA
Source organism: Panthera tigris (assembly GCF_018350195.1). Classification (NCBI taxonomy): domain Eukaryota; kingdom Metazoa; phylum Chordata; class Mammalia; order Carnivora; family Felidae; genus Panthera; species Panthera tigris. Next base: position 61,311,875 of record NC_056677.1, on the reverse strand, counting down.
TCAATTATGAAGTTTAGCTGCATTAATAACATATCTTTTGCAAACACCCATCCACAAGACACTTTTTAAGGGGCTCCTGTGTGGTCTCTTCAAGCAGGCCTCAGTGACTTTTAAGGAATTATCTGTTTTATATACCACTCAGGGAGTCCCGAACAGTGAAGACGACTTCTCTCATAAAAGGGCAGGGTTAGGAAGGGAATTAGTAGCCAAAGCCTGATGTCTGGGCAGCCTTATTTCTTATTTTATTTTATTTTATTTTATTTTATTTTATTTTATTTATAATTAAAAATATTTTTGATGTTTATTTTTGAAAGAGAGAGAGACAGAGCACAAGTAGGGGAGGGACAGAGAGAGAGAGAGAGATAGAGAGAGAGAGAGAGACAGAATCCAAATCAGGCTACAGGCTCTGAGCTGTCAGCACAGAGCCAGATACGGGGCTTGAACCCACAAACTGAGATCCTGACCTGAGCCAAAGTTGGACGCTTAACTGAGCCACCTAGGTGCCCCTCTTATTTTATTTTTTTATTTGAGTATTTAACACACAATGTTGCATTAGTTTCAGGTATACAACTTAGTGATTTGAGAAATTTATACATCATGCTACGTTCACAAGTGTAACTGCCATTTGTTACATTGCATCCCTATTACAATATCATTGACAGTATTCCTTATGTTGTGCCTTTTACTCCGGTGACTTACTCATTACATTACTGGAGGCCTGCATTTCCTTCTCTTCTTCACCAGTTTTGTCCAACCCCTCACTCCTCTCCCCTCTAGCAACCATCAGTTTGTTCTTTGTATTTTATAGGTCTGATTCTTCTTTTTGTTTCCTTATTCATTTTTTTTTTGCAATCCCACTTATAAGTGGAATCTGTCTTTCTCAGTATGACTTATTTCACTTAGCACAATACCATCTAGGTCCATACATGTTGTCTCAAATGGCACGATCTCACCTTTTTTATGGCTGTGTAATATTATATATATATATATCTATATCTACATCTATATCTATCTATCTATATTTATATATATATATATATATATTACATTTTCTTTTAAGTTCATTTTGTTAAGTTTATTTTCTCTTTATTTTGAGAGAGAGAGAGAGAGAGACAGAGAGAGACAGAGAGAGAGCAAGTAGAGGAGGGGCAGAGAGAGGCAGGGGAGAGAGAATCCTAAGCAGGCTCCACACTGCCAGCACAGAGCCCAATGTGGGACTTGAACCCACAAACTGTGAGATCATGACCTGGTCTGAAACCAAGTGTCAGACACTTAACCAACTGAGCCAACTGTGCCCCAATATCATATTTTCATTATACATTTGTCTACTGATGGACACTTAGGTTGCTTCCATATCTTGTCTATTATCAACAATGCTGCAATAAACATAAGGGTACATATGCCTTTTCAAATTAGTGTTTTTGTTTTCTTTGGGTAAATACCCAGTGGTGAAATTATTGGATCATATAGTATTTCTATTTTTTTTACAACCTTCATACTGTTTTCCACAGTGGCTATACTAATTTACATTCCTAGCAACAGTGCACAAGGGTTCCTTTTCTCCACATCCTAACACTTGTTATTTCTTGTCACTTTGATTTTAGTCATTCTTACTGTTGTAATATGTAACTGTGGTTTTGATTTGCATCTCCCTGATGATGAGTGGTGTTGAGCATCTTTTCAAGTGTCTGTTGGACATCTGTCTGCTTTGGTAAAATGTCTCTTCAGTTTCTCTACCCACTTTTTAATTGGATTGTTTGTTTTTTAGGTGTTGAGTTGTAGAAGTTTTTTGTATATTTTGGATATTAATTGGACAAACCGTTTGCAAATATCTTCTCCCATTCAGTAGGTTGGTGTTCTTTTTTGTTGTTGCTGTTGGTGGTGGTGGTTTCATTCACTGTGAAATAGTTTTTTATTTTGATGTAGTCCCAGTAGTTTATTTTTGCTTTTGTTTCCCTTGCCTTAGGAGACATATCTAGAAAAATGTTTCTATGACTGATGTCAGAAAAGTTACTGCCCATGCTCTTTTCTATGATTTTTATGGTTTCAGGTCTCATGCTTAGGTCTTTAATTCATTTTGAGTTTATTTTTGTGTATGTTGTTAGAAAGTGGTCCAGTTTTAGTCTTTTACATGTAGCTGTCCGGTTTTCTCAGCACCACTCATTGAAAAGAGTGTCTTTTCCCCATTGTATATTCTCGCCTCCTTTGTCATAGATTAACTGACCATATTATCATGTGTTTAGTTCTGGAGACTCTATTCTTTTCTATTGATTTATGTGTCTATTTTTTGTGCCAGTACCATACTGTTTTGATTACTACAGCTTTGTAGTATATCTTGACATCTGGAATTTTGATACCTCCACTTTTTTCTTCTTTCTCAGGATTTCTTTGGCTATTCAGGGTCTTCTGTGGTTCCATACAAATTTTAGGATTATTTGTTATAGTTTTCTGAAAAAATGCTGTTGGTATTATGATAAGGATTGCACTAAATCTGTAGGTTGTTTTTGGTAATGTGGACATATTAACAATATTAATTCTTCCAATCCATGCTCATGGAATATCTTTCCATTTGTGTCATCTTTAATTTCTTTCATCAGTGTTTTATAGTGTTTGGAGTACAGGTCTTTCACCTCTTTGGTTAAGTTTATTCCTAGGTATTTTATTATTTTTTAGGTGCATTTATAAATGGTGTTATTTAAAAAAAAAATTCTCTTTCTAAGTAGGCTTATTTCAAAGTACTTTTCTCCTTAGAGCATTTAGTTTGGCATGGGATGGCCAGAGTATGGATTCTGTCCTCTGAATGTCCACTTTCCTCAAAACATAGAAGTAGCATGAAGAAAGTGAAAACACAAGAATTGTCATCACTTCTGAATCTGCCTTCTATTCTGAAGCCTTAACCTGCTTGGACTGCTCAGAGAAGCTTCCTGGCCATTGAGGTTCGCAGCAACAAGGGTGCCTTGGGATGTTCTAGGAGAAGATGCCCATTATTCCAGACAGTGAGGGAGACCACCCTGAGATCCAGCTCTAGAGAACTATTTTCACAAAGGACTTCTCTCCTTTCTTTGGATTGGGGGATGTGAGGAGTGTAAGGCCTAGGATGAGAGAAGTAAAGAGAGGGAGCTTTGGCACAGCTGCTAACCATTTATAGCATGTCTCCTCACACAACTATGGGCATGGGAAGAAAGTCAGTAGCCAGACATGCTGAGTGAACATAAGTCAATGACCAGCTATGACAGGGAACAAACTGGCCTTTGAGATCAATGGCAGCTCCCAAGCCTCTTGTTTGCATGACCTTTACTGCCAACTCTACCCAGAAGGAGTCAGACCTAGTTCAGCCCAATCCACAGGTAGTTACACCAAAATCTGTCCTGGCATCTGAGACTCATTTACACTGAAGGAGCCCCTGGAAGTCAGGCTTGTCAAAAGGCCACTTGCCCAGTTGAGTTTAACAAGCAATTGCTGAACACCTGCTATATGCTAGCCCAGTTATAATAGAAACTAGGACACAGGGATGAATCAAATGTGGCCTTCACCTTATCTGTGTTCTAATTCTCTATTCAGTTTGGAGTTTGTACAACTACATAACCAATCTATTAAGGTTTTATTCCAATGTATAACTTTTTCATTTCTAGAATTTCTGTTTCTTTTTCAAACATACCTTATGTTTTTCAAGATAAGGATGCTGTTCTTTTCTTATTGATTCCAGTCTCTTTTTAATCTCTTTAAACATTTTAATTAGTCTTATTGTAAAGCTTTTTTATATTTGCCTATTTCTAACTTGTTAATTCTGTCATTTGATGGGTCTGCTCAGTATCTAATGGTGGTGATCTTTTTTTTGTATGTGCTTTATAACTCATATCTGTGTGCTAACCTTTAGTAGGCATTACCTTCTGAGAGACTCTCAGACTATCTCTGCTGCCAATCTTTCCCTCTTGGGGAGAGGGATGAAGTTACACGTAGTCTGGTGCAGCTGTTCCACTGCAGTCCTTCAAGTACAGACATCATGTCTTTCTGAGCTTAGAGGCTCTCTGAATCTCCTCTGAAAAGAATACCTCCTGCCCGATGTAAGCCTTCTCCTTTGCATATGTCTTTAAGACACTTATCCAAATCTTTGCTGCCTTCTATGGTTCAGTGCTCTTATAGTTTACTCCTTTTATAAATCTTTAGTGTCATTTCAATGGCATTTTGGAAAGAAACGGAAAAGAGGGATGTAATTCAACATCTTGACCAGAACACAGCCCTTATTTTAATAGGGAAAAGTTGAAGTCAACCTAAGGTCTCACAGCGTATACTTTGGTTTTACTTGGTAATAGAATTAGGGTCCCTCCTTTCAATGGAACAATTGAAATATTTGGGAATGATGGAGTAGAAGACTAGTAAAGAATAACAAATGATATTCAGTATGTATTGTTAACTACAAAATACAAGCTATGAGACAATAAATACAAAGTCAATATTGTCTTGTAAAAATGTATGCGCAAGTATTAGAAATACATTTTTTAACTTATGAATAGTGATGTGGTAGACAAAGTAATAGTCCCCCAATGATGTCCATGTCATGATCCCTGAAACTTGTTAATATGTTACTTTAAATGGCAAAAGGGACTTTTCAGATATGATTGAGTTAAGGATCTTGACCTAAGGAGGTTGTCCTGGATTATGCAGATGGATACAAAGTAATCACAGTCATCTTTATATGAGGGTGGCAGGAAGAACAGTAGTAGGTGATGTGACAAAGGAAGCAAGAGACTGAAGTGACATGAGGAAGGGGTCATGAACCAAGAAATGCAGACAAGCCTCTAGAGGTTGAAAAAGGCAAAGAAATTGATTCTCTCCGCAGAGACTCAAGAAAGAATGAACCCTGTTGGGACCTTGACTTTAGTCCAGTGAGACTAATTTTGGACTTCTGACCTCCAAAATTATAAAATAATAATTCTACCAAGTATGCAGTAATTTGTTACAGCAGCAATACGAAACCAATGCAAGTGCTTACCATAGGTTAGAGAAATTTAGAGTGATTTAAGTTTCTATTTTGCTTGAAAAAAATTAACATTCACATAAATAAGGGACCATAGTTAAAGCACCTAAATCTGTCAATAACAATGAGACACTGGTTGTCAGCTTATGGTTGTAAAAAATAAAAGTATTGTAATATCCATGGTAGGAGAACGCATAAGGAAAAAAAATGCATGTACTTATATGTCTCATAGAAATATAAATTAGTATTGGGTTTTATAGGGCTACATTAAATAGAACACAAAAATTTTTAAGAAATAATTATGTCATGGTAACTGCAGTTCCATTTCTAAGAATGAATTTTGAGAAAACATTTTTGGATATGAACTTACATTTGGCTTGAAGGATTATTTCAGACTTATTTAAATGAAGACAAATGCCAATGAAAACCAATTAATAAAAACATCAGCTAAATCTTCAATATCAGTTGATTGGTAAGGAAAATAAAAGTCTGTCTATATAATAGAATGACATACAGACATTAGAAATGATGATGTACAACTGATGAATGGATAAAGAAATTGTGGTTTATATATACAATGGAATACTACTTGGCAATGAGAAAGAATGAAATATGGCCTTTTTTTCAATATATGAACTTTATTGTCAAATTGGTTTCCATACAACACCCAGTGCTCATCCCAAAAGGTGCCCTCTTCAATACCCATCACCCACCCTGCCCTCCCTCCCACCCTCCATCAACCCTCAGTTTGTTCTCAGTTTTTAAGAGTCTCTTATGCTTTGGCTCTCTCCCACTCTAACCTCTTTTTTTTCCTTCCCCTCCCCCATGGGTTTCTGTTAAGTTTCTCAGGACCCACATAAGAGTGAAAACATATGGTATCTGTCTTTCTCTATATGGCTTATTTCACTTAGCATAACACTCCCCAGTTCCATCCACGTTGTTACAAAGGGCCATAATTCATTCTTTCTCATTGCCACGTAGTATTCCATTGTGTATATAAACCATAAGTTCTTTATCCATTCATCAGTTGATGGACATTTAGGCTCTTTCCATAATTTGGCTATTGTTGAGAGTACTACTATAAACATTGGGTTACAAGTGCCCCTATGCATCAGTACTCCTGTATCCCTTGGGTAAATTCCTAGCAGTGCTACTGCTTGGTCATGGGGTAGGTCTATTTTTAATTTTTTGAGGAACCTCCACACTGTTTTCCAGAGTGGCTGCACCAAATTGCATTCCCACCAACAGTTCAAGAGGGTTCCCGTTTCTCCACATCCTCTCCAACATCTATAGTCTCCTCATTTGTTCATTTTGGCCACTCTGACTGGCGTGAGGTGATATCTGAGTGTGGTTTTCATTTGTATTTCCCTGATGAGGAGCGAAGTTGAGCATCTTTTCATGTGCTTGTTGGCCATCCGGATGTCTTCTCTAGAGAAGTGTCTATTCATGTTTTCTGCCCATTTCTTCACTGGGTTATTTGTTTTTCGGGTGTGGAATTTGGTGTGCTCTTTATAGATTTTGGATACTAGCCCTTTGTCTGATATGTCATTTGCAAATATCTTTTCCCATTCTGTTGGTTGCCTTTTAGTTTTGTTGATTGTTTCCTTTCCAGTGCAGAAGCTTTTTATCTTCATGAGGTCCCAATAGTTCATTTTTGCTTTTAATTCCCTTGCCTTTGGGGATGTGTCAAGTAAGAGATTGCTACGGCTGAGGTCAGAGAGGTCTTTTCCTGCTTTCTCCTCTAGGGTTTTGATGGTTTCCTGTCTCACATTCAGGTCCTTTATCCATTTTGAATTTATTTTTGTGAATAGTGTAATAAAGTGGTCTAGTTTCAATCTTCTGCATGTTGCTGTCCAGTTGTCCCAGCAGCATTTGTTAAAGAGACTGATTCCTCAACTTTTTCATATCAGCTTTATTTGTAATAGTGAAATCCTGGAAATAACCCAAATGTACCCTAATAGGTGAATGATTAAACAAACCATGGTACATTCACACCATGGAAAACTACACAGCAGTAAAAAGGAACAAACTGTTGATACATGCAACAACTTGGATAGATATTAAGGGAATTATTCTAAATTAAAAAGCCAATCTGAAAAAGTTACATGCTGTATGATTCTATTCATATACCATTCTTGAAATGACAAAATTTTAGAAATGGGAAACAAATCAGTGGCCGTTAGGGGTAAGGGATGGCAGGAGTGTGTGTGGGGTCAAGTGTGGGTGTGATTATAAAGACAAGAAAAAAAATTATTGGGATGGAATAGTTATATATCTTGTGTGTGGTGATGGTTACATGTGATAAAATGACATAGAACTGTAAACATACATTATATCAATGTCAGTTTCCTGGTTTTGATATTCTACTATATATATTTAAGCAGTAATCATGGGGAAAACACTGGGTAAAGAGTACACAGAATCTCTACATACTACCTTTTGAAACTGTGTATTGGTAATTATTTCAAAACAAAATGTTTAAAAAGTATATTTTACAATTTCCCACATTTTCAAATATTCTTCTAGGAAATCATTTGCAATGTTTGTAATACCTTAAATTCCCATGAATAAATCCTGCTTTCTCAATGCTTTACATTATTGTTGAGTATTCAGTGTGATTCAAATTATTCTAAATTTAAATAAGTGGTGGTGAATAGAACATCCTTGTATTTAAATCTGCGCTGATAGCCAAAATTAATTATGGGACAAAGATTTCATGAGGTTAAGTGGCTCTTAATTGCCTGTGTATTTCAGAGCTTTGAATGAAATGTTGCCAAATGGCTTTCATTGAAGTTGTTCTAGTATGGGGTCCCATGGGTAAGGTGATACAGTGCCCAAATGAATGCCTCCAATGTGTATCCTTACATTGGGCCTGTGCTCATTTAATTGACTAAAACTATTTGGTTCTCCTTATTTTTTGTTCAGGCTTACAAATATTACACAAGAACAAATATTTTGTTTTGCATAAATAATGTCATGATAAGAAGATATAAAAATAACCAGAATTCTAGGGTGCCCGGGTGACCTAGTAGGTTAAGCAGCTGACTTCCGCTCATGTCATGACCTCACCATTCATGAGTTCAAGCACCGTGTCAGGCTCTGTGCTGACAGCCCAGAGCCTGGACCCTGCTTCAGATTCTGTGTCTCCCTCTCTCTCTGCCCCTCCCCTGCTTGTGCTCTCTCTCTCTCTCTGTCTCTCTCTTAAAAATAAGTAAACTTTCATAAAATAATAACCAGAATTCCATGTGACATGTAGATGTGACCAAAGCTTAATTTAAGAGCATTCCTTTTCATTGTATGGATTTTATGTATATATGCCTACTTTTACAAAAATATAATCTTACCAAATATTTGCTTTTTATCATACAATGATACATTATTAACATTTATGTGCCTTGAAATATTTTTTCTGCTTCTTCCTGTTCAGTGATAGAATTCTATTCAATTAATGAAAAAAATCCAATTTTCTGTAACTACTTCTTTTTTTTTAAACCTAGTTTTAGCCTGTTCAGTGAATACTTCTATGGACTCTATATAGCCAAGTCTATATTTATATGCTCTATTATTGCCTGATAAAACCTTCAAAAGTGTTATTTTGCTGCAAAGACTCTCCATAAAGGGGCTGTTTGTACCTATCCTACTACCCACAGCATAAAATATTTTCTCAACTCAACTTACAGTCAAACATTAAAATTACTTTTTCACTTTTCAAAAGAAGAGGTCATCATAGTATGCCTTTGGTATTTTCATCAATTCATTAGAACAGATGTAATTTCACTGTAGAAAATTAAGAAAGTGCATATTATAATATATGCAAAAATAGAAAGCACCTGCAAAACTACTCACTAAAGATGAACAAGATTATAATGTGGCTGGAGAAATAATCCTTTTTCATTCCAACGGAATGAAGTTATACTGTTAATAGTCTCCAAAATAACTTGCTTGCCATTAACAATTATTGTACATCATAATTTATTTTTCTTTTTTTAAAAAAAGGTTTTATTTATTTATTTTGAGAAAGAGGGAGAGAGTTTGCATGTAAGAACGGGAGGAGCAGAGAGAGAGAGGGAGAGAGAGAACCCCAAGAGTCTCCATGCTGTCAGTGCAGAGCCTGATCCAGGGCTCAATCTCATGAAATGTGAGATCATGACCTGAGACAAAATCAAGAGTTGGATGCTTAACCAACTAAGCCCCCCTAGCCCCCCTGTGCATCATCATTTCTATTTTTTTAATATGAAATTAATTGTCAAATTTGTTTCCATACAACACCCATGACCCAGCAATAGCACTGCTAGGAATTTACCCAAGGGATACAGGAGTACTGATGCATAGGGGCACTTGTACCCCAATGTTTATAGCAGCACTCTCAACAATAGCCAAATTATGGAAAGAGCCTAAATGCCCATCAACTGATGAATGGATAAAGAAATTGTGGTTTATATACACAATGGAGTACTACGTGGCAATGAGAAAGAATGAAATATGGCCCTTTGTAGCAACGTGGATGAAACTGGAGAGTGTGATGCTAAGTGAAATAAGCCATACAGAGAAAGACAGATACCATATGTTTTCACTCTTATGTGGGTCCTGAGAAACTTAACAGAAACCCATGGGGGAGGGGAAGAAAAAAAAAAGAGGTTAGAGTGGGAGAGAGCCAAAGCATAAGACTCTTAAAAACTGAGAACAAACTGAGGGTTGATGGGGGGTGGGAGGGAGGGGAGGGTGGGTGATGGGTATTGAAGAGGGCACCTTTTGGGATGAGCACTGGGTGTTGTATGGAAACCAATTTGACAATAAATTTCATATATATATATATATATATATATACAAGAAAAAGTTGAGGAAAATTCCCTTGATTCTTAATTTTTCTGGAGGATTTTGTTTTTATCATGAATGGCTATTGAATTTTGTCAAATGCTCATGTTTTCAGGTTGGTGATTGAGAAGAATTTGAAACTGGTAATGTTTATGAGTCCTCTGATGTTTGCCTATTTACGTTTTTCTTCATGTTTGTCTCAAACATCCTTTTGCTTCTTATGATTGAGGAACTAACCTCTCTGTGGCATGGCAAGAGCCTTTGACGTTTTTATAGTCCTCCTCCATTACAGATCTAACCCAACCCGAAACACCCAAGTTATCATTTTGAGTGGTATGCCCAAGTCTTTAGACACAAATATTGGCACAGAATGTCCCAAGAAGTGATATTCCATTGTTTTTAAAAATTTTTTTAATTTTTATTTATTTTTGAGAGAGAGAGAGAGCGTGAGCAGGGGTAGATAGAGAAAGAGGGAGACACAGAATATGAAGCAGGTTCCAGGCTCTGAGATGTCAGCACAGAGCACAAAATGGGGCTCGAACCCGTGAACTATGAGGTCATGACCTGAGCTGAAGTAGGACCCTTAACAAATTGAGCCACCAGGTGCTCCTCCAAAGTTTTGTTAACAACTCACCAACTCTGTTTACTTCATCCTTAATTCAATGAAGTCATTTGGTATAAGTTAACAAAAAGACACCACTAAGTGATGGAACTATTACAAATACTAAGTTCATCAGTCTAGAGGAGTAGGTGCTTTTGAAAAATTTATCCAATGATATATAAATGCCATCATTTACAGACAACTGCGGTCAAACTTAGATGTAACATACTACAGTATACTTTTCTTTTTGCAAATATACAAGTTAATTCCCCTCCTCTTTCTCCTTCTCCTCTTTCTTTTACATTTCAACAATGAGATTACATGAGTCTGATACATCCATACAACAGAATAGTAGTCAAAAATAAAAGGAACAAAATACCAATACACACAGCATATATGAAACTTAAAAACTTTTTGCTGAGTGAAAAAAGACAACACAAAAGAGGATATACTGTATGATACTATTTATATAATAATCTAGGAGTAGCAAAACTAATCTATAGAAACTAATATGTTAGGAATAGCAAAATTAATCTATAGAAACTAATATGTTAGGAATAGAAAACTAATCTATAGAAACTAATATGTAGAAACAGAAAGCAGACTGGAGTTTGACTGTGAGGGATGGGAGAAGGAGATGGATTTGGAAGAAGACATGGGGTGAGGATAATGTTCTGTGTACTGATGGAGGTTTGGGTTACATAGATGTACACAATTGTCAAAACTCAGTGAATTGTACAGTTATGATTCATGCATTTTGCTTTTGTAAGTTACCTCAACAGGAAAAAAAGAGATCCTAAACAATTGTTAAACTCTAGTTAATTATCTGGGTGATGAATTATCTAGGGTTGGAAGGTACTATTGCTTACAGCTTACTTTAATAGGCATCCAAAAAATAGTAAGAATTGCTAGGTAGATAATGAATGGACACGGAGATACATATGCAATTAAGGAGGGATAGAAAACTGTTTATATTGTAGTTTCTAAGTGGTGGCTACATGGATTTTCAGTGTATGACTTAGTTGACTTTTCTGGATGTTTGATGAGCTTCATACCAAAATAGTAGGAAAAATTGAATCATACCAAGCATAAATTTGTACCCTAATTTATTCCCCTTTCAGTATATCTTGAACATAACTTTATATATATAATTTTATATGCTACTACTATTTTTCCAATGGAGCCATATACTCACATTTTATAGGTGTTCTATCATTTCTGCCTTGTGGGTAAAAACACAAGAATAATGCTGCTCTTAGATTATGGATGAACTGGGCTCTGAGCCAAGGACTTTAGGACAGTTGTTTGAAGAGAGTCTAGGGCAGACTAGGATGCCAGGCAGATAAATTTAAGGTAGAGTAGGGAATGGACTTTGAATGTCAATGTAGTTGATACAATTGGAACTCTGGATCTGTGTGGTCAGTGGCCTGTGGGATCCTCATAACACTCTGCTGATCAGGAGTGAGCCTAGAATTCTCCCTGGCTTCTAATTCCTAACAGGGTCACATGCCAGGTATGAAGGCTAGACCAAGCACTGGGTTATGAATTTCAAAACAGTTTGGAAACTCAAAGTATTTGACTATTAAGGAGTAAAGATTAATAGGACTATATCTTGGGAATTGTAAAGTACTTTACTGATTTAGTGGTTTCAGGTGAACTGGGCCCGAGGCTTTACCTGTCAAAACAAGGACTGGAGATAGGTTAGGATCACCAGATCTCAAAGCACTTTGTTGGTCAAGGATTGAGTCAAAAGTGTCCTTGGCTAAGGATATTGTCCTGAATAGCAAGGTCAATTTTTCCTAGTGTGGTCCTGAGAGTAGCACACTCCTCCCAATTTGATCTCTTTTTGAAATACCCACATTTTCATTGGAAGGTACTGGCAGGAAAATGTGAGAGAAGTGAAGCAAACCCTGATGGAGAGAAATAGGAGAACAACTTCTTTTTTTTTTTTATTTTTTTTATTTTTTAATATATGAAATTTACTGTCAAATTGGTTTCCATACAACACCCAGTGCTCATCCCAAAAGGTGCCCTCCTCAATACCCATCACCCACCCTGCCCTCCCTCCCACCCTGCCCTCCCTCCCACCCCCCATCAACCCTCAGTTGGAGAACAACTTCTTGATGCAGTCTGCTCCTTTTGGGTGAACAGTGGCTATATCCAATAGGCCATGATCACACTCCTGAGTGCCCAAAAACAAAATTTTAAATTTTATAAAGACATGGTAAAAAGCAAATGCTTTGTTGTTCCATCTTGACAATTTTTTAGAGGCAGCTATAATGTGATGGGAGTCTGGAGGTCCTTTTGTTTGCATTGGATATTCAAACTCAATGATCAGAAATGGAAAGCCACAAGGGAAAGTGTTTATACAGATATGGGGCATCTAGAACCATTCAGCCTTGAGGACCCACAAATAAGAAGGTAAGAGAGGAAGAAGGGGCAAAGTGTGTTTTTTTTTCCTGAGTGTTTTGCTCCTTCTACTTTACTGTCAGAGTTTAGCATGACTATCAATATTATACCTCATCAGACCACCTGGACGGTGGGTTTGTTCACCAGTTCATCTGGATTTGTTCACCAGTTAATCTCTAATCTCCTTCTCAGCGTTGGTCATGTAGAAAGTGCTCCATCAGTTATGTGCTGAGTGCATGAACAAATGAACAGATCTCAAGGGCCTATGTGGTGGTGGATGATACAGATTCTTCCCTGGTACTTGACTTAGCAGTTTATTCAACAATGACTGGGGACAGGATGAGCCATTAGTTAAGCTCAATAATCACTTTAAGAGTTCCCAGTGAGTCAGTGAGACTGAGATGTCTAAGGTTTTGGAAATGGTACTGGGCTTTATTGATAATTGGTTGTGACTGAAATAGGCCCTGAACATAGGGAGAAGAGCTTCCCCTCCCCATGTATTTTGAAACTCATAGCATTTTTATAATGAGGCCTTGGAATTAAACAGGACCAGAAGCCTGAAAAATTTTATGCATCCTGAATAATAGTTACTTTGGAATCTAAACTTGGAGATCCAAAGATCATTACAGTCTAGAGGACTGAGGCAAATGGATTATTCTCACTTGGAACTCAATTAAAAATTTTAATTTCTAGGGGCGCCTGGGTGGCGCAGTCGGTTAAGCGTCCGACTTCAGCCAGGTCACGATCTCGCGGTCTGTGAGTTCGAGCCCCGCGTCAGGCTCTGGGCTGATGGCTCGGAGCCTGGAGCCTGTTTCCGATTCTGTGTCTCCCTCTCTCTCTGCCCCTCCCCCGTTCATGCTCTGTCTCTCTCTGTCCCAAAAATAAATAAAAAACGTTGAAAAAAAATTAAAAAAAAAATTTTAATTTCTAATTCCTTGAACTGTGCCTTATACTCTCACTATACTATTTTTTTTTTAATTGGGACATCCAGTTCCTTTTTTTTTCTGTTTGTTTTTAATGCAGCAGTAGAGAAGAAATTAAAACTAAAAAGAGAGTTTTGTGCAAAGGAAGCTGAGAATTTAAAGAAATAATTATCTAGGAAATTTTAAATCACCAAATTGAATGCATGAGAGTTTAAAATTCTTAGTATATAAAATGGCCAGGGAATATTTTGAGGGTGTTGTCATTCTTCCTTTCCACTCTCTCCAGTGATTTATAACTTTCCACAATGGACTCTTTCTCTGTCTTTCACATCTGCTAGACATTTAGCTACCCTGGAGAAAAGAGAAGGGTTTGAATAGTGATGGAGTGTCCAGCTGCAAATGTGAATTATTACCTCTCTCCTCTACACTGCTATAGGTGAATAATGCAAAGGCCTCAATGACCAGAGGCAGCTCTTGGGGCCTACCCTACCCTGAAGGCTGTTGGCCTAGATACTGATGCTCTTTCCTACTTGGGTAAATTTCTGGAGTCATTTATGTGAAAGCCAAAGTGGTTTGTTTTCTCACAATCACAACCCAGACTTGCTTACAATCATTTGGCTTAATAGGACCTAATATTTTGATGAATATATTCTAACAGAACTGAAAGTCCAAAGCCCTCCAGGCCCGCTAGTGTTTCCTATCAAGCTATAATTCACTGGCTCAGAATGTTAGAACTGTGTGAGATATCGGGAGATCACATAGTCCAATCCTGTCTCTCCACAATCCTAGGCCTTTCATTTGGTGAGTGGACATACCAAGACTTCAGGGAGTGAAGGGGAATGCCTGAGGCCAAAGGGTAAGGTAGTGGTAGTTTTAAGACTCAAATCTAAGCCCAATAATCCCCAAGTTAGTGCTTTTTCCATGCCATAGCTTATAATTGCAGTTCTAACAATAGAGTGGGAAGAGGTTGGGGAGTGGGGAAAAAGAAACTAAGAATACACAGGACCTGACTTTTGGATGGGCTGCATAACCCTTGCTGTAAAACAACCTTTGTGCAGCTGTCATCTGGTTTGGCCATTTTGCTTTTACAGAAGATGGAAAACTCACAACCCCATGGCCTGACTTCTCTTGAGAAAAATTTCATTTGTTCTGTAGAATAATTTTAAAGATTTTGTATTTGAATGCCTTTGCAGTTGACTACAGACATCACCACTCAGTAACATCTTATTTCAGGACAATAAAGAGAACAAGACTGTGCTAGCATAGATCAGTTATGTATATGCATGCACTTCTATGTCTGCATACAGTTGCTCATGTGTGTGCATACAATCTGTCATCTAATAAGACAATAGTCTCTGTCATCTACACTTAAAGTCATTGGAACAAAATGGGCTTCCAAAAGCTCGCATGTGGTTTTGGGAGAAAATATGTCACAAACATGTTATTATGCAATCACCTGTGTGCATGTGTATGGGAAATCAACATGCCTGCACATATATATAAATGTGTAACTCATCTGCTAGCTTGGTTGTTGAAAGAGAATTGGCATTACTCTACTAAAGTTGCTAATACACATAGATAGGCAGGGTGGGACACTCTCACGCCCAGTGATCCCTGGCCAGGGCCCTGGGAAGAGGATTCCCACCATTACGCTCCTTCTTCCCTGAGCCACACCGCTTGGACCCTGGATGAAAACAGCCCTGTTCTGCTTCTGGATTGCAGCAAACAAAAACCCTTGGCACTGCACCTGTGGCAGACACTTTTGCTCCTTTGCTTGTGATATTATAGGAACATCAAGAATGCTACTTTGGGACCTTGTGTAGGAGGTGTACCATAACAGGAGATGAGATAGGAATTGATGGTATGTTATAGGGTTTGGTAGATCATAGAATGTGTTTGATGGGAAACCACTGGAGTGTTCTAAGCAGAGAAGTGATATATCTTACATAGTAAAGGCCCATTCTGATGTTTTGATAATACAGGTAATGTAGTAACAGGGGTCCAATTAGGAGGCTATTGCAGTAACAGAAATGATAGATGATGGTGGATCATACCAATGTGGTACATATGTAAGAGAATGAGAAGTGTAGGGATGTAGAGTCTTTACTAAAAGGAGAAATGACAGTATCCATGATTGTGGGTGAGAGGAATCCAACAATGCCTTCAAAATTTTTTGGGCATTAGCAAGTAGAAGAATGGAGTTGCTATGCCCTGGGATGGGGGAAATGATAGGAAGAGCAGGTTTATGGGAAGAGGAATCAGGATCTTAGCTTAGTGTATGATGAAATTGAATTTAAGATGACTATTAGCCATGCAAGAAGCAATGATGAATTGGCAGCTGTTACTTGAGTTCAGGGATTGGGCTTCAAATATTAATGTGTGCTTCTTCTATGCAGTGGTGGGATCAAAGTGATGGAACTGTGTATGATACTGTAGGAAGTGAACATAGGTAGGGAAGAGAAGAAATGTGAGAGTCGATATCTAGAGTACTTCCATGCAGTACTCCATCAAGGGGATACAGAGTAACTAGCCCGGACACTGAAAAGCAGCATACCCTGAGGCGAAATGAAAACTAAGAAACATAAATGTCCTCTAAACAAAGTGAAAAAAACATAGCAGGGAGGAGGAAGCGATCAATAGTGCCAAATGCTACTGCTCAGTCAAGTACTACCAGCACTGAGAAATTATGACTAGATTTAGCAATGGTCAGGTCTTTGGGGACCTTGAGAAGAGCTATTTCACTGGAATGGTGGGAACAGAGGCTTTATTAGAGTAGATTCAAGAGAAAATGGGAATAGAGGAAGTAAACATATCAGAAATAGACAATGATTTTTGAGCAACTTTGCTGTAAAGGGAAAATAGATAATATTGCAGTAGATGGCAGGGATTGTGCAGTTAAAGTAAGGTTTTTTTGTTTGTTTCTATCTTTCTTGTTTTGTTCCTAACATGGGGGACTTTGCAGAATATTTGCGTAGTGATGGAAAACATGCAGTAAAGAAGAGTAAATTGGTGATGTGGGAGAGACAACTGGAAGCATTTCTGGGACATGCATTTAATCATTAAGAAGGGTGGCATCCATTGCCCAACTGAAGGGCTGGGTTTTGATAGGAGTGTGGAAAGCTCACACACAGTGACAATAGAGAAGGCAGAGTATCAACTCTCAGATGTTGGTATGTGAAAAGTTTTGTAAGGTCTTTCCTTCCACGTTCTCAGTGACATCAACCTAACTTTGTCTGTTTGAATAGTAGTCAGAGGTTTGAGTAGAGAAGAGTAAACTATAATGTCTAAGATGGAGTCAGTGGACTGAGGAAGAGTTTATGCCAAGGACCCCTACCACATTTCTGACACTGTTCTAGGCACAGGATATGCAGTTATGGAAATGCACATTTGAAATACTTGTGTGTTAATGTGTGTTTGTTTGGTAACAAGGTAGAGTAGAGGCATATCTGACGCCAGTTAGCCTTGCCAGGAGTGAAGGCAGAGGACAAATATTCTGTTCCAAACACAGGCTCTCACTAGCCCTTCTCACCTGAAGGCACAGGGATAAAGGATGAAGTGAAGTGTGTCTGGCCACTGAGGAGTCTAGCGGCCTGCTTCTTTCCAGCTAACAGATAATGCATTTTCTTCCCAAATTAACCTCTCTCCAAACAACACTAAGCTTGGGTGTCAAATGACTGCCTCACCCTGATGAGTGTCACAAGCAGGAAAATGTTTACCCTTAACCAGGAAGGCTGACCTAAAGCCTGCGTAGTTTCAAGAAGGATAAAGTACGTCCTGGTTTTTACATTCTGTATAAGGATCTCATGAATGACTGTATATCTCACCCATAGGTAATATCAAACTGAATCATAAGAACCAGAGGAATCTTGCAAAAGTAGTTTTATGAGTAGAAATTCAAAGAAGTTTGAAGAAACTTTGATAATCTGATACTCCCTGCATGCCCCCTTCCCTTTGATTATGAAGTATATAACCAACAGCCTCACACGCAAAAACTGCAGCTCTTTTAAATGCTATTTATTTTTTATGATATTTACTGTCAAATTGGTTTCCATACAACACCCAGTGCTCATGCCAACAGGTGCCCTCCTCAATGCACATCACCCACGTTCCCCTCCCTACCACCCCCATCATCCCACAGGTTATTCTCAGTTTTTAAGAGTCTCTTATGGTTTGCCTCCCTCCCTCTCTCTTTTTTTTTCCTTCCTCTCCCCCATGATCTTCTGTTAAGTTTCTCAGGATCCACATAACAGTGAAAACATATGGTATCTGTCTTTCTTTGTATGACTTATTTCACTTAGCAGAACACTCTCCAGTTTCATCCATGTTGCTACAAAAGACCATATTTCATTTTTTCTCATTACCACGTAGTATTCCATTGTGTATATAAACCACAAGTTCTTTATCCAATCATCAGTTGATGGGCATTTAGGCTCTTTACATAATTTGGCAATTGTTGAAAGTGCTGCTATAAACATTGGGGTACAAGTGCCCCTATGCATCAGCACTCCTGTATCCCTTGGGTAAATTCCTAGCAGTGCTATTGCTGGGTCATAGGGTAGATCTATTTTTAATTTTTTGAGGAACCTCCACACTGTTTTCCAGAGTGGCTACACCAGTTTGCATTCCCACCAGCAGTGCAAGAGGGTTCCTGTTTCTCCACATCGTTGCCAGCATCTATAGTGTCTTGATTTGTTCATTTTAGCCACTCTGACCGGTGTGAGGTGGTATCTGAGTGTGGTTTTGATTTGTATTTCCCTGATGAGGAGCGACGTTCAGCGTCTTTTCATGTGCCTGTTGGCCATCTGGATGTCTTCTTTAGAAAAGTATCTATTCATGTTTTCTGCCCATTTCTTCATTGCATTATTTCTTTTTCAGGTGTGGAGTTTGGTGAGTTCTTTATAGATTTTGGATACTAGCCCTTTGTCTGATACGTCATTTGCAAATATTTTTTCCCATTCTGTCGGTTGCCTTTTAGTTTTGTTGATTGTTTCCTTTGCAGTGCAGAAGCTTTCTATCTTCATGAGGTCCCAATAGTTCATTTTTGCTTTTAGTTCCCTTGCCTTTGGAGGTGTGTCAAGTAAGAAATTGCTGCGGCTGAGGTCAGAGAGCAGGAGAATTCCTGCTTTCTCCTCTAGGGTTTTGATGGTTTCCTGTCTCACATTCAGGTCCTTCATCCATTTTGAGTTTATTTTTGTGAATGGTGTCAGAAAGTGGTCTAGTTTCATTGTTCTGCATGTTGCTGTCCGGTTCTCACAGCACCATTTGTGAAAGAGACTGTCTTTTTTCCATTGGATACTCTTTCCTGCTTTGTCAAAGATTAGTTGGCCATACTTTTGTGGGTCCAATTCTGGAGTCTCTATTCTATCCCATTGGTCTGTGTGTCTGTTTTTGTGCCATTACCATGCTGTCTTGATGATTACAGCTTTGTAGTAGAGGCTAAGGTCTGGGATTGTGATGCCTCCCGCTTTGGTCTTCTTCAATATTACTTTGGCTATTCGGGGTCTTTTGTGGTTCCATACAAATTTTAGGATTGCTTGTTCTAGCTTCGAGAAGAATGCTGGTGCAATTTTGATTGGGATTGCATTGAATGTGTAGGTAGCTTTGGGTAGTATTGACATGTTAACAATATGTATTCTTCCAATCCATGAGCACGCAATGTTTTTCCATTTCTTTATATCTTCTTCCATGTCCTTCATAGGCTTTCTATAGTTTTCAGCATACAGATCTTTTACATCTTCACTTAGGTTTAAGTGAAGAGAAATAAATTAAGTGAAGATAAATTTAAGTGAACATAAAATTCCTAGGTATTTTATGGCTCTTGGTGCAATTGTGAATGGGCTCAGTTTCTTTATTTGTCTTTCTGTTACTTCATTATTAGTGTATAAGAATGCAACTGATTTCTGTACATTAATTTTGTATCCTGCGACTTTGCTGAATTCATGTATCAGTTCTAGCAGACTTTTGGTGGAGTCTACTGGGTTTTCCATGTAGAGTATCATGTCATCTGCAAAAAATGAAAGCTTGACTTCATCTTTGCCAATTCTGATGCCTTTGATTTCCTTTCGTTGTGTGATTGCTGATGCTAGCACTTCCAACACTATGTTAAACAACAGCAGTGAGAGTGGACATCCCTGTCGTGTTCCTGATCTCAGGGGGAAAGCTCTCAGTTTTTCCCCATTGAGGATGGTATTAGCTGTGGGCTTTGCATAAATGGCTTTCATGATGTTTAAGTATGTTCCTTCTATCCCGACTTTCTCGAGGGTTTTTATTAAGAAAGGATGCTGAATTTTGTCAAATGCTTTTTCTGCATCGATTGACAGGATCATATGGTTCTTATCTTTCCTTTTATGAATGTGATGTATCACATTGATTGATTTGCAAATGTTGAACCAGCCCTGCATCCCAGGAATGAATCCCACTTGATCATGGTGAATCATTCTTTTTATATGCTGTTGAATTCGATTTGCTAGTATCTTATTGAGAATTTTTGCATCCATATTCATCAGGGATATTGACCTGTAGTTCTGTTTTTTTTTGTTTGTTTGTTTTTGTTTTTGTTTTTGTTTTTGTTTTTTTTTTCTGGGTCTCTGTCTGCTTTGGGAATCAAAGAAATGCTGGCTTCATACAATGAGTCTGGACGATTTCCTTCCCTTTCTATTTGTTGGAACAGCTTGAGAAGGATAGGTATTGTCTCTGCTTTAAATGTCTGGTAGAATTCCCCAGGGAAGCCATCTGGTCCTGGACTCTTATTTGTTGGGAGATTTTTGATAACTGATTCAATTTCTTCGCAGGTTATGGGTGTGTTCAAGTTTTCTATTTCTTCCTGTTTGAGTTTTGGAAGTGGGTGGGTGCTTAGGAATTTGTCCATTTCTTCCAGGTTGTCCATTTTGTTGGCATATAATTTTTCACAGTGTTCTCTGATAATTGCTTGTATTTCTGAGGGATTGGTTGTAATAATTCCATTTTCCTTCATGATTTTATCTATTTGGGTCCTCTCCCTTTTCTTTTTGAGAAGCCTGGCTAGAGGTTTATCAATTTTGTTTATTTTTTCAAAAAACCAACTCTTGGTTTCATTGATCTGCTCTACTGGTTTTTTACATTCTATATTGTTCATTTCTCTTCTGATCTTTATTATTTCTCTTCTTCTGCTGGGTTTGGGGTGTCTTTGATGTTCTGCCTCTATCCGTGAGGTGTGCTGTTAGATTTTGTATTTGGGATTTTTGTGTCTTGAGATGGGCCTTGAGTGCAATGTATGTTGCTCTCAGGACTGCCTTCACTGCTCCCCAAAGCGTTTGGGTTGTTGTATTTTCATTTTCTTTTGTTTCCATGTATTTTTCTAATTTCTTCTCCAATTGCCCATTCATTCCTTCATAGAGTGTTCTTTAACCTCCATGCTTTTGGAGGTTTTCCAGACTTTTTTCTGTGGTTGATTTCAAGTTTCATAGCATTGTGGTCTGAAAGTGTTCATGGTATGATCTCAATCTTGTATACTTATGAAGGGCTCTCTTGTGACCCATTCTGTGATCTATCTTGGAGAATGTTCCATGTGCACCTGAGAAGAAAGTATATTCTGTTGCTTTGGGATGCAGAGTTCTCAATATGTCTGTCAAGTCCATCTGAGCCAATGTATCATTCAGGGCCCTTGTTTGTTTGTTTGTTTCTTTCTTTCTTTTTAATTTTTTTCCTTGTTTCTTTATTGATTCTCTGTTTAGATGATTTATGCTTTGTTCTAAGTGGGGTATTAAAGTCCCCTGCAATTACCACATTCTTATCAATAAGGTTGCTAATGTTTGTGATTGTTTTATATATTTGTTGGCTTCCATATTTGGTGCATAGACATTTATAATTGTTAACTCTTCCTCATGGGTAGACCCTGTAATTAATATATAATGCCCTTCTTCATCTCTTGTTACAGCCTTTAATTTAAATCCCAGTTTGTCTGCTATAAGTATGGCTACTCCAGCTTTCTTTTGACTTCCAGTAGCATGATAGATAGTTCTCCATCCCCTCACTTTCAAACTGAAGGAGTCCTCAGGTCTAAAATGAGTCTCTTGTAGACAGCAAATAGATGGGTCTTGTTTTTTAAATCCATTTTGATACCGTATGTCTTTTGGTTGGAGCATTTAGTCCATTTACATTCAGTGATATTGAAAGACATGGGTTTAGAGTCATTGTGATATCTGTAGACTTCATGCTTGTAGTGATGTCTCTGGTACTTTGTGGTCCTTGCAACATTTCACTTACAGAGTCCCCCTTAGGACTCTTGTAGGGCTGGTTTAGTGCTGATGAATTCCTTCAGTTTTTGTTTGTTTGGAAAGACCTTTATCTCTCCTTCTATTCTGAATGACAGACTTGCTGGGTAAAGGAATCTTGCCTGCATATTTTTTTTTCTGTTCATCATATTGAAGATTCCTGCCATTCCTTTCTGGCCTGCCAAGTTTCAGTACATAGGTCTGCTACTACCCTTATGTGTCTACCTTTGTATGTTAGAGTCTATCCCTAATTGCTTTCAGAATTCTCTCTTTATCCTTGTATTTTGCCAGTTTCAGTATGATATGTCCTGCAGAAGATTGATTCAAGTTTCGTCTGAAGGGAGTTCTCTGTACCTCTTGGATTTCAATGCCTGTTTCCTCCCCCATATTGGGTAAGTTCTCAGCTATGATTTATTCAAGTACAACTTCAGCCCCTTTCTCTTTTTCTTCCTCTGGGATTCCTATGATATGGATATTGTTCCGTTTGATTGCATCACTTAATTCTCTAATTCTCCCCTCATACTCCTGGATGTTTTTATCTCTCTTTTTCTCAGCTTCCTTTTTTTTCCATAATTTTATCTTCTAATTCACCTATTCTCTTTCCTCTGCCTCTTCAATCCGTGCTGTGGCCACCTCCATTTTATTTTGCACCTCATTTATATCATTTTTTAATTCCTCATGACTATTTTTTAGTCCCTTGATCTCTGTAGCAATAGATTCTCTGGTGTCCTCTATGCTTTTTTAAGGCCAGCAATTAATTTTATGACTATTATTCTAAATTCTTGTTTGGTTATATTGCTTAAATCTTTTTTAATCAATTCATTAGCTGTCGCTACTTCCTGGAGTTTCTTTTGAGGAGAATTCTTCTGTTTCGTCATTTTGGGCAATCCCTGCAGTAGCTCCAAACTACAGGGCACTTCTCCTGTGTTGTCCAGATAAACTTGTGTTAGTGGGCGGGGCCTCAGTCAGACCCGATGTCTGCCCCCAGCCCACTGCTGGGGCCACAGTCAGACTGGTGAGTACTTTATCTTCTCCTCTCCCAGGGGCAGGACTCACTGTGGAGTTGTGTGGCCCCTGTCTGGGCTGCTTGCACACTGCCAGGCTTGTGGTGCTGATAAGATGGGATCTGGCCAAAGATGTATTAGCTGGGGTGGATCTGCAAGATGCACAGGGGCGGGAGGGGCAGGCTTAGCTAGCTTTGCTGTCGGTGGCCCCATGCGGGAGGGGTCCTGCAGCACCGGGAGGGAAGCAGGCCCTTTGGAGGGACGGATCCACAGAAACACAGCATTGGGTGTTTGCCAGTGCAAGTAAGATCGGTGACAGGAACTGGTTCCCTTTGGAATTTCGGCTAGGGGATGGGAGAGGGAAATGGCACTTCCCAGTGCCTTTGTTCCCCAATGAGCTCTGTCCTTCCAGGGCTCAACAACTCTCCCTCCAGGTGTCCTCTCATCCTCTAGCCCTCCCTGCTCTCTGAGAACAGAGCTCTTGACTTTTAACAATCCAGCTGTTAAGTCCTGCTGGCTGTCAGAACTCACGCAGTCTGGCCCCTCCGCTTTTGCAAGCCAGACTTCGGGGGCTCTGCCTTGCCTGGTGGGCTGCCCCTCCACTGCCTGGCTCCCTCCTGCCAGTCCGTGTAGCACGCACCGCCTCTCCACTCTTCCTACCCTCTTCCATGGGCTTCTTCTGTACCATGACTGCTTTCTTAATTTATCTTTCTGTTGCTTCATTATTAGTGTATAGAAATGCAACAAATTTCTGTAGAATGATTTTGTATTCTGTGACCTTACTGAATTCATTAATCAGTTCTAGCAGTTTTTTGGTCGAGTTGTTATGGTTTTCTATACAAATAATCATGTCATCTTCAAATAGTAAAATTTTACTTTTTCCTTACCAATTTGGTGACTTTTGTTTCTTTTCCTTGTCTGATTGTTGCAGCTAGGACTTCCAGTTTAATGTTAAATAAAAGTGGTGAGAGTGGACATCCTTGTATTATTCCTGATTTTAGAGGAAAAGCTGTCAGGTTTTCATCATTGAGTATGATGTTAGGTGTGGGTTTCTCATATATGACATTGATTAAAGTATGTTACCTCTAAGCCCATTCTGTTGAGAGCTTTTACCGTGAAAGGATGTTGTATTTGGTCAAATGCTATGTCTGCATCTCTTGGACGATCATATTTTTTATCTTTCATTTTGTTAATGCAATGTATCATGCCGATTATTTAATCTCTGGTATAAAATCCACTTGATCCTGGTCAGTGTTTCTTTTAATGTGTTGTTGAATTTGGTTTGCTAATGGTTATTTCATCTATGTTCATGAAAGATATTGACCAGTAATTTTCTTTTTTGGTAATGTTTGTTTAGTTTGGGTATCAAGGTAATGCTTGCCTTGTGAAATGAATTTGGAAATCTTAGTTTCTCTTCTATTTTTGGAATAACTGAGAAGAATGAGTATTTACTCTTCTTCAAATATTTGATAAAATTTACCTGTGAAGCCATTTGGTCCTGGAGTTTTTTTGGTTATGAACTTTTTGATTACTGATTCAATTTCATTACTAGTAATCAGTATGTTCAAATTTTCTATTTCTTCCTAATTCAGTTGGAGTTTGGTTCAGTGTTCAGAGCTGAGAGGTATTAAAGAATTAGAATTTTCAGGATAGCCAATCAGTGGCTAGTAGGGATGGCATTGGGATGTGCCTTTAAAGAAATGGAAACACACAAAGAGGAAAAATAATTTAAAAATGACAGTGGTCTCATTTCTGGGTAAAAAGAAGTAAGTAGTCACCAACCTATAAAACCTGGACAATATGCTGGAGCAGCCATTTGGGAACTCTGAAAAGACAACATCAACAGGTTTTTTAGGGAAATCACACACTAAAGTGTGATTCAAAGTGGGAATTCAAAGTATCATTAAACTTGCATGGAGTTTCTTTATTATTTTCTCCTCTACACTGAATCTGGCTTGGTCTATACTCAACACAGAGGGAAACACATATATGAATACTACAATACAGGCTGAGAGGAAGACAAGGGAAGCTTTTTTATGGCTAAAGAAGTGGGAAGCAGAGAACTCCTAGAGCTCTGAAAGTGGGGGAGGAAATCTTGGGATTCTTTTTCTCTCTTCTTTTTCTTTACTCTCTTGAGTCTCAGCCCCCAGAGCAATTCTACAGCATAAGCTAAGAGATCCCAAGCTACAACTCCAAAACTGCAGGGACAAGCTCCTCTCTTTTTTTTAACTCTATGTTCTATGTCACTTCACAGTCACATAGTCACAGAAGTGGGTAATTTCTACCTGTAGAACAGAAATGGGAAGCTCCAGGAAACCAGAAAGTACTGAGAAAATAGCAAAGAACTTAGTTCTTGGGAAAGTACCTCCATAAAGCTTTTTATAAACTTTTCTTTTTAAAAATTTTTAATGTTTATTTTATTTCTGAGGGAGAGAGAGAGACAGAGCATGAGCAGGGGAGGGGCAGAGAGAGAGGGAGACATAGAATTTGAAGCAGGCTTCAGGCTCTGAGGTGTCAGCACAGAGCCCAATGTGGGGCTCAAACTCACACACCGTGAGATCATGACCTGAGCTGAAGTGGGATGCTTAACCAACTGAGCCACCCAGGCACCCCACCTCTAACTTTCAAATGCTTAGATTTGATCATAATTAGCATACCAAAGACTGAGAATTTTGCTACCTGATAGACCTCTGCCCAGGTGCCAGAGTAGCCACTGGATGGTACACATGTAAAACAAATCCAAATAGCACTGGAAAGGTTTTGAAAACTGAACTGACATTGGAACTACAGCCCACAGAGGACAGGTTAAAACTTGAAGCTTGACCTAACCAAACCAAGTGCCTGATAAAACAAAAATATTAATATTGTTTATAAGATTTAACATATCTAAAGTCTCATGACATAACACTCAAACTGTTCAGAGTAAAACTCCAATTATTTTGACATACAAAGAATCACAGATAACTTTCATGGGAAAAGGCACATAGCTAACAACAAAAGGATGACACGGATGTTGGAAATGCATGACAAAGATTTAAATAATTGTAATAAAAAGTGTTTGAACAATTATGAACACACCTGAAATAAAGTTTAAAGTAGAAAGTATCAGTAAACATACAGAAGAGATATTGAAAACGCAAACACAAATGTTAGAATGGAAAAATACAATAATCTAATTAAAAACTCTCTGATAGGACTGTATAGAAGAATTAATATAATAGAGAAACAAAGTCTGTGAACCTGAAGATTAATCAATAGAAATGATCCAATTTGAAAAACAGTGTAAACAGGCTGAAAAAAAAAAAAGAACAATGCCTCAGGGACTTGTGAGAAATGAAAAAAGATCTAACATACCCATCATTGGAGTCTTAAAAATAGGGATAGGGCATGGTGCTGAAAAATAAAGAAATACTGGCTCTAATGTTTTAAAGTTTGTCAAAAGACATAAGCCTACAGATTTAAGATCAGTGAACCTTAAAGAGGATAAGCCCAAAGAAACATATTTCCAGACATGTCACAATCAAACTGTTAAAAACTAAAGACAAAAAAGAATTCTGGGGTGGGGGGTGCGGGGACACCTGCATGGCTCAGTTGGTTAAGTGTCCAAATCTTGGTTTTGGCTCACATCGTGATCTCAGACTTTGTGAGTTCGAGTGCTACATCAGACTCTATGCTGACAGCACTGAGCCTGCTGGAGATTCTTTCTCTCTCTTTTCTCTGTCCCTTCCCCACTTGTGCTTTTCTCTCTCTCTCTCTCTCTCTCTCTCAAAATAAATAAACTTTTAAAAAAAGGAAATCTTGGAACAGTTAGAAAAAGTGTGTTACCTTAGTTGAATAATTATTCAAATGACTGTGCATTTAATCACAAACCATAGAGTCCAGAAGAAGGTGGCTTACATTTTTCAAATGCTTAAAGAAAAGAATTTTCAAACCAGAATTGGTGAAAATATCCTTTAGGCATGAAGGGGAAATAAAGACATTTTCAGAAGAAGGACACTAAGAAAATCAATACACAGTAGAAATGCATTTAAAAATTGGTGAACAGCGGGGAAGCTAAGATAGTGGGGTTGTAGGAAAACCCTAAGCTAATATCTTTCAAAAACTCGATAACTTTCAAATCATTCTGAATACCCAAGAAATCAACCTGAGGATTGACAGAACAAATTCCACAACTAGAAGGTAAGAAGAGGAAGGTAGGAAGTGTGGAGACATAGTCTGGGGGAGAAATGAATCTTGGGTGCTACAGAGGTGAGGGAGCCCTGAACATGGAGAAAGGCCAGAGAGAGAGAGAGAGCACACAGAGGAGCACACAAGGAGAACATTTCCCAGAAGGCATTGGTTGAAGAAATGAGAAGGACTTATTTTCATGAGTTTTTACATCCAGCAAACCTTGAAGACTGGAATTTTAAAGGTTGGAGGACTTGGCTGGGATATAGCCATAAGGGCACTGCCCTACTCCTGGAGAGAAAGGAGGCAAACAATCTGGGGCAGACTGCACAATCTGAGGAATGCCTGGGGCACGCAGAAGGAGATACTCATCTTGGAGTATGTCCTTGAGAGTTAGAGTTCATGGAGCTGCCTTTCCAGGACAAAGGAGCTGGTGGCACTGTCTCCTTCCTCCACCCCTCAGCACAAATGCAGAGACACCTGACAAGGGAAGCTCAGCCCCAATGATGGCTGCCTAGCCTGCTTGATCTGGGTCCCATGCTCCTGTGCTCTGGTTCGATTGGTCTTATCAGTCAAGCTGCCCTCAGTCCCAGTATAGTAAGAACCTTCTCTGGAGGAACAACACAGGCCCCTACCCACACCACTGTCTCTAAACCCTGTAGTTTTGAAACTCAGGAGGCTTGGATAGGATACAGCCCTGAGGGCACCGTCCGGCTTCTAGAGAGAAGGCAGGCAAATAGTCCAGAGGTAGGAGAAGGCAGCCATCTATGAGGAACCTGGGACACATGGGAGGAAATGGTTCACTCTTCTTAGGGTGCTTCCCTAAGAGCAGCAAAGAGTGAAAACCCTCTCCATGGGAAAAGATGTCCATGTTGCTGGCTGGTGACACCCTCAGCATGAATACAGAACCATCTTCTGCACCACTGACACTGGCTACATAACCTGCTTACAACAGGTCCCACACCCCTGTACGCTGCTGGTACAGCCCTTCTTAATCAAATATGCCTCTGTCCCAGTGTGGTGGGCCCCTTACCCAGAATTCCAGCAGAAACACCTGCCTAACCACATCTCCCAATCACAAATTACTGCAAGGCCTCGGTTCTCATAGAAGTAGCATCAGGTCTCATTTAAGAAGCAGACCAGAGCACATCTAGTTGAAACTTGCCACACTATGGCCAAGGACCAAACACTGCCCACTTGCACACAAGAAGAGCCTCTTCGGACAGGTGGTCTGAAGGATAGAGCAGCCAAAACACAGGAGCAGAGAACATGCAGCACACATCAGAGACACTCCCTGAATCACCAGGCCTTGGACAACATAAGACCTCTTCTTCATATAGCCATTACTATGAGGAGCAGGAAATATAACAGATTTTTCTAACACAGAGAAGACAGAAGCTTAGACAAAATGTCAAGACAAAGGAATTCATCACTAATGAAACAATAAGCTAAGGTCACAGTCAGAGATCTAAGTGAAACAAATATAACTCACATGACTTTAAAGAGAATTTAAAGCAACAATAATAAGTATACTTGCTAGGCTTGAGAAAAGAATGGAAGGCTTCAGGAGGCCCTTACCACATAGATAAAATAACTTAAAAAAAATCAGTGAGAAATAACAAATACAATCATTGAAAATTACAAGATTGGATGCAATGAACACAAGGGTGGAAGAAGCAAAGAATGAGTAAGTGATATAGAAGATAAAACATTGGAAAATAATGAAGATGAACAAAAGAGAGAAAGAATAATTATGGAATGAGAGAATAGACAGGGAACTCATTTACTCCAACAAACATAATAATATTTGGATTACAGGAGTCACAGAAGAAGAGAGAGAAAAAAGAAGCAGAAACATTATTTGAAGAAATAATAGCTGAAAACGTCCCTAATCTAGGGAAGGAAACAGACATCCAGATCTAGGAGGCATAGAGAACACCAATTAAAATCAATAAAAGCATGGGGTGCCTGGGTGACTCAGTGGTTTTTGCATCTGACTCTTGATTTCAGCTCAGGTCATGATCCCAGGGTCGTGGGATCGAGTTCTGTATTGGGCTCTGTGCTGATGCGGAGACTGCTTAAGATTCTCTCTCACTCTCTGCCCCACTCCTCTGCTCATGCACTCACTTTCTTTCTAAAATAAAATAACATGTTAAAAACAAATCAATAAAAGCAGGCCAACATAAAGAAATGTAATTAAGTTTGCAAATAGCAATAAAGAAAAAAATCTAAAAGAAGCAAGACAAGAGAAGTCCATAATTTACATGGGAAGACCCATAGGCTAGCTGTAGATCTCCCAACAGAAATGTGGCAATCTAGAAGGGAGTAGCATGATATGAGTGGGAAGATCTGCAGCTAATAATATTCTATGCAGCAAAGCTATCATTTGGAATACAAGAAGAGAGAAAGAATTTCACAGACAAAAAATAAAGGACGTCATGATCACTAAACCAGCATGACAGGAAATATTAAAGGGGACTACTTGAGTGGAAAGGAAAAACCAAAATTAACAATGACCAGAAGAGAACAAAAAAAATCTCCAGAAACAATGACAAAACAAGTAATAAAATGGCACTAAATACCTACCTATTAATAATTACTTTGAATGTAAATGAACTAAATGTTCCAATCAAAAGACATAGGGTGTCAGAATGGATAAAACAAGACCTTTCCGTATGTGTCTGCAAGAGACCCATTATAGACATAAAGACACCTGCAAATTGAAAGTGAGGGGATGGAGAAACATTTATCAGGCAATTGGACATCAAAAGAAAACTGAGGTAGCCATACTCATATCATACAAACTAGATTTTAAACTAAAGAGTGTAACAAGAGATGAAGAAGGGTATATAATCATAATAAATGGGATCATCCAACATGAAGATCTAACAGTTGTAAATATTTATGCCCCCAACATATAAAAACCCAAATATGTAAATCAATTAACCACAAACATAAAGAAACATTGATAATAATACCATAATAGTAGGGGACTTCAACACCCTACTTACAGCAATAGACAGATCACATATACAGAAAATCAAGAAGGAAACAATGGCTTTGAATGATACACTGAACCAGATTGACTTAACAGCGATATTCAGAACATTCCATCCTAAAGCAGCAAAATACACATTATTTTCAAGAGCACATGGGAAATTCTGCAGAATAGATCATGTAGTAGACAAAAAAATCAGTCCTCAAGAAGCACAAAAACATTGAGATCATATCATGCAACTTTTCTGTCTACAACGCCATCAAACTTGAGGTCAATCACAAGAAAAAATCTGGAAACACAACAAATATATGGAGGTTAAAAAACATGCTAGTAAACAATGAATGGGTCAACCAGGAAATCAAGGAAGAAATAAAATATATATATATATATATATATATATATATATATATATATATATATGAAGAAATAAAAATGAACACACAAGGGTCCAAAACCTCCTATGGTCCTGCATCTCTAGATGCAGCAAAAGCAGTCCTCGGAGAGAAGTATATAGCAATACAGGTTTCCATCCAGAATCAAGAAAAATCTCAAATAAACAACCTAACCTTATAGCTAAAAGAGCTAGAAAAACAACAAACAAAGCCTAAAGCCAGCAGAAGAGGGGAAATAATAAAAATTAGAGTAAAAATAAATTATATAGAAACTAAAATAAATTAGTACAGATCAACAAAACAAGGAGCTATTCTTTGAAAAAGATTAATAAAATTGATAAACCCCTAGCCAGACTCATCAAAAATAAAAGAGAAAAACCCAAATAAATAAAATCATAAATGAGAGAGAAGAAACAACCAACATCACAGAAAACAATTACAAAGAATATATGAAAAAAATATGCCAACAAATTGGACAACCTGGAAGAAATGGGTAAATTCCTAGAAACATATAAACTAACAAAACTGAAACAAGAAGAAATAGAAAACTTGAACAGACCAATTCCAGCAAATAAATTGAATCAGTAATCAAAAATATCCCAACAAACAAAAGTCCAGAGCTAGATAGCTTCACTGGGGAATTTTACCAAACATTTTAAAGAGAGTTAATACCTATTATCCTTAAACTATTTTAACAAAACAGAAATTGAAGGAAAACTTCCAAATCCATTCTGTAAGGCCAGCATTACCCTGGTACCAAAATCAGACAAAGACTCCACTAAAAAGAGAACTACAGGCTGATAGCCCTCATGGACATAGATGTGAAAATTCTCAAAATACTAGGAAATTGAATCCAATGGTCTGTTAAATGAATCATTTACCAGGATCAAGTGGGATTTCTTCCTGGCCTGAAGATGTCTTCAATATTAACAAATCAATCAACATGATACACCACACTTATAAATGAAAGGATAAACGCCATATGATCCTTTGAATAGATTCAGAAAAAGAATGCTACAAGGTACAACATCCATTCAGGATAAAAAACCATCAAGAAATGATGAATAGAAGGAACATACCTAAAAATCATAAAGGCCATATACAAAAATCCTGACAGCTAATATCATCCTCAATGGGGAAAAAGTGAGAGCTTTTCCTCTATGGTCAGGCATGGTACAGGGATGTCCACTGTCACCACTGTTATATACCATAGTACTTGGAGTCCTAGTGATGACAATCAGACAACAAAAATAAATAAAAGGTATCCACCTTGTCAAGGAAGAAGTCAAACTCTCACTATTTGCAGATGACATGATACTGTATGTAGAAAACCAAAGACTCCACCAAACAATTGCTAGAATGGATACATGAAGTCAGTAAAGTCACAGGATAAAAAATAAACTTATAGAAATTTATGTTGTCTTTCTATACACCAATAATGAAGCAGCATAAAGAAAACTCAAGGAATCAATTCCATTTACAACTGTACCAAAACCCATAAGATATCTAGAAGTAAACCTAACCAAAGAGGAAAAGATATGAACTCTGAAAACTATAAAATACTGATGAAAGAAATTGAAAAGCATTCCATGCTTATGGATTGGAATAACAAATATTGCTAATATGTCTGTTACCAAGAGCAATCGACATATCTAATGCACTCCCAAACACCACCAGCATTATTCATAAAGCTCGAACAAATAATCCTAAAATTTGCATGGTACCACAAAAGACCAAAAATACCGAAGCAATCTTGAAAAAGAAAAGTGCAGCTGGAGGTATCACAATTGCAAACTTAAAGTTATATTACAAAGAGAGTCTCTTCAACAAATGTTGTTGAAAGAACTGGACGGCAACATGCAAAAGAATCAAATTGGACCACTTTCTTACATCATACACAGAAAAAATTCAAAATAGATGAAAGACCTAAATGTGAGACAGGAAACCATCAAAATCCTACAGGAGAATACAGGCAGCAACGTCTGTGACATCAGCTGTAACAATTTCTTACTAGATATGACTCCTGGGTCAATGGAAACAAAAGAAAAATAAACTATTGGGACTTCATCAAAATAAAAAGCTTCTACACAGTGAAGTAAACAATTAACAAAACTGAAAGGGAACTTTCAGAATGGGAGACAATATTTGCAAATGACATATCTGATAATGGTGTAGTATCCAAAATATATAAAGAGTTTATAAAACTCAACACCCGATAAACAAATAATCTAGTTACATAATGGGCAGAAGACATGAATAGACATTTTTTCCAGAAAGACATACAGATGGCAAAGACAAACATGAAAAGGAGCTCAACATCACTCATCATCAGGGAAATACAAATAAAAACCACAATGAGGTATTATTACCTCACAGCTGTCAGAAAGGCTAAAATTAACAACACAGGAAACAATAGGTGTTGGTGAAGACCATGAAAAAAGGGGAAAATTTTGCACTGTTGGTCGGAATGCAAACTGGTACAGCCATTCTGGAAAACAGTGAGAAGGTACTTAAAAAGTTAAAAATAGAACTACACTAATACATTGCAATCAAGGCCCATCACAAGACACAAAAATCCCAAATACAAAATCTAACAGCACACCTCACGGATAGAGGCAGAACATCAAAGACACCCCAAACCCAGCAGAAGAAGAGAAATAATAAAGATCAGAAGAGAAATGAACAATATAGAATGTAAAAAAACCAGTAGAGCAGATCAATGAAACCAAGAGTTGGTTTTTTGAAAAAATAAACAAAATTGATAAACCTCTAGCCAGGCTTCTCAAAAAGAAAAGGGAGAGGACCCAAATAGATAAAATCATGAAGGAAAATGGAATTATTACAACCAATCCCTCAGAAATACAAGCAATTATCAGAGAACACTGTGAAAAATTATATGCCAACAAAATGGACAACCTGGAAGAAATGGACAAATTCCTAAGCACCCACCCACTTCCAAAACTCAAACAGGAAGAAATAGAAAACTTGAACACACCCATAACCTGCGAAGAAATTGAATCAGTTATCAAAAATCTCCCAACAAATAAGAGTCCAGGACCAGATGGCTTCCCTGGGGAATTCTACCAGACATTTAAAGCAGAGACAATACCTATCCTTCTCAAGCTGTTCCAACAAATAGAAAGGGAAGGAAATCGTCCAGACTCATTGTATGAAGCCAGCATTTCTTTGATTCCCAAAGCAGACAGAGACCCAGCAAAAAAAAAAACAAAAACAAAAACAAAAACAAAAACAAAAACAAAAAACAGAACTACAGGCCAATATCCCTGATGAATATGGATGCAAAAATTCTCAATAAGATACTAGCAAATCGAATTCAACAGCATATAAAAAGAATGATTCACCATGATCAAGTGGGATTCATTCCTGGGATGCAGGGCTGGTTCAACATTTGCAAATCAATCAATGTGATACATCACATTCATAAAAGGAAAGATAAGAACCATATGATCCTGTCAATCGATGCAGAAAAAGCATTTGACAAAATTCAGCATCCTTTCTTAATAAAAACCCTCGAGAAAGTCGGGATAGAAGGAACATACTTAAACATCATGAAAGCCATTTATGCAAAGCCCACAGCTAATACCATCCTCAATGGGGAAAAACTGAGAGCTTTCCCCCTGAGATCAGGAACACGACAGGGATGTCCACTCTCACTGCTGTTGTTTAACATAGTGTTGGAAGTGCTAGCATCAGCAATCACACAACGAAAGGAAATCAAAGGCATCAGAATTGGCAAAGATGAAGTCAAGCTTTCATTTTTTGCAGATGACATGATACTCTACATGGAAAACCCAGTAGACTCCACCAAAAGTCTGCTAGAACTGATACATGAATTCAGCAAAGTCGCAGGATACAAAATTAATGTACAGAAATCAGTTGCATTCTTATACACTAATAATGAAGTAACAGAAAGACAAATAAAGAAACTGAGCCCATTCACAATTGCACCAAGAGCCATAAAATACCTAGGAATTTTATGTTCACTTAAATTTATCTTCACTTAATTTATTTCTCTTCACTTAAACCTAAGTGAAGATGTAAAAGATCTGTATGCTGAAAACTATAGAAAGCCTATGAAGGACATGGAAGAAGATATAAAGAAATGGAAAAACATTGCGTGCTCATGGATTGGAAGAATACATATTGTTAACATGTCAATACTACCCAAAGCTACCTACACATTCAATGCAATCCCAATCAAAATTGCACCAGCATTCTTCTCGAAGCTAGAACAAGCAATCCTAAAATTTGTATGGAACCACAAAAGACCCCGAATAGCCAAAGTAATATTGAAGAAGACCAAAGCGGGAGGCATCACAATCCCAGACCTTAGCCTCTACTACAAAGCTGTAATCATCAAGACAGCATGGTAATGGCACAAAAACAGACACACAGACCAATGGGATAGAATAGAGACTCCAGAATTGGACCCACAAAAGTATGGCCAACTAATCTTTGACAAAGCAGGAAAGAGTATCCAATGGAAAAAAGACAGTCTCTTTCACAAATGGTGCTGTGAGAACCGGACAGCAACATGCAGAACAATGAAACTAGACCACTTTCTGACACCATTCACAAAAATAAACTCAAAATGGATGAAGGACCTGAATGTGAGACAGGAAACCATCAAAACCCTAGAGGAGAAAGCAGGAATTCTCCTGCTCTCTGACCTCAGCCGCAGCAATTTCTTACTTGACACACCTCCAAAGGCAAGGGAACTAAAAGCAAAAATGAACTATTGGGACCTCATGAAGATAAAAAGCTTCTGCACTGCAAAGGAAACAATCAACAAAACTAAAGAATATCTATCTAAAGAACTCACCAAACTCCACACCCGAAAAACAAATAATACAGTGAAGAAATGGGCAGAAGACATGAATAGATACTTTTCTTTTTTTTTTCATTCTACTGCTTTTATTTTTTTTTCAATATATGAAATTTATTGTCAAATTGGTTTCCATACAACACCCAGTGCTCATCCCAAAAGGTGCCCTCCTCAATACCCATCACCCACCCTCCCCTCCCTCCCACCCCCCATCAACCCTCAGTTTGTTCTCAGTTTTTAACAGTCTCTAATGCTTTGGCTCTCTCCCACTCTAACCGCTTTTTTTTTTTTTTTCCTTCCCCTCCCCCATGGGTTTCTGTTAAGTTTCTCAGGATCCACATAAGAGTGAAACCATATGGTATCTGTTTTTCTCTGTATGGCTTATTTCACTTAGCATCACACTCTCCAGTTCCATCCACGTTGCTACAAAAGGCCATATTTCATTCTTTCTCATTGCCACGTAGTATTCCATTGTGTATATACACAATAGAATAGATACTTTTCTAAAGAAGACATCCAGATGGCCAACAGGCACATGAAAAGATGCTCAACGTCACTCCTCATCAGGGAAATATATACCAAACCACACTCAGATACCACCTCACGCTGGTCAGAGTGGCTAAAAGGAACAAATCAGGAGACTATAGATGCTGGCGAGGATGCGGAGAAATGGGAACCCTCTTGCACTTCTGGTGGGAATGCAAACTGGTGCAGCTGCTCTGGAAAACAGTGTGGAGGTTCCTCAAAAAAATTAAAAATAGACCTACCCTATGACTCAGCAATAGCACTGCTAGGATTTTACCCAAGGGATACAGGAGTGGTGATGCATAGGGGCACTTGTACCCCAATGTTTATAGCAACACTTTTCCAAATTATGGAAGGAGCCTAAATGTCCATCAACTGACAAATGGATAAAGAAGATGTGGTTTATATGTATAATGGAATACTACTTGGCAATGAGAAATAATGAAATCTGGCCATTTGTAGCAACGTGGATGGAACTGGAGAGTGTTATGCTAAGTGAAATAAGTCAGGCAGAGAAAGACACATACCATATCTTTTCACTCATATGTGGATTCTGAGAAACTTAACAGAAGACCGGGGGGAGGGAAGGGGGGAAAAAAGGAAACGAAAAAGAAAAAAAAGTTACAGAGAGGGAAGGAGGCAAACTATAAGAGACTCTTAAATACTGAGAACAAACTGAGAGTTGATGTGGGGCGGGGTGGAGGGTAAAGTGGGTGGTAGGCACTGAAGAAAGCACTTGTTGGATGAGCACTGGGTGTTGTATGGAAACCAATTTGACAATAAATTTCATTAAAAAAAAGTACTACCCTATGATCCAGTAATAGATATTACCAAAAGGATACAAAAACACTTATTTTTAAATATTTAAAATATTTACCAATGACACAAAAATACTAATTCAAAGGGATATATGCACCCCAATATTTATAGCAGCATTATCAAAAATAACCCACTTGTGGAAAGAACCTAAATATTCATCGAGTGATGAATGGACAAAGAAGATTTGGTGTATTTATATAAATATATATACACCATAGAATATTACTCAGCCATAAAAGGTAATCAAATCTTGCCTTTTGCAATGACATGGATGGATGCAGAGTGTACTATGTTAAGTGAAACAAGTTAATCAAAGAAAGACAAATACCATATGATTTCACTCAAGTGTAGAATTTAAGTAAGAAAACAAAGGAGCATGGAGGGAAAAGTGGGGAAAACTAAGAAAGACACTCTTAACTATAGAGAAGAAAGATGTTAGAAGAAAGATGTTAGAAAGATGAGAGACGTTATCAGAGTGAACGTGGGAAGGGGATTGGTTAAATATGTTATAGGGATAAAGGAGGACCCTTATGATGAGCACCCAGTGTTGTATATAAGTGTTGAATCACTAAATTCTACACCTGGAATTAATGTTAACTAACTGGAATTTAAATAAAAACTTGAGGAAAACACAGATGTGGTATTTATATGCAATGGAATATTACTCAGCCATAAGAAAGAATGAAATCTTGCCATTTACAATGACATGGATGGAGAGTATTATGCTAAGCCAACAAGTCAATTGGAGAAACACAAATACCATATGATTTCACTCATGTGTGGAATTTAAGAAACAAAACAAATGAACATAGTGGGGGAAAGAAAAAAGAGAGGAAACCTAAGAAACAGACTCTTAACTATAGAGAACTGATGGTTACCAGAGGGTAGGTGGGTAGAGGGATGTGTTACACAGGTTATGGGGATTATGGAGGGTCCTTGTTGTGATGAGCACCAGTTGTTCTACGTAAGTGTTGAATCACTAAATACTGCACCTGAAACTAATATTATACTGTATGATAACCTTGAATTTAAATAAAAACTTGGAAAAAAATTCTTCAGACAAAATGGAAATTATACCAGTGGAAACTTAGACTATTAGGAATGAAGGAAGATCAACATAAATGATAAATACCTTGGTAAAAATAATAGCCTTGTCTTCTCCTCTTGAGTTCTTTAAAATATATCTGATAGCTGAAAGTATAAAGGATAATAAATACTCATGTGGTTTTCAATGCATGTAAATACAATATATATACAATAACTATAGCATAGAGAGGAGAAAATAAGGGCAACTATGTGGTGATAAGGTTTCTACATTCCAATAAAAGTGGTAAAATATTGGTTTTAAATATCCGATGAAAAGTATGTATTTTGTGATCCCATTTTGCTTAAAACATACAAAGAGATAAAAATAATCATGGTAAGTAATTTAAATGTAATACAAAAGTGTTTGAATCACTGAAAAGTTGGTAGCAAAGGGAAAGAAATGAAAGCAGAAGAAACAAAGAGAAGCAATGAGAGAGGGAAAGGAGGAAGCAAAAAGAAAAAAAATGCAATGTTACACCAAATACAAAGATACCAATAATTGAAGTAAATGTAAATGGTCTAAACAAGGCTGGAAAACTTCCTGTAAATGGCCATATAATATTTTAGGCTTTGTCGCCATATAATTTTTATCATAAGAGCATAATTTTTATCATAAGTGCTGTGTCAATGTAGTATGAAGGTAGCCACATGCAATGCCTAAACAAATGAGCATGGCTTATTCCAATAAAATTTTATTTACAAAACAAGCAGGGGGATAATTTGGCCTGCATGGTATATTTTTCTCATACCTGATGCAAATATACCAATTAAAAAACAGAGATTGCTAAAATTGATTTTAAAATCCTGACTTTATACTGTCTACAAAATACGCACTTCAACTATAAAGATATAATAAATAATATTATTTATTAATAAATAAATAAATAATAAATTTATTTAATAAATAAATAAAGGATGGAAATTTATTTAATTAATAAATAAAGGATGGAAAAAGACATTCTATGCAAACACAAATCAAAAGATAGCTGCAGTATCTATTTTAATATCAGACAAACTAGACTTCAGAATAAAGTTATCAGTACAAGGAGGGGTGTACTACAGGAAAGGGTTAATTAACTCAGTAGGCCTGGGTTCCTCAAATGCTGAACATTTCCTTAAAAGTCCTGTTTTTAGGACTTGCATTTGGCCAGCTCCAGGGAAATAAGCTGTGGACCCTTGAAATATTCTACATGACAAAAGTGTTTTTGAATGTCGGAGGCAACGGACCACGCGATACTAATTTGATCAGATAATTAATGCAAACAATGTGATTTGTGGTGAATGCCTGCTTTTGTTCTTGTGGACCTGGAGTCTGAGTAGTTGAGAGATCAGTTATATAGGCACTGCATGCTTATATGACTGACCTCCAATAAAAATCCTAGACACAAGGGCTCATGTGAGGATCTCTGGTTGGCAACACTCCATATATGATGTTACACGTCCTTGTTTGGAGATTTAAGTGTGTACATAAGACTCTGCTGGAGAGAAGACACCTAGAAGGTTGCATCTGGTTTCTCCTGGACTTTTCCCTTTGGACCTTTTCCCTTTGTTGATTTTAATTCATATATTTTTATGTAATAAACTGTAATCATGAGTACAACAACTTTTCTAATTCCTTCCAGTGAATCATCAAACAAACCTAAGGCTGGTTTGGGGGATACCCAACACGGTTACATATTGATAAAAGGGTAAATTCACCCAGAAGACATTACAATTCTAAATGTTTATGCATCTAACAACAGAGATTCAAATTATAGGAAGCAAAAACAGAACTGAAAAGAGAAAACAGTTACATAGTTATAATGGATTAGAAAAAGACCAAAAATAAGCAAGGATATACAATTGAACAAGTCCACTAACCAACTGAATCTATGTGATATTTATAGCACATTTCTCCCCAAAACAGCAAAATACACATTCCTTTCAAGTGTATTTTGAACATTCACTAAAGTAAGCCACATTCTGTGTTATAAATCAAACTTAAAAGATAAAAAAAACTGATATCACAAAAGTATGTGCTTTGTAAATAAATTAAAATAAAAATCAATAACAGCAGGATAACAAAAGGATCCCAAACACTTGGAAACTAAACATGACACTTTTAAATAGCCTATGGGTCAAATAGGCAGTCTTTGAGGAAGATTAGAAATGAAGAAAAATGAAAATATAAATGTCAACAGTATGGGAACAACTAAAGCAGTGCTTGAGGGAAATATGCAACATTAAAAAGAAGAAACATCAAAGTTTTATAGTCCAAGTTTCAATCTTTAAAAAATAGAAAAATAAACTAAAACAAAAAAGACAGAATATTATAAATAGAGAAAAAAATAACAAAATTGAAAAAAGAAAAACAATAGAAAAATCAACAAAACCAGAAGTCATCTCTTTGAAAAGACCGATAAAAGTGATAAGCTTCTAGAAAGAATGATGGGAAAAAAAGATAAAAGAAAAAATCACCAATATCTCGAAAGGAAGAGGGTATGTAACTACAGACCCAACAGACATTAAAAAGATAATCAAGGAATACTTCAAATAACTTTATGGAAATAAGTTCAAAAACTTAAATGAAGGGGACTTATTCCTTGAAAAGCACGAACTACCATAACTTATATGGTTTGAAAGAGATAATTTGAAAATCCCTACAACTCTTAAAGAAATTGAATTTTTTAAACAATGTTGTTTTTAAGTTTTTATTAGGTTCCAGTTAGTTAACATACAGTGTAATATTAGTTTCAGGTGTACAATAAACAGAAAAAAAATTCCAGGCCCACGTGGCTTAACTAGAAAATTCCACCAAATACCTTCAAAATAATTAAGGCTAATTCTACATAATTACTTCTAAAGAACAGTAAAAGAAAAGGAGGGAACAGTTCCCAATTCATTTTATGAGGCCAGAATTCCAAAGCCAGACAGTAAAATAAGTGAAAATTATAGAACAATATATAGAACAATTTATTTTCCCTCAGAAACATAAAGGCAAAAGCTTTCAGCAAAATATTCACAATTTGTATATGGCAACATGTTATAAGAATAATATGCCGTGACTAAGATTTATCCCAGAATTGCAAGATTGGTTCAATATTTGAAAATCAATGCAATCCACCATATAGAATCTCTAATAAATAGAAAACATATGGTTATATCAGTAAATTCAGAATAACCATATGACAGAATACAACCCATATTTATGATAAAAAT
The DNA here is from genome assembly GCF_018350195.1 of Panthera tigris. Lineage (NCBI taxonomy): Eukaryota > Metazoa > Chordata > Mammalia > Carnivora > Felidae > Panthera > Panthera tigris. Next base: position 61,270,862 of record NC_056677.1, on the reverse strand, counting down.
TCTAAAAAACTAATCACAAAAAGTATCTTTCTCAACTTTTAATAAAGGTCATTTACAAAAGGTCTACAGATATTATCATAATGGTAAAAGATATAATGCTTTCCCCCCTAAAATTAAGAACAAGGCAAGGATATGTACTCTCAGTACATACGTTGAACTACATCTTAGCCAATGTAACAATGAAAGGAAAATAAATAAAAGACATACCTATGGAAAGAAAAACATAAAATAGTTTCTATTTTCAGGTGACATAATTATCCATTTATAAAATCCCAAAGACTCTACAAATATCTCCTAAAACTAATAAGTGAGCTTAGCAAGATTGCCAGATAAGTCAACAAACAGAAATGAATCATATTTTAATATACTTTCAATGTATAAATGGAAACTGACATTAAAAATTTGAAAGCACTTATGATTGCTCCAATAAAAATGAAATACTTAGGTATAAATCTAACAAACAGTGTGCAAGGTATTTGTGCTGAAAAGTATAAAAAGTTGATGAAGGAGATCAAAAGATACCTTAAAAATGGAGAGACATATTACATTCAGGATTAGAATCCTCAACATCACAAATATGTGAATTCTCTAGAAACTGATCTGTAGATTCAATGCAATACCAATCAAAGCAGATTTTTTTTGTAGACATAGACTGATACTACAAAAAAAGTTATTTGAAATGGAAAAGGAACAAAAATATCTAAAACTGAAAACAAACAATAAATTTGTAAAAACCACACTACCTGATTTTAATACTAACTATAAAGCAACAGTAATAAAGATGATGCTATTTTGGTGAAGGAATATACATATACCTCAGTGACACAACACACAAGAGTACAGAAATGGACCCACACAAATATGGCAATCTTCTAAAATAGTGAGCCTTCTAAAATTCCTGGCTACGCTCCTTGCTTGGTCTAGATAGATAGATAGATAGATAGATAGATAGATAGATAGATGATAGACAGATAGATAGAGATTCTATTAGGTCTTCTGGACTGGACTCATGAACTTTACTCACAATCAGCATAGCTGAGATGACTCACCCTAGTGCTCTGTTGATCCATAATAGATGCTGTTTTTAATTATAGTTTCATGGCAAAGGAATAGATGAATATTGATTTGTGAAGTTTCCTCCAGGGACAAGGTGGGGGGGTTGATTTCTTTTAAGATGCTCCCTTAGCTCCTCCCGCCATGTGAACTCCTCTTCCAATATGCTCAGTTTAGAATACCCTCCCTGGGACTTTTTCTTGCTGCAGATGAAGCAGATTTTCCATTAGGTGAGTCTACAGGACAATTTCTTGTATACATTCTTTGGGAACAAACACATGGAATTCCTCAGGTGTAACTTCTAGTTCATTCCCTTTGGATACCTTTTCCCTTTCTGTCCATACTGCTGTGCAGGGGTTCGAGGAAAAGATGTATTTCTGAACATTATGAAAGTTATGACATTTAAGGCTCATAACAAAACTATGAGGTGTGTAGTAACATTATCTCCAATTTATAGACAAGAATTTTATGTAGTAACATTATCTCCAATTTATAGACAAGGATTTTAAGGTATAAGGCGGGTAGGTATCAAACCAAAGTCACCCACATTGGAATAATTGAGAGAGAATTCCATCCCAGGCTGTCCACCTCCAAAAACAACTACATTATACAGTGAAATTGAGAAATAATGTGTTTGATGTGGACTCAGTGGGATTGGAGATGCCTAGTTCTGTGCATGACAGTCAATTGATAATCAGGAATTTTATGAGCAGGTTGTTAAGCTATTAGTAACTTGAAATTAATCATAGGTCTTCTGGACTGGACTCATAAAAATAAGTTTACATAACATAAAAATACATAAAAATAAGCAAACACTACATGTAAAAACTTTTATTTCCCTGGAGTGCCAGTTTACTAATTCACCACTGCCTGGATGTGATCTTCAGGAAAGACAAGGACTAGGCAGTCCCATGGAAACTTCAGAAGGCTTACATTTGTAGTCCCATTTCATAGGCTCTGCTTCTGTTGCTTTGGGGGAGATTCAATCCAAGTCTGTTTTGGGAAGGGAAAGCTGACAGATATTCATAAACTAAAACACAATATCCAGCAAAGGAACTCAATGCCTCACATCTTTTGCACACTTGTCAGATATTTTCCTTCCACACATGTTATTAATCCCCACAATGTAGCGATTTCATCATTAAAAGTAATGATTAAAAGGTCTATAGTATTTGGGGCACTTGGGTGGCTCAGTCAGTTAAGTGACTGACTTGGTTTTGGCTCACATCATGATCTCATGTTTCATGGGTTCGAGCCCAGCATCAGGATCTGTGCTGTTAGCGCTCTCTCCCTCTGTCTCTGCCCCTTCCCCCCTCATGCTCTCTCTTTCTGTCAAAATACATAAACATAAAAAATAAAATGTCTACAGTACTTAAAATATTTTAAAATATATAGATAGATTTATATCTGAAATAAAGATGCTTAAAAATTTCTTATATATTTACTAATTGTGGTGCTCTTTTAACTTCCTGCAGATATAGACTTCCCATCTGGTAATATTTCCCTTTATTCTAAAGAATTTATTTGAGCATTTAGTATAGTCAGACTTGCTGTAGAAAAAAAAATATCTCTCAATGTTTACATCTGAAAATATTTTTACCTTGCCTATTTTTGAAGTTTTTTTTTCACATGAAATTCTAAGTCAACAAAATTCGAATATATATTTCCATTATATACCATGTTCCATGGATTCTGAAGCAAAATCAATGTAAACTTATCATTTTTTCCCTATATATAAGGTATCTTTTTTCCTCTGGCTGCTATTTAGAAATTACTTTTCAGGACTTTGACTATAATATATCTCTGTGTTGTTTTCGAAATATCTTAGTGAAATACCTTTTTCATTAGATCCTTTAACATATTTATTAAAATAGTATTTTCAAATTGGTCTTATAATTCCATAATCTGGGCCACATTTTGTCTAGGTATATTGACTGTTTACTCTTTTGACCATAAGCCACAATTGTTTGATTCTTCATATATCCAGTATTTTTAAAAGATACATTGGATATGTATGTAAAATACAAGTAGAGAAAGAAATAAAAATATACTTTCACAAAAAAGACATGGCTCCTTCTGTCAAGCCATAGTATGAGGGGCTGGGTCAATCTAATCTGTATTTTAGCTGAACCTGTACCTTTGAGAGCAAGATATGGATATGGAATATTTAAGAAACATTATCAAGCAACTTGACCTGACTGACATTTATAGAGCACTCCCCTACACAATATAGATCATACTTATTTTCAAGTGCATATGGATCATTCACCAATATTGACAATATGCTGAGCATAGAATACACTTAATATATATTTAAAAGGATTTTAGGCATACAGTGCTTGTTTTCAGATAATAATAAAATAAAATTAAAATAGCAATAAGGGAAGCCTGGGTGGCTCAGTTGGATAACAGTTTGACTTCAACTCAGATAAGGATTTCATGGTTCATGGGTTCAAGCCCCATGTCAGCTCTGTGCTGAGAGCTCAGAGTCTGGAGCCTGCTTCAGATTCTGTGTCTCCCACTCTCTGCTCCTCCCCCACTTGCACTCTGTCTCTCTCTGTCTCTCAAAAATGAATAAATACTAAAAAAATTATAAATCAATAGCAATGAGATATCTATAAAATTCCCCCAAATTTAGAAACTTAGTAACACACATTGAAATAATATAGGGTCAAGGAAGAAATGCCAAGGGAAATAAGAAAATATTTCAAACTGAACAATAATGAAAACACCACATATCAAAATTTGATGCAACTGTAATAGCTTGTAGAGAAAAACATTATAGCTATCATGCCTATACTGGAAAATGATAAATGTTTAAAATTAATGAACTAGACTACCTCCATAAAGAAGGTGGAAAAAAGAACAAGGTAGTAGAATAAAAACTTAAGAGTAGAAATCACTTAAATTGAGAATAAACATCAAAAAAATAAAAAAAACTCAGAGAAGTAGAGAAAGTTGTCCTGATCAAGCTGTTTCTTACCTATCACAGCAGCCAACATGAGGGTCTGAAATTTGATCATTTTTAGTTATTTCATCCCAGATGACTTCATACTGGCCCATGAGCCCATCAGCCAGCTTCTGAAACTTCAACACATTTTCAGAGGATAGCTAAGCCACACCAAATTGTCTAATAAAGTAAGACTCAAAAATTTTTCTAGAGTTGGGCTCTAGCTGCATTACTAGAGGAAGGAAAATGTGAAACATGTAACATAAAATGAGTTAGGGAGGATTATGTTATGAATGTAATGGGACTACAAATGAAATGAGACTCCTGCATTACAGGAGGAAGTAGTTCCTACACAGAAACATTAGAGTGACATGCATTGAATTTTTCTCCACGTTTTCTCTTTCTGAATTCTTTCTATTGATGGCTCCAACATCCACGCAGGCACCTCCCTTTGTGGAGGATTAAACTCCACCTCCTCAAAATCCAAACATCAGTCAAGTTCTATAAAACTCCCATCAAGTAAGTAACCCTTTATTTGGCAGAGCACTGTATGATTTTACTGATTTAATCATACTATCCCCTTGTCACTTCCTGATGAACAATGTCCCTATGCTTTCTGCATAAAAACCCAAACCCCCATAAAATAATTCCAAGCATTCAGGCCACCAACCACAGCTTCCTGCCAAACACTGATCTATCCAAACTACCAACATTCAGGCTACTTATTTTTTAGTTCTCTCTGGAGAACACATGACCATCACCCCATCCTAAACACTATCTTTCACCTCCATTTGCTTGATATTCCTTCTTCATCTTTTATACTTCTCTTTAGATTTAATTTCCTCCAGAAAGCCTTCTTTGAACCCATAAATCCATCAGAAAAGTTGTCCTTGTTATGTGCGCCCACTACACTTTGTTCCACTAAAACAATATGTGAATTTAGGTAGGCTATCTAACTTCTCAATGTCTCATTTTTTGGTAGAGTCCATGGGGATTTCGATAGAGATACTAACATCATCTGTTACATGTTTCACATTTTCCTTTCTAATATTTATGCATTTTACCCCTTTTATTGCTCATTATATTGGTAGGACCTAGGATACAGAAGAGAATAGAGAGGATATTTCTGCCTAATCCTAATTTTAGGGGTAAGTGTTCCAGTTTTCTCCCTGTTAGGTTTACTATTAGCTGTATGTTTTTTATAAATGAACTTTATTGGGTTGAGAAAATTTCCTTATATTTCTTATATGGGGTTGAGAGTTTTTGTTATGAATGAATATTGAATAATGTCAAATATTTAATATGTATCATTTGAAATAATCATATGGTTTTCCCTTTAAGTTTCTTAATATGGTGAATTATATTGTTTATCTAATGTTAAACCAACCTTGGAATTCTGACATAAATCCCACCTAGTCATGAAGTAATTTCTTTTTTATATATTTCTGGATAGGACTTGCTAATATTTGTTAATGATTTTGGCATCTATATTCATGGGGTGTATTGATAAGTACTTTATATTGGTCATATTTTTAGTATTAGGCTAGTGTTGATCTCATAAAATGAGTTAGGGTGGATTATTCTTGGAAAAATCATGTAGAATTTTATTTCTTCCTTAAATGTTTGATAGAAATCAGCAGCAGAGGCATCTGGGTTTGTTTATTTCCTGGGAAACTTACTATTCATTAATTCCTTTTTCTTTTTTTTTTTTTTTCTTTTTATTTATTTATTTTTTTTTTCTTTTTTAATATATGAAATTTACTGTCAAATTGGTTTCCATACAACACCCAGTGCTCATCCCAAAAGGTGCCCTCCTCAATACCCATCACCCACCCTGCCCTCTCTCCCACCCTGCCCTCCCTCCCACCCCCCATCAACCCTCAGTTTGTTCTCAGTTTTTAACAGTCTCTAATGCTTTGGCTCTCTCCCACTCTAACCGCTTTTTTTTTTTTTTTTCCTTCCCCTCCCCCATGGGTTTCTGTTATGTTTCTCAGGATACACATAAGAGTGAAACCATATGGTATCTGTCTTTCTCCGTATGGCTTATTTCACTTAGCATCACACTCTCCAGTTCCATCCATGTTGCTACAAAAGGCCATATTTCATTTTTTCTCATTGCCACGTAGTATTCCATTGTGTACATAAACCACAATTTCTTTATCCATTCATCAGTTGATGGACATTTAGGCTCTTTCCATAATTTGGCTATTGTTGAGAGTGCCGCTATAAACATTGGGGTACAGGTGCCCCTATGCATCAGTACTCCTGTATCCCTTGGATAAATTCCTAGCAGTGCTATTGCTGGGTCATAGGGTAGGTCTATTTTTAATTTTCTGAGGAACCTCCACACTGCTTTCCAGAGCGGCTGCACCAATTTGCATTCCCACCAACAGTGCAAGAGGGTTCCTGTTTCTCCACATCCTCTCCAGCATCTATAGTCTCCTGATTTCTTCATTTTGGCCACTCTGACTGGCGTGAGGTGGTATCTGAGTGTGGTTTTGATTTGTATTTCCCTGATAAGGAGCGACGTTGAACATCTTTTCATGTGCCTGTTGGCCATCTGGATGTCTTCTTTAGAGAAGTGTCTATTCATGTTTTCTGCCCATTTCTTCACTGGGTTATTTGTTTTTCGGGTGTGGAGTTTGATGAGCTCTTTATAGATTTTGGATACTAGCCCTTTGTCCGATGTGTCATTTGCAAATATCTTTTCCCATTCCGTTGGTTGCCTTTTAGTTTTGTTGGTTGTTTCCTTTGCTGTGCAGAAGCTTTTTATCTTCATAAGGTCCCAGTAATTCACTTTTGCTTTTAATTCCCTTGCCTTTGGGGATGTGCCGAGTAAGAGATTGCTACGGCTGAGGTCAGAGAGGTCTTTTCCTGCTTTCTCCTCTAAGGTTTTGATGGTTTCCTGTCTCACATTCAGGTCCTTTATCCATTTTGAGTTTATTTTTGTGAATGGTGTGAGAAAGTGGTCTAGTTTCAACCTTCTGCATGTTGCTGTCCAGTTCTCCCAGCACCATTTGTGAAAGAGACTGTCTTTTTTCCATTGGATGTTCTTTCCTGCTTTGTCAAAGATGAGTTGGCCATACGTTTGTGGGTCTAGTTCTGGGGTTTCTATTCTAGTCCATTGGTCTATGTGTCTGTTTTTATGCCAATACCATGCTGTCTTGATGATGACAGCTTTGTAGTAGAGGCTAAAGTCTGGGATTGTGATGCCTCCTGCTTTGGTCTTCTTCTTCAAAATTACTTTGGCTATTCGGGGCCTTTTGTGGTTCCATATGAATTTTAGGATTGCTTGTTCTAGTTTCGAGAAGAATGCTGGTGCAATTTTGATTGGGATTGCATTGAATGTGTAGATAGCTTTGGGTAGTATTGACATTTTGACAATATTTATTCTTCCAATCCATGAGCAGGGAATGTCTTTCCATTTCTTTATATCTTCTTCAATTACCTGCATAAGCTTTCTATAGTTTTCAGCATACAGATCTTTTACATCTTTGGTTAGATTTATTCCTAGGTATTTTATGCTTCTTGGTGCCACTGTGAATGGGATCAGTTTCTTCATTTGTCTTTCTGTTGCTTCATTGTTAGTGTATAAGAATGCAACTGATTTCTGCACGTTGATTTTGTATCCTGCAACTTTGCTGAATTCATGTATCAGTTCTAGCAGACTTTTGGTGGAGTCTATCGGATTTTCCATGTATAATATCATGTCATCTGCAAAAAGCGAAAGCTTGACTTCATCTTTGCCAATTTTGATGCCTTTGATTTCCTTTTGTTGTCTGATTGCTGATGCTAGAACTTCCAGCACTATATTAAACAGCAGCGGTGACAGTGGGCATCCCTGTCGTGTTCCTGATCTCAGGGAAAAAGCTCTCAGTTTTTCCCCGTTGAGGATGATGTTAGCTGTGGGCTTTTCATAAATGGCCTTTATGATCTTTAAGTATGTTCCTTCTATCCCGACTTTCTCAAGGGTTTTTATTAAGAAAGGGTGCTGGATTTTGTCAAAGACCTTTTCTGCATCGATTGACAGGATCATATGGTTCTTCTCTTTTTTTTTGTTAATGTGATGTATCACGTTGATCGATTTGCGAATGTTGAACCAGCCCTGCATCCCAGGAATGAATCCCACTTGATCATGGTGAATAATTCTTTTTATATGCTGTTGAATTCGATTTGCTAGTATCTTATTAAGAATTTTTGCATCCATATTCATCAGGGATATTGGCCTGTAGTTCTCTTTTTTTACTGGGTCTCTGTCTGGCTTAGGAATCAAAGTAATACTGGCTTCATAGAATGAGTCTGGAAGTTTTCCTTCCCTTTCTATTTCTTGGAATAGCTTGAGAAGGATAGGTATTATCTCTGCTTTAAATGTCTGGTAGAACTCCCCTGGGAAGCCATCTGGTCCTGGACTCTTATTTGTTGGGAGATTTTTGATAACCGATTCAATTTCTTCGCTGGTTCTGGGTCTGTTCAAGCTTTCTATTTCCTCCTGATTGAGTTTTGGAAGAGTGTGGGTGTTTAGAAATTTGTCCATTTCTTCCAGGTTGTCCAATTTGCTGGCATATAATTTTTCATAGTATTCCCTGATAATTGTTTGTATCTCTGAGGGATTGGTTGTAATCATTCCATTTTCATTCATGATTTTATCTATTTGGGTCATCTCCCTTTTCTTTTTGAGAAGCCTGGCTAGAGGTTTGTCAATTTTGTTTATTTTTTCAAAAAACCAACTCTTGGTTTCGTTGATCTGCTCTACAGTTTTTTTAGATTCTATATTGTTTATTTCTGCTCTGATCTTTATTATTTCTCTTCTTCTGCTGGGTTTAGGCTGCCTTTGCTGTTCTGCTTCTATTTCCTTTAGGTGTGCTGTTAGATTTTGTATTTGGGATTTTTCTTGTTTCTTGAGATAGGCCTGGATTGCAATGTATTTTCCTCTCAGGACTGCCTTCGCTGCATCCCAAAGCGTTTGGATTGTTGTCTTTTCATTTTCATTTGTTTCCATATATTTCTTAATTTCTTCTCTAATTGCCTGGTTGACCCATTCATTCTTTAATAGGGTGTTCTTTAACCTCCATGTTTTTGGAGGTTTTCCAGACTTTTTCCTGTGGTTGATTTCAGGCTTCATAGCATTGTGGTCTGAAAGTATGCATGGTATGATTTCAAGTCTTGTAAACTTATGAAGGGCTATTTTGTGACCCAGAATGTGATCTATCTTGGAGAATGTTCCATGTGCACTCAAGAAGAAAGTATATTCTGTTGCTTTGGGATGCAGAGTTGTAAATATATCTGTCAAGTCCATCTGATCCAATGTATCATTCAGGGCCCTTGTTTCTTTATTGACCGTGTGTCTAGATGATCTATCCATTTCTGTAAGTGGAGTGTTAAAGTCCCCTGCAATTACCACATTCTCATCAATAAGGTTGCTTATGTTTTGAGTAATTGTTTTATATATTTGGGGGCTCCTGTATTCAGTGCATAGATATTTATAATTGTTAGCTCTTCCTGATGGATAGACCCTGTGATTATTATATAATGCCCTTCTTCATCTCTTGTTACAGCCTTTAATTTAAAGTCTAGTTTGTCTGATATAAGTATGGCTACTCCAGCTTTCTTTTGGCTTCCAGGAGCATGATAAATAGTTCTCCATCCCCTCACTCTCAATCTAAAGGTGTCCTCAGATCTAAAATGAGTCTCTTGTAGACAGCAAATAGATGGGTCTTGTTTTTTTATCCATTCTGATACCCTATGTCTTTTAGTTGGTGCATTTAATCCATTTACATTCAGTGTTATTATAGAAAGATATGGGTTTAGAGTCATTGTGATGTCTGTATGTTTTATGCTTGTAGTGATGTCTCTGGTACTTTGTCTCACAGGATCCCCCTTAGGATCTCTTGTAGGGCTGGTTTCGTGGTGACAAATTCCTTCAGTTTTTGTTTGTTTGGGAAGACCTTTATCTCTCCTTCTATTCTAAATGACAGACTTGCTGGATAAAGGATTCTCGGCTGCATATTTTTTCTGTTTAGCACACTGTAGATATCGTGCCAAGCCTTTCTGGCCTGCCAAGTTTCAAAGGAGAGATCAGTCACGAGTCTTATAGGTCTCCCTTTATATGTGAGGGCACGTTTATCCTTTGCTGCTTTCAGAATTTTCTCTTTATCCTTGTATTTTGCCAGTTTCACTATGATATGTCGTGCAGAAGATCGATTCAAGTTACGTCTGAAGGGAGTTCTCTGTGCCTCTTGGATTTCAATGCCTTTTTCCTTCCCCAGTTCAGGGAAGTTCTCAGCTATAATTTGTTCAAGTACCCCTTCAGCACCCTTCCCTCTCTCTTCCTCCTCTGGGATACCAATTATGCGTATATTATTTTTTTTTAGTGTATCACTTAGTTCTCTAATTTTCCCCTCATACTCCTGGATTTTTTTGTCTCTCTTTCTTTCAGCTTCCTCTTTCTCCATAACTTTATCTTCTAGTTCACCTATTCTCTCCTCTGCCTCTTCCAGCCGAGCCATCGTGGATTCCATTTTGTTTTGCAATTCGTTTAAAGCGTTTTTCAACTCCTCGTGACTGTTCCTTAGTCCCTCGATCTTTGTGGCAAGAGATTCTCTGCTGTCCTGTATGCTGTTTTCAAGCCCAGCGATTAATTTTATGACTATTATTCTAAATTCACTTTCTGTTATATTGTTTAAATCCTTTTTGATCAGTTCATTAGCTGTTGTTATTTCCTGGAGATTCTTCTGAGGGGAATTCTTCGGTTTGGTCATTTTGGAGAGTCCCTTGCGTGGTGAGGACCTGCAGGGCACTTCCCCTGTGCTGTGGTGTATAACTGGAGTTAGTGGGCGGGGCCGCAGTCCGACCCGATGTCTGCCCCCAGCCCACTGCTGGGGCCACAGTCAGACTGGTGTGTGCCTTCTCTTCCCCTCTCCTAGGGGCGGGATTCACTGTGGGGTGGCGTGTCCCGTCTGGGCTACTTGCACACTGCCAGGCTTGTGTTGCTGAGGATCTGGCGTATTAGCTGGGGTGGGTAGGCAAGGTGCACGGGGGCTGGAGGGGCAGGCTTAGCTCGCTTCTCCTTAGGTGATCCACTTCAGGAGGAGCCCTGTGGCAGCGGGAGGGAGTCAGATCCGCTGCCGGAGGTTTGGCTCCGCAGAAGCACAGAGTTGGGTGTTTGCGCGGAGCGAGCAAGTTCCCTGGCAGGAACTGGTTCCCTTTGGGATTTTGGCTGGGGGATGGGCGGGGGAGATGGCGCTGGCGCCTTTGTTCCCCGCCAAGCTGAGCTCTGCCGTCCGGGGGCTCAGCAGCTCTCCCTCCCTTTGTCCTCCAGCCTTCCCGCTTTCCGCGCAGAGCTGTTAACTTCTGACCTCCCAGACGCTAAGTCGCGCTTGCTGTCGGAACACAGTGTGTCCGGCCCCTCCGCTTTTGCCAGCCAGACTCGGGGGCTCTGCTTGGCCGGCGAGCCGCCCCTCCGCCCCGGCTCCCTCCCGCCAGTCCGTGGAGCGCGCACCGCCTCGCCGCCCTTCCTACCCTCTTCCGTGGGCCTCTAGTCTGCGCTTGACTCCGGAGACTCCCTTCTGCTAATCCTCTGGTGGTTTTCTGGGTTCTTTAGGCAGGTGTAGGTGGAATCTAAGTGATCGGCAGGACGCGCGGTGAGCCCCGCGTCCTCCTACGCCGCCATCTTCTCTAGCCCTTTTTCTTTAGATATAGGGCTTTTTAGATTATTTATTGAGTAAGCCTTGATAGTATGTGCCTTTCAAATAATTTTTCTATTTTGTCTAAGTTGTATAATATATTTAATATAAAGTTGTTAATAATAATCCCTTACTATCTTTGTCATATCACTATACTATATGGTGATGTCCCATTTTTCATTCCCATTATTGGTAACTTGTGTCTTCATCTTTGTTTTTCTTTATCAGTCTGTTTAGATGTTTATCAATTTTAGTGACCATTAAAATTACCTCTGTTTAGTGTTAAAATGTTTCTTTCAATGTCCCAGTTTTTAACCTGTGAATTAGGGATGACAACGGTAGTACATCATAGGTTTGTGATGAATATAAAATGAGAAAATCCATATAAAGCACTTAGAACAGTTCCTGGCACCATATGTAGCACTTAGTAAATATTATTTAATACTATTAGAATGTGAAGGTTATGTGGTACCTGGGTGGCTCAGTTGGTTGAGTGTCCAACTCTTGATTTAGCTCACTGTTCATGAGATCGAGCCCAACATTGGGCTCTGTGTTGACAGGGTGGAGCCTGCTTGGGATTCTTTCTCTTTCCCTCTCTCTTCCCCTCCCCTTCTCATGTGCTCTCTCCCTCTCTCTCAAAATAAATAAATAAACTTTTTTAAAAAAATGAATGTGTAGGTTACTATGTGTTAAAATGTTTTTTGATTCCCTCTCACCACAAGTTAATGTCCTTGAAATGAGAAAACTGTCTTTCTTATACTTAATGACAGTTTCTAACACAAAGCTTTGTAGAATTAATGAATGAAACAAACCCAAAAAATGAGTAATTAATACAGACCTCTTTTGTAGGCCACCCAAAATTCACACACTCTATGAACCAGTCCTCCCAAATCACTGGATATCTGATGACAGCCCCTGCCCTTGTTCTCTACTCCAGCTTTCCCCCTCATGGTGTCTGCAACATATAGGATGATTCCCCCCAACTTCCCCTGGGTTTTATTGTCTCACTGTCCCTGCAGGCACAACATATCCTTCTTGTTCATAATATACAGGACCCAGAGCACATACAATCCAGAGGCCTAGAAGCCTGACAGAGGAATGGGTGATGGGTGCAGGTGGTGATCCAATAAACAACTGAGTCTAGAATGAAAAAGCAAGCCTCAAGAAAAAAAAAAAAAAACTGTTACCTAATTTACACTCCTTAGGGACCTTGCCACAGAAGTTCTAACCTGCACAAAAGGAATTATGCTGTAGGCACAGACCAGGAAGTTTATAGACAATAGGTACTTTTAAAGAAGTTTTGAAAAGGGAAAGGGGTGAGAGAAGTCATCAGAAAAAAACAAAAACAGAGAATAGTGAGGTCTTAAGTCTTTCATAAATGTTTAAAGTTGGAGGAGTTAAGATGGCAGTATAGTAGAAGAACCCTAGGCTTGTCTTGTCCCTCAAACACAACTAGATAATGATCAAATCATTCTGAATACACCAGAAATCAACCTGAAGGCAGGCAGAACAAACTGCACAACTAAGGGGAGAAAAGGAGCCATATCAAAGAAGTATGAAGTGAGGAGAATGGTTTGGGGGAAGAAACAGATCACAGTTGCTGTGGAGGGAGGGAGCAGTAGTCATGGAAAAGGACACAGAGAGAGGAGCACACAGGGGAACACACAAGGAGAACACTTCCCCAAAGCCACTGGCTGGGAAAACAAGGGCCTGATTTTCCTGAGTTCTTACAACCAGTGAGACTTGAAGTATGAAATATTAAAGGTTGGCAGGCTTGGCTGGGATAGAGCCCTGAGGGCACTGCCGGCTCCTGGAGAGAAGGCAGGCAAACATTCCAGGGGCAGACAGCATGGAAACAGTGATGTGAAGAACATCAGGGGCACACTGGGGATATTGTTCCCTCTTCTGGAGAGCATCCCTGAGGGGTAGCATTCCCAGAGACACCTCTCCAGGGACAAAGGAACTGGCTGGCGCCATTTCCCTCCCCAACCCCTAACCATAGAATCAGAGCCACTTGTAGAAAGCAGTTCAGCCTGGACACTGGCTGCCTAACTTGCTTACACCAAGTCCCACAACCATGCTGTCTGGGGTAACTGCACTTCTCAGTCAAACCTGCCAGCATGGGGAGACACTCCCCTAGAAGACCAGCCCAGGCCCCTGCCCACACCATATATCCCTAAAGCCTGGAGTTTTAAAACTCACCAGGCATGGCTGGGGGAGAACCCAGAGGGCACTGCACTGCTCCAGGAAAGAAGGCAGACAAACAACCCAGACTCAGTGTGGAAATGGCAATCTGAAAAATGCCTGAGACACACAGTGGAGAGAGTTATTTGCTGTTCTCAGAGTGCTTTCTTGAGAGCAGTGGGCACAGAGTCCCCTCTCTGGGGACAAAGGGAGGTGGCTGCTGCCATTTCCCTCCCTTGCCTCTCAGCATATACACAGAACCACCTGCAGTAAACAGCACACCGCCAACACTGGCTGCCTAATGAGCTTACAAGTCCCACACCCCTGCACTCTTGCAGTACTGCCTTTCTTGGTTAAGTTTGCCTCAGTCTCAGTGCAGTGGGCCCCTTCCCTAGAAGACCAGCAGAAACACCTGCCCAAACCACATTACCTGACTTGAGAGCTCTTCAGGGCTTCAGTTCTAGTGGAAGTAGTATCAGATCTCATTTAACAAGTAGACCAGAGCACACCTAGTTAAAACAACACCTTCTGGACAAGGACCAAACATTGCCCAATGCAAGAAAGGAGAGCCTCTGCAGATGACTAGCCTGAAGGACACAGCAACCAAAATACAACATCTGAGTGCAAACAACACAAACCAGAGACACTCCCTGAAGCACCAGGTCCTGTATATCCTATAACCTTTTCCTCATAAGGCTATTACTCTCAGGACAGGAAACATAACAGGCTTTTCTAACACACAGAAGAAGACAGAGACTGAGACAAATTGCAGAAAGGGAGCAATTCATCCCAAAAGAAACAACAAGATATGTTCATGGTCAGAGATGTAAGTGAGACAGATATAAGTAACATGCCTGATGAAGAGTTTAAAGCAATAAGGATACTCGCTGGTCTTGAGAAAAGAATGGAAGACTTTAGGGAGGCCCTTATCACAGAGCTAAAAGAGTTAAAAAAAAACAGTGAGACTGCATTTCTACACACTAATAATGAAGCAGCAGAAAGAGAAATCAAAGAATCAATCCCATTTACAATTGCACCCAAAACCATGACACCTAGAAATAAACCTAACAAAAGAGGTAAAAGATCTGTACTCTGAAAGTTATGAAACACTAATGAAAAAAATGAGGATGACACAAAGAAATGGAAAAACATTCCATGCTCAGGGACTAGAAGAATAAATATTGTTAAAATGTCTATATTACCTAAAGCAATCTACACATTCAATGCAATCCCTATCAAAATACCACCAGCATTTTTCACAGAGCTAGAACAAACAATCCTAAAATTTCTATGGAACCACAAGACCAAGAATAGCCAAAGAAACCTTGAAAAAGAAAAGCAAAGCTGGAGGTATCACAGTTCTGGACTTCAAGTTATATTACAAAGCTGTAGTGACCAAAGATGTGGAAATGTTGGGGTTTGGAGCAATTGGTCAAGAAAGAATTCTTGAGATGCCTTCAGTGCAAAAAGGTGGTTTCATTAAAGTATGAGGACAGGATCTATGAGCAGAAAGAGCTGCACTGGGGTTGTGAGGGGTGACTGATTATATACTTTCAAGTTGGTAGGGGAATAGGGACAGCAGAAGCCTCTAAGGAATTTTGGAAACAAGGTTTCTAGGACCCTGAGGGTGTTAGCTATTGTTAGGAAAAGGTGATTTATTACTGTTTAGTAAACCCTCAGTCATGAGACCCTTCAGATATGTATCCTTTGGCCATATGCTTGGAGGATGATTGCTAACATATATCTTGGGGACTAGAAATAAAGGAAGTTTCCAAAGGAATTTCTGTACATTTAAAGTATACTCACAAATCCTGGGGGGTCAGGATAATGTTAAGCTAAGATTGCCTTTTGCCCTTAGCAAAGTGTTAACATTCCGTCAGCTGAAGTCGCAGAGGAAGGTCACTCTGCCTGTTTCAAAGACTTGTCAATGGGCTAAAAGTTATATGGAAATTTAATTTTTTCTTTTGCCATTGTTTTCCACATCAATCAAGACACTATGGTACTGGCATAAAAACAACACATAGATAAATGAAACAGAATAGAAAACCCAGAAATGAACACACAACTATATGGTCAATTAATCTTTGACAAAGCAGGAAAGAATATCCAGTGGGAAATAGACAGTGTCTTCAAAAAATGGTGTTGTGAAAGCTGGACAGCAACATGCAAAAGAATGAAACTGGACCACTTTCTTATACCATACACAAAATAAATTCAAAGTCAATGAAAGACCTAAATGTGAGATGGAAACCATTAAAATCTTAGAGGAGAAGACAGGCAGTATCCTCTTGGACTTTAGCTGTACCAACTTTTTACTAAATCTGCATCCTGAGGCATTGGAAACAAAAGAAAAAATAAACTATTGGGACTTCATCAAAATAAAAATCTTCTGCACAGCAAAGGAAACAATGAATAAAACTAAAAGACAACCTACAAAATGGGAGAATATATTTGCCAATGACACATTTGATAAAGGGTTAGTATTCCAAATCTATTAAGAACTTAGAAAACTCAACAACGAAAAACCAAATAATCCAGTTACAAAATGGGCAGAAGACATGAATAGACATTTTTCCAAAGAACACAGACAGAAGGCTAACAGACACATGAAAAGAAGCTCAATATCACTCATCATCAGGGAAATATAAATCAAAACTACAGTGATATATCACCTCACACCAGCCAGAATGGCTAAAATTAACAACACAAGAAACATCAAGTGTTGGTGAGGATGTGGAGAAAAAAGAACCCTCGTGCACTGTTGGTGGGTGGGAATGCAAACTGGTGCAGCCACTCTGGAAAAGAACATGGAGGTTCCTCAGAAGAGTTAAAAATAGAACCACTTTATTTTTCAGCAATTATACTAGTAGGTATTTACTCAAAGGATACAAAAATACTAATTTGAAGGGATACATTCACCCCAATGTTTACAATAGCATTATCAACCATAGCCAAATTATGGAAAGAGCCTAAATGTCTATTGATTAATGAATAAAGAAGAGGTAGTGTGTGTGTGTGTGTGTGCGTGTGTGTGTAGTGTGTGTATGTCTACATACACACATACAAACATACATACAATGGAATATTACTCAGCCATAAAAAAGAACAAAATCTTGCCATTTGCAAGGACGTGGATGGAGCTAGAGAGTATTACGCTAAGCAAAATCCGTCAGAAAAAGACAAATACCGTATGATTTCATTCATATGTGGAATTTAAGAAATGAAACAAAGAAACATGGTGCAGGGGTGGGGGGAGAGGAAAACCCAGAAACAGACTCTTAAGTATAGAGAACAAACTGATGGTTACCAGAGGGGAGATGGTGGGGGTATGGCTTAAATAGGTTATGGGGATTGTGGAGGGCACTTGTGATGAGCCCTGGGTGTTGCATATAAATGTTGAATCAGTAAGTTGTACACCTGAAACTAATATTAGACTGTATGTTAATTAACTGGAATTTAAATAAAAACTTAAAATAATTGTTTAAAAGTGAGGAAAGATAGCTAGGGAGTATCTTTAGGTCACATACTCTATAGTGGTGAGGCCAGGAGTGAATTCCCGGTCATGTTCCAGAAATTTTTATTTCCTTAGAACTTTTAACACAAGGAAATATGTCCTTGGAGACTATGCATCTGTTTATATGTGAGTCAGGGAAAGGTTATACAAAGAAAGAGCCTATCCTTAAAATCATAAAGTCAACCACTAATGGAAACTGACATAAGAGGCAAATTAGGCAGTAACCTTAGGGTCTAACAACCTCTCATCCAATCTCCACTCAAATTTGTGTGGAGATTGATAGGGAGATAGAATATACAGTTGATAATTGCTGTTTTGTGGCATGGCCTGCTACATATAAATCCTGCTACATATAAATACATATACATCCTGGCTTTACAGGATGTATAAATACATATACATCCAGATTTAACTTAACATCGTCCCACCTCCAAGAAATATCTCAGCACCCAGGCAGCCAGAGGACATCTGACTTTGGGCTCAGAAAAAAAGATAGCTATCTTTGCCCTCAGGAGTCAGTTTGTGCCTGCCTGTGACTGGGCACTCCACCTGTCACTCAATTCATAAAGCATCTGCTCTCCATCTTTCGCACTCTAGCTTACACATTATCATGGCACAGCATGAATCTTCAGACACAATGGACAGTGTCATCTAGCAAATGGAACACTTGACTGAAAACAATGTATAAAGTTTATGAATTAGGTCTCAAGTTCTACCAAGGAAAGAAAGATTATAGTAAAATGCAGTGTTGTTTCTCCCACACCCATCCTCCACCATTCCTCTTTCTATTAATAGCACCACCATCCTTTAGCATTGATCATTAAATCACTCTATTACCATCTTATAATCCAATACACAAGTTATATGGATGATAACTCTATAATGTCTTACATATATTTCACCTTGTATTTCCACACCATTATGTCTTATTTGGAATGTTCAAAAGCACCCCACATAGGGGTGCCTGGATAGCTGAGTCGGTTAAGCAGCCAACTCTTGATTTTGGCTCAGGTGATGATCTTGCGGTTCATAGGTTCGAGCCCCACATCAGGCTCTGTACTGACAGCTCAGAGCCTGAATCCTGCTTTGGATTCTGTGTGTGTGTCTCTCTCTGTCCCTCTCCCATTAGTGTTCTCTGTCTCTCTCAAAATAAATAAGTAAACATTTAAAATAAGAGTCTTAATTCCAGACTTTCCCAGAGATGTTCCCTTGGTCTATTACCATCTCTCAATGACTGCTTTCCAGCCTTCACCCCATACACTACTGTCTCAGTGACTTTTCCAATCACAAATCCACACCACATAGCACTATACCACAAAAAGTACTACAAACTTTTAGTCACTTCCCATTGACTAAAGAATATACTCAAATATTTTCTGCATGTATTGCCTTTTCCCAGCAGACAGACTGGCACTATCTTACCTGATCGATCCCCACATATTCTTTACCCATTCTACCAATTTATTAATGGTTTTTCTCAGGCCCTGTACCTGGAAAGAACTTTTTCCCACATGAGTTCTTCAGTCCATGCTGAAATCCTTTCTCCTGGATGAGAAATTCACAGGTATCATGAAATTAGAATTTACATCATTCTCAAGCTCATCTTTCTAAAACACTGATTTTACTCTTCTTTCATTCCCAGGCCCCAAAACCTTTGCTTCCTCTAGTTTACCTACAAGCTAAGCCTGGAATCCCCTGGGATAAGCATATAAGTATCACCAAGTTCTAACTGCCATCTACTTTTCAAAATCTGATCCCTTCCCCCAAAACCTCATGATCTATCCATTCTAGACTATTTGCTGTGTTCCTAAAATAAGCCCTACATGTTTTCAGATTGGTCCATTCAACCTGGTCTATTTGCCTGTCATAATTGTCATTCAACACTATGTTCACACCTTATTACTAACATGAGTCTTCCCTAGGCTAAAATGTGTATCACTTTTCCTTTCTGTCATTGAAGGCTATTTCTTTCTTAGGGTTCTTGTCACTAGCACTCTTTTATGACAGTCAGCTATATGCATATAGATTTCGATATACCAAAGAACAGGGATTGCATCATTTTTTCAACTGGGTATCCTACAGATACATACAAATGTTGTAATGCACAAATTAGGGACTCAAGACATGTCTACCTTTATTTCTCAGAGAGAAAACTGGAGATCAGAAATGTTAAGGGGTTTGCTTGAGTACGCACAGCTGTGTAATGGTAGAAATAGGATCTGAATCCAGAACACCAGACTTCCAGTCCAGCACTATGTTCTGTATGCGGATTCTTCTTTAATACCAGAGATTGAGGAGTCTAGTAATATGAGTAAAAAGACATGAGAAAGGAGAAAACAACCTTTCTGCTAATCTATTTTCCTGGAACCTTGGTCTCACATGCAAATGGAGTGGGGGGTCTAAAAGAAGCCACACCCCTCCCATTGCCCCTAACAGAAAGTTCAGGGCCTTTCCTTTGATCTGTTACTATAGCCTTTGTGGACTAGTTTCCAAGCCTCAAATTTCTCTTCCATGTATCCAACATTTTTCTTGTTTTCTCAATTATTTTCCACATAGTAAGTTAAAGCATTCAGTTCTGTACCACAAACATGATTTTTAAAAATTTAGAAACTTCTCATTTACTAAAGAATATACCAAACACCTCTTTGACAAATGTTTATAATTTTTCAGAAAACAGAACATCACGACTCACTTTCTAGCACCCCAAACACTCTAACATTTATGCACATCTGGAAAATGGCTCTTTTTAAACCAGACTTTTCACTAAAAAGAAGTTACCCCAATCTTTCAGTACAACCTCAAATGCTACACATTTCACACTACTAATCATTAAATCATGTATATCCTGCTAACTTGGTTCTCCACTATATGTTTCAAAACCTTAGAAATTATTCCCGGGTCTTATATGCCATCACACTCTCTTTAGAAAAACATCAAAAAATCAGTATATTTTGTTTAACTTCACAGAATTTCTGTTTTTCTGAATTTTGCATGGGCAATGTCATATTGCTAAGAGCACTATCTCTTACCTCTCCTTGCCTGGGCAATGACTACTCATGTTTTAGGTTTCAGATTAGATGACACCTCCTTCCAGAAGTCTATATGGAAACACAAGTCACATCAGGTGTCTCTCTTATGAGTTTTCAGTAAACTTTGTGCAAATACTCTTCCTTTGCTCTTGATATCCCAGATACCCCTATGTTGTATATTCCCATTTCCTACAGTTCCCACTAGAGGATAAGTTCCCTGAATGCAAGGTTTCTAATCAGCATTTTCTTGTATGTATCTCAGTGCCTAATACAGTGCCTAGATGGAATAGGTAGGTTCTTGTAGAATAAGTGAATTATTAGACTGATAAATATGTAAGTGATACAGATATCTTTGTAGACAATATATCTGTATATATTCTTTTCAATATCTTCCAATCATTGGCAGATTCACCCAGAGCAGATCCTTTCTATACTCATGATCATGCACACTGCCTGCACATATCTGCACACTGTCCACACAATACATTAGATTATCTTCCCCAAGTTTTCCCAGAGTACACTGTCTGAGACTTCTCTGTCAACAGTCATGATATCTCCTTATTATTCACATTTCATATAATCTGGAACACATAGCAATCAAGGTCCTGGACACCTGACAGAAGAATAGGTGTAGGGGTGGGTGGCATGTGGTGATACAGAAAACAATTGTGACCATTAAGACTAAAACAAACTGAGGGCTGATGGACGGAGGTGGGTGGGAAATGGGCTAGACGGGTGACGGGTATGAAGGAGGACACTTGTGATGAGCACTGGGTGTTGTATGTAAGTGATGAATCACTGAATTCTACTCCTGAAACCAATATTGCACTGTATGTTAACTAAAATTGCAATTTAAAAAAGAGGAAAAAAAAGACTTGAACACTAATAAAGCAGCAAGCCTCAACAGAACTTCTAGATAATGTATTATTTTTTGAGATCTTGTCATATGAATTCTAGCCCACTTCTTTTTCCCTAAAAATACCAATTTTTATCTTTTAGAAATTGGTCAAATTTAAATATATGTTTCACATTATATGTTTCAGTCTATCTAGATTATTTCTCATAATAGTTTTTGAAAACTATCACCATAATAGGGTTTATTTCAAAGAGGGACTTATATAGTGAACCACAGCCATCAAGCACCATAAACAAGACATCTCAGTCACCAGTGCTTATTCACATACCTTCTCTGTGTTGTCCTATCTGATCACCTCACTCTCCACCTTCAAGAAAACTGTCATTTTCAAAACCAATCCCCAGACTATCAGGTCTATAAAACTTTAGTATTCTTCCTGCCTCATCCATTGCTCCCCACCCCCACCATACACGCACACATTTCATTATAAATTAGTACATGCATTAGGAAACCTTAAGAAATTTAAAAACTGTCATTCTAATATCAAGTAGCTCTTTAAAAGCATTAGTAAGCATAAAGCATGAAGAGGGTTTGTTATTTAATGCAGATTTTATGCCCACTCTCAAAGCTTTGAATTTCATATTTCTACATGAGGAATTGGCATTTTTAAGTTTTATCTTTGACATTTTAATTATTAAGTGTCATGGTGTGGACCTCCTTGAATTCATCTTATTTGGAACTCTGTTTTCTGAACCTGGATGTTCATTTCCTTCCACAGGTTAGGGAAGTTTTTAGCTATTATTTCTTCAAATTAGTTTTCTGCCCCTTTCTCTCTGTCTTCTGGGACCCCTACAATGTGAATGTTTGTTTGTACGATGCTGTCCAAGACATCCCTTAATCTATCCTCGCTTTTAAAAATTCTTTTATCTTTTTGTTGTTCAGCTTGGGTGCTTTCCATTACCCTGACTTTCAGATTGCTAATCCATTCTTTGGCACCAACTAATCTACTGTTGATTCCCTGTAGTGTATTTTTCATTTCAGTTATTGTATTCTTCAACTCCAATTGATTCTCTTTTTATATTTTCTATCTCTTTTTTGAAGTTCTCACTGAATTCATTCACTCTTCTCTCCAGCCTGGTGAGTATCATTGAGACCATTACTTACAACTCTTTATCAGGTAGATTACTTATCTCCATTTTATTTAGTTATTTTAAAGGTTTTGTCTTGGGGCGCCTGGGTGGCTCAGTCGTTAAGCGGCCGACTTCGGCTCAGGTCATGATCTCGCGTCAGTGAGTTCAAGCCCCGCGTCGGGCTCTGTGCTGACAGCTCAGAGCCTGGAGCCTGTTTCAGATTCTGTGTCTCCCTCTCTCTGACCCTCCCCCGTTCATGCTCTGTCTCTCTCTGTCTCAAAAATGAATAAATGTTAAAAAAAAATTAAAAAAAAAGTTTTGTCTTGTTCTTTTGTTTGAAACATATTCCTCTATCTCTTCATTGTGTTTGACTTTATGTTTGTTTCAGTGAATTAAGCAGAACAGCCACTCCTCATAATCTTGAAGGAAAGATCTTGTGTATGGTCATCCTTTGTGTAGACTTTGTGTACCTGGTGACTGGCTAGCTGGCTGGAGCTGTGGCTGGCATTGGCTGGGGCTTCCAGGGTACTCTGTGATGGGGCCACAGTGATAGGATGGCTGCAGCTGAAGTGGGTGTCAGCCAGGGTAGTCCTGGGGTCTCCACATGAGGTCTTCCTGGCAGTATAGCTGAAGTTGAATTGGGTATGGGCTGGGGCAGTCCCAGGGCTCTCTGTATTGACGATGCCCAGGAAGGACAGCTAAAGCTGAAGTAGGTACCATCTGGGGTGTCCTGGAGCAATCCATGTAGGGAGCACCCTTGTGGGGAGCTGGATCCAAGGTGGGTATGGGTCTCAGGATGCTCTGCACAGGGGTTGCTCTGGTAGGACAGCTGGAGCCAAGGAATGAATGGTCTGGGGTACCTCAGGTGCTCTGCTCCAGGGGTTTCTGGCAAGTCATATGGAAATGAAATGGGGTAGGCCTTGAGTGTTTCAGGGTGCTTTGCACCCCTGTCACTTTGCTCAAATTTCATCACCATCTTGAAGCAATCGTAGTTTACCGAGTTTGAAATTCTTATTTCTTTCCACCCCATCATCCCTATTCTATCACTGAAGTTAATACTTTCATTATAGCACATGTCATTCACTGGCTCTATATATTAAGATAATCTGCACATGTGTGGGTTCTACTTTTTAACAGATATCTCCTGGAGGGTAGCAACAGTGTCTTTTTTACCCATGCACCCCATCCAGTACCAAGGATACTGCCTTGTACAAAGTAAGGACTCAAAACATGTTCAGGGACAAGTAGTTAGAAATGAGAAAATAAGATCTGAGACTCCAGTAATCCTAAATTGCACGTGTTTACATTATACTAGAGTTTGGGGTTAAAAGTAGTGTAGGGCAAGATGAAGAAAAAGAGGAGAAAGCAATCTTTCTTTCACCTGTGTCCAAAAATCCTCAGCCTCTTTTGCAAATCTGGTTATGGAGCTGTCCACAGGCTGTTTGCTTGAGCAGATCCAAACTACTCCTGGTTTATCCAGTCCCACATAAATAAAGGTGCCATGATGATTCCTCCATCTTTAAATTCTGAATGAAAAAAGAAGAGAATGAACAAAAAGACAAAAGAGATAAGGGCACTGTGTTTGTTTTACTGATCACATACACCCTCACAATTCAGTCCCCTTATCTAGCTAACCTGAAGGTTTACCTTAGGTTAAGAACAAGATTTCTTCTATTCCAAGGAATAGAGTTAAAATATGTATGTGGGAAATGCAGTCCTATGATAACTATTCCATGATGGAGAACTGTGGTCATCTCCTATTGATGGTAATGTGGGGGTGGGAGAAGGCTTAAAAGCCACTCTGAAGACTGGGAAGTCTAGCAGTATCTTGATGTCTAGCATCTTGAATGATGGGGGAGGGGGGGGAAGTCAGCGCAAAATGGTCCCTTAGCATCTTTCTGGGATTTCAAGAGGAACATACCAGTGCCTACTTCTCTTCATGCTCCTTTTATATAATACAAATTACCCAAGACATTATAAGGTACACTGACTTCTCTTAGTGAAGGTTTTCCCTTTGATGGAAGGATGGCAAAGAACAAAGAGGATAAACTGGGAAGAGGCAAATCAAGAATAAAGAAAGATTGCCTCAATAACTTCTGACCCAGTCTATTCAAAATTTTAAGTTCAAGACAGACTCAACACATTGGTGTGCTAATAGGCAAGTCCATGTGAGTGAGCTTCTCAAACATGGGGAAAAAAAGCCACTTCTCATTGACTCTATCACTCCACCTGTTTTGTGTTAGAGACAGACCCGGGGAACCTGGGTGGTGTCAGTTAGGCGTACCACTTCATCTCAGGTCATGATCTCACGGTTTGTGAGGTCGAGTCCCACATCAGGCTCTGTGCTGACAGCAGCCTGGAGCTTGCTTCAGATTCCATGTCTCCCTCTCTCTCTGCCCTCCCCTGCTAATGCTCTGTATCTCTCAAAAATAATAAATAAACATTTAAAAATTTTAAAAAAGAGACAGACCACATGTAAAGGGATAGGGTGGTTAAAACACACCATCTCAAATAAAAGTACACAGATTCTTTAGGCTTTCCAGTATTACCTATCAGGGTATGAAAAGTCCTAGGCAAAATTTCTAGAAATACTACTCTGAAGTAAGAAGAGAATTCATCTCTCAAATAGAAATTTGTAGTTACAGAAAGGGTTTTTCCTTTCTTTCCTCCACCATCTTTATTGTGCACATACATTATTCCATCCATTATAAAATGTAAATTTACCCCCACATTTTAACATCTGTTAAATTAGGATGAGTTTTGGGGTGCCTGGGTGGCTCAGTTGGTTAGGCATCTGACTTCATCTCAGGTCATGATTTCATGGTTGCAGAGTTCAAGCCCGCATCAGGCTCTTCGCTGTCAGCACAGAGCCCCACTTCAGATCCTTGGTCCCCCTCTCTCTCTGCCCCTCCCTCCCTTCAAAAACAAATAAACATTAAAAAAAATAAATTAGGATGATTCTTTTTTTAATTTTTTTCTTTAACATTTATTTATTATTGAGAGACAGAGAGACCACAGAGCGTGAGCAGGGGAGGGATAGAGAGAGAGTGAGACACAGAATTGAAGTAGGCTCCAGGCTCTGAGCTGTCAGCACAGAGCCTGATGCGGAACTTGAACTCACAAACTGCGAGATCATGACCTGAGCCGAAGTCGATCGCTTGACCAACTAAACCACCCAGGCGCCCCAAATTAGGATGATTCTTATGTTCAATGGCAAGACCTAGTTTAATTGGCAGAGTCTTTAATTTCCTGTTACTCCATGAGATAATGATGTAATTGATAGCATCTTATTAGACTGGGTGATAAATGTTACATTTAGCAAGTAACTCCTATCGATTCTAAAGACTATATATTATATATTTCATCTCTAAATACTGACCTACCTATCCTTTTGGTTCCTACCAGCATTATCTGGATCACATTTTGTCCTCTCTCATCTGCAGTCTTGAAATAACCTTTTGTCTGTTTCCTAGTTCTAACTTTATCTTCAGTAATACCTACCCAAACCTCTATCTATAGAAAGGGTTTCCTTGTCTCCTAGCATTTCTCTATACAGAAACATTATTACCATACACTGCTCTAAGAACTTTATGTTAACTCAATCATAATAAATTACCATTTATTCCCCATTTAAAGATGATAAAACTAAGGCTCTGAGGGGTTAAGTAGCATTCCCAAGATGTTATAGCTGCTATGTGGTAGAGCTTGGATTAAAACCCAGGGAGTCTGTCTTCAAACCTTGTTTCTCTAATGACCCAAGACTCAAACTTAAAAATCTAAAACTGAAATCATATTCCCCTACATTCAAATCATGCTCAGTTCTCACCTTGTCCTAGAGGCCTCTCCAGATGTCACAGATTAGAATTAACTCCTCTCTCCCGTCATCCCTTAGTAAACAATCTGTACTCATCATAGACTCCATTCTCACCCTCCTCTCTCACCCTTCTTCCCTCTCTCTCCCTTCTCCTTTATGGTAAACCCTGAAGGATATCTGTATCTTCCCACAGTAACACTGGGAGCTGAAAACAAATGTGTCCATGGATTTGAAGGCATCTTAAATGGATTTTGGGTATCTTAGAAATCATCTGATTCTACTTCTTAATAAAGATGAGAAATTTGGAGATAAGACATATTAAGCAATGTTCTCCAAGCCATTCTGATACTTAATTATAAAGACACAACTCCTGGTCTAGAAGGATCTTTTCATAACTCTTGTTGTAGAATTATTTCTAATATATACGTCATTCCAGAGTACACTAGTAATCGTGTTACAAGACTGACATGACAGACAGGACTTCAGTTTAGGAAAGAAGGAGAAAAGAGAAGGAAATAGTGAAAACAGGAAAAAAGGAAGTGGGAAAGGCAATCTCACTTGCTATTCACCTGTACCTTAGGATTTGTGACCTCTTTAGGAAATTTTCAGGCAGGGCCAGAAGTTAACAAGTAACAAGGCCTTAAAATCTGTGCTTGAGCACAGATATGCAACCTGCAACAAACATAATGACACTATTACAACTAGTCATTTACTCTAATTGCAACATTCCAAAATAATTGGTGACTGAGAGTAAAACAAAGGTCATAGCAGACCTGCCCCATTATACTCTTTTCATTTACACTTTCAGTTTGGTCCCCTGATACACAGGCCTTTGTTGCCTGCCATTCCTGGCTCCTTGATGCTAGTTGCAAAAGATAGTCCAGTCTCCCCCAAAAACCTATGATGGAGGACTGATACACTCAGTGTGTGATCGTAGAGGGGAGTAAAACCTTATAGTTGAGAATTATGGTCATCTTCTGGAGACTAAGACATACAGCCTTTTATATGATAGGGGTGGTGCTTTGCATAGCCAGAGTTGGATCCTGACTTGGCATATTCTGCTTTTACATCTTTGCAGGGCTTTAGCAGGAAGGAAGCAACCCTCTGAGAGATGGCAAGTTGGGGCAGTGTGTGAATTCAGTAGTTCTTGCCCATGACTACCCATAACAAGTGATCCTCAAAATTTCTTAAGGTGTTATTCTTAGTCCATGGTCTTGTAGATATGGTAGAACTTGAGAATGTTTCTTAAGAGTAGATAATAGTATTTTTATATTTCAGATTTACATGAATTATTCTCACAGGGAAAAAGAAGACACCAGGTCCACCATCCTTCACAGCTTCTCTCAATAAGCAGACTTTAACAATGTATTTCTGGTGAAAGTACAACTGGTAACCTTTATCAATTTTTATAAAAAAGGAAAACCTGAACAATGTGATCTTTGCAACTGGTCTATACCATTTTACCATTTTTATCCCTGGTCAAGTAAGCTTCAGAAATTTCTATCGGAGTGTAATGCTGCCATGTAGACACTAGAGCCAATGTTGCCTAATACATATAGGCTTGGAAAACTAGCTCCAAAGAAATTTTCTAGAATTCTTTCTGCAGCAAAGAAACAGTGGTCATTTCAAATATAAATTAAGGAAATAGGAGGGTATTTTTCTGTTTTTGTACTATCTTCCTCTGTCATCTTTTTTGCTCAGAATGAAGACTTTCCCACCCTAAAAGACACATGTACACACAGACACAAACACACATACTCACACACACATACACACACACACAAACTTCAACTAAATTCTGGAGAACCTATCTCTACTAGCATTTCTAAAATCTGATCCTTTTTATCTATTTGCACTAAGCCCTCCCTAGTTCTTTTTTACCTTGTTTTGATAACTTCCTCTTTGGTTCCTGCATCTAGTTTCTTCCTCTCAATGCTCCCAAATGTATTTATTTAAAATACAGATTCAGTCTCTTAGTATTTAGCTACGCAAAAATCTCCAATCACTCAGGATGCTCCATCTTATATACCGAGGGTTGACAATTTTTTTTTATAAAGGGCTAGAGAGCATATATTTAGCACAATAGCATATGTGATCTCTATTGCAACTACTCAACTTTGTTGTTGTAGTATAAAAGCAGCCATAGACAAATGAATGGGCATGGCTGTGTTCCAATAAAATTTTACTTACAAAAGCAGATAATAGCTGGATTTTATGTGCTGGCTATAGTTTTCTTGACCCTCTATTAACATGTACAGCCTCCCCCTTCAGCAAAATTTGCTCCCTCCTCCTGGCTCCCTGATACCTGCCTGTGGTTATTAAGATAAAACTTCCCTACTCTACATGCTTGTGAAAATGACTCACAAGGCAGGCCTACTCAATTTATCCCAGTAGTCCCTCAGCCCCACCTACTTTCTGACTCTGAAATATATAAACACAGAGTTGCCTATCAGGATAAGCTAGGAGAAAGACTCACCAAAAGAGTCATCCAAAATACCTAATAGAGGCAGGGAAATTAAGACTACAAAGAAGAGACTTTCTACCAAGTGACTGTGAGGGGACTGATTATAGGACAGGAATATTTTATGATAGGCAAAGAGAATAAAAATAACAACAATAATAGGTAACACAGAAAGCAGAAATGATTGGAGAGAAGTTGTTAAGGCAGAAAAAGTTACCAATGTGGTTTTCTCTTTCTATTCACCTGCTTTTGAGGATCTCAGGCATAGTATAACATTCAAGAGTCTGGGCCTTAAAATCAAGGTGCCTAGGTTTTGAATAGGCTCAATCACTTACTTTCTGTTTGAATTGTAGGCATAACTGTGTCATAATTTTTGCATCTTGAAACAGGGAATTATAATAGTACAATCTCTGAGAGTTTTTGACATGATTAAACAGTGTATACAAAGCGCTTAAAATGGGACCTAGCACATGGTAAGCAGTCAGTAAATGTTAACATTATTATGGGAATCTGGCGACAGAGCCAGCATTCACAGAACTGTCAGATAGTAATGAGTCTGCAGACTTTGGAATGGCTAGTTCTGCCTCCAGTGACTGTGTTCCAGAAGTTCTGTTCTGACACAAGATAGAGTTTTGTCTACCAAATAGATCTAAAGGTCTGCTGCTCTAAAATTTTATGGAATTAAACTTTTAGCCACAACACAGGAAAAAAAGGGTTCTTTCAAACAACTTAGTAACAAAACATTTTATTCTGTCAGTCAAATCAGTGGATAATTCCTACCAATTTTATCATAATGTCTAACAAATCTAGACCCAACCCAAATTTTTTTTTGTTCTTACTCTCCTTGTCTCACATTTATCTATCAGCTAGAATATCTCCTGCTTTCTGTTTTACTCTCTTCAATCTATCCTCTGCTATTTTCAGGGTGATCTCTGTACAAATCAGATTTCAATATATATATTTTTTTATTGCCAAAATTAAAAATTTTCATTCCTCTTCACTACTTGATGAATAAATCCCAAATTCCTCAGTTGGACATTCATGATCCTTTACATTTTGGCTCCCTTCCACTATATTTTAAGTTAATGGGATTCATAATTCATTAACTGCATGGTTAGTATTTTTATATTGAATTTACTTTAAATTTATTTTTAAAATTAAAGCAAAAATTGTTTTTTTTGTACAGGTCTATGAATTTTAACACAGGTATATATTCATACAACTACTGCCATAATCAGAATGGACAGTTACATCACCCCAAAAAATCTCCTCATGCTAATATTTTCTATTCATACACTCTTCTACCACCATTCTTTATCCCTGGGAACCACTGATCTATTTATTGACACTAATTTTGTCTTCTCAAGAATAACACATAAAAAGAATCATACTCTAGGTGACATTTTGAGACTGGATTTTTTTTTAACTCAGCATAATGTCTTTGAAAATCATCCAACTTCTGTATATTAATAATTTATTCCTTAGCAGCACTCTGAACAATATCCAAATTATGGAAAGAGCCTAAATGTCCATCAACTGATGAATGGATAAAGAAATTGTGGTTTATATACACAATGGAATACTACGTGGCAATGAGAAAGAATGAAATATGGCCCTTTGTAGCAATGTGGATAGAACTGGAGAGTGTTATGTTAAGTGAAATAAGTCATACAAAGAAAGAGAGATACCATATGTTTTCACTCTTATGTGGATCCTGAGAAACTTAACAGAAGTCCATGGGGGAGGGGGAGAAAAAAAAAAGAGGTTAGAGAGGGAGAGAGCCAAAGCAGAAGAGACTCTTAAAAACTGAGAATAAACTGAGGGTTGATGGGGGGTGGGAGGGAGGGGTGGGTGGGTGATGGGTATTGAGGAGGGCACCTTTTGGGATGAGCACTGGGTGTTGTATGGAAACCAATTTGACAATAAATTTCGTATTAAAAAATAATTTATTCCTGTTTGTTGTTGAGTAGCATACCACAGTTCAGGGCACCTGGGTGGCTCAGTCAGTTAAGTGTCTGACTTCAGTTCAGGTCATGATCTCATGGTTCATGATTTTCAGCCCCATGCCAGGCTCTGCACTGATAGTGCAGAACATGCATGAGATTCTCTCTCCCTCTCTCTCTGCCCCTCCCCCACTTGTACTTTCTCTCAAAATACATAAATAAACTTAAAAAAGGAAAAAAATGAATATACCACAGTTTGCTTAACCATTCACCTACTGAAGGGCAACTACATTCTTTTTAGATATTATGAATAAAGCCACATGAACATTGGTGTACAATTTTTTTGTGTGTGGAGAGGACTTTACATTTCTCTGAGATAAATCCTCAATAATGCAATTGCTGTGTCATGTGGTAATGGTGTGATTAACTTTTTAACACACTTCCAACTTGTCAAGGAGAAGGCAACTGAAAGGAGTCAAGGGCCAGTTCCCCCACCCAAAAATATGAGGCAAGCTCACTCCACAGGAGGGATAGTAAAGATGCTGTATGAGGTGCTGGCACTGGTATAGATAAGACTGTAACAAAAGAAAAATTTATTGCCTTTTTTCTCAAGTTCATCGATAGTATAAGAAACAGAATGGTGGCCCTTCTTCATGGCCCTGCCACATAAGCTGACTGCCATGGCAAGAAATTTACTACCCCAGAAAGTGATTTCATTTTGACTTATTAGTATTGGTGGGTGTGGCCAGAAAGATTGCAAAAGAGAGATATTAAGTTCTTCACCTTGCAGGACTAGACTGTAGAAAAATAAAGTATTGGAAGTAAATACTTCCAAGTCCCCATGAATAATCTATCAAGCCACTCTACCTGCCTCCATTCCTCCAGGACTGGTGGACCTTCAGAGGAACACAAGTGTGAATAATTGTCCTAGATAGTAGGTTTTAAGGGACTATGCTAAATGTAAATCATTGTGTGGTGAGTACTTGAGCCACTTCCAAATTATAAATGTTAGAAGAATGGGGTTTAAGAACAGGGCAGCAGTAGAGTATAAATGGTTAAGAGTGTGGGTGATGACACAATGGCTCATATACCTAATATACATATAACTCTTAACAATTGAGGAAAAAATAATAGAAAAAGAGATCTGACACATGGTTATCAGAGGTGGAAGGTAGGGAGAGGGGGAATTGGAGGAAGGTAATCAAAAGGTACAAATTTCCAGTTATAAGATAAATAAGTACTAGGAATATACTATACAACATGATGACTATAGTTAACACTGCTGAATGATATATAGAAAAGTTGTTAAAATTAGAGTAATCCTAAGAGTTCTCATTACAAGGAGAAAATTGTTTTTCTTTTTATTCTTTCTTTTCTTTATATTGTAACTGTATGAGATTATGGATGTCAGCTGAAACTATTGAAATCATTTCACAATATATGTAAATCAAACCTTCATGCTGTATGTCTTAAACTTATACAGTGAGACATGTCAATTATTTCTCAATAAAACTGGAAAAAAATAAGTGAACAATACCAGCCTCCCAAAAAGACCAAAACCCAAGAGAAAAATGGGGAAAGTATGTGAATAGACAATTCACATAAAAGATCTAAAAATGGCCCTTAAACATATGAAAAGTGTTCATACTCACTCAAAATTAAAGAAATACAAAGTAAAAATACACAGACACCATTTCTCACATATCAGACTGGCAAGAATATGAGAATGAATTCTGTTGGTGAGACTGAGGGAATAGGCACTGATGGTCAGAAGGCAAACTGCTACAGCTCTTCTGGTGGTAAATCTGACAAGTCTAAAAATCTACATATATCCTTAGTTTTTAATTTCAGTTTTATTGATATATAATTCATATTCTATATAACTCACCTATTTAAAATGTGCAATTCAATGTTTTTTTTTTAGTAAATTCACAACATTGTATAACCATACCACAATCAATTTTAGAACATTTTCATCATCCCAAAAAGAACCCCCATACACATTAGCAGTCACTCCTCATTTCCCCTCCTACCACTCCCCACCCCTAGCCCTAGGCAATCACTAATATCTCCTTCTTGTCTGTAAATAGCAAAGAGGCATATATGAGGATATAAGATTGAACATTCACAGAAATCATGGGGAGAATGCTGAAGTTTCCCAGGTTGTGAAATTGAGGATTCAAGATATATTTACCTAAATTCCCAAGGAAAAGTAAACTCACAGTGATAACTGTATTAAAAGTACAACAACACCATTGATTTAGACCTAGTAAATTGATTGAAGAACAACACCATTGATTTAGACCTAGTATAGCACTATCACTACTAAGTCAAACTTGCTTTCAAAATCCTGAATAAGAAGTTTTTGAACAATGTTGAGCCAAGGTATTCACATGATTCCAAGAAAAATTTCATAAGTTCTACACTGAGATGCCTTCTAGTTAATCAAGGAATCAAGCAGTTCCTGGGGTTTCTGGATATTATTGGCTTAATCAGATCCATCCATTTGCCCTGGCAAACTCATCTTCCTCTAATTCTCAAAAAAGGCTAGTTGTTGATAAAGGCAGCTACCCAATGTGAGGAAAGAAACACATGGATACACTACCTTGAAGGATCCCCAAATTTCATGGAGGTCTAATCTACCCATCACAATTTAGAGCAGTAAATACCAGAAAAACTGTCTATGCCAATTGGGGAAGGTAGACTTTATTTTACAGACACTTTTCCTTTTCCTATGACCCTTGAGTCAAAACAGCCCACAAATACCAGAGAGGTGGCAGAGGAATGCTGTCCTGGAAGATTGTATGGCCTGTGAATATCCTGATATCAATGTCAGTTGTAGCACAGCAGATGGGTACTGTGCAAAAAAGAGTTAATGTAGCAGACCTGAGACTGCTACTCTTAGAAAAAGCCTGCTTATAAGTTTGATCCTTGGCTAGCATCTCGTAACTTAGGTTTTGGAGTATTTACAGTCAACAATTGGGTGATTAGGGTGGCTCACTGTGCCTAGACTACTTGTGCAAGCAATGTAGTTTAATTCTAAACACCTGCTTTCCTTCTGGGACTCTGGAGTTTTGGTATGTGCTAAAAAGAGAATACTTATGTGATTAGTCCCCAGTAAAAATCTTGGGCACTTAGTCTCTAATGGGTATTTATAGTAGATACTATTTAACATATTTTGCAGGGTTTTTTTTATGGGAGAAGAGTGCACTATGTGTGACTCCTCATAGGAAGAAAAGAGCATAAGGAAGCCAACACAGGGATTTATACAGATTCCACCTGTGTCTTTTTCCTTTATGGTCTAGCTGTGTATCCTTAATGTATTATTATAATAAATCTTAACTACAAATAAAACCATATATTGAGTCCTGTGAGCCTTTCGATCAAACTGCCAAACCTGGGGATAGTTTTGAGGATCTCTGACATATGATGCTTATTCACCTAGCCACTCACAGATAACCCCAATCAATGGTCAAAGAGTGTTCTAAGTCTTGAGGGAAGAGGCCTCTCCTTCAGGTGTGTGGTTCTTCTACAGTACGCTAAAGGGCCACTGCAACCCATTTGAAACTCTGAATATGTATAGTAAGTGAAAAATTAATTCATGCAACAAATATTTATTAAGTACTAACTATATGCCAGGCACTGTGGTCTCAGACTAAGGACAAGCCTTGAAAGCCCCAAATTATTACTATATCCTATCTTGACCATGAAATTCTTCATGCAGTGTGATTTTATTGGACTTCAACATGGAGCTTTCTCCTTCCCAAGGTTTTAATACTATATTGGATGTAACAGACATTCTCATTATGATGGTATGCTTTATCTACTTTCCTGGACTCTCACAACTACTACAATCTAATGAAGAACAGATATAAATTAATAGAAACTGAATAAACAATAGAAAAGATCAGCAAAAAATAACAAAAATAAACACAAACACACAAAATGGTAAATACAATGAGATATCACCTCACACCTGTAAGACTGGCAATCAAGAAGACAAGAGATACGTTATGGACAGGATGTCAAGAAAAAGGAACATTTATGTACTGTTGGTAGGATTTTCAACTGGTTCAGCCACTAACAACAGTATGGAGGTCCTTCAAAAAATTAAAAAGAACTAATGCTAATTGCTTTCAAACTCTTCTCCAAAAATTGAACAGGAGGGAATGCTTCCAACTAATTTTATAAGGCCAGCATTACCCTGAAACCAAGGCCAAAAGAGGACACTAAAAGAAAAGAAAACTACAGGCCAATATCCTTGATGAACATGGATGCAAAAGCCCTTAGCAAAATACTAGCAAACCAAATTCAACAGCATTTAAAAAGCATCATATACTATAACCAAATGAGATGATTGGGATGCAAGGATGTTTAATGTATGCAATTAAAAAATGTGATACACCACATTAACAGAATAAAAAATAAAAACCATATGACCATCTCAATAGACATTTGACAAAATTCAACATGTCTTCATGATAAAAACTTTCAATAAATAAGGCATAGCAAAAAGTTCTTAGACATAATAAAGGCCATATGACAAGCCCACACCTAACATCATATTCAATGGTGAAAATCTGAAAGCTTCTCCTTTAAGAAACACAACAATGATGCTCACTTTCACCACTTCTGTGAAAAATAGTAAAGTCCTAACCAGAGCAACTAGGCAAGAAAAGGAAATAAAAGACATCCAAAGGAAGAAGTAAAATCGCCATTGTTGGCAGATTACATAGTCTTACGTAGAGAAAATTCTAAAGACTCCACCAAAAACAAAGAACAAAGAAATGAATTTAATAAAGTTGCAGGATACAAAATCAACATACAAAAATCAGTTGCATCTCTATATGCTAATAATTAACTATCTGGAAGGGAAGTTAAGAAAACAATCTGATTTATAATAGCATCAAAAAGAAAAGATACTTAGAAATAAATTTAACAGAGGAAATGAAAGATCTATATACTGAAAACTGTAGGATTTTGGTGAAAGAAATTGGAGGAGACACAAATAATGGTAGGATATCCAGTGGTCATGAGTTGGGAGACTTACTATTGTTAAAATGTGCATAGTATGAACATTTTGGTATAGTATAGATTAAATGCAATCTCTATCAAAATGCAAGTGGCAATTGTCATTAAAATAGAAAAAATTAAAAAAAATCATATGAAACCACAAGAGACTCTAGATAGCCAAAGGTATCTTGAACAAGAAGAACATACTGGAGGCATCACACTTCCTGGTTTCAAATTCTATCAAAAAGCTCTGTAATCAAAACAGTATGGTACTGGCATAAAAATAGATACATAGTCCAGTGTAACAGAATAGAGAGTCCAGAAATAAACCCAAACATATATAGTCTACAAATATTTGACAAGGGTGCTAAGAATGCACAATGGGAAAAAGATAGTCTCTTTAATAAATGACACTGGGAAATCTGGATATCCACATGCAAAAGACTAAATGTGGGCCCTTATCTTACATCTTACACAAAAATCAACTCAAGATGGATTAAAGACATAAATGTACAATCTTAAACTATAAAACTCTTAGAAGAAAATATAAGGAAAATGCTCCTAGACATTGGTCTTGTAATGAATTTCTGGATATAACACCAAAAGCCAATGCAACAAAGGCAAAAATAAACATGTGGAATCATATCAAACTAAAAAGCTCTTGCAAGCAAAGAAAACAACAAAATGAAGCAGCAATCCACAGAATGGGAGTAAAAATACTCACAAATAATACTTCTGATAAGGGATTAGGGTCCAAAATATGTAAGGAATTTATATAATTCAATAGCAAAAAAAAAAAATTAGGAAATGGACAAAGGACCTAAATAGTCATTTTTCCAAGGAAGACATACAAAAGGCCAACAGGTATAAGAAAATGTGCTCAACATCAAGGAAATCAATCATCAAGGAAATTTAAATTAAAACCACATTGGGCTATCACCTCACATATGTTACAGTAGCTAATATCAAAAAGAAAAGATAACAAGTATTTCATTTATCTATCCCCACCAGCAACCACCAGTTTATTCTCTATATTTATGAGGCTATTACTCTTTTTGTTATTGTTTGTTTGTTCTTTTGGTTTTAGATTCCACGTGTAACTGAAATCATATGGTATTTGTCTTTCTGTCTGACATTCCAATATTGTAATAATAACTTTATATGGTGACACATGGTAACTGCAGTTATGATGGTGAACATTTCATAATGAATGTAATTATAAAATCACTATGTTGTACACCTGAACTAATAAAATATTATATATCAACCATAATTCAATTACAAATAATGTTTTTTCATTTAAAAAAGATAAATGCTGGCAAGAGTGTAGAGAAAAGGGAATGCTTGTGCACTGTTGGTGGGGATGTAAATAGGTAGAGCCATTACAGAAAACAGTATGAAGATTCCTCAAAAAATTAACAGTATAACTACCATGTGATCCATAAATCACACTTTTTTATTCTTATTTTTTAATTATGTTTCTTTATTATGAAATTTATTGTCAAATTGGTTTCCATACAACACCCAGTGCTCATCCCAACAGGTGCCCTCACCAATTACCCATCAACAATCACCCACTTTCCCCTCACCTACCACCCATCAACCCTCAGTTTATTCTCAGTTTTTAAGAGTCCCTTATGGTTTGCCTCCTTCCCTCTCTAACTTTTTTTTTCCTTCCCCTCCCCCATGGTCTTCTGTTAAGGTTCTCAGGATCCACATAAAAGTGAAAACATACGGTAACTGTCTTTCTCTGTAGGACTTAT
The DNA here is from genome assembly GCF_018350195.1 of Panthera tigris. Classification (NCBI taxonomy): domain Eukaryota; kingdom Metazoa; phylum Chordata; class Mammalia; order Carnivora; family Felidae; genus Panthera; species Panthera tigris. The sequence goes on along the minus strand of NC_056677.1, from coordinate 61,233,470 downwards.
TTCACTTAGCATAACACTCTCCAGTTCCATCTACGTTGCTACAAAAGGCCATATTTCATTCTTTCTCATTGCCACGTAGTATTCCATTGTGTATATAAACCACAAGTTCTTTATCCACTCATCAGTTGATGGACATTTAGGCTCTTTCCATACTTTGGCTATTGTTGAAAGTGCTGCTATAAACATTGGGGTACAAGTGCCCCTATGCATTAGCACTCCTGTATCCCTTGGGTAAATTCCTAGCAGTGCTACTGCTCGGTCATGGGGTAGGTCTATTTTTAATTTTTTGAGGAACCTCCACACTGTTTTCCAGAGTAGCTGCACCAGTTTGCATTCCCAACAACAGTGCAAGAGGGTTCCCGTTTCTCCACATCCTCTCCAGCATCTATAGTCTCTTGATTTGTTCATTTTAGCCACTCTGACTGGTGTGAGGTGGTATCTGAGTGTGGTTTTGATTTGTATTTCCCTCATGAGAAGGGATGTTGAGCATCTTTTCATGTGTTGGTTGGCCATCTAGATGTCTTCTTTAGAAAAGTATCTATTCATGTTTTCTGTCCATTTCCACACTGGATTATTTGTTCTTCATGTGTGGAGTTTGGTGAGCTCTTTATAGATTTTGGATACTAGCCCTTTGTCTGATATGTCATTTGCAAATACCTTTTCCCATTCCGTCGGTTGCCTTTTAGTTTTGTTAACTGTTTCCTTTGCAGTGCAGAAGCTTTTTATCTTCATGAGGTCCCAATAGTTCATTTTTGCTTTTAATTCCCTTGCCTTTGGAGATATGTCAAGTAAGAAATTTCTGCGGCTGAGGTCAGAGAGGTTTTTTCCTGATTTCTCCTCAAGGGTTTTGATGGTTTCCTGTCTCACATTCAGGTCCTTTATCCATTTTGAGTTTATTTTTGTGAATGGTGTAAGAAAGTGGTCTAGTTTCATTGTTCTGCATGTTGCTGTCCAGTTCTCCCAGCACCATTTGTGAAAGAGACTGCCTTTTTTTCCATTGGATATTCTTTCCTGCTTTGTCAAAGATTAGTTGGCCATACTTTTGTGGGTCCATTTCTGGAGTCTCTATTCTATTCCATTGGTCTATGTGTCTGTTTTTGTAGAAATCACACTTTTTATATACATCCAAAGGAAAGGAAACTTGTGCCTCAAAGAGATATCCAAGGATGCCTGGGTGGCTCAGTCAGTTGAGCATCCGACTCTTGATCTTGACATAGGTCATTATCCCAGGGTTGTGGGATCGAGTCCCATCTAAGGATCCACACTCTCTCCTCTGCCCCTCTCCCATTCTCATGCTCTCTCTCTCTAAAGTAAAAAAAGAGAGATATCTAAACTCGTATGTTCATTGCCACATTACTGACAGTCTTCAACATATGGAAACTACCTGTTATCCATCGATGAATGAATGGATACAAAAATATAAGGGAATATTTTTCAACCATGAAAACAAAGAAATCCTGCCATTTACAACAACATGGCTGTATCTTTAGGACATTATGCAAAGAGAAACAAGCCAGGCACAGAAAACAAATACTGTATAATCTCACTTATATGTGGAATAAAAAAGGTGAATTCATAGAAGTAGAGAATAGAAAGGTGGTTGCCATGGGCTGGGGTTGTGAGGAAGGAATAAGGAGATGCTGGTGAAAGGGTACAAACAATGTTATAAGATAAATAACTTACGGGGATCTACTGTACAACATGACTATAGTTAACAATACTGTATTATATACTTCAAATTTGCTAAAAGTGTAGATCTTAAGTGTTATCACCATAAACACAAACACACAAAATGGTAAATACAATGAGATATCACCTCACACCTGTAAGACTGGCAATCAAGAAGACAAGAGATACGTTATGGACAGGATGTCAAGAAAAGAACATTTATGTACTGTTGGTAGGATTTTAAACTGGTTCAGCCACTAACAACAGTATGGAGGTCCTTCAAAAAATTAAAAAATAGAACTATCATGCACTCCAGCAATCCCACTTTTGGGTATATAACCAAAGGAAATGAAAATAGTTTACCAAAGAGACATATGCACTCTTATGTTTATTGCAGCATTATTCATAATACCTAAGATATGAAAACAACCTAAGTACCTGTCAATAAATGAAGAGATAAAGACTGGATTATCCTATGAGAAAAAGAAGTCCTGTAAAAACATGGATGGACCTTGAGGACATTATGTTATATGAGATTAATCAGACAAAAAGAAAAATACTATATCTCTTATATGTGGAATTCAAAAAACTAAAATCGGGGTGCCTGGGTGGCTCAGTCAGTTAAGCGTCTGACTTCGGGTCAGGTTATGATCTCATGGTTCGTGGGTTCTGTGCTGACAGCTCAGAGCTGGAGCCTGTTTTGGTTTCTGTGTCTCCCTCTCTCTCTGCTCCTCCCCCACTAGCACTCGGTCTCTCTGTCTCTCTCTCAAAAATAAACATTAAAAAAACTAAAATTATAAAAGCAGAGAGTAAATTGCAGCTAGTAGATAAATAGGTCCTGGAAACCAAACACAGAAGACAGTGATTATAGATGACAAAACTGTATTATAAATATTAAACTTGCTAAGATAATAGATATTAATCACTCCCACTAGAAGAAATTATAGTTATGTGATAGGATAGAGGTGTTAGCAATGGCAATCATATTGCAATTGGAATGTATCAAATCAATGTTATACACCTTCAGAGTACAGGAAGATGTCAATGGAGTAGGAGGACCCTAGGCTCACCTTGTACCACAAAAACTAGATAACTATCAACTCATCCTAAATATCCCAGAAATTATCCTAAAGACTGACAGAACAAACATCACAACTAAAGGGAGAAAAGAGGCCATATCAATGAAGGTCATTCAGCAAGTGCAGAGACATGCTTTACGGGATGAATAGATCTGGGTGCTGTGGAGGGAAGTGAGCCATGGTCACAGAGAAGGGCAAGAGAGAGAGGAGCACACAGGAGAATGAACAAGGAGAACATTTCCCCAAGGTCATTGGCCTGGAAATTAAGAGAGGCTAAATTTCATGCGTTCTTACAACCAGCAGGGCTTATAGCCTGGAGTTTTAAAGGTCAGGAGGCTTGGCTGTGACAGAGCCCTGAGAGCACTAGTCTGCTCCCGGAGAGAATGGAGGAAAACACCTGGGGGTAGATGGCATAGAAATAGCAATTTGAAAAACACCTGGTACACACTGGGGGGAGATTATTTGCTCCTCTTAGAGTGCTTCACAGGGAGGCAGCATTCATGGAGATGGCTCTCTGGGAAGAAAAGAATGGCTGGTGACATTTCTCTCTCTCTCCACTCAGCATAAACACATATCCACATGCAGGAAGCAACCCAGCATCAACACTTACTGCCTAACTTGCTTACACCAAGCCCCACCCTGCTGCGTTCTAGCTGGACTGCCCTTCTCAGCCAGCTTGTCTTAGTCCCAGTGCAACAGGACCCTCCCCCAGAAGGTAGTACAAAACCCTACCCACACCACATCTCTCAACCAGATAGCTCTGCAGAGCCTCAGTTCTTGTGGAAGTGGTATTGGGTCTCATTTCATGAGCAGACCAGAGCACATCTAGTTAAAACTTGCCACTTTCAGGTCAGGGACCAAACACTGCACACAGAAAGCAAGGAGACCCTCTCCAGACCATTGGCCTGAAGGATATAGCAGAGAAAACACAATAGCAGAGTGAAAGGAGCACACACCAGAGACCCTCCCTAAAGCATAGGCCCTGGACACTATATGACCTCTTCTTCATAGGGCCATTACTTTCAGGAGCAGGAGACATAACTATTTCTATGCTGTCTACCCCCAGGTGTTTGCCTCCATTCTCTCTGGGAGCAGAGTAGTGCTCTCAGCGTTTATCTAACACTGGCAGATACTTAGACAAAATGCCAAGACAGAGGGATTTATTCCAAATGAAAAAACAAGGGGCACCTGGGTGGCTCAGGTGGTTCAGCATCCAGCTTTGGCTCAGGTCATTATCTCACAGTTCATGAGTATGGGCCTTGCATCGGGCTCTGTGCTGACAGCTCACAGCCTGGAGCCTGCTTTGGATTCTGTGTCTCCTTCTCTCTCTGACCCTCCTCCACTCATTCATTCTCTCTCTCTCTCAAAAACAAATAAACACTAAAAAATTTTAAAAACAAATGAAAGAATAAGATAAGGCCATGGGAGAGATATAAGTGTAACAGATATAAGTAACATGCCTGAAGGGGAATTTAAAGCAACAATCATAAGGATATTCCCTGGGCTTCAGACAACAATATAAGGCATCAGTGAGACCATCACCATGGGGATAAAAGAGCCCTCTCCATGAATGCTGCCTTCCCTGCAAGAAATATTAAAGGGGACTCTTTTGAGTGGAAAGACCAAAAGTGACAAAGGCAAGAAAAGATCAGAGAAAATATCCAGAAACAATGACAAAACAAATAATAAAGTGTCAATAAAACATATCTATCAGTAATTACTTAGAATGTAAATGGACTAAACACTCCAATTAAAAGACATAGGGTATCAGAGTGGATAAAAAACAAGACTCACCTACATGCTGCCTACAAAAGACTCATTGTAGACCTAGAGACACCTGTAGGTTGACAAGAAGGAGATGGGGAAACATTTATCACACAAATGGATGCCAAAAGAAAGCTGGAAGCAATACTTATATAAGACAAACTAAATTTTAAAACAGACTGTAAAAAGAGAAAACGAGAGGCACTATACACTCATAAAGGGGAGATTCTAAAATTAAGATATAACAATTGTAAATATTTATACAACCAACATGGGAGCCCACAAATTTATAAAACAATAACAAACATAAAGGAACTCATTGACTATATAGTAATAATAAAGGATTATAAAGTAATAATAAAGGAATTTAACACCCCACTTATATCAATGGACAGATAATCTAAACAGAAAATAAACAAGAAAAAATGGTTTTGAATGACACCCTGGATCAAATGGTCTTAAAATATATATTCAGGACATTCTAGACTAAAACAGGAGAATGCACATTCTTTCCAAGTGCACATGGAACATTCTCCAAAATAGATCACATATTACCTCACAAATCAGGTTTCAACAAATACAAAAAGAATGAAGTCTTATCATGCACCTTATCTGACTACAGCACTATGAAACTGGAAGTCAACCAAAAGAAAAAGTTTGGCAATACTACAAATACATGGAGGTTAACCAACATGCTACTAAACAATGAATGGGACAACCAGGAAATAAAGAAGAAACAAAAAAATACCTGTAAAAATATGAAAATGAAAACACAATGGCCCAAATCTTTGGGATGGAGCAAAAGCAGTCCCTAGAGGGAAGTATATAGCAATATAGGCCTAATTCAGGAAGCAAGAAAAATCTCAAATAAACAACAAAAACAAAGCTTAAAGCCAGCAGAAGGAAGTAAGTAATAAAGATTAGAGCAGAAATAAATGATATAAAAACACAACAACATAACAGATCAATGAATCCAGGAGCTGAATCTTTGAAAAATTAATAAAATTGATAAACCTCCAGCCAGACATTTAAAAATGCAAAGAGAAAGGATCCAAATAAACAAAATCACAAATGAGAGAGGAGAAAGAACAATCAACATCACAGAAATACAAACAATTATAAGAGAGAATATTATGAAAAACTATATGCCAACAATTTGGACAACATGGAAAAAATGGACAAATTCCTAGAAACATATAAACTACCAAAACTAAAACGGGAAGAAATAGAAAACTTGAACGGATTGATAACCAGCAAAGAAATTGAATCAGTAGTCACAAACTCCCTACAAACAAAAGGCCAAGACCAGATTGTTTCATAGGCAAATTCTACCAAATGTTCAAAGAAGAGTTAATACCTATTCTTCTCAAACTATTCCAAAAAAATAGAAAAGTAAGGAAAAATTCCAAATTCATTGTATGAGGCCAGCATTACCCTCACTCCAAAACCAGATGGAGACACTACTAAAAAGATAACTACAGGCCAATATCCCTGATGAACATGGATGCAAAAACTCTCAATAAAATACTATCAAAGCCAACCCAACAACACATTTAAAAAATCATTCACTACTATCCAGTGGGATTTATTCCTAGGATAAAAGAGTGGTTCAATATTTTCAAATCAACATGATACACCACATTAATAAAAGAAAGGAGAAGAAACATGATTATTTCCATAGATGTATTAAAGGATTTGACAAAGTACAATATCCATTCATGAGGAAAACCCTCAACAAAGTAGATTAAGAGGGAACACACCTCAACATACTAAAGGCCATTTATGAAAAACCCACAGCTCACATCATACTCAATGGGGAACAACTGAGAGCTTTTCCTTCACAGTCAGGAAGAAGACAGGGATGTCCACTCCTACCACTGTTATATGACAGAGTACTGGAAATCCTAAGCACAGCAATCAGAAAACAAAAAGAAACAAAAGGCATCCAAATAAGCAAGGAAGAAGTCAAACTGTCACTCTATGCAGACGACGTGATACTCTATATAGAAAACCTGAAAGATTACATCAACAACTGTTAGAACTCATACATGAATCAGTAAAGTAGCAGGATACAAAGTCAACATACAGAAATCTGTTGCATTTCTAATACCAATAATGAAGCAGCAGAAAGAGAAATTACAGAATCGATCCCATTTACAATTACACAAAAACAATAATATACCTAGGAATACATCTAACAAAAGAGGTGAAGGACCTACACCCTGAAAACTAGAAAACAGTGATGAAGGAAGTTGAAGATGACACAAAGAAATGGAAAAACATCCCATGCTCATGGATTAGAAGAACAAAAATTGTTAAAATGTGTATACTACTCAAAACAATCTACACACTTAATGCAATCCTATCAAAATACCACCAGCATTTTTCACAGAGATAGAACAAACAATCCAAATAGTGGATAGTCCAAAGGAATCCAATAGTGAAAGCAATTTTGAAAAAGAAAAACAAAACTGGAGGTATTACAATTCCAAATTTCAAGTTATATTATAATGCTAATCAAAATGGTATTTTACTGGCACAAAAATAGATGCATAGATCAATAGAACAGAATAACAAACCCAGAAATGAACCTACAACATTATGGTCAGCTAATCTTCAACAAAGCAGGAAAGAATATCCAATGGTAAAAAGACAGTCTCTTCAAAGGGTGTTGGAAAACTGGACAGCAACATGCGAAAGAATGAAATTGGACTACTTTCTTATACCATACACAAAAATAAATTCAAAATGGATTAAAGACCTAAATGTGAAACAGGAAACCATAAAAATCCTAGAGGAGAACACAGGCAGTAACTTCTTTGACATTGGCTGTATCAACTTCTTTCTAGATATATCTCCTAAGGCAAGGGAAACAAAAGCAAAAATAAACTATTGGGACTTCATCAAAATAAAAACCTTCTGTATAGCAAAGAAAACTTCAACCACAAGGACTCAAAACTAAAAGGCAACCTATAGAATGGGGGAATATATTTGTAATGACATATCTGATAAAGGATAAGTATCCAACATATATAAAGAACTTACATAACGCCCCAAAAAATGAAAAATCCAATTAAAAATTGGGCAGAATACATGAATAGACATTTTTCCAAAAAAAAAAGACATACAGATGACCAACAGACACATGAAAGATGCTCAACATCACTGATCATCAGGGAAATGCAAATAAAAACTACATGGGATATCACTTCACACCTGTCAGAATCGCTAAAATCAACAACACAAGAAACAGGTGTTGGTGAGTCTATGGAGAAAGGGGAACTCTCTTGCCTTCCTGGTGTGAATGCCAAGTGGTACAGCCATTCTGGAAAACAGTATGGAGGTTCCTCAAAAAGTTAAAAATAGAAATACTCTAAGATACAGCAACTGTACTACTAGGTATTTACTCAAAGGGTATAAAAATACAGATTTGAAGGGACACATGCACCCTCATGTTTATAAAAGAATTATCAACAATAGCCAAATTATGGAAAGATCCCAAGTATCCATTGATAGATGAGTAAAGAAGTGGCATATATATACTATGGAATATTACTCAGACATAAAAAGAACGAAATCTTGCCATTTGCAATGATATGAATGGAACTAGAGGGTGTTATGCAAAGGAAAATAAGTCCATCAGAAAATGACAAATACCCTATAATTTCACTCACGTGTGGAATTTAAGAAACAAACAAGCAAAGGAAAAAAGAGAGAGTGAGGCAAACCAAGAAACAGACTTTTAACTATAAAGAACAAACTGATGCTTACCCATTGGACAAGGAAATTGATTAAATAGGTGATGGGGACTAAGGAGTGCACTTGTGATGAGCACCAGGTGTTACATGGAAGTGTTGAATCACTATATTCTATACTTAAAACTAATATTACGTTGTATGTTAACTAACTGGATTTTAAACAAAAACTTTAAAAATGTACACCTTAAATTTACACAATGTTGTATGTAAAATATATCTCAATAAAAATATTTGTCAAAAAATGGTAACTATGTGAGATAATAGAAGTGTTAATTAGCTTGATTGCCATAATCATTTCATAATGTATATACCTATCAAATGATCACATTATATACCTTAAATATATACAATTTTTATCTGCCAATGATATCTCAGTAATGCTGGAAAAAAATTAAGTATCTGTGTCTGAAACTTAGGACTCAAATAATTAATTAGGCTACTAAAATAAATGTTGCAAGTGAAATAAGTCTGTGTTTCATTGCATCATTAATTTAGTAATATCAACCATGAAGTTAACTTAATCTAAAAAGAACAAAAGCTGTTACCGCTTCAGGAATTACTGCATACATAACTATGAATAAAGAACAAAGCACAACTCTGTTGAAATCCTTGTTTCCAATACAGAATTTGAGTAAAACGTGAGTCTTAGTAAAATCACAAGTTTCTCCATGTCATAGACATTTAGGAATCATTAAACAGTGAGTTTCAAAACCATAAATGCCAGTATCTTATTATACTTCCATTATTGTACTTGTGTCATTGAACACCTATTCCCCTGATGAGAACATGAGCTTCATGGGGACAGGCTTCCTGTTTCAGTGTTCTTTTTATACCAAAGTTGACCTAACACAAAGCAATCATTCCAAAAACATTTGTTGAATTAAATTACCTCCTAATTGGTCCGCTTCCAGGCCACTCTCCTCTCCCAAATCCTGCCAGTTCTTTTACAAAAATCTCTGATAATGTCATTCCATTGTCTCAAAACCTTTAATGACTGTTCATAGTAATCTGTTTTACAGGATTACGTCCACACACCCTGATGGGGCATATAAAGACCTTCACACTGTTCCCTCGGCCTATATTCCCAGTCTCAGTCCCTGCTTCTCCTCTTCACACCATATTAGTTGTTCCTTGAACACTTTTGGATTTTTATTACTCTATGCCTTTGCCGACTCTGTTTCCTCTGTCTGAAAGATCCGTCCCCTCTCCTCTGCCTAGCAAACATTTATTAAAGCTCAGTTTAAATATTACTACCTTTGTATCTTTCCCTGACCCCTCACAGAATTAACGTCTCCTTCTTTGTTTTTCTGTACCAATATGTTTATTTATTCCGAAAATGGACGAAGGGGTAAGGGAAGAAGAGAAGGAAGGAGGGAGCGTCCTGTGAACGGACTTACCTAAGCAGTGATTGCGGCACTACGCTTTAAGCACATTGTTGAAGCAGCAGTGGGAGGATGGGGTTGGATAACCTTTAAGTCTTAAGATGCTGTGGCTGGTATCTCGCACTGCGTGTATGTGTTGACGGGGGAAACAGAGACAGAAAAACATAAAGATCAGAAAGGAGATGAAGGGAGGACGCAGTGCAGTAAGAGCACATGGGCGGACCCAAATTTCTTCCGCTTTATTGTTTTGCAGAGGTCTAGGTCTGCATGTAGAGCTGTATATAGCTAGGGGGTGGAAAAAGAGGAAAGGGGAGGGACTGCATTTCCTTAGAATTTGCCTAGCCTCGACTGCTCGACTGCCAGGCGGATCACCTTCCGCTCCAGGGTTGTCAGTTCCTCCTTGCCATGACTCATGCCTATTGTGCCAGGCAGGGAGCACTCTGCCCTGCAGCCTTACAGGTGGTATCGACCGGCTCGGAGAGACAGTTCCCGCCAGGCTAGGCAGTGGAGCGCCGCACAGCGCGCCTTCCCTCCTCCTAGCTGCCAGCCCAGCAGTTCCAACCCAGCGCCAGCAGGCCTGCTTGGTCGATCTTCGATCCAAAGATGAGGCGCGGCTGGAAGATGGCTCTGTCCTGGGGGCTGCGGTGCTGCCGCCGAGTACTTTCCTGGGTGCCTGTGCTTGTTATCGTCCTCGTTGTGCTTTGGTCCTACTATGCCTATGTCTTTGAACTCTGCCTGGGTAAGTGGAGCTGGGCACCTAAGGTGGGGAAATTATACTTCAGCTTGTCTGTCGTACCCTTCACACTGGTGTCCCCTTCCCCTGTGTTCTTATCCCTCACATTGCGGGATTTTGTTTGTTTGTTTGTTTAGGGGAGCGTGTTGTTTGTTTTTAGCTCTCTGGAGACCTCCTCGTCTCCAACCTCTAGCTTCCCACAATATTTCTTGCACCTTCCCATGAGGGTCCTACCATGTCGCCATTGCTTCCTACCTAGGGTTTCTTACGTTATTCCCTAGCCTTACTCACAAGAATGTACTGGCTCTTTCCACTAGAGCCCCCTTTTCTCATACAGGACAACTGCTTGTGCCTGGTGTTCTCATTCCGGGGGGCTCCTACCCTACAGAATTGAGGAAACAACACACCCCATCTCGGTAAACTGCTTACACTATGAATCCTACCAATACATACAACTAGGAGCCCCACATTTTCACATTCCTTTCTACTAGGAATCCCAAAATATTTCCTGTACTCTCTTATAAGCTCTCTTTTTTCCAACACTGGAATTCATCCTTTTTCTGTGATCCTCTCACACTGGCTGAAGTACCTCACATCTTCTCCCACTTAGGGCCCCACAGTATGCCTTGTTTTATTCCACTGCGGTGTCCCGTTTTCACACAGTGAAAATGGGCCCTTTATTCTCTTTCCCTGTGGGCTTTACCGTTTTATCATCTTCTCCAATAGAATGGGAGTCCTACAATATATCTTTCCCTGTCCCCTCATTTAGAGCCCCTGATTTTATCACACTGGGGTTCCCCTTATTCTTCTGCTTTCCTCCTTTGAGGAGCATTCACTACTTTCCATTAGGGTTCCCATATTATTTTCTGACCCTTCATACCAGGCACCCTGCTTTTATCACAATATGGTCATGCCTTGTCCACTCTCTTCTCACAGTAGTGTCCTTTTTACCCTCCCACAAGGTTTTCCACAATATCTCTCATACCCCTTCAAAGGGCCACTACTTTTCTTTTGTTTTAAAGTTTATTTATTTATTCTGATAGAGATAGGGAGTGGGGGAGGGGTTGAGAGAGAGGGAGAGAGAGAATCCCAAGCAGGCTCTGCACTGTCAATGCAGAGCCCCACGTGGGGCTCCAACTCACAAACTGTGGGATCATGACCTGAGCTGAAATCCGGAGTCCAAGGCTTAACCAACCGAGCCACTCAGGCACCCGCCAAGGGCTGCTACTTTTCTTTTCTTTTTTTTTTTTTAACGTTTTTATTTATTTTTGAGACAGAGAGAGACAGAGCGTGAACAGGGGAGGGGCAGAGAGAGGGGGAGGGGCAGAGAGGGAGGGAGACACAGAATCTGAAACAGGCTCCAGGCTCTGAGCTGTCAGCACAGAGCCCGACGCGGGGCTCGAACTCACAGACCGAGAGATCATGACCTGAGCCGAAGTCGGCTGCTTAACTGACTGAGCCACCCAGGCGCCCCAGGGCTGCTACTTTTCTAATGATAATCCTGCCTTGTTATATTTTTTGAAAACTACTCCCCACCTGCTGCAGTCCTCTTTCATTGTTAGCCCTACATTTTGTCATCCTCTTTCTCTAGGGTTTTATTATTATTATTATTATTATTATTATTATTATTTTATCTTCCGTCTAGAGTTCCTTGTCCCCTGTCTTCTCAACCTAGGAAAACACCATCCTTTTCCACTGGGATTTGTAATATTTCCTTCTCAGTCCAATGAGAGCCTCATTTCTTGTCCCATCTCATTAGACCACCCCTTTTATAAATCTAGAGAGTCCTTTTGTACCCTATCCTGTCACATTAGGGAGCATTTCATTCCCTTTTTAGCTATCAAATGGTCCCCACAGCATATTTTATGCTTTCAAGCTCAGAATTACATATTTCCAGACACAAACCCCAACATACTAACTTGTATGTTCCCAAATTGTATTACCCAAGTCACCTATCCTTATCCCTAATGATTTTATAGTGTTCTTATCAATTCACAATGGAGTTTTCATATTATATTCTGTCTCCTCACAACAGAGCTTCTGTTTTTCTTACAGTGAGATCTCCCCTTGCCTCTGTCCTCTCACATTGAAGAATTTTCCTTCTCTTCTCAAAGGAGATTCACTAATAGTTATTGTCACTTCAGTATGAGAAATCCCACTTCTAGAACCTTTAAACTTATGTCCTGCAATCCCTAATCATTCAGTGTGAGGATCCAGTATACTTCTAATCCCTTCACACTAGGACTCTTATTTGTCCCATTGATCATCCACTCACTGCCAAGTCCTTTCAAGATTCCTTTATTTATACCAGATTCTTAAAGATGGGGTGCTGATTTGTTCAACCCCAGGACCTGACCCTTACATACCTGACAAAGCAATAGTGTACTCCAGGTAGATGGGGATTAAGTAGGGAGCCAAGAGATAACTCTATTTCCCAATATAGAACTTTCTTCTAATTAACTGTGCATGAGAGTTTGAATTTTTCACTTCTTCTTCTTAGATTTATTATGGAAAATGTAGAGAGATGTTAAGAATAAATTCAATTAGTTGCCTTTATAAATTCAAGTTTAGGCTGTTTTTCATTTTATCTCAACCTTTCTCTCAACAATAAACCTCAGCTTTATGAAGTAGTATTAAGTGGGCTGTGCAATGATTGGGAAGTTTTTCTATTCTCAGACTATTTACCATTTTGCTTTCTTGAATGATTGATTGAAGGGTTAAAAGTTCAACTCCAGAGGCACCTGGGTAGCTCAGTCACTTGAGCCTCCAACGCTTGATTTTGGCTCAGGTCATGATCTCACAGTTCATGTGATTGAGTCCTATGTTGGGCTCTGCGCTGACAGTGTGGAGCCTGCTTGGGATTCTCTCTCTCTCTCTCTCTCTCTCTCTCTCTCTCTCTCTGCCCCTCCCTTGCTCACAGGATCATGTTCTGTCTCTCTCAAAATAAATATATAAACTTAAAAAAAGTGTAGCTCCATTATTATACTATGGACTTTGCTCCTAAGATCAATGCCTAGTTGTTGTAAATAAATATTGTTAAATATATTTTGGAATTTTGCAGTACTGACTTACATGAGCTTTGCCAAGCAATCATTTTAAAAATTAATAATGATAATGGCTAACATTTACATAGTGCTTAATCTGTTCTAGGCAATATTCTAAGTACTGTAGATATATTAACTGTCTATATTAAATCAGTTAATCCTGACAATAACCATACAAAGGAGGTACCCCTATTGTCCCCATTTTACAGATGTGCAAACTGAGGCACAAATGACCAAACTGAGGCAAAGACCAAGTTACAATTAGTGAAAATAATCAAAGGTACCTTAGAGCTTATTTAGTTTGTTTAATTTAGCATATTTGCAGAGCACTTGTTATATGCACTGTTTTAAAAGACACACATACACACAAATTAATCCTCATAAAAACCTTATAAGGTTTTTATGCCCATTTTAAAGACAAGAAAACTGAGGCACAGACATATTAAGAAAGTTGTCTAAGGTCATAGAGCTAGGAAATGACCACACTTGGATGGCAACCCAGGCAGTATGGTTCTACAGTCCATGCTTCAACCACCATGATGTCTTAACTCTCTGCCTTCTCTCAACTAATACAGAGGTCAAAACATGTGACTAATAGGCCAAATGCACCCTGCAGATGTATTTTATTTGGCCTGCACAGTGTTTTCTTAACATTTTGTATCAGTTACCATTATTTAAAAACCAGGAGAGTAAGGTAGCCTTGACTTCCAATTCTGGCTCCACCTTCATTCTATCATCTTCATTTTACAATCTCCTGAAAACTTTGTTTCAGAGAGGGTAAATCAAATCTTCCCAAAGTCAAATGTTTAGTAAATAATGGAGAATTGGATGCCAAGGATGCCTGAAACCAAAGAAAACCAACCTAATTACTAGATTTTAATTTCAATATGACTCAAAAAGTAATATTAAGGACCTAACTTCTTTCTAGAAATAGAACCTGATGTCTTTATTGTAATTTCAGGTTAGAACTGAAGCCAAAAGTGGTATTTTGTCTTATAATTTTGTCTAACAAGCTTGAATTCTGCCACTTACTAACTAGGAGACCTGAGGCAGGTTACCTAATCTTTCTCAACCACAGTTGCCTCACATGGCACCTTGCTTATAGGGTTGTTTATTCATACCACAGATACTTGCTTAGCACCTACTATATGCCATTTATAGCATTGTTGTTGTGAGATTTAAATAATATGATGTATCCAGACAACAAGCTTTGGGGTACCTAGGTGGCTCAGTCAGTTAAGCGTCTGACTTCAGCTCAGGTCATGATCTCACGGTCTGTGAGTTTGAGCCCTGTGTTGGACTCTGTGCTGACAGCTTGGAGCCTAGAGCCTGCTTCAGATTCTGTGTCTCCGTCTCTCTCTGCCCGCCGCCCCCCCCCCCCACTTGTGCTCTGTCTCTCTATCACAAATAAATAAAATGTAAAAAAAAATTAAATAATATGATGTATCCTGTATGTTTTCATTGAAAAAATGTTCATTTATATCTTCTGCCCATTTTTAACTGGATTATTTGTTTTTTGGGTGTTGAGTTTTATAAGGTCCTTATATATTTTGGATACTAACCCTTTATCAGATATGTCATTTGCAAATATCCCATTCCAAAGGTTGCATTTTAGTTTTGTTGATTCTTTCCTTTGCTGTGTAGAAGCTTTTTATCTTGATGAAGAATAAACTATTGGGACTTCAATAGTTTATTTGTGCTTTTGTTTCCTTTGCCTCAGGAGATATATCTAGTAAGAAGTTGCTATGGCCAATGTCAAAGAGGTTGCCGCCTGTATCCTCCTCTAGGATTTTGATGGTTTCCTGTCTCACATGTAGGATTTGATCCATTTTGAATTCATTTTGTGTATGCCATAAGAAAATGGTCCAGTTTTATTCTTCTGCATATTGCTGTCCAGTTTTCCCAACACCCTTTGTTGAGGAGACCGTCTTTTTTCCATTGGATATTCTTTCCTGCTTTGTCAAAGATGAGTTGGCCATATAGTTGTGGGTCCATGGGTTTTCTATTCTGTTCCATTCATCTATGTGTCTATTTTTATGCCAGTACCATATTGTCTTGATCACTACAGCTTTGTAATATAACTTGAAGTCTGGAATTGTGATGCCTTTTGTTTTGCTTTTCTTTTTCAAGATTGCTTTGGCTATTGGGGTCTTTTGTGGTTCCATACAAATTTCAGGATTGTTTGTTCTCGCTCTGTGAAAAATGTTAGCAGGCACATGAAGACGCTCAATGTTACTCATCATTAGGGAGATACAAAGCAAAACTACAATAAGATATCACCTCACACCTGTCAGTATAGCTAAAATTAAGCAACACAGGAAACCACAGGTTTTGGCGAGGATGCTGAGAAAGAGGAACCCTCTTACCCTGTTGGTGGGAATGCCAACTGGTGCAGCCACTGTGGAAAATAGTATGGAAGTTCCTCAAAAAGTTAAAAATAGAACTACGATCTAGTAATTGCACTACTAGGTATTTCCCCAAAGGATACAAAAATGCACCCTGATGTTTATAGCAGCATTATCAACAATAGCCAAACTATGGAAAGAGTCCAAATATCTATCGACTAATGAATGGATAAAGAAGAAGTGGTATATATATGTTCAATGGAATATAATTCAACCATCAAAAAGAATGAAATCTTGCCATGTGCAAAGACATGGGTGGAGCTAGAGAGTATTATGCTAAGTGAAATATGTCAGAAAAAGACACATACTATATGATTTCATTCATATATGGAATTTAAGAAACAAAACAAATGAACATGGGGGAAAAGAGAGAGAGGCAAACCAAGAAACAGACTTTTAACTGTAGAGAATAAACTGAGGAGTGGTGGGTAGGGGAATGGGTTAAATGGGTGATGAGTGCTAAGGAGGGCACTAGTGTTGGGCACTGGGTATTGTATGTAAGTGGTGAATAACTATATTTTATATACATATTACATTGTATGTTAACTAACTGGACTTTAAATAAAAACTTGAAAAAATAATATGCACATAAAGCATGTATTCCAGTTGATAGCACATTACAAGGGCTCATTAAATAGTAATCTGTTATTACTATTATGAATGAGGATATAAGGGATTCTGCTTGGCTCAGGAAAATAAGCTTAGACTTTTAGACAGTGAGAAAAGTAACAGGATCCATTTTGTAGGTAAAATTTATATAACATAAAATTAACCATCTTAAAGTGTACATTTAGTACATTTACAATGTTGCACAACCATCACTAATATCTAGTTCCAAAACATTTTCATCACCACAAAAGGATACTTCATAGGCATTAAACAGTCATTCCCCCTTCTCTCCTCCCCCTAGTCCCTACCAACCACTAATCTGTGTTCTGTCTTTATGGATTTACCTATTCTGAATGTGTCACATATATGGAATCATACAATATGTGCCCTTTTGTGTCTCGTTTCTTTCAGTTACCATAATGTTTTTGAGGCTCAACCCCGTTGTAGTATGTAACAGTACCTCATTACTTTTACTGGTTGAATAATAATGCAATTATGTATATATGCCATAGTTTATCCATCTGTTGATGGACATTTGGGTTACTTCTACCTTTTGTCCATTCTAAATAGTGCTGCTATAAACATTTGTGTACAATATTTATTTGAATACTTGTTTTCCATTCTGTTGAGTAAATACCAGAGAGAGGGGTGGAAATTGCTGGGATGTGTGTTAAATCTATGTTTAATTTTTGAGGAAGCCTCCAAATTATTTTCCACAATTTTACATTCTTACAAGTAATAAAGGAGGATTCTGATTTCTCCTCATCCTTACCTCATTCTCTCTTTTTATATATAACCATAATAGTGGGTACAAAGTGGTATCTCATGATATTGATTTGCATTTCTCTGATAATCAGTGATGATGAGAATATTTTCCTATGCTTGTTGGCCATCTGTGTATCTTTTTAAAATAAATGGCTATTTAAGTTCTTTGCCCATTTTTAAATTAGGTTTTCTTTTGTTACTGAATTGTAAGATTTCTTTGTAAATTCAAAATACTCTGTCCTTTTCAGATTAATGATCTGCACATATTTTCTCCCATTCCATGAGTTCTCTTCTCATTTTCTTTTTTTTTTAATTTTTATTTAATTTATATTTTTAATTTATATCCAAGTTAGTTAGCATATAGTGCAACAATGATTTCAGGAGTAGATTCCTTAATGCCCCTTACCCATTTAGCCCATAACCCCTCCCACAACCCCTCCAGTAACCCTCTGTTTGTTCTCCATATTTAAGAGTCTCGTAGGGTTTGTCCGCTACCCTGTTTTTATATTATTTTTGCTTCCCTTCCCTTATGTTCATCTGTTTTGTATCTTAAAGTCCTCATATGAGTGAAGTCATATGACATTTGTCTTTCTCTGACTGACTAATTTCACTTAGCATAATACCCTCTAGTTCAACCCACATACTAGTGAATGGCAAGATTTCATTCATTTTGATTGCCGAGTAATACTCCATTGTATATGTATACCACATTTCTTTATCCATTCATCCGTTTATAGACATTTGGGCTCTTTCCATACTTTGGCTATTGTCAGTATCATTGCTATAAACATTGGGGTGCATGTGCCCCTTTGAAACAGCACACTTGGATAAATACCTAGGAGTACAATTATGGGGTCATAGAGTAGTTCTATTCTTAACTTTTTGAGGAACCTCCGTGCTGTTTTCCAGAGGGGCTGCACCAGTATGTATTCCCACCAGCAATGCAAAAGAGATACTCTTTCTCTGCATCCTTGCCAACATCTATTGTTGCCTGAATTGTAAATGTTAGCCAATTGACAGGTGTGAGGTGGTATCTCATTGCGGTTTTGATATGTATTTTCCTGATGATGAGTGATGTTGAGCATTTTTTCATGTGTCTGTTCGCCATCTGGATATCTTCCTTGGAGAAGTGTCTATTCATGTCTTTTGCCCATTTCTTCACTGGATTCTTTGTTTCTTGGGTGTTGAGTTTGATAAGTTCTTTATATATTTTGAATACTAACCCTTCATTTGATATGTCATTTCCAAATATCTTCTCCCATTCCATTGGTTGCCTTTCAGTTTTGCTGATTGCTTCCTTCACTGTACAGAAGATTTTTATGTTAATGAGGTCCCAATAGTTCATTTTTGCTTTTGTTTCCCTTGCCCCTGGAGACGTGTTGAGTAAGAAGTTGTGGCAACCGAGGTCAAAGAGGTTTTTGCCTGCTTTCTCCTCAAGGGTTTGATGGTTTCCCATCTTACATTTAGGTCTTTCATCCATTTTGAGTTTATTTTTGTGTATAGTGTAAGGAAGTGGCCCATGTTCATTCTTCTGCATGTCACTGTCCAGTTTTCGCAGCACCACTTACTGAAGAGACTGTCTTTGTTCCATTGAATAGTCTTTCCTGCTTTGTCAAAGATTACTTGGCCATATGTTTGTGGGTCCATTTCTGGGTTCTGTATTGTGTTGCATTGATCTGAGTGTCTGTTCTTGTGCCAGTACCATACTGTCTGGATGATTACAGCTTTGTAGTATAGCTTGAAGTCTGGAACTGTGATGCCTCCTGCTTTGATTTTCTTTTTCAAGATTGCTTTGGCTATTCGGGGTCTTTTCTGGTTCCATACAAATTTTAGGATTGTTTGTTCTAGCTCTGTGAATAATGCTGGTGTTACTTTGATAGGGATTGCATTGAATATGTAGATTGCTTTGGGTAGTATCAAATTTTAACAATATTTGTTCTTCCTATCCAGGAGCATGGAATCTTTTTCCATTTTTTGGTGTCTTCTTCAATTTCTTTCATAAGCTTTCTATAGTTGTCAGTGTATAGATTTTTCATCTCTTTGGTTAGATTTATTCCTAGGTATTTTACGGTTTTTTGTGCAACTGTTAATGGGATCCATTCCTTGATTTCTTTTTCTGTTGCTTCATTGTTGGTTTATAGGAATGCAACTGATTTCTGTGCACTGATTTTATATCCTGTCACTTTGCTGAATTCATCAATCAGTTCTAGCAGGTTTTTGGTGAAATCTTTTGGGTGTTCCATATAGATTATCATGTCATCTGCGAAGAGTGAAAGTTTGACCTCCTCCGGGCCAATTTGGATGCCTTTTATTTCTTTGTGTTGTCTGATTGCTGAGGCTAAGACTTCCAATATTATGTTGAATAACAGTGACAAGAGTGGACATCCCTGTCTTGTTCCTGACCTTAGGGGGAAAGCTCTCAGTTTTTCCCCATTGAGGATGATATTAGCATCGGGTCTTTCATATATGGCTTTTATGATCTCGAGATATGATCCTTCTATCCCTACTTACTTAAGGGTATTCATCAAGAAAGGATGCTGTATTTTGTCAAATGCTTTCTCTGAATCTGTTGAGAGGATCGTGTGGTTCCTGTCCTTTCTTTTATTGATGTGGTAATCACATTGATTGTTTTGTAGATACTGAACCAGCCCTGCATCCAGGTATAAGTCCCACTTAGTTTTGGTGAATATTTTTTTTAATGTATTGGATCCTGTTGGCTAATATCTTGTTGACAATTTTTGCATCCATGTTCATCAGGGAAATTGGTCTATAGTTCTCCTTTTTAGTGGGGTCTTTGTCTGGTTTTGGAATCAAGGTAATGCTGGCTTCATAGAAAGAGTTTGGAAGTTGTCCTTCCATTTCTATTTTTTGGAACAGCTTCAAGAGAATAGGTGTTAACTCTTCCTTAAATGTTTGGTAGAATTCCCCGGGAAAGCCATCTGGCCCTGGACTCTTGTGTTTTGGGAGATTTTTGATTACAATTCGATTTCTTTACTGGATATGGGTCTGTTCAAATTTTGTATTTCTTCCTGTTTCAGTTTTTGTAGTGTATATGTTTCTTGGAATTTGTCCATTTCCTTCGGATTGCCAATTTTATTGGCATATAATTGCTCATAATATTCTCTTATTAATGTGTTTTTTTTCTCTGCTGTGTTGGTTTTGATCTCTCCTCTTTCATTCTTGATTTTATTTGGGTCGTTTCCTTTTTCTTATTGATCAAACTGGCTAGTGGTTTATCCATTTTGTTAATTCTTTCAAAGATCCAGCTTCTGTTTTCTTTGATCTGTTCTATTGGTTTTTTTGTTTGTTTGTTTGATTGTTTTGGTTTGGATAGCATTGATTTCTGCTCTAATCTTTATTATTTCCTGTCTTCCGCTGATTTTGGGTTTCATTTCCTGTTCTTTTTCCAGCTCTTTAAGGTGTAAGGTTAAGTTGTGTATCTGAGACCTTTCTTCCTTCTTTAGCAAGGCCAGGATTGCTATATACTTTCCTCTTATGACCGTGTTTGCTGCCTCCCAGAGGTTTTGGGTTGGAGTGTTATCATTTTCATTGGTTTCCATGTACTTTTTAATTTCCTCTTTAACTTCTTGGTTAGCCCATTCATTCCTTAGTAGGATGTTCTTTAGTCTCCAAGTATTTGTGACCTTTCCAAATTTTTTCTTGTGGTTGATTTCAAGTTTCATAGCATTCAGGTCTGAAAATATTCACAGTATGATCTCAAACTTTTTGTACTTGTTGAGGGCTTATTTGTGTCCCAGTATGTAATCTATTCTGGAGAATGTTCCATGTGTGCTGGAGAAGAATTTATATTCCACTGCTTTAGGCTGAAATATTCTGAACATATCTGTTAAGTCCATCTGGCCCAGTGTGTCATTCAAAGCCATTGTTTCCTTGTTGATTTTCTGTTTAGATGATCTGTATGTACATTGCTGTAAGTAGGTCGTTGAAGTCCCCTACTATTATGGTATTATTATCAATTAGTTTCTTTGTGATTGATTTATATATTCCAGTGCTTTCACTTTTGGAGCCTAAATGTTTACAATTGTTAGGTCTTCTTGGTGGATAGACCCCTTAATTATGATATAATGCCCTTCTTCATCTCTTGTTACAGTCTTTATTTTAAAGTCTAGATTGTCTGATATAAGTATGGTCACTCCGGTTTTCTTTTGGCGACCATTAGCATGATAGATGGTTCTCCATCCCCTTATTTTCAATCTGAAGGTGTCTTTAGGTCTAAAGTGGGTCTCTTGTGAGCAGCATATACATGGATTTTGTTTTCTTATCCATTCTGTTACCCTATGTCTTTTGATTGGAGCATTGAGTCCATGACGTTTAGAGTGAGTACTGAATGATATGAATTTATTGCCGCTATGTTTCTTGTAGAGTTGGAGTTTCTGGTGGTGTTCTCTGGTCCTTTCTAGTCTTTGTTGCTTTTGATCTTTTTTTTCCCTTGCCTTCCCCCACCTCCCCGAGAGTCCCCCTTAAAATTTCTTGCAAGGCTGGTGTAGTAGTCATGAAATCCTTTAATTCTTGTTTGTCTGGGAAACTTTTAATCTCTCCTTCTATTTTGAATGACAGCCTTGGTGGACAAATTTTTCTGATTCAGCACATTGAGTATATCCTGCCATTCCTTTCTGGTATGCCAAGTTTCTGTCGATAGGTCTGCTGTGAACCTGATCTGTCTTCCCTTATAGGTTAAAGATTTTTTTCCCTTGCTGCTTTCATGATTCTTTCCTTGCCTGAGTATTTTGTGAATTTTACTATGATATGCCTTGGTGATGGTTGGTTTTTGTTGAATCTACTGGGAGTCTTCTGTGCCTCCTGGATTTGGATGTCTGTGTCTTTCCATAGATTAGGAATGTTTTCTGCTATGATTTGCTCACATAACTCTTCTACCCCTATTTCTCTCTCTTTATCTTCTGGGACCCCTATGATTTGGATGTTATTACTTTCTCATGAATCACTGAGTTCTCTAATTGTTACATCATTCACTTTTGCCTTAGTCTCCCTCATTTTTTCTCCTTCATTATTCTCCATACATTTCTCCTCTATATCGCTGTTTTGCTGCTCTGCCTCACCCATCCTTGCCATTGTGGCATCCATTCAAGATTGCAGCTCAGTTAAAACACTTTTTATTTCATCCTGACTAGCTTTTACTTCTTTTATCTCCGGAGAGATGGATTCTAATCTATTTTCGACCCCAGCTAGTATTCTTATTATCGTGATTCTAAATTCTGCAGCGCACACTGCCTCGCCGCCCTTCCCACCCTCTTCCGTGGGCCTCTCGTCTGCGCTTGGCTCTGGAGACTCTGTTCTGCTAGTCTTCTGGCGGTTTTCTGGGTTATTTAGGCAGGTGTAGGTGGAATCTAAGTGATCAGCAGGATGCGCGGTGAGCCCTGCGTCCTCCTACGCCGCCATCTTCCCAGGATCTCTCGTGATTCTAAATTCTGGTTCAGACATTTTGCTTGTATATGTGTTGATTCAGTCCCTGGTTCTCATTTCTTCCTGCTCTTTCTTTTGTGGTGAATTCTTTCGTTTTGTCATTTTGAAGGAAAAAAAGGAATTAATAAGGTAAAAAAATTAAAATAAACTAAAAACAACACACAGACACACACATAGACACACACACACACGCACAAAACTCAAATAAGTGGTGCTACATCCTAAGTGTGTTTTGGTCTCGTTATTGAAAGGATCTTGATAGATGAGTGGAAAAAAGGGGGGGGGAGGAAAACAAGAAAAAAAAAGGAAACATTTGAAAATTTGAGAAAATGAATACAATGAAATAGAATGAAATGATGGATGTTAAATAGAATGTGAGATATACAAAAAAGTAAAAAATATAGCAGAAGAAATAAAAATATTTGAATAATAAATTGAAAGTAAAAATAATTTTTCCTTTCTGTATTCAAGAGAAAGAAAAGAAACAAAAAAAAAACAAAACAAAAATTGAATGGATGGACCAGCAAACAGACTGAAATACGGTTGAAATTACATCGTTTCCCCTAGAAGTCAAACTATGAAGCACTTTATAATCCATAAAGTAAGCAGGCAGAGATATTTGTGGTGTTCCTGAAGAGCAAGGTTGGCCCAGTTGGGCAGGGCTTAGTGCAACTGCTCCATTCTCCACTAGATGGCTCTGCATAGCTTACTGGGGTGGATAGTTGTGGCACTTGTAGGTGTGTATGCACTTGCACGGGAAGGTGAAAATAGCATCCCCCAGCTACCCAGTCTCTAGTGTCAGACTTCTGTGCTCTCCCCAACAAGCAGTCTTGCACCCGTCCCTTGTCTCTGGCTTCCATTCATTCCTTGCTTTTACACTGTGACCAAGCTGTTCAGGTTGCCAGGCAGCACCTCCCTCCTGAGTTTTATCTCATATGTGGCTGTGTTTTCAAACCCCTCACTTTGAGGGACTACGGCTTTGACCCACTCAGATCCTCTGGGGGAGAATCTCACCGAGCAATGGCCAGGTGCTGGCCACACCTAGGAACATTTGCGGGATGTGCTGCTGCCAATGCCCAGAGACTATGGCTGGGTACCAGCCTACCCCAGAAAAAAATCATACGATTGTATAGCAGCAACATTTCAGGGATTATGGAAAATCACAACACACATCTGGCACTAGGTTTCACCCTTAATGACATTGTTCCAGCACTGGCAAATGCGGTTGCTCTCTGGGGTCTGCTGGAACCTGGTGGCCACACAGCCTCTAACAAATGTCCTTCCAGCAGTGGAACCGCTTCTCTCTGTGTGGCCTGAGGACGTCCCAGACCCCACTCTGCTCCTGGGGATTCGCCCTTCCCAACAGAACATCACCAAGTATTGAGCTATGGAGTTTCAGACTCTGTGCTCCGCCTGTTTATAGAGTATTAATGAAGTTAAACCCTCTCCTTTCTCCTTTCTCCCTTTTTATTTCAGTTCCTTAGGCTATTTCCACTTTTCCACTTTCTCTCCAGCTGCTTTTTTGGGGGGGGGGTGCTTTCCCCATACTCTCCACCCGGCTCTGTCCTCTCTCCACAAGCAAAAACAGCTCCCTGCCCTCCAAGGCTTCTCTCTCCCCCAGTTCACCTCTCCACACCACATACCTGATGAGTTCTGTGGTTCAGGTTGTGCAGATTGTTGTGTTAATCCTCTAATCAGTTTTCTAGGTGTGCAGGATGGTTTACTGTTGATCTGGCTGTATTTCATGGATGCAAGACACAAAAAAAAAACTTCCATGCTGTTTCACCTTCTGGCTCCTCCCCTCATTTTCTTGATAGTATCATTTGATGCACAAAATTTTTAAGTTTGATAAAGTTCAATTTATTCATATTTTATTTTGTTGCCTGTGCTTTTGATGTCATTTTTAAGAATCCATTGTTAAATTCAAGGTCATAAATATTTACCCCTGTGTTTTCTTCTATAACTTTTTACCTTTATCTCTTACAGTTAGGTCTTTTATTTATTTTGAGTTAATTTTTTGTATATGGTGTGAGTTAGGAGTCCAACTTCATTCTTTAACATGTGGTTGTGCAGTGATCCCAGCACCATTAGAAGTGACTACTCTTTTCCCCATTGAATACTCTTGACATTATTGTAAATTAAACTGACCAGAGATGCATGCATTTATTTCTGGACTCTTAATTATGTTCCATTTTACCATTCATCTGTCCTCTGTGAGTACCACACTGTGTTGATTATTGTACCTTTGTCATAAACTTTGAAATCAAGAAGTGTTAGTTTTTCAACTTTATTATTTTCTTTTTAAAGACTGTTTTGGCTAGAATCTTTTGCAATTCTTCATGAATTTTAGGATCATCTTTTCCAATTCTACAAAATGGTCATTCGAGTTTTGATAAGGAATTCACTGAGTTTGTATATTGTTGTGTAGAGAATTACCATCTTAACAATATCAAGTTTTCTAACCCATGAACATGGAATGTCTTTTCATTTATTTAGTTTTTAATTACTTTCAGCAGTGTTTTGGAATTTTAAGTGTATAAGTCTTGAGCCACTTTGGTTAAATATATTCTAAGTATTTCAAAAATTTTGGTGCTATTATAAATGGAATTTTTTTTAATTTCCTTTTCTGATTGTTCACTGCTAGTGGATAGAAACAAAATTGATATGAGATGTTGATCTTGTATGCTGTAATTTTGCTGAATTTATTTATTAGCTCTAAGAGACTTTTTGTGGATTCTTTAGAATTATTTATACAGTGAGACACATCATCTGCAAATAAAGACAATTGTATTCCTTCTTTCCAATTTGGATGCTATTTTTTTCTTTTTCTTGCCTAATTGCACTGCCTAGAAATTTCAGTACAACATTGAATAGAAATGGTAAAAACAGGCATCCTGTCTTTGTTTTTTATCTGAAGTAAAAGGCTTTTAGCCTTTTGTCATTCAGAATACTGGTAGCTGTGAGTTTTCCATAAATCTCTTTATCACGCTGAGGAACTTCCCTTCTATTCCTAGTTTCTTTTTTTGTTTTAATTTTAATTCAAGTACAGTTAACATACAGTGTTGGGTTGCCTGGGTGGCTCAGTTGGCTAAGTGTCTGACTTCAGCTCAGGTCATGATCTCATGGTTCATGAATTCCAGCCACATCTCGGGCTCTTTGCTGACAGCCTGGAGCCTTTGGATTCTGTCTCCCTCTCTCTCTGCCCCTCCTCCACTTGTACTCTGTCTCTCTCTCTCAAAAATAAACATTATTTTTTTTTAATACAGTGTTATATTACTTTCAGGTGTATAGTATAGTGATTCAACAATTCTAAACTTTACTCAGTGCTCATCATGATGAGTGTACTCTTTAATCCTCATCACCTAGTATTTCACCTGTCCCATCACCAACCTCCCCTCTGGTAACCACCAGTTTGTTCTGTATGGTTAAGAGTCTGTTTGGGGCACCTGGGTGGCTCAGTTCGTTAAGTGTCTGACTGGCTCAGGTCATTTATCATGGTTTGTGAGTTCGAGTTCCACGTTGGGCTCTGTGCAGACAGCTTGGAGCCTGGAGCCTGCTTCGGATTCTGTGTCTCCCTCTCTCTACCCCTCCCCAGCTCATGCTCTGTCTCTCTCAAAAATGAATAAACATTAAAATTTTTTTTCAAAAAGAGTGTTTCTTGGTTTGTCTCCTTCTCTCTCTTTTCCTTTGCTTATTTGCTTTGTTTTTAAATTCTACATATGAGTGAAATAATATGGTATTTGTCTATCTCTGACTTATTTCGCTTTGCATTATACTCTCTACCTCCATCCATTTTGTTGCAGATGGCAAGACTTAATTCTTATTTATGGCTGAAAAATATTCTATTATATATGTTTGTGTGTATACATATATATAATATCACATCACATCTTCTTTATCCATTCATCTATCGATTAACACGTGGGCTGCTTCCATAATTTGGTTATTATAAATAATGCTGCAGTAAACATAGGAGTGAAAGTATCCCTTTGAATTAGTTTTGTTTTGTTTTGTTTTTTTTTTCATTTGGGGGATAAATAACAAGTAGTGCTATTACTGGATCATAGGATAGATCTGTTATCACTTTTTGAAGAACCTCCATACTGGATAAAGACCTAAATGTGAGACCTGATACCATAAAAATCCTAGAAGAGAGCAGTCAGTAATTTCTCTGACATCAGCCATAGCAAAAATTGTTTAGATCTGTTTCCTGAGGCAAGGGAAATAAAAGCAAAAATTAACGATTGGGACTTCATCAAAATAAAACCTTCTGCATAGTGAAGAAAACAATCAACAAAACTGAAAGGCAACTTACTGAATGGGAGAAGGTATTTGCAAATGACATATCCGATAAAGGGGTTTCTATCCAAAATATATACAGAACTGATACAACTCAACAGCAAAAAACAAATAATTCAAATAAAAATGAGCAGAAGACATGAACAGACATTTATCCAAACAAGACATCTAGATGGCAAACAGACACCTGAAAAGATGAACAACATCATTCATCATCAGGGAAATACAAATCAAAACCACAATGTGATATTACCTTACACCTGTCAGAATGGCTAAAACAAAAAACACAAGAAACAACAAGTGTTGAACAGGATGTGGAGAAAAGGAAACATCATGCACTATTCCTAGTTTCTTGAGCATTTAAAAAAATTTTTTTATGTTTGTTTACTTTTGAGAGAAAGAGAGACAAAGTATTAGCAGGGGAAGGGCAGAGAGAGAGGGAGACACAGAATCCGAAGGAGGCTCCAGGCTCTGACCTGTCAGGCCAGGCTCTGACCTGTCAGCACAGAGCCCAATGTGGGGCTTGAACTCACAAACCTTGAGATCATGACCTCAGTTGGACGCTTAACCAACTGAGCCACCCAGGCACCCCAAGCATTTTTTATTCATGAAAGTTTGTGGTATATTGTCAAATGATTTTCCAGCATCAATTAAGATTATTGTATATTTTTTACTTTGTTATATTAATGTAGTATAGTATATGATTGATTTTCATATTGTGAAGCAGGCTTACATTTCTTGGATACATCTCACTTGATCATGACGTATAATCCTCTAATATGCTGCTGAATTTGGTTGGCTAGTAATTGTTTCAGTAGTCTTACATCTATAATCATGAGTTATTTGTATGTCATTTTCTTTTCTTGTGATGTCTTTATCACCACAAGTATGAGGATAATGCTGGTGTCATAGAATAAGTAAGGCAGTGTTCTCTCCTCAATTTCATGTAGGAGTTTGAAAAGGATTGGTGTTTATTCTTCTTTAAATATGTGGTATAAATGGAATAGAATAGAGAACCCAGAAATGGACCCACAAATATATTGCCAACTAATCTTTGACAAAGCAGGAAAGAATATCCAATGGAAAAAGATAGTCTCTTCAGCAAATAGTGTTGGAAAAACTGGACAGAGACATGCAGAAGAATGAAACTGGACCACTTTCTTACACCATACACACAAAAAAATTCAAAATGGATGAAAGACCTAAAGAAAAGATAGGAAGCCATCAAAATCCTATGGGAGAACACAAGCAACAACCTCTTTGACCCCAGCTGCAAATTCTTACTTGACATGTTTCTGAAGGCAGGCAAAATAAAAGCAAAAATGAACTAATGGAACCTCATCAAGAAAAAAAGCTTTTGCACAGCAAAGGAAACAATCAACAAAAGTGAAAGGCAACTAATGGAATGGGAGAAGATATTTGCAAGTGACACATCAGATAAAGGGTTACTACCAAAATCTATAAAGAACTTACCAAATTCAACACCTGAAAAACATATAGTCCAGTGACGAAATGAGCAGAAGACAGGAATTCACACTTTTCCAAAGAAGACATCCAGATGGCAAACAGACAAATGAAAAGATGCTCAACATCACTCATCATCAGGGAAATACAAATCAAAACCACATAGAGATTCCACCTCACACTGGTCAGAGTGCCTAAAATTAACTCAGGAAACACTAGATGTTGACAAGGATGTGGAGAAAAGGGGAATGCTCTTGCACTGTTGGTGGGAATGCAAACTGGTGGAGACACTCTGGAAAACAGTGTGGAGGTTCATCAAAAAATTAAAAATAGGATTACCCTACAACCCAGCAATAGCACTACTAGGAATTTATCCAAAGGATAGGAGTGCTGATACGTAGGGGCACATGTACTCCAATGTTTATAGCAGTGCTATCAACAATAGCCAAATTATTGAAAGAGCCCAACTGATGTGGTATATATATTCATCAACTGATGAATGGATAAAGAAGTTGTGGTATATATATATATATATATATATATATATATATATATATACACACACACACATACATACATACACACACACACACACACACACACACACACACACACATATATATATATATATATACATACACACAAGGGAATACTACTTGGTGATAAAAAAGAATGAAATCTTGTCATTTCCAACAACGTGGATGGAACTGGAAGGTATTATGCTAATTGAAATAAGTCAGTTAGAGAAAGATATCATATGATTTTACTCATATGTGGAATTTGAGAAACTTAACAGAAGACCAGGGGAAGGGAAGAAACCATAAGCTACATACAGTGAGGGAGGCAAACCATAGGAGACTCTTAAATACAGAGAACAAATTTAGGGTTGATGGGGGTAGGGAAAATGGGTGATGGGCACTGAGGAGGGCACTTGTTGGGATGAGCAGTGGGTGTTCTATGTAAGTAATGAATCATGGGAATCTACTTCTGAAACTGAGACTACTGTGTAAGCTAACTGGACAAAAACTAAAATAGATAGATAGATAGATAGATAGATAGATAGATAGATAGATAGATAGATGATAGATAGATAGATAATGTGCAATTCACCAGTGAAGCTATATGATCTTGGAATTTCTTTGTTGGGAGGTTTTTGATTACTGATTCAATCTTTTTACTTGTTAAAAGTCTGCTTAGATTTTCTTTTACTTCCTGAGTCAATTTTGGTGGTTTCTGTGTTCTTAAATTTGTCCATTTCATCTAGGTTATCCAATTTGTTGGCATGTAATTTTCCTACTATTCTGTTATAATCCATTCTATTAGGCAAATTCTTTCTTACTATCATCACATTCATCTCTGATATTAGTAACTTTAGTCATCTATCTTCTTGTTCTGGCTAAAGGTTTGTCAATTTTGTCGATTTTTTTTAAAGGACCCAGCTTTCACTTTCATTGATTCTATTTTTTTGTGTTCTCTATTTTGTGTTTCTCAAGTCTATTCTTTTTTATATATATGTAATTTATTGTCAAATTGGTTTGCATACAACACCAAGTGCTCATCCCAACAGGTGCCGCCCTCAGTGCCCATCACCCACTCTCCCCTCTCCCCCACTCCCCATCAATCCTCAGTTTGTTCTCAGTTTTCAAGTGTCTCTTATGGTTTGCCTCCTTCCCTCTCTGTAACTTCTTTTTCCTCCTTCACCTACCCCATGGTCTTCTGTTGAGTGTCTCAGGATCCACATAAGAGTGAAAACAAATGGTATCTGTCTTTCTCTGTCTGACTTATTTCACATAGCATAACACTCTCCATTTCCAACCAGGTTGCTACAAATGGCCAGATTTCTTTCTCATTGCCAAGTACTAGTCCATTGTATGAATAAACCACAATTTCTATATCCATTCATCAGTTGATGGACATTCAGGCTCCTTCCATAATTTAGCTGTTGTTAAAAGTGCTGGTATAAACATTGGGGTACAAGTGCCCCTATGCATCAGCACTCCTATATCCTTTGGGGAGATTCCTAGCTGTGCTATTGTTGGGTCATAGGGTAGCTCTACTTTTAATTTTTTTTTTAATTTTTTTTAACGTTTTATTTATTTTTGAGACAGAGAGAAACAGAGCATGAACGGGGGAGGGGCAGAGAGAGAGGGAGACACAGAATCGGAAGCAGGCTCCAGGCTCTGAGCCATCAGCCCAGAGCCTGACGCGGGGCTCGAACTCCCAGACCGTGAGATCGTGACCTGAGCTGAAGTCGGACGCTCAACCGACTGAGCCACCCAGGCGCCCCTCTACTTTTAATTTTTTGAGGAACCTCCACACTGTTTTCCAGAGTGGCTGCACCAGTTTGCATTCCCACCAACAGTACAAGAGGGTTCCCATTTCTCCACATCCTCTCCAGCATCTATAGTCTCCTGATTTGTTCATTTTGGCCACTCTGACTGGCGTGAGGTGATATGTCAGTGTGGTTTTGATTTGTATTTCCCTGATGAGGAGTGATGTTGAGCATCTTTTCATGTGCGTGTTGGCCATCTGGATGTCTTCTTTAGAGAAGTGTCTATTCATGTCTTCTGCCCATTTCTTCACTGGGTTATTTGTTTTTTGGGTGTGGAGTTTGGTGAGTTCTTTATAGATTTTGGATACTATCCCTTTGTCCGATATGTCATTTGCAAATATTTTTTCCCATTCCGTTGGTTGTCTTTTAGTTTTGTTGATTGTTTCCTTTGTAATGCAGAAGGTTTTTATCTTCATGAGGTCCCAGTAGTTCATTTTTGCCTTTAATTCCCTTGCCTTTGGGGATGTGTCAAGTAAGAAATTGCTGCGGCTGAGGTCAGAGAATTTTTTTCCTGTTTTATCCTCTAGGATTTTGATAGTTTCCTGTCTCACATTCTGGTCCTTTATCCATTTTGAGTTTATTTTTGTGAATGATGTCAGAAAGTGGTCTAGTTTCGTTGTTCTGCATGTTGCTGTCCAGTTCTCCCAGCAACATTTGTTAAAGAGACTTTCTTTATTCCAGGGATTTCTTTCCTGCTTTGTCAATGATTAGTTGCCCATACTTTTGTGGGTCCAATTCTGGAGTCTCTATTCTATTCCATTGGTCTGTGTGTCTGCTTTTGTGCCAATACCATGCTGTCTTGATGATTTCAGCTTTGTAGTAGAGGCTAAGGTCTGGGATTGTGATGCCTCCCGCTTTGGTCTTCTTCAATATTACTTTGCCTATTCGGGGTCTTTTGTGGTTCCATATGGATTTTAGGATTGCTTGTTCTAGCTTCGAGAAGAATGCTGGTGCAATTTTGATTGGGATTGCACTGAATGTGTAGGTAGCTTTGGGTAATATTGATATTTTAATAATATGTATTCTTCCAATCCATGAGCACGGAATGTTTTTCCATTTCTTGGTATCTTCTTCCATTTCCTTCATAAGCTTTCTATAGTTTTCAGCATACAGATCTTTTACATCTTTCCTTAGGCTTATTCCTAGGTATTTTATGCTTCTTGGTGCAATTGTGAATGGGATCAGTTTCTTTATTTGTCTTTCAGTTGTTTCATTATTGGTGTATAAAAATGCACCTGATTTCTGTACATTAATTTTCTATCCGATGACTTTGCTGAATTCATGTATCAGTTCTAGCAGACTTTTGGTGGAGTCTATCAGATTTTCTATGTATAATATCATGTCATCTGCAAAAAGTGAAAGCTTGACTTCATCTTTGCCAATTTTGATGCCTTTGATTTCCTTTTGTTGTCTGATTGCTGATGCTAGCACTTCCAACACTATGTTAAACAACAGCAGTGAGAATGGGCATCCCTGTCGTGTTCCCTGATCTCAGGGAGAAAGCTCTCAGTTTTTCCCCATTGAGGGTGATATTAGCTGTGGGCTTTTCAGAAATGGCTTTTATGATGTTTAAGTATGTTCCTTCTATCCCAACTTTCTCGAGGGTTTTTATTAAGAAAGGATGCTGAATTTTGTCAAATGCTTTTTCTGCCTCCACTGGCAGGATCTTATGGTTCTTTTCTTTCATTAAGGTAATGTATCAGATTGATTTGCGAATGTTGAACCATCCCTGCAACCCAGGAATTAATCCCACTGGATCATGGTGAATAATTCTTTTTATATGCTGTTGAATTCGATTTGCTAGTATCTTGTTGAGAATTTTTGCATCCATATTCATCAGGGATATTGGCCTGTAGTTCTCTTTATTTGCTGGGTCTCTGTCTGGTTTGGGAATCAAAGGAATGCTGGCTTCATACAATGAGCCTGGAAGTTTTCCTTCCCTTTCTATTTGTTGGAATAGTTTGAGAATGTTTTAAATGTCTGCTTTAAATGTCTGCTAGAATTCCCCAGGGAAGCCATCTGGCCCTGGACTTTTAATTGTTGGGAGATTTTTGATAACTGATTCAATTTTCTCTGGTTATGGGTGTGTTCAAGTTTTCTATTTCTTCCTGTTTGAGTTTTGGAAATGGGTGGGTGCTTAGGAAATTGTCCATTTCTTCCAGGTTGTCCTTTTTTTTTGGCATATTATTTTCCATAGTATTCCCTGATAATTGCTAGTATTTCTGAGGGGTTGGTTGTAACAATTCTATTTTCCTTCATGATTATATGTATTTGGGTCCTCTCCATTTTCTTTTTGAGAAGCCTGGATAGAGGTTTATCAATTTTGTTTATTTTTTCAAAAACCAACTCTTGGTTTCATTGATCTCTCTACTGGTTTTTACATTCTATATTGTTTATTTCTGTTCTGATCTTTATTATTTCTCTTCTTCTGCTGAGTTTGGGGTATCTTTGATGTTCTGCTTCTATTTCTTTTAGGTGTGCTGTTAGATTTTGTATTTGGGATTTTTCTCATTTCTTGAGATAGGCCTGGATTGCGATGTATTTTCCTCTCAGGACTGCCTTCGCTGCATACCGAAGTGTTTGGATTGTTGTATTTTCATCTTCATTTGTTTCCATATATTTTTTGATTTCTTCTCTAATTGCCGGGTTGACCCATTCATTCTTTAGTAGGGTGTTCTTCAACCTCCATGCTTTTGGAGGTTTTCCACACTTTTTCCTGTGGTTGATTTCAAGTTTCATAGCATTGTGGTCTGAAAGTGTGCATGGTATGATCTCAATTCTTGTATACTTATGAAGGGCTGTTTTGTGACCCAGGATGTGATCTATCTTGGAGAATGTTCCATGTGCACTCCAGAAGAAAGTATATTCTGCTTCTTTTGGATACAGAGTTCTAAATATATCTGTCAAGTCCTTGTGATCCAATGTATCATTCAGGGCCCTTGTTTCTTTATTGATCTTGTGTCTAGATGATCTATCCATTGTTGTAAGTGTAGTATTAAAGTCCCCTGCAATTACCACAGTCTTATCAATAAGTTTGCTTATGTTTGTGATTGTTATATATATTTGGGGGCTCCCGTATTCGGCACATAGACATTTATAATTTTTAGCTCTTCCTGGTGGATAGACCCTGTAATTATTATATAATGCCCTTCTTCATCTCTTATTACAGCCTTTAACTTAAAGTCTAGTTTGTCTGATATAAGTATGTGTACTCCAACTTTATTTTGACTTCCAGTGGCATGATAGATAGTTCTCCATCTCCTAACTTTCAGTGTGACGGTATCCTTCAGGTCTAAAATGATTCTGTTATAGACAGCAAATAGATGAGTCTTTTTTTTTTTTTATCTATTCTGATACCCTATGTCTTTATGTTGGATCATTCAGTGTTATTATATAAAGATATGGGTTTAGAGTCATTGTGATATCTGTAGATTTCATGCTTGTAGTGGTGTCCCTGGTACCTGTGGTCCTTGCTACGTATCACTCACAGAGTCCCCCTTAGGATCTCTTGTAGGGCTTGTTTAGTGGTGATAACTTCCTTCAGTTTTTGTTTGCTTGGGAAAACCTTTATCCTTCCTATTCTGAATGACAGACTTGCTGGGTAAATGATTCTTGTCTGCAGATTTTTTCTTTTCATCACATTGAAGATTTCCTGTCATTCCTTTCTTGCATGCCAAGTTTCAGTAGATAGGTCTGCTACTACCCTTTTGTGTCTACCTTTGTATGTTAAGGGCCATTTATCCCTAGCTGCTTTCAGAATTCTCTCTTTATCCTTGTATTTTGCCAGTTTCAGTATGATATGTCACGCAGAAGATTGATTCAAGTTACGTCTGAAGGGAGTTCTCTGTGCCTTTTGAATTTCATTGTCTGTTTCCTTCCCCAGATCAGGGAAGTTCTCAGGTATTATTTGTTCAAGTACACCTTCAGCCCCTTTCTCTCTCTTCCTCCTCTGGAATTCCTATGATATGGATATTATTCCATTTGATTGCATCACTTTAGCTCTCTAATTCTTCCCTTGAACTCCTGGATTTTTTTTTATGTCTCTTTTTCTCAGCTTCCTCTCTTTCCATAATTTTGTCTTCTATTTCACCTATTCTCCCCTCTGCCTCTTCAATCCACATTGTGGCCCCATCATTTTATTTTGCACCTCATTTATAGCATTTTTAAATTTCTCATGACTATTTCTTAGACCCTTGATCTCAGTAGCAATAGATTCTCTGCTGTCCTCTATACTTTTTTCAAGCCCAGCAATTAATTTTTTGGCTATTATTCTAAATTCTTGTTCCATTATATTGCTTAAATCAGTTTTGATACATTCGTTAGCTGTCGCTTCTTACTGGTATTTCTTTTGAGGAGAATTCCTCCGTTTCATCAGTTTTGCTAGTTTTCTGTCCCTTATGCATTTTAAAAGCTTGTTGTGTGCTCTGCGCCTGCAAGCACTGCTGTATTAAAAGAGGGTCATACACTGTCCAGGGCCAGGCCCTTCAGGAGGTGTTTTTTTCGGATATTGTTACTTGCTGTCTGTTGTTATGCCTTTGTTTATTTTATTACCCTACTCGTAGTGGTATTTTGGACCCTCCACCGGGTATGCTTTGATTTTCCTTGGAGTAACCCTGTAAGGGAAAACAGATAGACAAACAGGAGACAAAAACATGCAAACACACAAACAAACAAAAACAAAAAACTAAAGACTGAAAACAAAAAAAAACACAAAAACACTGACTACATGTAAAGAAGAGGGTGGAGGTGGCGCTGATAGAAAAACACATATAAAGAGAGAAATGACAGGAATGGAGGGGGGGAGAAAAAGTAAACATTGATTAGGCAGAGAGACTAAAAGGCTTAATCCAGAGAGAGAGAAAGGAAAAAGAAGGCGGGGAAAATGAAATGAAGATAAAGTTACCCAGACAGAGATACTATATGGCTTGATTATCCCAGAGAGAGAAAGGTGTGGATTAAGGCAATGGATTAAATATGCCTGTTTAGAAAGTCCAATAACCAGAGTAACCAGCCTAGGGGAGGGAAGAGATAAGGAATAGAAATGGGGCAGGGGGAGAATATATCTCTATACCCAGAATTGACCCAGAGTTAACTTAGGCAATGCTGTATCACTTGTCAGGAGTAGCTGTCCCAGGGTCTGTGCCACTCTGTGGATACGCAGTTACCCAGTGCAAAGGGGCATGTTTTGGTGTAATCTGGACCCACCTCCACTATGGGCTCTGGGAGTGATCCCTGAGGCCCCGCCTTGGTGCGGCTTGGAGGGAATGGTGATTCCCCAGTCTCTACTCCACAGAGCCAGAACCGTTGGACTCAGTTTGAGTCGTCCTCATTGTTCCATGGGCACAGGTGGGGAAGTCCTTTTCTCTTCACCCACTCCCCTGACCCTGCACTTGGGTAGGATTCAAAGTCCTGCTCCATGTGCTCTGGCACTGGGGAAGTGCCTCTCAGTGTGGCAATATGTGGTCCTGGCTGGCTTTTTCTGTGCCGCTGCACTTCAAGGAGGACATCTTTCTCCTACTGTGGAATGAGAGCCACCGCCATCGCTGCCACGAGCCCCAGGGTGATGGACACCGGCAGGCTTTGTCTTTTTTCACAGCACTCCAAGCACATGGCCACCTTTTCCTCCTACAGACTGCACCCTTGGCACAGTCACTAGGCCCGGGGGTGGTGGTTGCAGGCAGTTTCTGTACTATCACGCAGCCCTCCAGGGAGGGAACCACTTTTCCAACTGTGGACTGAGCCCCTGACCTACCACTGTACCCAGGACCCTGGCTCCCTTCCTCCCCAGGTGCGTGAACAGGGAGCCGGCTCCAGTCTGAAGAAAGCCCCACAGTTAGAGATCGGATCCCTCTCAGTCTCAGTCCCAGGTCTTTCTCCTGTCCACATATGGTCCTACAAATCCCTAGCCACTCTTTCTCTTCCCTTCATCTCTCCGCGAAGGGGGATCCTCCCCTCCATGCCCACGTGGACTTTTTTTTATCTCCCCCAGTTCGCCATCACCCACCTTTTTTTTTTTTTTTCAGCTTTCCCATTTTCTTCCCAGTAGATTCAGTCTCTTTTCCTCCAAGGCTCTGGTGTTTAAAGTCCTTTGGCTTCTACACTTTGTTGAGAGACGTGGGAAGTATGGATTCCCCCTACTTCTCCACCATGTTGGCCCCTTCCCAAGTCTATTCCTTATTATATCTTTCCTTCTGCTATCTTTTAATTTAGTTTGCTCTTCTGTTTTAGTTCCTTAATGTGTAAAGTAAGTTCATTGATTTGAGATTATTTCCTTTAATAATGTAAGCATTTAAAGCCATCAATTTCTCTGAGTACTGCTTTCACTGTATCCTATAGGATTTGGTATGTTGTGTTTATGTATTCATTCATCTCAAAGCATATTCTATTTTTGCTTGTAATTTATTCTTTGATCCATTGATTAAAAGTGTATCTTTTTAGCAAACATAAACTTAAATTGTTTTTAATGTTTTTATTTTATTTTTGAGAGAGAGAAAGACAGAGTGCAAGCAGGGGAGGGGCAGAGAGAAAGGGAGGCACAGAATCTGAAGCAGGGTGCAGGCTCCAAGATTTCAGTCTGAGCCCTCCACGGGGCTCAAACTCACTAACTGAGATCATGATCTGAGCCAAAGTCCAATGCTTAACCTACTGAGCCACCCAGGTGCCCTGTAAACATAAACTTATTGAATCATAATCTTGTACACCTGAAATTAATGCAACATTGTGGGTCAATTATACTAAAAAATTTTAAGAGTACCTGAAGTAAATATAACAAAATATTAAGACCTTCATAAAGATTAGTTACAAATTCAGAAAAGGAGTGTATTGTTTAATATCCCCATATTTTAAATTGTATAGTTTTTATTGTTATTCATTTCTTGTTTAATTCCATTGTGTCAGAAAAGATACTTTGTATGATTTCAATCTTTTAAATTTATTGGGATTTGTTTTGTGCTCTAACATATGGTTTATACTGGATAATGTTCCATGTACATTTGAGAAGAATGTGTATTCTGGTGTTGGGTTCAGGGTTCTTCAGGGAACAGGGTTCTCTGTTGGTTATTGAAGTCTCAAGCTAATGTTTTAATACTGTCTACTTTTCAATTCTGTTAATGTTAGCTTCTTATATTTGGAGGCTGTGTTGTGTGTGTGTGTGTGTGTGTGTGTGTATGTGTATATAAATATTTATTTCTTGAGAGAGAGGGGGAGAGAGGGAGAGACAGAAAGAGAGAGAGAGAGACAGAAAGAGAGAGAGGGAGGGAGGGAGGGAGGGAGGGGGAGAGAGAGAGAGAGAGAGAGAGAGAGAGAGAGAGAGAGAGAGAGAGAGAGATACCAAGCAGGCTCCTTGCTGTCAGCATGAGCCTGATGTGGGGCTCAAACTCACAAACTGTGAGATCATGACCTGAGCTGAAACCACAAGCCGGATGTTTAACTGACTGAACTACCCAGACACCCTAGTTGTGTATGTTTATAATTGTTACATCATCTGGATGGATTATTCCTTTTATCAATATATAATATCATTTATTGCCTTGTATTACTTTTTTAAGTTTTTATTCAAATTCCAGTTAATATATACTCTAAGATTAGTTTCAGGTGTACAGTATGGTGAATCAACACTTCCATACAACACTTGATACTCATTACAACAAGTGCACTCCTTAATCCCAATCACCTATATGACCCATCCCCCACCCCCACTTCTCTCTGGTAACGATCAGTTTCTCCTCTATAGTTAAGAGCCTGGGGGTGCCTGGGTAGCTCAGTCAGTTGAGCACCTGACTCTTGATTTCAGCTCAGGTTCACGATCCCAGAGTCGTGGAATCAAGCCCCCCATGTTGGGCTCCATGCTGAGTGTGGAGCCTGCTTAAGGTACTCTCTCTCTCCCCCTCTGCCCAACTCTCTGTCTCTCTCTAAAATGAAGAAAAAGTCTATTTCTTGGTTTTCCCTGCTCTTTTTTTCCTTTGGTCATATGGTTTTGTCTTTCTCTGACTTATTTCACTTAGCATAATACTCTAGCTCCTTCCACATTATTGATAATTGCATGATTTTATTCTATTTTATGGCTGAGTAATATTCCATTGTACATATAGAAGACATCTTTTTTTTTCCACTCATGAGTTGCTGGACACTTGGGCTCTTTCTATAATTTAGCTATTGTAGATAAGGCTGCTATAAATATTGGGGTGCATATATCACCTTGAATTAGTATTTTTGTATTATTTGGGTCAACACCTAGTAGTGCAATTGCTGGATCTTGGGGTAACTCTATTTTTAACTATTTGAGGAACCTCCATTCTGTTTTCTACTCTGGCTGCAGCAGTTTGCAATCCCATAAACAGTGCAAGAGGTTTCCCCTTACTCCATATCCTGGCCAACACCTGTTATTTCTTGTGTTGTTGATTTTAGCTATCCTGATAGGTGTGAGGTGATATCTCATTATGTTTTTTGTAATGTTTATTTTTGAGAGACAGAGTGTGAGTTGGGGGGAGGGGAGACAGGGAGACACAGAATCCGAAGGAGCTTCCAGGCTCTAAACTGTTAGAACAGAGCCTGATGCAAGGCTCAAACCCACGAACCGTGAGATCATGACCTGAGACAGATTCGGACACTTAACTGATGGAGACACCCAGGTGCCCCTCTCATTGTGGTTTTGACTTGCATTTTCCTGATGATCAGTGATATTGTACATCTTTTTATGTGTCTATTGACCATCTGGATGTCTTCTTTGGAAAGTGTCTATTCATGTTTTCTTCCCATTTTCTAATTGGATTATTCATTTTTTGTTTACTTTTGTGAGTTCTTTATAGATTTTGGATACTAACCCTTTGCAAGATATGTCATTTGTAAATGTCTTCTCCCATTCTAGCCTTTTAGTTTTATTGATTGTTTTCTTCTCCGTGCAGAAACTTTTTTATCTTGATGAAGCCCCAATAGTTTGTGCTTTTGTTTCCCTTACCTTGTGAAACATATCTAGAAAGAAGTTGCTATTTCCAATGTCAAAGAGGTTATTACCTGTGTTTTCTGCTAGGATTTTTATGGTTTCAGGTCTTACATTTAGATATTTGATATATTTTGAATTTCTTTTGGTATACAGTATGAGAAAGTAGTCCAGTTGAATTCTTTTGCATGTTGCTGTCCAGTTTTTACACACCCTCCCTTTGTTGAAGACACTTTTACCCATTTGATGTCCATTGCTGTTTGGTCAAAGGCTAGCCAACCATCTAGATGTGGGTTCATTTCTGAGTTTTTTATTCTACATGTCTGTTTTTGTGCCAGTACCATACAGTATTGGTCACTACACGTTTGTAATATAACTTAATGTCCAGAATTGTGGTCCTCCCACGTTGCTTTCCTTTTTCAAGGTTACTTTGGCTATTCGGTGTCTTTTCTGGTTCCATACAAATTTTAGGTTTGCTTGTTCTAGTCCTGTGAAAAATGCTGGAGGTTTTTGTGATAGGGATTGCATTGAACATGTATATTGCTTTGGGTTATATGGACATTTTAATATTTGTTCTTCCAATCCATGAGAATGGAATGTTTTTCCATTTCTTTGTGTCTTCTTCAATTTCTTTCATCAGTGTTTTACAGTTCTCCGAGTATAGCTCTTTCACTTCTTTGGTTATGGTTATTCTTAGGCATCGTATTGGTTTTGGTGAAATTGTAAATGGGATTGATTCCAGAATTTCCCTTTCTGCTGCTTCATTATTGATGTATAGTAATGCAAGATTTCTGTATATTGATTTTATATCCGTTGATTGATTTGCTAATATTGAACTACACTTGTAGCCCAGGAATAAATCTCAATTTAATTTACTGTTCGATTCTATTTACTAGATTCTATTTACTAGTTTTGTTTTGTTTCTTGAGAGAGAGAGCACAAGAGGGGAGAGGGACAGAAAGGCAGAGAGAGACAGAGAGAGAGAGAGAGAGAGAGAGACAGAGACAGAGAAAATCTTAAGCAGGCTCCACACTCAGTGTGGAACCCAACATGGGTCTCAGTCCCATGACCCTGGGATCATGACCTGTGCCAAAATCAAGAGTTATACATTCAACTGACTAAGCCACTCAGGCACCCCTATTTGCTAGTGTTTTGTTGAGAAGTTTTGCATCCATGTTCATGTTGGATATTGGTATAAAGTTCACTTTTTTGTAGGAATCTTTATCTGGTTTTGGTATCAGGGTAATGCTGACCTCATGGGATGTATTTGGAAGTATTACTTACTTTCTATTTTTGAAATAGTTTGAGAAATATAGGTACTAACTCTTCTTTGCCCGTGAAGCCATCTAGTCTTGGCATTTATTTTTGTAAGGAGTTTTCTGATTACTGATTCAATTTCTTTCTTGGTTATCAGTCTGCTCAAGTTTTCTATTTCTTCCTGTTCCAGTTTGGTAGTATATATGTTTCTAGGAGTATATCTATTTCTTCCGAGTTGTCCTAATTTGTTGGCATATGGTTTTTCATAATATTCTCTTATAATTATTTGCATACTGTGGTGTTGTTTCTTTCTCCTCTCTTATTTGTGATTTTATTTATTTGGGTCTTTTCTTCTTTTTGATAAGTCTGGCTAGATGGTTAAGAGTTTTATAATTTTTTTTTCAAAGAACCAGCTTCTAGTTTCATTGGTTTCCTATTTTTTTTTTAGATTTAATATCACTTATTTCTGCTCTAATCTTTATTATTTCCCTTCTTCTCCTGGATTTAGGCTTCATTTGTTGTTCTCCTTTATGAGCATGGTTAGGTTGTTGATTTGAGATTTTTCTTGCTTCTTGAGGTAGGCTTGTATTGCTAGCTACTACCCTCTTAGGACCACTTTTTTCTATGCCAGAGGTTTTGGTCATTCTGTTTTCATTTCATTTGTTTTCATGAATTTTTAAATTTGTCTTTGATTTTCTGGTTGACCCATTCATTGTTTAGTAGCCTGTTGTTTGGGGCGCCTGGGTGGCTCAGTTGGTTAAGCGTCGGACTTCGGCTCAGGTCATGATCTCGCGGTCCGTGGGTTCAATCCCCGCGTCGGGCTCTGTGCTGACAGCTCAGAGCCTGGAGCCTGTTTCAGATTCTGTGTCTCCCTCTTTCTCTGACCCTCCCCTGTTCATGCTCTCTCTCTCTCTGTCTCAAAAATAAATAAACCTTAAAAAAATTTAGTAACCTGTTGTTTTATCTCCATGTATTTGTGGTCTTTCCATATATTTTGCATGGTTCACTTCTAGTTTCATAGCATTGTGGTCAGAAAAGGTGCATAATAGAGGGGTGAGGAAGATGGCAGCATAGGAGGGTGCTGGGCTCACCTCGTCCTGCTGATCACTTAGAGTCCACCCACACCTGCCTAAATAACCCAGAAAACCATGAGAAACTAGCAGAACGGACTCTCTGGAGCCAAGCGTAGACAAAAGGCCCATGGAAGAGGGTAGAATGGATGGAGAGGCTCTGTGAGCTACACGGACTGGTGGGAGGGAGTCAGGACGGTGGAGGGGCAGCCTGCCTGGCAAGGGAGAACCCCTGAAGTCTGGCTTGCAAAAACGGAGGGGCTGGACTCTGAGTTCTGACAGCCAGTGGGACTTAACATCTGGAATGTTATAAGTCAACAGCTCTGCTTGGAGAGTGAGAGGGTGAGAGGACACCGGGAGGGAAAGTTGTTGAGCCCCAGAAGACAGACCTCAGCTCAGTGGGGAAAAAAGGCCTTGGCAAGTGCCATCTGCCTCTCCCATCCCCCAGCCGTAATCCCAAAGGGAACCAGTTCCTATCACCAAACTTGCTTTCACCACGCAAACACCCAATGCTGTGCTTCTGTGGATCCATCCCTCTGACAGGTATGCCTCCCTCTCGGTGCTGCAGGGCCCCTCCCACAGGGGACGACTGATGGCAAAGCAAGCTAAGCTTGCCCCTCCTGCCCCTGTACACTTTGCAGATCCACCATGGCTAATACACCACATCCCATCAAAGCAGCACCACAAGCCTGGCAGTGTGCAAGTAGCCCAGACAGGGGCCACACCACTCCACACTGAATTCTGCCCCTGGGAGAGGGGAAGATAAGATACACACCAGTCTAACTGTGGCCCCAATGGTGGGCTGGGGACAGACATAGAGTATGACTGCAGCCCTGCCCACCAACACGTTACTCCAGACAGCACAAGGGAAGTGCCCTGCAGTTTGGCGCCACTCCAAGGACTACCCAAAATGACGAAATGGAAGAACCCTCCTCAAGGAAACTCCAGGAAGTAGTAACAGTTAACGAATTGATCAAAAACGATTTTAGCAATATAACGGAACAAGAATTTAGAATAATAGTCATAAAATTAATCGCTGGACTTGAAAAAAGTACAGAGGACAGCAGAGAATCTATTGCTACAGAGATCAAGGGACTAAGAAATAGTCATGAGAAACTAAAAAATGCTATAAATAAGGTGCAAAATAAAATGGAGGCAACCACAGCTTGGATTGAAGAGGCAGAGGAGAGAATAGGTGAATTAGAAGATAAAATTATGGAGAAAGAGGAAGCTGAGAAAAAGAGAAATCCAGGAGAATTAGGGGAGAATTAGAGAACTAAGTGATGCAATCAAATGGAACAATATCCGTATACTAGGAATTCAAGAAGAGGAAGAGAGAGAAAGGCGCTGAAGGTGTACTTGAACAAATCATAGTTGAGAACTTCCCTGATCTGGGGAAAGAAAAAGGCATTGAAATCCAAGAGGCACAGAGAACTCCCTTCAGATGTAACTTGATTGATCTTCTACACGACATATCATATTGAAACTGGCAAAATACAAGGATAAAGAGAAAATTCTGAAAGCAGCTTGGGATAAACATGCTCTAACCTTTAAAGGGAGACCCATAAAACTAGTGGCAGACCTATCTACTGAAACTTGGCAGGCCAGAAAGGAATGGCAGGAAATCTTCAATCTGATGAACAGAAAAAATATGCAGGCGAGAATCCTTTATCCAGCAAGTCTGTCATTCAGAATAGAAGGAGAGATAAAGGTCTTCCCAAACAAACAAAAACTGAACGAATTCATCACCACTAAACCAGCCCTACAAGAGATCCTAAGGGGGACTCTGTAAGTGAAATGTTGCAAGGACCACAAAGTACCAGAGACATCACTACAAGCATGAAACCTACAGACATCACAAGGACTCTAAACCCATGTCTTTAAATCCTAACCCTAAATGTAAATGGACTAAATACTCCAACCGAAACACATAGGGTATCAGAATGGAAAAAAACAAAACAAGGCCCATGTATTTGCTGTCTACAAGAGACTCATTTTAGACCTGAGGACACCTTCAGATTGAAAGTGAGGGGATATAGACTATCTATCATGCTACTGGAAGTCAAAAGAAAGCTAGAGTAGCCTTACTTATATCAGACAAACTAGACTTAAAGGCTGTAATGAGATGAAGAAGGGCATTATATAATATTTACAGGGTCTATCCATTAGGAATAGCTAACAATTATAAATGTCTATGTGCCGAATACGGGAGCCCCCAAATATATAAAACAACCACACACATAAGCAAACTTATTGATAAGACTGTGGTAATTGCAGGGGACTTTAATACTCCACTTACAACAATGGATAGATCGTCTAGACACAGGATCAATAAAGAAACAAGGGCCCTGAATGATACATTAGATCACATGGACTTGACAGATATATTTAGAACTCTGCATCCCAAAACAGCAGAATACACTTTCTTCTGTAGTGCACATGGAACATTCTCCAAGATAGATCACATCCTGGGTCACAAAACAGCCCTTCATAAGTATACAAGAATTGAGATCATACCATGCACACTTTCAGACCACAATGCTATGAAACTTGAAATCAACCACAGGAAAAAGTGTGGAAAACCTCCAAAGCATGGAGGTTAAAGAATACCCTACTAAAGAATGAATGTGTCAACCAGACAATTAGAGAAGAAATTAAAAAATATATGGAAAAAAATTAAGTTGAAAATACAACATTCCAAACACTTTGGGATGCAGCAAAGGCAGTTCAGAGAGGAAAATACATGGAGATCCAGGCCTATCTCAAGAAACAAAAATCCCAAATATAAAATCTAACAGCACACCTAAAGGAAATAGAAGAACTCCAAAGACACCCCAAACTCAGCCAAAGAAGAGAAATAATAAGGATCAGAGCAGAAATAAACAGTATAGAATCTAAAAAAAAAAAAAAAAAAACAAAAAAAAACTGTAGAGCAGATCAATGACACCACGAGTTGGTTTTCTGGAAAAATA
Organism: Panthera tigris; assembly: GCF_018350195.1. Classification (NCBI taxonomy): domain Eukaryota; kingdom Metazoa; phylum Chordata; class Mammalia; order Carnivora; family Felidae; genus Panthera; species Panthera tigris. The sequence continues at coordinate 61,188,489 of NC_056677.1, read as the reverse complement.
AGCAAAATTCATAAACCTCTAGCCAGGCTTCTCAAAAAGAAAAGGGAGATGACCCAAATAGATAAAATCATGAAGGAAAATGGAATTATTACAACCAAACCCTCAGAAATACAAGCAATTATCCGGGAATACTATGAAAAATTATGTGCCAACAAAATGGACAACGTAGAAGAAATGGACAAATTCCAAAGCACCCACACACTTCCAAAACTCAAACAGGAAGAAATAGAAAACTTGAACACACCCATAACCAGAGAAAATTGAATCAGTTATCAAAAATCTCCTAACAAATAAGAGTCCAGGACCAGATGGCTTCCCTGGGGAAATCTACCAGACATTTAAAGCAGAGATAATACATATCCTTCTCAATCTATTCCCACAAATAGAAAGGGAAGGAAATCTTCCAGGGTCATTGTATGAAGCCAGCATTCCTTTGATTCCCAAACCAGACAGAGACCCAGTAAAAAAAAAAGAACTACAGGCCAATATCCCTGATGAATATGGATGCAAAAATTCTCAACAAGATACTAGCAAATCGAATTCAACAGCATATAAAAAGAATTATTCACCATGATCAAGTGGGATTCATTCCTGGGATGCAGGGCTGGTTCAACATTTGCAAATCAATCAATGTGATACATCACATTAATGAAAGGAAAGATAAGAACCATAAGATCCTGCCAATGGAGGCAGAAAAATCATTTGACAAAATTCAGCATCCTTTCTTAATAAAAACCCTCGAGAAAGTCGGGATAGAAGGATCATACTTAAACATCATCAAAGCCATTTATGAAAAGCCCACAGCTAACATCATCCTAAATGGAGAAAAACTGAGAGTTTTCTCCCTGAGATCAGGAACATGACAGCGATGTCCACTGTTACTGCTGTTGTTTAACATAGTGTTGGAAGTGCTAGCATCAGCAATCAGACAACAAAAGGAAATCAAAGGCATCAAAATTGGCAAAGATGAAGTCAAGCTTTCACTTTTTGCAGATGACATGATACTCTACATGGGAAACCCAATAGACTCCACCAGAAGTCTGCTAGAACTGATACATGAATTCAGCAAAGTCGCAGGATACAAAATCAACGTACAGAAATCAGTTGCATTCTTATACACCAATAATGAAGCAACAGAAAGACAAATAAAGAAACTTATCCCATCCACAATTGCACCAAGAAGCATAAAATACCTAGGAATAAACCTAAGCCAAGATTTAAAAAATCTGTATGCTGAAAACTATAGAAAGCTTATGAAGGAAATTGAAGAAGATATAAAGAAATGGAAAAACATTGTGTGCTCATGGATTGGAAGAATACATATTGTTAAAATGTCAATACTACCCAAAGCTACCTACACATTCAATGCAATCCCAATCAAAATTTCACCAGCATTCTTCTCGAAGCTAGAACGAGCAATCCTAAAATTTGTATGGAACCACAAAAGACCCCGAATAGCCAAAGTAATATTGAAGAAGACTAAAGCGGGAGGCATCACAATCCCAGATTTTAGCCTCTACTACAAAGCTGAAATCATCAAGACAGCATGGTGCTGGCACAAAAACAGGCACATAGACCATTGGAATAGAATAGAAATCCAGCATTAGACCCACAAAAGTATGGCCAACTAATAATCTTTGACAAAGCAAGAAAGAATATCCAATGGAAAAAAGACAGTCTCATTAACAAAATGGTGCTGGGAGAACTGGACAGCAATATCCAGAAGGATGAAACTAGACCACTTTCTTACACCATTCACAAAAATAAACTCAAATTGGATAAAGGACCTGAATGTGAAACAGGAAACATTAAAAACCCTAGAGGAGAAAGCAGGAAAATACCTCTCTGACCTCAGCCACAGCAATTTCTTACTTGGCACATCTCCAAAGGGAAGGGAATTGAAATATTGGGACCTCATGAGGATAAAAATTTCTGCACTGCAAAGGAAACAATCAACAAAACTAAAGGCAACCAACAGAATGGGAAAAGATATTTGCAAATGACATATCGGATAAAGGGCTAGTATCCAAAATCTATAAAGAGCTCACCAAACTCCACAGCCAAAAAACAAATAATCCAGTGAAGAAGTGGGCATAAAACATGAATAGACCCTTCTGTAAAGCAGACATCCAGATGGCCAACAGGCGCATGAAAAGATGCTCAACGTTGCTCCTCATAAGGGAAATACCAATCAAAACCATACTCAGATACCACCTCACGCCACTCAGAGTGGCTCAAATGAATAAATCAGGAGACTATAGATGCTGGAGAGGATGTGGAGAAACGGGAACCCTCTTGCACTGTTGGTGGGAATGCAAACTGGTGCAGCCACTCTGGAAAACAGTGTGGAGGTTCCTCAAAGAATTAAAAATAGATCTACCCTATGACTCAGCAATAGCACTACTTGGAATTTACCCAAGGTATACAGGAGTGGTGATGCATAGGGGCACTTGTACCCCAATGTTTATAGCAGCACTTTCAACAATAGCCAAATTATGGAAGGAGCCTAAATGTCCATCAACTGATGAATGGATAAAGAACTTATGGTTTATATACACAATGGAGTACTACGTGGCAATGAGAAAGAATGAAATATGGCCTTTGTAGCAACGTGGATGGAACTGGAGAGTGTTATGCTAAGTGAAATAAGCCATACAGAGAAAGACAGATACCATATGTTTTCACTCTTATGTGGATCCTGAGAAACTTAACAGAAACCCATGGGGGAGGGGAAGGAAAAAAATGAGGTTAGAGTGGGAGAGAGCCAAAGCATAAGAGACTCTTAGAAACTGAGAACAAACTGAGGGTTGATGAGGGGGTGGGAGGGAGGGAAGGGTAGGTGATGGGCATTGAAGAGGGCATCTTTTGGGATGAGCACTGGGTGTTGTATGGAAACCAATTTGGCAATAAATTTCATATATTAAATAAAATTTAAAAAAAAAGAAATTGTGGTTTATGTACACAATGGAATAGTACATGGCAATGAGAAAGAATGAAACATCGCCCTTTGTAGCAACGTGGATGGGACTGGAGAGTGTTATGCTAAGTGAAATAAGCCATACAGAGAATGACAGATACTATATGTTTTCACTCGTATGTGGATCCTGAGAAACTTAACAGAAGACCATGGGGGAGGGGAAGGAAAAAAAAAGGTTAGAGAGGGAGGGAACCAAAACATGAGTCTCTTAAAAACTGAGAACAGACTGAAGGTTGATGGGGGGTGGGAGGGAGGGGAGTGTGGGTGATGGGTATTGAGGATGACACTGGTTGGGATGAACACTGGGTGTTGTATGGAAACCAATTTGAGAATAAATGTCATATTTTAAAAAAAAGGTGTTTTATATAATTTCAATATTTGTATTTGTTGAGGTCTTATTTGTGATCCCATGTAATCTACATTGGAGAATATCCCATTAACCTGTAAAAAATGTGTATTCTGCTGTTTTAAAATGGAATGTTGTTAATATTTCTTTTAAGTCCATCTGGTCCAGTGTGTCATTCAAAGCCATTGTTGCACTGTTTATTTTATGTAGGCGGGGAGGAGGCTTCTACTTGCCTGTGATGATCGTTCCCCAGGACCATGAAGACTGAGTCCCCAACATCTTGGAGATGTAGTGGTCTTTGTTGACTGGATTGGATTTCTTGCCCTTGCCTCTCTTGGGGACCTCGTTCTACATTTCCTTCACATTCCATGTTGCAGTGCCTGTCATTGGGCTTCACATGGCCCAGGAGTTTCTTGTTGTTGTACCAATTGATGAGTCCTTGAGTGTTGTTCTTCATCTACTGCATGTGCCCTGAATGTTAAATTCTTCCTCCTCCCCCTTCTGCAGTTCCTCCAGGGTCATGTGACTCTTGGGTTTTTTGTGGAGGCTCATGTTGGAAGAGGCTGCACTCCCAAATCAGTGCCTTCTCCTCCGTGTTGCTTCTGCCCTCACCTTCATTATTTCTTGTTTCAGTCTTGGTTTAGAATCTAGTTTTTCTGATATAAGTATTGCTTTCTACTTCAGCTTTCTTTTGATGTCCATTTGCATGATAAATGTTTCTCCATCCCCTCATTTTCAATCTGCAGGTGGTTTTAAGTCTAAAAATAGTGTCTTATAAGCAACATATAGATAGGTCTTGTTTTTTATCCACTCTGACAGCATATGTCTTTTGATTAGAGCATTCAAAGTAATTATTGATAGATATGTTTTTATTACTATTTCATTACTTGTTTTGTCATTGTTTCTGGAGATTTTCTCTGATCCTTACTTGTCTGTGTCACTTTTGGTCTCTCCTTTGCCCTCAAATAGTCCCCTTTAATATCTCTTGCAGGATGGTTTAGTGGTCATGAGGTCCTTTAGTTTTTGTTTGTCTGGGAAACTCTATCATCTCTTTCTATTCTGATTGGTAGTCTTGCTGGAAAGAGTATGCTTGGCTGCATATTTTTCCCATTTTGCAGTTTGAATATATCATACCACTCCCTTTTGGCTTGCAAGGTGTTGTTGAAAAATCTCCAGGTATCTTTATGGGTCTTATTTTTGAAGTTGAGGACACTTCTTCTTGCTACTTTTAAGATGTTTTCTTTATCACTATATTTTGCAAATTTAATTACAATATATCTTGATGTTGGCCTACTTTTGTTGATTTTAATGGGAATTCTCTGCACCTCCTTGATCTGGATATGTTTCCTTCCCAAGATTAGGAAAGTTTTCAACTATTATTTCCTCAAATAAATTTTCTGCCCACTTTTCTCTTTCTTCTTCTGGGTCTCCTATAATAAGAATTTTATTACATTTGATGGAGTCACTGAGTTTCCTAAATCTATTCTCATGTCGCATAACTATTTTTCTCTTTTGTTCAGCTTCATTATTTTCCATTACTTGGTCTTCTTGTCAATAACTTGTTCTTCTGCTTCTTCCAGCCTGTTGTTCATTACATCAAGCTTGTTTCCAATATTGTTTATTACATTCTTCATTTCTGATTGATTCTTTTTTAACTCTTTTATCTCCATGGTAAGGGTCTCACTGATGTCTTCTATTGTTGTCTGAAGCCCTGTAAGTATCCTTATGATTGTTGCTTTAAATTCTCCATCAGGCATGTTACTTATATCTGTTTCACTTACATCTCTGGCCATGGCCTTATCTTGTTCTTTCATTTGGGATAAATTCCTCTGTGTTGGCATTTTGTCTAAATCCCTGCCTTCTTCTCTGTGTTACAAAAACTAGTTATATCTCCTGCCCCTGAAAGTAATGGCCCTATGAAGAAGAGGTAATATAGTTTCCAGGGCCTGGTGCTTCAGGGAGTATCTGTGGTGTGTGCTGTTTGCACTCTGCTGTTATGCTTTCTCTGCTCTATCCTTCAGGACAGTGGTCTGAAGAGGTTTTCCTTGCTTTCTGTGTTCAGTGTTTGGTCCCTGACCTGAATGTGAGAAATTTTAATGAGATGCGCTCTGATATGCTTCTGAAATGAGACCTGACACCACTTCTGTGAGAACTGTGGTCCTGCATACCTCTATGGTTGGGAGATTTGGGTTTTGTGGTGTGATTTGGGTTTTGTGCTATCTTATGGGGGAGGCATCTGTCACACTGGGACTGACGGAAGCTTTACTAAGATGGGCAGTCCAGGCAGAGTGCAGGGAGCAGAGGCTTTGATGTAAGCAAGTTAGGCAGCCAATGTTGGTGCTGTGCTGATTCCCATTGGTGTCTCTGTGTTTTGCTGAAGAATGGGGTAGGGAAATGGTGCTGGTCAACTCCTTTATCCCCAGAGAGATGTATCCATGAATGCTACCTCTCAAGGATGCCTTCAAAGAAGAGCGAATAACCTTCCCCTGTGTGTCCCAGTCATTCTTGACATCTCTGTTTCCACGCTATCTGCCTTTTCTCCAAGAGTGGCACAGTATCCTCTTCATTCTATTACAGCTAAGCCTGCTGACCTATAAAACATCAGGTTTTGGGGCACCTTGGTTGGTCAGTTGGTTAAGTGTCTGACTTTGGCTCAGGTCATGATCTCCTGGTTCATGAGTTTGAGCCCCACTTTGGGATCTATGCTGACAGCTCGGAGTCCGGACCCTACTTCAGATTCTGTGTCTCCCTCTCTTTCTGCCCCTGCTTGCACTCTATCTCTCTCTCTCAAAATAAATATATAAACATTTTTAAATTAAAAAAAAATAAATAAAACTCCAGACTTTAAGCCCTGCTGGTTGCAAGAACTCACAAAATTCAGCCCCTCTTTTTCCAACACAATGGCTTTCATGGAAATCTTCTCCTTGTGCATTCCCCTAGGTTCTCCTCACTTTCTCTCTCTCTCTCTCTCGCTCTCGCTCTCGCTCTCGCTCTCGCTCTCTCTCTCTTCTCTGAAGCCAGAGTTCCCTCCCTGCTGCAGCATCTGGAGTCCATTTCTCCTCTACATCACTTATTCATACTCCCTACCTTCTTCAACATGGCCTTTTCTATCCCTTTAGTTGTGTAGTTCTTTCAGTCTTCAGGTCAATTTCTGGGGAATTTAGGATTATTTTATAGTTACCTAGTTTTGTTCATGAGATGAGACAAGCCTAAGGTCCTCCTACTCCACTGCCATCTTCCTCTGTCCTCCAGCTTTTGTATCCATTTTTAATTTAAAATCTATTTTTCTGATATTAGTATAGCTAACCTAGCTCTTTTTTGGTTGTTATTTACATTGATATCTTTGAAAAATTCTTCCAAACTGGCTGTACCATTTTGCATTCCCACCAGCAATGATCGAGATTTCCTGTTTTTCCACATCCTTCTTTGCATTTGGGATTGTCAGTATTTTAGTTTTCTCATTCTAATATATGTGTAGTGATGGCTTATTGTTTTACTTCATTCTTGGTTTTTGTTTATTTTTTATTCTTATTTTTAATTGATTTTTCCTGCTGTACTCATTTTAATTTCCTGTAATTTCATTTTCTGTATTTTTAAAGTTTTTTAATACTGTATATTACAATTGACATGTTAACTTTATACTAATTAAGTTCAAATAATTAATTTTAATCAATGCCAACTATGTATAATACTATATAAAAGTCTACTCCTTTTCAGCTCCATTTCCCTCTTTATGTTGGTAACTTTCCCAAATTACATCTTCATAAACTGTACGACTCTTAACATAGATTTCTCATTATTATCTTATGGATTTATCTTTTAAATTCTATACTAAATAAAAGAAGTATAAACCAAAAATTCAATACTAATGACTTTTTTTTTGCTAGTTCAGATGGAGAATTTATAGAAGTTGATTTTAACACAAGTCAGTGAAGTATACAGAGGAATTTATTTACTTGCCATTTAATGAAGCTATAAATCAATTTATTTTTTTAATTTTTTAAAATATTTTTTCCAATATATGAAATTTATTGTCAAATTAGTTTCCATACAACACCCAGTGCTCATCCCAAAAGGTGTCCTCCTCAATACCCATCACACACCCTCCCCTCCCTCCCACCCCCCATCAACCCTCAGTTTGTTCTCAGTTTTTAAGAGTCTCTTAGGCTTTGGCTCTCTCCCACTCTGACCTTTTTTTTTTTTTCTTCCCCTCCCCCATGGGTTTCTGTTAAGTTTCTCAGGACCCACATAAGTGTGAAAACATATGATATCTGTCTTTCTCTGAATGGCTTATTTCACTTAGCATAACACTCTCCAGTTCCATCCACGTTGCTACAAAGGGCCATATTTCATTCTTTCTCATTGCCGCATAGTACTCCATTGTGTATATAAACCACAGTTTCTTTATCCATTCATCAGTTGACGGACATTTAGGCTCTTTTCATAATTTGGCTATTGTTGAGAGTGCTGCTATAAACATTGGGGTACAAGTGCCCCTATGCATCAGTACTCCTGTATCCCTGGGGTAAATTCCTAGCAGTGCTATTGCTGGGTCATAGGATAGGTCTATTTTTAATTCTTTGAGGAACCTCCACACTGTTTTCCAGAGTGGCTGCACCAATTTGCATTCCCACCAACAGTGCAAGAGGGTTGCCGTTTCTCCACATCCTCTCCAGCATCTATAGTCTCCTGATTTGTTCATTTTGGCCACTCTGACTAGCGTGAGGTGATATCTGAGTGTGGTTTTGATTTGTATTTCCCTGATGAGGAGCGACGTTGAGCATCTTTTCATGTGCCTGTTGGCCATCCGGATGTCTTCTCTAGAGAAGTGTCTATTCATGTTTTCTGCCCATTTCTTCACTGGCTTATTTGTTTTTCAGCTGCGGAGTTTGGTGAGCTCTTTATAGATTTTGGATACTAGCCCTTTGTCCAATATGTCATTTGCAAATATCTTTTCCCATTCCTTTGGTTGCCTTTTACTTTTGTTGGTTGTTTCCTTTGCTGTGCAGAAGCTTTTTATCTTCATAAGGTCCCAGGAGTTCATTTTTGCTTTTAATTTCCTTGCCTTTGGGGATGTGTAAAGGAAGAAATTGCTACAGCTGAGGTCAGAGAGGTCTTTTCCTGCTTTCTCCTCTAGGGTTTTGATGGTTTCCTGTCTCACATTCAGGTCCTTTATCCATTTTGAGTTTATTTTTGTGAATGGTGTCAGAAAGTGGTCTAGTTTCAACTTTCTGCATGTTGCTGTCCAGTTCTCCCAGCACAATTTGTTAAAGAGACTGTCTTTTTTCCATTGGATGTTCTTGCCTGCTTTGTCAAAGATTAGTTGGCCATACGTTTGTGGGTCTAGTTCTGGGGTTTCTATTCTATTCCATTGGTCTATGTGTCTGTTTTTGTGTCAATACCATGCTGTGTTGATGATGACAGCTTTGTAGTAGAGGCTAAAATCTGGGATTGTGATGCCTCCTGCTTTGGTCTTCTTCAAAATTACTTTGGCTATTCGGGGCCTTTTGTGGTTCCATATGAATTTTAGGATTGCTTGTTCTAGCTTCGAGAAGAATGCTGGTGCAATTTTGATTGGGATTGCAGTGAATGTGTAGATAGCTTTGGGTAGTATTGACATTTGACAATGTTTATTCTTCCAATCCATGAGCACAGAATGTGTTTCCATTTCTTTATATCTTCTTCAATTTCCTTCATAAGCTTTCTATAGTTTTCAGCATACAGATCTTTTACATCTTTGGTTAGATTTATTCCTAGGTATTTTATGCTTCTTGGTGCAATTGTGGATGGGATCAGTTTCTTTATTTGTCTTTCTGTTGCTTCATTGTTAGTGTATAAGAATGAAACTGTTTCTGTACATGGATTTTGTATCCTGCAACTTTGTTAATTCATGTATCAGTTCTAGCAGACTTTTGATGGAGTCTATCGGATTTTCCATGTATAATGTCATGTCATCTGCAAAAAGTGAAAGCTTGACTTCATCTTTGCCAATTTTGATGCCTTTGATTTCCTTTTGCTGTGTGATTGCTGACGCTAGAACTTCCAACACTATGTTAAACAACAGCAGTGAGAGTGGACATCCCTGTTGTATTCCTGAACTCAGGGAAAAAGCTCTCAGTTTTTCCCCGTTGAGGATGATGTTAGCTGTGGGCTTTTCAGAAATGGCTTTTATGATGTTTAAGTATGTTCCTTCTATCCTGACTTTCTCGAGGGTTTTTATTAAGAAAGGGTGCTGAATTTTTTCAAATGCCTATTCTGCATCGATTGACAGGATCATATGGTTCTTATCTTTTCTTGTATTAATGTGATATATCACGTTGATTGATTTGCGAATGTTGAACCAGCCCTGCATCGCAGGAATGAATCCCACTTGATATGGTGAATTATTCTTTTTATATGCTGTTGAATTCGATTTGCTAGTATCTTGTTGAGAATTTTTGCATCCTTATTCATCAGGGATATTGGCCAGTAGTTCTCTTTTTTTACTGGGTCTCTGTCTGGTTTAGGAATCAAAGTAATACTGGCTTCATAGAATGAGTCTGGAAGTTTTCCTTCCCTTTCTATTTCTTGGAATAGCTTGAGAAGGATAGGTATTGTCTCTGCTTTAAACGACTGGTAGAACTCCCCTGGGAAGCCATCTGGTCCTGGACTCTTATTTGTTGGGAGATTTTTGATAACCGATTCAATTTCTTTGCTGGTTATGGGTCTGTTCAAGCTTTCTATTTCTCCTGATTGAGTTTTGGAAGCGTGTGGGTGTTTACGAATTTGTCAATTTCTTCCAGGTTGTCCAGTTTTTTGGCATATAATTTTTCATAGTATTCCCTGATAATTGCTTGTATCTCTGAGGGATTGGTTGCAATAATGCCATTGTCATTCATGATTTTATCTATTTGGGTCATCTCCCTTTTCTTTTTGAGAAGCCTGGCTAGAGGTTTATCCATTTGGTTTATTTTTTCAAAAAACCAACTCTTGGTTTCGTTGATCTGCTCTACAGTTTTTTTAGATTCTATATTGTTTATTTCTCCTCTGATCTTCATTATTTCTCTTCTTCTGCTGGATTTAGGCTGTCTTTGCTGTTCTGCTTCTATTTCCTTTAGGTGTGCTGTTAGATTTTGTATTTTGGATTTTTCTTGTTTCTTGAGATAGGCCTGGATTGCAATGTATTTTCCTCTCAGGACTGCCTTCGCTGCATCCCAAAGCGTTTGGATTGTTGTATTTTCATTTTCGTTTGTTTCCATATATTTTTTAATTTCTTCTCTAATTGCCTGGTTGACCCACTCATTCTTTAGTAGGGTGTTCTTTAACCTCCTTGCTTTTGGAGGTTTTCCAGACTTTTTCCTGTGGTTGATTTCAAGCTTCATAGCATTGTGGTCTGAAAGTGTGCATGGTATGATCTCAATTCTTGTAAACTTATGAAGGGCTGTTTTGTGACCCAGTATATGATCTATCTTGGAGAATGTTCCATGTGCACTCGAGAAGAAAGTATATTCTGCTTCTTTGGGATGCAGAGTTCTAAATATATCTGTCAAGTCCATCTGATCCAATGTATCATTCAGGGCCCTTGTTTCTTTATTGATCTTGTGTCTAGATGATCTATCCATTGTTGTAAGTGTAGTATTAAAGTCCCCTGCAATTACCACAGTCTTATCAATAAGTTTGCTTATGTTTGTGATTGTTTTATATATTTGGGGGCTCCCGTATTCGGCACATAGACATTTTTAATTGTTAGCTCTTCCTGGTGGATAGACCCTGTAATTATTATATAATGCCCTTCTTCATCTCTTATTACAGCCTTTAACTTAAAGTCTAGTTTGTCTGATATAAGTATGTGTACTCCAACTTTCTTTTGACTTCCAGTGGCATGATAGATAGTTCTCCATCTCCTAACTTTCAGTGTGACGGTATCCTTCAGGTCTAAAATGATTCTGTTATAGACAGCAAATAGATGGGTCTTTTTTTTTTTTTATCTATTCTGATACCCTATGTCTTTATGTTGGATCACAGTGTTATTATATAAAGATATGAGTTTAGAGTCATTGTGATGTCCGTAGGTTTCATGCTTGTAGCGATGTCTCTGGTACTTTGTCTCACAGGATCCCCCTTAGGATCTCTTATAGGGCTGGTTAATAGTGATGAATTCCTTCAGTTTTTGTTTGTTTGGGAAGACCTTTATCTCTCCTTCTATTCTAAATGGCAGACTTGCTGGATAAAGGATTCTCAGCTGCATATTTTTCCTGTTCATCACATTGAAGATCTCCTGCCATTCCTTTCTAGCCTGCCAAGTTTCAGAAGAGAGATCAGTCAAGAGTCTTATAGGTCTCCCTTTATATGTTAGAGCACGTTTATCCCTCGCTGCTTTCAGAATTTTCTCTTTATCCTTGTATTTTGCCAGTTTCACTATGATATGTCGTGCAGAAGATCGATTCAAGTTACGTCTGAAGGGAGTTCTCTGTGCCTCTTGGATTTCAATGCCTTTTTCCTTCCCCCAATCAGGGAAGTTCTCAGCCATGATTTCTTCAAGTACACCTTCAGCACCTTTCCCTCTCTCTTCCTCCTCTGGAATACCAATCATGCGTAGATTATTTCTCTTTAGTGCATCACTTAGTTCTCTAATTTTCCCCTCATACTCCTGGATTTTTTTATCTCTCTTTTCTCAGCTTCTTCTTTTTCCATAATTTTATCTTCTAGTTCCCCTATTCTCTCCTCTGCCTCTTCAATCCTAGCCGTGGTCGTTTCCATTTTATTTTGCAGCTCGTTTATCATGTTTCTTAAGTCCTCCTGACTATTCCTTAATCCCTTGATCTCTGTAGCAATAGATTCTCTGCTGTCCTCTATACTGTTTTCAATCCCAGCGATTAATTTTATGACTACTATTCTGAATTCACTTTCTGTTATATTGTTTAAATTCTTTTTGATCAGTTCGTTAGCTGTTGTTATTTTCTGGAGATTCTTTTGAGGGGAATTCTTCTGTTTGGTCATCTTGGATGGTTCCTGGAGTGGTGCGGAACTGCAGGGCGCTTCCCCTGAGCTGTCTTGAATAATTCGCGTTGGTGGGTGGGGCCGCAGTCAGACCTTTTGTCTGCTCCCAGCCCAGCGCTGGGGCCACAGTCAGACTGGTGTGTGCCTTCTCTTTCCCTCTCCTATGGGCGGGATTCACTGTGGGGTGGCGTGGCCCGACTGGGCTACTCGCACACTGCCAGTTTTGATTTGTGGTGCTGGGGATCTGGCGTATTAGCTGGGGTGGATCGGCAAGGTGCACAGGGGCAGGAGGGGCAGTCTCAGCTCGCTTCTCCTTCAGTGATCCGCCTCAGGAGGGGCCCTTCGGGAGGGAGTCAGACCCGCTGCTGGAGGTGTGGATCCGCAGAAGCACAGTGTTGGGTGTTTGCGAGGTGCCAGCAAGTTCCCTGGCAGGAACTGGTTCCCTTTGGGATTTTGGCTTGGGGATGGGTGAGGGAGATGGCGCTGGCGAGCGCCTTTTTTCCCTGCCAAACTGAGCTCTGTCATCCTGGGGCTCAGCAACTCTCCCTCCGGTTTTCCTCCAGCCTTCCCGCTCTCCGAACAGATTTTTTAACTTATAACCTTCCAGATGTTAAGTCCTGCTCGCTGTCCGAACACACTCCGTCTGGCCCCTCTGCTTTTGCAAGCCACACTCGGGGTCTCTCCTTGGCCGGTGGGCCGCCCCTCCGCCCCGGCTCCCTCCCGCCAATCTGTGTGGCCGCACCGCCTCTCCACCCTTCCTACCCTCTTCCATTGGCCTCTCATCTGTGCTTGGCTCTGGAGACTCTGTTCTACTAGTCTTGTGGCGGTTTTCTGGGTTATTTAGGCTGGTGTAGGTGGAATCTAAGTGATCAGCAGGACGCAGTGAATCCAGCGTCCTCCTACACTGCCATCTTCCCCCTACTAATGACTTTTATATTTACCTATGTAGTCACCTTTACCAATATTCTTGATTTCTTTTAATGGCTTGAATTATAGTTAGTGTCTTTTAATTTCTTCCTGGAGAGCCCGCTGTCATTTCTTGAAGGATAGTTCTACCAGTGGTGAACTCCCTCATTTTTTGTTTATCTATGAATATTATTTTATCCTTCATTTTTTGCCCCCGGACGACAGAGCTCAGTTTGGTGGGGAACAAAGACGCTCGCCAGCCCCATCTCCCCTGCCCATCCCACAGCCAAAATCCCAAAGAGAACCAGTTCCTGCCAGGGAACTTGCTCGCTCCGCACAAACACCCAACTCTGTGCTTCTGCGGAGCCAAACCTCCGGCAGCGGATCTGACTCCCTCGCTGCCACAGGGCCCCTCCTGAAGTGGATCACCTAAGGAGAAGTGAGCTAAGCCTGCCCCTGCTGCCCCCATGCACCTTGCCTACCCACCCCAGCTAATATGCCAGATCCCCAGCACCACAAGCCTGGCAGTGTGCAAGTAGCCCAGACAGGCCACGCCAACCCACAGGGAATCCCGCCCCTAGGAAAGGGGAGGAGAAGGAACACACCAGTCTGACTGTGGCCCCAGCGGTGGGCTGGGGGCAGACATCAGGTCGGACTGCGGCCCCGCCCACCAACTCCAGTTATACACCACAGCACAGGGGAAGTGCCCTGCAGGTCCTCACCACTCCAGGGACTATCCAAAATGACCAAACGGAAGAATTCCCCTCAGAAGAATCTCCGGGAAATAACAACAGCTAATGAACTGATCAAAAAGGATTTAAATAATATAACAGAAAGTGAATTTAGAATAATAGTCATAAAATTAATCGCTGGGCTTGAAAACAGTATAGAGGACAGTAGAGAATCTCTTGCCACAGAGATCAAGGGACTAAGGAACAGTCACGAGGAGCTGAAAAGCGCTTTAAACGAAATGCAAAACAAAATGGAAACGAGGACGGCTCGGATTGAAGAGGCAGAGGAGAGAATAGGTGAACTAGAAGATAAAGTTATGGAAAAAGAGGAAGCTGAGAGAAAGAGAGATAAAAAAATCCAGGAGTATGAGGGAAAAATTAGAGAACTAAGTGATACACTAAAAAGAAATAATATACACATGATTGGCATCCCAGAGGAGGAAGAGAGAGGGAAATGTGCTGAAGGGGTACTTGAAGAAATAATAGCTGAGAACTTCCCTGAACTGGGGAAGGAAAAAGGCATTGAAATCCAAAAGGCACAGAGAACTCCCTTCAGACGTAACTTGAATCGATTTTCTGTACGACATATCATAGTGAAACTGGCAAAATACAAGGATAAAGAGAAAATTCTGAAAGCAGCAAGGGATAAACGTGCCCTCACATATAAAGGGAGACCTATAAGACTTGTGACTGATCTCTCTGTTGAAACTTGGCAGGCCAGAAATGATTGGCACGATATCTTCAGTGTGCTAAACAGAAAAATTATGCAGCCGAGAATCCTTTATCCAGCATGTCTGTCATTTAGAATGGAAGGAGAGATAAAGGTCTTCCCAAACAAACAAAAACTGAAGGAACTTGTCACCACTAAACCAGCCCTACAAGAGATCCTAAGGGGAATCCTGTGAGATAAAGTACCAGAGACATCACTACAAGCATAAAACATACAGACATCAAAATGACTCTAAACCCGTATCTTTCTATAATAACACTGAATGTAAATGGATTAAATGCGCCAACCAAAAGACATAGGGTATCAGAATGGATAAAAAAACAAGACCCATCTATTTGCTGTCTACAAGAGACTCATTTTAGATCTGAGGACACCTTTAGATTGAGAGTGAGGGGATGGAGAACTATTTATCATGCTCCTGGAAGCCAAAAGAAAGCTGGAGTAGCCATACTTATATCAGACAAACTAGACTTTAAATTAAAGGCTGTAACAAGAGATGAAGAAGGGCATTATATAATAATTACAGGGTCTATCCATCAGGAAGAGCTAACAATTATAAATGTCTATGCGCCGAATACCGGAGCCCCCAAATATATAAAAGAATTACTCATAAACATAAGCAACCTTATTGATAAGAATGTAGTAATTGCAGGGGACTTTAACACCCCACTTACAGAAATGGATAGATCATCTAGACACACGATCAATAAAGAAACAAGGGCCCTGAATGATACATTGGATCAGATGGACTTGACAGATATATTTAGAACTCTGCATCCCAAAGCAACAGAATATACTTTCTTCTCGAATGCACATGGAACATTCTCCAAGATATATCCTTCATTTTTTGAAGGATAGTGTTATTAGTTATATAATTCTTAATTGACAGATCTTTGCCTTTCAACACTTTATTTATTTTTTATGTTTATTCATTTTTGAAAGACATAGACAGAGCACAAGCAGGTGTGGGGTGGAGAGAGAGAGGGACACAGAATCTGAAACAGGCTCCAGGTTCTGAGCTGTCAGCACAGAGCCCAACACGGGGCTTGAACTCATGAGCCACGAGATCATGACCTGAGCCAAAGTCGGATGCTCAACTGACTGAACCACCCAAGCGCCCCTCCTTTCAACACTTTAAATATGGCATCTCACTGCCTTCTGGCCTCCATGGTTTCCAAAGAGAAATAAGCTGTATTTATTTATTTATTTATTTATTTATTTATTTATTTATTTATCATTTTTGGGTGTGAAATTGCTTATGTTTTCCTGTTTTCAAAATGTTTCTTTGTCTTTGGTTTTGTCAGTTTGATTATGTGTCTCATTGTGGATATCCTTTAATTTCTCCAATGTGGAGTTTGTTGAGATTCTTGCATGTTTAGATTGATGTCTTTTACCAAATTTGAGGAGTTTTCCAGTTATCATTTCTTCAAATATTCTTTTGCTCCCCCTTTCTCTGAAACTCCCATTATGCAGATAGTAAATTTGATGGTGTCCTACAAGTCTAACAGACTTTGTTCATTTTTCTTTCATTTCTTTTTCATTTTTCTCTTCATATTGGATAATTTAAATCAACCTGTTTTCATGTTCACTGATTCTTTCTCCTGCTGCTTAAATCTAATGTTGGGTCCCTCTAGTAAAGTTTTGATTTTATGATTGTCGTTTTCATCTCCAGTATCTTATTTGGTTCTTTCTTTAATTTTTATCTCTTCATTTATATAGATACTCTATTTTTATTCTTCTGATCTCTTTTAGTTCTTTATACATTGTTTTTCTCTTAGATCATAATTAAAATAGTGAATTTAAAGTCTTTGTCTACCAAGTCAATGCCTAGTCTTCCTGGACAGTTTCTATTAATTTCCTTTACCTATTAGTAAGCTATACTATTTTGTTTCTTTGCATGCCCTATAAATTTTGTTTTTGAAAATATACATTTAGAATATCATAAAATAGAAATCTAGAAATTAGATTCTCTATCTCCCTAGGGTTTGTTTTTGCTGCCTGTTATGAGTTCGTTTTGTTTGCTTCTGTAGTGATTTTTTTATATTAAAGAATTTATTCTTTTTTACATGTGATCTTTGAAGTCTCTGTTTCTTAAATTTGTAGTCAGTTGGTTATATAAATTTTTCATGAGTGCCCTGGATTCAGAAATGGAAAAGAAGAAAAAATATACTCTTATCAATCTTTCTTACCCAGGATTTTTTAACTGGAAAGGAACGAAAAAGAGTAGCCATGTAGGCAGGTGTATTATGAAAATAGGACATTATCTGGTCAGATTTTTTTAGCACAAATAAAGTAGAACAGTTTTAACGTTCATTCAAATGATTATTGGAAGGATAAAATTTTAAGACTCAACAAAAATAGATGTAGAAATGAAGAGAAAGAGAAGTATGACTGATGAATGACCTGAGGAAATAGCCCTACAATACAAGTCTCATTCTCTGTTTGGATTTTTCCCCATTTTTCTGACCTTAAGTGTTTATCATTGTATATGAAAACCATCTTAATTCAATACCTTCTCAAGATTGAAAACCATGCTTTATAGCTTCACTTTGCCTTAACATCTAGTATAATTGCACACAGATATTGTTGGTGACTAAAAAGCGGTAGGCCTCACTTTCTTCAAATGACATTCTGGCAAAAATTATGTATATATTACGTAAAACAGCAAATAGTGATTGGGGAAAGTAGGCACAAAAGCCTTGAAGCCTGGAATCTAGTCCCAGCTCTACCATTAACTTGCTCTGATACCTTGGGCAAATCATTGATACTACTCTAGTCCATTTTTCCCAGTGTAAAATGAAACCAATAAACCAGAGAATTGCTAAAGTTTCTTTCTGTTCTGATATTCTATGAAATCATAGTTCAAATATAATAATAAGAAGTAATTTTGTTATGTACTTGCCTTGTGCTAGATACTATGCTAAACAGAAGTTACATTCATTAACTCATTTAAATATTGAGTAACCTTGTGAGGTAGGTAATGTTAGGGAAGTTAGGGAACCTGCCTGAAGTCACAAAATAGTGCAACTGGGTTTTTAACCCAGGCAGTCTGATTTCATACCTGGCATGTAACCTACACACTAAATTAACTCTAAATACACAAGGGATACTTGGTATTTAAAGATGTTCTCCAGTGAATAGTCTGAGAAAATGAATAATCAATCATCTTCTAATTGATTGGCTTTTTAGCTCTTACTACCATGTTATAGCTCAAGAGTTTCTATTTAGTGGGACATAAAAAATTTATATTACATCTGTATTTGTTGAATGAGTAGAAATTCGTACTTACTCAGGTTTAAGATGAAGAAACATAGTAAAGGATGGAATTTGATCATCCTTATCGTCCCTTATCTTAGCAGGTTGATTGTTTCCTAATGTATTAATTCCATTGAATAAACTGCTCAAAAATAGTGGTATGGACAAATGGATTAGAAAAATTATATTTTTAGATATCACTAATTTTGACCTTTCCCTTTCTTTTTTACAGTGACTGTTTTGAGCCCAGCAGAGAAAGGTAAGATAGCATTTTAAATTGCATTGGTCAGAATTGTATCTCTCTAAGAGTGAAAAACATAAAAGCCTAGAAATTGGGCAACTTTCCCAGGAATACTGAATTGAGTGGAAAGTTTGGGATGGCAGTTTTCAGGAAGCATACACAGAGCATACCCAGAGATATATCAGAACATATTTTTAGTGGCCCCTATGGCTGTAGGACAGAAATTGGAAGTTATCAGGATTTATGATAGAGAGGACCTAGGCCCTTTCTTGCTTCATCACGGTTGTCCTAGGTACTTTGCCTTCCTGTGCAATTCATTCCTCCTTCAAGATATGGAGTAAGGGCACCACAAAGAAATATAAAGGGATAAGTTCTTCACCATCGGAGGTCCAATATATTTACTATATTCTTCTCCACTCTTCACCCCCATCCAGCTTGATCTACAATTTATACTACCACAGTAAAAAGATTGAGGAATTTTCCATTAAAAAATGTGTAAGCTAAGTATGAGCCTTAACAAACATTTAGCTTTACATTATTTTCTCAGGCTTTACCATAAGTATTTAGCCACTTTATATAGGCACTTTTAATTCTCACTTCATGGGATTAGCTGTTATAATTCATTAATTACATAATATTTATATTATACTTTTTAAAAATAAAGTTTATTTATTTATTTTGAGAGAAAGAGAGAGAGAGTTTGAGTGGAGGAGGGGGGCAGAGGGGGAGAGAGAGAGAGAGAGTCCTATTCATGTTCCACACTCAGCACAGAACTTGGCATGGGGCCTGATCTCACAAACTGTGAGATCATGACCTAAGTCAAAATCAAGAGTTGGAGGCTTAACCAACTGAGCCACCCAGGTACCCCTATATTACGCTTTTTATTCATTCATTTTTAATGATTTTTTACCTTAATTCCAGTATATTAACATAGAGTGTTATATTACTTTCAGATGTACAATATAATGATTCACAATTCTGTGCATTACTCAGTGCTCATCATGATAAGTTTAGTGTTTAATCCCCATCACCCATTTCACTCACCTCTGAACTAACTACCCTCTGGTAACCACCAGTTTGTTTTGTATAGTTAAGAGCCTGTTCCTTGGTTTGTCTCTCTTCATCTTCTTTTTTTCCTGTGCTCATTTATTTTGTTTCTCAAATTCCACATATGAGTGAAATCATACGGTATTTATCTTTCTCTGATCAACTTATTTCACGTAGCATTATACATTCTGCCTCCATTCCTTTGTTGCAAATGGCCAGATTTCATTTTTTTCTCTGGCTGAGTGCTATTCAATTGTATATATATACCACATCTTGTTTATCCATTCATCTGTCACGAACACTATGGCTGCTTTCAGTTTTGGCTATTGTAAATAATGCTGCAAGAAAAATATGAATGCATGTATCCCTGTCAATTAGTGTTTTTGTGTCTTTTGGGTAAGTACCCAGTAGTGTGATTACTGCATCATAGAGTAGTTCTGTTTTTAAAATTTTGAGGAAATTCCACAGTATTTTCTGCAATGGCTGAACCAGTTTACATTCCCACCAACAGTGTAAGAGTTCCCTTTTCTCCACACCCTCACCAACACTTGTTGTTTCTTGTGTTTTTGGTGTTAGCCATTCTGATAGGTGTGAGTTTTGATTTGCATTTCCCTGATGATAAGTGATGATGAGCATCTTCCCATGTGTCTTTGACCATTGAATGTCTTCACTAGAGAAATGTCTGTTTATGACTTCTGCCCATTTTTTTAATTGGATTATTTGTTTTAAGCGTGTTGAGTTGTATAAATTCTTTATGTATTTTGGATACTAACCCATTATTGGGTATGTCATTTGCAAATATCTTCTCCTATTCCGTAGATTGCCTTTTAGCTTTGTTGATTGTTTCCTTCACTATGCAGAAACATTTTATTTTGGTGTAGTCCCAATACTTTATTTTTGCTTTTATTTCCTTTGTATTAGGAGACATATCTAGAAAGATGTTGCTACGGCTGATGACAAGGATATTGCTGCCTTTGCTCTCTTCTAGGATATTTATGCTATTAGGTCTCACATCTATGTCTTTAATCCATTTTGAGTTTATTTTTGTTTATGGTGTAATAAAGTGGTCCAGTTTCATTCTGTTTCACATAGCTAACCAGTTTTCTTAACACCATTTGTTGAAGAGATGGTCTTTTTCCCATCAGATATTGTTTCCTGCTTTGTCGAATATTAATTGACCATATTATTGTGGGTTTAACTCCTGGATTTTCTATTAGGTTCCATTGATGTATGTGTCTATTTTTGTGCCAGTACCATACTGTTCTAATCACTATAGCTTTGTAGTATAATCTCAAGTCTGGAATTGTGATACCTCCAGTTTTGTTTTTCTTCTTCAAAATTGCTTTTGCTATTTGGGTTCTTTTGTGATTCCATACAAATTTTAGGATTCTTTGTTCTAGCTCTGTGAAAATTGCTATTGGTATTTTGAAAGGGATTCCATTAAATGTGGAGTTTGCTTGGGATAGTATATAAATTTTAACAGTATTTGTTTTTCCAATCCCTGAACATGGAATGTCTTGCCATTTCTTTATGTCCTCTTCAATTTCTTTCATCAGAGTTTTCTAATTTTCAGAGTATAGTTTATTTTCACCTCTTTGGTTACATTTATTCCTAAGTATCTTCTTATTTGGGGGGCAATCTTAATTGGCATTGTCTTCTTAATTTCTGTTTCTGCTGCTTCATTATTGCTCTGTAGAAATGTAAAAGGTTTCTGTACACTGATTTTGCATTCTGTAACTTTACTGAATTCAGTTTTTGGTGGTGTTTGGGGGGTTTTCTATATAGAGTATCATGTCATTGACAAATAGGGAAAGTTTTACTTCTTCCTTGCCAGTTTAGATGTCTTTTAATTTTTCGTTGTTGTTGTTTAATTGCTGTGGCTAGTACATCCAGTACTATGTTGAATACAAGTGGTGAGAGTGCATATCCTTGTCTTGTTTGTGACCTTAAGGGAAAAGCTCTGTTTTTATCCATTGAGGATGATATCAGCTGTGGGTTTGTCATATATGACCTATACGATGTTGAGATATGTTCCCTCTAAACCCACTTTGAGTGTGTTTATCATGAATGGATGTGGTACTTCATCAAATGCTTTTTCTACATCTATTGAAATGATCATATGGTCTTATCCTTTATCTTATTGATGTGATATGTCACATTTATTGATTTGTGAATATTCAATCATCTTGCATCCCAGGAATAAATCCCACTTGATCATAGAGAATGATATTTTTTAATGTATTGATGAGTTGGGTTTGCTAATATTAATATTTTGTTGAGAATTTTTGCACCTGTATCCATCAGGGATATTGGCCTGTTCTCTTTTTTAGTGGTGTCTTTATCTGGTTTTGGTATCAGGATAATTCTGGCCTCATAGAATTCATCAAATGAATTTTGAAGTTTTCCTTCCTTTTCTACTTTTTGGAATAGTTTAAGAATAGGTATTAATTCTTCTTTTATTTTTTTAAAAGTTTTTATTTAAATTCCAGTTAGTTAATGTATCATGTAACACTAGTTTCGGGTGTACAATGTAGTGATTCAGCACTTTTATACCACACATGATGCTCATCACAACTGCACTCCTTAATCCTCATCACTTATGTAACCCATCCCCACCCAACTCCCTTCTGTAAACCATCAGTTTGCTGTCTATAGTTAAGTCTGTTTCTTTTTTTGCCTCTCTCTCTCTTTTTTAGTTTTGCTCATTTGTTTTATTTCTTAAATTCCACATATGAGTGAAATCCTATGGTATTTGTCTTTCTCTGATTTCACATAGTATAATACTCTTTAGCTCCATTCATGTCATTGCAGATGGCAATATTTCATTCTTTTTCATGGATGAGAATATTACATTGTATGTATATACCACGTTTTCTTTATCCATTCATCAGACAATGGATACTTGGGCTGTTTCCATAATTTGGCTATTGTAGATAATGCTGCTACAAATATTGGGGTGCATGTATCCCTTTGAATTAGTATTTTTGTATTTGTTTCATCCTGCCTTGTTGACTGAGGAGACCAAGGCACTAAAAGGCTGTTTTGCTCAAGGTCACACAGGTAATAAATAATAAAGCCAGGATTTTAACCCTGGTAGTTTGGCACCAGAATCCTTACTCTTTTTTTTAAGTTTTTATTTAAATTTCACTTAGTTCACATAGAGTGTATTAGTTTCAGATGTACAATATAGTGATTCAACACTTTCATACCATACCAGTGACCATCACAGCAAGTGCACTCCTTAATTCCCATCATGTGTGTGACCTATACTATAGAGTCTGTTTCTTGCTTTGCCTCTCCCTCTCTGTTTTTTTTCTTTACCTATGCTTGTTTGTTTTGTTTCTTAATTTCCACATGAGTGAAATCATAAGGTGTTTGTCTTTTTCTGACTGACTTATTTTGTTTAGCATAATACACTCTAGCTCCATCCACATTGTTACAAATGGCAAGATTTCATTCTTTTCAATGGCTGATAATGTTCTAGTGTGTGTGTGTGTGTGTGTGTGTGTGTGTGTGTGTGTGTGTGTGTACACACCACACCACATCTTCTGTATCCATTAATCAGTCGATGGATATTTGGACTCTTTCCATAGCTTGCCTATTGTTGATAATGCTGCTATAAACACTAGGGTGCATGTGTCCCTTTGAAGCAGTATTTTTATATCCTTTGGGTAAATACCTAGTAGTGCAATTGCTGGATCATAGGGTACTTCTACTTTTAACTTTTTGAGGATCCTCCATACTGTTTTCCAGAGTGAATTCCACATCTTTTTTAACCATTCACCAGCCACTGGGCACTTTGACTGTTTCAATAATTTGGCTATTGTTGATAATGCTGCTATAAATATCAGGGTGCATGTAAGCCTTTGAATTAGTACTTTTGTATTCTTTGATTAAATATCTAGTAGTGCAATTGCTGGATTGTAGAGTAGTTCTATTTTTAACCTTTTGAGGAAACTCCATTCTGTTTTCTAGAGTGGCTGTACCAGTTTGCATTTTCACCAACAGGGCAAGAGGGTTCCCCTTACTCTACATCCTGGCTAACACCTGTTATTTGTTGTGTTGTTGATTTCAGCCATTCTGACAGATGTGAGGTGATATCTCATATTAGTTTTGATTTGCATTACCCTGATGGTCAGTAGTGTAGAGCATCTTTTCATATGTCTATTGGCCCTCTAGATGTCTTCCTTGAAAAAATATGTATTCATGTCTTCTTCCCATTTTCTAATTGGATTATTCATTTTGGGGGTGTTGAGTTTTATAAGTTCTTTATAGATTTTGGATACTAACCCCTTGTCATGTATGCCATTTGCAACGATATTTTCCCATTCCATAGGTTGCCTGCTAGTTTTGGTGATTGTCTCCATTTTGCAGAAGATTTTTATTTTGTTGTAGTCCCAATAGTTTATTTTTGCTTTGGTTTCCCTTGCCTCAGAACACATACCTAGAATGAAGTTGCTATGGCCAATGTCAAACAGGTTACAGCCTGTGTTCTCCTCTAGGCTTCTTATGGTTTCAGATCTCACATTTAGGTCTTTAATCCATTTTGAATTATTTTTGTGTTTGGTATAAGAAAGTGTTCCAATTTCATTCTTTTGAATATTGCTGTCTAATTTCCCCAACACCCTTTGTTAAAGAGACTGTCTTTTTCACATTGAATATCCTTTCCTGATTTGTTGATTAATTGGCCATATAGTTGTGGATTCATTTCTGGGTTGTCTATTTTGTTCCATTGATATATGTGTCTATTTTTGTGCCAGTACCATACTGTTTTAATCACTGCAGCTTTGTAACATAAGGCCAGACTTCTGATGCCTCCAGCTTTGCTTTTCCTTTTCAAGTTTGCTTTAGCTATTTGTGGTCTTTTGTGATTCCATACAAATTTCAAGATTATTTGTTCTAGGTCTGTGAAAAAAATTCTGGTGGGTTTTGATAGGCATTGCATTAAATGTGTAGATTACTTTGGATAGTATAGATATTTTAACAATATTTGTTTTTCCAATTCATCCTCATAGAATATCTTTCCATATCTTTGTATCCTCTTCAATTTCTTTCATCTGTGTTTTGTAGTTTTCTGAGTATAGGTCTCTTATCTCTTTGGTTAGGTTTATTCCTAGTTATCTTCTTATTTTGGATGCAATTGTAATTGAGATTGTTATCTTAATTTCTCTTTCTGCTGCTTCCTTATTGGTGTATAGAAATGTAATGGATTTCTCAATGTTGATTTTATATTCTGTGATTACTGAACTCATGTGTCAGGTCTAGCAGTTTTGGGTGGAGTCTTTTGGGTTTTCTACATAGAGTATCATGTCATTTACAAATAGTGAAAGTTTTACTTCTTTCTTATCAATTTGGTTGCCTTTTATTTCATTTTGTTTTTTAATTGTTATGGCTAAGCCTTCCAGTACTGTTAAATAACAGTGTGAGAGTGGACATCCCTGCCTTTTTCCTGACTGTAGAGAAAAATCTCTTAGTTTTTCCTCATTATGCATGATACAAGTTGTAGGTTTTTCTTATATCGCCTTTATGATGTTGAAGGATATTTTTTCTAAAACTACTTTGTTGAAAGTTTTTATCATGAATGGATGTTGTACTTTATCAACTGCATTACCTTGATACCAAAATCAGCTAAGGACTCCACTAAAAAGGAGTACTAGAGGCCAATATTCCTGTTGAACATGAATGCATAATTCTTCAGTGAAATACTAGCAAACCGAATCCAACAATATATTTTTTAAAATGATTCACCACAATCAAGTGGGATTTATTCCTGGGTTGCAAGTGTGGTTCATCATTCGCAAATCAATCAATATAATATACTACATTAATAAAAAGAATGAAAATCATATGATCATTTCAATAGAAGCAGAAAAAGCATTTGACAAAGTACAACATCCATTCATATTATCACTCATTTAAGAGAGGTGTTGGCTATAGAGGCAACAGAGCAGAGTGGTGGGAAGACAATAGAACATAGTAGTTAAAAGTCTGGGTTCTGGAACTATCCTCTCTAAATTCCAATCCTGGCACCAGCACTTCCTACTAAATTATTCAAACTTCTGTTGCCCACTTTATTTACATGTGGAATAAAATACTACCTATTTCATAGAGTTATTGTGAGAATTTAATGAGATAGTGCATGCAAAATACTTAGAACAGTGGTAAAAAAAAAAGCCATACTTTTCTCAGCAGATATTTGCTACTATTGTTATAGCCTTAGAGCAAGTCTTGAGTTGCCTCTTATTCTCATGTATGGTTCTTTAAGTCAGAGATCATATATATATATATATATATATATATATATATAATGAACATTTTCTTTTTTCAAATTTTTATTTAAATTCTAGTTAGTTAACATATAGTGTAATATTGGTTTTAGGAGTAGAATTTAGTGTTTCATCAGTTACATATAACATTCAGTGCTTAACACAACAAGTGCCCTCCTTAATACCCATCAGTCATTTAGCCCATCCCCTTCCCACCTCCCCTCCATCAACCCTCAACCCTTGTTCTCTATAGTTAAGAGTCTTGTATGGTTTTATTTTTTCTCTTTTCCCCCCTTCCTCTACATTCATCTGTTTTGTTTCTTAAATTTCACACACGAGTGAAATCTATGGTATTTGTCTTTATCTGACTGAGGTTATTTTGCTTTGCATTATAACCTCTAGCTGCATCTATGTTGTTGCTGCAAATGGTAAGATTTCATTCTTTTTTGTGGCTGAGTAATATTCCATTATATATGTATGTGTATATATATATGTGTGTGTGTATGTGTATATATATATATATATATATATATATATATATATATATATACCACCTCTTTATCCATTCATCAGTCGATGGATATTTGGGCTGTTTCTATAATTTAGCTATTGTAGATAATGCTGCTATGAACATCTGGGTACATGTCTCCCTTTGAGTTAATATTTTGGTATCCTCTGTGTAAATACCTAGTAGTACATTTGCTGGGTCATAGGGTAGTTCTAGTTTTAACTTTTTTGAGGAACCTCTATACTGTTTTCCAGAGTGGCTGTACCAGTTTGCATTCCACCAACAGTTTAAGAGGGATCCCCTTTATCTGCTTCCTCACCAACATCTGTTGATTCTTGTGTTGTTAATTTTAGCCAATAAAGATAGTTTTCCATAATATGCTTTGAAGACATGTTGGAAGAGGGATTAACTTATGCTCTGTCATAATAATAATAATAATAATTATTATTAATATATTAATTTTATTAATATAAAATATTAATAAAATTATTATTATTATTACAAACTACCATTTATTATTCACTTACTATGTTAAGTATTATATATACATTAAGTCCTTTAGTACTTACAGCAATACAGTGATGTAGACACTCTTAAATCTATTTTATTGTGTAATAAACTAAAATCTAGAAAATTTAAATTATCCCGGGTCATCCAGCTAGTAATTGGGAGTATTCAAACCCATCACTATCTGAATTCAAAGTTCAGACTCTTAAGTAAACCTGCATTTGTCTTTTAGTTTTCCATCTACAACTCCCTTATTTGCTTAGTTGAGCTCCTTAATGAGAAACATGATGCTCAATTGCTCTTTTATTTAGTGTCCAAAGTACTATATCTTCATTTTTTGTGTGTTATCAGTGAACTCAACCACACTAGTGTAGGGTGTCATTTGAGTGTAAGCTCAACTCAGCCCAGAGCCTTCCTAGTATCATTAATCCAGTTACCAGGATTTGAGCTCTTTAGATTATGTCACCACAATGTATGATTCTTTTTCTTTTATACCTTTTTGACCAATCCTCCCTCACACTTCCCCTCTGGTAACCGTCAATTTGTTTTCTATAGTTAAGAGTCTGTTTCTTGGTTTGTCTCTCCTTCTTCTTTTCAGATATTTGTTCCTGCTTTGTTGAAGATTAATTGACCATATAATGTGGGTTTATTTTTGGGCTTTCTATTCTATTCATCTGTGTGTCTATTTTTGTGCCAGTACCATACTGTTTTGATTGCTACAGCTTTGTAATATAACTTGAAGTATGGGATTGTGATACCTCCAGTTTTGTTTTCCTTTTTCAAGATTACTTTGTCTATTTGGGGTCTTCTGTTGTCACAGTGTATGATTTTTGTTTATTTCAGGTTTTTATTTAAATTCCAGTTAACATACAGTGTAATATGTATGTGCAATATAGTGATTCACCACTTACAACACAACAAGTATCCTTCTTAATATCTATCACCCATTTAACCCATATCCTTGCCCTCCTCCCCTCCAGCAACCCTGTTTTTTCTCTATAGTTAATAAACTATTTTATGGTTTGCCTCTCTCTCTTTTTTCCCCTATGCTCATCTGTTTTGTTTCCTTTTTAAAAAATCTTTAATGTTTATTTATTTTTGAGAGATAGAGACAGAGTGTGAGAGGGGGATGGGCAGAGAGAGAGAGACACAGAATATGAAGCAGGTTCCAGGCTCTAAGCTGTCAGCACAGAGCCTGACCTGGGGCTCAAATTCATGAACTACAAGATCATGTCCTGAGCCAAAGTCGGATGCCTAACCAACTGAGCCACCCAGGTGCCCTAATCTGTTTTGTTTCTTAAGTTCCACATATGAGTGAAATAATAAGGTATTTTTATTTCTCTGATTTTTTTTCACTTAACATAATATGCTCTAGCTCCATCCACATAGTTGCAAATGGCAAGATTCCATTCTTTTTGATGGCTAAATTTAGATTTGACTGTAGCCAGAAGAAAGTTAGACTTGGAAAGAACTTCTAAACTCTAGGACAGGTTACAAGGAGACACTATGAAATTTATTTTTCAGAAAGTATTAGACACTCAAGTATCTGGCATGAATCAGTGAGCCTTGCCTAGACTCTGACCAAGAGGCCTAATGAATATCTATGGTCCCTTCTAACCCTATGAATCTGTTTCAATTTATACTGCACTATTAAAGTAGAATACAATACAGCATATGACTACCAGTAGGAACATTATTTGGCATTGGCAAAGAAAATATTACTGGCAAATAAATGAAGACCTCAAATCACATAGCCTTTTGTTCAGCCTCCACATCTTAAGAAAACCATATTCAAACATACAGCAAAAGTGTTTCCTTTTCTTGTCTAGTTAATGGTTCCTTTGCTGCACTGAAGAGCTCCCTCCAAAATTTATGACCATCCAAAACCAATAAATGTGATTTTATTTAAAAATATCATCCTTGCAGATTTAATCTAAATCAAGATGAGACCATACAGCATTAGGATTGGCCCTACGACTGGTGTCCTTATAAGAAAAGGGATATTTATATACACAGATACACACAGAGAGAAGATAGCCATGTCAAGACAAAGGCAGAAATTGGAGGTATGTTGTCACAATCCAGAGAACACCAACTATTGCGAAGAATCACCAGAAGTTAGGATGAGGCAAGGAATGATTCTCCCCTGGAAGAATTCATATTCAGAGGGAATATGACCTTGTTCTAGTCTCCAGAACTATGAGAGAATAAATTTATTTAAGCCACCCAGTTTGTGATAATTTTTCATGACATAGCCAGGGAATTAATACAGTTTCTGATAAATTCCAATCTCCAATTCAATAAGAGCATTGTAACAGCAGCAAATAAGCACAGACTTTGGTGTTAGATGTACCCAGGATCAAATCTTGACTTTGCCATTCAATATATAATATATGACCTTTGGGAACTTAACCTCACTAAGTTTCAATTTCTTCATCTGTAAAATTGTTCTAAAAGTAACTGTCTTCTTCTTTTTTGAGAGAGAGAGAGAGAGAGAATCCAAGGAGGGGCAAAGAGAGGGAGAGAGAGAGAGAGAGAGAGAGAGAGAGAGAGAGAGAGAGAGAGAAGCAGGGCTCACCCAAAACAGGGCTAGTGTTCACCCAAAGCGGGACTCGAGATCACCTAAAGTGGGGCTGATGCTCACCCAAAGCGGGGCTAGAGCTCTCCCAAAGTGGGGCTTGTGCTCACCCGATGTGGGACTCAAACTCACAAACTGTGAGATCATGACCTCAGCCAAAGTCAGGTGCTTAATGACTGAGCCACCCAGGCTCCCAAAAGTAATTGTCTTACATGGTGTGTAGAGCACTAAAATAAGATGATGTATATAAGTCTCTTGGCATAGTGCCTGATATATAGTAAGTACAAAATAAATAGTAGTAGATACTATTATTGTTATTGTTATTAACATTGGGAAGGACCTAAAAGATCTTTCTTCTAAGAAGCATAATATATTCTAGGCCGATAATTCCTACCTTTATAAATATATTGTAAAAAGCCCTGCACTCATATTTTGTAAGTAGAACAACTGAGATCAAAAGAAGTAACATATGTTGACCTAATCAGATTGTTTCTAGTGTACAGAAAGAACTAAAGCCCAGATCAATGACAGTCCAGAATATTATTTACTATATAATCCTTGATTATACAGGACTCACTACTTATTTTTTAAGACATGAGTGCATATCTTTTTCAATAGATCATACTAGAAACAAGGCCCATAATAATAATTTTGCTTTAATAAGACTGTGTTTCTTAGATGATCTTTTCAGCATCATAGTATCTGTATTTTGAAAATCTTGATGTGAGGATCTGAGATGTGCTCAATTTAAGAAATTTAGTAGGATCCAAGGATAGGTAAGGATAGGGAATGAATTTAGGAATGAGATCAGGCACAATCTGTCAGAAAATCCACATATAATCAAAAGTAACATATTTACCATAGTTGCTTATCTTGGAAAATGTCCATTAATTGTTTTAAGCAAAAGTTTCACTCATCCTTTGAGAATTCATTTGCATAGTAGCTTGCATATTAAATTCTCTGGTTTTCCCTTTTAAAGTTAAAGATACTTGTAGTTATTTACTTTTTTAGAAATAGATGTAATTCCTAAATACTTGAACTTCTGTGGGCTGAATTTTGTCCTCCTGACATTTATATGTTGAAATCCCAACCCCCACTACCTCAGACTGTGAATGTATTTAGAGATAGGTTTTTTAAAGAGGTAATTACCTTCAAATGAGGTCAGTAGGGTGAGCCCTAATCATTATGACTTGTGTCCTTATAAAAAGAGGATATTAGGACACAGACACACAATTCTAAAGACCATGTGAGGACACAGGAAGATGGCCATCTACAAACCAAGAAAAAAAGCTTCAGAAGAAACCAACCCTGCCAATTCCTTAATGTTGGACTTCTAGCCTCCAAAATTGTGAGAAAGTAAATTTCTGTTGTTTAAGCCATTCAGTCTGTAGACTTTGTTATCATAGCCCTAACAAGTTAATATAAGAACTTATTTATAAGGTTTCCATTTGAAAACCCAGAGCATGGAAGTATGTGCTTCGTGTCTACTTCTTAATTATATGAATTTTGATTTATTGGTCATATATTAGACACCAGGAAAGTAAGAGGGCACTGAGAGGGAAATGCTTGGGCCACAGTATGATCTTTTATCCTTACTTTCATACTGCACAGGAAATCCTTAATTAGGTTTTGAGCAGTTATTTTAGTGCTCTTAATAATAGCCTATTTTATACTCATTATTGTAAAATTACTATGTAATGTGGGTTTGGGGACCAAATGAAGCCCTCTTTAGAGGTTAACCCCCTTCTAAAAGAATGTTATGTTAATTTCAGTATAATTATAACTTTAGTTATTATATTAAGAATGATTAATAATATAACTAGCATTAATAATTTTGTTACAAAAATGCTTACTGAATATTTAAACAATATAAAAATATATAAAATAAAAAATTTAAGTCCTCCTCATACTGCCTCCTACCCATCACTATTTATAGATAACTACCATATTTACTTTGATTTGTATCATCGATCTTTTTCTGTTTTTACATACAAACATATGAGTACAGATGTGTATATTTGTATAGACTTCTATTTTTTTAACTGGATTATACTGTGCATATTATTCTATGACCTACTTTTCTCACTTAATAATATAGATTTCTTTCTATGTTAACATATAACAATGTATTTCATTTTTTAATCTCAGGATATGCAATAGTATACATATACTATGATTTATTTAATGTTTCCCCAGTGATAAAGTTAAAAAATAAAATTTTATTGTTTTTCTCGATTATGAGTAATAGAACCTCACAAAATGTAAACAATATAGAAATGTATAAAGTAGAAAGTATGAGTTCTTTGTAATTATTGCAGAGGTTAAGGTTAGGGCAAGATTCAGTGGTGTATCATCTCAAATCTAAAGACACATACAGGGGTGCCTGGGTATCTGAGTTGGTTAAGCTTCTGACTCTTGGTTTCAGCTCCGGGCACGATCTCATGGTTCATGAGTTCAAGCACTGCATTGGACTCTATGCTGACAGTGGGGAGCCTCCTTGGGATCCTCTTCCTCTCTCTGCCCATCCCCTGCTTGCTCTCTCTCTCCCTCTCTCTCTCTCTCTTAAAGTAAATAAATAAACTTACAAAAGTAAGAACACAAACAAACTTAAGTGAGGAAATAGAAAAACACTTGCCATTCAATTGGAAGTGAAAAACAACCAGGATAGCAATACTTGCATCATGCAAAATAGACTTTAAAACAAAGACTATAACAAAATACAAAGAAGAGTATTACATAATGATAAAGGCGACAATCCAGTAAGAGGATATAACAATTATAAATATTTACACACTCAACATTGGAGCACCTAAATACATAAAGAAAATATTAACATACATAAGGAGAGAAATTGATGGCAATATAATCGTAGGAGACTTTAACACCACACTTACATCAATAGATAGATCATTCAAGCAGAAAATCAATACAGAAACTGAGCTCTTGAATAACACATTAGATCAGATGGATATAACAGATATATACAGAACATTCCATCCAAAAACAACAGAATATACATTATTTCAAGTGCACATGGAACATTTTCCAGAATAGATCACATGTTAGGCCAAAAAACAGGTCTCAATAAATTTAAGAAAATTGAAATCAAACCATACACCTTTTCCAACCACCATAGTATATAACTAGAAATCAATCACAGGGAAAAAAACTCGAAAAAAACCCACAAATACATGAAGGCTAACCAAAATGGTACTAAGCAACCAATGGATTTATGAAGAAATCAAAGAAAACGACACAAAAATATGGAAACAGATAAAAATGAAAACACAATAGCCGAAAATCTTTGGGACACAGTGAAAACAATTATAAAGAGTAAAATGTATAGTAATACAGGCCTATCTCATGAAACAAGAAAAAGCTGAAATAAACAATCTAACCATATACCTAAAGGAAGTAGTAAAAGGAGAACACGCAAAGCTAGTAAAATGAAGGAAATAAAGATTAGAGCAGAAATAAATGAAACAGAGAAAAAAAAAAACAATAGAAAAGATTTACAAAATCAAGAGCTGGTTCTTTGAAAAGATAAACCAAATTAGTAAACCCTTAGCCAGACTCACCAGTTGTTACAAAGGATTACAAAAGAATACTATGAAAGATTATATGCCAACAAATTGGACAATCTAGAAAAAATGAATAAATTCCTAAAAACATACAATCTTCCAAAACTAAATTATAAAGAAACAAAATCTCAACAGATCAATTACTAGTAAAAAATTGAATTGGTAATCAAAAACTACCCAAAATTAAAAGTACAGGATCAGATGGATTCACAGGTAAATTCTACCAAACATTTAAAGAAGAATTAATATCTATTCTCCTCAAACTTTTCCAAAAAATAGAAGAGGAAGGAAAGTTTGCAAATACATTCTATGAGATCAGCATTACCCTGATACCAAAAGCAGACAGATACCACAAACAGAGAAAACTGTAGGCCAATATGCTTGACAAACAGAGATGTCAAAATCCTCAACAAAATATTATCAAACTGCATTCAACAATACATTAACAGATCATTCACTACAATCAAGTGGGATTTATTCTGGGGATGTAAGAATGGTTCAATATTTGCAAATCAATCAATGTGATATACTGCATCAACAAAACAAAGGATATAAATCATATGATCTCAATAGATGCAGAAAAAGCATTTGACAAAAATCAAACATCTGTTCATGATAAAAAGTCTCAACAAAGTGAATCTAGAGGGAACATACCTCAACATTGTAAAGGCTATGTATGAAATACCCACAGCTAACATCATACTCAATGGTGAAAAATTGAGTGCTTTTTCTCTAAAAGCAGGAACAAGACAAAGATGTCCAGTCTTGCAACTTTTATTCCACACAGTACTGGAAGTCCTAGCCACAGCAATCTGGCAAGAAAAAGAAATAAGAAGCATCCATATTGGTAAATGGTCACTATTTACAGCTGACATAATACAATATATAGAAAACCCAAAAAAAACTCCACCAAAAACTACCAGAAATAATAAATGAACTCAGTGAAGTTGCAGGACAAAAAAATTAATACCAAGAAATTGATAGCATGTTTATTCACTAATAACAAAGTAGCAGAGAAATAAAGAAAATAATTCCATTTACAGTTGCACACACACACACACACACACACACACACACAATAAAAAAATTTAACCAAGGAGGTGAAAGACTTGTACTCTGAAAACTATAAAATATTGATGACTTTTTTAGGATTATCTGCTTGTGGAACAACCTCCTGCTCCTCCCTCTGCCACCCTGAGTCACTGCCTGGCCAGCTCCAGCCAATTGGCTCCCCATTCTCACCACCGATATTTGGAGTTCTTACTTCAACACAGCAGAAATTGACAACTTGCCTAGGGTAGTTAAAAGACGAGTGAATGTTCTCAAAAACCTTCAAGTTAAATGTGCACAGATAGAAACCAAATTCCATGAGGAAGTTCATGATCTTGAAAGATACTATGCTGTTCTCTATCAGCCTCTATTTGATAACTGATTTGAGATCATTAATGCAATTTATGAACCTATAGAAGAAGAATTTGAATGGAAACCACATGAGGAGGATGAAATTTCTGAGGAGCTGAAAGAAAAAGCCAAGATTAAAGATGAGGAAAAGGTTGAAGAAAAAGAAGACCCCAAGGGAATTCCTGAATTCTGGTTGATTGTTTTTAAGAATGTTGACTTGCTCAGTGATATGGCTCAGGAGCATGTTGAACCTGTTCTAAAGCACTTGAAAGATAGTAAAGTGAAGTTCTCAGATGCTGACCAGCAGATGAGTTTTGTCTTAGAATTTCACTTTGAACCCAATGAATATTTCAAAAATAAAGTGTTGACAAGATATAGAGGATGAGGTCAGAAGCGGATGATTCTGATCCCTTTTCTTTTGATAGACCAGAAATTATGGGTTGTACAGGATGCCAGATTGGAAAAAAAGGAAAGAATATCACGTTGAAAACCATTAAGAAGCAGCAGAAACACAGGGACGTGGGATAGTTCGTATTGTGACCAAAACAGTTTCAAATGACTCTTTCTTTAATTTTTTTTGCCCCTCTTGAAGTTCTGAAGAGTGGAGATCTGGATGCTGCTGCTGAAGCTATCCTTGCTGCAGACTGAAATTGGTCACTTTTTACATGAGCATATAATCCCAAGATCAGTGTTATACTTTACTAAGGAAGCTCTTGAAGATGATGATGATGATGATTTTGATGAAGAAGCAGATGAGGAAGGGGAAGAAGAAGGAGATAAGGAAAATTATCCAGACTATGACTTGAAAAAAAAAAAGATCAAAACCCAGCAGAGTGCAGGCAGCAGTGAAGCAGGATATATGTGGCCTTAAGGATAACCTGCACTGTAATAGCCTAAACACAACTATTATTTACTTACAGCCTTATGGTTTTGTATTTTCTTGGAAGAATCAGTAATTTTTTAAAGGAAAGGAACTAAAAATTTTAAGGACCAATTTGTTCTACTTAACATTTTAACTATAGTTTTTCTGTCAGATCTATTGATTGCACAATTTCTTTCACGCATGTTCATTCATTAGTACATGATTTGATTCTTCTGGAGTAATTTTTATCACATAACAAAGATTTTAGAGTACAGCTATAAAAGTTACAGAACTGGTAAAAGAAAGAGTTTTATTTATTGTTTTGCTAATGATTTCCCCTGAAGAACCAAAGTATTTTTTTCAGCGGTAGTTGAATTGGGTTTAAGTTTGCTTGCACTAGGTGGGCCTTTCATTACTCTGTTATACAAAGTATTTGCCTAAGACAAATCATTACTTAAAAAACAAAAACAAAATTTGTCAAGACAAATATATGGTTAAGAATCTCAATTAAGACCACAACTGATAACTTAGATTATAAATGGATTTTTGTATTTTAAGTGAAATAGTAAGAAACCTAGAAAGGAAATGATAATAAAGAAACCTAACTTGGGGTGCCTGGGTGGCTCAGTCGTTTGAACATCTGACTTCAGCTCAGGTCATGATCTCAGAGTTTGTGAGTTTGAGCCCCGTGTTGGCTCTGTGCTGTCAGCTCAGAGCCTGGAGCCTACTTTGGATTTTGTGTCTCCTTCTCTCTCTGCCCCTCCACCATTCACGCTCTGTGTCTCTCTCTCTCTCTCTCTCTCTCTCTCTCTCTCTCTCTCTCAAAAATAAACATTAAAAAAATAAAAATAAAAACTCATAGTGTGGTTATTGGTTACTACTGGGAGTTGAAGAAAGCCTATTTTCAGAGGTTAAGCCTCATTTTTTATTTAATCAAAGTTAGTTAACATATATTGTAATAATGGTGTCAAGAGTAGAATTTAGTGATTCGTCACTTACATATAACACCCAGTGCTCATCCCAACAGGTGCCCTCCTTAATACCCATCCCCCATTTAGATCATCCCCTGACTCAACAATCCTCCAACAGCCCTCAGTTTGTTTTCTGCATTTAAGAGTCTGTTATGGTTTGCCACCCACTCTGTTTTGATTTTATTTTTACTTCCCTTCCCCTATGTTCATCTGTTTTCTTTCTTAAATTCCCCATATAAGTGAACTCATATGATATTTATCTTTCTCTGACTGACTTTATTTCATTTAGCATAATACATTCTAGTTCCATCCACATTGTTGCAAGTGGCAAAATTTAATTCTTTTTTATTGCTGAGTAATATTCCATCGTGTATATATACCACATATTCTTCATCCATTCATCAGTTAATGTACATTTAGGCTCTTTCCATAAATTGGCTACCATTGATAGTGCTATTATAAACATTGGGGTGCATGTGCCCCTTCGAATCAGCATTTTTTAATCTTTGGATAAATACCTAGTAGTGTAATTGTTGGGCCCTAGGGTAGCTCTATATGTAATTTTTTGAGGAACCTCCATAATGTTTTCCAGAGTGACTGAACCAGTTTGTATTCCCACTAGCAGTGCAAAAGGGCTCCTCTTCCTCTGCATCTTCGCCAATATCTGTTGTTTCCTGACTTAATTTTAGCCATTCTGACAAATGTGAGGTGGTATCTCATTGGGGTTTTGATTTGTATTTCCCTGATGATAAGTGATGTTGAGCATCTTTTCATGTGTCTGTTGGCTATCTGGATGTCTTCTTTGTAAAAGTGTGTGCTCATGCCTTCTGCCCATTTCTTCACTGGATTATTTGTTTTGGGGTTTTATGTTTGATAAGATCTTTATAGATTTTAGATACTAACCCTTTATCAGATATGTCATTTGCAAATATCTTCTCCCATTCCATCAATTGCCTTTGATTTTGTTGACTCTTTCCTTCACTGTGCAGAAGCTGTTTTTTCTTGATGAGGTCCAAATAGTACACTTTTGCTTTTGTTTCCCTTGCCCCTGGAGACATGTCCAGTAAGAAGTTCTATAGCCGAGGTCAAAGAGGTTGTTGCCTGTTTTCTCCTCTAGGATTTTGATGGTTTTCAGTCTCAAATTTAGGTCTTTCATCCATTTTAAGTTTGATTTTTGTGTATGGTGTAAAAAGTGGTTCAGGTCCATTATTCTGCATGTTGCTGTCCAGTTTTACCAACACCATTTGCTAAGGAGACTATCTTTTTTGCCATTGGATATTCTTTCCTGTTTTGTCAAAGATTAGTTGGCCATATATTTGTGAGTCCATTTCTGGGTTCTCTCTTCTTTTCCATTGATCTATGTATCTCTTTTTGTGCAAGAGCCATACTGTCTTGATGATTACAACTTTGTAATACAGCTTGAAGTCCAGAATTATGTTGCCTCCAGCATTGGTTTTCTTTTTCTTTTTCTTTTTCATTTATTTTAATTTAATTTTCTTTAATTTACATCCAAATTAGTTAGCATATAGTGCAACAATGATTTCAGGAGTAGATTCCTTAATGCCCCTTACACATTTAGCCCATCCCCCCTCCCACAACCCTTCTGGTAACTCTCTGTTCTCCATTTTTAAGAGTTTCTTATCTTTTGTCCCACTCCCTGTTTTTATATTATTTTTTCTTCCCTTCCCTTGTGTTCATCAGCTCTGTGTCTTAAAGTCCTCAAATGAGTGAAGTCATATGATATTTGTCTTTCTCTGACTAGTTTCGCTTAGCATAATACCCTCTAGTTCCATCCACGTAGTTGCAAATGACAAGATTTCATTCTTTTAATTGCTGAGTAATACTCCATTGAATAAATATATACCACATCCTCTTTACCATTCATCCAACAATGAACATTGGGTCCTTTCCATAATTTGGCTATTGTTGATAGTGCTGCTATAAACATTGGGGTGCATGTGTCCCTTCGAAATAGCATACCTGTATCCCTTGGATAAGTACCTAGTAGTGCCATAGTTGGGTCGTAGGGTAGTTCTATTTTTAATTTTTTGAGGAACCTCCATATTGTTTTACAGAGTGTCTGCACCAGCCTGCATTCCCACCAGCAGTGCAAAAGAGATCCTCTCTCCGCATCCTCGCCTACATCTGTTCTTGCCTGAGTTGTTAATGTTAATCACTGTAACAGGTGTGAGGTGGTATCTCTTTGTTGTTTTGATTTGTATTTCCCCAATGATGAGTGATGGTGAGCATTTTTTCATGTTCAACATCTGGATGTCTTCTTTGGAGAAGTGTCGATTCGTGTCTTTTGCCCATTTCTTTACTGGATTATTTGTTTTTTGGGTGTTGAGTTTGATAAGTTCTTTATAGATTTTGGATACTAACCCTTTCTATGATATGTCATTTGCAAATATCTTCTCCCATTCTGTCGGTTGCCTTTTAGTTTTGCTGATTGTTTCCTTCGCTGTGCAGAAGCTTTTTATTTTGATGAGGTCCCAATAGTTCATGTTTGCTTTTGTTTCCCTTGCCTCTGGAGATGTGTTGAGTAAGTACTTTCTGTGGACAAGATAGAAGAGTTTTTTTGTCTGCTTTCTCCTCAAGGATTTTAGTGGCTTCCTCTCTTACATTTAGGTCTTTCACCAATTTTGGATTTATTTTTGTGTATGGTCTAAGAAAGGGGTCCAGGTTTAGTCTTCTGCATGTCGCTGTCCAGTTTTCCCAGCATCACTTGCTGAAGAGACTGTCTTTAACCCATTGGATATCCTTTTCTGATTTGTCAAAGATTAGTAGGCCATATGTTTGTGGGTCCATTTCTGGGTTCTCTATTCTGTTCCATTGACTGTCTGTTTTTGTGCCAGTACCATACTGTCTTGATGATTACGGCTTTGTAGTATCACTTGAAGTCTGGGATTGTGATGCCTCCTGCTTTGGTTTTCTTTTTCAAGATTTCTTTGGCTATTCGGGGTCTTTTCTGGTTCCATACAAATTTTAGGATTATTTGTTCTCACTCTGTGAAGAATGCTGGTGTTACTTTGATAGGGATTGCTTGAATATGTAGATTGCTTTGAGTAGTATTGCCATTTTAACAATATTTGTTCTTCCTATCCAGGAGCATGGAATCTTTTTGCATTTTTTGTGTGTCTTCAATTTCTTTCATGAGCTTTCTATAGTTTTCAGTGTATAGATTTTTCACCTCTAGGCTTATTCCTACATATTTTATGGTTTTTTGTGCAACTGTAGATGGGATTGATTCCTTTATTTCTGTTTCTGTTGCTTCATTGTTGGTGTATAGGACTGCAAACAATTTCTGTGCGTTGATTTTATATCCTGTGAAATTGCTGAAAACATGGATCAGTTTTAGCAGTTTTTTTGGGTGGAATATTTTGGGTTTTCCATATAGACTATCATAACATCTGAGAAGAGTGAAAGTTTGACCTCCTCCTGGCCGATTTGGATGCCTTTTATTTCTTTGTGTTCTCTGAATGCAGAGGCTAAGACTTCCAATACTATGTTGAATGAATAACAGTGGCGAGAGAATTCCCCTGGAAAGCCATCTGGCCCTGGACTCTTGTGTTTTGGGAGATTTTTGATTGCCAATTCTAT
This sequence comes from Panthera tigris, assembly GCF_018350195.1. Classification (NCBI taxonomy): domain Eukaryota; kingdom Metazoa; phylum Chordata; class Mammalia; order Carnivora; family Felidae; genus Panthera; species Panthera tigris. Next base: position 61,149,003 of record NC_056677.1, on the reverse strand, counting down.
TTCTTTACTGGATATGGGTCTGTTCAAATTTTGTATTTCTTCCTGTTTTAGTTTTGGTAGTGTATATGTTTCTAGAAATTTGTCCATTTCCTCCAGTTGCCTATTTTATTGGCATACAATTGCTCATAATATTCTTTTATTAATGTGTTTTTTTTCCTGCTGTGTTGGTTGTGATCTCTCCTGTTTCATTCTTTATTTATTTGGGTCCTTTTCTTTTTCTTATTGATCAAAATTGCTAGTGGTTTATCAACTTTGTTAATTCTTTCAGAAAACCAGCTGTTTTCATTGATCTGTTCTATTGTTTTTTTGGTTTGGATAGCATTTATTTCTGTTCTAATCATTATTACTTCCTGTCTTCTGCTGATTTGGGGGGTTATTTGCTGTTCTTTTTCCAGGTCTTTAAGGTATAAGGTTAGGTTGTGTATCTGAGACTTTTCTTCCTTCTTTAGGAAGGCCTGTATTGCTATATATGTACCTCTTATGACCACCTTTGATGCATCCCAGAGGTTTTGGGTTATTGTGTTATCATTTTCATTGGTTTCCATGTACTTTTTAATTTCCTCTTTAACTTCCTGGTTAGCAGATTAATTCTTTAGTAGGATGTATTTTAGAGTCCAAGTATTTGTTACCTTTCCAAATGTTTTCTTGTGGTTGATTTCAAATTTCATAGCATTGTGGTCCAAAAATATGCACAATATGATCTCAATGTTTTTGTACTTGGTGAGGGCTGATTTGTGTCCCGGTGTGGTCTATTTTGGAGAACATTCCATGTGCACTGGAGAAGAAGGTATATTCCGCTGCTTTAGGATGAACTATATATCTGCTAAGTCCATCTGGTCCAGTGTGTCATTCAAAGACATTGTTTCCTTGTTGATTTTCTGATTCGATGATCTGTCTGTTGCTGTGAGTGGGGTATTGAAGTCCCTACTATTATGGAATTCTTATCAATGAGTTTATGTTTGTGATTAATTGACTTATATATTTGGGTGTCTCCACATTTGAAGCATAAACGTTTATAATTGTTAGGTCTTCTTGGTGGATAGACCCCTTAATTATTATATAATGCCCTTCTTCATCTCTTGATACAGTCTTTATTTTAAAGTCTAGATTGTCTGATATAAGTGTGGTTACTCCAGCTTTCTTTTGTTGATCACTAGCATGATAGATCATTCTCCATCCCCTTACTTACAATCTGAAGGTGTCTTTAGGTCTAAAGTGGGTGTCTTTTAAACACCATACCCATGGATTTTGTTTTCCTATCCATTCTGTTACCCTGTGTCTTTTGATTAGAGCATTTAGTCCATTGGTTTTTAGAGTGAGCACTGAAAGATTTGAATTTATTCCCATTATGTTGTTTGTAGAGTTGGAGTTTCTGCTGGTGTTTTCTGGTCCTTTCTAGTCTTTGTTTCTTTTGGTCTTTATTTGTTTCTTTTTTCAACTTTTCTCTCAGAGAGTCCCCTTTAAAATTTCTTGCAGGGCTAGTTTAGTGTTCATGAACTCCTTTAATGTTTGTTTGTCTGGGAAACTTTTAATCTCTCCTTCTATTTTGAATGACAGCCTTGCTGGAGAAAGAACTTGTGGCTTCATATTTTTCTGATTCAGCACATTGAATCTATCCTATTACTCATTTCTGGCCTGCCAAGTTTCTTCGGATAGATCTGCTGCAAACCTGATCTGTCTTCCTTATAAGTTAAGGACTTTTTTTTTCCTTTGCTGCTTTCATGATTCTTTCCTTGCCTGAGTGTTTTGTGAATTTGACTATGATATGTGTTGTTGATGGTCAGTTTTTGTTGAATCTGCTGGAGACCTCTGTGCTCCTGGATGTCTGTGTCTTTCCCCAGGTTAGGCAACTTTTCTGCTATGATTTGCTCATATAACCCTTCTTCCCCTATTTCTCTCTCTTCCTCTTCTGGGACCCCTATGATTCTGATGTTATTCCTTTTTAATGAGTCACTGATTTCTCTAATTCTTAAATCGTGGTCTTTTGCCTTAGTGTCACTCTTTTTATCTGCTTCATTGTTCTCCATAAGTTTGTCCTCTATATTGCTGATTCGCTGCTCTGCCTATTCCATCCTTGCCACCATGGCATTCGTTCAAGATTGCAGCTCAGTTATAACATTTTTTATTTCATCCTGACTAGCTTTTACTTCTTTTATCTCTGCAGAAAGGGATTCTAATCTATTTTTGACTCAAGCTAGTATTCTTATTATCGTGATTCTAAATTTTGGTTCAGACACCTTGCTTGTATCTGTGTTGATTAAGTCCCTGGCTGTTATTTCTTCATGCTCTTTCTTTTGGGGTGAATTCCTTCATTTTGTTATTTTGAAGGGAGAAGAGGAATTAATGAGGTAAAAAAATTAAAATTAAAAAATTAAAAACAACACACACACACACAATATTATATAAATGATGCTAGATCCTAGGTTTGTTTTGGTCTGGGTGTTGAGAGGGGCTGATAAATTAGAGAAAAAAGGGGAAAGAAAGAAAAAAAGGAAATCATTTGAAAAATTGAAAAAATGAATACACTGAAGTAGAATAAAATGAAATGATGGAAGTAAAATAGAATTTGAAAAAATTTACACAAAAATAAAAAATATAGTAGAAAAAATTAAAGAAAAGGCTTAATAAAAATGGAAAATAATAATAATTTTTTCTGTTCTGTTTTCAAAAAAAGAAAAGAAATGAAAAAAAGAAAATTTAATAGATAGACCACAAGCAGACTGAAATACGGTTGAAATTAGTTCGTTTTCCCCTAGAAGTCAATCTGTGAAGTGCTTTATAGTCCATAACCAAAGTAGGTGGAGAGACTTGTGTTCCTGAAGAGTGAGGTTAGGCCAGTTGGGCGGTGCTTAGTGTAATGGCTCCATTCTCCACTAGATGGACCTGCTTAGGTTACTGGGGTGGATTGTTGTGGCACTTGTAGGTGCATATGCGCATGCCCAGTAGGGTGAAAATATCATCACCCAGCTACCCAGTCTCTAGTATGAGAACTCTATTCTCCCTGATCATCAATTGAGCACCTGTCCTTTGTCTTCAGCTTCCATCCACTCCCTGCTTTTACACTGTATGTGACCAAGCCCCAGGCAGAACCTTCCTCCTAAGCTTTATCTCAGATGCTGCTGTTTTTCCAGACCACTTACCTTTGAGGGACTGAGGCTTTGACCCATACTCAAAGTTTATAAACACATGTAGACTATATAAATTGTTAGCTTTGTGTTGTTTACCCAATTCCAATATACAAGGACTGGAAAGCTCTCTGAAACTTAAAAAAAAAATACTGAGTTTAAGACAGTTAAAGGAAGCCCTGCCTTGCACAGGGGTTGGCAAACTTATGAAACTCATTACCTCCCAGAATTGTTATAGACTAAAGATATATTTGAAGTTGATATCAATAAAGATAATAATGTTCTTTTAAAATATGATTCCATATGTTGGCACTAGAATTTGATCCTACCATCAGAGAGACTCCTAAGGAGTAGCTGGCTAAACCTTGAAAATAACTGTTGAGGGGTGCCTGGGTGGCTCAGTCGGTTAAGCGTCCGACTTCAGCTCAAGTCACGATCTTGTGGTCCGTGAGTTCGAGCCCCGCGTCGGGCTCTGGGCTGTATATTTAAATATATATATAAATATATATATTTATATATATATTTATATATATATTTATATATATATATTTAAATATATATATATTTAAATATATATATATTTATATATATATATTTAAATATATATTTAAATATATATATATTTATATATATATATTTAAATATATATATATTTAAATATATATATATAAATATATATATATAATATATATAAATATATATTATATATATATAATATATATCCCTCTCTCTCTGCCCATCCCCCACTCATTCTCTCTCTCTCTCTCTCCCAAAAATAAATAACCATTAATTTTTTTTAATAAAATAAAATCTTGGAGAAGTTTATCTGGTGTATTTATTCTTATTTACCCGAGAAAGTTTATGTATGTGCACACATACAGACACGTGCACACACACACACACACTCATTTTCCATTATTCCCCAGAACAACAGCTAGAAAAGGCATCCTTCTGGCAAAAGATGTTGTTAATAACAACTTTATGCTACTTCCACCATGTGGTTTCTGATTCCTTAATTTTTATCAAGGTATTTATAAATTATTATTTCAGGAAAAAAATTCAAGTGGCTTTCTCATTTCAGGAGCTACTTCCATAATGAGATTTTGACATTGGAACACAGTGACTAAATTCAGAAAAACCGTATGCTAAGTGGATTTTTCTTTGGCAGTTAGTTGGTCGTGTTCCTTATGGCTGATTTCTGCTTCTCCTGAAAACTTTTGCACATGGTAGAAGGAAAAAACACTTGAAAGGTGTTTGGCTTTCATGTGGTAATCATAGCTCCAGCAGTTTCTGATGCCACATGACTGTGATCACTACCAGATAAACAAAAGACTCTACAGTGCCTATGTGGTTAAAAAAGATGTTTTCCTGTTTCATTCCAATGTCAATGAGTATTGGCAGTTCAGGTATTTGTTCACAAGCTCTTTTATTATTCTAGTAACATAGAATCTCACTAAGAGCATCACACCTAATTAATGAATTATAAAGAAATATTTTCTCATCTTTAAGGCAGAAAAGGAATGGACTTCCACACATTTGGAACCATAGCTTAGGAACATTATATATATACGGAGAAACATAAAATTGAGAATCATGGGTCCCATCCATAATTCAGTAATACTCACTGGAGGATGAAAAATGTGGCAGAGGGGCGCCTAGGTGGCTCAGTCGATTAAGCGTCTGACTTCGGCTCAGGTCATGATCTCACGGTTCGTGGGTTCGAGCCCCACGTCGGGCTCTGTGCTGACAGCTCGGAGCCTGGAGCCTGCTTCTGATTCTGATTCTGTGTCTCCGTCTCTCTCTGCCCCTCTCCTGCTCATGCTGTCTCTCTCTGTTTCTCAAAAATAAATAAATGTAGAAAAAAAAGAAAAATGTGGCAGAGATGTGGAAATTTCCTGCCAGGGATGATGGAGAACTTACTTTCCAATATGGTAGGTTGAACAACCAAATGACCCCTAAGGTCCTGTTTTCCATGATGCATCTGTCTCAGAATCACTTGGGGGGAGTTGCTAGATTCTTGCACTCCATTTGAAACTTCTCATTCAGAATCTTTGATGTAGAGCTTAGGAATCTGCATTCTAATAATCTCCCAAAGTGATTTTGATGCACACTGGAATTTTGGAACCACTGTTCCAAAGAAAAGAGATTCCGATGGGGAATAAGGAAGCCTGGATTCTGGTTGCATTGCTGTCATAATTTTTCTAGGTAACCCTAATCAAGTCACATACTCTCTGTGCCTCAGTTATTTCTCTGTAAAATGAGAAAGTTAAACTAGAAGATCTCTATGTTCTTTAAGATTTTTTTCTTTTTTAAATTGCAGTACAATTAACATACAATGCTATGTTAGCTTCAGGTGTATGTTCTCTAAAATTCTTATAAAATCTATAGCATAGTCTATAGTCTACCAATCCAGTGATTGTCTTTGACTTAGTCATTTAACCTCTTGATCCCTCATTTTCTACTCATCTTAAAAAAACTATTCATAACTCGTGTGGAACATTGGGATACGGGCATGGGAGTCACCTATTCTCAATTTTATGATTAAACCAGTTGTTAACGGGTAGTATGAGCTGGAACAATTTAAAATCTCAATCATTGGAATAAAAATTAAATACCCTTAAAATATTACTAAGAATTTAGTTTTCAATATTCAAGAGGACCAAATTGCAAATATTTATTACCTTTGAAGTGCACAATGAGAAGGTAAAAATACAGAGTTTTTTTTCTCCTGATTTATTTGCAACCCAAAGTTCCATAATCCATTCCATACTCTAGAACAGGAGTTAGCAAATGTCCCTTATAACTTAGATAGACATGGAATCTTTCCTGTATAAAATCAAAGAAACAAAAAGATAGCAAAAGATAACACATAAACAATTTTAAAGTATTGTCTAAGATCAAAAGTTCCAATAACACTTCACAAAGGCTAGGCTCTGGAGGAAGAGGTGATAAGAATGTAAACTAAGATAAAACATTTTTGAGGGGGTATGAGTTAAGATGGCAGAAGACTAAGGGGACCCTATAATTGCCTTGTCCCTTGAACAGCTAAATATCAAATCATTTTGAGCACCCAAGAAATTGACCTGAGGACTGAGAGAGCAAAACTGCACAACTAGAGTTAGAAAAACAGCCACATTGTTGCAAGGTAGGAGCTGCAGAGATTTGATTTGGAGGAGAAAAGAACTGCCGGTGCTGTGAAGGGGAGGGAGCCCTGATCATGGAGAGCGAGAGATTGAAAGACTAAAAGACCATACAGGGGATTGCACAAGAAAGTCTCTTCACTAAAACTATTTATTGCAAGGTTTTTTATAAGTAGTGGAGTGTAGTCTCAAGTTTTGGAGGTCCATGCCATCACCAGTGTCATGCCTGATGGGCTTTGGGGTGCTCCAATGGGGAAGGAAGGCAGAGACCCAGGAGCAGGACGCATGGTCTGAGGATTCCCCTGGGTTACACAGGGAGAAACAGTTTCCCTGCTCAGAGTGCATTTGGGATTGGCGGCACAGCCTCTCCAGGGACAAAAGAACTGGCAGCGCCAGTATTCCCTGTTGCCTTACATAGGAAAAAAGACACCAGCCAAGGGCAGCAAACCTTGGTACCAACTTTTTGCTGCACTTTACTCTAAATTCCAAACTACTGTATGATTGAACATCTGATTTCTGGGACAAACTGACACAGCCACAGTTGAGCAAGACCCTCACTCAGATGGTCTGTATGGTGGTCTAGCCATACAGATCTCTAAGTATTGAACCCCAGTGACATGCCTGAGATAAAACATCAGAGTACTGTACCACCTGGCAGGCAGACAGCTCAGATGCAGGCAGGGTGAAGCCAGGGATCTGGCAGAAGCCAGAACAAGAGAGAGGTGATTGTTTGCTCTTCTGTATGGGCTTAATGAAGAGTGGGCGGTGCAAACTCCCTGCTCTGGGGATGAGAGAGCAGGGTGATACCATCCCCCCTTATCTCCCATCAGCCCTGACCAAGTTTAGTAAGCAACACAGCACTACCCAGTGGAGGACAGAGCTGCTTAAACCAAGCTCCACCCCCTGCACCCTGCATCTCCACTAGGGCAAGTCTGCCTAAGAATCAGTGCAGCAGGCCCCACCACCAGAAGAACAGCACAAACCCCTCGTGTACACAAAATCTGATCATAGAGTGCTACAAAGCTTCACCTCTAGTAGAAATAGGATACAGCTTCTTTTTTTTTTTTTTTTGAACTCTTATTAATATAGCCATTACTCTCAGGAGCAGGAATGCAACAGGATTTCCTAACAGTCACACACCCACACACACACACAAGCAGTGACCCAGACAGAATGACAAGACAGAGGAATTAACTCCAAAAGAAGGAACAGAAAGAGGTCATAGCCAGGGTTTTAATCAATACAGACACAAGTAAGATGTCAAAACCAGGACTTAAAACACTAATCATAAGGATATTAGCTGGGCTTGAGAAAAGCATAGAACACACTAGAGAATCTCTTACCATAGAGAGATGAAAGAACTAAAAACTAATCAGGCTGAAATAAAAAATGCTAAAACCAAGATTTAAAACCAAATAGATGCAATGACAATGAGCAAGGACAGAGCAGAGGAATGAATCAGTGATAGAGAAGATAAAATTATGGAAAATAATGACACTGAAAAAAGGGAAAGGAAGTTCTAGATCACAAATGTAGACTTAGAAATTCAGTGACTTCTTAAAGCATTATAGCATTCATATCATAGGAGTCCCAGAAGAAGAGAGGGAAAAGGGAGCAGAAGGTTTATTTGAACAAATTATAACTCAAAACTTTCCTAATCTGGGGAAGGAAACAGACATCAAAATTCAAGAATCTATTAAACATAACAAAAGCCAGCCAGCACCAAGACACATAGTCAAATTCACAAAATACAGACAAAGAAAGAATCCTGAAAGCAGTAAGAGAAAGAAAGCCCTTAACCTACAAGAGAAGAGAGATATGGATCAAAGCAGACCTGTCCACAGAAATTTGGTAGGCCAAAGGCAATGCCATGACATATTCAATGTGCTGAAAGGGAAAAATATGCAGCCAAGAATACTTTATCCAGCAAGGCTGCCATTCAGAATAGAAGGAGAGGTAAAGAATTTCTCAGACAAATAAAAACTAAAAGAGGTCATGACCAATAAGCCAGCCCTGCAAGAAATATTAAAGAGGACTCTGAGAGGAGGAAAATTACCAAAAGCAATAAAGACTAAAAAGGAACAGAAAACATCACCAGAAACACCAACTTTACAGGTAACACAAGGGCACTAAGTTCATATCTATCAATAATCATTTTGAATGTAAATAGACTAAATGCTCCAATCAAAAGACATAGGGTATCAGAATGAATAAAAAAAGACCCATTTATATGCTGCCTTAAAGAGACTATTTGAGACCTAAAGGCATCTGCAGATTGAAAGTGAGGGGATGGAGAACCATCTATCATGCTAATGGACACCAAAAGAAAGCCAGAGTAGCCATACTTATATCAGACAAACTAGATTTTAAACCAAAGACTGTAATAAGACATGAAGAAAAGCACTATATTATAATTTAGGGTTAGATCAAGAAGATCTAACAATTTTAGGCATTTATGCCCCCAAATTGGAAGGACGCAAATGTATGAATCAATTAATAACAAACATAAAGAAACTCATTGATAATAACAGAATAACAGTAGAGGACTTTAATACCCCACTTACAGCAATAGACAGATCATCAAAGCAGAAAATCAAGAGGAAACATTGGCTTTCAATGACACACTGAACCAGACTGACTTAACAGATATATTCAGAACTTTTCATCCTAAAGAAGCAGAATACACATTCCTCTCAAGTGCCCATGGAACATTCTCCAGGCTAGATCATATACTGGGTCACAAATCAGCCCTCAACAAATACAAAATGATTGAGATAATATCATGCATATTTTCAGACCATAACACTATGAAACTTGTTGAAATCAACAAGAAAAAAATTGGAAAGACCACAAATACATGTAGGTTAAAGAACAACCTACTAAAGAATTAATAGGCTAACCAGGAAGTTAAAGAAGATATTTAAAAATACATGGAAACAAATTAAAATGAAAACATGACCGTCCAAAACCTTTGGGATACAGCAAAGATGGTCCTAAGAGGGAAGTATATCGTAATACAGTTCTCCCACAAGAAGCAAGAAAGACATGAAATACACAACCTAACCTTATACCTAAAGGAGCTAGAAAAGGGACAGAAAATAAAATCTAAAGCCAGCAGAAGTGAAATAATAAAGATTATAACATAAATAAATGATATAGAAAAAACACAGTAGAACAGATGAATGAAACTAAGAGCTGGTTGTTTGAAAGAATTAATAAAATTGACACACTCCTAGCCAGGCTTCTTGAAAAGAAAAGAGAAAGGACCCAAGTAAATAAAATCATGAATGATAGAGGGGAGATCACAACCCACCCCAGAAATTCTAGCAATTATAAAAGAATGCTAGGAAAAATTATATGCCAACAAACTGGGCAGTCTGGAAAAAAAATGGACAAATTCCTAGAAACAAATTACCAAAACTAAAACAGGAAAAAATAGAAAATTTGAACAGATTCATAACTGGCAAAGAAATTGAATCAGTAATCAAAAATCTCCCAACATTGTTGTTTTATCCTATCTATTCAGCCACTCTGTCTTTTGATATCCATTTACATTGAAAGTGGTCATTGATATGTGAAGACACACTTTTACCATGATTGGTTGTTTTCTGACTGTTTTGCAGTTTCTTTTTTCCTGTCCTACTCACATGAGGGGATAATAGGATCAGAGAGTACAGATTCACAGAATATCATATATAAGAACTTTTGATGTAGAAACCCCACAGGAAAGGAGAGCCACTTCTTCCTTATGCACTTTCTCCAGTTCATCTGGAGGATCAAGACGAGGCCAGGCATGCTAGTTACAGTTCAATCTGATGCCAAGACCTGTGGGATCCCCACAGTACTGCCTAATGGGGTTGAATTCTATCTCTGAAGTAGCTGTCACATCTTTATTGATGACCTCTATTCCAGTTCAGATACATGGGGAATGATGAAGTCTAAAAATCACATGAACCCATTTAAAATCTAATAACATACCATGTGATATTGAGGTGTTTCTTCATAGATGCAGCTTCTCACCTGGGATGTGGCTCATTGTCTGATCAGACTCAATTGAGGTTGATGGTGATCATGTTTTGAGGAGACATAATGCCAAAATATGAAGTATTTTCTATGTTGGTTCAAGAGTGACTTTGGTTGATACTCAGCGTCTAAGGAAGACCACAGTTTGCTCCATCCCACTTAAGTCCTATCTCACTAAAGTTTATGGAGAATATGCACAGCTTATAGACAGAAATGTGTTATTCATCATGAACAATGGCTTTGTGAGTCAACAAGTGAGTCATTGAGATCATTGTCAATGTTTCAGATGGTGGTTTCCATCTTCACAAAATCTTCCAACATCAACTTAACCACCAACTAGATAGCTGGGATTCTTTCCCTTATTTTATTTATACAGGTAAACTTAATTTTGCCTCCCTAACTAATCAATGTCTGTTTTTGAAAAAAAAAAATCTCCCAAGAAAACCAAGTCAAGGGCCAGATGGTTTCACAGGGGAATTTTAAAGAGGAGTTAATACTTATTCTTCTCAAACTGTTCCAAAAAAATAGAAATGGAAGGAAAACTTCCAAATTCATTCAACGAGGCCAGTATTACCTTCATTCCAAAACCAAAGACCCCACTAGACAGAGAATTACAGGCCAGTATCCCTGGTAAACATAGATACAAAAATATTCTCAACAGTATACTAGCAAATCGAATCCAACAGTACATTAAAAGAAGTTTCACCACAATGAAGTGGGATTTATTCCTGGGCTGCAGGGGTGGTTCAACATTCACATATCAATCAACATGGTACACCACACTAATAAAATAAAGGATAAGAAATATATGATCCTCTCAACAGATGCAGAAAAACCACTTGACAAAATATAACATCCATTCTTGATAGAAGCCCTCAACAAAGTAGAGATAGAGGGAACATGCTTCAATATCATAAAGGCCATATACTAAATCCCACAACTATAATCATGCTCAATGGGGGAAATTTTTAGATTTTTCTCTCTGGTTAAGAACGTTACAGGGATTTCTTTTCTCATTACTATTTAACATAGTACTGGAAGTCTTAGCCTCACTGATCAGGCAACAAATATAAATAAAAGACATCCAAATAAGCAAGGAAGAAGTCCAAATTTCACAATTTACCTATGACATGGTACTTTAGAAAACCTGAAATACTCCACCAAAAATTGATAGAACTAATGCATGAATTCATCAAAGTTGCAGGATATGAAATCAATGTACTGAAATCTGTTGCATTTCTGTACATCAAAAATGAATCAGCAGAAAAAGATATCAAGGAATTGATCCCATTTACAATTGCATGAAAAACCATAAGATACCCAGGACTAAGCCTTACCAAAGAAATAAAAAACTATACTCTGAAAACTATAGAACACTTATGAAACAAATTGAAGAGGACACGAAAAATGGTAAAAATTCCATGCTCTTGGATTGGAAGAAGAAACATTGTTAAAATGTCAAAACTAAAACAGGAAACAATAGAAAAGCAATCTACACATTCGATGAAATCCCTATCAAAATAACACCAAAGCAATCTACACATTTAATGAAATCCCTATCAAAATAACACAATTCTTCACAGAGCTTGAACAAACAATCCAAAAATTGCTATGGAACCATTAAAGACTCGGAATAGCCAAAGCAATCTTGAAAAAGAAAAGCAAAGCTGGAGGCACCACAATTCCATACTTAAAGTTACATTACAAAGTTGTAGTGATCAAGACAGTATGGTACTGGCATAAAAATAGACGCATAGACCAATGGAACAGATTAGAAAACCCAGAAATGGACCCACAACTGTATGGTCACTAGTCTTTGACAAAGCAGGAAAGAATATCCAATGGGAAAAAGACAGCCTCTTCAACAGATGATGTTGGGAATACTGGAATCAATATGAAGAACGAAACTGAAACACTTTCTTATACCATACACAAAAATGAATTCAAAATGGATGAATGACCTAAATGTAAGACCAAAATCCTTAAAATCCTAAAGAACAACACAGGCAGCCACCTTATTGACCTTGGCCATGGCAACTTCTTACTAGATAAGTTGCCAGAAGCAAGAGAAACAAAAGCAAAAATGAACTATTGGCACCTCATCAACATAAAAAGCTTCTGAGGTGAAGGAAACAATCAACAAAACTAAAAGGCAACCTACAGAATGAGAGAAGGTATTTTCAAATGACCTATCTAACAAAAGGCTAGTGTCCAAAATCTATAAAGAACTTATAAAACGGAACACCTAAAAAAATAAATAATCCAGTTAAGAAATGGGCAGAAGACATGAACACTTTTCCAAGGAAGACATACAGATGGCTACGAGACACATGTAAAGAGCTCAACATCACTCATCAGGGAAATACAAGTCAAAACCACGATGTGACACCACCTCATACCTATCAGAATGGCTAAAATTAACAACACGGGAAACAACAGATGTTGAAAGGATGTTGAGAAAGGGGAATCCTCTTACACTGTTGCTGGGAATGCAAATTGGTGTGGCCACTGTGGAAAGCAGCATGGAGGTTTCTTAAAAAGTTAAAAACAGAACTACCCTGTGATCCAGCAATTGCACTACTAAGTATTTACCCAAAGGACACAAAAAATACAGATTTGAGGGAGAACATGCACCCCGATGTTTATAGCAGCATTATCAATAATAGCCAAATTATGGAAAGAGCTCAAATGTACATTGACTGATGAATGGATAAAGAAGATGTGGTGTGTGTGTGTGTGTGTGTGTGTGTGTGTGTGTGTGTGTGTGTGTAAATATTACTCAGCCATAAAAAATAATGAAATCTTGCATTTTGCAACAATGTGGATGGAGCTAATGTATTCTGCTAAGTGAAATAAGTCAGAGAAAGACAAATATCGTATTTCGTATCATATGTATCGTAATACATTCATATGTGGAATGTAGGGGAAAAAGAAAGGAGGCTGTATTTTGTCAAATGCTTTCTCTGCATCTATTGAGAGGATCATATGGTTCTTGTCCTTTCTTTTATTGATGTGATGCATCAAGTTAATTGTTTTGTGGTTATTGAACCAGCCCTGCATCCCAGGTATAAATCCCACTTGGTCGTGGTGAATAATTTTTAATGTATTGTTGGAGCCGGTTGGCTAGTACATTGTTGAGGATTTTTGCATCCATGTTCATCAGGGAAATTGGTCTATAGTTCTTCTTTTTAGTGGGGTCTCTGTCTGGTTTGGGGGTAAAGGTAATGCTGGCTTCATAGAAAGAGTTTGGAAGTTTTTCTTCCATTTCTATTTTTTGGAACAGCTTCAAGAGAATAGGTGTTAACTCTTCCTTAAAGCTTTGGTAGAACTCCCCTTGGAAAGCCATCTGAACTCTAGTTTTTTGGCAGAGTTTTGATTAATAATTTGATTTCCTTACTGGTTATGGGTTTGTTCAAATTTTCTATTTCTTCCTGTTCACTGTTGGTAGTGTATATGTTTCTATGAATTTGTCCATTTCTTCCAGATTACCCATTATATTGGCATATAATTGCTCATAATATTCTCTCATTATTGTTTTTTTTTCTGCTTTGTTGGTTATGATCTCTCCACTTTCATTCTTTATTTTATTTATTTGGGTCCTTTCCTTTTTCTTCTTGATCAAACTGGCTAGTGGTTTATCAATTTTGTTAATTCTTTCAAAGAACCAGCTTCTGGTTTCATTGATCTGTTCTACTGTTTTGTTTTTTTTTTGTTTCCTTGTTTTGTTTTGTGTTTTTTGGGGGGTTCAATAGCATTAATTTCTACTCTAATCTTCATTATTTCCTGTCTTCTGCTGGTTTGGGGTTTTATTTGCTGTTCTTTTTCCAGCTCCTTAAGGCGTAAGTTTAGGATGTGTATCTGAGATCTTTCTTCCTTCTTTAGGAAGGCCTGGATTGCTATATACTTTCATCTTATGACCACCTTTGCTGCATCCCAGAGGTTTTGGGTTGTGGTGTTATCATTTTCATTGACTTCCATATACCTTTTAATTTCCTCTTTAACTGCTTGGTTAGCCCATTCATTCTTTAGTAGGATGTTCTTCAGTCCCCAAGTATTTGTTACCTTTCCAAATTTTTTCTTGTGGTTGATTTCGAGTTTCATAGCGTTGTGGTCTGAAAATATGCACGGTATGATCTCGATCTTTTTGTACGTACTTAGGGCTGACTTGTGTCCCAGTACATCGTCCATTCTGGACAACGTTCCATGTGCACTGGAGAAGAATGCATATTCTGCTGCTTTAGGACAAAATGTTCTGAATATATCTGTTAAGTCCATCTGGTCCAGTGTGTCATTCAAAGCCATTGTTTCCTTGTTGATGGTTTGATTCGATGATCTGTCCATTGCTGTGAGCGGGGTGTTGAAGTCTCCAACTATTATGGTATTACTATCAATGAGTTTGTGATTAATTAATTTATATATTTGGGTGCTGCCACATTTGGCTCATAAATGTTTATAATTGTTAGGTCTTCTTGGTGGATAGACCCCTTGATTATGATATAATGCCCTTCTGCATCTCTTGATACAGTCTTTATTTTAAAGTCTAAATTGTCTGATGTAAGTATGGCTACTCTGGCTGTCTTTTGTTGACCATTGGCATGATAGATGGTTCTCCATCCCCTTATTTTCAATCAGAAGGTGTCTTTAGGTCTAAAGTGGGTCTCTTGTAAACAGCATATAGATGGATCTTGTTTTCTTATCCATTCTGTTACCCTATGTCTTTTGATTGGAGCATTGAGTCCATTGACATTTAGAGCGAGGACTGAAAGGTATGAATTTATTGCCATTATGATGCTTGCAGAGTTGGAGTTTCTGGTGGTGTTCTCTGGTCCTTTCTAATCTTTGGTGGCTCTTGGCATTTATTTATTTATTTATTTATTTATTTATTTATTTATTTATTTATTTATTTATATTTTTACCTTTTCTCCCCTCAGAGAGTCCCCCTTAAAATTTCTTCCAGGGATGGTTTAGTGGTCACCAAACTCCTTTAATTTTTGCTTGTCTGGGAAACTTTTTATCTCTGCTTCTATTTTGAATGAGAGCCTTGCTGGATAAAGCATTCTTGGCTGCATATTTTTCTGATTCAGCACACTGAATATATCCCACCACTCCTTTCTGGCCTGCCAAGTTTCTGTGGATAGGTCTGCTGCAAACCTGATCTGTCTTCCCTTGTAGGTTAGGTTCTTCTTTTCCCTTGCTGCTTTCATGATTCTTTCTTTGCCTGAGTATTTTGTGAATTTGACTATGATATGCCTTGTTGATGGTCGGTTTTTGTTGAATATATTGGGGGTCCTCTGTGCTTCCTGGATTTTGATGTCTGTGTCTTTCCCCAGGTTAGGAAAGTTTTCTGCTATGATTTGCTCACATAACCCTTCTACCCCTATTTCTCTCTCTTCCTCCTCTGGGACCCCTATGACTCTGAGGTTATTACTTTTTAATGAGTCACTGATTTCTCTAATTCTTAAATCGTGCTCTTTTGCCTTAATCTCCCTCTT
Organism: Panthera tigris; assembly: GCF_018350195.1. Taxonomy (NCBI): domain Eukaryota; kingdom Metazoa; phylum Chordata; class Mammalia; order Carnivora; family Felidae; genus Panthera; species Panthera tigris. The sequence goes on along the minus strand of NC_056677.1, from coordinate 61,133,223 downwards.
TTTTCTGCTTCATTATTCTCTATAATTTGGTCATGCATATCGCTGAATCTCTGTTCTGCCTCATCCATCCTTTCTGTTGCTGCATCCATCCGTGATTGCAGCTCAGTTATAGCATTTTTAATTTCATTCTGGCCATTTTTTAGTTCTTTTATCTCTGTAATCTATTTTCGACTCCAGCTAGTATTCTTATTATCATGATTCTAAATTCTGGTTCAGACATCTTGCTTGTATCTGTGTTGGTTGAATCCCTGGCTGTCGTTTCTTCATGCTTTTTCTTTTGGGGTGAATTCTTAAGTTTTGTCATTTTGAAGGGAGAAAAGGAATTAATGGGGTAGAAAAATTGAAATAAAAAACTTCAAATTAAAAATTTATTAAAATTAAAAATTAAAAAATACACACAAACAGAAATCGAATAGATGATGCTAGACCCTAGGTGTGTTTTGGTATGGGTGTTGAAAGTGGTTTGACAGATTACAGAAAGAAAAAAGGGGGGGAGAAAAAGGAAATCATTTGAGAATTTGAAAAAATGAATACACTGAAGAAGACTAAAATGAGATGATGGGGGCAAAATAGAATTTGAAAAACTATACATAAAAGTAAAGAATATAGTATAAAAAACAAAAGAAAAATATTTTTAATAAAAATTAAAAATAAATATGAATTTTTTTCTGTATTCAAGAAAAGAGAAAAGAAATGAAAAAGAGAAAAAAGATTTTAAAAAAGGAAATCGTTTGAAAATCTGAAAAAGTGAATACACTGTAGTAGACTAAAATAAAATGATGGAAGTAAAATAGAATTTTGGAAAAATTTACATAAAAGCAAAAAATATAGAAATATTTTAAATAAAAATATTTTTAATAGAAATTGAAAGTAAAAATGAATTTTTTCTCTTTCTGTATTCAAGAAAAAGAAGTGTCAAAGAGAAAAAGAAAAAAAAGAAATAAAATTGAATAGATGAACCTCCTAACAGATTGAAGTAGGATTGAAATTACTTTGTTTACCGCTAGAAGTCAGTCTATGTAGCACTTTATAGTCCATAAACTAAGCAGGCGGTGAGACTTGTGTTTTTGAAGAGCGAAGTGGGCCCAGTTGGGTGGCACTCAGTGTAACAGCTCCGCTCTCCACTAGATGGCGCTGCTAGCCTACTGGGGTGGATTGTTGTGGTGCTGGTAGGTGTGTATGCACGTGCGCAGGAGCAGTGAAAATGGTGCCACCCAGCTACCCAGTCTGTTCTCCCAGATCAGTAATCATGCCCCCATCCTCTGTCTTCAGCTTTTGTCCACTCCCCGCTTTTTCACTCTCCATGACCAGGCCCCAGACAGTACAAGTTTTGTGTCAGATGTGGCTGTTTTCCCCGGCCCCTTACTTCTAAAGGAGTGTGGCTTTGACCCGTTCTGCCCCTCTGCAGGAGGGTCTCACTGAGCAATGGCTGAATGTCGGCTCCACCCAGGAACGCTTGCTGGACACTGCTGCTGCCGGTGCCCCAAGACTATGGCCAGGTGCCAGCCCGCCCCAGAAAAAGTTTGCAAGACAATGTAGCAGCAGCGTTTCAGGGATTATGGAAAATCACAACACACATCTGGCACCAGGCTTCACCCTTAATGACCTTATTCCAGCACCAGCGAATGTGGCTGTTTTCTGGGGTCTGCTGGGACCAGGTGGCTTCAACAGTCTCTACCAAATGTCCTTCCAGCAGTGGAACCGCTTTTCCCCGTGTGGCCTGAGAACCTCCCAGACCCTACCCTGTTCCTGGGGATTTGCCCTTCCCACCAGAGCTTCACCAGGTATTGAGCTGCAGAGTTGCAACCTTTGCACTCCCCTTGTTTATGGTCTTAATGGAATTTAAACCCTCTCCTTTCTCCTTTCTCCCTTTTTAGTTTAGTCCCTGCAGCTGTTTCCAATTTTCCACTTTCTCTCCAGCTGCTTTTGGGGAGGGGTGCTTTTCCCGTATCCTCCCCCACTCCCATTTCTGTCCTCTCTCCGCAAAAGCGGTTCCCTACCCTCTGCAGCTTCTCACTACCCAAATTCACCTCTCTGCACCGTGTACCTGATGAATTCTGTGGTTCAGGTTGTGCAGATTGTTTTGTCAATCCTCCAATCAGTTTCTAGTTGTGTAGGAGGGTCTAATGTTGGTCTGGCTGTATTTCATGGACAGGAGACACACAAAAAACTTCCATGCTGTTCCGCCATCTTGGCGTCTCCCTCCTCTGCCCATTTTTAAATTGGATTGTCTTTTCAAAAAATTTTCTGGTATTGAGATGTTTAAGTTCTTTATATATTTTAGATATTAGCCCTTTATCATATATATCATTTGCAAATATCTTCTCCCATTTAGTAGCTTGCCTTTTTGTTTTGTTAATGGTTTCCTTCACTGTACAAAAGCTTTTTTATTTTGATGTAGTCCCAATAGTATATTTTTGCTTTTATTTCCCTTGCCTCAGGAAACATACCTAGAAACATGTTGGCATAGTTGATGCCAGAAAAATTACTGCCTGTGTTCTCTTCTAGGAATTTTATAGTTTCAGGTCTCACATTTAGGACTTTAATCCATTTTGAGTTTACTCTTGTTCATGGCATAAGAAAGTATCTAGTTTCATTCTTTTGCATGTAGCTACCCAGTTTTCCCAGTACCATTTATTTTTTAATACTTATTTATTTTTGAGAGAGAGAAAGAGAGAGAGATAGAGAAACTTAAGTGGAGGAGGGTCAGAGAGAGAGAGAGAGAGAGAATCCCAAGCAAGGATTCTCTGCTGTCAGTGCAGAGCCTGGTATGGGGCTTGATATCATGAACCATGAGATCATGACCTGAGCCAAAATCAAGTTGGATGCTTAACCAGTTGAGCCACCCAGGTGCCCCTCCCAGCACCATTTAATGAAAAGACTGTCCTCTCCTCATTGCATATTCTTGCCGTCTTTGTCATAGATTAATTGACCATATAATTGTGGGTTTGTTTCTATCATCTCTATTCAGTTCCAGTGATCTATATGTCTATTTTTGTGCCAGTACCATATTGTTTTGAGTATTACAGCTGTGTAGTATATCTTAAATACTGGAGTACTTGACATTTGGAATTGGGGTACTTCCAGATTTGTTCTTCTTTCTTAAGATTGCTTTTGGTATTTGGGGTCTTGTGTGGTTCCATACAAATTTTAGGATTATTTGTTCTAGTTCTGTGAAAAATGCTATTGGTATTTTGATAAAGATTGCATTGAATTTGTAAATTGCTTTGGGTAGTATAGAAATTTTAACAATATTAATTCTTCCAATCCATGAGCATGAAATATTTTTCCAATTGTTTGTATCATCTTCAATTTTTCATCAATGTGTTTTTAAAATAAAATTAAATGTAAATTTTATCAAGGATTTCAAATTACATATTTCAAAATTCTAGAGTGGATTAGAACCATTTTAGAACTGGAGAGATGGCACAGGTGAACATTGATATCCCTTGTAATGCCAACTTTATTAAGAAAACAATTCATCTGCAAACCATATCTCCTTTATATAACAAAATTAAATAGTATCTGCTCCTTCACTTTGGCAATAGCTATTACCTAAAGGAATGAAAAAAATAGTGGTTTTGCTACTTAAGTTCATTAAAAATGGGATCCTATCCTTAAATTTTTTTTAAGTTTAGAAAAAGCTATGATCAGATGAGTTCTGGGTACAAAAAAAAAATCAGCAAAGAAGTCTAACCAAAGCACCAAAAGCATTTTGAAAATAAAGAGGAAAAAACGTAAGGTGTTTTCATGGCATTTTCTTTCCTACAAATTATTGCAATTGGTTAAGGATTTGCAGAAGTTAATCTCAGGAAAGGAAAGGATAGTATTATACACATAACAAAACATGTTTATATCCCAAATCTTAATACTAAATTTTCAAAAAGGAAGCTCTATCACCTCTAAAAACAAACTCAATGTAATTTTATTAAGAGCAGAAACTCTAAGCTGTCCTCTAATTATAAGCCATTTAGTCCATCCTCACTGACAAATCTTTTAAGGTCATCAGAAAAAAATTAACAGTAATTAGCCTGAGGTATTTTAAATGTGGCTCAATAGTCTCAAATTTAGGATGTTCTTCAGTCTCCAAGTATCAAAACAGATGAACATATGGGAAGAGGAAAAAAAAGAAAGGGGGAGGCAAACTATAAGAGACTCTTAGCATTAGAGAACAAACTGACGGTCGGTGGAAGGAGATGGGTGGTGAATGGGCTAAGTGGGTGATGGGTATTAGGAGGTCATTTGTTATGATGAGTACTATGTGTTATATGTAGGTGATGAATCACTAAATTCTACTCCTGAAACCACTACTACACTGTATGTTACCTTAAATTTGGAGGAAGAACATTTAAGTTTTTCTTTAAATTCTGGTTAGTTAATATGCAATGCAGTAGTAGTTTCAGGTGTACAACATGATGATTCAACACTTCCACACAGCACCTTGTGCTTATCACATCTGCACTCCTTAATCCCCATCCCCTATTTCATCCATCCTCCACCCACCTCCCCTCTGATAGCCATCATGTTCTCCATAGTTAACAATCTTTTTCTTTATTTGCATCTCTCTCTCTTTTCTCCCTTTGTGTATTTGTTTTGTTTCTTAAATTCCACATATGAGTGAAATCATAGGGTATTTGCCTTTGACTGATTTATTTCGTTTAGCATAGTATTCTACAGCTCCATCCATGTTGTTGCAAATGGCAAGATTTCATTCTTTTTTATTGCTAATATTCTATTATATACACACCTTCTTTATCCATTCGTCAATTGATGGACACTTCAGCTGCTGCTGTAATTTGGTCATTGTAAATAATGCTGCTATAAACATATGGTACATGTGTCCCTGTAAATTAGTGTTTTTGTATTTTGGGGGTAATGTGATTGTTGGATAATAGGATACTTATATTTTTTTAACTTTTTGAGGGACCTCCATACTATTTTCCACAGTAGCTGCAAGAGTTGACATTCACACCAACTGTACAACTGGGTTCGCCTTTCTCCACATCATTGCTAATGCTAGTTGTTTCTCATGTTGTTAATTTTAGCCATTCTGACATGTGTGAGGTGATACTTCATTGTAGTTTTGATTTGTATTTCCCTGATGATCAGTGATATTTGACCATCTTTCATGTATCTGTTGGCCATCTGGATTTCTTCTTTGAAAAAAATGTCCATTCATGTTTTCTGCCCATTTTCTAATTGGATTATTCATTTTTGGGGTGTTGAGCTTTATAAGATCTTTATATATTTTGGGTACTAATCCTTTATCAGATATATCATTTGCAAATACCTTAATCCATTCCATAGGGTGCCTTTTAGTTTTGTTTTTTCTTTACTGTGGAGAAGCTTTTTATTTTTATAAAGTCCTGTAGTTTATTTTTGCTTTTATTTCCCTTGCCTCAGGAGATATATCTAGAAAAAAAATTGCTATGGCTGATGTCAAAGAGGTTATTACCTGTGTTCTCTTCTAGGATTTTTATGATTTTATGTCTACATTTAGGTCTTTCCTCCATTTTGAATTTATTTTTGTGTATGGTGTAAGAAAGTGACCCAGTTTTATTCTTTTGCATGATGCATGCAATATTATACTGCAGTATCATACCACAGTATTCCCAGCACCATTTGTTGAAGACACTGTCATTTGCCCATTAATTTTAATTCCTGCTTTGTCAAAGAGTAATTGGCCATATATTTGTGGTTTCATTTATGGGTCTCCTCTTCTTTTCCATTGATCTATGTGTCTTTTTTGTACCAGTATCATAATGTTTTGATCACTACAGCTTTATAATATAACTTAAAATCCAGAATTGTGATGCCTCCAGGGTTGTTTTTCTTTTTCAAGATTACTTTGTTATTTGGGGTCTTTTGTGGTTCTGCACAAATTTTGGGTTTGTTTGTTCTTGCTCTGTGAAAAATGTTGGTGGTATTTTGATAGAGATTGCATTAAATGTGTTGATTGCTTTGGGTAGCATAGACATTTTAACAATATTTGTTCTTCCAATCCATGAGCATGGAATGTCTTGCCATTTCTTTGTGTCCTCTTCAATTTCATTCGTCAGTGTTTCCTAGTTTTCAGAGTACAGGTCTTTCACCTCTTTGGTTATGTGTATTCCTAGGTATCTTTTCTGTGTGTGTGCAATTGTAAGTGGGATTGACTCCTTAATTTATGTCTCTGCTGCTTCATTATTGCTGTATAGAAATGCATCAGATTTCTATATGTTGATTTTGTATCCTGAGACTTTACTAAAATCATGTATCAGTTCTAGCAGTTTATTGGTGGAGTCTTCTGGGCTTTCTGTATAAAGTATCATGTTATCTGTAAATAGCGAAAGTTTGACTTCTTCCTTGATAATTTGTATGTCTTTTATTTCTTTTTGTTGTATGAATGCTGTGGCTAGTAATTTAGGTACTGTGTTAAATGACAGTGGTGAGAGTGGACGTCCCTATCTTGTTCCTGAATTAGAGGAATAGTTCTCAGTTTTTTCCCATTGAGTATGATATGAGCTATGAGTTTTTCATGGATGGCCTTTATTATATTGAGGAATGTTCCCTGTAAGCCTGCTTTTTTTTTTATCATGAATGGATGTTGTACTTTGTCAAATGCTTTTCAGCATCTATTGAAATGATCATATAATTCTTATCATTTCTTTTATTAATGTGGTGTAAAACATTGATTGTAAATATTGTACACCCTTGCTTCCTGTTAATAAATGCCACTTGATTGAAGTGAGTAATTTTTAAATTTCTTGTTCTATTTAGTTTGCTAGTATTTTGTTGACAAATTTTGCATGTATTGTCATTGGAGATATTGGCCTGTAGTTCTCTTCTTTTGTAGTATCTTTTTATGGTTTTGGTATCAGGATAATGCTGGCCTCATAGAATGAATGTGGAACATTTCCTTCCTCTTCTATTTTTTTGAAATGGTTTGAGAAGAATAGGTATTAACTCTTCTTTAAATGTTTGGTAGATTTCATCTGTGAAGCTATCTGTTCCTGGACTTCTGTTTGTCAGGAGGTTTTTACTTACTTATTCAATTTCTTTCCTGGTTATTGGTCTGTTCAAGATTTCTATTTCTTCTTTCAGTTCTGGTGGTTTATATGTTCCTAGGAATTTATCCATTTCTTCCAGGTTGTCCAATTTGTTCAAATAGTGTTTCTATTTCTGGGGTATTGGTTGTACTTTCCTGTCCCTCATTTGTGATTTTATTTGAGTACTTTCCCCTTTTTTTGATAAGTCTAGCTATAGGTTTATCAATTTTATGAATTTTTTTCAGTGAACCAGATCCTGCTCTCATCGATCTGTTCTATTGTTTTTTAGATCATTTATTTCTTCTCTAATCTTTATTATTTCCATCTTTCTGCTGGCTTTAGGCTTTGTTGTTCTTTTTCTAGCTTCTTTAGATGAAAGGTTAGGCTGTTTATTTAAGACTATTCTTGCTTCTTGAATTCAGCCCGTTTTGCTATATACATCCCTCTTAGGACCACTTTTGCTCAATCCTAAATGTTTTGGACCATTGTATTTTTATTTGCATTTGTTTCCATGAATTTTTTTTTATTTCTTGTTTGATTTCCTGGTTGATTGATTCATTATTTAGTAGCATATTGTTTAACTTCTATGTTTTTTATGTTTTTTCCACATTTTTCTTGGGATTGACTTCTAGTTTCATAGTGTTGTGGTCAGAAAAGCTACATGATGTGACTTCAATCTTTCTGTATTTATTGAGGCCTGATATGTGACCTAATGTGTGATCTGTCCTGAGGAATATCCCAGGTGCCCTTGAAAAGAATGTATATTCAACTGTTTTACAATAGAATGTTCTGAATATATCTGTTAAGTACCTGGTCCAGTGTGCCATTGAAAGCCATTGTTTTCGTGTTGAATTTCTGCTTAGATGATCTATTGATGTAACTGGGATGTTAAGCCACCTACTAGTTTTGCATCGTTATCAATTAGTTCCTTTATGTTTGTTATTGTTTCATGTATTTGGGTGCTTCCTTATAGGTGCATAAATATTTGTAATTGTTAGATCTTCTTTTCGTATTGTATCCTTTATTATGGTATAGTGTCCTTATTTGTCTGTTTTTCCAGTCTGTTTTTACATGAATGTGGAATAATTAGGTTTTATTAATATGAAATTTATTGTCAAATTGGTTTCCATACAACAACCAGTGCTCATCCCAACAGGTGCCCTCCTCAATGCCCATCACCCACTTCTCCCTCCCTCCCACCCCCCATCAACACTCAGTTTATTCTGTTTTTAAGAGTCTCTTATGGTTTGCCTCCCTCCCTAACTCTGGCTTTCTTTTGACAACCATTTGCATGATAAATGTTTCTCCATCCCCTCACTTTCAATCTGCAGGTGTCTTTAGGTCTATAATGAGTCTCTTGTAGACAGCATATAGATGGGCCTTCTTTTTTTATCCATTCTGACACCCTATGTATTTTTATTCAGCATTTAGTCCATTTACAAAGTAATTATTGGTAGGCATGTATTTATTATCACTTTATTCATGTTTTGTCATTGTTTCTGGTGATTTTTCTGATCTTTTCTTATCTTTGTCACTTTTGGTTTCTCCTTTGCCCTCAAAGAGTCCCCTTCATATTTCTTGCAGGGCTAGTTTAGTGGTCACAGATTCCTTTAGTTTTTGTTTCTCTGGGAGACTCTATCTCTGCTTCTATCTGAATGATAGCCATGCTATATAGAGTATTCTTGGTTGCGGATTTTTCCCCTTCAGCATTTTGAACATATCATGCCACTGCCTTCTGTCTTACCAAGTTTCTGGTAAGATGTCTCCAGCTAGCCTTATGGATTTTTCCTTGTCAGCTAAGGACTTCTTTTGTCTTGCCACTTTACGATTTTTTCTTTATCACTATGTTTTGCAAATTTAATTATTATATGTCTTGGTGTTGGCCTGCTTTCATTGATTTTGATGAGAGTTCTCTCTGCCTCCTAGATCTGGATATCTGTTTCTTCCCCCAGACTAGGGAAATTTTCAGCTATTATTTCCTCAAATAAATTTTCTGCCCCCTTTTCTCTCTTCTTCTTCTGGGACTCATATACAAATGTTATTATGTTTGATGGAGTCACTGAGTTCCCTAAGTCTATTCTCATGTTGCATACATCTTCTTTCTCTCTTTTGTTCAGCTTCATTATTTTCATTATTTTGTTCTGTGTTACTAATTAATTCCTTTGCTTCTTCCAGCCTGCTTTTCATTGCATCAAGCCTGTTTATTGTACTTTTCATCTTTGATTGATTCTTTTTTTAACTGTTATCTCTGTGGTACATGTCTCACTGATGTCTTCTTTTCTCAAGCCCAGTGAGTATTCTTATGGTTGTTTCCTTAAATTCTCCATCAGTCATGTTACTTATATCTGTTTTATTTAGATCTCTGGCCATGGCCTTATCTTGTTCTTTCATTTAGGAGAAATTCTTCTGTCTTGGCATTCTGTCTATGTCTCTGCCTTTTTCTGTGTGTTGGAAAAGCCAGTTATGTCTCCTGCTCCTGAAAACAATGGCCTTATGAAGAATAGGTCATATAATGCCAAGGGCTGTTGCCTCAAGGAATGTCTTTGGTGTGTGCTGCTTGTACTCTGCTGTTGTGTTTTGTCTGCACTTCCTTCAGGCCAGTCTGCAGAGGCTCCCCTTGCCCGGGTGTGTGCAGTGTTTGGTCTCTGGTCTGAATGTGGTGAGTTTTAACTAGATGTGCTCCGGTCTGCTTATGAAATGAAATCTGACAACTCTTCCACCAGAACTGAGGTCCTTCAGAACTTTCTGGCAAGGACATGTGGTGTGGGCAGGAATTTGCACTGGTTTTCTTGGAGAAAGGCCTGCCATGCCTGAGGCAAGCGTGACTGCAAAGGGCAGTCCCACAAGAGTGCAGCAGTATGGGGCTTGGTGTAAGCACATTAGGCAGCCAGTGTCAGTTCCGTACTGCCTCTTGCAGGTGGCATTGTGTTTATGCTGAAGGGAAGAGGAGGGATAGAGCGCCATCCAAGACTTTTGTTCCTGGAGAGGCGTCTCTGAATGTTGCATCTCAGGGATGTTCTCCGAGTAGAGTAAATAATCTCCCCACTGTGTGCCCACTGTTCTTCAGATTGCTGTTTCCCTGCTGTCCACCCCCAGCTTCTGCCTTCTGTCCAAGAGCAGTACAGTGTCCTCCAGGCTCAATCCCATCCAAGACTGCTGACCTTTAAAACTCCAAGGTTTAAGCCCTGCTGGTTTCAAGAACTCATGAAATTAGGCCCACGTCATTTTCCAAGCCAATGGTTTTTGGGGAAACCTTCTTTTGAATCCCCCTATGTGCTTAAAGCTCTCTATAACCCTTCTCTGTGACCACATTTCCCTCCCCTCCACAGCACCCATGATCCTTTTCTCCCCTAAACCATGTCTCTCCACTTCCTACCTTCTTTGATATGGCTTCTTCTCACCCTTTAGCTGTGGAGCTTGTTCTGTCAGTCTTCAGGTCTATTTCTGGTCTCTTTATGATAATTTGATAGTTATCTAGTTGTATTCCTGAGATGAGATGAGCTTAGAGTCCACCTACTGCACTGCTATCTTCCCTCTCTCTTCCCCAAGTGAATTTTTATTGTAAATATGAATAGGCCTCCAGTTCGTGGTGTGATACATATGAAACTTAGAAATCCTCTCTGCCATGCCCTGAAACTGCCAGGGAGATGACAGAGTATAACAGACCCTTGTATGTACCTTAGTTGAATCTGTGCAATGAGTGTTGGAGCAGGTGATGTCCAAGGTCCCTTCTAACCACAGTCTTGTTCACTGTACCACCCCAGCACTTGATCGTGGGACCTGGAGAGCCACAATCCACTGAGTGTCCATGTGGAAGCTTCTAGTGCCCAACCATGAAGCAAGTGTGGAAGAGTTCGTGGACAGGGCAATAGCAGGAAAGAGGCAGTGGTCAGGTGGTGGGGGGAGGTCTGTGGATTCAGTGTGAGCAGGATCCCCATGCTCCCTTCTCTCATTTGCCCCCCTCATAGCTCCACCCTGCAATACCCTGGCATGAGCATCACCTGAATGGCCCTGTGGAACCTATGGTTCCCCCACAATGGAAAAAAAGCTTTTTTTTCATTTTTTTTTAATGTCAGCTTGACAGTGTCTACCAAAGGGCCTATGTTTGGGCAAGGTATTTTCATTACATTGTTTTTAATAGCAAGAAAAAAGGAAACAACTAATATTTTTCATAAGAAACAGTTTGGTCAAATTGTGGTACACTGATGCAATGAAAACCAATGCAACATTTTAAATTTATTTTATTTATTTTATTAATTTATTTATTTTTGAGAGAGAGAAGGTGTGAGTGGAGGAGGGGCAGGGGTGGGGGGGAGAGAGACAATCCCAAGCAGGGCCCACACTGTCAGTGCAGAGCCCAATGCCAGGCTTAAACCCATGAACCGTGAGGTCATGATCCCAGGTGCCCCTCCCTGCAACATTTGTTTGTAGGAGAATGAGGAAGCTCACTCTTTCCAAGTTATAGTAAGTAGAATTATTTCCAACTTAGAGAAAATGGAAAAGAAATCAGTGCAAAACTGCAAAACAGTGCAAATACTGCTATTTGTGTGGGGGAAAAACCACCCTGTTTCAGTACTTCCATATGTTTAAAATATAAAAGGGTACAGAATGAAGTCATGAAATTGTGACATTTGTTGCTTCCAGGAGGGAAACTTGATGGCTGAAAGACAAGGACAGAGGGGAGACTTTTCCTGTGTACCACTTTATACCTTCAAATTTTGAATGTTGTGAATGTATTGCTTTTCAAAAGATATACAATAAAAATTTTTAAATATTATAAAAATTCCATATGCATGTTATCTTCATAGATTTATACAAACATATGAAAATCAGAATATCTGGAATTATACATGCCAAATAATAAATGGGTACTATGCCTTAGGATGGGGAAGTAGAAGGTAGATGTATGTGTACAGTGAACTTTTATGTTTTACTTTAAATTGCTTGAATTTGAAAGTGAGATTTCTTAATGACACAAATTAAGCACATAAAAAAGGTACTGAACACAAGACAAGGAGCACTGGGCTCAGAGTACAGCTTTTTCAATTTAGTCATAAATGTGTGAGAGGCTTACCCGTATTAACTTGGTCTTGAGGCATCATTCCCTTGAGTCTTTCTTAAGTCCTTGCAATGCAAGGACTCACAATGAATCAGTAAACTGGCCATCAGTCTTATAATGAATGAACTTGTGAAGAATACTGAAATTTCTGATATCAGAACTATCCAGGAGGCAACGAATATAAAATATTAAGCAGTGGGAAGCCACTTTTACAGCTATCACAAAGATACAACTGATATTTCAAAACTATATAATCTGAAGATACTGTCATGTTTTATTAGTTTAACAAAGTTGAAAGTGCTGTTTACATAATGACTTTAAACATGTTGATGTTGTAAGTGGAAGTTCACTGTGATTTTTATACTAAGTTTATTGGTATTTTTATGTAAAATTAGGACTGCAGATTATTCCCCCACCAGTCTTAGTCCAAGGATGTGACCCTAACCAGATGCAATTATGCAGTCATGTGGAACCTTCCTTTCTAGTGCTGAAAAAGAAAATGTCTCTAATTACTGGCTTCAATAAATATGAATCCATACTACTTCTTTAAAAAGTGTGTATTCTTTGAGGCTGCTGAAAAGAATTTGTGATTTACAGTCAGTAACCCTGTGTTTAAGATCTGAATACATTATATAATAGCTGTGTCACTTTGCATAACCAACAACTCCTGATAGTTAATCAACTGTCCCTATCCTACTTCCTATCTCACAAAGTTATTGAAACAATAAAATGAGATAATATGAAATGGCGTTGTAAACTGTAGTGTTGTGCAAATAATATCATTATCATCTTTTAGCACCTACAGTGGCAGAGATAATGATGAGTGGCGATGGTAACTTCCCTCACATTGTTATAAAGAAAATTTCCCCTTTAGCTTTAGAATCACATGGTAACTTTTAAAACATGAAACTTCCAGAAAGTGTCATTAAAAATTTGGCACTACATCTTGTTTCTGTCACTTCATGGGAAAAAGTTAAGAATTAAAATTTTATAAGAGTACTAGAAAATACTTGGTAATAGGAAAACAAAACAAATTTGTTGTTTAGTTTTATGTCTTTCAGAACTCTTAGGAATGGACAAAAATAGTGTAAACACTGATTTTTTCTCTTAAATTTCAGTTATCTACCTCATATTCTACCATGCCATTTTTGTGTTCTTTACCTGGACCTACTGGAAGTCTATATTTACACTTCCACAACAGCCAAACCAGAAGGTAAGAATACTGGTTACTCCATAAAGACTAAAGACAGAGGAAAGTAGAAATGTCAAAAACAAAACAAAACAAATAAACAAACAAAAACAAAAAGAGATTTTGGGGCGCCTGTGTGGCTCAGTCGGTTAAGCGTCCCACTTTGCCTCAGGTCATGATCTCGCGGTCCGTGGGTTCGGGCCCCGAGTCAGCTCTGTGCTGACAAGCTCAGAGCCTGGAGCCTGTTTCGAATTCTGTGTATCCCTCTTTCTCTGACCCTCCCCTGTTCATGCTCTCTCTCTCTCTGTCTCAAAAATAAATAAACGTTAAAAAAAAGAGATTTTTTAAAAAAGTAAATAATTTTCCATTACAAAAGAGATTCAGGGTAATCTTTAAAAAGGACTCGTAGTGATTAAGGTAAATGATAGTCTATTGAAGGATAGTCTATTGCAAGATCACTGACCATAGACACCTTGAAGACTAAGAAACCATTATCTGAACTGGTGATAAAATTAAAAAGCAAGAACAACTTGGATACTGAGGACTCATCTATTTCAATTTTGTAAAACTGTATAATATTAGAACCCAGTGATACTCTGGAAGACAACTAGAAAAAAATTACAATAGTTAAATTATTATTGTCAAACTGTACTCCCTTGAACCAAAGTGTTTCATACAGTATTTTGAGAAGGTTCATCAAAGAGTTTATAACTGTATCAGACATTTATACTGTGACTACTGTAAAACAAGTTAGGTTGTAAAGTAGAAAAAAAGGAAAGATGAAAGAGATTTAAACAGCTTCCAAACATTAGGAAAAATACTGATATAAATTTCTCCACTTATGGAACCAAAATGGTACACAGGAAAAATGAAATTAAATACAAATGAAAACATTAATAGAAGAATTGAGAAACATAAGAGATATAGGATATATAGAAAATAAATGGCAGCAGTCCTTCCTTATGAGTAATTATTGGAAATATAAATGGATTAAACCGTCTAACTAAAAGGCAAAAATTGACAAACATTATCATCTATTTTTTAAATTTTATTCTTTTTAAATTTTTAATTCCAGTATAGTTAACATACAGTGTAATATTAGTTTTAGATGCACAATTTAGTGAGTCAGCACTTACATACAACACCTGGTGCTCATCAGGAAAAGTGCACTCCTTAATCCCCATCACCTATTTAACCAATCCCCCCACCTACCTCCCCTCTGGTGACCATGAGTTTGTTCTCTATTAAGAACTTGTTTCTTGTTTGTCTCTCTCATTTTTTTCCTTTGTTCATTTGCTTAGTTTCTTAAATTTCACATACGAGTGAAATCATATGGCACTTGTCTTTCTCTGACTTATTTCGCTTAACATTATATTCTGTAGCTCCATCCATGTTGTTGCAAATGGCAAGGCTTTATTCCTTTTTATGGCTGAATAATATTCCAGTATATATATAGTATGTTAATAATACACATATCACATCTTATTTATCCATTCATCTGTCAATGGACACTTGTGCTGCTGCCATATTTGGCAATTATAGAAAAAAATGCAATAAACATAGGGGTTTATATAATCTCTTGAATTTGAGTTTTTGTATTCTTTGGGTATATACCCAGTAGCATGATGACTGGATCTAGGATAGGTCTAGTTTTATTTTTTTTAATGTTTATTTATTTATTTTAGAGAGAGAGAGAGAGAGAGAATGCACACAAGTGGGGGAAGAGCAGAGAGAAAGGGAGAGAGAGAATCCCAAGCAGGCTCCACCCTCAACACAGAGCCAACACAGGGCTCGATCTCATGACCATATCATGACCTGAGCCAAAATCAAGATAAAAAATTTAACCAACTGAGCCACTCAGGCAGCCCTGATATTGTCATTTTAAATTTTAACTATTCTAGGAGCACTTGGGTGGCTCAGTCAGTTAAGCAACTGACTTTGGCTCAGGTCACGATCTCACAGCTCATGGGTTGGAGCCCCATGTCAGGCTCTGTGCTGACAGTTCAGAGCCTAGAGCCTGCTTCGGATTATGTGTCTCCTTCTCTCTCTCCCTGCCCCTCACCAACTTATTCTCTCTCTCTCTCTCTCTCTCTCTCTCTCTCAAAAATAAACATTAAAAAAATTAAAAATAAATAAATTTTAACTATTCTAGTTACTAGTATAAATTTTTAAACAATTCTTTTTAATTTTGATAATTAAAAGTAACACTTGGGGAAACCCTTTAATTTGGGAGCTGTCCTTGAGAATATAACTTTTGTGTGGCATACTGAACCTGCTTGAAAGACAGAGTTGTTACTGCTAATATGTGATGAAAACTTTGTGGCTATTCAGTAAGTTAGTTTGGGTTTGGAATAAGATGTAATGCCTGGATGCCCTATTTCTGGCACTAACCAAGCCTTTTTGAGGATTAGAATGCAATGAGCTAGTAAACACATTTTGGGTGGACAATTGGTGGTAGACTGGAATGTATTTGGTATTAGAGAAATTAATATCATGGCTATCAAATAGGCCCCCAAAACTCATCTTTTCTTTTTAGCAATTAAAAATGTTGAAAATGTGGTCTTAAATGTTAGACATTTGCAGTTCTTATCTGAATCTTATCATCATCCCACCCAGTTTAGGCCTACAAAATTTCCAACCACTCAGCCTTTCTAGTTGCCTATAGGCTTTCTAAATAGTGTGAAGGAGACAATTTTTGTCCAGCTAAAATTCACATAATATAAAATTCCATTGTTTCAAATGTTTATATATTTTGAAAGAGAGAGTTTGTGTGTGTGAGCTGGGGGAGGGGTAGAGAGACAATCCCAAGCAGTCTCTGTGCTGACAGAGTGAGCTGACATGGGGCTCTATCCCATGACCTTGAGATCATGACCTGAGCTGAAATCAAGTCAGACACTTAACTGACTGAGCCACCCCAGCATTCCTAAAATTCCATTTTAAAGTGTACATTTCATAATGTATAATTAAGTGGTATTTAGTATATTCACAGTGTTGTTCAGCCATCACCACTATCTAGTTCCAGAATATTTTCATCACCTCAAAAGGAAACCCCATATGCATTAAACAATAGTTCCCTCTTTCCCCCATCTCCAGATCCTGGCAACCATTAATCTACTTTCTATCTCATTAGATTTCCTTCCTTTCTGGATATTGCATATAAATGATATCAAACAATATGTAGTCTTTGGTGTCTGGTGTCTTTCTGTTAGCATGTTTCCAAGGTTCATTCATGCTGTGGCATGTATTAGAATGCACTCTTGTTATGCCTGAACAATATTCCATTTATGGACATACCACATTTGGTTTATCCATTCATCTTTTTAAAAATTTTTTTTAGCGTTTGTTCCTTTTTGAGAGACATAGAGAGACAGTGTGAGTGGGGGAGAGGCAGAGAGAGAGGGAGACACAGAATCCAAAGCAGGCTCCAGTCTCTGAGCTGTCAGCACAGAACCCGATGTGGGGCTCAGACTCACGACTCAAGATCATGACCTGAGCCAGTCAGACGCCCAACTGACTGAGCCACCCAGGCGGCCCTATCCATTCATCTTTTGATGGATATCTTGGGTCTTTCCATCTTTTGGCTATAGTGAATAGTGCTCTATGAACGATTGTGTATAACTCTTTGTTTGAACATCTGTTTTCAATTCGAGTATATACCTAGGAATAATATTGCTAGGTCACATGATAATTTTATGTTTAACTGTATGAGAAACTGAAAAACTGTTTTCCACACCAGCTGTACCATTTTACATTCCCAGTATCAATGTATGAGGATTCAGAGTTTCCCACATCCACATTAACATTCATTCTTTTCTCTTTTCTTTTTTCTTTTTCTCTCTCACTCTCTCTCTCTCTCTCTCTCTCTCTCTCTCCCTCCCTCTCTCCCCCTCTCCCTCTCCCTCTCCCTCTCCCTCTCCCTCTCCCTCTCTTTCTTTCCATATGTATGTATATTTTGGACTTCTTGGTGGGTGTGAAGTAGTATCTCACTGTAGTTTTTATTTACATTTCTCTATGACTAATGATGTCAATCATCTTTCCATGTGCTTGTTGGCTATTCATATATATTCTTCATTTACTAGTTGGGTTGTTTGTCTTTTTGTTCTTGAGTTGTAAGAATCTTTATATATCTTGGACACTTGACATTTATCAGGTATGTAATTTGTGAATATTTTCTCCTATTCCATAGGTTGTCTCTTCACTCTGTTGGTAGTGTTTTGATGCCCAGAAGCTTTAAATTTTGAAGTAATCCAATTTATCTACTTTTACTTCTGTTGTCTCTGCTTTTGATGTCATATCCAAAAGATGATTGCCAGATCCAATGTCATGAAATTTATTCCCTATGTTTTCTTCTAAGGGTTTTGTGGTTTTAGCTTTTTATGTGTAGATACTTAATCCATTTGAGCTAATTTTTGTATATCATTTACGTTAAGGATCCAGCTTCATTATGTTGCATGTGCATGTGCATGTGCAGTTTTGCTAGGACCATTTGTTGAAAAGACCATCTTTCCCATTGAATGGTCTTGACACTCTTCAAAAATCATCTTACCACATATGTGAGGGTTTGTGGGCTCCTACTTCTACTCCATTAGTTTTTGTGTCTGTACCACACTGTTTTGAATCTTGTATCTTTGTAGTAAGTTTAGAAATAAATAAATGAGACAAGTAAGTTTGTTCTTTTTCAGGATTATTTTGGCTATTTGGGGTTCCTTGAGATTTCATATGAATTTTAAGATAGAATTTTCTATTTATACAGAAAAGTATCATTGGGATTTTGATAGAGATTGCATCAAATTTGTAGACTACTTTGGGTGGTAACAATATTCTTAACGATATTAACTTTTCTGATCCATGAACATGATATGTCTTTCCATTTATTTGTATCTAATTATTTTTAGCAACAGTTTTTAGTTTTCAGTGTACAAGATTTTCACCTCATTGATGAAGTTTATTCCTAAGTATTTTATTCTTTTTCATAATATTGTAAATGTAGTTGTTTTCTTAATTTTTATGATTATTCATTGCTAACATATGGAAATGCATCTGATTGTTGTCTGTTGATTTTGTATCCTACAATTTCGCTGGCTTTAACATATTACTTCTAACAGGTTTTGGTGGGGGAATCTTTAGGGTTTCTACATATAAGATCATACTATCTATGAACAGAGGTAATTTTACTCTTTTCTATCCAATTTGGATGCCTTTGATTATTTTTTTTTTTTCTTGCCTGCTTGCACTGGCTAGAGAAAGTGTTCCTCTCTTCTCTCTCTGTTATTTTTTTTAAGATTCTGAGAAGGGCTTATGTTATTTCTTCTTCTAATTGAATTTATCTGTGAAATCGTCAGTCCTGAGATTTTCATTATTGATTGCTTTTTGATTATTAAATCTCTTAACTTATTTTAGGTATATTCATTGGTTTTTTTCTTCTTGATTCAATTTTGGTACTTTTTGTATTTCTAGGAATTTTTCTGTTTTACCTAGGTTTCTAATTTCTTGGCACACAATTCTTATACTGTTTTCTTATAATTATTTCTGTTTCTGTAAGGTCTGTAGTAATGTAACATTTTCATTTCTGACATTAGTAATTTGTGTCTTCTCTCTCTCTCTCTCTCTCTCTCTCTCTCTCTCTCTCTCTTCCATTTAGTTAAAAGTTGCTTAAATTTGTCGATCTTTTCAAAGTCACAATTTTGGTGGTATTGTCTTATTGATTATTTGTACTGTTTTCTATTCCTCATTTGTTTTTATCCCTGCTCCAATGCTATTTACCACTGCAAACCTTGGGGTTAGATTGCTCTTCATTTCTGTTTTTTTTAATGTTTTATTTATTTTGAGAGAGAGACAGAGACAGAGACAGAGACAGTGCAAGCGGGGGAGGGGCAGAGAGAGAGGGAGACACAGAATTCAAAGCAAGCTCCAGGCTCTGGGCTGTCAACACAGAACGTGGCACAGGGCTGGAACTCAACAAACTGAGAGATCATGACCTGAGCTGAAGTTGGATGCTAAAAGTGCTGAGCCACCCAGGTGCCCCGCTCTTCATTTTCTGATTCCTTAAGATGTAAAGAATATTGAATTGATATTATTCCTTTTATAATATAGTTATTTATAGCTATAAATTTTCCTCTAAACACTGCTTTTTTGCATCCTATAATTTTTGGCATGTTGTTTTCTCATTTTCATTTATCTCAAAGTATTTTTTAAATGTCTCTGGTGATTTTTTATTAATTCATTAGTTGTTTAAGAGTGTGTTGTTCAATTCCACAAATTTGTGGATTTAAAGTTTTACTTCAGTTATTGATTTCTTTCATTCCACTGAAGTCAGAGATTGTATGATTACAGGTTTTTTTAATTTATTGAGATTGTTTTGCGTCCTAATCTGTGGTCTATACTGGAGGGTGTCCTGTGTGCTTATGGGAAGAATGTGTATTCTACTATCTTTGGGTGGAGTGTTATATATACGTGCGTTGCATCTAGTTGGTTTACAGTGTTATAAAATCCTCCATTCTTTATTGTTCTTCTGTCTAGATGTTCTATCTATTATTGAAAATGGGTGTTTGAAATCTTCAGTTATTATTGTAGAACTGTGTAATTTTCCTTCAGTTCTATCAGTTTTACTTCTTATATCTGGGGGCTCTTTCTATGTTTATAACTGCTGAATGTTCTTAATGTATTGACTATCTTATCAATATGTAATGTCTATCTCTTTCTTTTTTTAATGGATTAAATATTTTATTTTATTCATTTTATTTTTTCCAGCTTTATTAAGGTATGATTGGCAAATAAAAATTGTATATATTTAAAGTGTGAAATGTGATGCTTTGATATACATGTAAATTGTGAAATGATTATCACATGAACTAACATATCTGTCACCTCACATAGTTACCATTTTTGTTATGATGCACCCTTGAGATTATTCTCTTAGTATTTTAATAATACAATACATTATTAATACATTACTATTAACTATAGTCACCATGCTGTTCATTAGGTCTCCATAACCTATTCATTTTATATAACTAAAATTTTGTACACTTTTGCCAACATTTTCCCTAACTCCCACTTCTCAGTTCCTGTAACCATCATTCTCCTCTATTACTATGAATTTGACTTTTTTTTAAAAGATTCCACACATAAGTGAGATAATACGGTTCTTGTCTTTCTGTGTCTGGCTTATTTCACTTAGCATAATATCCTCTAGGTACATCCATGTTGTTGCAAATGGTAGGAATTCTTTAGTTTTAAAGACTGAGTAATATTCAGTTATACATATATTCCATATTTTCTCTATCCACTCATCTGTTGATGAACACATAGATAGTTTCTATATCTTTATGACTGTAAATAATGCTGCAAAAAATATGGGAGTACGTATGTTTCTTCAGCATACAACCTGTTTTCATATCCTTTGGGTGTACACCTAAAAGTGGGATTTCTGGATCAGATAGTAGTCCTATTGCAAATGTCTGAGGAATTCCATACTGTTTTCCATAATGGTGGTAGCAATTTATATTCCCACCGACAGTGAAAAAGGATTCCCTTTCCTCTACATCCTCACCAACACTTGTTTATGCTTTGACATTTTTTTTTTTTTTGATAATAGCCATCCTGACAGTTGTGAGGTAATATCTCGCTGTGGTTTTGATTTACATTTTTCTGATGATTAACAAAGTTGAGCACCTTTTCAAATACCTGTGTGCCATTTGTATGTTCTTTTGACCATTCTTAATATGGTTATTGTTATTATTATTGCTATTGAGTTGTATGAGTTACATATATTTTTTGTATAAAAACTGCTTATCAGATAGTTTGCAAAGATTTTCTGTCATTCCAAAGGCTGCTTTATCATTGTATTGATTTTTTCCTTTGCTATGCAGAAACTTTATAGTTTGAGGTAACCCCGCTTATTTGTTTCTTTGTTTGTTTTTGCCTTTGTTATGTGTGGATTTGGGACCAAATCCAAATTATTATGCCATAACCAGTGTCAAAGAGTTTTCCTCTTTTTTTTAGGATTATTATGGATTCAGGTATTTTGTTTAAGTAATTAATTCATTTTACTTGTTTTTCTTTTTTTTAAGTTTATTTAGAGAGTACATGAGCAAGCACAAGCAGGGGAGAGACAGAGAGAGGGGGAGACACAGAATCCGAAACAGGCTCCAGGCTCTGAGCTGTCAGCACAGAGACTGCTGCGGGGCTCAAACCTATGTACAAACTGTGAGATCATGACCTCAGCCAAAGATGAATGCTCAACTGACTGATCCACCCATGCACCCATCATTAATTCATTTTACATGAGTTTTTGTAAGATAAAGATCCATTTTCTTACTTTTGTGTCTGAATATCCATTTTTTCCAGCACATTTATTAAAGAGATTATCATTTTCCCATTGTGTATTTTTGGCAACATGGCTAAAGATTAGTTGACTGTATTTTGAGCTCTTGATTCTGTTCTAATGGTCTATGTGTCTCTTTTTATGCCAGTATGGTACTGTTTTGATTACTATAAATTTATAATATAATTTGAAATCAGGAAGTGTGATGCTTCTAGCTTTGTTTTTGTTGCTCAAAATTGCTTTAATTAATTAGGAACTTTTGTGGTTCCAAGAGGATTTTAGGATTATTTTATATATTTCTATAAAAGGATACTATTGGAATCTGTAGATAGCTTTGGGTGTGTGGATATTAATTTTTTTAATTCATAAACATAGGAAATCTTTCCACTTATTTGTGTCTTCCTCAATTTGTTTCATCAATGTTTTATAGTTTTTCTCCTACATTTCCTTCAACTCTTTGGTTAAATTTATTCCTAAGTATTTTATTCTATTTTTTTTCTAGCATCACTTATTTTATTTTATATTTTGTTTTATTTTTTATTTTTTAAGATAACTTATTGTCAAATTCGTTTCCATACAACATGCAGTGCTCATCCCAACAAATGCTCTCCTCCCTGCCCATCAAGCACTTTCCCATCTCCCCCACCCATCTACCCTTCATTTGTTCTCAGTCCTTAAGAGTCTCTTATGGTTTGCCTCCCTCCCTCTCTGTAAATTTTTCCCCACCCCTTCCCCCATGGTCTTCTGTTAAGTTTCTCAACTTCCACATATGAGGGAAAACATATGGTATCTGTCTTTCTCTGCCTGGCTTATTTCACTTAGCATAATACTTTCCATTTCCATCCACATTGCTGCAAAAGGCCATATTTCATTCTTTCTCATTACCAAGTAGTATTCCATTGTATATATAAACCACATCTTCTTTATCCATTTGTCAGTTGATGGACATTTAGGCTCTTTCCATAATTTGACTATTGTTGAAAGTGCTGCTATAAACATTGGGGTACAATTGCCCCTATGCATCAGCACTCCTATATCCTTTGAGGAGATTCAAAGCAGTGCTATTGCTGGGTCATAGGGTAGTTCTATTTTTAATTTTTTGAGGAACCTCCACACTGTTTTCCAGAGGAGCTGCACCAATTTGCATTCCCACCAACAGTGCAAGAGGGTTCCCGTTTCTCCACATCCTCTCCAGCATCTATGGTCTCCTGATTTGTTCATTTTGGCCACTCTGACTGGCGTGAGGTGATATCTCAGTGTCGTTTTGATTTGTATTTCCCTGATGAGGAGTGACGTTGAGCATCTTTTCATGTGCCTGTTGGCCATCTGGATGTCTTCTTTAGAGAAATGTCTATTCATGACTTTTGCCCATTTCTTCACTGGATTATGTGTTTTTTGGGTGTGGAGTTTGGTGAGTTCTTTATAAGTCGTGGATACTAGCCCTTTGTCCGATATGTCATTTGCAAATATCTTTTCCCATTCCGTTGGTTGCCTTTTAGTTTTGTTGACTGTTTCTTTTGCAGTGCAGAAGCTTTGTATCTTCATGAGGTCCCAATAGTTCATTTTTGCTTTTAATTCCCTTGCCCTTGGGGATGTGTCAAGTAAGAAATTGCTGCGGCTGAGGTCAAAGAGGTTTTTTCCTGCTTTCTCCTCTAGGGTTTTGTTGGATTCCTGTCTCACATTCAGGTCCTTCATCCATTTTGAATATATTTTTGTGTATGGTGTCAGAAAGTGGTCTAGTTTCATTCTTCTGAATGTTGCTGTCCAGTTCTCCCAGCACCATTTGTTAGAGAGACTGTCTTTTTTCCATTGGATGTTCTTTCCTGCTTTGTCAAAGATTAGTTGGCCATACTTTTGTGGGTCCAATTCTGGAGTCTCTATTCTATTCCATTGGTCTATGTGTCTGTTTTTGTGCCAATACCATGCTGTCTTAATGATTACAGCTTTGTAGTAGAGGCTAAAGTCTGGGATTGTGATGCCTTCCGCTTTGGTTTTCTTCTTCAATATTACTTTGGCTATGTGGGGTCTTTTGTGGTTCCATACAAATTTTAGGATTGCTTGTTCTAGCTTCGAGAAGAATGCTGGTGCAATTTTGATTGGGATTACACTGAGTGTGTAGATAGCTTCAGGTAGTATTGACATTTTAATAATATGTATTCTTCCAATCCATGAGCACGCAATGTTTTTCCATTTCTTGGTATCTTCTTCCATTTCCTTCATAAGCTTTCTATAGTTTTCAGCATACAGATCTTTTACATCTTCACTTAGGCTTATTCCTAGGTATTTTATGGTGTTTGGTGCAATTGTGAATGGGATCAGTTTCTTTATTTGTCTTTCTGTTGCTTCATTATTGGTGTATAAAACTGAAACCTATTTTTGTACATTGACTTTGTACCCTGCGACTTTGCTGAATTCATGTATCAGTTCTAGCAGACTTTTGATGGAGTCTGTTGGGTTTTCCACGTAGAGTATCATGTTGTCTGCAAAAAGTGAAAGTTGGACTTCATTATTGCTAGTTTGATTCTTTCATTTCCTTTTGTTGTCTGACTGCTGATGCTAGGACTTCCAATACTATGTTAAACAACAGTGGTGAGAGTGGACATCCCTGTCATGTTCCTGATCTCAGGGGGAAAGCTCTCAGTTTTTTCCCATTGAGGATGATATTAGCTGTGGGCTTTTCAGAAATGGCTTTGATGATGTTTAAGTATGTTCCTTCTATCCCAACTTTCCTGAGGGTTTTCATCAAGAAAGGATGCTGTATTTTGTCAAATGCTTTTTCTGCCTCAATTGACAGGACCATATGGTTCTTATCTTTTCTTTTATTAATGTGATGTATCACATTGATTGATTTGCTAATGTTGAACCAGCCCTGCAGCCCAGGAATGAATCCCACTTGATCATGGTGAATAATTCTTTTTATATACTGTTGAATTCGATTCGCTAGTATATTGTTGAGAATTTTTGCATCCATATTCATCAGGGATATTGGTCTGTAGTTCTCTTTTTTTTTTTTTTTTTTTTTTTTTGCTGGGTCTCTGTCTGGTATGGGGATCAAAGTAATGCTGGCTTCATAGAATGAGTCCAGAAGTTTTCCTTCCATTTCTATTTTTTGGAACAGCTTGCAAAGGATAGGTATTAACTCAGCTTTAAATGTCTGGTAGAATTACCCAGGGAAGCCATCTGGTCCAGGACTCTTATTTGTTGGGAGATTTTTGATGATTGATTCAATTTCTTCACTAGTTAAGGGTCTCTTCAAATTTTCTATTTTGTCCTGTTTGAGTTTTGGTAGTGTGTGGGTGTTTGGGAATTTGTCCATTTCTTCCATATTGTCCAGTTTTTTGGCATATAATTTTTCAAAATATTCCCTGATGATTGCTTGTGTTTCTGAGGGACTGGTTGTAATAAATCTATTTTCATTCGTGATTTTATCTATTTAGGTCCTCTCTCTTTTCTTTTTGAGAATCCTGGCTAGAGATTTATCAATTTTGCTCATTTTTTTCAAAAAACCAACTCTTGGTTTCATTGATGTGTTCTACTGTTTTTTTGGATTCTGTATTGTTTATTTCTTCTCTGATCTCTATTATTTCTCTTCTTCTGCTGGGTTTGGGGTGTGCTTGCTGTTCTGCTTCTACTTCCTTTACATGTGCTGTTAGACTTTCTATTTGGGATTTTTCTTGTTTCTTAAGATAGGCCTGGATTGCAATGTATTTTCCTCTCAGGACTGCCTTTGCTGCATCCCAAAGGGCTTGGATGGTTGTATTTTCATTTTTATTTGTTTCCATATATCATTTAATTTCTTCTCTAATTGCCTGGTTGACCCATTCATTCTTCAGTAGGATGTTCTTTAACCTCCATGCTTTTGGAGGTTTTCCAGACTTTTTCCTGTGGTTGATTTCAACTTGCATAGCATTGTGATCTGAAAGTGTGCATGGTATGATCGCAATTCTTTTATATTTACTGAGGGCTATTTTGTGACCCAGTATGTGGTCTATCTTGGAGAATGTTCCATGTACACTTGAGAAGAAAGTATATTCTGCTTCTTTGGGATGTAGAGTTCTAAATATATCTGTCAGTCCATGTGGTCCAATGTATCTTTCAGGGCCATTATTTCTTTTCTGATTCTGTGTCTAAATTATCTGTCCATTTCTGTAACTGGAGTATCAAAGTCCCCTGCAACTACCACATTCTTATCAATAAGGTTGCTTATGTTTGTGATTAATATTTTTAAATATTTGGGTGCCCTAGAATTCGGTGCATGGACATTTATAATTGTTAGCTCTTCCTGATGGATAAACCCTGTAATTATTTTATAATGCTCTTCTTCATCTCTTTTTATAGCCTTTAAAGTCTAGTTTGTCTGATATAAGTATGGCTACTCCAGCTTTCTTTTGACTTCCAGTAGCATGATAGATAGTTCTCCATCCACTCACTGTCAATCTGAAGGTGTCCTTAGGTCTAAAATGAGTCTCTTGCAGACAGCAAATAGTTGGGTCTTATTTTTTTCATCCATTCTGATACCCTATGTCTTTTGGTTGGAGCATTTAGTCCATTTACATTCAGTGTTATTATTGAAAGATATGGATTAATCATTGTGATGTCTGTAGGTTTCATGCTTGTTAGTGATGTCTCTGGTATTTTGTGGTCCTTGCAACATTTTAGTCACAGAATCCCCCTTAGGATCTTTTGTAGGGCTGGTTTAGTGGTGATGAATTCCTTCAGTTTTTGTTTGTTTGGGAAAACTCTCTCCTATTCTGAATGGCAGGCTTGCTGGATAAACGATTCTTGGCTGCATATTTTTCCTGTTCATCACATTGAATATTTCCTGCCATTCCTTTCTGGCCTGCCAAGTTTCAGTAGATAGGTCTGCTATTACTCTTATGTGTCTATCTTTGTATGTTAAGGCCCGCTTATCCCTAGCTGCTTTCAGAATTCTCTATTTATCCTTGTATTTTGCCAGTTTCACTATATGTCATGCAGAAGATCAATTCAAGTTATGTCTGAAAGGAGTTCTCTGTGTCTCTTGGCTTTTGATGTCTGTTTCCTTCCCCAGATTGGGGAAGTTCTCAGCTATGATTTGTTCAAGTAAACCTTCAGCTCCTTTCTCTTTCTCTTTGTCTTCTGAAATTCCTATGATACGGATATTGTTCCATTTGATTGCATCACTTAGTTCTCTAATTCTCCCCTTGTGATCCTGGATTTTTAATCTGTTTCTCAGCTTCCTCTTTTTCCATAATTTTATCTTCTAATTCACCTTTTCTCCCCTCCACCTTTTTAATCTGTTGCTGTGGCAGTCTCTATTTTATTTTGCACTTCATTTGTAGCATTTTTTTAATTCATCATGACTGTTTTTTAGTTCCTTGATCTCTGCAGTAACAGATACTTTACTGTCTTCTATGCCTTTTTCAAGCCCAGCAATTAATCTTATGACTATTATTCTAAATTCTTGTTGAGTTATATTGCTCATATCTGTTTTGATCAATTAGTTAGCTGTCACTTCTTCCTGGAATTTCTTTTGAGGGTAATTCTTCCATTTCATCATTTTGGCTAGTTTTCTGTCCTTTATCAGTTTTAAAAGTTTGTTATGTGCTCTGCCCCTGCAAGCACTGCTATATTAAAGGGGGGTCATTCACTGTCCAGGGCCTGACCCTTCAGGAGGTGTTTTTTGGAGAGTGTTACTTGCTCTTTGTTGTTGTGACTTTGGTTATTTTATTTCTGTACTTGTAGTGATGTTTTGGACCCTCTACGAGGTGTGCCTTGATTTGTTCCTTGATGTAGCCCTAAAAAGGAAAACAGACAAACAAACATGAAACAAATACATGCAAACACACATACAAATAAAACAAACAAATGGACAAAACACACATGCAAACACACAAACAAAAAAAATTCTAAAAATTAAAAAAAAAAAAAACAGAAACACCAGCTACAAGCAAAGAACAGGGTGGAGGCGGTTCTGATGGAAGAGCACATACAAAGAGAAATGACAGGGGAGGGAACAAAGAGAAAGAGAGACTAAATAGCTTAATTAAGAGAGAGAGAGAGAGAGAGAGAGAGAGAAATAAAGAAGGAGGTGGGGAAGGAAAAAAATGAAGATAAAGTTACCCAGACTGAGAAGCTCTGTGGCTTGATTATTTCAGAGAGAGAGAAAGAAAAGGACAGGAGATGTAGAACATGTATCAAGGGAATGGAGTAAATATGTCTGCTTAAACAAACCAACAACCAGAGTAACCAGCCTAGAGGAGGGAAGAGATAGGAAGGGAGAATATATCTAAATAGCAAGAATTGTCCTGGAGTTAAACCAGGCTATGCAGCATCACTGGTCTGGATGATGGAGCCATCTGGTTGCACAGCATCTATCTGGCTCCAGCAGAAAGGCAGTTACCCAGCATGGAGGGGTGTGGTTTGGTGTAGGCTTGTCCCACCTCCACTATGGGACCCAGGACTGATCCCTGAGGCCCTGCCTTGGTGGTGGTGGTGGGGAGAATGCTGATCCCCCAGTCTCTTCTCCACGACCTGGTGGACTCCTTGTGAGTTGTCCTCATTGTGTCACAGGCGTAGATGGGGAAGTCCTTCTTGCTCCAGCAAATCCCCTGGCCTGGTACTTGTCTAGAATTCAAAGTCCCTCTCCGTGGACTCTGGCACTGGGGGAGCACCTCTCTGTGCAGCTCAATATGTGGTCCAGGCTGGCTTTGTCTGTGCTGCTGCACTTCAGGAAGGACTGCCTTTTCCTGCTGCAAACTGTGCGGCTGACCTCGCTGCTGAGCCCAGGGGTGGTGAATGCAGGCAGGCTTCGTCTTTTGCCACAGCACTCCAGGGAGGGGGCTGCTTTCTCCTACTGTGGACTGCGCCCTTGACCTAGCCACTGATTCCGGGGGTGGCGGATGCAGGCAGGCTTTGTTCTATCACGCAGCCCTCCAGGGAGTGGACTGCTTTCTCCTACTGCGGACTGCACCCCTGTTCTACCACTGAGCCCAGGGCTGGCTCCCCTCCTCCCCAGGTGCCTGAACAGGGAGCCGGCCCCAGTCCGAAGAAAGCCCCACAGTTAGAGATAGGATCCCTCTCAGTTCCAGACTGGGGTTTTTCTCTTCTCCAGATACAGTCCTACACTTCCCCAGCCACTCTTTCTCTTCCCTTTGTCTCTCTGCAGAAGGGTATCCCTCCCCTCCATGCCTACGGGGCCAGTTTTATCTCCCCCAGTTCGCTATCACCCACCTATGGTTTCTCAAGTTGTCTTGTGTTCTTCCCGGTAGATTCAGTCTCTTTTCCTCCCTGACTCTTGGGGTTCAAATCCTTTGGTTTCATTACTTCTTTGTTTGGGAGATGTGGGAAGTACGGATGCCCCTACTTCTCCATGTTGGCCCCTCCTCCCAGTATTTTATTCTTTCTGATGCTACTGTAATGCAATTGTTTTCTTAACTTCTTTTTTTGGATAGTTTGTTTTTACAGTATAGAAATGCAACTGATTTGGGGATTTTTTGTTTTGTTTTGTTTTGTTTTGTTTTTTACCTTGCAACATTACTGAATTTATTAGTTTTTGTGGGCTTTTTGGCGTTTTGTATATGTAAGATCCTATCATCTACTAATAGAAAACATAACGTCTTCCTTTCTGATTTGTATGCCTTTATTTCTTTCCTTTCCTAATTGCTCTAGCTATCACTTCCAGTAATATGTTGAATAGAAGTGGCAAGAGTGGGAATCCTTTTCTTGTTCCTGATCTTAGAGGGCAAGCTTTCAGATTTTCACAATTGAGTATGACATTAACTGTGGGTTTCTCATCTGTGGCCTTATGTTGAGGTATATTTGATCTACACCTAATTTGCTGAGAGTTTTTAATCATGAAGTGATGTTGAAATCTGTCAAATGCTTTTTGTGCATCTATTGAGATGATTATATGACTTTTGTCCTTCATTTTGTAAATATGGTATATCACATTTATTGATTTACATATGTTAAGCCATCCTTGTATCCTAAATATAAATCCCACTTGGCCATAATGAGTGATCTTTTTAATATGCTGTTGAATTTGGTTTACTAATATCTTAAGGATTTTGCATCAATGTTTACCAAGGATATTGGCCTGTGATCTTCTTTTCTTGTAATGGCCTTGTTTGGCATTGTTATCATGATAATGCCGACTTTGTAAAACGAGTTTTGAAGTGTACTGTTCTCGCCAATATTTTGGAAGAATTTGAGAAGAACTGGTGTTAATTCTTCAAATATTTGGTAGAATTCACCAATGAAGCTATCTGGCCCTGGACGTTTCTTCATTTGGAGATTTTTGATTACTGATTCAAAGTCCTTACTTGTTAATGATCCATTAGTATTTTCTGTTTCTTCATGTTTCAGTCTTTGTGGGTTGTATGTGTCTGGAAATATCCGTTTCTTCTAGGTTATCCCATTTATTAAATGTTCACAGTAGTCGCTTATAATCCCTTGTATTTCTGTGTTATGAGTTGTAATGTCTTCTCTTTCATTTTTTATTTTATTTATTTGAGTCTTCTCTTGTTTTCTTAGTCTAACTAAAGGTTTGTCAATTTTGTTTATCTTTTCAAAAATCAGCTCTTAGTTTCTTTGACACTTTCTGTGTTTTTTTTCTAGTCATTATTTCATTTATTTCTGCTCTCATATTTTTTAGTTCATTCTTCTATTAACTTTGGGCTTCATTTCTTCTTTTTCTACTTATTTGAGATAAAAACAGATTGTTTGAGATATTTCTTTTTTCCCATTGTAGGTATTTATTGTTACAAACTTCTCACTTAGAACTGCTTTTGCTGCATATCATAAGTTTTGCTATGTTGTGCTTCTATTTTAATTTTTTTCAATATATATTTTTATTTCTTTCTTGATTTCCTCTTGACCTATAGGTTATTCAAGAAGGTGTTGTTTAATTTCCAAAAAAATGTGAACTTTACAGTTTTCCTCCTGTTATTCATTTCTAGTTTTATGTAGTCATGACCAGAAAATACCCTTAATATGATTTCCATCCTTAAATTTAAATAACAATTCTTAAATTTGTTAAGATTTGTTAAGATTTTTTTTTTTTGTCAAACTTATGATCTATTCTGGGGAATGTTCTGCGTGTGACTAAGAAGAATATGTATTATATTGCTGTTGGGTAGAATGTTTTGTACATATTTGTTGGGTCCATTTGGTTTATAGTGTTATTCAAATTTGCTTTTCCTTATGGATTTTCTGTCTGGATGATCTATAAATTGATAAAAGATGGATATTAAAGTCCCCTATTTTTTAAAATTTTTCTAATGTTTATTTTTGAGAGAAAGAAGTGAGTGGGAGAGGAGGAGAGGGGGAGAGAGAGGGAGAATCCGAAGCAGGCTCCAGGCTCTGAGCTGTCGACACAGAACCCAACACTGGGCTCAAACTCAGAGACTGTGAGATCATGACCTGACCTGAACTCTGAGGCTTAACTGACTGAGCCACCCAGGGGCTCCTAAAGTCCCCTATTTTTTATTGTATTGTTTCCTATTTCTTCCTTCAGTTCTGTCAATCTTTGCTTTATATATTTAGATGCTTCAATGTTGGGTACATAAATATTTAAAATTTTATATTAGCCCTTTATCATTGTATAATGACCTTCTTTGTCTCCTGTTATAGTTTTTTACATAAAGTCTCTTTTGTCTGCTATAGTATAGCTAAACTTGCTTGCTTTTGATTTTCATTTGCATGGAGTATGCATGGAATACTATTCCTTTGCTTTCACTCTATAAATCTGATTGTGATTGTCTTATACAAAGCATGTAGTTGTGTTTGTTTGTTTGTTTGTTTTTAAATCCAGTCAGCCATTCTATGTCTGTTGATTGGATAATTTAACCTATTCACATTTAAAGTAATGATCCATAGGTAAGGATGTACTATATCATTTTGCTAATTCTTTTCTGGCTGTTCTGTAGTTCCTTTGTTTCTTCCTCCTTGCTGTTTTCTTTTGTGATTTGATAATTTTCTGTGGTGATGTGTTTTTATTTCTTTCTCCTTCTCTTTTGTTTATCTGCTAGAGTTTTTAAATTTGTGGTTACCATGGAACATACATAAAACATTTATAATATTCTATTTAAAGCTAGTTATTTTACTTAACATAACACTCTCCATTTCCATCCACGTTGCTACAAGAGGCCATATTTCATTCTTTTTCATTGCCACATAGTATTCCATTGTGTATATAAACCACAATTTCTTTATCCATTCATCAGTTGATGGATATTTAGGCTCTTTCCATAATTTGGCTAACAGAAGACCATGGGGGAGGGGAAGAAAAAAAAAGAGGTTAGAGAGGGAGGCAGCCAAAACATAAGAGACTCTTAAAAACTGAGAACAAACTGAGGGTTGATGGGGGGTGGAAGGGAGGAGAGGGTGGGTGATGGGTACTGAAGCTGGCACCTGTTGGAATGAGCACTGGGTGTTGTATGGAAACCAATTTGACAATAAATTTCATATTAAAAAAAAAAAGAACTACATGCAACAAGCATGGTATAAATAAATAAATAAATAAATAAATAAATAAATAAATAAAGCTAGTTAAAATGTAACTTTGGTTGCATCCAGAAATGTCACCCTATTTCTTCACCCCAACATTTTATGTTTTTGATTTCACAATTTATATCTTTTTGTAGTGTATTTACTAAAATTTATTTTAGCTATAGTTATTTTAATGCTTTGTCTTTTAACATTTATCCTAGAATTAAAAGTAATTTATTCACTAGTATTACAGTATTACAGTATTTTGAAATGGGTAGATAGTAACCATTACCAGTGAATTTTGTTTACTTTCATATGTGTCCATGTTACTAATTAGAATCTTTCCATTTCAGCTTGGAAAACTCCCTTCAACATTTTTTATATGGCAGTTCTGGTGATGAACTCTCTTAAATTTTATTTGGTGGGAAAATCTTTATTTCTTCTTTATTTCTAAAGGATGGCTTCGCTAAGTAAAGCAATCTAGGTTGGTAGTTTTTTCTTTTCCTGCCAGCATTTTAAATAGGTCATCCTACAGTGTCCTGATGTGCAAGGTTTCTGTTAAGAAATCCACTAATAGATTTATAGGGGTTCCCATGTAAATAACCAGTGTATTTTTTCTTGCTGCTTTCAGAATTCTCTTTGTCTTTGATTCTTAAAAGTTTGATTATAATGTGTCTTGGTGAAGTCTTCTTTTGGGTGAAGATGTTTGGGGACTTTCAACCTTCATGTATCTGGATGTTCATATGTCTCCCCAAATTTGGAAATTTTTCAGCCATTATTTCTTTAAATAAGCTTACTGTCCCTTTCTTCTCCTTTTATTTCCATAATGCATATATTCTTATATCTGATAGTCATACAGGTTCCATGAACTGTCTTCACTCTTTCATTTGTTTTCCTTTTTGTTACCCTAACTGGGTAATTTCAAAAGACCTGTCTTTGAATTTACAGATTCTTTATTCTGCCTGATTCTTTAAGAATGGTGTCAATACTCCCTATACCGTTTTTCATTTTATTAATTGTATTCTTCAGCTCCAGAATTTCTGTTTGGTTCTTTTTTATGATTTATCTTTAACTTCCTGTTTTGTTTATATATTGTTTCCCTGATTTTGTTATGCTATCTAACTTTGTTCTCTTGTAATTTGCTGAACTTCCTCAAAACAATTAATTTGAGGGTTTTTTTATAAATAGATCTCCATTTCTTTGCAGTTGGTTACTGGAATATTGTGTTCCTTGGATGGTGTCATTTTTTCCCTGAGTTTTTGGATTTCTTGCAGCATTATACTGATGTATGTGTATTTGATGGCACAGTCATCTCTTCTAGACTTTATGGACTGGTTTCAGTGAAGAAAGACCATCACTTGTGGGTGGATGCAACAGTGTTGGATGGGTGACGTGAGGCAGTTGAAGCTCCAGGTGAGGTTCAGCGGCATTGTCTCTGTGCAGCTCTTATCACCTGTCATCAGAATCAACAAACACTAAAGGGGCCTTTGGTGGCCAAGGCTGCAGGTATCTTCAGTGGCAGTGAGGGCTGTTGGGGTCTTCAGTGGTGAAGGCTGCTTAAGTCCTCCCGATCTCTTTTTCTCCCATGGTGGAAATCATGGCTAAGAGAATCCTTCCAGGCCATGGGTCCATCCTGTGAGCACACTTACAGTGGCTGTATCAATAGTGTTTTATGCATGGGTACCATTGGAGTAGCCATGGAGCCAGAGTCTAGAGTAGAGGCATCCATGAAGCCACTGGGGTGGCTCTGTGGTCTGGGGTCATGGTGATATTAGTGTCTTGGGTACAGGTACCCCTACTGCAGTGTTGGTAATGGTGTGTGAGGTATAGGTGCTTGTGGAGCAGCTGTGGAGCTGGGGTCCAGAGCATAGGCTTGTACACAGCTACAGAGGCTCTGGGTCTGAGGCATAGGCACTCCTGCTGTGGAAATGATTCCATCATCCTCTGTGAAAGCATTCACTATTCTGCGAGCAGTTGTGTGTGGTATATGGATGAGCCTGCTATGATAGTGGCTTGGGTGTCCTAGTTTTGTACACTTGTGGAGCAGCTATGGACGTGGGTTCTAGAGGGCTTGTGCACCCACTGCAGCAGTTCTACAGTTTCCATAATGTGAGTACTTCAAGAGTGGCCATGGAACCAAGGTCCAGAACACAGATGTGCATGAAATGATAGTGTCTCAGAGCTTGGGATATGCGATACACTTTCATGCCAGCGGCTCTGGTTTTGGAGGTACTGGTGCATGCAGGATGGCCATGGAGCCAGGATCTGTGGCATAGGAATGCATTCAGTGGCTGTGAAGCTGGGGTCTGATGTGCAGATGCACATGAAGTGGCCATGGCTCTGGGATCTAGGGCAAGCACAGACTTAGGGGAAGTGGCAGACCTGGTACTAGGGTGGCACAGTAGTAATTTCATTTCATAGGGAGGTCTCAACAGTGTCTCATTCTCTGGGGAGTCTATTGTGATAGCTTTTGGTTACCTCAGTGACAAAATCTGCGAGTATCATCTGCAGAGCAGGCTGCTGGGATCCACCCAACAAACACTATTGACTCCTCTGCTGTAAAAGTTGTTGGAATTCGTGGCTATTCATGGGAGTTTTTGAGGTCCTCAGCGGCAAAAGTTGCCAGGATCCTCTATAGAGCAGGCCACTGGGAACTGCATTGGCACCTGCCACATGGCTGATACTGATAGTCTTTGCCCACTTTCTTTGTTCCTAGTCCTTTCCAGATGTCTCAGCCATGCTGATCTCCCCAGCAATACTTTCTGTGTGATTATTCTCCATTTTTCATTCCACTGTGTTGTTGCATGTTCTTAATTAGATTCTTAAGCCCTCCCAGGGCTTTCTTCATCCAAACATACTGTCTTCATCCAAACATACTCCAGTAGGAGGCTGGTCTCTCCTACTCTGCTATCTTTCTGACATCACTAATATGGTCTTTATCTTCTTTGTGTCTTGTAACAGTTTTGGCTTAAAGCCTCTTTCATGTGATATTGGTATACCTACCCTTGATCTCTTTTGATTACTATTTGCTTAGAATACCTTTTTCCATCATTTCACTTTCAGCCTATTTACATCTTTGGTTCTGAAGTGACTTGTTTATAGATATCATAAAAATAGATCATAATGGGACTTCCAGGGAAGATGGCAGAGTAAGAGGACCCTAGGCTCACCTCTTCCCACAGATACAACTAGAAAACACTCATATCAGTGTAAATACCCTGGAAAATGACCTGAGGACTGGTAGAATAAACTCCACAATTAAATATAGATAAGATGTCACATCAAAGAGGATAGGAAGGGCAAAGACGTGGTCAGGAACTAAAGGGTCTCCTGGGACTGTCTGCAGGAGGGGGGGATGGCATGAGCACGAAAAGGGGAGAGAAAAAACCCACCACACTGGTAAGCCTGCATAGGGAATACAAAACCCAATAGAATTTGCCTTTGAAAATCAGAGGAGCTGAATTTCATGAGCTTTTATAACCAGTGGGACGTAAAACCTGAAAATTAAAAAAATCAGTAGGCTCAGCACTGAGAGAGCTTGTGGGCAAGAGGAAATGGAATCCCTATCCTTAAAAAGACAGCACAACAAACAGCCTGTGGAGATACAGCATAGAAGCAGCAGTTTGGAAGGTGCCTGGGGCATATGGGAGGGAGTTATTTACTAATCTCAGAGCATCTCCTGGAGAGACAGAAATAATAGGGAAACTACTCCAAGAACAAAGGAACTGGCAGATGCCATTTACCTCCCTCACTCTAGAGCAGAAAAACACAGCCACCTGCTAGACTTACTACATAACTTGCCAGCACTGCCATCTCGACCCCCCTTGCAGTACTTCTGCCAGTCCAGTGCTGTAGACAGTCTGCATCAGTCTGTCACTGCAGGGCCCCTCCCACAGAGGACCAGGGACATACAAAGCTTGTTAGCACCACCACCCCACCAATCACCCCCACACTATGTTGGGCAGATGTGCACTTTCCAATACACTCTTCACCAGAGCCCATACAGGGTGGTACCATAGGCCTGGCAGTATGCAAGCAGACCCTACAGTGGCCACCAACACACCAACGTGACTCCTGCCCTTGAGAAAGAGAAAGATAACCACACACACCAGTCAGACTGAGACCCTGGCAGAGGCCTGGAGGCAGACAACTGGTCTGACTTCAAGACTTTCCACCAATGAAAGTTTCTCATAGGACAAGATGGGAAAAGCACCCAACAATTAGGTGCTACTGCACCACTGGTCTGACTCTACTCAAGTCCAAAGCACCCCCAGACTTCTCATTAACACCACATGGAGGAAACACTGCTGCCAATAGGCAAAGAGAGCCATTGGTGATAATTGGACTGAAGGAAAAAGTAGGTCAGCCACAACAGCAGGGTGTATGTATTACACATAGAAGACATGCCTGAAGGGCCAGGTTCTGAACAGGGGACACTGCACAGCAGAGTACTACAGGACCTCTTCTTCATAAGGCCATTACTTTCAAGTTCAGGAGACATAGCTGTCTTTCCTAACACACAAAAACAGACACAAAGAGTAAGACAAAATGAGGAGACAGAGGAATATGGCCCAAATGAAATAACAGGACAAAATTACAGTAAGAGACCAAAGTGAAACAGAGATAAGTAATATGCCTAACAGAGAATTTAAAGGAATGATCATAAAGATACTCACTGGAGTTGAGAAAAGAGTAGAAGACATCAGTGAGACCCTTATGAAAGATATAGGAAAAATATTTAAAAAACAATCAGACATGAAGAACACAATGCATTAAATTAAAAATACATTCGATGGAATGAATATTAAACTAGATGAAGTAGAAGAACAAATTAGTGACCTGAAGGACAAAGTAATGCAAAATAATGAAGCTGAGTAGGTGAGAAGAAAAATGTGCAAAACAAAAATAGACATAGGGAATTCAGTGACACTACCAAGTGTAATAATATTCAATGTATACAGATCCCAGAAGAAGAGAGAGAAAAGGGGAAAAAATTTATTTGAAGAAATAATAGATGAAAATTACCTGAATCTGGAGAAGAAAACAGAAATCCAGATCCAGGAGGCAGAGAGATCCCACAATAAAATCAACTCAAGGAGTTCCACACCAAGACACAGAGTAACTAAGATGGCAATAAGTAGTAATAAAGAGAATTTTAGAAGCCGCAAGAAAAAAGAAGATAGTTACATACAAGGGAAATCCCATAAGGCAATCAGCTGATTTTTTCAGCAGAAATTTGCAAGCCAGAGGGAGGGGCATGATATATTCAAGGTGTTGAATGGGAAAAATCTGAAGCCAAGAGTACTCTATACAGTAAGGCTATCATTCAAAATAGAGGGAGAAATCAAGAGTTTCCCAGACAAACAAAAGTTAAGAATTCATGAATACTAAATCAGCCC
Organism: Panthera tigris; assembly: GCF_018350195.1. Classification (NCBI taxonomy): domain Eukaryota; kingdom Metazoa; phylum Chordata; class Mammalia; order Carnivora; family Felidae; genus Panthera; species Panthera tigris. The sequence goes on along the minus strand of NC_056677.1, from coordinate 61,095,752 downwards.
TACAAGAATTGTTAAAGGTGAATCTTTGAGTGTAAAGGAAAGCCCACAAGCAAGAGTAAAGTAGGAAGCACAAAAGCAGTAAAAATAAGTTTATGTGTAAAAATAAGTACAGGGACTCACAAAATAAAAGGATGTAAAGTATGACACCATATACCTAAAAAATGAGGAGGAAAGAAGTTAATGATGGGTTCAAATTTAAGCAACCATCAAATTAGTATAAACTGCCATATACAGAATATTTTATATGCAATTCGAATGGTAACCAAAAAATCAAAACCAGTAATACATACGCAAACAAATAAAGAGAAAATAATCCAGGTATATCACTAAAATAAAAGCCAACTAATCATGAGAAAGAAGAGCAAGAGAAGAAAGGAATGGAGAAAAACTACAAAAACAATAAAACAAGTAACAAAATGACAACAAATACATACCTATTAACAATAACTTTGAATTTAAATGTATTAAACGATCCAACAAAAGACATATGGTGATGGAATGGATAAAAAGGATGATTCATCTATATCCTGTCTACAAGACATTCATTTCAGATCTAAAGGCACATGCAGATAGAAAGTGAGGGGATGGAGAAGCATTTCATGCAAATGGATGTAAAAAGAAAGCTGAGGTACCAATACTTGTATCAGAAAAACAGTCTTTACATCCAGATGGCTAACAGACATATGAAAAGATGCACAACATAACTCATCATCAGGGAAATACAAATCAAAACTACATTGAGATACCACCTCACACCAGTCAGAGTGGCTAAAATTAAAAACTCAGAAAACAACACATGTTGGTGAGGATGTGGAGAAAGGGGAACTCTCTTTCATTGCTGGTGTGAATACAAACTGGTGCAGCACTCTGGAAAACTGTGTGGAAGTTTCTCAAAAAATTAAAGATAGAATTAACTGATGACTGAGCAGTAACACCAATAGGAATTAATCCAAAAGATACAGGAGTACTAATTCATATAGGGCACATTTATCCCATGTTTATAGCATCACTACCAACAATAGGCAAATTATGGAAAGAGTCCAAATGTCCATCAACTAATGAATGGATAAAGAAAATGTGGTTTATATATACAATGGAGTATTAGTCAGCAATCAAAAAGAATGAAATCTTGCCATTTGCAACTACATGGATGGAATTGGAGGGTATTATGCTAAGTGAAATAAGCCAGACACAGATATCATATGTTTTCACTCACATGTGGAAGATGAGAAACTTAACAGAAGACCATGAGGAAAGGGAAAGAAAAAAATATATATAGTTACAAACAAAGAAGTAGGCAAACCATAGAAGACTTTTAAATACAGAGAACAAACTGAGGGTGGGGGACTGGGGGAGTGGGGGAATGGATGATGGGCATTGAGGAGGGCACTGGGATGAACACGGGTGTTTTATGTAGGTGATGAATCACGGGAATCTACTCCCGAAGCCAAGAGCACACCGTATATACACTGTATTTTAGTTAACTTGACAATAAGTTATATTAAAAAAAAAAAGATTCTAAAAAACAGAAAGGAAAAACGGTCTTTAAAATAGACTGTAACAAGAAACAAAGAAGGACACTATATAATCATTGAGAGGAAAATCCAACAAGAAGATACAACAATTTTAAATATTTATGCACCCAACATTGGGGCATTAATTCAATAATTAAAGTAGCTAATAACAAACATAAAATATGTAATAGATAGTAAAAAAAAAATAATATCAGAGGACTTTAACCCCCCATGGAAATTGATGGACAAATCATCCAAGCAGAAAATCAACAAAGAAACAGTGGCTTTGAATGACACACTGGACCAGATGGATTTAACAGATATATTCAGAACAATCAATCCTAGAGCAACAAAATACACATTATTTTCAAGTGCACATGGAACATGCTCCAGAATAAGTCACATATTAGGCCACAAAACAAGTCTCAACAAATTCAAAAAGACTGAAGTCATACTACCCAACATTTCTGACCACAATGCTAATGAAACTAATGAAGTCATACTACCCAACATTTCTGACCACAGTGCTAATGAAACTGAAAATCAAAGACAGGGAAAAAAATCTGGAAACACCAGAAATACATGGAGGTTAAATAACATGCAACTGTGGGGGGAGAAGCCAAGATGGCAGAACAGCATTGAAGCTTTGTGTGTATCTCACATCCATGAAATACAGCCAGACAAACACTAAACCCTCCTACACAACTAGAAAACTGATTAGAGGATTAACACAAAAATCTGCACAACCTGAACCACAGAATTCAGCAGGTACATGGCGCGGAGAGCTGTACTTGGAGAGCAAGAAGCCGCAAAAGGTAGCAAACCACTTTTGTGGACAGAGAGAGGACGGAGACTGGGGAAGGGGGGGAGAATGCAGGAAAAGCACCCCTACCCAAAAGCAGCTGGAGAGAAAGTGGAAAATTGGAAACAGCCACAGGGACTAAACTAAAAAGGGAGAAAGAAGAAAGGAGAGGGTTTAAATTCCATTAAGATTGTAAACAAGGGGAGCGTAAAGGCTGCAACTCTGCAGCTCAATACCTGGTGAAGCTCTGGTTGGAAGGGCGAATCCCCAGGAACAGAGTGGGGTCTGGGAGGTTCTCGGGCCACACGGAGAAAACCGGTTCCACTGCTGGAAGGACGTTTGGTAGAGACTGTTGAAGCCACCTGGTCCCAGCAGATCCCAGAAAATGGCCACATTTGCTGGTGCTGGGGCAAGGTCGTTAAGGGTGAAGACTGGTGCCAGATGTGTGTTGTGATTCTCCATAATCCCTGAGATGCTGCTGCTACACTGACTTGTGAACATTTTCTGGGACAAGCTGGCACCTGGCTGCAGTCTCAGGGCATCGGCAACAACAGGGTCCAGCAGGCATACTTGGGTGCAGCCGATATTCGGCCATTGCTCATTTGACCGTTGATGGGTGAGACCCTCCCACAGAGGGGTGGAACAGGTCAAAGCCGCAGTCCTTCGGAGGTGGGGGGCTTGGGAAAGCAGCCGCATCTGAGACAAAATTGAGGAGAGGTACTGCCTGGGGCCTGGTCACGGACAGTGAAAAAGTAGGGAGTGGGCGAGAGCTGAGTACCGAGGATGGGTATACAATCGCTGATCCAGGAGAACAGACTGGGTAGCTGGGTGGTGCCATTTTCACCGCTCCCGTGCATATGCATACGCACCTATGAGCACCACAACAATCCACCCCAGTAGGCTAGCAACACCAACTAGTGGAGAGCAAAGCTGTTACACTGAGCCCCGCCCAGCTGAGCCATCTTCACACTTCAAGAACACAAGTCTCACTGCCTGCTTAATTTATGGACTATAAAGAGCTACATGGCTGACTTCTAGGGGAAAACAAAGCAATTTCAGTCCTACTTCAATCTGTTAGCAGGTTCCTCTATTCAATTCTCTTTTTTTGTATTTTTTCTTTTTCTCTTTTACAATTCTTTTTTTTCATGAATACAGAAAGAGAAAAAATTCATTTTTATTTTCAATTTTTATTAAAACTATATTTCTTTAATTTTTATCACTATATTTTTTACTTTTGTGTAAATTTTTTCAAATTCTACTTTAATTCCATCATTTTATTTTAGTCTACTTCAGTATGTACACCTTGCAAATTTTCAGACAATTTCCTTTTTTTCTTCCCTTTTTCTTTCTCTTTTATGTTTCTTTTCTTTTTCTTGAATGTATAAAGAGAAAAGCTTCATTTTTATTTTCAATTTCTATTAAAAATAATAGAAATAATAAAAATAATTTCTATTTTTATTTAAATTTTATTACTATATTTTTTGCTTTTATGTAAATTTTTTCAAATTCTATTTTACTTCCATCATTTTATTTTAGTCTACTACAGTGTATTCATTTTTTCAAATTTTCAAACAATTTATTTTTTATCTTTTTCTCTTTTGCATTTTTTTTATTTTTTCCTAAATACAGAAAATGAAAAAATTCATATTTATTTTTAAATTTATTAAAAATATTTTTCTTTAATTTTTTCTTTTCTACTATATTCTTTACTTTTGTATATATTTTTTCAAATTCTATTTTACCACCATCATCTCATTTTACTCTTCTTCAATGTATTCATTTTTTCAAATTCTCAAACAATTTCCTTTTTTTTTCTCCCCCCCTTTTTTGCTCTAATCTGTCAAACCACTTTCAACACCCAGACCAAAACACACCTAGAATCTCGCATCATTTATTCGATTTGTGTGTGTGTGTGTGTGTGTGTGTGTGTTTTGAATTTTTAATTGTAATATTTTTTTAATTGTAATTTTTTTAATTTCAAATTTTCTACCTCATTAATCCCTTTTCTCCCTTCAAAATAACAAAATGAAAGAATTCACCCCAAAAGAAAGAGCACAAAGAAAAGACAGGGAATTAACCAACACAGATACAAGCAAGATGTCTGAACCAGAATTTAGAATCACGACAATAAGAACACTGGCTGGAGTCAAAAATAGATTAGAATCCCTTTCTGCAGAGACAAAAGAATGAAAAAATAGCCAGAATGAAATTAAAAATGCTATAACTGAGCTGCAATCACGGATGGATGCAGCAGAGGCAAGGATGGATGAGGCAGAACAGAGAATCAGCGATATAGAGGACAAACAGAATAAGGAAGCAAAAAAAAGAGGCAGATTGAGGCAAAAGAGCACGATTTAAGAATTAGAGAAATCAGTGACTCATTAAAAAGGAACAACATCAGAATCATAGGGGTCCCAGAAAAGGAAGAGAGGGAAATGGGGGTAGAAGGGTTATGTGAGCAAATCATAGCAGAAAACTTTCCTAACCTGGGGAAAGACACACACATCAAAATCCAGGAAGCACAGAGGACCTCCATTAGATTCAACAAAAACCAACCATCAACAAGACATATCATAGTCAAATTCACAAAATACTCAGGCAAGGAGAGAATCATGAAAGCAGCAAGGGAAAAAAGTCCCTAACCTACAAGGGAAGACAGATCAGGTTTGCAGCAGACCTATGCACAGAAACTTGGCAGGCCAGAAGGGAGTGGCAGGATATATTCAGTGTGCTGAATCAGAAAAATATGCAGCCAAGAATTCTTTATCCAGCAAGGCTGTCATTAAAAATACGAGAGATAGAAGGGAGGGAAGATGGCGGCGTAAGAGGACGCTGGGCTCACCGCGGGTCCTGCTGATCACTTAGATTCCACCTACACCTGCCTAAAGAACCCAGAAAACCGCCAGAGGATTAGCAGAACGGAGTCTCCAGAACCAAGCGCAGACGCAGACGAGAGGCCCACAGAAGAGGGTAGGAAGGGCGGCGAGGCAGTGCGCGCTCCACGGACTGGCGGGAGGGAGCCAGGGCGAAGGGGCGGCTCGCCGGCCAAGCAGAGCCCCCGAGTCTGGCTGGCAAAAGCGGAGGGGCCAGATGGACTGTGTTCTGACAGCAAGCGCGACTTAGCGTCTGGGAGGTCATAAGTTAACAGCTCTGCTCAGAAAGCAGGAAGGCTGGAGGACAAAGGGAGGGAGAGCTGCTGAGCCCCCGGACGGCAGAGCTCAGCTTGGCGGGGAACAAAGGCGCTCGCCAGCGCCATCTCCCTCGCCCATCCCCCAGCCAAAATCCCAAAGAGAACCAGTTCCTGCCAGGGAACTTGCTCGCTCCACGCAAACACCCAACTCTGTGCTTCTGTGGAGCCAAACCTCCGGCAGCGGATCTGACTCCCTCCCGCTGCCACAGGGCCCCTCCTGAAGTGGATCACCTAAGGAGAAGTGAGCTAAGCCTGCCCCTCCTGCCCCCATCCACCTTGCCTACCCACCCCAGCTAATACGCCAGATCCCCAGCACCACAAGCCTGGCAGTGTGCAAGTAGCCCAGACAGGCCACGCCACCCCACAGTGAATCCCGCCCCTAGGAGAGGGGAAGAGAAGGCACACACCAGTCTGACTGTGACCCCAGCGGTGGGCTGGGGGCAGACATCAGGTCGGACTGCGGCCCTGCCCACCAACTCCAGTTATACACAACAGGACAGAGGAAGTGCCCTGCAGGTCCTCACCACTCCAGGGACTATCCAAAATGACCAAACGGAAGAATTCCCCTCAGAAGAATCTCCAGGAAATAACAACAGCTAATGCACTGATCAAAAAGGATTTAAATAATATAACAGAAAGTGAATTTAGAATAATAGTCATAAAATTAATCGCTGGGCTTGAAAACAGTATAGAGGACAGTAGAGAATCTCTTGCCACAGAGATCAAGGGACTAAGGACCAGTCACGAGGAGCTGAAAAGCGCTTTAAACGAAATGTAAAACAAAATGGAAACGACAACAGCTCAGATTGAAGAGGCAGAGGAGAGAATAGGTGAACTAGAAGATAAAGTTATGGAAAAAGAGGAAGCTGAGAGAAAGAGGGATAAAAAAATCCAGGAGTATGAGGGAAAAATTAGAGAACTAAGTGATACACTAAAAAGAAATAATATACACATAATTGGTATCCCAGAGGAGGAAGAGAGAGGGAAAGGTGCTGAAGGGGTACTTGAAGAAATTATAGCTGAGAACTTCCCTGAACTGGGGAAGGAAAAAGGCATTGAAATCCAAGAGGCACAGAGAACTCCCTTCAGACGTAACTTGAATCGATCTTCTGCACGACATATCATAGTGAAACTGGCAAAATACAAGGATAAAGAGAAATTTCTGAAAGCAGCAAGGGATAAACATGCCCTCACATATAAAGGGAGACCTATAAGACTCGTGACTGATCTCTCTTTTTAAACTTGGCAGGCCAGAAAGGCTTGGCACGATATCTTCAGTGTGCTAAACAGAAACAATATGCAGCCGAGAATCCTTTATCCAGCAAGTCTGTCATTTAGAATAGAAGGAGAGATAAAGGTCTTCCTAAACAAACAAAAACTGGAGGAATTTGTCACCACTAAACCAGCCCTACAAGAGATCCTAAGGGGGATCCTGTGAGACAAAGTACCAGAGACATCACTACAAGCATAAAACATACAGACATCACAATGACTCTAAACCCGTATCTTTCTATAATAACATTGAATGTAAATGGATTAAATGCGCCAACCAAAAGACATAGGGTATCAGAATGGATACAAAAACAAGACCCATCTATTTGCTGTCTACAAGAGACTCATTTTAGATCTGAGGACACCTTTAGATTGAGAGTGAGGGGATGGAGAACTATTTATCATGCTACTGGAAGCCAAAAGAAAGCTGGAGTAGCCATACTTATATCAGACAAATTAGACTTTAAATTAAAGGCTGTAACAAGAGATGAAGAAGGGCATTATATAATAATTACAGGGTCTATCCATCCGGAAGAGCTAACAATTATAAATGTCTATGCGCCGAATACTGGAACCCCCAGATATATAAAACAATTACTCATAAACATAAGCAACCTTATTGATAAGAATGTGGTCATTGCAGGGGACTTTAACACCCCACTTACAGAAATGGATAGATCATCTAGACACACGGTCAATAAAGAAACAAGGGCCCTGAATGATACATTGGATCAGATGGACTTGACAGATATATTTAGAACTCTGCATCCCAAAGCAACAGAATATACTTTCTTCTCGAGTGCACATGGAACATTCTCCAAGATAGATCATATACTGGGTCACAAAACAGCCCTTCATAAGTTTACAAGAATTGAAATTATACCATGCATACTTTCAGACCACAATGCTATGAAGCTTGAAATCAACTACAGGAAAAAGTCTGGAAAACCTCCAAAAGCATGGAGGTTAAAGAACACCCTACTAACGAATGAGTGGGTCAACCAGGCAATTAGAGAAGAAATTAAAAAATATATGGAAACAAACGAAAATGAAAATACAACAATCCAAACGCTTTGGGACGCAGCGAAGGCAGTCCTGAGAGGAAAATACATTGCAATCCAGGCCTATCTCAAGAAACAAGAAAAATCCCAAATACAAAATCTAACAGCACACCTAAAGGAAATAGAAGCAGAACAGCAAAGGCAGCCTAAACCCAGCAGAAGAAGAGAAATTAAATAAAGATCAGAGCAGAAATAAACAATATAGAATCTAAAAAAACGGTAGAGCAGATCAACGAAACCAAGAGTTGGTTTTTTGAAAAAATAAACAAAATTGACAAACCTCTAGCCAGGCTTCTCAAAAAGAAAAGGGAAATGACCCAAATAGATAAAATCATGAATGAAAATGGGATTATTACAACCAATCCCTCAGAGATACAAACAATTATCAGGGAATACTATGAAAAATTATATGCCAACAAATTGGACAACCTGGAAGAAATGGACAAATTCCTAAACACCCACACTCTTCCAAAACTCAATCAGGAGGAAATAGAAAGCTTGAACAGACCCAGAACCAGCGAAGAAATTGAATCGGTTATCAAAAATCTCCCAACAAATAAGAGTCCAGGACCAGATGGCTTCCCAGGGGAGTTCTACCAGACGTTTAAAGCAGAGATAATACCTATCCTTCTCAAGCTATTCCAAGAAATAGAAAGGGAAGGAAAACTTCCAGACTCATTCTATGAAGCCAGTATTCCTTTGATTCCTAAACCAGACAGAGACCCAGTAAAAAAAGAGAACTACAGGCCAATATCTCTGATGAATATGGATGCAAAAATTCTCAATAAGATACTAGCAAATCAAATTCAACGGCATATAAAAAGAATTATTCACCATGATCAAGTGGGATTCATTCCTGGGATGCAGGGCTGGTTCAACATTCGCAAATCGATCAACGTGATACATCACATTAACCAAAAAAAAAGAGAAGAACCATATGATGCTGTCAATCGATGCAGAAAAGGCCTTTGACAATATCCAGCACCCTTTCTTAATAAAAACCCTTGAGAAAGTCGGGATAGAAGGAACGTACTTAAAGATCATAAAAGCCATTTATGAAAAGCCCACAGCTAACATCATCCTCAACGGGGAAAAACTGAGAGCTTTTTCCCTGAGATCAGGAACACGACAGGGATGCCCACTCTCACCGCTGTTGTTGAACATAGTGCTGGAAGTTCTAGCATCAGCAATCAGACAACAAAAGGAAATCAAAGGCATCAAAATTGGCAAAGATGAAGTCAAGCTTTCGCTTTTTGCAGATGACATGATATTATACATGGAAAATCCGATAGACTCCACCAAAAGTCTGCTAGAACTGATACATGAATTCAGCAAAGTTGCAGGATACAAAATCAATGTACAGAAATCAGTTGCATTCTTATACACTAACAATGAAGCAACAGAAAGACAAAGAAACTGATCCCATTCACAATTGCACCAAGAAGCATAAAATACCTAGGAATAAATCTAACCAAAGATGTAAAAGATCTGTATGCTGAAAACTATAGAAAGCTTATGCAGGTAATTGAAGAAGATATAAAGAAATGGAAAGACATTCCCTGCTCATGGATTGGAAGAATAAATAGTGTCAAAATGTCAATACTACCCAAAGCTATCTACACATTCAATGCAATCCCAATCAAAATTGCACCAGCATTCTTCTTGAAACTAGAGCAAGCAATCCTAAAATTCATATGGAACCACAAAAGGCCCCGAATAGCCAAAGTAATTTTGAAGAAGAAGACCAAAGCAGGAGGCATCACAATCCCAGACTTTAGCCTCTACCACAAAGCTGTAATCATCAAGACAGCATGGTATTGACACAAAAACAGACACATAGACCAATGGAATAGAATAGAAACCCCAGAACTAGACCCACAAATGTATGGCCAACTAATCTTTGACAAAGCAGGAAAGAATATCCAATGGAAAAAAGACAGTCTCTTTAACAAATGGTGCTGGGAGAATTGGACAGCAACATGCAGAAGGTTGAAACTAGACCACTTTCTCACACCATTCACAGAAATAAACTCAAAATGGATAAAGGACCTGAATGTGAGACAGGAAACCATCCAAACCCTAGAGGAGAAAGCAGGAAAAGACCTCTCTGGCCTCAGCCGTAGCAATCTCTTACTCGGCACATCCCCAAAGGCAAGGGAATTAAAAGCAAAAGTGAATTACTGGGACCTTATGAAGATAAAAAGCTTCTGCACAGCAAAGGAAACAACCAACAAAACTAAAAGGCAACCAACGGAATGGGAAAACATATTTGCAAATGACATATCGGACAAAGGGCTAGTATCCAAAATCTATAAAGAGCTCACCAAACTCCACACCCGAAAAACAAATAACCCAGTGAAGAAATGGGCAGAAAACATGAATAGACACTTCCCTAAAGAAGACATCCGGATGGCCAACAGGTACATGAAAAGATGTTCAACGTCGCTCCTTATCAGGGAAATACAAATCAAAACCACACTCAGATATCACCTCACGCCAGTCAGAGTGGCCAAAATGAACAAATCAGGAGCCTATAGATGCTGGAGAGGATGTGGAGAAACGGGAACCCTCTTGCACTGTTGGTGGGAATGCAAATTGGTGCAGCCGCTCTGGAAAGCAGTGTGGAGGTTCCTCAGAAAATTAAAAATAGACCTACCCTATGACCCAGCAATAGCACTGCTAGGAATTTATCCAAGGGATACAGGAGTACTGATGCATAGGGGCACTTGTACCCCAATGTTTATAGCAGCACTCTCAACAATAGCCACATTATGGAAAGAGCCTAAATGTCCATCAACTGATGAATGGATAAAGAAATTGTGGTTTATATACACAATGGAATACTACGTGGCAATGAGAAAAAATGAAATATGGCCTTTTGTAGCAACGTGGATGGACCTGGAGAGTGTGATGCTAAGTGAAATAAGCCATACAGAGAAAGACAGATACCATATGGTTTCACTCTTATGTGGATGCTGAGAAACGTAACAGAAACCCATGGGGGAGGGGAAGGGAAAAAAAAAAAAAGGAGGTTAGAGTGGGAGAGAGCCAAAGCATAAGAGACTGTTAAAAACTGAGAACAAACTGAGGGTTGATGGGGGGTGGGAGGGAGGGCAGGGTGGGTGATGGGTATTGAGGAGGGCACCTTTTGGGATGAGCATTGTGTGTTGTATGGAAACCAATTTGACAGTAAATTTCATATATTAAAAAATAAAAAATTTAAAATTTAAAATAAAAAAGAAAAAATACGAGAGATAAAAAGTTCCCTATGCAACCAAAAATTAAAGCAGTTTGGAGACCACTAAACCAGCCCTGCAAGAAATTTTAAGGAGGACTCTCTGAGGGGAGAAAAGGTGAAAAAAAAATATATATAAATAACAAAGCCACAAAGATTAGAAAGGACCAGAGTACACCACCAGAAACTCCCAACTCTACAAGCATCATAATGGCAATAAATTCATATCTTTCAGTACTCACTCTAAACATCAGTGGACTCAATGCTCCAATCAAAAGACATAGGGTAACAGGATGGATAAGAAAACAAGATCCATCTATATGCTGTTTATAAGAGACCCACTTTAGACCTAAAGACACCTTCTGATTGAAAATAAGGGGATGGAGAACCATCTATCAACAAAAGAAAGCCGGAGTAGCCATACTTACATCAGATAATTTACACTTTAAAATAAAGACTGTATCAAGAAATGCAGAAGGGCATTATATCATAATCAAGGGGTCTATAGACCAAGAAGACCTAACAATTGTAAACATTTATGCACCAAATGTGGAAGCACCCAAATATATAAATCAATTAATCACAAACATAAAGAAACTCATCGATAGTAATACCATAATAGTTGGAGACTTCAACACCCCACTCACAGCAATGGACAGATCATCAAATCAAAACATCAACAAGGAAACAATGGCTTTGAATGACACACTGGACCAGATGGACTTAACAGATATATTCAGAACATTTCATCCGAAAGCAACAGAATATACATTCTTCTCCAGTGCACATGGAACGTTCTCCAGAATGGACGATGTACTGGGACACAAATCAGCCCTAAGTAAGTACAAAAAGATCGAGATCGTACCGTGCATATGTTCAGACCACAACGCTATGAAACTCGAAATCAACACAAGAAAAAATTTGGAAAGGTAACAAATACTTGGAGACTGAAGAACATCCTACTAAAGAATGAATGGGCTAGCCAAGCAGTTAAACAGGAAATTAAAAAGTATATGGAAGTCAATGAAAATGATAACACCACAACCCAAAACCTCTGGGACACAGCAAAGGCAATCATAAGAAGAAAGCATATAGCAATCCAGGCCTTCCTAAAGAAGGAAGAAAGATCTCAGATACACAACCTAACCTTACGCCTTAAGGAGCTGCAAAAAGAACTGCAAATAAAACCCCAAACCAGAAGAAGACAGGAAATAATAAAGATTAGAGCAGAAATTGATGCTATTGAAACCAAAAAAACAGTAGAACAGATCAATGAAACCAGAAGCTGGTTCTTCAAAAGAATTAACACAATTGTTAAACCACTAGCCTGTATGATCTAGAAGAAAAAGGAAAGGACCCAAATAAATAAAATCAAAAATGAAAGAGGAGAGATCACAACCAACACAGCAGAAATAAAAACAATAATGAGAGAATATTATGAGCAATTATATGCCAATAAAATGGGTAATCTGGAAGAAATGGACAAATTCCTAGAAATGTATACACTACCAACACTGAAACAGGAAGACATAGAAAATTTGAACAGACCCATAACCAGTAAGGAAATCAAATTAGCAATCAAAAATCTGCCAAGAAACAAGAGTCCAGGGCCAGATGGCTTTCCAGGGGAATTCTACCAAGTATTTAAGGAAGAGTTAACACCTATTCTCTAGAAGCTCTTCTAAAAAATAGAAATGGAAGGAAGATTTCCAAACTCTTCCTATGAAGCCAGCATTACCTTTACCCTAAAACCAGAGAGAGACCCCATTAAAAAGGAGAACTAAAGACCAATTTCCCTAATAAACATGTATGCCAAAATCCTCAACAAGATATTAGCCAACCAAATCCAACAATATATTTTAAAAAAATTATTCACCATGACCAAGTGGGATTTATACCTGGGATGCAGGGCTGGTTCAATATCCACAAAACAATTAACATGATTCATCACATCAATAAAAGAAAGGACAAGAACCATATGATCCTCTCAATAGATGCAGAGAAAGCATTTGACAAAATATAGCCTCCTTTCTTGATAAAAACCCTCAAGAAAGTAGGGATAGAAGGAGCATACCTTGAGATCATAAAAGCCATATATGAACGACCGAATGCTAATATCATCCTCAATGGGGAAAAACTGAGAGCTTTCCCCCTAAGGTCAGGAACAAGACAGGGATGTCCACTCTCGCCACCGTTTTTCAACATAATATTGAAAGTCTTAGCCTCAGCAATCAGAGAACACAAAGAAATAAAAGGCATCCAAATTGGCTAGGAGGAAGTCAAACTTTCACTCCTTGTGGATGACATTATACTCTATATGGAACACCTAAAAGATTCCACCAAAAAACTGCTAGAACTGATCGATGAATTCAGCAAAGTGGCAGGACATAAAATCAATGCACAGAAATCGGTTGCATTCCTATACACCAATAATGAAAAACAGAATGAAATCAAATAATCAATCCCATTTATGATTGCACCAGAATCCATAAAATACAGAGGAATAAGCCTAACCAAAGAGGTGAAATACCTATACCCTGAAATCTATAGAAAGCTCATGAAAGAAATTGAAGAAGACACAAAAATAAAATGGAAAACCATTCCGTGCTTATGGATTGGAAGAACAAATATTGTTAGAATATCCATACTACCCAAAGCAATCTACACATTCATTGCAATTCCTATCAAAATAACGCTAGGATTCTTCACCAAGCTAGAACCAACCATCCTAAAATTTGTATGGAACCATAAAAGACCCTGAATAGCCAAAGCAAACTTGAAAAAGCAAACCAAATCAGGAGACATCACAATCCCAGACTTGAAGCCCTACTACAAAGCCGTAATCATCATGCCAGTATGGTACTGGCACAAAAACAGACACTCAGATCAATGGAACAGAATACAGAACCCAGAAATTGACCCACAAACGTATGGCTAACTAATCTTTGACAAAGCAGGAAAGAATAGCCAATGGAATAAAGACAGTCTCTTCAACAAGTGGTCCTGGGAAAACTGGACAGCAACATGCAGAACAGTGAACCTGGACCACTTTCTTACACCATACACAAAAAATAAACTCAGAATGGGTGGAAGCCCTCAATGGAAGACAGGAAGCCATCAAAATCCTCAAGGAGAAAGCAGGCAAAAACCTCTTTGATCTTGCCCGCAGCAACTTCTTTCTCAACACGACTCCAGAGGCAAGGGAAACAAATGCAAAAATGAACTACTGGGACCTCATCAAAATAAAAAGCTTCTGCACAGCGAAGGAAACAGTCAGCAAAACTAAAAGGCAACCGGGAGAATGGGAGAAGAGATTTGCAAACGACATATCAGGTAAAGGGTTAGTATCAAAAATCTATAAAGAACTTATCAAACTCAACACCCCAAAACCAAATAATACAGTGAAGAAATGGGCAAAAGACATGAATAGACACTTCTCCAAGGAAGACATCCAGATGGTCAACCAACACATGAAAAAATGCTCAACATCACTCATAATCAGGGAAATACAAATCAAAACCACAATGAGATACCACCTCACACCTGTCAGAATGGCTAACATGAACAACTCAGGCAACAACAGATGTTGGCGAGGATGCGGAGAAAGAGAATCTCTTTTGCATTGTTGGTGGCAATGCAAGCTGGTGCAGCCACTCTGGAAAACAGTATGGAGGTTCCTCAAAAAACTAAAAATAGAACTACCCTATGAGCCAGCAATTGCATTACTAGGCATTTATCCACAGGATACAGGTGTCCTGTTTCGATGGGACACATGCACCCAATGTTTATAGCAACACTGTCAACAGTAGCCAAACTGTCATGAGTTTCAGCCTACATAGGGCTCTGTACTGACAGCAGAGCCTGCTAGGGATTCTCTCTCTCTCCTCCTGTCTCTCTGCCCCTCCCCTGCTCTCTTTGTCTCTCTCTAAGATAAATGAACTTAAAAAAATAAAAAATATAAAATGACAATATCAAGTATTTTTAAATGATTTAAGAAAATGTACTTGTAGGGCACCTGGGGAGCTCAGTTGGCTTAAGCGTCTGACTCTTGATTTCGGCTCAGGTCCTCATCTCATGGTTCATGAGATTGAGTCCCACATCGGACCCTTCACTGACAGTGCAGAGGCTGCTTGGGATTCTCTCTCACCGTCTCTCTCTTCCCCTCCCCCCTCTCAAAAATAAATTAATAAAATAAGGCTCTAAATGTAACTTTTAATTATTTATTATCCAGTGTTTTTACAACAATCTTATGAAGTAGATATCATTTCTTCTATTTTACAGATGAAGAAACTTGGGTTGAGGGTGTCTGATTTTCCAATGTGATTTTTTTACCTATTAAGTGGAAGAGATGAGGTTTAAACCCTAAAAGTCTGATCACAGATCCTTCTCTTTTTCACCTCTGCCTATCTTTTGGCCCAGACAGAAAAAAGCTTTCAAGTTTGTGTTACTTTGGAAAATCATTGACATATCTTTTCCAAGATTAGCAAACTATGGTGCCCACATTGGCAATAAGCCTCATACCAGACCAAAAATTTCTGAAATAGTGAGAATACCCAAATTTCTACTCATTTGCAAGATCATAATATACAGTGTCACAAGCAGTCTCAGCCAGCTTCTCTAAGAGTGTCACCTATGAAAAATACCTACAACTTTTTTTCAAAATTTTGTTTAAATTCAAGTTAATTAACATACAGTGCAATATTGGTTTCAGGAGTAGAATTCAGTGATTCATCACTTACATACAACACCCAGTGCTCATCACAAGTGCCCTCCATAATGCCCATCACCCATCTAGCCCATCTCCCACCAACCTCCCTCCATCAATCCTCAGTTTTTTCCTATGTTTTCTTAAAATTCATGGTTTGTTTCCCTCTGTCCTCTCCATATGATTGACTGTTCTGTTTTTAATTCCACATATGAATGAAACCATATGGTATTTGCCTTTCTCTGACTATATATATATCCCACATCTTCTTTATCCATTCATCAGTCAGTGGATATTTGGTCTCTCTCCATAGCTTGGTTATTATTGATAATTCTGCTATAAACATCGGGGTGCATGTAACACTTCAAATCAGTAGTTTTGTATCCTTTGGGTAAATACCTAGTAGTGCAATTGCATTATTCTATTTTTAACTTTTTGAGGAACATCCATACTGTTCTGCAGAGTGGCTGCACTAGTTTGCGTTCCCACCAAAAGTGCAAGACAGTTCCCCTTTCTCCTCATCTTCACCAATACCTATTGTTTCTTGTGTCGTTAATTTTAGCCATTCTGACAGGTGTGAAAAAAAACCTACAACTTAATAACAATCATAGTTAATCATCAACAGGGTCCTGACAGCAAGATGTTACATATCTGTATATAACATCATAGTATGGTATAATGGGGTGGAAAGGGCATAAATCTTAGAATCAAGTGAACTGGGTTTAGAGCTCAGTTTTGCTACATGCTGCTTAAATGAGTATAACCATGGACAAAGTACTTAACCTCACCAAGTTTTCTTTTCTTTATTTATAAAACAATACCACCTATCACATAGACTTATGAAGACTGAGATAAAAGTCAGATAAAATAATTAAGATATTTATCCTGAGAAAGTTATAAGCCAAATTGGTATCTGGACTTCAAGGATAGGTAACAAATATTTTCATCCGAATAGTTATTATTGTTTTAATCTTTTATTCGAACCTTAGAGAATAAAGTCTCACTTTTCACTTCTGCTTCTAGTTCCACTTGTCCTATTCAGACAAGGAACGCTATGAAAATGAAGAAAGACCTGAGATCCAGAAGCAGATGCTCATCGATATGGCCAAAAAGCTACCAGTTTACACAAGAACTGGGAGTGGAGGTCAGTTCATTGAAAGTCACCTAGAGAAGCAGATCAGCAAGGATCTCAAAAAGGTTAAGTCATATATATCCACAGGCTCACCTGTATACCTAGCATTGGAGTCCACCACTAACATTTGCTATGTTACTTTATCACCTATCTTTCCACAAAGCCATCCCTCTATCCATCTCCCATCAAGCCATCTTATTTTTTGATACATTTCAAAGTAAGTATCAGATATCAATACACACCTACCTATATATTTTATCATTCTTTTTTGGGTGAAATTTGCATATAAAGACATGCATAAATCTTAAGTGTGCCATTCGGTGTTTTGACAAATGTACACATCTATGTAACCAAAACCTCTATAAACATTACCACACCCCATAAACTTCTTTTATACTCCTACCCAGTCAACCCCACCAACCACCACCCAACAACCACTATTCTGCTAGTTTTCCACCATAGATTAGTTTTACCTGCTCTAGAATTTTACATAAATGGAATCATACAATATGTACTGTTGTGTCTGGCTTATTTTATATAGCATAATATTTTTGACATTCGTTCACATTGTTTTTTATTTTATTCTCTTATTGCTGAGTAGTATTTCATTGTATGAATATATCATAGTTTGTTTATCCATTCACCAGTTGATGCACATTTGGTGTTTCCAGTGCTTAATTACCATGAATATTCTTGCACAAGTATTTGTGCAGAGATATGTCATCTTTCTTAGGTAAATATCCACTATGGAGTTTTACTCTTCGTTTTCATCTGTGTGACTAGAAGTGTACTAGCTGAACCAATTCTCCACCTTTCAAAATTTGAAAATGAAGCCTCTTTTGACAAGATATCCTAATGTTTCTGATAAGGAAGATCATGTTTCAAGGATGTGGGAATTATACTGTTAGACATCTGTGTTTATCTATTTATCATGTATTTATTCAACAATCATTTATTAAGGTCCTATGTGGCAATTGGGGGAATTTTAATATGGTCTGGGTAAGGACTTATTAATTTTGTTAGAGTATTGATGTCATGGTTCTCATGATTTTTTTAAATTCTTCATGCACACTGAAATATAGTGAAAAGTAGACAGGAAATTATTTGTATAATTTATCACAGTAGTAAACAGAATGATGTGATAGAACAGAGGTTGGTTACAAACTAAAGGCCTATGGGATGAATTGGACCTGAGATACATTTTGTTGATCTCTAATGTATCTTTTAAAACTTTGCACTTGTTTTTAATTTTTAACAATTGTAATTTTCCACATGAAAGTTCATATTTCTGGCTTTTCTTGAAAACTCAGATATCTGGCAATATTCAATTACATTTTCACATGGCAAAAATTAGCTAAAGCTGAGTAGTAGCAACTCTTTTTAAACAGGGCATGAATTCTCAGGTTCTCTCACAGTCTTCAACTGGCTGCTCCACTCACTACCAACTATTCTCTGGACCCTTGAATCATTTGTTTGCCGCCCTAATGACAAAGAAATTTTCTCTGAGGAATATTTTATTTGAGACCTGAATAATAAAAAAGTAACTAGCAGGAAGTAAAGAACAGAGGGACTAACATCCCAGGAAGAAGGTACTACAAGTGCAAAAGGCCCTTATATAGGAGCAAGCTTACAGTATTAGAAGAACAAACATATAGCCAGTGTGACCAGAGTATAGCAGGTGGAGAGTGATACCAGTTAAAATTGAAGAGGCAAGCAGAGGCCAGATGATTCAGGCCATGGAAAGGAGTTTGGATTTTATTCCAAGGGTGTTTGAAGGGTGTTTTAAGTTTGTTTATTTATTTATTTATTTATTTATTTATTTATTTATTTAGATACCACAAGTGGGCGAGGGGCAGAGAGAGAGGGAGAGAAATAGAACCCCAAGCAGGGTCCACACTGTCAGCACAGAGCCTGATGTGGGGCTCAAACTCACAAACTGTGAGATCATGACCTGAGCTGAAGTCAGACGCTTAACCAACTGAGCCACCCAGGCACCCCAAGTACAATGAAGGTTTCAAGTGAAGAGTGATATAATCTGATTCACATTTTAACAGATCATTTGGCTATTCTATAAAGAATGAATTGTGGGGAACAGAAATGAAAGCAGAGTAAATAAATAGGCAGCTATTACAATCATCTAAATGAGAGATAATGGCTGCTTAAACTGGGCAATGGCATTGACTGTTCAATTCAATGCTAAATGAATTAAACATGCATGTCCCTCTCCCTTCTTCGTTGCCTCAATTATACCCATGCTTTTGTCACCCTTCCATTGCTAGAAATAAACACAAACTGCTAAATTAGCACTCATTTATGCTGAATTAGTTATGTGTGCTTAATGTACACTTCAGATGGAATTATATTAGCTCAAATTATTCATGATTTTAATTGTTACACTGTATAATGTATAATGTAATAATAATTACATTAAACACAGTCATACTGTATCAATGAACAGAGAAAAAATGAGTAGAAAAGGAAAATGCCTTTCATCTAAGGGAAATAAAGAAAAGAAGGAAGGAAGAGAGGAAGGAAAAAGGGAAAGAGAAATGTGTTTTTTATATCAGACTTACAGAGTGAAGAGGGCCCTGAATGAACTAAAGAGTCAGAAAACTGTAGTGGTCACAATTCTGCCACTCACTTGCTATGTGCAAGTAAGTCACTTGATATGGTTCTTTACTTCATTTATCTGTGAAATGGTCAATTGAATTAATTGTTTTCAGATAGGAAAGTTGGAGTAAGCAATCTAAATGATTTTCCCAAGATCACTCAAGCAGTTGACAGTAAGGTTTGTTTTATAATACCGAATCTTATTATCATATATCCAGATACGAAAACATTTCCCTTCACCTTCATCCCCCAAAAGGTACCTTCAAGATTGATCTAACAGGAGAAAAAATACATACCACAATTCTCTTCTGTGATCTGCCTTTTTCTTGGTAACTTGAAATGAGTTTGACTACCCGCAATCAGTGTATAACAAGCCATTCAGATAGGCTAGTAAGATATGTGGTGTCATATTGAGCCCTAACCAATGCTAACCACCTGATTTTTCCTATAGCTGTTAGATTCTGTGACCGGTGCCATTTAATCAAGCCAGATCGCTGCCACCACTGCTCTGTCTGTGCCATGTAAGTGACATCCATATTTCCCCTGGGCTGAGCTTGGCCAGTGATGATGGTTGCTTAGACAACAAAGTGACTGATGCTAACATGTGACCATGCCTAGATAAGAACATTTCCTTTCAATCATAATGAGCACATGCCAAGCACCCTCTTGGGATGATGATGATTCAAACTATTCCAAAGATAGGAAAAATACATAAAACCCCATTTTAAAAATAAATGTTTTATTTTAGAACAGTTTTAGATTTACAGAATTATTGTGATTATAGCTCTCATATGTCCTACATCCAGCTTCCCCTATTATCAACATCATACATTAATATGATACATTTGTTACAATTAATGAACCAACATCAATACATTATTTTTTTAATTTTTTAATGTTTATTTATTTTTGAGAGAGAGAGAGAGAGAGAGAGAGAGGAGGGAGAGAGGGAGAGGGAGACACAGAATCCGAGGCAGGCTCCAAGCTCCAAACTGTCAGCACAGAGCCTGACTTGAGACTTGAACTTGTGAACCATGAGATCATGACCTGAGCTGAAGTTGGACACCCAACCAACTGAGCCACCCACGTGATGCATCAATACATTATTTCTAATTTAAGCCCATATTCTATTTACATTTCCACAGTTTTTCTCTTATGTTCCTCTTCTGTTCTAGGATCCCATCTGGGATACCACATTACATTTAGTTGGCATGTCTTCTCAAGGTCTTTTAGCTCTGACAGTTTCTCAGACTTTACTTGTTTTCAATAACCATGATAGTTTCTAGGATTTTAGGATTAATGATCGGATATTTTGTAGAATATCCTTCAGGTGAGATTTGTCTGATATTTTTCTCATGGTTAGACTTGGGTACTGTGTTTTGGGTAGGAAGACCATAGAGGTAAAGTACCATTATCATTGTATTGTATCAAGGGCACATACTATGAACATGACTTACCACTGCAATATTAATCTTGTTCATTTGTCTGAGATAGTGTTTGTCAGTTTTCTCTAATGTAAGTTTACTCTTCCTCCCCCCTCCTTCCTTTACTCTTCCTTTATAGCCCACACTAAAGAACAGAGGAATTATGCCCCCCTCCTTAAAGGCAGAGTATATACATAAATTATTTGGAATTCTTCCAAATAATGTGAAGAAATCTCTGCATGGGAGATTTGTCTCTTCTCCCTTATATGTTTATTTATGATTCATATAAGTTTTTAGGCATGGATAATCACTTTATATTTTGGGTTGTACCTCAATTCTACTTTATTTTCTTACTCTAATTGCTCCAACTTTATAAAATCACATTTTTATGTTAATAAATATAATATTCATGTCCTTCTTCTTGGGTGTATGTTCCACCCACATTTCTCTTGCCCTTTATTCAAATAGGTGTGTCAAAATTTCAGCAATAGCCTATGTAAAACAAATAAATTATCAGAGTAGTAATTAGTAAAATTTCATTGTGCATACAACAAAAAGACGATTTACAAACCAGGAGCACTCAAACCAAAACATAAAATGAGACTTTGGGTACATTGTTATAAAACAGCTTATATAGTGGAAAACAAGGTCTGTTTAATCTTCACAGTGATTAGTTAAAATATTAGAATTTTCTTAAATGAAAGAGACTTAGTAAATAGTTACTTTATATTGACCTTAGAAAACAGCTTAAATTTTGCTGATGATTTCCAGAGACATAAGCAAGAAATGACCAGGTCAAGTCAGTCTTACAAAATAAGCCAAATTAAGGTTTGTTTGTATGACTAAACTAGTTTTGTCTGCTCAGGAAATTTTCAAGGATGGTCTCCATTTTTTTTTTATTTTAACAGACTGTAGCCATATGTATTCTTCTGTACTTTTATTAATCTGTATATTGAGAAAAATGAGAGGAGATACCTTAGACTTCTAGGCATGTAACTTGCTTCCAGCATAATTCTATAAACTGTTCTGATTGGCTCATCCTAGAAATAATTGATGCCCAAATAGTTTGGGAATAATGTATATTGGAAATCTAGGAATGAGTGTACTGGTACCATGTAAAAATACTAGTGAGATCTTGAGTTAAATTATGAGGTGTTACTTCATTTCTATAGGTCCACTTATCACACTGTGCTTTGTTTCTTTTGTAGGTGTGTATTAAAAATGGACCATCATTGCCCTTGGTATGTCCTTTTGATTCATTTCTTTCCGCTGAAAGAGTAAGAGTTGCTTAAAATGCATAGTTTCCTAAGCATAGTTGTAACATGCTTGTTTCTACAACCATAAATCACTGGGCTTTGTATTTGCATGGGGGGGGGAAGGGGAGGCATGACATTTTAAAGCAAAAATAAATATGCCACCAAAGGTATGGTGGTGAATTCATGGGTTCACAAAGCTCACTGTCTTTTGTCCATTAGCTTTAGTAATTGGGTGTAGTAATGAAATTGAGCACAAAAAGTTTCCTTCTTTGACATTATACAATTCAGTTCTGTTTTTAGCTATCTTGAAGTTTGAAATATTCTAGATTGTTAACTTCAGTAATCCTTCTCCAAATTTTGCATGTCTGACCTACAGAACCAGTCTGAACTGTCCAACTAAAAAGAGAACATGCCTCACTGTACTAAGTGTAGCTGCTGAGATTGTAATAGGTTTTCAGCATCAAAGATTCAAGTTTTCTTGTGTGTGTCAGGAACCAGTCTGGAACTATTAGGTAGGCCAAGTGTCTCTGTGCTTGTAAATGAAAGGAGAAACAAGTGAAACATGAACTTGTTTTTCCAGTCTGTTCCTATTAAGGCACTTCTATTTCTGTTGAGTTTCTACACAACACATAATGAAGCAGCAGGAGTTATGTATTTCCATTGCTTAGTTCACTTATGTATCAGTGTGTTCTCAATGGATCCTGATTTCAAATTAGTTTTTCTTTTTTTCTTTTTTTTAGGGTTAATAATTGCATTGGATTTTCCAACTACAAATTCTTTCTTCAGTTTTTAGCTTATTCTGTTCTCTACTGCCTGTACATTGCTACAACAGTCTTCAACTATTTCATCAAATACTGGAGAGTAAGTTAAATAATCATGACAGGTCACCCCTAGAAAAAACACATACCTACTCCAATCTGTGACATTTTTTCAACTTTTCTTTTTACATTTTGAAATAGCTAATACTAAGGTAACCAGAAGGAAAGGCACCAAAAACAAGTTTCCCATGTTGAATATTCTGAGATTTAGGAGTTTGTTATTTAAGGATTCCACTTACACATTTCTGTCATACATGAGAAGCTTGTTAAGACCTTTAGGAACATAACTTCTTGACTCTTAGTGATGCATTACAATTTACTTATATAGTCAAATTATAAAAATCCACTTATTACCAATTATAGATTTTTAAAATGTTGAAACTAATTTTGAATCTCTAGTTTCCAAAGAAAAGGCTAACAAAGTACTCCCTCATCATTGAAAAATACTTTCTCACTTCCTGTTCAAAGGAGAGTTGCAAAATTCCTGCAGAACAGACAGATTCATTTACTCCTCTTCACATGTGACCAAAATGAAAAGGAGAGTCTTATTTGAACTTTGTATTATTTGAACTTTGTATGACAAACACTGGGTTGAGAATTGGGAAAACTGAGTTCTAATACTGGCTCTGTTACCTGTTTCACTGGCTCATTTCCAAGATCAAATGAAATGTATGTTGGAAGTACTTTACCTTTGAAAATATGATTCCAATAATTATAGTGAAATCTAAAAAACACTTCATATTTCTTCTACTTAAAGATTTCAACCATAACCTATCTATTTTCAAAAGAATTAAAGGCAGATTTTTAATTTACATATGTGTATGGGGTCTGGCAGCAATGTAGTGATTTTTTTTTATTTCATGCCAATGGACTCCAAAAGATATCCCTTCCCCACAACTCCAGTACAGCAGTGAAGATATCATAACCTCCCATGATGAGGGCTGTCCAAACTAAACCTAAATGGCAAAAGACAGATTTGGACAGAGCTACTAGTTATTACTTTAGGAATTGCACAAGCGCATATATAAACAGGAATATCTCACCTCAGGTGAATAGGTAAAGCAGCAGGAAAGAATGTGAATCTTGTGACCAAAATATAGTTCATAATAAACTGGAGAACAAAGGAGAAACACAAGGCAGTGAGAACTTAAATACCTGAGAATATTTAAATTATTAACTAAGGCTTTGATCCCTGCTAGTGTAGAAAATATAGTGTAGAAAATTATAGTGATATGTGCTTTCCATTCTCCCTTTAACTTGCTTAGTCAATACAGATATTTAATAACTATAAGAATCAGGAATTATATAATGGATATAAAAATCTTCAACTCAGAGATACAAAAGTATAAGCAAAAATGAAATTTTCTCATAAATTTTCCCCAAATACAAAATGTTTCACTATCTTGGCGGTTCTGGCTCCTTTCCACAGCACAGGATCTCTTCTCTATTGCTCAGGTTTTCATGACCTGTTTGGCATCCCATTTACACACTGAGCTACTACTCTGAATGTAAAGAAAATCTGTATACAATTCAGCAGGGAAAGTGTCAGTATTGGTCTTCACTACAGACCTTACTTGGTCCTTAACACAATAGGCTACTATTTAAGAATTCATAACAGAGTAAACAATGTTGCATTTTATATATTTTGCCTTAACCCTCCAAGTCAATCAATAATCAAATACCACAATGCCCTCCAGGTGCTGTGTGCTTTTTTACTCTTGAAAGATAATATTTGGATATGAATTACCAGAAATATGTCAGTATTCACAATCACAAGATGAACATAGCCTTGTCCTTCTCCTAGTCCCTCATTTTTTTCTCTATAGTAGACTAGCTCATGCCTGACAGATGGGATGTAAGAAAACTTGTCTTGGCTTCTCCTCATAATGAAAAGTGCATTGACAATAGAGAGAAACGCTTCTTTGCAGTCTCTCCAGCCATAAAGCACTTTGGTGTGGTTTAGAGATGGCTTTCTCAGTTTAAATTGAGTCTTACCTTAAAATGAAAAGTAAACACTGCCATATATTTTAAAAACTATGTACCAAGGAGACTAGCAGTTCTAAGAACAGCAACCCCCATTTGTATACTTTGCCATTTTCAAAACACTTTAATATCTATTATCTCATCTTATCCTCACCACAACCTTGTAAAGTACACCAAACAAGAATTGTTAGTCTCATTTAAAAA
Organism: Panthera tigris; assembly: GCF_018350195.1. Lineage (NCBI taxonomy): Eukaryota > Metazoa > Chordata > Mammalia > Carnivora > Felidae > Panthera > Panthera tigris. The sequence goes on along the minus strand of NC_056677.1, from coordinate 61,070,546 downwards.
TGATAAAACTGAAGCTTATTGTACTTAAGTGACTTGCTCAGGATCACCCAGCTTGTAAGTTTCAAAGTCAGGACTAGAAGCTGTCTCACGCTAAGCCCAATGATTTTAAACACTGTACCATATACTATTGCCCATTATGGTCCTGCTATGGAGAAGCTATAGCTCCTTTGAAATAAAGAATTCAGAAGACCATCAGAGCATATTTTTCCTATATATATTAACTTAAAGAGTAGCTACTTTGATATGAAATTGATATTTGCCTTATGAAAAAAGTAGTAATATACGCTTTCCACATTGGGCCATGAATCTCCTCACAGAGACTATGAATTATTTTAGAACCAAGATAGTAGTATTATTCTACCAATATTCCCCTGAACTGTTCTGGTGGTTACTGCTTTGAGTAATTTAGCTTGGTTATCTCCTGAGAAGGTAATTTTGAACATAGGACCATCAGCCTCTTCTAATGACAACAACAACAACAAAAAAAAAAGGACTTTATCAAGGAATATCCTTTGGCAGAAAAAAGAGAATTCTGCAAAAGTAATTAGGAGAGGAAAAGACTTCCAGCTCAGCCAACCAGGGTGTGAACTGACTCTATCAATCCCTCTTGCATAGGCATTTCCTATTGCCCATTTAAACATGAAATATTAGAAGTAAAATAAATGTAAGATTTAAAAACTTTAACAAATATACTCAAAAAGCAGAGATTATGAAAGCAAAAATCCAGCTAGGTCAAAACCACTACAAAACAACATATAAAATCTTTTCCATAAATTTAAAACAAAACAAACACAGGGGTACCTGGGTGGCTCAGTCTGTTAAACATCTGTCTCTTGGTTTCAGATCAGGTCATGATCTCATGTTTTGTGGGTTTGAGCCCCACTTCAGGCTTCATGCTGATAGTGCAGAGCCTGCTTGTTATTCTCTCTCCATCCCTCTCTCTCCCTCTCTGTCTCTCTCTCTGTCTTTCAAAAGAAAGAAGGAAAGAAAGAAAGAAAGAAAGAAAGAAAGAAAGAAAGAAAGAAAGAAAGAAAACTTAAAAACAAAAACAAACACAAACCAATCAAATTCAGTTTGCATGCTTGGGTCAAGATTTTGTGGAAGGAACATTTCAGAAAGGAGCTTCAGATAAAATTGCCTGAAGGTTTAAGTCCTTGAGGTATCCATTTCCTGGGGTGCTCTGCCCACATGCAAATTTCACTCAGACCACTGCTCAGCTTAAAAAACTTGACTGACTGACTTCCCCTTATCTTCATCCTTCACATATATGCACTCTGAAAGATCCTTAACATTTCCTTACATCAAAATGAATAAAAATCTTCTTTATGAGAAGAAAAAAAATCTGTGCTATGTCAATTTGCCAAGTGTTTTCAAGTCTTAATTTTTCCTTCCAAACTGAAGTAGAACCAGATCCTAATGTTACGGTCCACTTCAATCAAGTATCACCTTTAACTTTATTACTCAAGAGCATTTGGAAATACTTTATTGCAATTCATCATGCCAAAACAGTGATCACAGGAAAGGGGAAATAAAAAAGTTCTCTCAACGGCTCACTCCAAAATTGAAAATGTTTTCTAAGGTTCTCTTCAAAAGACAAAATTTATACACCGTGCATGCTATAAAACTTTAGAAAAATTATTCTGGCCTAGGACTGCATGTAAAAAAAGAAAATAAGATGTCACAGATAACTATAAAAGTCATTAGCTACCTACTTTTACAATTGCCTGTCAAATACTGCTTGATTTTAATGTCTAAAGAGCTATTTCACAGGATGTGATATACCAGCATATTCTATTTCAGCTATAAAAAAGAACAACACAAAATTTACAGTAGCTTTTAAATCAGGTTATAACTTATAGGTAGAACATTTTAAAATTCTACCTATATGTCTTAACTTGTTTTCAACACACATATGTTGTGACATTTTCAACACACATATATTCAAGGAAACATGACATATAAAGTATTTCAGAATAACCCATCTTGAGACAAGAGGATGACCCCAAGATCACCTCTGGCCAAATGATTCATAATTTGCAAACTAAATGTAGTACAAGCTTTAAGAGATTGCATGCCAATTATGACCTGAGTATATCCTTTTTTTACACTGGTCTAATTGCTGCATTATATACTCTATTTTACACTGAACTTAATCAAGGATCCATTTTAGGCTATAATTTATAAGCTGGAAGCATATCTATAATGTGGTATGGTCATCAACAGAAAGAACTCTTGTAAAAATTTTATAAAATCTATTTTTTAATTGCAGCTAGACACTTTATACATATGATAAAAGTGCTAACGTATAGAAAAACTAGTTAAACCTGAAAAGTTTAATCCTTTGTTTCTATTTCCTTATTATTTCTTTTCTAGGGGGAATTGCCCAGTGTTCGCTCAAAGTTCCATGTTCTTTTTCTCCTCTTTGTGGCCTGCATGTTTTTTGTCAGCCTTGTGATTCTCTTTGGTTACCATTGTTGGCTTGTCAGCAGAAACAAAACCACCTTAGGTAAGACTGGATATTAAGACTAGGGAAAAAACACATTAATGTATATCATAGTAGCCTGTAGATTATTTGCAAGGAAAAGAAAAAGTTCCAGTGAGGCATTTTAGTTTTAGTGGCATTCCTTTGCCTCCAAACTGAGACAGATGTAAACATGTTTTACCAAACTGGAGAGCCATAGTGAATGAAGCTTGCAAACTAAAGAAAGCATTATTAAATGAAACCTCACAGAAAAACAAAATTGACCATTGCTCTTTATAATTGATACTGGGTTATAGCTCCCCAAATTTATGACTTGCAAAATTTCTAAAAGGTGTTCACCTGAGGAAGTGAAGAAAAAAAAAAAACAGTACAGAAAGGAACACCAGAAGGGGGAGGTGAAGGTTAATAAAGATAGAAGAATCTAAATTATTGAGTGCATCCAAAGACAGAGTCTTGAGACGCACCTGGGTGGCTCAGTCGGTTGAATGTCCGACTTTGGCTCAGGTCATGATCTCGCAGTCTGTGAGTTCAAGCCCCGCATCTGGCTCTGTGCTGCCAGCTCGGAGCCTGGAGTCTGCTTCCAGTTCTGTGTCTCCCTCTCTCTCTGCCCCTCCCCCGCTCATGCCCTGTCTCTCTATCGCTGTTGAAAATAAATAAACATTTTTAAAAATTTTTAAAAAAGAGTCTTAAGAAAGAATTCAAACCAACAAATCATTGGATATCTACAATCATCAAGGAGCTGTGGAGGACTGGGAATGAGATAAATACACTGAACAAGTGAGTTTCTAGAAAATTAGTGCAAGAAATGAACATTTTTTCTGTTACTCTATTCTCTCATCTGTTATTTGGAGAATTGTGTTTCTGATGGATTCCAGTGCAACAATTTTGTTTCATCTATAGTGAAACAAATATTTACATTGTATACAAATTAATGCATGAGGAATAAGGAGAAAGTATCCAAATGTTGAATGTTTAGCTAAGCTATATTTGAGGAAAGTTTAGTACAAAAACCACTTTACATTTGGAACCCATTTACCAATAATGCTAACAGCTAAGAAAGTATTTACACTCCTTTTCTAAACCAAATATCTAGCACTTACTTGCTAGGGTGGTATGTCAGTTCATTTGGCTTAGACATAACTGCAAAGTAGGAAAGTACTAAAAGCTTCAGGATAACAAAAGAACAAATGCGAAATGGCTAGATGCAGCCAGTCCAACAGTGAAAGTGTTTGCTTAATGGAATAAATGTGTGTCTAAAAACTAATGTGTACTAACATGGTCCAATTCCTCAGTCTTTGAGGTGATTATAGTTCACCCACTGACATTTTTTCTTGGGTAAAACTCAGTTTCTTACATTGCAGGTTTCAGTGTAAACATCATTTCTGAAATGTTTCCAAATCAAATCAATGTCATTACCATCTCTTCATGCATCATTACTTTAGTCCCAGCTCTAAAGAGGGAGACCATTTGGCTGCTGTTGCCATTTAGATTCAAATAAAGTACTGTTAAATTTGTCCTTTCACTCCTTACATCCAGCAGCACAAAATATGTAGTACTGCCATGGCTGATTAATTATTTCTACCATTATGTTTCTTCTGCCTTTTTTTCAAAGAGTACCAATTATTTGTATTTGATAACAAAACTACTTTTATTACATGATTAAAGTGGTTTTTACTAAGTAATTTAGCAATAACTAAGCATGAGAGGCCTAGATTACCACAACAAAAAGATAGTGTAGAATCAAGTAACATTCATGGTGTACTATAAAATCATGTTCGTCCTGATATTTGTTCCTTTATTGCTTTCTTCCTCTTCAACTTCCTATCTTGCCCTAGAGGCCTTCTGTACTCCAGTGTTTACAAGTGGCCCAGAGAAAAATGGGTTCAACCTTGGCTTCATCAAAAATATCCAGCAGGTGTTTGGAGATAACAAGAAGTTCTGGTTAATACCTATTGGGTCCAGGTAAGTAATTATTACCACTAAAAGAAGCTGAGGCTGAACCATGCCTTGAAGTAGCAAATTCAATTTTAATTGTGGTATGCAATCAGTCATAAGTCCAATGAAAAACTCTATTCCCCAAGTTTTTTATTCCTAGATTAGTAAAGACAAATTAGGAAGTGAAGGTATGATAAATAGACATTCTCATGTTTTGAAGTAGTGTAAACTGATACTACTCCTTTATAAATGAATTTGGTGATATATATCAAAAATCACAAGAATCCCCATGTCCATTGTCAAGTAATTCCACTTCTAAAAATCTATCCTAAAAACAAACTAGGCACAAAAATGTTCATCACAGCATTATTTCCAGCCAATAATTAGTAAACATCTAAACTAAAAATGCAACAATATGCTGTATATATCCCCACTGACTGGAATTTTATGTAGTCAAAAGTACGACTATGTTAAGACTATGACACATTAAGAAAAATGCTCACTATTTTTTTAGTGAAAAATGTAGAATACAACTGATGTGTACTCTGAATAAAAATATGTACAGATATACACATAAGAAAAACATAGGGGACATATAACCTAAAAATACTATAAGTGGATAAATGGAAAGGGCAGTAGTCTTATATTTTTCTTGTGTCCATTTTCATATTTTGGGGTGAAATGTCTGTATTACTTTTATGAAGGTAATTAAAATGAAAAGCAGGAACAAAGATTGATGTAGAAATTGTAGGTAATTCTTAGAACTGAAGCAGGAATGAAAGGAAAGCAGTGAATGGAAGACAAGCTTGTGTCCCCTGAGTGACTTTGTGAACCACATTGAACTAACACCAAGTGAACTGTCTCTGTAGCAAAGCTTATTTATAGTGTCTTGAAGCTCTCTTTAGATCCATTCCTCAGAGAGGGATACATCTGTCTGTTCACTTATTTGAGGAAACTTTGTTGGAGTAGGGTGATAATTAAGGAAAATTTCCTTTTTCCCTTTACTCATTGCTCTGATTCTTCCTCTGTACTAGTCATTGTTTTACAGGCTCATTTATTTAAGATCTGTGGTATATCCTACTATACTGGCTATAAAGCACAAGACAAAACTATGTTGGTGGGTAAGGTTGATTAATAATTGTCACCAGCAATTATTTTCACTCCACTAACACACATACCCACACAATTACACACACCCTATCACTATATCAAAGGGAGGTCTAAAATGAGTCTTTCCTGGAATAAAAAAATCAAAAGCCAAAATCAAAGCCAATTCACTTATAATCAGTATACTTACATCCTCTGCAGAGAGCTATCAATAGAATCTATCAACTTTCAGTTAACCACAATTAAGAACAGGAGAAAAGGTGTAAGTAATATAAAATGAGTAATCCAAGAGTCACTCAGATATAAATTTGCAACACATTGAGATATATATACGTATATATGTATATATATGTATATATATATATATACATATATTTATTTATTTTGAATATATATATATATTCAAATGTTCAAACTGTAGCCCACTATATTCAGGGCTGACTTAGTTCCCTCCAATGCATCCCATCTGTTAGTGGCCAGAGATTAACCAAGGAGATGGCCCTAGGTTGCCATAGATATCTACAAGTGGATCCCACATGCAGTTAATTGCCCCCAGAATCTGCACTCCTAGAGATGCCACACTCTGGCTGTTTCCCACAGTTTCTAATAACCTTTCTACCATACAAGCCAAATAACAGGGCATTCAGACATTAATATTTATCAGCAGTTCACAGCAACTGATCTCCACTATATCAGTGGTTCTGAATCTGCTAATTTTTGTTGAAAATTTAGAACCCAAGCAATAAGATAATGAGATATAAATTGGGATAATCATATGAAGCTTGCTATATGTTCATTTTGCCATAACTGGGCATTGTGGGAAACAAGTTAAACAGTTACTTACTGACCAAAACAGTTGACACGGATGCAGACAAACAAGATATAGAAATTGAGAGCAATACAGCAACTAAATGATGCTATTGTAAAACCCTATGCCACCATGGCTTTAGCCAATAAGATAAATGGTTTAAATCTTTCTAAGAACACCCTCCTATTTCTAGGAGGGATATAACCTTCATGAAAGTCTATGTCAGCTGCAAGAGCTCACTCTCTTCCTTCCCCAATAGCCCTGGTGATGGACACTCCTTCCCTATGAGATCTATGAATGAGTCACAGAACCCACTGCTAGCAAATGAAGAGCCCTGGGAAGAAAATGAGGATGAAAACCGAGGTAAGTAGGCTCAGAAGGAAGTCTTTTCTCCACCCAGCAGACCAAACACTAATAAAACCATGTTAATGCAACCAATGTAGTGTAGTGAGAAAATAGTGTCCAAAAGGACTATATAAGCATGTCAACCGCATAAGTGACCTTTGGATAGAGAAGGACAAGTATGACCAGATTTATTTAAAACATGTAGATGGCTTAGGTTGGATTAGATGCAAGCCTGGAAGCTTTCTTACCAGGTTTGTGATACCATGATTTATAACCAATGAGATAAGTCAAGAAACATAATAAACAGCACTGTGTATATTTGTAAGCAATCCTGCCAGTTGGCCACTCATGGTGTTTTGCTTGAGTTAATTTAACCAGTGGGCGTCAGCTCACCTTTCTCTACCATAATTTGTTCATACTGGTTAAATTTTCTTTAAAATATCATTCCCATTCTCCTTTAGACTGGTTTACATACACAAAGAAATAAAAGATGTATATGTGGGCAAGCCTACACATGCATGTAGTCTACTTTTATAAAAGGCAGAGCAGCAAAGGAAAAATGAGGAAGTAGAACTTTGTCCTTCCACCTTTCTCCCACCATATTTTTTGGGTCATAATGAGATTTGTGTGTGTGTGAAAAGCTGGAAGTTAAATTCTCATGTCACATACCCCTACCATCACCTGTTCTTTGTCTCCTCGTGATGTTATGCTTACTACTGTGCCTGTACCATCTGTTTATGTTGCCAATACCAGGCATCAGAGAGTAATTTTTAGCAGCTAGTCCCAATAATTCAATAGCTGAGAAAAATTTTGAGTTAAAATTATAATACATGTCAGAAATTGGGGTAAATGAGGCTGATGAGGACATGGAAAGGCACTGAGATGAGGAGAAGAGGTGGGAAACATGCCTTTCTAAAGGTTTATAGTTAGAATATCTAGTCCCAGGGTCTCTACCTGGAAGTCTGGTTTTATTTATTTTTTTTCAATATATGAAGTTTAATGTCAAATTGGTTTCCATACAACACCCAGTACTCATCCCAAAAAGTGCCCTCCTCAATACCCATCACCCACCCTCCACTCCCTGCCACCCCCCATCAACCCTCAGTTTGTTCTCAGTTTTTAACAGTCTCTTATGCTTCGGCTCTCTTCCACTCTAACCTCCTTTTTTTTCCTTCCCCTCCCCCATGAGTTTCTGTTAAGTTTCTCAGGATCCACATAAGAGTGAAACCATATGGTATCTGTCTTTCTCTGTATGGCTTATTTCACTTAGCATAACACTCTCCAGTTCCATCAATGTTGCTACAAAGAGCCATATTTCATTCTTTCTCATTGCCACGTAGTACTCCATTGTGTGTATAAACCACAATTTCTTTATCCATTCATCAGTTGGTGGACATTTAGGTTCTTTCCATACTTTGGCTATTGTTGAGAGTGCTGCTATAAACACTGGGGTACAAGTGCCCCTATGCATCAGTACTCCTGTATACCTTGGGTAAATTCCTAGCAACTATTGCTGGGCCATAGGGTAGGTCTATTTTTAATTTTTTGAGGAACCTCCACACTGTTTTCCACAGTGGCTGCAACAATTTGCATTCCCACCAACAGTGCAAGAGGGTTCCTGTTTCTCCACATCCTCTCCAGCATCTATAGTCTCCTGATTTGTTCATTTTGGCCACTCTGACTGGCGTGAGGTGATATCTCAGTGTGGTTTTGGTTTGTATTTCTCTGATGAGGAGCGAAGTTGAGCATCTTTTCATGTGCCTGTTGGCCATCTGGATGTCTTTTTAGAGAAGTGTCTATTGATGTTTTCTGCCCATTTCTTCACTGGATTTGTTTTTCGGGTGTGGAGTTTGGTGAGCTATTTATACATTTTGGATACTAGCCCTTTGTCCGATGTGTCATTTGCAAATATCTTTTCCCATTCCGTTGGTTGACTTTTAGTTTTGTTGGTTGTTTCCTTTGCTGTGCAGAAGCTTTTTATCTTCATAAGGTCCCAGTAGTTCATTTTCGCTTTTAATTCCCTTGCCTTTGGGGATGTGTCGAGTAAGAAATTGCTACAGCTGAGGTCAGAGAGGTTTTTTCCTGCTTTCTCCTCTAGGTTTTTGATGGTTTCCTGTCTCACATTCAGGTCCTTTATCCATTTTGAGTTTATTTTTGTGAATGGTGTGAGAAAGTGGTCTAGTTTTCAGCCTTCTGCATGTTGCTGTCCAGTTCTCCCAGCACCATTTGTTAAAGAGACTGTCTTTTTTCCATTGGATGTTCTTTCCTGCTTTGTCAAAGATGAGTTGGCCATACATTTGTGGGTCTAGCTCTGGAGTTTCTATTCTATTCCATTGGTCTATGTGTCTGTTTTTGTGCCAATACCATGATGTCTTGGTGATTACAGCTTTGGAGTAGAGGCTAAAGTCTGGGATTGTGATGCGTCCTGCTTTGGTCTTCTTCTTCAAAATTACTTTGGCTATTCGGGGCCTTTTGTGGTTCCATATGAATTTTAGGATTGCTTGTTCTAGCTTCGAGAAGAATGCTGGTGCAATTTTGATTGGGATTGCATTGAATGTGTAGATAGCTTTGGGTAGTATTGACATTTTGACAATATTTATTCTTCCAATCCATGAGCACGGAATGTCTTTCCATTTCTTTATATCTTCGTCAATTTCCTTCATAAGCTTTCTATAGTTTTCAGCATGCAGATCTTTTACATCTTTGGTTAGGTTTATTCCTAGGTATTTTATGCTTCTTGGTGCAATTGTGAATGGGATCAGTTTCTTTATTTGTCTTTCTGTTGCTTCATTGTTAGTGTATAAGAATGCAACTGATTTCTGTACATTGATTTTGTATCCTGCAACTTTGCTAAATTCATGTATCAGTTCTAGCAGTCTAGTGGGGAAAGCAGTATAGGCGCAGTTGGTAGAAGAAAAATCGACTTCCTAAATTCTTCATTTCTTTTCTATTATGCATAGCATGATTTTTTGAAGTATATGCATATTTTTCAATTTAGTCCTCATGATGACTCTACCTTTGCCACCTTAACTTGATCTCCCCCAGGAGTAATAACATGAAGTTGATAATCCAGTTTTTCAGCTCGGGCTTCAATGTCTGCAAGCCTGATCAAATAATTGCTGGGAGGAACTGTTGGTGCCAAATAATTGTGTGTATTATAGTGGTTAAAAAGCAAAAGCAAACCCATTTAGCAGAATACTAAAAGCCAATTTCTTAAAAATGTGCACCACGAAACCATACCTACAAAATTCTGAGACACCCAACCATCAGCAAAGAGCAGCAAGGCAAATAGTGCATTGTACCCCCAGAATTGCATTTCACACTTTATCAGTCACCTTCTTAATAGAAATGTATAGGTGAGATGAGATGTATGTTTAAGCCCTTACTGCCTCTTTTTCTCTTAGAGCTATCTGACAAACATGAATTATTTTCTATATATCCTTCACTGAAGATTTAGGTCAATACAGATTCTTTCTGTTCAGACTTAAGGGCAAGAACACCCTAAGCCTGAGATTCCAGATAAGACAGAATGTTGTGCCCACTATGGAGCCATGATTCCAAAGACAGACATTCTCAAAGCCACTTTTATTTTTTCTACTTTTCATGGAACAAAGCAATCTTGGCTCTGGAATCTGTCTGGTTAACATAGGAACATGAGAGTTTTCCAACCTGCTGTGGCAAGGGTAGCCCATCTTGGTGGGCATCTATACTCTGTGATCCATACCTCACATTTATGCAAGTACTCTGAATGGCACATTGATTTCATAAAGGAGAATACACTAATCAAAACTATAAGGGACAACCACTACTAACTTTGTAGTATGTATGTATGTATGTATGTATGTATGTATGTATATATGTATATATGTATGTATATATGTATGTATGTATTTTAAGTTTTTAATTAAATTCCAGTTAACATACGGGGTAATGTTAGTTTCATGTGTACAATATAGTGATTCAACAGTTCCATACAACACCCTGTGCTGTTAACAATATTTAACCCATCCCACCGCCACTTATTTAACCCATTCCCCCACCAACCTCCATTTTGGTAACCATCAGTTTCTTCTCTATACTTAAGCATTTCTTTCTTGGTTTGCCTCTCTCTCTCTCTCTCTCTCTCTCTCTCTCTCTCTTCCTTTGCTCATTTCTTTGGTTTCTTAAGTTCCTCATATGAGTGAAATCATATGGTATTTTTCTTTCTCTGACAAACTTATTTTGCTTACCATCATACTCTTTAGCTCAATCCATGTCATTGCAAATGGCAAGATTTCATTCTTTTTTATGCCTAATATTTGTAGATACATACATACATACATATAAGAATATGTGTATATATGGATAGAGAGATATCTATATAAAGAGATAGATATACACACCCCACAAAATCTTCCTCCATCCATCTATTGATGGATACTTGGGCTATTTCCATAATTTAGCTATTGTATATAATTATACAATAAACTTCGGAGTTCATGTATCCCTTTGAATTCCTGTTTTTATATTCACTGGGTAAATACCTAGGAGTGCAATTGCTGGATCACAGAGTCGTTCTATTTTTAAATTTTTGAGGATCCTCCATGCTGCTTTCCAGAGTGGCTGCACCAGTTTGCATTCCCACCAATAGTGCAAGAGGGTTCCCCTTTCTCCACATCTTCATCAACACTCCCTTTCTTGTATTGTTGATTTTAGCCATTCTGACAGGTGTGAGGTGGTATCTCATTGTAGTTTTGATTTGCATTTCTCTGATGATCAGTGATATTGACCATCTTTTCATGTACCTGTTGTCCATGTGGATGTCTTCCTTGGAAAAATATCTATTCATGTCTTCTGCCCACTTTTTAATTGGATTATTTGTTTTTTGGATGTTGAGTTTTATAAGTTATTTATATATTTTGGGTACTAACCCTTTATCAGGTATGTCATTTGCAAATATCTTCTCATTCCATAGGTTGCCTTTTAGTTTTGTTGACTGTTTCCTTCACTGTGCAGAAGTGTTTTTTTTTTTATTTTTGATGAAGTCCTAATAGTTTATTTTTACTTTTGTTTCCCTTGCCTCAAGAGACATATCCAGAAAGAAGTTGCTACAGCCAATATCAAAGACATTACTACCTGTGTTCTCTTATAGAATTTTTATGGTTTCAGGTCTCAAATTTAGGTCCTTCATCCATTTTGAATTTATTTTTGTGTTTGGTGTAAGAAAGTGATCCAGTTTCATTCTTTTCCATGTTGCAGTCCAGTTTTTCCAACACCCTTTGTTGAAGACACTGTCTTTTCCCATTAAATATTCTTTCCTGCTTTCTCAAATATTAATTAACCATACAGTTGGGGGTTCATTTCTGGGATTTCTATTCTGTTCCATTGGTATATATGCCTATTTTTGTGACAGTACTATACTGTTTGGATCACTACAGCTTTGTGGGAGTGTTTTGTTTTGTTTTTGTTTTTGTTTTTGTTTTTGTCTTGTTTTGTTGTTGGGTCACCTTTGCAATATAACTTCAAGCCTGGAATTATTATGCCTCAAGGTTTGCTTTTTGTTTTTGAGGTTGCTTTGGCTATTTGGGATCTTTGCAGTTCCATAAAAATTTTAGGATTGTTTGCTGTGAAATTTGTTGGTGGAATTTTGATAGGAATTTTATTAAATGTGTAGTTTGCTTTGGGTAGTATCAACATTTTGACAATATTTTTCTTCCGATCCATGAGCATGGAATGTTTTTCCATTTTTTTGTGTGTGTCATCTTCAATTTCTTTCATCAGTGTTTTATAGTCTTCAGAGTACACATCTTTCACCTCTTTGGTTACGTTTATTCCTAGGTATCATATAGTTTGGGGCTCAACTGTAAATGGGATTGATTCCTTGATTTCTCTTTCATTATTGGTGTATAGAAAAGCAACATATTTCTGTATGTTGATTTTGCATCCTGTGACTTTGCTAAATTCGCATATCAATCTGAGCAGTTTTTTTTTTTTGAGGAGTCTTTCAGGTTTTCTATATATAGTATCATGTCATCTGCAAATAGTGAAAATTTTACTTCTTCCTTCCATATTTAGATGCATAGTATTTCTTTTTGTTGTCTGATTGCTGTGGTGATGACTTACAGTACTATATTAAAAACTAGTGGTGAGAGTGGACATCCCTGTCTTGTTCCTAACCATATAAATAAAGTTCTCAGTTTTTTCCCATTGAGTATGATGTTGGATGTGGGGTATTTGTATATGGCCTTAATCATATTGAGGTATGTTCCCCCTAAATCTATTTTGTGGAGGGTTTTTATCATGAATGGATGTTGTATTTTGTCAAATGCATTTTCTGCATCTATTCAATGATCATATGGTTCTTATCCTTTATTTTGTTAATGTGGTGTATCACGTTGATTGATTTGAGAATATTGAACCACCCTTGCATCCCAGGAACAAATCCCACTTGACCATGGTGAATAATTTTTTAAAATATTGTTGGATTTGGTTTGCTAGTATTTAATTGAGAATTTTTGCGTCTGTATTCATCAGGGATATTGGCATGTAGTTCTTTTTTTTTAGTGGTGTCTCAATCTGGTTTTGATATCAGGATAATGTGGGCTTTATAGAATGAATTTGGAAGTTTTCCTTCCTTTTCTATTTTTTAAAACAGTTTGAGAAGAATAGGTATTAACTCTTCTTTAAATGTTTGGTAAAATTTGCGTATGAAGCCGTCTGGTCTTCCACTCTGGTTTGTTTCCAGTTTTTTTTTTTTTTTTTTTTTGCGTTTTTTGTGGGTTTTTTTTTGTTTGTTTTTGTTTGTTTTTTGTTACTGATTCAAGTTCTTTGCTGTTTATTGGTCTGTTCAAGTTTTCTATTTCTTCCTATTTACATTTTGGTAGTTTGTATGTTTCTATAAATTTATCTATTTCTTCCAGGCGGTCCAAATTGTTGACCTAAATTTTTTCATAATGTCCTGTTGTAATTATTTGGATTTCTGTGATATTAGTTGTCTTCATCCTCTCTCATTTTTAATTTTATTTATTTGGGTCTTTTTTTCTTTTTGATAAGTCTGGCTAGGTGTTTATCAATTTTATTAACTTTTTCAAAGAACCAGCTCCTAGTATTATCGACCTATTCTATTGTTTTCTTAGTTGCTATATGATTTATTTTTGCTCTAATCTTTATTATTTCCTTCCTCTTGCTGCCTTTAGCCTTCTTTTGTTGTTCTTTTTCTAGCTCCTTTAGGTGTATGGTTAGGTTTTGATGTGAGATTTTTCTTGCTTCTTGAGGTAGGCATACTTCCCTCTTATACCTGCTTTTGCGGTCACAAAGGTTTTGGACCATGGTGTTTTATTTTCCTTTGTTTCCATGTATTTTTTAATTTCTTCTTTGATTTCCTGGTTTACCCATTAATTACTAAGTAGCATACTGTTTAACCTACATGTATTTGTGGTCTTTCCTGATTCTTTCTTATGGTTGACTTCTACTTTCATAGCATTGTGGTCAATAAAGTTACATGAAGTTGCATGGTATGACTTCAATATTTTTGTATTTGTTGAGGCCTGCTTTATGACCTAGTATGTGATCTAGTCTGGAGAATTTCCTATGTGTGCTTGAAAAGAATGTGTATGCTGTTGTTTCAGGATGGAACGTTCTGAATATATCTGTTAAGTCCATCAGGTCCAGTGTGTCATTCAAAGCCATTGTTTCTGGTTTATTTTCTGTACAGATGTTCTGTCCATTAATGTAAGTGGGGTGTTAAAGTCCTCTACTCGTATTGTATTATTATGAATTAGTTCCTTTATGTTTTTTATTAACCGTTTTATATATTTGGGTGTTTTCATGTTGGGTGCATAAATACTTACAATTTTTGGATCATCTTGTTGGATTGTCTTGTTTATGATTATATAGTGCCCTTCTTCATTTCTTGTTACAGTCTTTGTTTTAATGTCTAGTTTGTCTCATATAAGTATTTCTTCTCCAGCTTTCTTTTTTTTAATGTTTATTTTTGAGAGAGAGAGATAGAGCACAAGCAGGGGAGGGGCATAGAGAGGGAGACACAGAAAGTGAAGCAGACTCCAGGCTCTGAGCTGTCAGCCCAGAGCCCGATGTGGGGCTTGAACTCACAAGTCATGAGATCATGACCAGAGCCAAAGTTGGACACTCAACCAACTGAGCCACCCAGGCATCCCTCCAGCTTTCTTTTGACAGCAATTTGTGTGATAAATTTTTCTCCATCCTCTCACTTTCCATCTGCAGGTGTCTTTAGGTCTAAAATGAGTCTCTTGTAGGCAGCATATAGATAGTTCTTGTATTTTATCCATTCTGACAACCTATGTCCTTTGATTGGAGTGTTTAGTCCATTTACATTCATAGCAATTTTCGATATATGTAATTAGTGCAGTTTATTACTTGTTTTATCATTGTGTCTAGAGAGTATCTCTGATCCTTTCTTGTCTTTGTCACTTTTGGTCTTTCCTTTCCACTCATAGAACCCCTTTAATATTTCTTGCAGGTCTGGTTTAGTGGTCATGAACTCCTTTAGTGTTTGTTTTTCTGGGACACTCTTTTTTTCTCCTTCTATTCTGAATGATAGCCTTGCTGAATAGAGTATTCTTGGCAGCAGATTTCTCCCATTCAGCATTCCGAATGTATTATGACAGTCCCTTTTGACTTGCAAAGTTTCTGTTGAGAAATCTCCAGTTAGCTTTATGGGTTTTCTCTGGTAAGTTAAGGACTTTGCTGCTTTTAAGATTTTTTTTATCACTGTATTTTGCAAAATTTATTATGATATGTCATGGTGTTGACTTGTTATTGTTGATTTGGTTGGGTGTTCTCTGTGCCTCCTATATCTCAATGTCTGTTTCCTTCTCCAAATTGGGGAAATTTTCAGCTATTATTTCCTCAAATAAATTTTCTGCCTTCTTTTCTCTCCTTCTTCTTGGACTCCTATAATATCAGTGTTTTTACATTTGATGGAGTCACTGAGTTCTCTAAGTCTATTCTTGTGGTGCATAAGTCTTTTTCCTTTTGTGCAGCTTCATTATTTTCCATTATTTTGTCTTCTAGGTCACTGAGTAACCCTCTGCTTCTTGTAGGCCGCTCTCCATTGCATTAAGCCTGTTTCCGATCTTATTTATTGCATTCTTCATTTCTGATTGTTTTTAATTCTTTTATCTCTGTGGTAATGGATTCCCTAATGTCTTCATCCTTTTCTCAAGCCCAGTGAGTATTCTTATGATCATTGCTTTAAATTCTCCAGCAGGCATGTTACCTATATCTGTGTCACTTAGATCTCTGGCTGTGGCCTTATCTTCTTCTTTCATTTATGATATATTCCCCTGTCCTTCTATTTTGTCTCAGTCTCTGCCTATATCTGTGTGTATAAAAGCCAGTTATTTCTCCTTGTCCTGAATATAATGGCCTTATGATGAGGGGGTCATGTAGTGCCCAGAGCCTGATGCTCAGGAAGTGTCTCTGGTGTGTGCTTCATGCACTCTACTGTTGTGTTTTGGCTGCTCTATCCTTCAGGCCAGTCGTCTGTAGAGGCTCTCCTTGCCTGCAGTGGGCAATATTTGGTCCCTGTCCTAAATGAGGTGAGTTTTAACTAGGTGTGCTCTGGTCTGCTTGTGAAATGAGATCTGACACCACCTCCACCAAAACTGATGCCCTGCAGAACTCTGGTCTGGAGATATATTCTGGGTTGGGGTTTGTGGTGGTCTTCTGGGTGAGGGGCCAGCTGTGCTGGGATTGAGGCAAATGTGACTGAGAAGTGCAGTCCCACCATTGTGCAGGGGTATGGGGCTTGGTGTAAGCAAGTTGGCAGCCAATGTCAGCACTGCTCTGTTTCCTGCAGGTAGCTCTGTACTTATGCTGAGGGGTGGGGGAGAGAAATGGTGCCAGCCAGTTCCTTTGTTCCTGGACAGGCATCTCTGTGAATGCTGCCTCTCAGAGATGTGCTCTTAGAAGATTGAATAATATTACCCCTGTATGCCCCATTCTTCAGATCACTGTTTCCATAGTATCTGCCCCTGGGTTGTTTGCCTGCCTTCTCTCCAGAAGCAACACAGTACCCTCCGGGCTTTGCCTAGGCCAAACTGCTGACCTTTAAACCACGAAGGTTTAAGCTCTGCTGTTTGCAAGAACTCATGAAATTCAGCCCCTCTCCTTTTCCAAGTCAATGGTTTTGGGGAAACATTCTCTTTGTGCATATCCCTGTGTGCTTTTCTCCCTCTCACCCTTCTCCGCAACCATGGTTCCCTCTCCTCTGTAGCAACTATGATCTGTTTCTCCCCTGAACCATGTCTTCCTATTTCCTACCTTCTTCCATGTGTCCCCTTCTCTCCCTTTAGTTGTGTAGTTGTTCTGTCAGTCTTCAATTCTATTTCTGGTGTATTTAGGATGGTTTGCTAGTTATCTAGTTGTGTTCATGGGACATGACATGCCTAGGGTCCTCCTATTCTGCTGCCATTTTCCTTTCTCCCTTTCAACACTTTTAAATCTCAAACTGCCAGGTACATTATTATGCAAAAAGTATAAAGAAAGTGATTACATTAAGCAAGCTGATTCGGAGTGTACTCTACTCCCCCAAAATGCTCGGGTTAGGAAAAAAAACCAAATATTTGTACCATAAATGGCATTGCTTGTTAATTCCAAAGCCTCTTATTTTCTAGATACCCCATTCCTTTTTAGAAACACAGCAACACTGAAAGTACTTTAATAGTTATTTCAATTATGTACAGTGTAAAAACACGAGATAGGGTAATTTTGTGAGTAGCAAGACTCAAAGCATCCCATTAAAACTGGATGATGTTGAGTTGCCATCACGGCTATCTAAGTCAAATACCTGCCAGTATTATAGATCAGATAATGCTTATAAATAAAATAATCTTATTTTATTGTACATCAGCTTGACTACTTTTAGAATGTGAATATCTCAACTGGTTACAAATGCTGTGGTATAACACACCAGTCTTTAAAGATTGGTAGATGTCTGCTGTCTCCGGGGATTAAACAAAAGGGAAATATACTGGTGAATGAATACTCACCCATACGAGAGAAAGGGTCATTTGATCACCTTCACTTTTCAATCTTACAGATTATCCAGAAGTTTCATCATCTCTTGCTGTGGAAACAGAAACATAGCAGTTTACATATTTCCTGCATCTCTCAGGTCAGTATTCTGAAGGAGGCACATAGAGTGTTACATGGACTGCTAAGAGGCAGTCTTGCAAGCAGTACTAGAAAAGAAATAAGTTCTTGCTCTGGTGAACAAGATGTTAAATGCTTCACTCTTGTATTATTCACATTAAGTAGAAGTTCTATGTATAATTTATAAAGCTCGACTAATAACCTGTATAAAGTGTCTCCCTTTCTGTAGACATTACATAAAATTCATGTGCATAGCACTCTATCTCCACAAATTTTTTTTAAGTTAAAGTAAATACCCATTTATTTACAACTTAAAATTAACAAATGCTAACATATTTTTTATTTGGGCTCAAATTTTTGTAGATTAAAAAAATTGTTGCAACAATTTTTACAGAAAAAGCAGATTCTAAATATTTCCTTCAAAATGAAAAGACAAACTTGTAGAAATATTTGCAAAACATATAACACACAAAATTTAACAACCTTAACTTACAAAAATCTTGCAAATAAGAAAGGAAGAAAATACAACCATTAGAAAATGGATAAACAATGCAATCATCAAATAAAAGTTAAAATGAAGACTAAACATAAAAATTGTCCAGCTTTACTAGAAATATAAATTAAATACCACAAAATATCAATTTTTGTCAACTAAAGCAGCCACTTTTTATGATTATAGTACCCAGTATTTGTAAAGACATGTTGAAACAAGTACTTTTATGTGCTGCTGATGTAACTATAAAGTCATATATCATTTTTATGGCAATTTAACAACATACATAAAAACCATAAAATTTTCATACAATTATATCTGATAATCAAATTTTAGGAATGTATTTTAATGAAATTATCAGTGATCTGCACAACTATTCATTATGATATCATAATATCAGAAAATTGGAAACAAAACGAAATATCTACCAATAGAGGACTAGTGAAATAAATTGCTACATTATTATGATGAAATAGTTTGTGCCATGAAAAGTAATTGTGAAGAATAATAGAGTTATGTTAAAAAGTTATATGAGTGCAGTTTAATTTTAAAACTACATTTGTTTTTTTGTTTTTATTTTTTAATATCAAATTTATTGTCAAATTGGTTTCCATACAACGCCCAGTGCTCATCCCAAAAGGTGCCCTCCTCAATACCCATTACCCGCCCTCCCCTCCCTCCTAGCCCCCATCTACCCTCAGTTGTTCTCAGTTTTTAACAGTCTCTTATGCTTTGGCTCTCTCCCACTCTAACCTCTTTTTTTTTTTTCTTTCCTTCCCCTCCCCCATGGGTTTCTGTTAAGTTTCTCAGGATCCACATAAGAGTGAAACCATATGGTATCTGTCTTTCTCTGTATGGCTTATTTCACTTAGCATCACACTCTCCAGTTCCATCCACATTGCTACAAAAGGCCATATTTCATTCTTTCTCATGGCCACATAGTATTCCATTGTGTATGTAAACCACAATTTCTTTATCCATTTGTCACTTGATGGACATTTAGGCTCTTTCCATAATTTAGCTATTGTTGAGAGTGCTGCTATAAACATTGCGGTACAATTGCCCCTATGCATCAGCACTCCTGTATCCCTTAGGTAAATTCCTAGCAGTGCTATTGCTGGGTCATAGGGTAGATCTATTTTTAATTTTTTGAGGAACTTCCACACTGTTTTCCAGAGCGACTGCACCAGTTTGCATTCCCACCAACAGTGCAAGAGGGTTCCCGTTTCTGCACATCCTCTCCAGCATCTATAGTCTCCTGATTTGTTCATTTTGGCCACTCTGACTGGCGTGAGGTGATACCTGAGTGTGGTTTTGATTTGTATTTCCCTGATGAGGAGCGATGTTGAGCATCTTTTCATGTGTTGGTTGGCCATCTGGATGTCTTCTTTAGAGAAGTGTCTATTCATGTTTTCTGCCCATTTCTTCACTGGATTATTTGTTTTCCAGGTGTGGAGTTTGGTGAGTCTTTATAGATTTTAAATACTAGCCCTTTATCCGATATGTCATTTGCAAATGTCTTTTGCCATTCTGTCAGTTGACTTTTAGTTTTGTTGATTGTTTCCTTTCCTGTGCAGAAGCTTTTTATCTTCATGAGGTCCTAATAGTTCATTTTTGCTTTTAATTTCCTTGCCATTGGAGATGTGTCAAGTAAGAAATTGCTGCGGCTGAGGTCACAGAGTTTTTTTCCTGCTTTCTCCTCTAGGATTTTCATGGTTTCCTGTCTCACATTCAGGTCCTTTATCCATTTTGAGTTTGTTTTTGTGAATGGTGTAAGAAAGTGGTCTAGTTTCTTTCTTCTGCATGTTGCTGTCTAGTTCTCCCAGCACCATTTGTGAAAGAGACTGTCTTTTTTCCAGTGGATATTCTTTCCTGCTTTGTCAAAGATTAGTTGGCCATACTTTTGTGGGTCTAATTCTGGGGTTCCTATTCCATTCCATTGGTCTATGTGTCTGTTTTTGTGCCAATACCATGCTGTCTTGATGATGACAGCTTTGTAGTAGAGGCTAAAGTCTGGGATTGTGATGCCTCCTGCTTTGGTCTTCTTCTTCAAAATTACTTTGGCTATTTGGGGCCTTTTGTGGTTCCATACAAATTTTAGGATTTCTTGTTCTAGCTTCGAGAAGAATGCTGGTGTAATTTTGATTGGGATTGCATTGAATGTGTAGATAGCTTTGGGTAGTATTGACATTTTGACAATATGTATTCTTCTAATCCATGAGCACGCAATGTTTTTCCATTTCTTTATATCTTCTTCAATTTCCTTCATAAGCTTTCTATAGATTTCAGCATACAGATCTTTTACGTCTTTAGTTAGGTTTATTCCTAGGCATTTTATGCTTCTTGGTGCAATTGTGAATGGGATCAGTTTCTTTATTTGTCTTTCTGTTGCTTCATTATTAGTGTATAAGAATGCAACTGATTTCTGTACATTGATTTTGTATCATGCGACTTTGCTGAATTCATGTATCAGTTCTAACAGACTTTTGGTGGAGTCTATTGGATTTTCCATGTTTAATATCATGTCATCTGCAAAAAGTGAAAGCTTAGGTTCATCTCTACCAATCTTGATGCCTTTGATTTCCTTTTGTTGTCTGATTGCTGATGCTAGCACTTCCAACACTATGTGAAACAACAGCGGTGAGAGTGGACATCCCTGTCATGTTCCTGACCTCAGGGAGAAAGCTCTCAGTTTTTCCCCATTGAGGATGATATTAGCTGTGGGCTTTTCAGAAATGGCTTTTATGATGTTTAAGTATGTTCCTTCTATCCCGACTTTCTCAAGGGTTTTTATTAAGAAGGATGCTGAATTTTGTCAAATGCTTTTTCTGCATTGATTGACAGGACCATATGGTTCTTATCTTTTCTTTTATTAATGTGATGTATCACATTGAATGATTTGCGAATGTTGAACCAGCCCTGCATCCCAGGAATGAATCCCACTTGATCATGGTGAATAATTCTTTTTATATGCTGTTGAATTCGATTTGCTAGTATCTTGTTGAGAATTTTTGCATCCATATTCATCAGGGATAGTGGCCTGTAGTTCTCTTTTTTTACTGGGTCTCTGCTTTAGGAATCAAAGTAATGATGGCTTCATACAATGAGTCTGGAAGTTTTCCCTCCCTTTCTATTTTTTGGAACAGCTTGAGAAGGATACGTATTATCTCTGCTTCAAATGTCTGGTAGAATTCCCGTGGGAAGCCATCTGGTCCTGGACTCTTATTTGTTGGGAGATTTTTGATAACTGATTCAATTTCTTCACTGGTTATGGCTCTGTTCAAGCTTTCTATTTCTTCCTGTGGGAGTTTTGGAAGTGTGTGGGTGTTAGCAATTAAGAAATAGGGTGTCCGTTTCTTCCAGGTTGTCCAGTTTGTTGGCATATAATTTTTCATAGTATTCCCTGATAATTGCTTGTATTTCTGAGGGATTGGTTATAATAATGCCATTTTCATTCATGATTTTATTTATTTGAGCCATCTCCCTTTTCTTTTTGAGAAGCCTTGCTAGAGGTTTATCAATTGTGTTTATTTTTTCAAAAAACCAACTCTTGGTTTCATTGATCTGCTGTACAGTTTTTTAGATTCTATATTGTTTATTTCTGCTCTGATCTTTATTATTTCTCTTCTTCTGCTGGGTTTGGGGTGTCTTTGCTGCTCTGCTTCTATTTCCTTTAGGTGTGCTGTTAGATTTTGTATTTGGGATTTTTCTTGTTTCTTGAGATAGGCCTGGATTGCAATGTATTTTCCTCTTAGGACTGCTGTTTTGTGACCCAGTATGTGATCTATCTTGGAGAATGTTCCATGTGCACTCGAGAAGAAAGTATATTCTGTTGCTTTGGGATGCAGAGTTCTAAATACATCTGTCAAGTCCATGTGATCCAGTGTATCATTCAGGGCCCTTGTTTCTTTATTGATCCTGTGTCTAGATGATCTATGCATTGTTGTAAGTGGAGTATTAAAGTCCCCTGCAATTACCACATTCTTATCAATAAGGTTGCTTCTGTTTGTGAGTAATTGTTTTATATATTTGGGGGCTCCCATATTCGGTGCATAGACATTTATAATTGTTAGCTCTTCCTGATGGATAGACCCTGTAATTATTATATAATGCCCTTCTTCATCTCTTGTTCCAGCCTTTAATTTAAAGTCTAGTTTGTCTGATATAAGTATGGCTACTCCAGCTTTCTTTTAACTTCCAGTAGCATGACAGATAGTTCTCCATCCCCTCACTCTCAATCTGAAGGTGTCCTCAGGTCTAAAATGAGTTTCTTGTAGACAGCAAATAAATGGGTCTTTTTTTTTTTAAACATTCTTATACCCTATGTCTTTTGGTTGGCGCATTTAGTCCATTTACATTCAGTGTTATTATAGAAAGATATGGGTTTAGAGTCATTGTGATGTCCGTAGGTTTCATGCTGGTAGTGATGTCTCTGGTACTTTGTTTCACAGGATCTCCCTTAGGATCTCTTGTAGGGCTGGTTTAGTGGTGATGAATTCCTTCAGTTTTTGTTTGTTTGGGAAGACCTTTATCTCTCCTTCTATTCTAAATGACAGACTTGCTGGATAAAGGATTCTCGGCTGCATATTTTTCTGTTTATCACATTGAAGATCTCCTGCCATTCCTTTCTGGCCTGCCAAGTTTCAGTAGAGAGATCTATCACTAGTCTTATCCGTCTCCCTTTATATGTTAGAGCGTGTTTATCCCTCGCTGCTTTCAGAATTTTCTCTTTATCCTTGTATTTTGCCAGTTTCACTATGATATGTCATGCAGAAGATTGATTCGAGTTACGTCTGAAGGGAGTTCTCTGTGCCTCTTGGATTTCAATGCCTTTTTCCTTCCCCAGATCAGGGAAGTTCTCAGCTATTATTTCTTCAAGTATACCTTCAGCACCTTTCCCTCTCTCTTCCTCTTGTGGAATCCCAATTATGCGTATATTATTACGTTTAATTGTGTCACTTAGTTCTCTAATTCTCTCCTCATACTCCTGTATTTTCTATCTCTCTTTTTCTCAGCTTCCTCTTTTTCCATAATTTTATCTTCTAGTTCACCTATTCTCTCCTCTGCCTCTTCAGTCTGAGCTGTGGTCGCCCCCATTTATTTTGTAGCTCATTTATAGCATTTTTTTTAGCTCCTCCTGATTGTTTCATAGTCCCTTGATCTCTGTACTAATAGATTCTCTGCTGTCCTCTATACTTTTTTCAAGCCCAGCGATTAATTTTATAACTATTATTTTAAATTCATTTTCTGTTATATTGCTTAAATCATTTTTGATCAATTCATTAGCTGTCGCTACTTCCTGGAGTTTCTTTTGAGGAGAATTCTTCTGTTTTGTCATTTCGGATAGTCCCTGGAGTGGTGCGGAACTGCAGGGCTCTTCCTCTGTGCTGTCTGGAGTAACTTGTGTTTGTGGGCGGTCCACAGTCAGACCTGATGTCTGCCCCAAGCCCACCACTGGGGCCACAGTCAGACTGGTGTGTACCTTATCTTCCCCTCTCCCAGGGGCAGGACTCACTGTGGAGTGGTGTGGCCTCTGTCTGGCCTACTTGCACACTGCAAGTAGAATACTTGCAAGTAGAATACTTGTGGTGCTGCTTCAATGGGATCTGGCATATTAGCTGGGGTGGATCCGCAAGGTGCACAGGGGCGGGAGGAGCAGACTCAGCTCACTTTACCTTCAGTGGTCTGCTTCGGGAGGGTCCCTGCGCCATGGAGAGGGAGGCAGACCCATTGGAGCAATGGATCCACAGAATCACAGCGTTGGGTGTTTGCACAGTACAAGCAAGTTCCCTGATGGGAACTGGTTCCCTTTGGGATTTTAGCTGGGGGATGGGTGAGGGAGATGGTGCTGGAGAGCACCTTTGTTTCCCGCCAAGCTGAGCTCTGTCCTCCAGGGCTCAACAACTCTCCCTCCCATTGTCCTCTAGCCCTCCCACTCTTGGAGCAGTGCTGTTGACTTATAACATTCCAGATGTTAAGTCCCTCTGGCTGTCAGAACACACTCCGTCTGGCACCTCCACTTTTGCAAGCCATACTCGGGGGTTCTGCCTTGCCGGGTGGGCTGGCTGCCCCTCCACCACCCCAGCTCCCTCCCACCAGTCCGTGTAGCGTGCACTGCCTCTCCACCCTTCCTACCCTCTTCCGTGGGCCTCTTGTCTATGCTTGCTCCAGAGAGTCCATTTTGCTAGTCTCTGGCAGTTTTCTGGGTTATCTAGGCAGATGTGGGTGGAATCTAAGTGGTCAGCAGGACGGGGTGAGCCAGTGTCCTCCTACGCCACCATCTTCCTCTGTTGAATACCAAAAGTACATTTTTTTTATTTTTTCAATATATGAAGTTTATTGTCAAATTGGTTTCCATACAACACCCAGTGCTCATCCCAAAAGGTGCCCTCCTCAATACCCATCACCCACCCTCCCCTCCCTCCCACCCCCCATCAACCAACCCTCAGTTTGTTCTCAGATTTTAACGGTCTCTTATGCTTTGGCTCTCTCCCACTCTAACCTCTTTTTTTTTTTCTTCCCCTCCCCCATGGGTTTCTGTTAAGTTTCTCAGGATCCACATAAGAGTGAAACCATATGGTATCTGTCTTTCTCTGTATGGCTTATTTCACTTAGCATCACACTCTCCAGTTCCATCCACATTGCTACAAAAGGCCATATTTCATTCTTTCTCATACACAATGGAGTACATTTTTTATCATCTTTATTGAGATATAATTCACAATGCCATATAATTTGACCACTTTAAATGTACAATTCAGTGGTTTTTAGGATATTCATAGAGTTGCACAACCATCACCTCAATTAATTTAGAATATATAGAAACCCCATACCCTGTAGCAGTCACTCCCTATCCCTTCACTCCTTCTAAGTAACCACTAATCTACCTTTCAGTCTCTATAGATTTCATGATTTCATTGAATTATATATGTGGCCTTAGGTGAAACAATATTTACAAATCAAATATCTGATAAGATACTTATATGCAGAATCTATAAAGAACATTTACAATTCTATAATATAAATAAAAATCAATTTTTAAAAAAATGATAAAGGATCTGAGTAGACATTTCTCCATAAGTAAATAATCATGAAATAAGCACATGAAAAGATGCTTAACATCACTAGCCATTAGAGGAATGCAAATCAAAACCACAATACAGCACTTAGTATCCACTAGGATCCAAAAGACAGATAATAGTGTTGACATTTATGTAGAAAAATCTCAACCCTCATACACTGCTGGTTGAAACATAAAACGGGTCAATCACTTTGGAAAACAGTTTGACAATTCTTCAAAATGTTAAACATAAAAATACCATATGGCCCAGAAATTCCAGTCCTTGTATAAAAACAAAGAGAAATGAAAGCATATGTCCACACAAAAATTTCTACATGAATGTTCACAGCAGCTATTCATAATGGCCAAAAAGTGAAAACAACCCTAGTGTCTATCTGCTGATAAATAGGTAATAAAATGTGATATATCCATGCAATGGAATACTATTTGGCAACCGAAAGAATAGATGCTACAACATGGATGAACCTTGAAAACATTATAAAATGACATTTTAAATTTTAATTTAAAACTTTTCAGTATTAAAATGTATCTATGTATGTAGAAAAACACTGAAAGAAAATATAACATAAGTAAAAATTAAAATTTTAGATTGTTACTCCCTTCTCTATCTAGCTTTGACTGGATAGAGCTTCAACTTTTCTGTTGCCAATATATTTTTTGAAGTATATTTAAAGTACAGTATTATACAGTTTCAGGTGTATGATACAATTGTATATATTACTCAGTGTTCATTAAGATAATTTGTGCTCATTAAGACAACCTTCCCTCTGGCAACCACTTATTTGTTCTTTGTATTTAAGAGTCTGGGTTTTTTTGTTCATCTTCTTTGTTCATTTTGTTGTTTCTTAAATTCCACATATGGTGAAATCATATGGTATTTGTCTTTCTTGTCTGACTTATTTCACTTAGCATTATACCCTCTAGGCCCAACCAAGTTGTTGCAAATGGTATTTCTTGCCAATATTCTTATCTCCCTATCTCCATTGCCTCAGCCAGAAAAAAAAATCCAGATTCAATCTGTCTGCCTTCTCAATTCCTATAGTCAGGCTGCTGAGAACTACTACAAAAATAACAAAACTGATTATAAATATTGATTGCAACTTATTACACATAACACAACTGAGATTATTTGTGGTCTCCAGCCTAAGCTTGCTTGAAAAATCATCACTACTTACCTACTTACCAGTAGTTCTTTCCTTTATTAACCACAACTTCATTCAGTCTCTCTTATCACTGCTATCCCGTATCATAATGAAAGTCCTAACACATGCAATAAGGCTAGACAAAGATATAAGGCCACTCTGGAAAAGAAAAATAAAACTATCCTGATTTGCACATGACATGATTGTCTACATAGATAATTCAAAGAATCTACAAAAACTCTGAGAACTAAATAAGTGAGTTTAGCAAGTTTACAACACACAAGATCAACACAAACACCTGTTGTGTTTCTATATACTAGCAATGCACAATTGGGAAACCAAAATTAAAAACACAATACCACCTACAATAACTCCAAATCTTAAAGAGCTAGATGTAAATCTAACAAATAATATACAAGATCTGTATGCTGAAACCTACAAAATACTGATGAAAAAGACCAAAGAAGTCCTAAATAAATGAAGAGACATACTATGCTCATGGGTCAGAATACTCAGTATAGTTAAGATTTCAGTGGTCCCCAAATTTGTAGACAGGTTTAATGCAATCCCAATTAAAAATGTAGAAGAATTTTTGTAAATATAGACAAGCTGATTCTAAAATTTACATGGAAAAGTAAGGGAACTACTATAGCCAAAAATTTTCTGAAAAATAAAATCAAAGTCAGAAGACAAAATTTGTCCAATTTTAAGATATACTATAATTCTACAGTAGTCAAGATGATGTGGTATTGGCAAAAGGATAGACCCATAAACCAATGGAACAAAATAAAAAGTAAAATTCTGAGATAGACCCACATAAAGGTGATCTATTGGTTTTTACACAAATATGTAACCATAATTCACTGGAGAAAATACAGTTTTTCAATAAATGGTGCTAGAACATCTGGACATCACTACGACATGTATGCTTCACAACATATAAAAAATTAACTCAAAAATAGATCCTATACCTAATGTCAGATGTAAGACTATAAAACTCTTAGAACATAGGAGAAAATCTTTGTCACTTTGAGTTAGGCAAAGTTCTTATATATGACATCAAAAGTAAAACACATAAAATAAAAATGTACAAATTATACTTGAACAAAATTTTAAATGTTTTCTCAAAAGAACACTGTTAAGAGAATAAAAAGATAAGCCACTGGCTGGGAGAAAGTATTTGCAAAACATGCATCTGATAAAGGACTTATATCCAGAATATCTAAAGTGCTCTACCAGCTCAAAGATAAAAAAAACAACCACAATAAAAATGGGCAAAAGGTTTGAATGGATGCTTCACCAAAAAAGTGGAAATGAGTACAAGAAAAGATGCTCAATATCACTAGCCATGAGGAAAATGCAAATTAAAATTATGACGAGATTCCTTTACACTCATTCTGGAATAGGTAAAACAATTTTTTTAATGGTGATAATTCTAAGTATTGACAAGAATGCAGAACAATTGGAATTCTCATACATTTCTGGTGGGAATGCACAATAGCTCAGGCACTCTGGAAAACAGTTTGGCAGTTTGTTATAAAGTTTCTTATAAATTTAAATATACTTTTACCATATGACCCAGTAATCCCACTCTTGAATATTTCCTCTAGAATAACGAAACCTGTGTTCACTCAAAATTTGTATATGAATATAACAGCTGTATTCTATCTGAGATGGTGGTTACAAGATTCTACACATGTATAAAAGCTCACAGTACACCAAACAAAAGTTCATTTTACTTTATTTAAATTTAAAAATTAAAAAATAAAGCAAAAAAAACCAAACTTCTGTTATGCTTCTCTCAAACTTCCTGTACCTTCTTTCCTTTCCCACTACCACCAAAGGTCTGCTTCTTAAAATAATATCTTCCCAAACTTTGTTATTTTTTTTCCCTGACCATCACATTAATCTACTCATTCCTTAGGAAATCTATCCATTCTCTCGCTAAAGAGTGTGTGTATATTATATATATCTATAGATAGATAGATAGATAGTGTCTCCCACACAAGATTGTAAGCTGCTTGAGGGCAAGGACTATGTGTTGTTCACATTTTAGTGCCAGTCCTTAAGACAGTGCCTGGCACATAGTGTTGTGAAAATCAAGGTTAAAAAATATCTATATATCTATAGATATATAAAGATATATGCATATATACACACTGTATGTACACACTCACAAACACATAATTACTATGTTTCTCACCCAGGATTCTTTCCTGAACTCCAGACCTGAGTAACCAAGTGCTTTTCAACTTAACCCACCCAAAAACCTATTTCCTGTTTTGTTCCCACTCCATCTCCTACCCACATCCAATTAATCACCAAGGTATGTTGACTGTGTTTCCTAAATATTTCTGGAAGCTGTGCATTTTCCTCTATCCTGATTACCATGACCCCAGATCATGTGTCACCTGTGTTGCTGCAGTAGCCTCTTAATTGGTTTCCCCACCTCCAGTCTTGCCCCTCATCCAATCCATTCTCCATATTGCAACTGGAATGATGTAAAAACTTTGTGTAATAACTCTTTCATTGGCCTCAGCACAGTGTGAACTCCTTAACACAGTTTACAAACCCTTCCATGATCTGGCCACTGTTCATCTCTCAAGGTTCCTTCCATGATTTTCAACTCCAAAGTTTCCTTTCCACTAGTTTTATCCCCACACCCTATGCTTGAACCACACTCTACTACTTTCAATCCCTCAAACACACACCTGCTGTTTTCCATTATTGGAATGCTTTCTCAGCAGCCTCCCCCCTCCCCCACTCCAGTCTCCATCATCTGGCTATATAATATTTGTTTTTCAGGTTTCAGCTTCCACACCATTTACTCAGGGTATGTCACTGACCTACATAGCTAAGTTCTATGTCCCTTCTGGATGCTACCACAATAACATTATGAGAACACTTTTATTCTGTGTTGTAATAATCTACTTACTTGTCTGTCTTCCACACTAGATTGTAAGCTCCTTGAGGGCAAGGACTATGTCTTGTTCACATTTTAGTGCCAGTCCCTAAAACAGTGCCTGACACATATTAAGTATTCAATAAATATCTGTAGAATGAATGATAAGGAGGGAGAATGAAAAACAGGCTCTGAGATTATAGGTCCTTGTTTTTCTTTATTTTCTATATTTTCCAATTATTCTATGATGAATATGAATTGCTTTTATATTAAAAACGCATTAGAATTAATTTTATGGGTGCCTGGGTAGCTTAGTCAGTTAAGCTTCCAACTTCGGCTTAGGTCAGGATGTCACGGTTCGTGAGTTCCAGCCCCGCCTGGGGCTCTGTGTTGACAGCTTGGAGCCTGGAGCCTGCTTCAGGTTCTGTGTTCCCTTCTCTCTCTGCTCCTCCCCCGAAAACACTCTGTCTCTCAAAAATAAACATTAAAAAAAGTTTATTAAACATATTTACAACAAAAAGAGAAAAAACTATGAAGAAAATTAAAATCACCTATAATTCCACCACCTAAAGATGTCATGTTAACATTTTGTTGTATCCCTTGCAATATTTTCTACGAATGAATTTTTTAAACATTGAGATCATACTGTCAGTTTTGAATTCTTCGTTTTTCATTAATGTCAAAAGTAACTTCCCATTATATCAAGTTATTTATTTAATCAATTTTATGCTTTCCAACATTAAGATTTTATCTAATTTTTCACTATTATGAATAAGGCCATCAATATTTCATTGAACGTTAATCTTTTTTCTCATTTATAATCATTTTCTTAGGATAGAATCTTAGAAGCAAAACTACTGGTATGAACATAATTTTAAAACTCTTAAAA
This sequence comes from Panthera tigris, assembly GCF_018350195.1. Classification (NCBI taxonomy): domain Eukaryota; kingdom Metazoa; phylum Chordata; class Mammalia; order Carnivora; family Felidae; genus Panthera; species Panthera tigris. The sequence goes on along the minus strand of NC_056677.1, from coordinate 61,040,247 downwards.
TATATGGCTTGTTTTCCAGAAATCTTATACTAATAATAGCTACTTCAGGAACCTTATACTAATAATAGCTACTTCAGTGCCTACTATATGCCAGACTTTGTTAGGTGGATTTTATTGTGTTGATTTTACAGATGAAGAAACTAAGGTCCATTTATGTTATTTGTCCAGAGTCACAGAGATAACGAGTTTCAAAGCTAGAATTCAGATTCAGAATTGTCCACTTTCAAAGCTTATTTTCATGTGAATTTCAAAAATAAACATTTTTGTGTTATCAGTTATATATTTACTTGAGAAAATGTGGAAAATACAAGTAGAAAGTAATGAAAATAAAAATAAATTACCCATGAACCCACCACTTTGAACAATCTAGTATATTTTCTCAGTCTTTTGTTCCAGGTACAACTTTTGGGTTAAAAATAATTATAACATTATTATATGATTTTTCATCCTGCTCTTTTCACTTAACATTTTTCAGTGCTGACCCATATGCTTCATAAACATAATTTTAATGATTGCATATTCTCAGTGGATGTTACCATGTAGATATTTACAGTTGTTCAGCTCACCTGTGAATTTCTTTTTTTCATTCCCAGGACCCTCCATCTCCCATGAGGCTTACAGAATTCAATGTTGGGAACCATTTTAATCTTCAAAATAAGTCACCATTGTGGATTGAAAGCTTCACAATTTAAAAGCATTCCATCAAATATTTTCTGTGCAGATAGATGTTTCAGAACTTTACAAGCTATTTAATTTACTAACTGAACCCATTGATCTGGTAGCAATTAATTCAAGACAGTCTTCCTCTCTTTCTTCATTTCCCCTCCCCAATCTGTAAAAACCTGAATGTAACATATATACCTTCCCAGAGACTCTTGTTATTTCTCTTGTCGGGTAAAGAGGAATTCAAAAGACTTCCATGGAGTCTTTCACTCCCCTGGAAAGACTGTTAATTATCTTTATAGGGTCTTTGTGGTATTGAGGGGAATCAGATATGTTTGCTGCTTGTGTGCCTGTGCATTTATAAGCATGCATATGTGCAGCATATTTACACAAAATTCTGCTGTGTGTTATGAAAATCAAGGTTAAAAAATCCAAGGTTTTTATTCAACTCTGTGTTTTTCCCTAAATAGCAATTTAAATATTTGCTGGGCTGTGAAAACCATCCCTATATCAGGCATGTAAAATTCAAGAGGCAGATTCAACACCCCATAATCAAGGTCCTCAATTGGGAATTGAACAATGCAAAGCCTGTTCTCTGTCATAAATATGTAATGTTCCTGAAAGCACCACAACTAATAGAGAAGATCAGATCTCCACTTTATTAAATAAACATAAGTGTTTTAAGGACTTTTAATGTCAGGCTTTGGTAAAGTTCTCCAGTTACTTTTATTATTTTCTCTGATACCTAGCTTTTTTTGCCTATATTAATTGTTCTTATGATGAAAGAAAAACCATAACCCTAAGTTATGGACCATAGGTTTTGTTAGGGGCTTAAAGATAATTTTCAGGTTTAATTACAAAACTGTTCATAAGGTAAAGCTTCAAAGTTGAAATTAGCCTAAGGATTAGCACTAAAGATCTTTGTTTTCACAGCAGGGGTTAGTGTACAGACAATGATAACCCGTAGTAATATGCCAATACTTTCTTTTTCTTTTTTTTCCTTTTTGTAGCTTCAGTGGTAGCTCAGCCATTAAGATAGTTTACATTCATTTTCCCATTTATTTATAATCAACCTTTCTTTTAGTCCTAGTGCCCAAATCAATGAGTATGAACACCAATGCTGCTTCTTTATAATAATACCTAAGAACATTGATGGTTTTCATTTCTCAGCCTGTGTTCTTGTGCCCAGCTGCTGACAACAGAAGTCCCAACTCTTGCAGAGATTAGTGGGAATTAGAGGCATCTTACAGATACCAAGGAGTTAAGCTCCTATAAGGACATTAGGTTTACTAAATTATGCCCCCTAAAACCTTTTTGAGTAAAAGAAAATTTGCCTACTACAAACTATTTGGTGTTCAAACTCCAGTGGAGGTGAGAAGGTGAGCAATTCAGCTACTTAAACAAAAAACTTGTTCATTTAGATCCTCTAGGTAATTTTGGTCGAAGTAAGACTTTTAGCATAAATTAAATGGATTGTGGCCAGCATTTCATTTGAAAGAATACTATATGTGACAAAATCTATTAGGGCCAGGGAATGTTTCTCAAACTCAGATGCTAAGAAGCAACCTAGAAGACTATACACACTAGGTTTCACAATGACCTCATGTATGGGAAGCTTTTTCCCCCTTTCTTTCTTCCTCCAAAACACTCTCTTGTTTAGGTTTTTCTTGAAAGTTTATTTGGCCATTCACATGGTCTTATGATGGACAAACCTTGCCTTTTATTGATATAGTAATGCACCTTTCCCTAAAGATAGGCCATTATTTACTCCACAGTCAGTGGGCTTCGAAGAGGTCTCTCTCTTTCCCATCATCTTCTGCTAAGGTTTAGGCAGGGTAGCTTCTCACTATGATTCAAAGTCAGGAAAGAATCGACCATTTCTTTGATGCATAGAGTGTATCAGAGTTTGGCACTGATAGAAATCAGGTCATAAAAGATAGTATCAAGAAATTATAGGGAAATACTGGAAGAGTAAAGCTCAGGAGAGCTATAATGCAAAGCTGACTTAAACCATCTTCAAAGGGCCAAATAAATCAGAGTTTTAAGTAGGGGGGCTTGGAAAAATAAACCCTATTCCTATCTCAGCACCTTTATTCCACTAGCTTATAGACTCTAATAATACCCCTATCCATAGATCATTGAGTATTGCCTACTGTACATAGGCACTCCCCCCTCATTGATTGACTATTGATTGACAGAGAGATTAACCTAATAATTAGTATATCTTGTTCTGGCTCTGTTGCTTGTTTTCCTTGAGGTCCTGTCAAATAACCTCTGTGGGATCTCATTCCCCAATTTTTTGGTACCCATATTCCACATTTGCAAAATTAAGATACTCATTATTAGGATCCTAAAACTGCTAAAGGTGCTATGTAACTCCCTAGTGCTCTTATATAAGTCTTTCATTGAAGGACTGGGATGAAAACTTGAACCATAACTAACCTAACCAGTGTGCTCCATTCTTTCTTCCATGCTCTCATTGCTGACTTGTTCTTGCAGAGTTTAGAATACTTTATTAAAGTTCTTCAATTCATTCTAACAATGTCCTTGGAATAGAAATTATTTTACCCATGGCACATCTAGGAAAATTAAGGCCAAAAAAAAAATGAAGTGGCCTCCAAAAGCACATAGCTGTCTGGGACAGAACTCAGTTATCATGTCCAGTGCATGTTAGACTGACTTAGCTTCCCAGTATTGGAATTACCATGGGACAGCTTAGAACACTGAGATAAATTAGGGCAGGATCACATTTCAGAAAATTTCCACTTTGTCCAACATCTAAAAGTATGCAATTAAATAACTCTTATTTTCTATGTGATATAAATGTTATATATGTCTCTTTCCCACATTGGTCCCATGTAACTCACATATTTCACACTATGTGACATCAGCCAATGCCATTATCTCCTCTGGCACCCATAGAGCCCAATCTCAGAGCTGTCTTTGCCAGAGAAAAGAATGTGCTTCCCCATGTTTATGCCAAATTGCACAAAGTGTAGACATTGAGGTTAATGGAGAATTAAGCACAATCCTAAGCAGGTATGTTTTAAGAATATTGAATGTACATTATTGTGACATGCACCTGAAATGTAACATGGCCTAAATTCATAGGAATGTAACAGTCATGCAAAGCTTATCCCTTTTACTTCTTATCACACATATATATCTACTACATACATGTGTGCACACATATACGCACACTACATACTTCCCTCAAAGTAGGCTGCTTGGTCAGCAGGTGCAAATACTTTAAAGGAATGATTCTTTGTCCTCTCCTTTTAGAAAAAAGTCCAACAGCCACTTCAAGTGAAGAACACTCCATTTATACATTCTAAAACTTCTACTTCCAGAGTCGCTATGATATTCAGTTGGTGCAAAAGACAAGATTGTTAAACCCTTTCACAAGTCCTTCATTCTTAGAAAATTTATGAGTTCCATGTAATCAGTAGGAAATGGTTTATGAGGCATGGTACATCTGCATTTCTTTAACCTTTGCTGTAATGTACCATATTAAGTTGTAGTCTTTTGCATGCAGGTGTTATGTAATATAATAATGAATGGGTGACTCCTAAGAGCATGCAACGAACAACTATTTGCTTCCCCAAAAGGGCTAGGACCGTGTCCTGAAGTGTTTAAAACTATTACATTTGTTCTTTGTAGCACAGTGGTATGTGGCCATCAGCAGAATGAGTTAAGATGGACAATGAGTGCAATATATCAGGAAACACATTTTTTGTACGGAATGACAGTAAAGCCAAAAAAAAAAAAAAAAAAAACAAGGTAAGATGTATTCAAGGAATAATTGCTGTCACCCTGCTGGATAAATCAGCAAAGAGACACAGCATGAAAGCTGGTACTTAGTCTTGGTAATATATGAAATATATTGGAGAGCCAGAAAAAGAAAGGCACTGGGGCTCTAGCAGTTAAGCTCAACTTGCCAATTTGCTACAAATCCTTTTTTTCCACTAATCTGCTCAAAGTTATTGTATACAGTATTCTCTAAATCACGTGTCTTGCTACAGAAATATCCACAAATACTTTTATCTTCCTATGTCCTTTATTAAAAGCATATGCATAAAATTGTTGTTTCTTTTGTATATTATAGTTTTGTTAAACAACGTTGGCAAAGCTTAAAATTCCAGACCACTTTGATGGAAGTTTCTATACATCTGATTTCACGGGGCTGTAGTAGAGTTTATTCACTCCCAGGTTGATTGGTATGTGTGTTATATAGACTCTTCTGTAACATATCTACTGAAGAGCCCCCAACCCTGTGCTCAGTATTTCTTATGCACCTACATGGATGTGAGTTGGGAAATTACCAGCAATGGTTTTTAGGTAGAGCACTGACTAGTCTAATGGCACTTCATCATGTTTGGTCTCTGCTCAGCCTCACATCTTTTGTCTTTCCCTCTGTTGTCATGATAAGTAAAAAGAAAAAGAACTTTTCTTATGTGACTAAGGATGATATGAATTCTGGTTTATTTTTTCTTGCACTGAAAATTATGTTTATTATTCTCCAGATGCATGTCACCTGAAAAAAAGAATACAATGATCCTGAGAAAAGAACACAGTGGCACACTTGCTCCTAAATTATACATTACCCTCAGAGAAATATTTCAAGATACCCTCATTAAGTAAACCCGAAATAAAGTTTCCCTCAATAGGTGCACCATTTACACAAAAAGACCTTTTCAGACAGAATGAAGAAAAGCCTCTCAGCCTAAAAGAAGGTATAAATCATTGGAAATGCAAAGCGTTTAATGTTGAAGTTTAGAAGAGTCGTTGCTGACCTCAACTAAATAATAATGGAGAACTTGAATTGGGAGAAGCCCAGCCCATAGAGGTCAGGCTTAACATAAAACCAGAAAAAGTCTTTTATTACAGTTAACTTATAAAAGTACATAATTTATCTTAGGTAAAAACCTCAAACATCTCACCTGAAAATCCCATTTCATTTATTCCAATATACCAGCTACAAACAGCTTGAATTTGCATCACAGTGTAAAAAAACTCAAATACTACAAAGAAAATACAATTAATTTCTTTCTAGGTTAAAAAAAAGCATAAAAGAGGAGACCTTTATACAAGTATCTTATTTGAATAAAGGTTACTAAGAAAATTAAAGGCATATATTTTCAAAAGGAAATTTTATAGGTATAAAGATATGCAATAATAGTTTATACAGTAATGTGTAAATATATTTATACACACTTTCTTAATGTTAGAAGTTTTCTTTTTTAATTTTTAAATTCTGGTTAGTTAACATACAGTGCAATATTGATTTCAGGAGTAGAATTCAGTGATTGATCACTTATATACAGCACCCAGTGCTCATCATAACAAGTGCCCTTCTTAATACCCATAAGCCATCTAGCCCATCCCCCACCCGCCTCCATCCATCAACCCCCAGTTTGTTCTCTCTCATTAAGAATCTGTTATAGTTTGTTTCCCATTCTCTCTTTTTTTTACCCCTTCCCATATGTTCATCTGATAAACAAAATTTTCAAATTTTCTCACCATATGCAGGAACATTAAAAACTAGTCAATTTCACCTTGAGTGTTTCAATGTTTAGACTTCCAACTTTATGGGGTGGAGAATTTATGATAGTAAAAATCACAATTTAAGCAGTTTTTTTTTAAGTATGTTTATGGCTTGGAAAGAAGCTTTAACTGAAATATTTAAATCAATTTTGCAAATTAGGATAGTATCAGACCCAGATCCTGATAATATTGGCATATTCTAAAATAAATCTGACTGTGGCATAGAAGAATTTCAATAAAAATAAAATGCAATCCACTGTACAGGGGAAGCAAAAGTTTTACCATTGGAACTTTAAAGAATGTAGGTAACAGTCAAAAATTGTCATTATCTTACCAATTCACTGTCATGCCATACATAAATTACCCTGGACAATTAGAAAGCACTTATTGAAGTAATGTGGTTCAGAGAAATGCAACACAAATACAAATCCTAAGTTGCCTCTTAATCAAGAGTGATTAAGAATGGCAAAGCTACTGGATGCTGAGAGTTGAGGTTCTGTGAGATGTAAAAACTCAAAGGGGAATAGTAGGAAAAATAGGTGAAGATGAGATAGGAAACATTAATATTTAACCCTTTTCCACTTGATTATCACTGCCCCCAAACTCTGAAGCCTTCTATTTTCTACCTACACATTTTCAATTTATTAAAATTGTAATTTAGTTGAGTGTAAAATTAATTTACCTCTTCTATGTTTATCATATTAGCTGACTGTCCCAGAGACAACTTCAGATTTGCATTTATATCACTGCCTCTGTATGATTATCTTAACAGAACCACCTGGAACATCTACTTCTAAACACTATTTTTAAATGTATTCATATGTCAGGAACTTATCGAGTCTCCTACTTTTTATTCACCTGAAAGTTTTGGACAATCTCAAAACAGCCAAATTCATCAAAAACAACTTTGCCTCCATATGACTTGTTTTCAAAGAATGTGGATGATACAATCCTAGTTGAAAAATAAAACAATATATTTTTATGAAGTCTTTCTATTTTACCCAATCTACCTTTTAAAACTGCCTCTTCATGATAATTCTCACTGCCATGAGATTAACATCTTTGTCTTATAAATTATTTTTGAGTATAGTTGACACACAATGTTATATTAATTTGAGGTGTTCAATATAGTGATTTGACTTCTCTATACATTATGCTATGTTCACAAGTGTAGCTACCATCTGTTACCATACAACCCTATTACAATATCACTGACTATATTTTCTATGTTGTGACTTTTATGCCCATGACTTATTCATTCCATAACTAGGAGACTGTATCTCCCTCTCCCCTTCACCAATTTCGTGTACCCCCATCTCACTTAATTCTGGCAACCATCAGTTTGTTCTCTGTAGGTCTGATTTTGCTTTTTGTCTGTTTCTCATTCGGTTTTTTTACATTCCACATATGAGTGAAATCTTGTGGTATTTGTCTTTTTCAGTCTGAATTATTTCGTTTAGCAAAATAACATCTATGTCCATCCATGTTGTCACAAAGGACAAAAATCCTTTTTTATGGTTAATATTCTATAATATATATCACATCTCCCTTATCCATTCATCTATCAATGGAAATTTAGGTTGCTTTTGTATCCTGGCTATTGAAAATGCTCCTGCAATAAACAAGAATGGATATATATTTCCAAGTTAGTGTTTTAATTTTCTTTGGGTAAAAACCAACTAGGAAATTATTGGATCAACATATTTCTATTTTTATTTTTTTGAGGAACCTCCATACTGTTTTCAACAGTGGCTGTAGCAATTTATATTTCCACTAATAGTGCATGAAGGTTCCTTATCCTCCACATTATTGCCAACATTCATTACTTCTTGTGTTTTTGATTTTAGCCATTCTGATAGGTGTGAGGTAATATCTCATTGTGGTTTTGATTTACATTTCCTTAATGATTAGTAATGATGAGAATCTTTTCATGTGTCTGTTGGCCATTTGTATGTCTGCTTTGGAAGAATGTGTATTCAGATTCTCATCCCATTTTTCAATTGGACTGTTTGTTGAGTTGTGTATATATATATATATATATATATATATATGACATTCATCTCTTATCAGATTTATAGATGTCTTCTCCCATTCAGGAAGTTGCCTTTTTGTTTTGTTGGTGGTTTCCTTAACAAAACCTTTTTTAAAATGTTTATTAGGGCACCTGGTTGGCTCAGTTGGTTAAGCATCCAACTTCAGCTCAGGTCATGATCTCCCGGTCCGTGCATTCCAGCCCCATGTCAGGCTCTGTGCTGACAGATCAGAGCCTGGAACCTGCTTCAGATTCTTTGTCTCCCTCTCTCTCTTCCCCTCCCCCACTCACACTCTGTCTCTCTTGCTCTCAAAAATAAACATAATTTTTTAAATTAAAACATGTTTATTTGGATAGAGAGAGAGCATAGAGAGTGAGGGAGAGAGAAAGAGAGAGAGAGAGAATTCCAAGCAGGCTCTGCACTGTCAACACAGAGCCTGACATGGGGCTTGACCTCATAAATCATGAGATCATGACCTGAGCTGAAATAAAGAGTTGGACACTTAACCAACTAAGCCACCCAGGCACTCCTGTTCAAAAACTTTTTATTTTGATGTAGTTTTAAAAGTTTAGATTTGGTTTTATATACCTCGTCTTAGGAAACATATCTAGAAAAATGATGCTACAGGCCATGTCAGAGAAATTACTGCCTGTGTTCTCTTTTATGCATTTTATGGTATCAGGTCTCACACTGAGGTCTTTAATCCACTTGGAGTTTATTTTGTGTATAATGTTAGAAAATAGTCCAGTTTCATTCTTGCCTGTAGCTGTCTAGTTTTCCCAACACCATTTATTAAAGAGACTATTTTTTTCCCCATTGTATATTCTAGCCTCCCTTGTCATAGAGTAATTGACCATATAATTGTGGGTTTATTTCTCTGTTCTAGCCCTTTGATCTATGTGTTTATTTTTGTGCCAGTACCATATTATTTTGATTACTACAGATTTATAGTATATGTTGAAATTTGGGATTGTGATACCTTCCGATTTCTTTTTTCTCAAGATTGCTTTGACTATTCAGAGTCTTTTGTGGTTTAATACAAATTTTGGGATTATTTGTTCTAGTTCTGTGAAAAATCCTGTTGGTATTTTGGTAAGAATTGCAGCGAATTTATAGATTTATTTGGGTAATATGGACGTTTTAACAATATTTTCCTTCTAATACATGAGCATGGAATATCTTTCCATTGGTTTATGCCATCTTCAATTTTTTTCTTCCATGTTTTATAGTTTTCATAGTACAGGTCTTTTACCTCCTTGGTTAAGTTTATTTCTAAATATTTTAATCTTTTTGGCGCAATTGTTAATGCAATCATTTTCTTTGTTTCTTTGCTACTTTATTGTTAATGCATAGAAACACTACTGATTTCTGGGTGTTGATATTGTATCCTGCAATTTTACTGAATTTATTAGTTACTTCTAATGTTTTTTTGGTGGAGTATTTAGGGATTTCTAGGTATAGAATCAGGTCATCTGCAAATAGTGACAGCTTAAATTCTTCCTTACCAATATGGATGCCTCTTATTTCTTTTTTTTTGTCTGTTATAGCTAGGACTTCCAGTACTATATTGAATAAAAGCAGCAAGAGTGGAGAGCCTTGTCTTCCTGATCTTAGAGAAAAAGCTATCATTTTTTCATTATTGAGTATGATGTTATCTTTGGGTTTTTCATATATGGCCTTTATTTTGTAGAGGTATACTTCTTCTAAACCTACTTTGTTGAGAGCTTTTATTATGAACAGATGTTGATTTATCAAATGCTTATGGGGCATCTATTGAGATGATCATATGATTTTATCCTTCATTTTGTTGATGTGTTATATCATGTTGATTGATGTGCAAATATTGAGCCATCCTTGCATACCTGGAATTAATACCACTTGATTTTGGTTAATGATCTTTAATGTATCATTGAATGCAATTTGATACTTTGTTCAGGTTTTTTGCATCTGTTTATGAGGGACACTGGCCCATAGTCTTTTTTATGTGTTGTCTTTGGTTTAGGTATCAGGGTAATGCCGGCCTTGTAAAATATAGTTGGAAGCTTTTCTTTCTTTTCTGTTTCTTGAAATAGTTTGAGAAGAATAATTACTAACTCTTCTTTAAGTGTTTGGTAGAATTTATTTGTGAATCCATCTGGTCCTGGACTTTTATATTTTGGTAGTTTTTGACTGATACAATTTTGTTCCTAGTAATTGGTCTGTTAGATTTTCTATTTTCTATTTATTTCTGATTCACTTTTGGAAGACTGTATGTTCATAGTAATTTATTCATTTTTTCTAGGTTGTCCAATTTGTTGCCATATAATTTTTCATAGTATTCTCTGATAATCCTTTGTAATTCTGTGATGTCAGTTGTTACTTCTCCTTTTATTTATTTTATTTATTTGGCTCCTTTCTCTTTTTTCTTGGTGATTCTGAATAAGGGTTTATTAATTTTGTTTACCTTTACAAAGAACAAGATCTTGGTTTCAGTGATATTTTTCTATTGCTCTTTTAGTCTCTATGAAATTTATTTCTCTTCCAACCTTTATTATTTCCTTATTTTGACTCATCTTGGGCTTTGTTTGTTCTTCTTTTTCTAGTTGCTTTAGGTATAAAGTTAGATTGTTTATTTCAGCTTTTTCTTGTTTCATGAATTTCTTCACTGATCCATTTGTTGTTTAGTAGCATGTTCTTTAGCCTCCGTGTATTTGTGTTTTCTTGTGATTAATTTTTTTCTTGTGATTTATTTCTAGTTTCATAGCATTATGGTCAGAAAGGATGCATGTTATGATTTTAATCTTAATTTTTTTTAGTTTGTTTTGTGATCAAACATGTGATCTCTGTTTTCTTGTTGATTTTTTTTGGCCTGGATGATGTATCTATTGATGTAAGTGGACTGTTAATGTCCCCTATTATTATTGTATTACCATCAATTTCTCTCTTTATGTCCATTAATGTTTATTTTATGTATGTAGGTGCTTCTATGTTGGGTGCATAGATATTTACAATGGTTATATCCTATTGTTGGATTGATCCCTTTATCACTATGCAATACCTTTTTTTGTCTCTTGTTACAGTTTTTGTTTTAAACTCTATTTTCTCTGATATTGTTATTGCTACCCTAGATTTTTTATCTTACATTTCCATTTAAATGTTTTTTCATCTTTCACTTTCAGTCTTTAAGTGTCTTTAGGTCTGAGATGTTTCTTCCAGGCAGCATATGGATAGGTCTTACTTTTTATCTATTCCACCAAATTATATCTTTTGATTTGAGCATTTAGATCATTTACATTGAAAATAACTATTGATATGTATGTACTTATTGCCATGTTGTTAAAATTTAATGGTGTTTTTTTATAGTTCTTATCTGTTTCTTCTTCTCTTGTACTTTCTTTGTGCTTTATGAGTTCCTACAGTGTGATGTTTGGGTTTCTTTCCCTTTGTTTTTTGTGCATCAGTTATAGGGTTTGGTTTTGTGGTTATCATGTGGCTCATATATAACATCTTAAGTATGTAGCAGCCTATATATTAAATTGATGGTCATTTAAGTTCAAACACATTCTCAGAAAATCTTTTATCTTACTCCCTTCTCCACATTTTATATATATACTGCCATCTTTTGCATCTTTTTAATAGTTTTGTTATGTCTAATTATAGCCATTTCTTTTCCACTTAAAGAAGTCCCTTTAACATTTCTTATAAGGCTAGTTAAAGTCTTTAATGCTGGAGATAAACTCCTTTAACCTTTTTGTCTGGGCAACTCTTTATCTCAATTTCAATTCTGAATCCTAACCTTGCTGGGTATTCTTTTTTGTAGGGTTTTGTTTTTTTTTATTCAGCACTTTGAATAAATCGTGCCACTTCCTTCTGACCCACAAAGTTTATGGTGAAAAATTTATGTGGCTTTTGTTTATGTGGCTTTTGTTTCTCTCTTGTTTCTTTTAAAATTCTCTCTTAATCTTTAACATTTGACATTTTACTTATCATGTGTCACGGTGTGGACATCCTTGGTTCATTTTGTTTAGAGCTCTCTGTGATTCTTGAACTAGGATATATATTTCCTTCCCTGGATTAGAGATATTTTCACCTATTATTTCTTCAAAGTTTCCTGGCCCTTTCTCTATTCCCTTCCTAGGACTTCTATAATTCAAATGTTTTTCCTTGATATTGTCCAAGATATCCCTTAACCTGTCCTCATTTTTTAAATTCCTTTATCTTTTTGTTGTTCAACTTGAGTGCTTTCCACTATTCTGTCTTGTAGATCACTTATACATTCTTCTGCATCCAATCATCTACTGTTGATTCCCTTTAGTGTATTCCATTCAGTTATTGTATTCGAATCTAATTGGTTCTTTTTCATATTTTGTATATTTTTATTATAGGTCTCAGAGTTTTTCCACTCTTCTTTACAACTAGGTGCGCATCATTAAGAGCATTACTTTAAATTCTTTACCAAGCACATTACTTATCTCTATTTCAATTAGTTCTATTTCTGAAGTTTTGTCTTTTTCTTTCTTTTGGAGCATATTCCTCTGACCCCCCCCCCCCCATTACACCTGATTTTGTTTCTACGAATTAGGTAAAATAGGCACATCACCTAACTTGAATAAATGTTTTTTTGTATAACTGTCCCCCATGTAGATTGTGCTTGATGAATTTTCCTGGCTGGCTGCAGCTATGGTTGTCATGGGCTAGAAGTCCAGAGACCTCCACAAAGTGGCATCTTGGCTGGATAGCTAAAACCAATGTTGGTGCAGGTCAGGGGTCCTTGGGTTCTAAGTGCTGAGAGCACCCTAGCAGGACAGATGAAGCTGAAGTAGATACAATCCAGTGTATCAGGGGACACTGTGCAGTGGACACCCTGTCAGGCCAACTAAGGCTAAAGTGGATGCCAGCCAGGTTGTCCTAGAGGCACCCTGGCATGACAGCAAAAGTTGAAATGGGTGCATTAGTTTCAGGAGCAGGAGACATAACTGGATTTTCTAACACAGAGAAAAAGGCAGAGCCTTACACAAAATGCCAAGATGGAAGAATTCATCCGAAATGAGAGAACAAGATAAGGCCCTGGCCAGAGATCAAAGCAAAACAGATATAAGTAATATGCCTGAAAGAGAATTTCAAGCAACAATCATAAGGATACTCACAGGGCTTGAGAAAAGAATACAAGACATCAGGGAGACCCTTACTGCAGAGATAAAAGAATTAAAGAAGAATCAATCAGAAATAAAGACTTCAATAAGATTGGAAACAGGCTTGATGGATGAAAGAAGGCTGAAGAAGCAGAGGAATGAATTAGTGATATAGAATAGAAAATAACGAAAAATACTGAAGCTGAATGAAAGTGAGAGAGACTTATGGAACACAATAGACTTAGGGATATCAGTGACTCCATCAAACAGAATAACATTCATATTATAGGAGACCCAGAACAAGAAGTGAGAGAAAATGGATAGAAAATTTATTTGAGGAAATAATAGCTGAAAACTTCACTAATCTGGGGAAGGAAACAGACCTCCAGATTCAGGAGGCACAGAGGACTCTCATCAAAATCAACAATAACAGGCCAACACCGATATATATTGTAATTAAATTTGCAAAATATACTGATAAAGAAAAACCTTAAAAGCAGCAAAACAAGTCATTTATTTACAAGGGAAGACCCATCAGGCTAGCTGGATATTTCTCAACAGACAGGTGGCAAGCCAGAAAGGAATGGCAGGATATATTCAGAGTGCTGAATGGGAAAAATCTGCAGACAAGAATACTCTATCCAGTAAGGCTATCATTCATAATAGAAGGAGAGATAGTTTCCCAAACAAAAACTAAAGGAATTTGTGACCAATAAACCCAACCTGCAAGAAATACTAAAGTAAAGGGGACTCTTTGAGTGGATAAGAAAGATGAAAAGTGACAAAGACAAAATATATTATCAGAAAAAATCTCCAGGAACAATGACAAAACAAGCAATGGCACTAAATATGTATCTATGAATAATTACTCTGAATGTAAATGAACTAAATGCTCCAATCAAAAGACATAGGGTGTCAGAATGGATTTAAAAAAACAACATCCATCTACATGCTGCCTACAAGAGACTCCTTTTAGACCTAAAGACACCTGCAGATTGAAAGTGAGGGGATGCAGAAATATTTGCCACACAAAAAGATGTCAAAAGAAAGCCACAGTAGCAACACGTATATTGGACAAAGTAGACTTTAAACCAAAGACTGTAACAAGAAATGAAGAAAGGCACTATATCATAATAAAAGGGTCTATCCAACAATAAGACCTAAAAATTGTAAACATTTGTGCACCAAAAATAAGAGCACCCAAATATGTAAAACATTTAGTTACAAACATAAAGGAACTATTGGGTAATAACACAATAATAGTAGAGGATTTTAACACACCACTTACATCAACTAAACAGCTAAACCAATCAGCTAAACAGAAAATAAACAAAGAAACAATAGCTTTGAATGACACATTGGACCAGATGAACTTAACATATATATTCAGAACATCCCATCCCAAGAAAGCAGAATACACATCATTTCAAGTGTACATCGGACATTCTACAGAATAGATCAAATACTAGGTCAAAAATCAGGTCTAAAATACTACAAAAAGATTCAGATCATATCATGCAACTGTTCTGACTACAATATTATGAAAGTTGGAATCATCTCAGGAAAGTTTTGGAAAGACCACAAATACAAATAGATTAAACAACATGCCACTAAACAATGAATGAGTCAATCAGCAAGTCGAATATATATATATATATATATATATACACACACACATATCCCAAGAGGGATGTATATAGCAATATAGGTCTAACTTAAGAAGACGGGGCTCCTGGGTGGCTCAGCCGGTTGGGCGGCTGACTTCAGCTCAGGTCATGATCTCACAGCACGTGAGTTCGAGCCCCAAGTCCGGCTCTGTGCTGACGGCTCAGAAATTTGTTTCTCTCCGTGTGTCTCCCTCTCTCTGCCCCTAACCGACTCGCATTCTGTCTCTGTCTCTCTCAAAAATAAGAAAACATTTAAAAATTTTTTTAAAAAGAAGCAAGAAAAAATATCAAATAAAAAACCCAACCTTACACTTAAGGGAACTACGAAAAGAACAACATACAAAGCCTAAAGCCTAAGGAAGGAAATAATAATGATTACATTAGAGATAAGTGATATAGAAACTAAAAAAATACAGAACAGATCAATAGAACCAGGAGGTGATTCTTTGTAAAAACTAATAAAATTGATAAACTTTTAGCCAGATGTATCAAAAAGATGAAAGAAAGGAACAACAAAAAAATAAAATCACAAATGAGAGAGGAGAAGTAACAACTAACACCACAGAAACACAAAGAGTAATAAGAGAATATTATGAAAAACTATATGTCAACAAATGGGAGAACTTGGAAGAAATGGATAAATTCCAAAAAAATATATAAACTACCAAAACTGAAACAGGAAGAAATAGAAAACTGGAACAGACTGATAACCCACCAAAAAAATGAATCAGTAATCAAAAATCTCCCTGTAAACAAAATTCCAAGGCCATATGGAGTCACAGGGGAATTCTATCATTTAAAGAATAGTTAATACCTATTCTTCTTAACCTATTCCAAAACAAAAAAAGGAAAGACAACTTCCAAATTCATTCTATGATGCCAGCATTACCCTGATACCAAAACCAGATAAAGACTCCACTGAGAAAGAGAACTACAGGCCAATATCCATGATGAACATGGATGCAAAATTTCCCAATAAAATACTAGCAAACTAAATCTAACAATACATTAAAGGAATCATTCATGATGACCAAGTGGGATTTATTCATGAGTTGCAAGGGTGGTGCAGTATTTGCAAATCAAACAATGTGATACACCACATTAATAAAAGAAAGATAAGAACCATATGACCATTAGAATAGACGCAGAAAACGCATTTGACAAAATATCACATCCTTGTCACATCCTTGTTGATGAAACACTCAACAAAGAAGGTTTAGAGGAACATACCTCAACATCATAAAGGCCATCTATTTAAAATCCACAACTAATATCATACTCAATAGGGGAAAACTGACAGTTTTTCCTCTTTGCTCAGGAACAAGACAGGGATGTCCACTCTCACCACTGTTATTTAACATAGTACTGGAACTCCTAGCCTCAGCCATCAGACAACAAAAATAAACAAAGTTACCCAAATAAGCAGGAAAGAAGTAAAATTTCACTATTTTCAGATCATGATACTCTATATAAAAGCCTAGGAAGACTCCACCAAAAAACAGCACTGAGGAGCTAAAATGGCAAGGTTAGGAGGACCCAAGCTTGCCTTGTCCCTTGAAAACAGCTAGATAAATATCAATTCCTTCTGAATACCTAAGAAATCTGAGGACTGACAGAACAAAGTGCACAACTAGAGGGAGAGAGGAGGCCACATCATGGAAGGTAGGAGATGCAGAGACAAGATGTGAGGGAGAAAAAGATAATGGGCACTTCAGAGTGGAAGGAATCCTGGTCATGGAGAGAGGAGGGAGGAGAGAGGAGAGAGGAGAGGGGAGAGAGGAGAGCGCACAGCAAACAGGGGTTCACACAAGGAAAACACCCAAAGCCATTGACTTGCAAAACCAGAGGAAATTATTTTCGTGAGTTTTTACGACCAGCAGGGCTTACTTTTAGCAGTCCGTGTTGTGACTGGTGGGGAGCTCAACAGGTGCTGCAGTGTTCCTATGGATAAGGATGGCATATAGTCTGTACCAGATGGCATGATCAGAGCATCCTCTGGGATTCACTGGGAGAATTTTCCCCCTTTTTGTACTGCATCTAGGAGAGATGGCATTGAATCTTCAGGGACAAAAAGGCCTGCAAGCAACATTACAATGTCCTGTCCTCCAAAATAGGTTCAGAGACACTTGCTGAGGGTGGCTAACATGGACACGGCTCTTTGCTGTACTTCACAGCAAAATCCATGCCCCTACATTTTGGTGTGACTGTCCTTATGGAATAAACCTGCATCACTCATAGTGCAGTGAGACCCTCCTCCAGAGGACCAGTGCAGATCCCCACCATGCCAGATTCCTAACGTTTGTTGTTTTAAAACTCAGCCAGCCTGTCTGGAATACAATGTACGTGCACTAGACTGCCAGGTGGGCAGACAGACCAGATACAGACAGGGTGAAGGCAGGGACCAGAGGGACGCCTGGGACACATGAAGGGATATTGTTTCCTCTCCTGGGAGGGCTACCCAGAAAACTGTATGAACTCCCCCTCTCCAGGACATGGGAGGAGGCTGGCACCATTTCTATCCTCTGCCCCTCAGTATAAACTAACTTCAGTAAGCAGCACAGCACCAACAGTGGCAGTCAAAACCACTTACACCAAACCCACATCCCTGTGCTCTGTAGGTGCTGCTTTTGTCAGGCAAGTGTGCCTGAGAACCAAAGCCATGGGCCGCTCCCCTGGAAGACCATCACAAAACCGCCACAGACACCATGTCTGCTGACCAGTGTTCTGCAAAACATCAGCTCTAGTAGAAAGAGCATCAGGTCTCTTAAGAAGCAGACCAGAGCAAACCTGGTTAAAACTCGCCACACTCTGGACAGGGTCCAAACACTCCCCACCGAAGGCAAGGAGAAACTTTGTGCAGGACTAACTTGAAGGAAAATGTATACAAAACACAGCAGCAGAGTACACACAGCATACACCATTGATACTTCCCGAAGGGCCAGGCCCTGGACAGTATATAACCTCTATAAAGCCATTACTCTCAGGACCAGTAAACATGACAGGCTTTCCTAACACACAAAAGAACACAGAGACTTAGAAAATAGGCTATTATTGAGGAATTCACCCCAAAAGAAAGAGCAAGTAAAGGTCATGGCCAGGGATCTATTTAAAACAGATATAAGGAATATGCTTGATCCAGAATTTAAAGCAAAAATCACAAAGGTACTAGCTGAGCATGATAAACTCATAGAAGACACCCTTACTGCAGAGATAAAAGACCAAAAACAGTCAAGACAAAATAAAAAGACCCATAAGCGAGATGCAAAACCAACTGGTGGTAATGATGACAAAGGTGATAGAAATAGAAAAAAGAATAAGTGATACAGAAAATAAAATTCTGGAAAATAATGAAGATGAAGAAAGGGAAAGAAAAATATTGAATCACGAATATAGACTTAAAGAACTCAATGACTCCAAAAAGAGTAATAACATTTGGATCATAGGAATCCCAAAGAAGAGAGCAGAATGGATTCTCCAGAGCCAAGCATAGAAGAGAGGCCCACAGAAGAGGGTAGGAAGGGGAAAGAGGCGGTGCGCGCCAAACGGACTGGCGGGAGGGTGCCGGGGCATAGGGGCAGCCCGCCGGCAAAGCAGAGCCCCTGAGTCTGGCTTGCAAAAGCGGAGGGGCCGGACGAAGTGTGTTCAGACAGCAAGAGGGACTTAACAGCTGGAAGGTTATAAGCTAACAGCTCTGCTCAGAGAACGGAGAACGGGAGGGCTGGAGGACAACAGGAGGGAGAGTTGTTGAGCTCCAGACGACAGAGCTCAGCTTGGCGGGGAACAAAGGCGCTCGCCAGCGCCATCTCCCTCACCCACCCCCCCAGTCAAAACCCAAAGGGAACCAGTTCCTGTCAGGGAACTTGCTTGGACTGTGCAAACACCCAACACGGTGCTTCTGTGGATCCATCCCTCCAGCGGGTCTGACTCCCTCCGAGTGCCCCAGGGCCCCTCCCAAAGTGGATCACCAAAGGAAAAGCCAGCTGAGCCTGCCCCTCCCACCCCTGTGCACTGTGTGGATCCACCCCAGCTAATACACCAGATGCCCAGCACCACAAGTCTGGCAATGTCCAAGTAGCCCAGACAGGCCATGCCACCCCACAGTGAATCCCACCCCTAGGAGAGGGGAAGAGAAGGTACACACCAGTATAACTGTGGCCCCAGCGGTGGGCTGGGGACAGATATCAGGTCTGACTGTGGCCCTGCCCACCAATGCAAGTTATTCAAGACAGCACAGGGGAAGTGCCCTGCAGTTCCGCACCACTCCAGGGACTATCCAAAATGACAAAACAGAAGAATTCCCCGCAAAAGAATCTACAAGAAATAACGACAGCTAATGAACTGATCAAAAATGATTTAAACAATATACAGAAAGTGAATTTAGAATAATAGTCATAAAATTAATCACTGGACTTGAAAACAGTACAGAGGACAGCAGAGAATCTATTGCTACAGATCAAGGGACTAAGGAACAGCCAGGAGGACCTAAAAAATGCTATAAATGAGCTGCAAAATAAAATGGAGACAACCACAGCTCGGATTGAAGAAGCAGAGTAGAGAATAGGTGAGATAGAAGATAAAATTATGGAAAAAGAGGAAGCTGAGAAAAGGAGAGATAAAAAATTCCAGGAGTGTGAGGGGAAAATTAGAGAAATAATTGATGCACTAAAGACGAATAATATATGCATACTTGGTATTCCAGAAGAGGCAGAGAGAGAGAAAGGTGCTGAAGGTGTACTTGAAGACATAATAGCTGAGAACTTCCCTGATTGGGGGAAGGAAAAAGGCATTGAAATCCAAGAGGCACAGAGAACTCCCTTCAGACGTAATTGGAATCGATCTTCTGCACGACATATCATAGTGAAACTGGCAAAATACAAGGATAAAGAGAAAATTCTGAAAGCAGCGAGGGATAAACATGCTCTAACATATAAAGGGAGACCTATAAGACTCGTGACCGATCTCTCTACTGAAACTTGGCGGGCCACAAAGGAATGGCAGGAGATCTTCAATGTGATGAACAGAAAAAATATGCAGCCGAGAATCCTTTATCCAGCAAGTCTGTCATTTAGAATAGAAGGAGAGATAAAGGTCTTCCCAAACAAACAAAAACTGAAGGAATTCATCACCACTAAACCAGTCCTACAAGAGATCGTAAGGGAGATCCTGTGAGACAAAGTACTAGAGACATCGCTACAAGTATGAAACCTACAGACATCACAATGACTCTAAACCCATATCTTTCTATAATAACACTGAATGTAAATAGACTAAATGCACCAACCAAAAGACATAGGGTATCAGAACGGATAAAAAAACAAGACCCATCTATTTGCTGTCTACAACAGACTGATTTTAGACCTGAGGACACCTTCAGATTGAAAGTGAGGGGATGGAGAACTATCTATCCTGCTGCTGGAAGTCAAAAGAAAGCTGGAGTAGCCATACTTATATCAGACAAACTAGACTTTAAATTAAAGGCTGCAACAAGAGATGAAGAAGGGCATTATATAATAATCACAGGGTCTATCTATCAGGAAGAGCTAACAATTATAAATGTCTATGCGCCGAATACGGGAGCCCCCAAATATATGAAACAATTACAAACATAAACAACCTTCTTAATAAGAATGTGGTAATTGCAGGGGACTTTAACACCCCACTTACAACAATGGATAGATCATCTAGACACACGGTCAATAAAGAAACAAGGGCCCTGAATGATACATTGGATCAGATGGACTTGACAGATATATTTAGAACTCTGCACCCAAAGCAACAAAATAAACTTTCTTCTCAAGTACACATGGAACATTCTCCAAGATAGATCACATACTGGGTCACAAAACAGCCCTTCATAAGTAGAGATCATACCATGCATACTTTCAGACCACAATGCTATGAAGCTTGAAATTAACCACAGGAAAAAGTCCGGAAAAACTCCAAAGCATGGAAGTTAAAGAACACCTTATTAAAGAATGAATGGATCAACCAGGCAATTAGAGAAGAAATTAAAAAATATATGGAAACAAATGATGATGAAAATACAGCAATCCAAACGCTTTGGGATGCAGCGAAGACAGTCCTGAGAGGAAAATACATTACAATCCAGGCCTATCTCAAGGAAGAAGAAAAATCCCAAATACAAAATCTAACAGCACGCCTAAAGGAAATAGAAACGGAACAGCAAAGACACCCTAAACCGACCAGAAGAAGAGAAATAATAACTATTAGAGCAGAAATAAACAATATAGAATCTAAAAAAACTGTAGAGCAGATCAATGAAACCAAGAGTTGGTTTTTTGAAACAATAAACAAAACTGATAAACCTCTAGCCAGGCTTCTCAAAAAGAAAAGGGAGATGACCCAAATAGATAAAATCATGAATGAAAATGGAATTATTACAACCAATCCCTCAGAGATACAAGCAATTATCAGGGAATACTATGAAAAACTATATGCCAACAAACTGGACAACCTGGAAGAAATGGACACATTTCTAAACACCGACACACTTCCAAAACTCAATCAGGAGGAAATAGAAAGCTTGAACAGACCCATAACCAGAGAAGAAATTGAATCACTTATCAAAAATCTCCCAACAAATAAGAGTCCAGGACCAGATGGCTTCCCAAGGGAGTTCTACCAGACATTTAAAGCAGAGATAATACCTATCCTTCTCAAGCTATTCCAAAAAAATAGAAAGGGAAGGAGAACTTCCAGACTCATTCTATGAAGCCTGTATTACTTTGATTTGTAAAGCAGACAGAGACCCAGTAAAAAAAGAGAACTACAGGCCAATATCCCTGATGAATTTGGATGCAAAAATTCTCAATAAGATACTAGCAAATCGAATTCAACAGCATATAAAAGGAATTATTCACCATGATCAAGTGGGATTCATTCCTGGGATGCAGGACTGGTTCAACATTTGCAAATCAATCAATGTGATACATCACATTAATAAAAGAAAAGATAAGAACCATATGATCCTGTCAATCGATGCAGAAAAAGCATTTGACAAAATTCAGCATCCTTCTTAATAAAAAACCCTCAAGAAAGTCGGGATAGAAGGAACATATTTAAACATCAAAGTCATTTATGAAAAGTCCACAGCTAACATCATCCTCAATGGGGAAAAACTGAGAGCTTATTCCCTGAGATCAGGAACACCTCAGGGATGTCCACTCTCACTGCTGTTGTTGAACATAGCGTTGGAAGTTCTAGCATCAGCAATCAGACCAAGAAAGGAAATCAAAGGCATCAAAATTGGCAAAGATGAAGTTAAGCTTTCACTTTTTGCAGATGACATGATATTATACATGGAAAATCCAATAGTCTCCACCAAAAGTCTGCTAGAACTGATACATGAATTCAGCAAAGTTGCAGGATACAAAATCAATGTACACAAATCACTTGTATTCTTAGACACTAATAATGAAGCAACAGAAAGACAAATAAAGAAACTGATCCCATTCACAATTGCACCAAGAAGCATAAAATACCTAGGAATAAATCTAACCAAAGATGTAAAAGATCTGTATGCTCAAAACTATAGAAAGCTTATGAAGGAAATTGAAGAAGATATAAAGAAATGGAAAAACATTCCATGCTCATGGGTTGGAAGAATAAATATTGTCAAAATGTCAATACTACCCAAAGCTATCTACACATTCAATGCAATCCCAATCAAAATTGCATCAGCATTCTTCTCGAAGCTAGAACAAGCAATCCTAAAATTCATATGGAACCACAAAAGGCCCCGAATAGCCAAAGTAATTTTGAAGAAGAAGACCAAAGCAGGAGGCATCACAATCCCAGACTTTAGCCTCTACTACAAAGCTGTAATCATCAAGACAGCATGGTATTGGCACAAAAACAGACACATAGACCTATGGAATGGAATAGGAACCCCAGAATTAGACCCACTAAAGTATGGCCAACTCATCTTTGACAAAGCAGGAAAGAATATCCAATGGAAAAAAAAAGACAGTCTCTTTCACAAATGGTGCTGGGAGAACTGGACAGCAACATGCAGAAGGTTGAAACTAGACCACTTTCTCACACCATTCACAGAAATAAACTCAAAATGGATAATGGACCTGAATGTGAGACAGAAAAACATCAAAACCCTAGAGGAGAAAACAGGAAAAGACCTCTCTGACCTCAGCCACAGCAATTTTTTACTTGACACATCCCCAAAGGCAAGGGAATTAAAAGCAAAAATGAACTATTGGGACCTCTTGAGGATAAAAAGCTTCTGCACAGCGAAGGAAACAATCAACAAAACTAAAAGGCAACCAACGGAATGGGAAAAGATATTTGCAAATTACGTACCGGACAAAGGGCTAGTATACAAAATCTATAAAGAGCTCACCAAACTCCACACTGAAAAACAAATAATCCAGTGAAGAAATGGGCAGAAAACATGAATAAACCCTTCTGTAAAGAAGACATCCGGATGGCCAACAGCCCCATGAAAAGATGCTCAACGTCGCTCCTCATCAGGGAAATACAAATCAAAACCACACTCAGATATCACCTCACGCCAGTCAGAGTGGCCAAAATGAACAAATCAGGAGACTATAGATGCTGGAGAGGATGTGTAGAAACAGGAACCCTCTTTCACTGTTGGTGGGAATGCAAACTGGTGCAGTCGCTCTGGAAAACAGTGTGGAGGTTCCTCAAAAAATTAAAAATAGACCTACCCCATGACCCAGGAGTAGCACTGCTAGGAATTTACCCAAGGATACAGGAGTACTGATGCATAGGGGCACTTGTACCCCAATGTTTATAGCAGCACTTTCAACAATAGCCAAATTATGGAAAGAGCCTAAATGTCCATCAACTGATGAATGGATAAAGAAATTGTGGTTTATATACACAATGGAGTACTACGTGGCAATGAGAAAGAATGAAATATGGCCCTTTGTAGCAACGTGGATGGAACTGGAGAGTGTGATGCTAAGTGAAATAAGCCATACAGAGAAAAAGGGTTACCATATGTTTTCACTCTTATGTGGATTCTGAGAAACTTAACAGGAACCCATGGAGGAGGGGAAGAAAAAAAAAAGAGAGAGGTTAGAGTGGGAGGGGGCCAAAGCATAAGAGACTCTTAAAAACTGAGAACAAACTGACAGCTGATGGGGCGTGGGAGGGAGGGGTGGGTGGGTGATGGGTATTGAAGAGGGCATCTTTTGGGATAAGCACTGGGTGTTGTATGGAAACCAAATTGGCAATAAATTTCATATATTTAAAAAAAAGAATCCCAAAGAAGAAAAGAGGGAATGGGGGTAGAAGGTTTTTCAAGGAGATTTAGTCAAAAATTTCCCTAATCTGGGGAAGGAAATAGATAACCAAATACAGGAAGCTCAGAGAACTCCCATCAAAATCAACAAAAGAAAGCCACCAGCAACACATATGGTTGTTAATTTGCAAAATATAGAGATAAAAAATTCCTAAAGCAGCAAGACAAAAGAAGCCCTCAATTTACAAAGAAAGACAAATAAGTGTAGCAGCAGATCTGTTCACAAAAACATCATAAGTCAGAAGGGAGGACCTGATATATTCAACATGCTGAACTGGAACAATATGCAGACATGTATATTCTATGAAGCAAAGCTATCATTCATAATAAAAGGCTAGAGAAAGAGTTTCCCAGACAAAAACAAAAACAAAAACACTGAAGGAGTTTTGACCAATAAACTAGCCCTGCAAGAACTATAAAAGGGGACTCTTTGAGTGGGAAAGATAAACCAAAAGTGACAAACACTAGAAAGAAACAAAATCTCCAGAAACAATGAAAAAACAAGTAATAAAATTGCACTAAAGTCATCTATCAGTAATTACTCTGAATGTAAATGGACTAAATGCTCCAATAGAAAGACACAGGTGTCAGAATGGATAAAAAAAATCAAGACCCAAAGGTGTCAGAATGGATAAAAAAATCAAGACCCATCAATATGCTGCCTATAAGAGACCCATTTTATACCTAAACATACCTGTAGATTGAACGTGAGGGGATGGAGAAATATTCACCATGCAAATGGAAGTCCAAAGGAAGCTTGAGTAGCATCACTTATATCAGACAAGCTAGATTTTAAGCCAAAGACTGTAACAAGCAATGAAGAAGGGCACTATATAATAATAAAGGAGTCTATCCAACAAGAAAATCTAACATTTGTGAATATTTATGCCCCCAATATGAAACAACCCAAATATATAAAACATTTAGTAACAAACATAAAGAAACTCATTGATAATAATACAATAATAATAGTAGGAAACTTTAACTCCCCACTTATATCAATGGATAGATCATCTAAGCGGAAAATCAACAAGTAAACAAGGGCTTTGAATGACATACTAGACTGGATGGACTTAACAGATATATCCAGAACATTTCTTCCTAAAGCAGCAGAAAAATTCTTTTCAAGTACACATGGAAAATTCTCCAGAATAGATCAAATACTAGTTTACACATAAAGCCTCAACAAGTACAAAAAGATTGAGATTGTACCAGGCATCTTTCCAACCACAAAGCTATGAAACTTAAGGTCAACCACAAGAAAAACTTTGAACGACTACAAATACATGAAGGTTAAAGAACACCCTACTAAAGAATGAATGGGTCAACCAGGAAATCAAAGAAGAAATGGAAAAAGTACGTGGAAACAAAGGAAAATGAAAGCATGATGTTCCAAAACCTTTGGGATGCAACAAAAGCAGTTATAAGAGGGAAGTATATAGCAATACAGGCCTGCCTCAGGAAGAAAGAAAAACCTCAAATATGCGACCTAACCTTACACCTAAAGGAACTACAGAAGGAAGAAATGAAGCCTAAATCCAGCAGAATAAGGGAAATAATAAATATTAGAGCAGAAATAAATGACATAGAAACAAAAATAATCCAGTAGAACATATCAGTGAAACCAGGAGCTGGTTCTTTGAAAAAAAAGAAAATAAAATTGATTAACCCTTTGCCAGAAATATCAAAAAGAAAAATGAAAGGACCTAAATAAATAAACTCACAAATAAGACAGGAGAAATAAAACCAACAGGGCAGAAATAAAAACAAGTATAAGGGGCGCCTGGGTGGCTGAGTTGATTAAGCACCCGATTTTGGCTCAGGTCATGATCTCATGGTTTGTGAGTTTGAGCCCCGCATCAAGCTGTGTGCTGACAGCTCAGAGCCTGGAGCCCGCTTGGGATACTGTGTCTCCCTGCCCCTTCCCTGCTCACACTCTGTCTCTCTCTGTCTCTCAAAAATAAATAAATGTTTACAAAAAAATTTTTTAATAAAATAAAAATAAAAACAAGTATAAGAAAATATTATGAAAAATTATGTGCCAACAAATTGGACAACCTGAAAGAAAAGGACAAATTTCTAGAAACATATAAACTACCAAAACTGAAACAGGAAGAAATAAAAAACTTTAACAGACTGATAACCAGCAAAGAAATTTAATCAATAATCAAAAATATTCAAATATACAAAAATCCAGGGCCAGATGGTTTTACAAGGAAATTCTACCACACATTTAAAGGAGAGTTAATACCTGTTCTTCCTAACCTATTCCAAAAAATAGAAATGGAAGGACAACTTCCGAATTCATCTATGCAGCCAGCATTACCCTAAATCTGATCCCATTCAAAGACTCCACTAAAAAAAGAACTACAGTCCAATACCCTGATGAGCAACAATGCAAAAATTCTCAACAAAATACTAGTAAATCAAGTCCAAGTATACATCAAGTTATTCATTCACCATGATCAAGTGGGATTTGTCCCTGAGTTGCAAGGGTGGTTCAATAATTGCAAATCAATAAACATGATACACCACATTAATTTAAAAAGGATAGGAACCAAGTTATCCTCTTAATACATGCAGAAAAAGCATTTCACAAAGCACAACATCCATTCTTGATGGAAGCCCTCAACAAAGTAGGAATACAGGGAACATAAAGGCCACATACAACATAAAGGCCACATACAAAAACCCTCAACATAAAGGCCACATACAAAAACCCTCAGCTGATATCATCCTCAATGGGGAAAAAACTGAGAGCTTTTTCTCTATGGTAAGGAGAAAGATAAGGATGCTTATTCTCACCACTGTTATTCAGCATAGTACTGGAAGTCCTAGCAACACTATTCAGACAAAGACAAAATAAATGCATCCAAATTAACAAGGAAGACGTCAAAGTGTCACAATTTGCAGATGACATGATACTCTACGGAGAAAGTCCAAAAGACCCCCCCCCTCAAAAATTACTAGAACTGATACAAAAATTCAGGAATGTCACAGGATACAAAATCAGTATACAGATTTTTTTTGTGTTTCTATACACCAATAATGAAGCATCAGAAACAAAAACGAAAGAATCAATCCCATTTACAATTGTACCAGTAATTACAAGATACTTAGGAATAAGCCTAACCAAAGAGGGAAAATATCTGTATTCTGAAAACTATAAAAACTGATGAAAGATATTGAAGATGAAACAAACAAACGGAAAGACATTTAAAACTCATGAATTTGAAGAACATTATTAAAATGTCTATACTACCCAAAGTAATCTACACATTTTATGCAATCCCTATCAAAATACCAGCAACATTTTACACAGACCTAGAATAAACAATCCTAAAATGTGTATGGAACCAAAAAAGACTCCAAATACCCACAGCAATCTTCTAAAAGAAAAGCAAGGTGGAAGCATCACAATTCTAGACTTCAAGTTATAGCACAAAGTCGTAGTGATCAAGACTGTATGGTACTGGCACTAACACAGACAAAGATCAATGGAACAGAATAGAAAATCCAGAAATGGACTCACAACTATATGGTCAACTAGTCTTCAACAAAGCAGGAATGAATGTACAATGGAAAAGAGACAGAATCTTCAGCAAATGGTGTTGGGACAACTGGACAGCAACATGTAAAAGAATGAAACTGGAACACTTTCTTACACCATACACAAAAATATGTTCAAAACGGATGAAAGACCTAAATGTGAAACAGGAAACCATTAAAATCTTAGAGGAGAACACAGGCAGTAACTGCTTTGATATCAGCCATAGCAAATGCGTACTACACTCATCTCTTGAGGAAAGGGAAACAAAAGCAATAATGAACTATTGGGACCCAATCAAGATAAAAAAAACCTTTGCATGGTGAAGAAAACAATTAGCAAGACTAAAAGGCAATCTTTAGAATGGGAGAAGATATTTACAACTGATATATCTGATAAAGGGTTAATATCCAAAATATATGAAGAACTTATAAAACTCAATACTCAAATAATCCAGTTTAAAAATGGGCATAAGTCATGAATAGATATTTTTCCAAAGACATTCAGATCACTAACAGACACATGGAAATATGCTCAACATCATTCATCATCAGGAAAATACAAATCATACTTCAATGACATATCAAATCACACCTGTCAATATGGCTAAAATTAATAACGAACAAACAGATGTTGGCGAGGATGCAGAGAAAGGGGAGCCCTATTTCACTGTCGTTGGGAATGCAAAGTGGTGCAGCCAGTCAGGAAAACAATATTCCAAAAAATTTTAAAATAAAACTATCCTAAGTTTCAGCAAATGCACTACTAGGTATTTACCCAAAGGATACAAAAATACTGACTCAAAGGGAAACATGCACCGTGATGTTTATAGCAGCATTTTCAACAGTAGGCAAATTATGGAAAGAACCCAAATATCCATCAACTGATGAATGGATACAGAAGATGTGGTGTGGTGTGTTTGTACACACACACACATACACACACACACACACACACAATGGAATATTATCAGCCATCAAAAATAATGAAATCTTGCCATTTTCAATGACATGGGTGGAGCTAGACTGCATTATGCTAAGCAAAATAAGTCAGTCAGAGAAAGACAAATACCATATGCTTTCATTCATTTGTGGAATTTAAGAAACAAAACAGGTGAACATAGGGCTAAAAAAAAAGAGTGGAAAACCATAAAAGAGACTCTTAACTATAGACAATAAACTGAGGGTTTCTGGAGGGGGGGTAGGCAGGGGATGGGGTAAATGGGTGATGGGTATTAAGGCAGGCCTTGTTGTGATGCATCCTGGGTGTTATATGTATATGATAAATCATTAAATTTTACTTCTGAAATTAATATTACATCATATTTTTCCAAACTGTAATTTAAGTAAAGACTTGAAACTACAAAGAAAAAAAAACACATAGTGTGATTGCATGAATAAAAAACAGGACCCCTATTTGCTGCCTACAAGTGACTCATTTGGAATGTAAAGATACATATAGATTGAAAGTGAGGAGATGGAGAAACATTTACCATGCAAATGGATGTGAAAAAAAGCCAGGGTAACAATACTTATATCAGACAAAATAGTTCTTACAACAAAGACTATAACAAAAGACAAAGAAAGACACTATAGAATCCCAAAGTGGACAATCCAACAAGAAGACATAACAATTGTAAATATTTATGCACCCAACATTGGAACACCCAAATTCTTAAAGCCATCAATAACAAACATAAAGGAAATCATCAATAGTAATACAATAATAGCAGGGGACTTTAACACCCCACTTACAACAATGGATTGATCATCCAAGCACACAATAAACAAAGAAACAGTAATTTTTAATGACACATTGGACCAGATAGATTCAACAGATAATTCCAGAACATTCAACCCTAAAACAGCAGCATACACATTCTTGACAAGTGCTCGTGGAACATTCTCCAGAATAGATTGCATAATAGGACACAAAACAAGTCTCAACAAATTTATAGAGATCAAATTAATTCCATGCATCCTTCCTGACCACAATGCTATGAAGCTAGAAATCAACCCCATAAGAAAAAATCTGGAAAGAGTGCAAATACATGAATGTTAAATAACATGCTACTAAACAATAAATGGGACAACCAAGAAATCAAAGAGGAAATTTAAAAAATACATGGAGACAGGGGCACCTGGGTGATTCAGTCAGTTGAGCGTCCAACTCTTCATTTCAGCTCCAGTCATGATCCTAGAGTTGTAGAATCGGGCCCGCATCCGGCTCCACAGTGAGTGAGAAGCCCGCTTGAGATTCTCTCTCACTCTCTCTTTGCTACTCTTCCCCACTCGTGCTCTCTCTCTCCCTCTAAAATAAAAATTAAAAAAATAAAAATACATGTAGACAAATAAAGAAGAAAGAAACACTGGTCCAAAATCATTGGGATGCAGCAAAAGCTATTCTATGATGGAATTTTTGCATAACAGGCCTACCTCAAGAAACAAGAAAAATCTCAAACAACCAAAACTTACACATGAAGGAGCTAGAAAAGAGGGACCAACAAAACCTAAAACCAGTAGAATAAAGGAAATAATAAAGATTAAAGCAGAAATAAGCAAAATAGAGACTTAAAAAAACCAATAAAACAAATCAATTACACCAGGAGCTACTTCTTTGAAAAGGTGAACGAAATCAATACATATTTAGCCAGACTCATCAAAAAAAAAGCGAGAGGAAGAAGATGCAAATGAGCAAATAAAAAAAGAGGAGAAATGAAAACTGACACCATAGAAATACAATTATAAGAGAATATTATGAAAAACTATATGCCAACAAATTGGACAACCTAGAAAAAATGGATAAATTCCTAGAAACATATAACCTCCAAAACTTGAATCAGTAAGAAATAGAAAATTTGAACAGTTACCAGCAATGGGCTTGAATCACTAATCAAAAAACCCCCAAGAAACAAAACTACAGGATCAAATTGCTTCACAGGTGAATTCTACCAAACATTGAAATAAGGGTTAATATCTATTCTCAAAATAGTCCAAAAAATACAAGAGGAAGTATAACTTGCAAATTCATTCTATGAGAGGCCTGCATTATGCTGATACCAAAACCAGATAAATACACTACAAAAAAAGAATACTATAGGCCAATATCTCTGATGAATTTACATGCAAAAATCCTCAACAAAATGTTACCAAACTGGATCCAACAAGACATTAAAAAAATAATTCACCACAATCAAGTAGGATTTATTCCTAGGTTGCAAGTGTGGTTCAGTATTTGCATATTAATCAGTGTGATATGTCACATCAATAAAAGAAAGGATAAAAAATACGACCATTTCAATAGACACAGAAAAAGCATTTGACAAAAGTATAACATCCATTCATGATAAAATCCCACAACCAAGTAGGTTTAGACGGAACATACATCAATATAATAAAGGCCATATATGAAACACCCATAGCTAACATCGTACTCAAGGGTGAACAACTGAAAGCTTTCCCCCTAAGGTCAGGAATCAGACAAGGATGTCCACTATCACCATTACTATTTAACATAGTACTGGAAGTCCTAGCCAGAGCAATCAACAAGAAAAATGAACAAAAGGCATCCAAATTGACAAGGAAGAAATCAAACTGTCACTATTTGCAGACAACATGATACCCTGTATAGAAAACTGAAAAGACCAAAAAGTGCTAGAACTGATATACAAATTCAATAAAGTCACAGCATACAAAATGATCATACAGGAATCTGTTTTGCATTTTCATACACCAATAATGAAACAGCAGAAAGAGAAATCAAGGAATCAATCCCATTGACAATTACACCAAAAATCATAAGATACCTAAGAAATGGAAAAACATTCCATGCTTATGGATTGGAAGAACAAATATTGTTAAAATGTGTACACTACACAAAGAAATCTACACATTTAATGCAATCCCTATCAAAATATCACCAGCATTTTTTCACAGAACTAAACAAACAATCTTAAAATTTGTATGGAATATCAAAAGATCCCAAATAGTTGAAGCAATCTTGAAAAAGAAAAACAGAGCTAGAGGCATCACAATTCCAGACTTCAAATTATATTACAAAGCTAAGTGATCAAAACAATATGATACTGGCACAAAAATAGACACATAAATCAATAGAACCGAATGGAAATGCAGAAATGAAACCACAACCATATGATCAATTAATCTTTGATGAAGCAGGAAAGAATATACAATGCTAAAAATAATGTCTCTCCAGCAAATAGTGTTTTTTTATTTGTGGTTACCATTAGTTTTGTATACAACTTCTGCATATAGCAGTCTATATTAAGTTGACCATTGTTTAAGTTTGAACCCATGCTTTACTTCTCCCTCCCCACACACATTTTAGGTGTTTGGTGTCATATTTTCCACCCTTTTATTTTGTGAATACATTGAATGACTTTTTATAGAAATACTTGTTTTTACTGCTTTTGTGTTTCCTATTTTACATAGTCACTTTGGTCTTTCCTTTCCACTCAAAGAGTCCCCTTGAATATTTCATGGAAAGCTGGTCATGAACTCCTTTTGCTTTTGTTTGAGAAACTCTGTATCTTATTTTGTTCTGAATGACAGCCTTGGTGGCTGCAGATTTTCCCTTTCAGAACTTTTAATATATCATGTCACTCTTTTCTGGCTTGCTAAGTTTCTGCTGAAAAATCTGTTTATAACCTTATGGGGTTTCCCTTGTATCTAACTGTTTTCTTTTCTCTTGCTTCTTTAAATTTTTTTTATCACTACTTTTTCCATTTTGATTACTACATGTCTTGGTGTGGACCTCCTTTGGTTGATTTCTGTTGGGGGATCTCTGTGCCTCCTGGACCTGGATATCTGTTTCTTTTGCTAGATTAGGGGTGTTTTCAGCTATTATTTCTTCAAGTAAATTTTCCTCCCCTTTTTTTTCTCTCTTCTTCTGGGATCCCCATAATGAAAATGTTATTATGCTTGCTTCAGTCACCACGTTCCCTAAGTCTATTCTCATTTTGCATAATTCTTTTTTGTCATTTTTTTCAGCTTTATTACTTTACATTACTCTGTGTTCTAGTTCATTAATTCATTCTTATGTTTCTTCCAGTCTGCTATATACTCCATTAAGTGTATTTTTAATTTCATTTATTGTGTTCTTCCTCTCTGGTTCTTTTTTTTATGTTTTCTCTCTCTTTCTTAAGGTCTCACTGATGTTCTCTACTCTTCTCAAATCCAGTGAATATCATTATAACATTACTTTAAATTCTCTATCAGACACTTTACTTATGTTTTTTTCACTTAGGTCTCTTGCTGTCGTTTTGTCCTGTCCTTTTTTGTGACATATTCTTCTGTATCCTCATTTTGCCTACCTCTTTATATTTGTGTTAGTAAAGTCAACTATGTTTCTTGCTCTTGAAAGTAGTGGGCCAGATGTACACTTTTAACTAGGTAGCCCTAGTCCTCTTCCAGCAGGAGGAGGAGCTCCACAAAGCTTGCAGAGCCAGCAGGGGCACTTCTCAAAGTGTGCAAAGTTGGGCAGGGGCACAATGCCATGTGGCCACATACTGAAGAAAAGGTTCCCAGACACTTAGACTGAGAGGATGTGCAGGGCTGCCTATGCCAGTGAAACAACAGCAGCAGCAGCAAACTGCATATAGTCTTTATTTCTTGTTTGCCAGATATAAACATCAAACAATGTCTAAGCATGGGAGGAAACCACAAAGAACCCCAGACATAGACCAAACACACATCTGGTGTTTACATGAAAACATGCAGGGAAGATGTACAGTTTCAAGGACTGCTAGGCAATTATAATGGGTCTGTTCCCTAACAGGCTCCTGGGGAATCATGGGGCTCTGGATCTCATAGTGCTATCGAGTTCGACAGCCTTGAGACTAGAATACCTCTGACATTTCAGGAATTGCCCCATTCACTTTCCCAGGGCTTAAAATACACTCTCTAAAAATAACTCCACAATGCCACAAGCTGTGGGCTTCAGTATTCTTCCATAAGGGATGTGCCAGCCACCATGTTGACCTGGCTGGGCTGCTCTACAAAGCATGTGTGGGCAAGGTGTGCACTTTTAACAAGGTGTGCTTGTCCTCCATGGGAGGTCAGGAGGAGCAGTGTTTTCAAAGATTGTGTGAGTCTTCTGGGAGAGGGTATCCAAAGTACCAGGACTGAGGCAAGTCTGGCTGAAGGGGGCAGAGCACAGTGTAAGCAAGTGAGGTAGTAAGTGCTGGTGCAGCGTTGGTTCCTGCAGGTGGCTGTGTGTTTATAGTGACAGGTAGGGGAGAGAATCAGCACCTGTCAGATCCTGTGTGCCTGGTAAAGTTACTGAGCAAACTCTGAGATTAGTAACTAACTCTCCCTCCCATAAGCCCCGGGCAACTTTCAAACTGCTGCTTCCAAGCTGTATCTCCACAGACTGTTTGCTGTGTTTTTCTCTTTAGCACCAAGGGCTCAGATCCTAGAGCACTCTGGGCTCTCTCACAGGAAAGCCCACTGATTTTTAAAATTCCAGGCTTTAAGTCCCACTAGTTGTAAGCATTCATGAAATTCAGCCCCTCTGATTTTCAAAGTCAAATGCTGTGGGGATTTCCCTTCCCTTTGTAGGCTCCCCAGTGTACTAGTCTGTTTCTCACCATTCTCTGAACCCACAGCTCCCTCCTTCTGGTGGTCAGCCCCATGGGTTTTAGGTTCCCACCAAGTGTTCACCCTTCCTACCTGCTTTAATATGGCCTCTTACCTACATTTTGTTGTGGCGTTTGTTCAGCCAGTCTTTGGGTCCTTTTCTGGGTTGTTTGCTCTGATGCAATGTCATCTAGTTGTATCCATGGGATAATATTAGTTTAGGGCCTTCCTACCCTGCCATATTCCCTGGAAGTGGAATATTCCAATCAAAATTCCAATCAAAATAAACTCTAAACAAAACATTTTAAGAGAGATGAACAGGTGTACATTTTATAATGATACTCAAAGATAAAATTCTAATATTCTTGGCAATAAAATGACCAAAACAAAGATGCCAGCTTTCCGCATGTCTTTCAATATTGTAATGCAATTTCTAGTCACAGAAAGTAGGCAAAAAAGGAAGAAAATTCATTCAAGTTGGACGGGAATAACTAAAACTATCTCTATATGCAGATAACATGGTATTTTATATATAAAATCCTAAAGAAAACACACACAAAAAGTTTTAGAGCTAATAAATTCTGCAAAGTTGCAGGATATAAGATCAGTACAGAAAATCTATT
This sequence comes from Panthera tigris, assembly GCF_018350195.1. Taxonomy (NCBI): domain Eukaryota; kingdom Metazoa; phylum Chordata; class Mammalia; order Carnivora; family Felidae; genus Panthera; species Panthera tigris. Next base: position 61,005,159 of record NC_056677.1, on the reverse strand, counting down.
ATAGCTACACAGTCACAATGAACAATCTAAAAGAAAATTAATGAAAGAATTTCATTTAGAATAGCATCAAAATGAAAAAATACTTAGGGATAAATTTAATCAAGGAGGTAGAAGACTTGTATACTGAAAACTACAAAGCATTGCTGAAGGAAATTAAAGAAAACAGAAGTAAACGGAAAGACATCTCATGTTTCTGGGTTGAAAGACAATATTGTTAAGATGTCAATATTACTCAAAGTGACCTTCAGATTCAGTGCAATTCCTATTTAAAAAATCCCAGTGGCTCATTTTTCAGAAACTAAAATTCATAAGGAATTTCAAGGGACCGCAAGTAGCCAAAACAATCCTGATAAATCACAAAGTAGAACTCATACTTCCTGATATCAAAACTTACTATAAAGCTACAGTAATCAAAACTAGCATAAGGATAAACATATACAACAATAAAACAGAATTGCGAGTCCATAAATATACTCTTACATTTATAGTCAATTGGTTCAAGACAATACAATGGGGAATGAATAGTCTCTTTTGTAAATGGCACTGAGACAACTGCAAAGGAATAACGTTGAACACTTTCCTTACACCATACATAAAAATAAACTGAAAATGCATTACATATTGTACGATTACATTTATATCAAATGTTGAGAATAAGAAAATCCATTGAAAGAGAAGGTAAACTAGTGATTGCCAGAGACTGAGGGAGGCAGAATGGAGAGTGACTACTAATGAATACAGATTTTCTTACTGTGATAATAAATATATTCTTGAATTAGATTGTGCTGGTTGCTCAATGTTGTGAATATATTTAAAAAGATTAAATATTTTATTTTATTTTATTAATTTAATTTAATTTTTAAAATTTACAACCAAGTTAGCGTACAGTGCAACAATTATTTCAGGAGATTCCGTAATGCCCATTACCCATTTAGCCCATCCCGCCTCCCAAAAGTGGCAGAACTGTTTGTTCTCCCTTTTAAAAGAGTTTCTCATGTTATGTTCACTATTTTTATATTATTTTTGCTTCCCTTCCCTTGTGTTCATCTGTTCTGTATCTTAAAGTCCTCAAATAAGTGAAGTTATATGATTTTTGTCTCTCTCTGACTGATTAATTTTGCTTAGCATAATACCCTCCAGTTCCGTCCATGTAGTTGCAAATGGCAAGATTTGATTCTATTTGATTGTCAAGTAATACTCCATTGTATATATATATACCACATCTTCTTTATCCATTCATCCATCGATGGACAATTGGGTTCTTTCCATACTTTGGCTATTGTTGATAGTGCTGCTAAAACACTGGGGTGCATGTGCCCCTTCAAAACAGTATACCTGTATCACTTGGATAAATACCTAGTAGTGCAATTGCTGGGTCGTATTTTTAATCTTTTGAGGAACCTCCATACTGTTTTCCAGAGTGGCTGCACCAGTTTGCATTCCCACCAGCAGTGCAAAAGAGATCCTCTTTCTCCGCATCCTCGCCAACATATGTTTTTGCCTGACTTGTTAATGTTAGCCGTTCTAACAGGTGCGAGGTGGTATCTCATTGTGGTTTTGATTTGTATTTCCCTGATGATGAGTGATGTTGAGCATTTTTTCATGTGTCAGTTGGCCATCTGGATGTCTTCTTTGGAGAAGTGGACTCATGTCTTTTGCCCACTTCTTGACTGGATTATTTGTTTTTTGGGTGTTGAGTTTGCTATGTTCTTGATAGATTTTGAATACTAACCCTTTATTTGATATGTCATTTGCAAATATCTTCTCCAATTCTCTAGGTTGCCTTTTAGCTTTCTTGATTGTTTCCTTTGCTGTGAAGAAGGTTTTTATTTTAATGAGGTCCCAATAGTTCCATGTTTGCTTTTGTTTCCCTTGCCTCCACAGACGTGTTAAGAAGTTGCTGCGGCCAAGATCAAAGAAGTTTTTGCCTGCTTTCTCCTTGAGGATTTTGACGGCTTTCTGTCTTACATTGAAGTCTTCTGTCCATTTTGAGTATATTTTTGTGTATGGTGTAAGAAAGTGGTCCAGGTTCATTCTTCTGCATGTCGCTGTCCAGTTTTCCCAGCACCACTTTCTGAAGAGAGTGTCTTTATTCCATTGGCTATTCTTTCCTGCTTTGTCAAAGATTAGTTGCTCATACGTTTGTGGGTCCATTTCTGGGTTCTCTATTCTGGTCCATTGAACTGAGTGTCTGTTCTTGTGCCAGTACCATACTGTCTTGATGATTATGGCTTTGTAGTATAGCTTAAAGTCTGGGATTGTGGTGCCTCCTGCTTTGGTTTTCTTTTCCAAGATTGCTTTGGCTATTCGGGGTCTTTTCTGGTTCCATACAACTTTTAGGACTGTTTGTTCTAGCTTTGTGAAGAATGCTGGTGTTACTTTGATAGGGATTACATTGAATGTGTAGATTGTTTGGGGTAGTATCAACATTTTAACAATATTTGTTCTTCCTATCCAGGAACATGGAATCTTTTTCCATTTTTTGGTGTCTTCTTCAATTTCTTTCATGAGCTTTCTATAGTTTTCAGTGTATAGATTTTTCACCTCTTTGGTTAGATTTATTCCTAGGTATTTTACAATTTTTTTGTGCAGCTGTAAATGGGATCAATTCCTTGATTTCTCTTTCTGTCGCTTCATTGTTCGTGTATAGGAATGGAATCAATTTCTGTGCATTGATTTTATATCCTGCAACTTTGCTGAATTCATGAATCAATTCTAGTAGTTTTTGGTGGAATTTTTTGGGTGTTCCATATAGAGTATCATGTCATCTGCAAAGAGTGAAAGTTTGACCTCCTCCTGGCCAATTTGGATGCCTTTTATTTTTTTGTGTTGTCTGATTGCAGAGGCTAAGGCTTCCAATACTATGTTGAATAACAGTGGCGAGAGTGGACATCCCTGTCTTGTTCCTGACCTTAGGAGGAAAGCTCTCAGTTTTTCCCCATTAAGGATGATACTATCATTGGGTCGTTCATATATGGCCTTTATGATCTCAAGGTATGCTCCTTCTATCCCTACTTTCTTGAAGGTTTTTATCAAGGAAGGAGGCTGTATTTTGTCAAATGCTTTCTCTGCATCTATTGAGAGGATCATATGGTTCTTGTCTTTTCTTTTATTGATGTGATGAATCACGTTGTTTTGTGGATATTGAACCAGCCCTGCATCCCAGGTATAAATCCCACTTGGTTGTGGTGAATAATTTTTTTTAATGTATTGTTGGATCCGGTTGGCTAATATCTTGTTGAGGATTTTTGCATCCATGTTCATCAGGGAAATTGATCTATAGTTCTCCTTTTTAGTGGGGTCTCTGATTTTGGAAAGCAATTAAATATTTTAAAGTGTTATTTTTATGGTATGTGAATGTCACAATAAAAAAAGTGATGAGAGAAAAAAGCATGAACGCTTTACATACTTTTATGAATATGTGCTCACATCCAACATGAGGGCAAGCAAAGAATGGTCCCAATTGTAGAGTCTCTACTTCTGTAGAGGACCTAGGGATGTAAGGATAGGGGAGATACTACACAGCTATTCAGTCCTTTCACACACCACTTCAAATTTTTTTCCTACTTGATAAAGTGGTTTTAGGACCAGGACTACAACAGTGCCTGTCAGAACAAGGGATGATCCATAAGAAACCAGTTATACCTTTAAATCTTTATGGCAGAATTTCTAAGATCATTTGGTATGGATTATACTTTGACCCCATCTTGCAAAATTGGAACTGACAATGACTGCAGTTGTGTTGCCCAGTGGTCCAGATAGCCTACTAGTTATCTATCTGTGTAACCCTATTCTATACAAATGGGAATGGACTGGAAGGAAAGCACTTGCTAGACTCTTACTGTTGTTGCCAGCAATCTGAACTAGCACTGTCATTGAATCTGGAACTCCTTCTAAAGATGGAAAGGTTTGCCAGCGCTTGAGAGCAAGACTGCAGAACGTCTGGGGCTACGCAAAGCTCCTGGGGAAGAGGGAAGATGGCGGCGTAAGAGGACGCTGGGCTCACCACGCGTCCTGCTGATCACTTACATTCCACCTACACCTGCCTAAATAACCCAGAAAATCACCAGAGGATTAGCAGAATGGAGTCTCCGGAGCCAAGCGCAGACGAGAGGCCCACGGAAGAGGGTAGGAAGGGCGGCGAGGCTCCACGGACCGGCGCGCTCCACAGACCGGCGGGAGGGAGCCGGGGCAGAGGGGCGGCTCGCCGGCCAAGCAGAGCCCCCGAGTCTGGCTGGCAAAAGCGGAGGGGCCAGACAGACTGTGTTCTGACAGCAAGCGCGACTTAGTGTCTGGGAGGTCATAAGTTAACAGCTCTGCTCAGAAAGCCGGAAGGCTGGAGGACAAAGGGAGGGAGAGCTGCTGAGCCCCCGGAAGGCAGAGCTCAGTTTGGTGGGGAACAAAGGCGCTTGCCAGCGCCATCTCCCCCACCCATCCCCCAGCCAAAATCCCAAAGGGAACCAGTTCCTGCCAGGGAACTTGCTCTCTCCGCGCAAACACCCAACTCTGTGCTCCTGCGGAGCCAAACCTCCCGCAGCGGATCTGACTCCCTCCCGCTGCCACAGGGCCCCTCCTGAAGTGGATCACCTAAGGAGAAGCGAGCTAAGCCTGCCCCTCCTGCCCCCATGCACCTTGCCTACCCACCCCAGCTAATACGCCAGATCCCCAGCACCACAAGCCTGGCAGTGTGCAAGTACCCCAGACAGGCCACGCCACCCCACAGTGAATCCCGCCCCTAGGAGAGGGGAAGAGAAGGCACACACCAGTCTGACTGTGGCCCAGGCTGCGGGCTGGGGGCAGACATCAGGTCTGACTGCGGCCCTGCCCACCAACTCCAGTTATACACCACAGCACAGGGGAAGTGCCCTGCAGGTCCTCACCACTCCAGGGACTATCCAAAATGACCAAACGGAAGAATTCCCCTCAGAAGAATCTCCAGGAAATAACAACAGCTAATGAACTGATCAAAAAGGATTTAAATAATATAACAGAAAGTGAATTTAGAATAATAGTCATAAAATTAATCGCTGGGCTTGAAAACAGTATAGAGGACAGCAGTGAATCTCTTGCTACAGAGATCAAGGGACTAAGGAACAGTCACGAGGAGCTGAAAAGTGCTTTAAACGAAATGCAAAACAAAATGGAAATGACAACAGCTCGGATTGAAGAGGCAGAGGAGAGAATAGGTGAACTAGAAGATAAAGTTATGGAAAAAGAGGAAGCTGAGAGAAAGAGAGATAAAAAAATCCAGGAGTATGAGGGGAAAATTAGAGAACTAAGTGATACACTAAAAAGAAATAATATACGCATAATTGGTATCCCAGAGGAGGAAGAGAAATTATAGCTGAGAACTTCCCTGAACTGGGGAAGGAAAAAGGCATTGAAATCCAAGAGGCACAGAGAACTCCCTTCAGATGTAACTTGAATCCATCTTCTGCACGACATATCATAGTGAAACTGGCAAAATACAAGGATAAAGAGAAAATTCTGAAAGCATCAAGGCATAAACGTGCCCTCACATATAAAGGGAGACCTATAAGACTCGTGACTGATCTCTCTTTTGAAACTTGGCAGGCCAGAAAGGATTGGCATGATATCTTCAGTGTGCTAAACAGAAAAAATATGCAGCCGGAGAGATAAAGGTCTTCCCAAACAAAAACTGAAGGAATTTGTCACCACTAAACCAGCCCTACAAGAGATCCTAAGGGGGATCCTGTGAGACAAAGTTCCAGAGACATCACTACAAGCATAAAACATACAGACATCACAATGACTCTAAACCCGTATCTTTCTATAATAACACTGAATGTAAATTGATTAAATGCACCAACCAAAAGAAATAGGGTATGAGAATGGATAAAAAAAAACAAGACCCATCTATTTGCTGTCTACAAGAGACTCATTTTAGATCTGAGGACACCTTTAGATTGAGAGTGAGGGGATGGAGAACTATTTATCATGCTACTGGAAGCCAAAAGAAAGCTGGAGTAGCCATACTTATATCAGACAAACTAGACTTTAAATTAAAGGCTGTAACAAGAGATGAAGAAGGGCATTATATAATAATTACAGGGTCTATCCATCAGGAAGAGCTAACAATTATAAATGTCTATGTGCCGAATACCGGAGCCCCCAAATATATAAAACAATTACTCATAAGCATAAGCAACCTTATTGATAAGAATGTGGTAATTGCAGGGGACTTTAACACCCCACTTACAGAAACGGATAGATCATCTAGACACAGGGTCAATAAAGAAACAAGGGCCCTGAATGATACATTGGATCAGATGGACTTGACAGATATATTTAGAACTCTGCATCCCAAAGCAACAGAATATACTTTCTTCTCGAGTGTACATGGAACATTCTCCAAGATAGATCATATACTGGGTCACAAAACAGCCCTTCATAAGTTTACAAGAATTGAAATTATACCATGCATACTTTCAGACCACAATGCTATGAAGCTTGAAATCAAACACAGGAAAAAGTCTGAAAACCTCCAAAAGCATGGAGGTTAAAGAACACCCCACTAACGAATGAGTGGGTCAACCAGGCAATTAGAGAAGAAATTAAAAAATATATGGATACAACGAAAATGAAAATACAACATCCAAACGCTTTGGGACGCAGCGAAGGCAGTCCTGAAAGGAAAATACATTGCAATCCAGGCCTATCTCAAGAAACAAGAAAAATCCCAAATACAAAATCTAACAGCACACCTAAAGGAAATAGAAGCAGAACAGCAAAAGCAGCCTAAACCCAGCAGAAGAAGAGAAATAATAAAGAGCAGAGCAGAAATAAACAATATAGAATCTAAAAAAACTGTAGAGCAGATCAATGAAACCAAGAGTTGTTTTTTTGAAAAAATAAACAAAATTGACAAACCTCTAGCCAGGCTTCTCAAAAACAAAAGGGAGATGATCCAAATATATAAAATCATGAATGAAAATGAAATTATTACAACCAATCCCTCAGAGATACAAACAATTATCAGGGAATACTATGAAAAATTATATGCCAACAAATTGGACAACCTGGAAGAAATTGACAAATTCGTAAACACCCACACGCTTCCAAAACTCAATCAGGAGGAAATAGAAAGCTTGAACAGACCCATAACCAGCGAAGAAATTGAATCAGTTATCAAAAATCTCCCAACAAATAAGAGTCCAGGACCAGATGGCTTCCCAAGGGAGTTCTACCAGACGTTTAAAGCAGAGATAATACCTATCCTTCTCAAGCTATTCCAAGAAATAGAAAGGGAAGGAAAACTTCCAGACTCATTCTATGAAGCCAGTATTACTTTGATTCATAAAGCAGAGACCCAGTAAAAAAAGAGAACTACAGGCCAATATCCCTGATGAATATGGATGCAAAAATTCTCAATAAGATACTAGCAAATAGAATTCAATGGCATATAAAAAGAATTATTCACCATGATCAAGTGGGATTCATTCCTGGGATGCAGGGCTGGTTCAACATTCGCAAATCAATCAACGTGATACATCACGTTAACAAACAAACAAAAAAAAAGATAAGAACCATATGATCCTGTCAATCGATGCAGAAAAGGCCTTTGACAAAATCCAGCACCCTTTCTTAATAAAAACACTTGAGAAAGTCGGGATAGAAGGAACATACTTAAAGATCATAAAAGCCATTTATGAAAAGCCCACAGCTAACATCATCCTCAATGGGGAAAAACTGAGAGCTTTTTCCCTGAGATCAGGAACACGACAGGGATGCCCACTCTCACCGCTGTTGTTGAACATAGTGCTGGAAGTTCTAGCATCAGCAATCAGACAACAAAAGGAAATCAAAGGCATCAAAATTGGCAAAGATGAAGTCAAGCTTTCGCTTTTTGCAGATGACATGATATTATACATGGAAAATCTGATAGACTCCACCAAAAGTCTACTAGAACTGATACATGAATTCAGCAAAGTTGCAGGATACAAAATCAATGTACAGAAATCAGTTGCATTCTTATACACTAACAATGAAGCAACAGAAAGACAAAGAAAGAAACTGATCCCATTCATAATTGCACCAAGAAGCATAAAATACCTACGAATAAATCTAACCAAAGATGTAAAAGGTCTGTATGCTGAAAACTATAGAAAGCTTATGAAAGAAATTGAAGAAGATATAAAGAAATGGAAAGACATTCCCTGCTCATGGATTGGAAGAATAAATATTGTCAAAATGTCAATACTACCCAAAGCTATCCACACATTCAATGCAATCCCAATCAAAATTGCACCAGCATTCTTCTCGAAACTAGAACAAACAATCCTAAAATTCATATGGAACCACAAAAGTCCCCGAATAGCCAAAGTAATTTTGAAGAAGAAGACCAAAGCAGGCGGCATCACAATCCCAGACTTTAGCCTCTACTACAAAGCTGTCATCATCAAGACAGCATGGTATTGGCACAAAAACAGACACATAGACCAATGGAATAGAATAGAAACCCCAGAACTAGACCCACAAATGTATGGCCAACTCATTTTTGACGAAGCAGGAAAGAACATCCAATGGAAAAAAGACAGTCTGTTTAACAAATGGTGCTGGCTCTCAACAATAGCCAAATTATGGAAAGAGCCTAAATGTCCATCAACTGATGAATGGATAAAGAAATTGTGGTTTATATACACAATGGAATACTACGTGGCAATGAGAAAAAATGAAATATGGCCTTTCGTAGCAACATGGATGGAACTGGAGAGTGTGATGCTAAGTGAAATAAGGCATACAGAGAAAGACAGATACCATATGGTTTCACTCTTATGTGGATCCTGAGAAACGTAACAGAAACCCATGGGGGAGGGGAAGGAAAAAAAAAAAGAGGTTAGAGTGGGGGAGAGACAAAGCATAAGAGACTGTTAAAAACTGAGAACAAACTGAGGGTTGATGGGGGGTGGGAGGGAGGGCAGGATGGGTGATGGGAATTGAGGAGGGCACCTTTTGGGATGAGCACTGGGTGTTGTATGGAAACCAATTTGACAGTAAATTTCATATATTAAAAAAAAATGGTGCTGGGAGAACTGGACAGCAACATGCAGAAGGTTGAAACTAGACCACTTTCTCACACCATTCACAAAAATAAAGTCAAAATGGATAAAGGACCTGAATGTGAGACAGGAAACCATCCAAACCCTAGAGGAGAAAGCAGGAAAAGACCTCTCTGACCTCAGCCGTAGCAATCTCTTGCTCGACACATCCCCAAAGGGAAGGGAATTAAAAGCAAAAGTGAATTACTGGGACCTTATGAAGATAAAAAGCTTCTGCACAGCAAAGGAAACAACCAACAAAACCAAAAAGCAACCAACGGAATGGGAAAAGATATTTGCAAATGACATATCGGACAAAGGGCTAGTATCCAAAATGTATAAAGAGCTCACCAAACTCCACACCCGAACAACAAATAACCCAGTGAAGAAATGGGCAGAAAAGATGAATAGACACTTCTCTAAAGAAGACATCCGGATGGCCAACAGGCACATGAAAAGATGTTCAACGTCACTCCTTATCAGGGAAATACAAATCAAAACCACACTCAGATATCACCTCACGCCAGTCAGAGTGGCCAAAATGAACAAATCAGGAGACTATAAATGCTGGAGAGGATGTGGAGAAACGGGAACCCTCTTGCACTGTTGGTGGGAATGCAAATTGGTGCAGCCGCTCTGGAAAGCAGTGTGGAGGTTCCTCAGAAAATTAAAAATAGACCTATCCTATGACCCAGCAATAGCACTGCTAGGAATTTACCCAAGGGATACAGGAGTACTGATGCATAGGGGCACTTGTACCCTAATGTTTATAGCAGCACTCTCAACAATAGCCAAATTATGGAAAGAGCCTAAATGTCCATCAACTGATGAATGGATAAAGAAACTGTGGTTTATATACACAATGGAATACTACGTGGCAATGAGAAAGAATGAAATATGGCCTTTTGTAGCAACGTGGATGGAACTGGAGAGTGTGATGCTAAGTGAAATAAGGCATACAGAGAAAGACAGATACCATATGGTTTCACTCTTATGTGGATCCTGAGAAACATAACAGAAACCCATGGGGGAGGGGAAGGAAAAAAAAAAAAAAGAGGTTAGAGTGGGAGAGAGCCAAAGCATTAGAGACTGTTAAAAACTGAGAACAAACTGAGGGTTGATGGGGGGTGGGAGGGAGGGCAGGGTGGGAGGGAGGGCAGGGTGGGTGATGGGTATTGAGGAGGGCACCTTTTGGGATGAGCACTGGGTGTTGTATGGAAACCAATTTGACAGTAAATTTCATATATTAAAAAATAAATAAATAAATAAATAAATAAATAAATAAATAAATAAATATGTCTAGTTAATCTGTGTAAATAATGTGATTTATTTGCTTCCACTTAAGATTTCACACTTGCTTTCCTAAGATCATCTGTTTTGGTAACTGTGATCAATCACATATACACAGTGTGTCAATGTGACCAAACTGCAATAAAAATTCTGGAATTTTAGGCTTATGCAAATGTCCCTAGTGGACCACACTTCACACATGTTGCTACAATTTGTAGATAAACAAAGTGTATCCAGTGCATTTCCACTGGAAGAGAACTCTTGGAAGCTTGTGCCTGGTTTCTTACAGATTTTGTTCCAGGTTTCCTCCAGATTTTGTTCCATGTACCTACTCCCTTTGCTGATTTTGCTTTGTATTCTTTTTCTGTAAGAAATCATAACCATGAAAACTACAATAAGATATCACCTCACACCTGTCAGAGTGGCTAAAATCAATAACACAAGAAACAACAGGTGTTGGCAAGGATGTGGAGAAAAAGGAAACTTCTTGCACTGTTGGTGGGAATGAAAACTGATACAGCCACTCTGGAAAACAGTGTGGAGTTTCCTCAAAAAGTTAAAAATAGAACTACCCTATGCTCCAGCAATTTCACTACTAGGTATTTACCCAAAGAATACAAAAATACTAATTCAAAGGGGTGCGTGGACCCTTATGTTTATAGCAGCATTATTTACAATAGCCAACGTATGGAAGCAGCGCACATGTCCATCGATTGATGAATGGACAAAAAAGATGTGAGATACACACACACACATACACACATGTGTGCACACATGCAGGAATATTATTCAGCCATGAAAAATAATGAAATCTTGCCATTTGCAACAACATGGATGGAGTTAGAGAGTATAATGCTAACTGAAATAAGTCAGAGAAATACAAATACCATATGATTTCACTTATGTGTGGAATTTAAGAAACAAAATAAATGAGCAAAGAGAAAGAGAGAGAGAGAGAGTAACCAAGAAACAGGCTCTTAACTATAGAGAACAAACTGATGGTTACCAGAGGCAAAGGTGGGGTGGGGGGTGATGGGTTAAATAGGTGATTGGGATTAAGAAGTGCACTTGTGATGAGCAGCAGGTAATTTAGGCAATTGTTGAATCACTATATCACACACCTGAAAATAATATAACATTGTATGTTAACTGGAATTAAAATTAAAACTTAATTTAAAAAATCATAACCATGAATATAAATCTGAGTCCTATTGAGGCCTGGGGGTGTTCTTGGGGAGCCTTGATACAGGCACACTAGAAAATATCTAACATAAAAAAAGCAGGAATGAGGGAATATATATATACATATATATATATATATATATATGTATATATATATGTATATATATATATATGTATATATATATAGTTATATATATATAAACATATATATAAGACATATAGGAAACAAATAGCAAAATGGCAGATATAAACCCAACTTGATCAGTAATTACATTAAACGTAAACAGAAGACTTATAAACATGCAAGAAAGATAGTGAATCATCTTTATAGTACTGAAAGAAACAAAAGCTTCCAATATAGAATTCTCTATCAGTAAAATACTTTTTCAGACACTCAAACACTGAAATAATCCATTACTAGGGGACCTTCACTATACTAAATATTAAATTAAGTCCTTTGAGTAGAAGGAAAATAATACCAGATGGAAATCTGGATATACAAAGAAATGAAAAGCACCCAAAATGAATGAAAAGACTTCTTTTTTTTCTTATTTTGTTTTCTATCTCTTTAAAAGATAACTTGAGGGGCACCTGACTGGCTCAGTTAAGTGTCTGGCTATTGATTTCAGCTCAGGTCATGATCTCATGGTTCATGAGTTTGGGCCCCACATCAGGCTCTGTGCTGACAGTGCAAAGCCTACTTGGGATTCTCTCTCCATTTCTCTCTGCCCCTCCCTTGCTCATGCACTCTCTAAAGGAATGAATAAATGAATGAATGAATGAATGAATGAATAAATAAATAAATAAAATAGCTTGAAAGAAAAATAATTATACATTATGGGGTTTCACATGTGTAGAAGTAAAATGTATGATAATGATAGCACAAAGGCTAGGAAGGGGGGAATGGATGTATATTATTTAAGTTCTTATTGGTGAAATGGACTGTGATAAGTTAAAGGTACATATTATAAGCTCTAAAGGAACCATTAAAAAACCAAAGCATTATATCTAACAAGACAGTAAAAATAAATAAAATGGAATCATAAATAATACTCAATCCAAAAGAAGTTAGAAAAAGAAGAAAAAGCAAATAAAGAACAAATGGGACTAAGAGAAAGCAAATATCAAGATGGTAGATTTAAAACCAATAATCACATTAAGAAAAAATGGTCTAGATACCCCAATTAAAAAGCAGAAACTATTGAATTGGATAAAAAAGCAAGACCCAACTCTAGCCTACCTACAAGAAACTCAATTTAATATAAAAACACAAATAGGTTAAAAGTAGAAGGATAGAAAAAGGTATACCATACTAACACAATCAAAAGAAAGCTGGAATGTATATAAAATGCCAGCCAAAGTAGATTTCAGAAGAAAGAATATTATCAGGAGTAAAAGAAGACATCCCATAATGATAAAGTTCCAATCTATAAAGAGGATATACCAATCCTAAAATTTATGCACCTAACATGAGAGCTTCAAAATACATGAGGCAAAAATTGATGGAACTGAAATGAGAAACACACAAATCAAAACATTTAGTCAGAGATTTCAACACCCTTCTCTCAATAACTGATAGAACAAATTAACAGAAATATCTGTAAAACAAGGACTTGAACAAAACTATCAACTAACTTAACCTAATTGACATTTTATACAACACTCAACAATAGTAGGATACACATATTTTTCTGTTTTTATTATTTTTTAAAATATAACTTATTGCCAAATTGGTTTCCGTACAACACCCAGTGCTCATCCCAAGTGGCCTCCTCAATGCCCATCACCCACTTTTCCCTCTCCCCCACCTCTCATAAACCCTCAGTTTATTCTCTGTATTTAAGTCTCTTGTGGTTTGACTCCCTCCCTCTCTGTAAATTTTTTCTCCCCTCCCCTTCCCCATGGTCTTTCTTCTGTTAAGTTTCTCCAGATCCACATGTGACTGAAAACATTATGGTATCAGTCTTTCTCTGACTGACTTATTTCACTTAGCATAATACCCTCCAGTTCCATCCACGTTGCTGCAAATAGCCAGATTTCACTCTTTCTCATTGCCAAGTAGTATTCCATTGTATATATAAACCACAACTTCTTTATCCATTCGTCAGTTGATGGACATTTAAGCTCTTTCCATAATTTGGCTATTGTTGAAAGTGCTGCTATAAACATTGGGGTACACGTGCCCGTATGCATCAGCACTCCTGTATCCCTTGGGTAAATTCCTAGCAGTGCTATTGCTGGGTCATAGAGTAGTTCTATTTTTTAAATTTTTGAGGAACCTCCACACTGTTTTCCAGAGCAGCTGCACCAGTTTGCATTCCCACCAACAGTGCAAGAGGGTTCCCATTTCTCCACATCCTCACCAGCATCTATAGTCTCCTGATTTGTTCATTTTAGCCACTCTGACTGGCGTGAGGTGGTATCTCAATGTGGTTTTGATTTGTATTTCCCTGATGAGGAGCGATGTTGAGATCTTTTCATGGGGCTGTTGGCCATCTGGATGTCTTCTTTAGAGAAATGTCTATTCATGACTTCTGCCTATTTCTTCACTGGATCTTGTGTTTTTCAGGTGTGGAGTTTGGTGAGTTCTTTATAGATTTTAGATACTAGCCCTTTATCCGATATGTCATTTGCAAATATCTTTTCCCATTCCGTTGGTTGCCTTTTAGTTTTGTCGATTGTTTCCTTTGCAGTGCAGAAGCTTTTTATCTTGATGAAGTACCAATAGTTAATTTTTGCTTTTAATTCCCTTGCCTTTGGAGATGTGTTGTGTAACAAATTGCTGCAGCTGAGGTCAAAGAGGTTGTTTCCTGCTTTCTCCTCTAGGGTTTTGATGGTTTCCTGTCTCACATTCAGGTCCTTTATCCATTTTGACTTTATTTTTGTGAATGGTGTAAGAAAGTGGTCAGGTTTCATTCTTCTGCATGTTGCTGTCCAGTTCCCCCAGCACCATGTGTTGAAGAGACTCTTTTTTCCATTGGATACTCTTTCCTGCTTTGCCAAAAATTAGTTGCATATGTTTGTGGGTCCAATTCTGGGGTCTCTATTCTATTCCATTGGTCTATGTGTCTGTTTTTGTGCCAATACCATTCTGTCTTGGTGATTGCAGCTTTGTAGTAGAGGCTAAAGTCTGGGATTGTGATGCTTCCCATTTTGGTTTTCTTCTTTAATATTACTTTGGCTATTTGGAGTCTTTTGTGGTTGCATACAAATTTTAGTATTGCTTGTTGTAGCTTTGAGAATAATGCTAGTGCAATTTTGATTGGGATTGCATTGAATGTGTGGATTGCTCAGGGTAGTATTGAAATTTTAATTTTTTTAACGTTTATTCATTTTTAAGAGACAGAGTGTGAGTGGGAGAGGAGGAGGAGCAGAGAGAGAGAGAGAGAGAGAGAGAGAGAGAGAGAGAGAGAGAGAATTGGAAGCAGGCTCCAGGCTCCAAACGGTCAGCACAGAGCCCAATGCAGGGCTCAAACTCACGAACAGCCAGGTCATGACATGAGCCAAAGTTGGATACTCAACCAACTGAGCCACTCAGGTGCCCCGACAATTTAACAATATTTATTCTTCCAAATCCATGAGCATGGAATCTTTTTTCATTTATTTGTGGCTTCTTCAATTTCCTTCATAAGCTTTCTATATTTTTCATCATACAGATCTTTTACATCTTTGGTTAGGTTTATTCCTAGGTATTTTACGGTTCTTGCTGCAGTTGTAAATGGGATCAGTTTCTTTATTTCTCTTTCTGTTGCTTCATTATTGGTGTATAAAAATGCAACTGATTTCTGTACATTGATTTTGTATTCTGTGACATTGCTGAATTCATGTATCAGTTCTAGCAGACTTTTGATGAAGGCTGTCAGGTTTTCTATGTACAGTATCATGTCGTCTGTGAAAAGTGAAGGTTTGACTTCGTCCTCACGATTTTGATGCCTTCGATTTAATTTTGTCTGATTGCTGATGCTAGGAATTCAAACACTATGTTAAACAACAATTGTGGGAGTGAACATCCCTGTCGTGTTGCTGATCTGAGGTGGAAAGCTCTGTTTTTCCCCACTGAGGATGATATTAGCTGTGGGCTTTTCATAAATGACTTTGATGATACTTAAGTATGTTCCATCTGTACCGATATTCTTGAGGCTTTTTATTAAGAAAGGATGCTATATTTTGTCGAATGCTTTTTCTGCATCTATTCACAGGATCACATGGTTCTTATTCTTTCTTTTATTAATGTGACGTATCACATTGATTGATTTGAAAATATTGAACCAGCCCTGCAGCCCAGGAATGAATCCCACTTGATCATGGTGAATAATTCTTTTTATATGCAGTTGAATTCGATTTGCTAGTATCTTGTTGAGAATTTTTGCATCCATATTCATCGGGGATATTTGCCTGCAGTTCTCTTTTTTTGTTGGGTCTCTGTCTGGTTTGGGAATCCAAGTAAAGCTGGCTTCATAGAATGAGTCCGGAAGTTTTCCTTCCAGTTCTGTTTTTTGGAACACCTTGAGAAGGATAGGTATTATCTCTGCTTTAAATGTCTGGTAGAATTCCCCAGGAAAGCTCTGGTCCTGGACTCTTTTTTTGGGGAGATTTTTGATAACTGATTCAATTTCTTCGCTGGTTATGGATCTGTTCAATTTTCTATTTCTTCCTGTTTGAGTTTTGGAAGTGTGTGGGTGCTTAGAAATGTGTCCATTTCTTCCAGGTTGTCCAGTTTGTTGGCATATAATTTTTCATAGTATTCTCTGATAATTGTTTCTATTTTTTGAGGGAATGGTTGTAAAGCGTTTGGATTGCTGTGTTTTCCTTTTCATTGGTTTCCATATATTTTTTTAATTTCTCCTCTAATTGCCTGGTTGACCCATTCATTCTTTACTAGGGTGTTCTTTAACCTCCATGCTTTTGGAGGTTTTCCAGGTTTTTCCTTTGGTTGATTTCAAGTTTCATAACATTGTGATCTGAAAGTGTGCATGATATGAACTCAATTCTTTCATATTTATTGAGGGCTGTATTGTGACCCAGTATGTGAGCTATCTTGGAGAATGTCCCATGTGCACTTGAGGAAAAATTATATTCTGCTGCTTCAAGATGCAGAGTTCTAAATGTATCTGTCAAGTCCATCTGGTCTAGTGTATCATTCAGGCCCATTGTTTCTTTACTGATTTTCTGTCTAGATGATCTGTCCATTGTTGTAAGTGGAGTATTAAAGTCCCCTGCAATTACCACAGTCTTATCAATAAGGTTACTTATGTTTGTGATTGTTTTATATACTTGGGTGCCCTAGAATTTGGTGCATAGACATTTATAATCGTTAGCACTTCCTGACGGATAGACGCTGTAATTAATATATAATGCCTTTCTTCATCTCGTTTCAGCCTTTAATTTAAAGTCTAGTTTGTCTGATATAAGTATGGCTACTCCAGCTTTCTTTTGACTTCCAGTAGCATGATAGATAGTTCTCCATCCCCTCACTTTCAATCTGAAGGTCTAAAATGAGTCTCTTGTTGACAGCACATAGATGGGTCTTTTTTTTTTTTATCCATTATTAAACCTTTTCTTTTGATGAGAGCATTTAGTCCATTTACATTCAGTGTTATTATTGAGAGATATGGGTTTAGAGTCATTGTGTTATCTGCAGGTTTCATGCTTCTAGTGATGTCTCTGGTACTTTGTGGTCCTTGCAACATTTCACTCACAGCGTCCCTCTTAGGATTTCTTGTAGGGCTGGTTTAGCGGTGATGAAGTCCTTCAGTTTTTGTATGTTTGGGAAGACCTTTATCTCTCCTATTCTGAATGACAGGCTTGCTGGATAAAGGATTCTAGGCTGCATATTTTTCCTGTTCATCACATTGAGGATTTCCTGCCATTCCTATCTGGCCTGCCAAATTTCAGTTACTGGACTGCTACTACCCTTATGTGTCTACCTTTGTATGTTAAGGCCCATTTATCCCTGGATGCTCTCAGAATTTTCTCTTTATCCTTGTATTTTGCCACTTTCACTATGGTATGTCGTGCAGAAGGTTGATTCAAGTTACGTCTGAAGGGAGTTCTCTGTGCCTCTTGGATTTCGATGTCTGTTTCCTTCCCTGATTGAGGAAGTTCTCAGCTATAATTTGTTCAAGTACACCTTCAGCCCCTTTCTCTCTCTCTTCCTCTTCTGGAATTCCTATGATACAGATATTGTTCCATTTGATTGAATCACTTAGTTTTCTAATTCTCCCCCTAATGATGGTGGATTTTTTTTATCTCTCTTTTTCTCAGCTTCCTCTTTTTCCATAATTTTATCTTCTAATTCGCCTCTCTCCCCTCTTCCTCTTCAATCCGTGCTGTGGCTGCCTGCATTTATTTTGCCCCTCATTTATAGCATTTTTAATTCATCATGACTATTTTTTAGTTCCTTGATCTCTGCAGGAATATTCTCTGCTGTCTTCTATGCTTTTTTTCAAGTCCAGCGATTAATTTTATGACTTTTATTCTAAATTCTTGTTCAGTTATATTGCTTATATCTGTGTTGATCAATTCTTTAGCTGTCACTTCTTCCTGGAATTTATTTTGAGGGGAATTCTTCCGTTTCATCATTTTGGCTAGTTTTCTGTCCCTTACGAGTTTTAAAAGCTTGTTATGTACGCTGCACCTCTGAGCACTGCTATATTAAAACAGGGTCATGCACTGTCCAGGGCCTGGCCGTTCAGGAGGTGTTTTTTGGAGAGTGTTACTTACTCTCTGTTGTTGTGACTTTGGTCATTTTATTTCCCTACTTATAGTGATGTTTTAGACCCTCTGTCAAGAATACACATACTTTTCAAGCACACAGGGAAGATTTACCAAAAGAGACTATATTCTGGGCCATAATACAAGTCTTAATAAATTTAAAGATTTCAAACCATATAATGTATATTCCCTGAATTAAATTAGGAATCAATAATAAAAAAGCATCTAGAAAATGTTATAAAATTTGGAAACTAAATACAGTACTAAAATAACCCTAGATAAGGAAAAATCAAAACAGAAATGAAAAAGTCTTTCATTCAAAATGAAAATGAAAATATATAATTTGTGGGGTACAGCTAATATAGTCCTTAATTTATTTTTAAATTTAAAATTTATTATCAAATTGGTTTCCATACAATACCCAGTGCTAAACCCAACAGGTGTCTTCCTCAATGCCCATCACCCATACTTCCCTTTCTCCCACCCCCCATCAACCCTCAGTTTGTTCCCAGTTTTTCAGTCTCTTATGTTTTGGCTCCCTCCCTCTCTAACCTCTTTTGTGCTTTTTTCCTTCCCCTCCCCCATGGTCTTCTTTTAAGTTTCTCAGGATCCACATAAGAGTGAAAACATATGGTATCTGTCTTTCTCTGTATGACTTATTTCACTTAGCATAACACTCTCCAGATCCATCCACATTGCTACAAAAGACCATATTTCATTCTTTCTCATTACCACGTAGTATTCCGTTGTATATATAAACCACAAGTTCTTTATCCATTCATCAGTTGATGGACATTTACACTCTTTCCATAATTTGGCTATTGTTGAAAGTGCTGCTATAAACATTGGGGTACAAGTGCCCCTATGCATCAGCACTCCTGTATCCCTTGGGTAAATTCCTAGCAGTGCTACTGCTAAGTCATAGGGTAGATCTATTTTTAATTTTTTGAGGAACCTCCACACTGTTTTCCAGAGCGGCTGCACCAGTTTGCATTCCCACCAACAGTACAAGAGGGTTCCCGTTTCTCCACATCCTCGCCAGCATCTGTAGTCTCCTGATTTGTTCATTTTAGCTACTCTGACTGGCATGAGATGGTATCTCAGTGTGGTTGTGATTTGTATTTCCCTGATGAGGAGTGATGTTGAGCATCTTTCCATGGGGCTGTTGGCCATCTGGATCTCTTCTTCAGAATAGTGTCTATTCATGTTTTCTGCCCATTTCTTCACTGGATTATGTGTTTTTCGGGTGTGAGGTTGGGTGAGTTCTTTATAGATTTTAGATCCTAGCCCTTTGTCCGATATGTCATTTGCAAATATCTTTTCCCATTCCATTGGTTGCCTTTTAGTTTTGTTAATTGTTTCCTTTGCAGTGCATAAGATTTTATCTTCATGAGGTTCCAATAGTTCATTTTTGCTTTTAATTCCTTTGCCTTTGGAGATGTGTCAAGTAAGAAATTGCTGCAGCTGAGGTCAGAGAGGTTTTCTCCTGCTTTCTCCTGTAGGGTTTTGATGGTTTCCTGTCTCACATTCAGGTCCTTTATCCATTTTGACTTTATTTTTGTGAATGGTGTAAGAAAGGGGTGTAGTTTCGTCCTTCTGCATGTTGCTGTCCAGTTCTCCAAGCACCATTTGTTAAAGAGACTGTCTTTTTTCCAGTGGATATTCTTTCCTGCTTTGTCAAAGATTAGTTGGCCATATTTTGTGGGTCTAATTCTGGGGTTTCTATTCCATTCCATTGGTCTATGTGTCTGTTTTTGTGCCAATACCATGCTGTCTTCATGATTACAACTTTGTAGTAGAGGCTAAGGTCTGGGATTGTGATGCCTCCTGCTTTGGTCTTCTTCAAAATTACTTTGGCTATTCAGGGCCTTTTGTTCTTCCATACAAATTTTAGGATTGCTTGTTCTAGCTTTGAGAAGAATGCTGGTGCAATTTTGATTGGGATTGCATTGTATGTGTAGATAGCTTTGGGTAGTATTGACATTTTAACACTATGTATTCTTCCAATCCATGAACACGGAATGTTTTTCCATTTCTTTATATCTTCTTCAATTTCCTTCAAAAGCTTTGTGAATGGGATCAGCTTTTTATTTGTCTTTCTGTTGCTTCATTGTTAGTGTATAAGAATGCAACTGATTTCTGTACATTGATTTCGTATCCTGCAACTTTGCTGAATTCATGTATCGGTTCTAGCAGACTTTTGGTGGAGTCTATTGGATTTTCCATGTATAATATCATGTCATCTGCAAAAATTGAAAGCTTAACTTCATCTTTGCCAATTTTGATGCCTTTGATTTGCTTTTGTTGTGTGATTGATGATGCTAGCACTTCCAACACTATGTTAAATAACAGTGGTGAGTGTGGATATCTCTGTCGTGTTCCTGATCTCAGGGGGAAAGCTCTCAGTTTTTCCCCATTGAGGATGATATTAGCTGTGGGCTTTTCATAAATGGCTTTTATGATCTTTAAGTATGTGCCTTCTCTCCTGAATTTCTCAAAGGTTTTTATTAAGAAAGGATGATGAATTTTGTGAGATGCTTTTTTCTGCATCCATTGACAGGATCATGTGGTTCTTAATTTTTCTCTTATTAATGTGATGCATCACATTGATTGATTTGCAAATTTTGAACCAGCACTGCAGCCCAGGAATGAATCCTACTTGATCATGGTGAATAATTCTTTTTATATGCTGTTGAATTCGATTTGCTAGTATCTTATTGAGAATTTTTGCATCCATATTCATCAGAGATATTGGCTTGTAGTTCTCTTTTTTGCTGGGTCTCTGTCTGGTTTAGGAATCAAGTAATGCTGGCTTCATAGAATGAGTCTGGAAGTTTTTCTTCCCTTTCTATTTGTTGGAATAGCTTGAGAAAGATAGGTATTATCTCTGCTTTAAACGTCTGGTAGACCTCCCCTGGGAAGCCATCTGGTCCTGGAATCTTTTTTATTGGGAGATTTTTGACAACTGATTCAATTTCCTCACTGGTTATGGATCTATTCAAGCTTTCTATTTCTTCCTGTGGGAGTTTTGGAAGTGTGTGGGTGCTTAGAAATGTGTCCATTTCTTCCAGGTTGTCCAGTTTGTTGGCATATGATTTTTCATAGAATTCCCTGATAATTGCATGTATTTCTGAGAAATTGGTTGTAATAATTCCATTTTCATTCATGATTTTATCTATTTGGGTCATCTCCCTTTTGTTTTTGAGAAGCCTGGCTAAAGGTTTATCAATTTTATTTAAAAAAAAAAAACAAAAAACAAACAACTCTTGGTTTCATTGATCTGCTCTACAGTTTTTTTTAAGATTCTATATTGTTTATTTCTGCTCTGATATTTATTATTTCTCTTCTTCTGCTGGGATTGGGGTGTCTTTGCTGTTCTGCTTCTATTTCCTTTAGGTGTTCTGTTAGATTTTGTATTTGGGATTTTTCTTCTTCCTTGAGATAGGCCAAATTGCAATGTGTTTTCCTCTCAGGACTCCCTTTGCTGATCCCAAAGCGTTTGGATTGCTTTATTTTCATCTTCATTTGTTTCCATATATTTTTAATTTTTTTCTCTAATTGCCTGGTTGATCCATTCATTCTTTCATAGGGTGTTCTTTGACCTCCATGCTTTTGGAGGTTTTCCACACTTTTTCCTGTGGTTGATTTGAAGCTTCAGAGCATTGTGGTCTGAAAGTATGCATGGTATGATCTCAATTCTTTTATACTTGTGAAGGGCCGTTTTGTGACCCAGTATGTGATCTATCTTGGAGAATGTTCCATGTGCACTCAAGAAGAAAGTATATTCTGTTGCTTTGGGATGCAGAGTTCTAAATATATCTGTCAAGTCCATCTGTTCCAATGTATCATTTAGGGCCCTTGTTTCTTTATTGACCATGTGTCTAGATGATCTATCCATTTCTGTAAGTGGAGTGTTAAAGTCCCCTGCAATTACCACATTCTTATCAATAAGGTTGCTTATGTTTGTAATTGTTTTGTGTATTTGGGGGCTCCCGTATTTGGCGCATAGACATTTATAATTGTTAGCTCTTCCTGGTGGATAGACCCTGTAATTATTATATAATGTCCTTCTTCATCTCTTGTTGCAGACTTTAATGTAAAGTCTAGTTTGTCTGATATAAGTATGGCTACTCCAGCTTTCTTTTGGCTTCCAGTAGCATGATACATAGTTCTCCATCCCCTCACTCTCAATCTGAAGGTGTCCTCAGGTCTAAAATGAGTCTCTTGTAGACAGCAAACAGATGGGTCTTGTTTTTTATCCATTCTACTACCCTATGTCTTTTGGTTGGTGCATTTAGTCCATTTACATTCAGTGTTATTATAGAAAGATATGGGTGTAGAGTCCTTGTGATGTCTGTAGGTTTCATGCTTGTAGTGATGTCTCTGGTACTTTGTGGTCCTTGCAACATTTCATTCACAGAATCCCCATTAGGATCTCTTGTAGGGCTGGTTTAGTGGTGATGAATTCCTTCAGTTTTTGTTTGGGAAGACCTTTATCTCTCCTTCTATTCTGAATGACAGACTTCCTGGGTAAAGGATTTTCGGCTGCATATTTTTTCTGTTCATCACATTGAAGATTTCCTGGCCTGCCAAGGAAATCCTCCTCCTTTCTGGCCTGCCAAGTTTCAGTAGATAGGTCTGCCACTAGTCTCATCGGTCTCCCTTTGTATGTTAGAGCGTGTTTATCCCTAGCTGCTTTCAGACTTTTCTCTTTATCCTTGTATTTTGCCAGTTTCATTATGTCATGCAGAAGATCGATTCAAGTTACGTCTGAAGGGAGTTCTCTGTTCTTGGATTTCAATGCCTTTTTCCTTCCCCTGATAAGGGAAGTTCTCAGCTATGATTTGTTCAAGCACACCTTCAGCCCCTTTCTCTCTCTCTTCCTCTTCTGGATTTCCTATTATATGGATATTGTTCCATTTCATTGCATCACTTAAGTTCTCTAATTCTCCCTTCATCCTCCTGGATATTTTTTTATCTCTCTTTTTCTCAGCTTCCTCTTTTTCCATACTTTTATCTTCTAATTCACCTATTCTCTCCTCTAGCTTTCAATCTGAGCTGTGGATGCCTCCATTTTATTTTGCACCTCATTTATAGCATTTTTTAGCTCCTCATGACTATTTCTTATTCCTTGATCTCTATAGCACTAGATTCTCTGCAGTCCTCCATACTTTTTTCAAGCCTAAGGATTAATTTTATGACTATTGTTCTAAATTCTTGTTCTGTTATATTGCTTAAATAGTTTTTGATCAATTCGTTAGCTGTCGCTACTTCCTGGAGTTTCTTTTGAGGAGATTTCTTCCGTTTCATCATTTTGGGTAGTCCCTGGGGTGGCACCAAACTGTAGGGCACTTCCCCTGTGCTGTCTGTAGTAACTTGTGTTCATTGGGTGGCCGTAGTCAGACCCGATGTCTGCCTCCAGCCCACCGCTGGGGCCACAGCCAGACTGTTGTGTACCTTATCTTCCCCTCTCCCAGGGGAAGGACTCACTGTGGACTGGTGTGGCCCCTGTCTGGGCTACTTGCACACTGCCAGGCTTGTGGTGCTCCTTTGATGGGATCTGGCGTATTGGCCAGGGTGGATCTGCAAGGTGCACAGGGGCAGGAGGAGCAGGCTCAACTTGCTTTGCTATCATTGATCTGCTGCGGGAGGGGCCCTGCAGCACCGAGAGGGAGGCCAGCCCGTCGGAGGGATGGATCCACAGAAGCACAGCATTGGGTGTTTGTGCGGTGCAAGTAAGTTTGGTGACGGAAACTGGTTCCCTTTGGGATTTCACCTGGGTGACAGGAGAGGGAGATGGCGCTGGTCAGCGACTTTGTTCCCCGCCAAGCTGAGCCCTGTCTTCCAGGGCTCAACACCTCTCACTCGTGGTGTCCTTTTGCCCTCCCGCTCTCCAAGCAGAGCTGTTGACTTATAGCACTCCAGATGTTAAGTCCTGCTGGCTGTCAGAATTCATGCAGTCTGGCCCCTCTGCTTTTGCAAGCCAGACCTGGGGGCTCTGACTTGCCAGGTGGGCTGCCCCTCAACTGTCCTGGCTCTCTCCTGCCAGTCCGTGTAGTGCACACCACCTCTCAGCCCTTCCTACCCTCTTCTGTGGGCCTCTTGCCTACACTTGGCTCTGGAGAGTCCATTTTTCTAGTCTTCTGGCAGTTTTCTGTGTTATTCAGGCAGGTGTGGGTGACATCTAAGTGATCAGCAGGATGAGGTGCGCCCAGCGCCCTCCTATGCCATCATCGTCCTCCTCAAGAAGTCCTAATTTAGTATTTATAAGGAAATTTATATCATGAGATGCTTGTATTGTAAAAGTATCTAAATCAAAGTGTGACCAGCAGACCAGCAACATCACCATTATCCAAGAACTCAAGTCCTCAGGCCTTACTCCAGACCGACCAAATCAGAAATTCTAGTGGTAAGACCAAGGTAATTCTGATGCACATTCAACATTTGAAAAACACTGCTATACTATTTGAGTGTCATTTTTATTGTGTCAGGCTTTTTTTATGGAATCTACACAGTTTAAACCGCTCTGAAGTTCACGTCATTAAAAACAATCTTGTTTTGAGTAGTCTGTTAATTTTGTATCATTTAGAAATTTTCCTAGGCCCAGAGTCATGCAAGTGATTGACCCTACAAATAATGCCTCACTTGCTAAAAAGGTCCAAATTTCAGAAGACAGAGTTACAATTTTTCACAAAATCTGCAGGCAAATAGATGACAAACATCACTGGGGAATATCATCCCACTGAATAATTCTTACTGCTTACAGTAGGAACTCCCACCATGTGGGAACCATGTGTAGTCAAATCCCAATCATGTTCAATGATTAAAAGAAACAAGACAAATTAAATCTAAATGGTTAATATAAAAATAATTTCCAATATGGTTTTATTATCTGCACTTGAATATGAACTTGTCTGATGTTCCAGACAGTTACTTCAAAATGTTGAAACCCTAACATAAGCACTAACTCAGAAGCATGGACTACTATAGTGGTAGACATCACCTTTCCAACTAATTCAATACATCAATATAAGCCAAATCCAATCTCTACCTAAAATTTCTGCTTATATTTTTCCTAGGACAGTGAGTTAAAGATTTTGACTTTCATGGGCTTCACTTACAGCTTCAGCTACTCAAAAATAAACAAATTGAAAATCCTATCACAATATTAACTGACGAGTGTAAATGATAATTTCAATAAGAACACTAAAGCAACATTTGCCATATTAGAATTGTAATATGGGTTATCTATCAATTAATCTCAGTCTTCATTATTATGACAGTTTCAAAAATAAAAGGACATAGGATAGAGCTAACATGACAGCATAGTAGGAGAACCCTAGGCTCCTGTCATCCCTCAACACAACTGGCTCACAAATGATTCTAAATGCCCCAGAAATAAGCCTAAACACTGACAGAACAAACTCCACAACTAAAGGTAGAGAAGAAACCACATCAAAGAAGGTAGGAAATGCAGCTAAAGGGAGAGAAGAAACCACATTGAAGAAGGTAGGAAATGCAGAGACATGGTTTAGGGGAGAAACAGATCGAGCGTGTTGCAGAGGGGAGGGAGTTGTGGTCATAGAAAAAGGCAACAGAGAGAGGAGCACACAGGGGAACACACAAGGGGAACATTTCCCCAAAGCTATTTCCAAGGAAAATGAGAGGGGCTAATTTTTGTGGGTTCTTGCAATCAGGAAGGCTTAAAGACTGGAGTTTTAAGGGTCAGCAGGCAGGGCTGGGAAAGAGCCCTGAGGGCACTACCTACTCCTGGAGAGAAAATAGGCTAACAACCTGGGGGAAGATGGAAATAGATCTAAGGAACTCTTAGGACACACATGGGTGGGGGGATTATTTTCTTTTCTTGGAATAAGTCTCTGAGAGACGGTTCAGAGAGATGCCTCTCTGAGGACAAAGGAGTTGGGCAGAGTCATTTCCCTCCCCAGCCCCTCAGCATTAATACAGGGCCACCTGTGGAAAGCAACACTGGTTGCCTAACCTATTTACACCAAGTCTCACCCCTCCGCTCTAGCAGCACTGCCCTTCTCAGTCAAGTTTTCCTCAGTCCCAGTGCAGCGGGCCCCTTCCTCAGAAGAGCAGAAGAAACTTCGGCCAACACCACGTCTCCCCACCAGAAAATTCATCAGGGCTTCATTTCTAGTGAAGTATCAGGTCTCATTTAACAAGCAGACCAGAGTAAACATAGTTAAAACTCACCACATTCCGGCCATGGACAAACACTGCCCACTGCAGTTTAGGAGAGCTTCTGCAGATGACTGGCCCAAAGGACGGAGCAGCCAAAACAACAGCAGATACATGCAACACACACCTGAGACACTCCCTGAAGGGCCACACTATCTGACCTCTTATTCATAAAGCCATTAATCTCAGGAGCAGGAGACATAACAGGCTGTTCTAACACAGAGAAGTTGCAGACATAGACAAAATGCCAAGAAGGAGGAATTCATCCCAAATGAAAGAACAAACTAACATCAAGGCCAGATACCTCAGTAAAACAGATATAAGTCACATGCCTGACTGAGAATTTCAAGGAACAATCATAAGTATATTCACTGGGCTTGAGAAAAGAATGGAAGACTTCAGGGAGGCCCGTACTGCAGAGATAAAGGAGATAAAAAGCAATCAGAAACAAAAAATGAAATGAAATTGAAACAGGCTTGATGGAATGAACCAAGGCTAGAAGAAGCAGAGGAACAAATAAGTGATAGATGCCAAAATCATGGGAAAATAAGCTGAACAAAAAAGAGAAATAATTATGGAACACAAGAATAGACTTAGGGAACTCAGGGAATCCATCAAATGTAAAAACATTCATATTATAGCACCACAAGAAGAAGAGAGAGAAAAGGGGTCAGAAGATTTATTTGAGGAAATAATAGCTGAAAACTTCCCTAATCTGTGGAAGGAAATAGACATCAAGATGCAGGACACACAGAGAACTCCCATCAAAACCAACAAAAGCAGGCCAACACCAAGACATATTGTAATTAAATTTGCAAAATATAGCAATAAAGAAAAAATCTTAAAAGCACCAAGACAAAAGAAGTCCTTAACTTACAAGGGAAAAGCCATAAAGCTAGCCAGAAATTTCTCAACAGAAACATGGCAAGCCAAGAGTGGCATGCTATATTCAAAATGCTGAATGAGAAAAATCTGCAGACAGAAATACTCTATCCAGAAAGGCTATCATTCAGAATAGAAGGAAAGATAAATCCTAGACAAACAAAAACTAAAAGAGTTCATGGCCACTAACCCAGCCCTGCAAGAAATATTTGAAAGGGGACTATTTGAGTGGAAAGGAAAGATCAAAAGTGACAAAGACAAGAAAGGAGCAGAGAAAATCTCCAGAAATAACAAAATAAGTAATAAAATGGCACTAAATACATATATGTCAATGATTACTCTGAATGTAAATGGAATAAATGCTCCAATCAAAGGACATAGGGTGTCAGAATGGATAAAAAACAAGACCTAACTATATTCTGCCTATAAGAGACTCATTTTAGACCTAAAGACACCTGCAAATTGAGAGTGAGGGAATGGAGAAATATTTATCATGCAAATGCATGTCAAAAGAAAGCCAGAATAGCAATACAAACTATATCAGACAAATCAGACTTTAAAACCAAAGAAGGGTATTATATCATAATAAAGGGGACTATCCAACAAGAAGATCAAACAATTGTAAATATTTATGCACCCAACATGAAAGCACCCAAATATATAAAACCCTTAACAACAAACATAAAGTAACTCACTGATAATAATACAATACTAGTAGGGAACTTTAATATCCCACTTACAACAACAGACAGATCATCTAAACAGAAAATCAACAAAGAAATAATGGCTTTGAATGACACACTGGACCTGATGGACTTAACATATATATTCAGAACATTTCATCTTAAAGTAGCAGAATACACATTCTTTTCATGTACACATGGGACATTCTCCAGAACAGATCACATACTAGGTCACAAATCAGGCCTTAACAAGTACAAAAACAACTGAGGTCATACCATGCATATTTTCTGACCACAATACTATGAAACTTGAAGTCAATCACAATAAAAAAAAATGAAGACCACAAATACATGGAGGTAAAATAACATGCTACCAAACGATGATGGGTCAATGAGGAAATCAAAGAATAAATTTTTAAAAATACATGGAAACCAATGAAAATAAAAATGCAACAGTCCAAAACCTTTGGGATGCAAAAAAGCAGCCCTGAGAGGGTAGTTGATAGCAATATAGGACTAGCTCAAGAATCAAGAAAAATGTCAAACAACCTAATCTTATACCTTATACCTAAAGGAACTATAAAAAGAGTAACAAAAGAAGCCGAATGCCAGCACAAGGAGGGAAATAATAAAGATTAGCACAGAAATAGATGATATAGAAACTAAAAAAACAATACAACAGATCAATGAAAACATGAGCTTGTTCTTTGAAAAAATTATTGAAATCCCCTAGCCAGACTTATCAAATAGAAAAGTAAAAAGAAACAAATAAAATCACAAATGAGAGTGGAGAAATAACATCCAACACCACAGAAATACAATTATAAGAGATTATGAAAAATTATTTGCCAACAAACTGTACAACCTGAAGAAAAGGATAAATCCCTAGAAACATAAAAACTACCAAAAGTGAAATAGGAGGAAATAGAAAATTTGAACAGATCCATAAACAACAAAGAAATTGAATCAGTAATCAAAACCCTCCCAACAAACAGAAGTCCAGGTCCAGATGGCTTCACAGGGGAATTCTACAAACATTTAAAGAAGAGTTCGTACCTATTTGTCTCAAAGTATTTTGAAAAAATAGAATCAGAAGGAAAACTTCCAAATTCATTCTATGAGGGCAGCATCATCCTGATATCAAAACCAGACAAAGACTCCACTAAAAAAGACAACTACAGGCCAATATCCCTGATTTACATGGTTGCAAAAATTCTCAATAAAATACTAGGAAATTGAATCCAATCATACATTAAGAGAATTATTCACCACGATCAAGTGGAATTTATTCCTGCATTGCGAGGGTGGTTCAATATTTATTTTTGACAGGCAGAGACAGAGGGAGAGAGAGACTCTCAAGCAGGCTCCAGGCTGTCAGCCCCAACACAGGGCTTGCTTTCATGAACCATGAGATCACCACTTGAGCCAAAATCAAGAGTCAGATGCTTAACCAACTTAACCCAGATGCCCCTCAATATTCCCAAATCTATCAACGTGATACACCACATTAGTAAAAGAAAATAAACATATGATCATTTGAATAGATGGAGAAAAATCATTTCACAAAGTACAGCACCAATGCTTGATAAAAGCCCTCAACAAAGTAGGCATAGAGGGAACATATCTCAACATGATAAAGGCCATATATGAAAACCCCACAGCTAATATCATCCTCAATAGGAAAAAACTGAGAGCTTTTCCTCTATGGTAAAGAACAAGACAGGGATGTCCACTCTCACCACTGTTACTCAACAAAGTAATGGACTGTCTAACCTCAACAGACAACAAAAAGAAGTAAAACGCATCCAAATCAGCATGGAAGAAGTCAAATTTTCACTATTTGCAGATGACAGGATATTCTATGGAGAAAATTCAAAAGACTCCACCAAAAAATTGCTAGAAATGTACATGAATTCATCGAAGTCATAGGATACAAAATCAGCATATAGAAATCTGTTGTATTTCTATATACCAATAATGTAGCAGCAGAAAGAGAAATCAAGGAATCAATCCCATTTACAACTGCACCAAAATCCATAAGATACCTAGGAATAAACCTAACCAAAGGGATAAGTGATCTGTACTCTAAAACAATAAAAATCTGATGGAAAAAAATTAAAGTAGACACAAAAACAATGGAAAAACATTCCATGCTCATGGATCAGAAGAACAAATATTGTTAAAATCTGTATACTACCCCAAAATAGACACATATATCAATGGAACAGAATAGAGAACCCAGAAATGGACCTACAAAATATACGACCAACTAACCTTCGACAAAGCAGGAAAGAGTATCCAATGAAAAAAAAGACAGTCTCTTCACCAAATGGTGCTGGGAAAACTGGACAGCAACATGCAGAAGAATGAACCTGGACCACTTTCTTACACCATAAACAAAAATAAACTCAAGGGAGGAGCCAAGATGGCAGAAGAGCATGGAAGTCTTTTGTGTGTCTTGCGTCCATGAGATACAGCCAAACACTAAACCATTCTGCACACCTAGAAAACTGGTTGGAGGATTAACACAACAATCTGCACAACCTGAACCACAGAACTCAGCAGGTATCTGGCACAGAGAGGTGAACTTGGGGAGCAAGAAGCCACGGTGGGAAGGGAGGTGCTTTTCTGGGTGGAGAGAGTAGAGAGATGGGGGGAGAATATGGGAAAAGCACCCCTCCCCAAAAGCAGCTGGAGAGAAAGTGGAAAATTGGAAACAGCCACAGGGACTAAATTAAAAAGGGAGAAAGGAGAAAGGAGAAGGTTTAAATTCCATTAAGACTGTAAACAAGGCTGGGGCGCCAGGGTGGCTCAGTCAGTTGAGCATCCAACTTCAGCTCAGGTCATGATCTCACAGTTTGTGAGTTTGAGCCCCACGTTGGGCTCTGCGCTGACAGCTCGGAGCCTGGAGCCTGCTTCAGATTCTGTGTTTCCTTCTCTCTCTGCCCATCCCCGGTTTGTGCTCTCTTTCTGTCATTCAAAAATAAGTAAATAAATGTAAAAAAATTTTTTTAAAGACTGAAAACAAGGGGAGCACAAAGTCTGCAACTCCGCAGCTCAATACCTGGTGGTTCTCTGGTGGGAAGGGTGAATCCCCAGGAGCAGAGTGGGGTCCAGGAGGTTCTTGGGCCACACAAGGAAAAGTGGTTCCACTGCTGGAAGGACACTTGGTAGAGACTATTGAGGCCACCTGGTCCCAGCAGACCCCAGAGAAGGGCCACGTTAGCTGGTGCTGGAACAAGGTCATTAAGGGTGAAGCCTGGTGCCAGATGTGTGTTGTGATTTTCAATAATCCCTGTAAAGCTGCTGCTACACTATCTCGAGAACTTTTTCTGGGGCGGGCTGGCACCTGGCTGCAGTCTCGGGGCACCGGCAGCAGCAGGGTCCAGCAAGCATACCTGGGTGGAGCCGGCATCAGGCCATTGCTCAGTGAGAACCTTCTGCAGAGGGGTAGAACAGGTCAAAGCCACACTCCTTCAAAAGTAAGGGACTGGGGAAAACAGCCGCATCTGAGACAAAACTCGGGAGAGAGGTACAGCCTGAGGCTTGGTCACGGACAGTAAAAAGGCGGGGAGTGGACGAAAGCTGAAGACAGAGGACAGGTGTGTGAATGCTGACTGGGGAGAAGAGAGTTCCAATACTAGAGACTAGGTAGGTGGGTGACACCATTTTCACCACTCCTGTGCATGTGCATATACACCTAGAGTGCCACAACACTCCACCCCAGTAGGCTAGCAGCGCCATCTAGTGGACAATGGAGCCATTACACTGAGCCCCCTCAATTGGGTCAACCTTGCTCTTCAAGAACACAAGTCTCACTGCCTGCTTAGTTTATCAAATATAAAGTGCTTCATAGTCTGACTTCTAGGGGAAAACGAAGTAATTTCAGTCCTATTTCAATCTGTTAGGTCCATCTACTCAATTTTTTTTCTTTCTTTTTCACGTCTTTTTCTTGAATACAGAAAGAAAAAAATTCATTTTTATTTTCAATTTTTATTAAAAATATTTTTAATTTTTTTACTATATATTTTACTTTTGTGTAAATTTTTTCAAATTCTATTTTACTTCCATCGTTTTATTTCAGTCTACTTCAATTTACTATTTCAAATTTTCAAACAATTTCCTTTTTTTCCTTTTCTTTTTTCTCCTTTTTGTATCTTTTCCTTTTCTTTTTTTTTTTAATTTTTTTTTTACATTTATTCATTTTTGAGACAGAGAGAGATAGAGCATGAATGGGGGAAGGTCACAGAGAAAGAGGGAGACACAGAATCTGAAACAAGCTCCAGGCTCTGAGCTGTCAGCACAGAGCCCGACGCGGGGCTCGAACTCACGGACCGCGAGATCATGACCTGAGCCGAAGTCGGACGCCCAACCGACTGAGCCACCCAGGCGCCCCTCTTTTCCTTTTCTTGAATGCAGAAAGAGAAAACTTTTTTTTACTTTCAATTTCTATTAAAAATATTTTTCCTTAATTTTTTTACTATATTTTTTACTTTTATGTATATTTGCTCATATTCTACTTCCATCATTGTATTTGGCTCTACTACACTGTACTCACTTTTTCAAATTTTCAAATGATTTCCTTTTCTCCTTTTCATCTCTTTTTTCTTGAATATGGAAAGAGAAAAATTGATTTTTATTTTTAATTTATATTTAAAATATTTTTAATTTTTTTTCTACTATATTCTTTACTTTTGTGTAAATTTGTTCAAATTCTATTTTACTCCCATCATCTCATTTTAGTCTACTGCATTGTATTCATTTTTTCAAATTCTCAAATGATTTCCTTTTCCCCCCTTTTTTCCCTGATCTGTCAAACCACTTTCAATGCCCAGACCAAAACACACCTAGGATTACCATCATTTTCCAATTTGTGTGTGTGTGTGTTTAATTTTTTAATTTTAATTTTTTAATCTTAATATTTTTTTTAATTTTAATTATGATAGCTCATCAATTCCATTTCTTCCTTCAAAATGACAAAACGAAGGAATTCACCCCAAAAGAAAGACCACGAAGAAACAACAGCCAGGGATTTAACCAGCACAAATACAAACAAGATGTCTGAACCAGAATTTAGAATCACGATAATAAGAACACTAGCTGGAGTCCAAAATAGATTAGAATCCCTTTCTGCTGAGGTAAAAGAAGTAAAAACTACTCAGAATAATATAAAAAATGAGCTGCAATCATGGATGGATGCTGCAGCAGCAAGGATGGATGAGGCAGAACAGAGAATCAGCGATATAGAGGACAAACTTAGAATAATGAAGCAGAAAAAAAGAAGGAGATTAAGGCAAAAGAGCATGATTTAAGAATTAGAGAAATCAGTGACTCACTAAAAAGGAACAACATCAGAATCATAGAGGTCCCAGAAGAGGAAGAGAGAGAAATAGGGGTAGAAGGGTTATGAGCAAATCATAGCAGAGAATTTTCTTAAGCTGGGGAAAGACACACACATCAAAATCCAGGAAGCACAGAGGACCCCCATTAGATTCAACAAAAACTGACCATCAACAACGCATATCATAGTCAAATTCACAAAATACTCAGGCAAGGAGAGAATCATGAAAGCAGCAAGGGAAAAGATGTCCCTAACCTACAAGGGAAGACAGATCAGGTTTGCAACAGACCTAAGCACAGAAATGTGGTAGGCCAGAAAGGAGTGACAGGATATATTCAATGTGCTGAATCAGAAAAATATGCAGCCAAGAATTCTTTATCCAGCAAGGCTGTCATTCAAAACAGAAGGAGAGATAAAAAGTTTCCCAGACAAGTAAAAACTAAGGAGTTTGGTGACCACTAAACCGGCCTTGCAAGAAATTGTAAGGGGGATTCTCTGAGGGGAGAAAAGGTAAAAATATAAACAAACAAACAAATAAATAAATAAATTCCAAAAGCAACAAAGATTAGAAAGGACGAGAGAACACCACCAGAAACTCCAACTCTACAAGCATCACAATGGCAATAAATTCATATCTCAGTACTCACTCTAAACGTCAATGGACTCAATGCTCCAATCAAAAGACATAGGGTAACAGAATGGATCAGAAAACAAGATCTATCTATATGCTGTTTACAGGAGACCCACTTTAGACCTAAAGGCACCTTCAGATTGAAAATAGGGATGGAGAACCATCTATCATGCTAATGGCCAACAAAACAAACCCAGAGTAGCCATACTTATATCAGACAATCTAGAATTTAAAATAAAGACTGTATCAAGAGAGGCAGAAGGACATTATATCATGATCAAGGGGTCTATCCACCAAGAAGACCTAACAATTGTAAACATTTATGCGCCAAGTGTGACAGCACCCAAATATATAAATCAATTAATCACAAGCATAAAGAAACTCATCAATAGTAATGCCATAATAGTAGGAGACTTCAACACCCCACTCAGAGCAATGGACAGATCATCGAATCAAAATATCAACAAGGAAACAATGGCTTTGAATGACACACTGGACCAGATAGACTTAACAGATATATTCAGAACATTTCATCCTAAAGCAACAGAATATACATTCTTCTCCAGTGCACATGGAACATTCTCCAGAATAGACCATATACTGTGATACAAATCAGCCCTAAGTACAAAAAGATCGAGATCATACTGTGTATATTTTCAGACCACAACACTACAAAACTCCAAATCAACCACAAGAAAAAATGTGGAAAGATAACAAATACTTGGAGATTGAAGAACATCCTACTAAAGAATGAATGGGCTAACCAAGCAGTTAAAGAGGAAATTAAAAAGTATATGGAAGCTAATCAAAATGATAACACTACAACCCAAAACCTCTGGGACACAGCAAAGGCGGTCATAAGAGTAAACTGTATAGCAATCCAGGCCTTTCTAAAGAAGGAAGAAAGATCTCAGATACACAACCTAACCTTATGCCTTAAGGAGCTGCAAAAAGAACAGCAAATAAAACCCCAAACCAGCAGAAGACAGGAAATAGTAAAGGTTGGAGCAGAAATTAATGCTATCAAAACCAAAAAAAGAGTAGAACAGATCAATGAAACCAGAAGCTCGTTCTTTGAAAGAATTAACAAAATTGATAAACCACTAGCCAGTTTGATCAAGAAGAAACAGGAAAGGACCCAAATAAATAAAATCAACAATGAAAGAGGAGAGATCACAACCAACACAACAGAAATAAAAACAATAATAAGAGATTATAAGCAATTATATGCTAACAAAATGGGCAATCTGGAAGAAATGGACGAATTCCTAGAAACATATACCCTACAAAAACTGAAACAGGAAGAAATGGAAAATTTGAACAGACCCATAACCAGTAAGGAAATCGAATTAGTAATCAAAAATCTCCCAAAACACAAGAGTCCAGTGCCAGATGGCTTTCCAGGGGAATTCTACCAAACATTTAAGGAAGAGTTAACACCTATTCTCTAGACGCTGTTCCAAAAATAGAAATGGAAGGAAAACCTCCAAACTCTCTATGAAGCCAGCATTACCTTGATTCCAAAACCAGACAGAGACCCCACTAAAAAGGAGAACTATAGACCAATTTCCCTGATGAACATGGATGCAAAAATCCTCAACAAAATATTAGCCAACTGGCTCCAACAATACATTAAAAAAAAATTATTCACCACGACCAAGTGGGATTTATACCTGGGATGCAGGGCTGGTTCAATATTTGCAAAACAATTAACGTGATTCATCACATTAATAAAAGAAAGGACAAGAACCATATGATCCTCTCAATAGATGCAGAGAAAGAATTTGACAAAATACAGCCTCCTTTCTTGATAAAAACCCTCAAGAAAGTAGGGATAGAAGGAGCATATCTCGAGATACAAAAGCCATATATGAATGACCCAATGCTAATATCATCCTTAATGGGAAAAACTGAGAGCTTTCCCCCTAAGGTGAGGAAACAAACAGGGATGTCCACTCTCGCCACTGTTATTCAACATAATATTGGAAGTCTTAGCCTCTGCAATCAGACAACACAAAAAAATAAAAGGCATCCAAATCAGCCAGGAGGAAGTCAAACTTTCACTCTTCGCAGATGACATGATACTCTATATGGAAAACCCAAAAAATTCCACCAAAAAACTGCTAGAATTGATTCATGAATTCAGCAAAGTTGCAGGATATAAAATCAACGCACAGAAATCGGTTCCATTCCTATACACCAACAATGAAGCGACAGAAAGAGAAATCAAGGAATTGATCCCATTTACAGTTGCACAAAAAAACGTAAAATACCTAGGAATAAATCTAACCAAAGAGTTGTCTATACACTGACAACTATAGAAAGCTTATGAAAGAAATTGAAGAAGACACAAAAAATGGAAAAAAGATTTCATGTTCCTGGATAGGAAGAACAAATATTGTGAAAATGTCGATACTACCCAAAGCAATCTACACATTCAATGTAATCCCTATCAAAGTAACACCAGCATTCTTCACAGAGCTAGAACAAACAGTCCTAAAATTTGTATGGAACCAGAAAAGATCCCGAATAGCCAAAGCAATCTTGAAAAAGCAAACCAAAGCAGGAGGCACCACAATCCCAGACTTCAAGCTATACTACAAAGCTGTAATCATCCAGAGAGTATGGTACTGGCACAAGAACAGACACTCAGATCAATGGAACAGAATAGAGAACCCAGAAATGGACCCACAAACATATGGCCAACTAATCTTTGACAAAGCAGGAAAGACTAGCCAATGGAATAAAGACAGTCTCTTCAGCAAGTGGTGCTGGCAAGACTGGACAGCAACACGCAGAAGAATGAACCTGGACCACTTTCTTACACCACACACAAAAATAAATTCAAAATGGATGAAAGACCTCCATGTAAGACAGGAAGCCATCAAAATCCTCGAGGGTACAGCAGGCAAAAACCTCTTTGATCTTCCGCCACAGCAATTTCTTA
Source organism: Panthera tigris (assembly GCF_018350195.1). Taxonomy (NCBI): domain Eukaryota; kingdom Metazoa; phylum Chordata; class Mammalia; order Carnivora; family Felidae; genus Panthera; species Panthera tigris. Next base: position 60,968,228 of record NC_056677.1, on the reverse strand, counting down.
CTCAACACATCTGTGGAGGCAAGGGAAACAAAAGCAAACATGAACTATTGGGACATCATTAAATAAAAACCTTCTTCACAGCAAAGGAAACAATCAAGAAAACTAAAAGGCAACCTAGAGAATTGGAGAAGATATTTGCAAATGACATATCAGATAAAGGGTTAGTATCCAAAATCTATCAAGAACTTATCAAACTCAACACCCAAAAAACAAACAATCTAGTGAAGAAATGGGCAAAAGACATGAATAGACACTTCTCCAAGGAAGACATTCAGATGGCCAACTGACACATGAAAAAATGCTCAACTTCACCCATCATCAGGGAAAAACAAATCAAAACCACAAAGAGATACCACCTTACACCTATCAGAATGGTTAACATTAACAACTCAGGCAACAACAGATGTTTGCGAGGATGCGGAAAAAGACTATCTCTTTTGCATTGTTGGTGGGAATGCAAGCTGGTGCAGCCACTCTGGAGAACAGTATGGAGGTTCCTCAAAAAACTAAAAATAGAACTATCCTACGACCCAGCAATTGCACTACTAGGCATTTATCCAAGGGATACAGGTGTGCTGTTTTGAAAGGACACATGCACTCCAATGTGTATAGCAGCACTGTCAACAATAGTCAAAGTATGGAAAAAGCCCAAATGTCCATCAATGGATGAATGGCTCAAGATGTGGTATATATACACACAATGAAGTATTACTCGGCAATCAAAAAGAATGACATCTTTCCATTTGCATCTACGTGGATGGAACTGCAGAATATTATGCTAAGTGAAATTAGTCACTCAGAGAAAGACAAATATCATATGACTTCACTCACATGAGGACTTTAAGAGACAAAACAGATGAATATAAGGGGAGGGAAACAAAAATAATATAAAAACAGAGAAGGGGACAAAACAGAAGAGACTCATAAATATATGGAGACCAAAGTGAGGGTTACTGGAGGGGTTGTGGGAGGGGGGATGGGCTAAATGGCTAAGGGGCACTAAGGAATCTACTCCTGAAATCATTGTTGCACTATTTGCTAACTAGTTTGGATGTAAATTTTTAAAAAATAGGGGCGCCTGGGTGGCTCAGTCGGTTAAGCGTCCGACTTCGGCTCAGGTCACGATCTCGCGGTCCGTGAGTTCGAGCCCCGCGTCGGGCTCTGTGCTGACTGCTCAGAGCCTGGAGCCCGTTTCAGATTCTGTGTCTCCCTCTCTCTCTGACCCTCCCCCGTTCATGCTCTGTCTCTCTCTGTCTCAAAAATAAATAAATGTTAAAAAAAAAATTAAAAAAAAATAAATGTTAAAAAAAATTTTTTTAAATAATAAAATAAAATAAATAAACAAATAAATAAAAATAAACTCAAAATGGATGAAAGACCTAAATGTGAGACAGGAAACCACCAAAATCCTACAGAACACAGGCAGCAACCTCTTTGACCCCAGCCACAGCAGCTTCTTACTATATATGTCTCTGGAAGCAAGGGAAATAAAGGCAAAAATGAAGTATTGGGACCTCATTAAGATAAAAAATCTTCTGCACAGTAAATAAAACTAAAAGGCAACTGACAAAATGGGAGAAGACATTTGCAAATGACATATGGGATAAAGGGTTAGTATCCAAAATCTATAAAGAATTTATGAAACTCAACATCTGAAAAACAACAGTTAAGCAATGGGCAGAAGACATGAGTAGACATTTTCCAAAGAAGACATCCAGATAGCTAACAGACACACGAAGAGATGCTCAACATCACTCATCACCAGGGAAATACAAATCAAAACCACAATGAGATACTACCTTACACCTGTCAGAATGGCTAAAATTAACAACTCAGGAAACAACAGATGTTGGTGAAGATGTGGAGAAAGGGGAACCCTTTAGCACTGTTGGTAGGAATGCAAACTGGTGCAGCCACTCTGGAAAACAGTATGGGGGTTCCTCAAAAAATTAAAATTAGGACTACCCTATGACCCAGCAACTACACTACTAAGTATTTTCTCAAAGGATACAAAAATACAGGTTCAAAGTGGTACATGCACCCCAATGTTTATAGCAGCATTATCAACAATAGCCAAATTCTGGAAAGAGTCCCAATGTCCATTGATTCATAAATGGATAAACAAATTGTGGTATGTATATATGTATTTATGTATATATATGTATATATATATATATATATATATATATATACACACACACATACACACACATACATACAATGGAATATTATTCAGCCATAACAGAATGAAATCTTGCCATTTGCAATGGTATGGATAGAGCTGGAGAGTATTAGCTAAGCAAAGTAAGTCAGAGAAGACAAATGCCATATTATTTCACTTATATGTGGAATTTAAGAAACAAGTGTTCATAGTGGGGGAAAAATATAGGCAAATAAGGAAACAGACTCTTAAGTATAAAGAACAAACTGTTAGTAGAGGGGAGGTGGGGTGGGGGATGTGTTAAATAGGTGATGGGGATTCGGAGGGCACTTCTTGTGATGAGCCATGGGTGTTAGATGTAAGCAATGAATCACTAAATTCTTGAAACTAATTATTACACTCTGTTAACTAACTGGAATTTAAATAAAAACTAAAAAAATAAAAATAAAGGGAAAAATATAGTGAAGTCCTTTTAGCATTCCTAGGCTCTATAGGGAAAATGTAATCCATTGTCCACCAGCTTTTGCTCCTGCCCCCTAATCTTTGCTAACTTTCATCAGCTTTGGTTCCTTTTGCTCTTTTCTGGATATTTTAGAACAGAGGCTCACAACAACTGCCTATGGGGCAATGAGAATATAATTATTCAAGTAACCAGCCAGAACCACTGTTAAAATGTTTATTATCAATGTAAAGTGAAATCAGGATTTTACAAGCAAGTTTCCAAACACAAATATTGTTTTCTATAACAGTTTATCTTCCTTTTCAAGGCCTAAATATGAACACATATATAACTGGAGAATTTTTAAAATATGGTGTTTTTAATTTTAATACATCTTCAGTTGACAGGCATGCAAAATAACTCATTTCCAAATCATATGAAATATACAAATTGAAAACATAGCATTTTAATGTACTTACTGGCCATAAAACTCAGCAAGAAACTGTTCTTCCCCATACCTCAGAAAAATCACCACCAATTCCTTTCTAGGGCATTGATGACATTAACAGTAATTAGCCCTCCCTTGTCAGCATCCAGATATCCCTGGCTCAATCTATCTATGCAAATTAATGTTATATTTCCAGTTGCTGGAAATGCTCCATCATCTCTTCACTGCATTACGCTTGGCAAGGCACCTACCAACAATGCACATGATGGGAACTGAGCCATGGAGAACATTAATGGCTTGACTGAAGAGCTAACTACATATTCTTGGTCTGCTAATTGAGTGAGGATATTAACGAAATGTAAAATTCCAGGAGGCATTCTTTTTTCACCCTGCCCAAGTTACCAGCATGTACAGTACTTGGAAGTAAAGAGGAGAAGAAGGTGACAACAGTCATAAACATGAAATCTCCCTAGAACTAAAAGCAAACTAAACAAAATGTAAAGTAGAGTGGGCCAAAGAACAGAATCCCATTGGGTTTTATTTGTGGCTTCAAACAACATCCAAACTGAGAGGTTCAAAAATTAAGAAACAGTGTCAATGCACTGAGGGATCATCAATTTGCATTAGAATATTATTAAAATATTTTCTAAGAGTTGTGTGTGCTGCATTGTTGAATTTGGTGCCAACAGTCAAGAAACAACCAAATACATTAAAGTACAGTAAATAACTTTTACTATACCCACTTCCAAAAATTATAAAGCATAATTTTCTTTGCCATTCTTCAAGTGAATTCGTAAAACAGGTAGAAACTCAAAACATTAACTGTAATATTACACAAGATAATTAATTTGTCTTTGGTAACTCAGTCTGTCCCAAAATATTTCTGTCCAAAATGTGTAGGTGCAACAGGATGAACTTCAGTAGTTAAAATTGTGATCTCTGGAAACTCCTGAATGATTGATTTGGCACCTTCAAAACATAATAGGAAAACTGCTGTTATGGCAGGACTTTTTGGTAACATTAGCTGGAATTCAGGAATTTTATAGCCACTAAGTATAATAAAGACAGAAGGGGCGCCTGGGTGGCTCAGTCAGTTAAGCGTCTGACTTTGGCTCAGCTCATGATCCTGTGGCTTGTGAGTTCAAGCCCCCCGTCAGGCTCTGTGCTGACAGCTCAGAGCCCAGAGCCTGCTTCAGATTCTGTATCTCCATCTCTCTCAGTCCCTCCCTCACTCACCCCTATCGGTTTGTCTCTCTCTCAAAAAAAATAAACATTAAAAAAATGAGATAAGACAGAAAGCAATGACCTCCTAGTCAGACTTTGCTAATCTCTTAGTTTATATGTCTGATACCTGGAAAGCTTTGACAATCATCACACTATGCCCTCACCCAGTAACTAATGAATTCTTAGAATCAAATTGTTTTATATCCGAGATATTACAAATACATTCAGTTATAGCAACTTTCTCCCTGAAGTCTTTGTTTTGTTTTCATTTTAAATTATTTTCTTTTAAAAAATGTTTATTTTTGAGAGAGAGAGGAGAAAGCAGAGAGAGAGAGAGAGAGAGAGAGAATCCCAACCAGTCTCTGCAATGTCACATGGAGCCTGACATGGGGCTCAAACCCATGAACCGTGAGATCATGACCTGAGCCAAAACCAAGTGTAGGATTCATAACCAACTGAGCCATCCAGGTTCCCCTGTTTTGTTTCATTTTAAAGGCAGCTAGAATAGAAAGAATATATACTCCTTTCCAGAAACAACATCATATATAAGATGATGGATGGTTTCTCAATTGGAACACTGAAACAAGTGTGAAAACTTATTTGGTATGTCAGAGCGAGCTAGCTTTTAGAAGTTAGGACTCTAGCTTTGGGGGTTGCATGGAAAGAGTCTAGCTAGGACCCTAGCCAAACTAAAAAGCCATAATGATGCTGTCACTAAATAAGATTTTTTCATCTACAATGTCAAAGAATAGTATACTATTCTAATGTATACTCTTAGAACTAATACAGTTACTTTTCTACTTCCAAAGGCAGAAAGCCCAATAATTATTTGGTTATCTCAACATTTACAGTGCCATCTCTGCTATATATAAATGGATGACCAAGCAAATTGCCCTTTGTCACCATCAACATTTGAACTACCAGTAAGTTTTTATTATGAAACAGCAAAATAATCAATGGCCTACTGAAAGCAGCCCTCCCAGCAAGATATGCTGTAGCCTCTTCAGGGTTGGCTAAGACTTGGAACCTTTGGCCATGAGGAAGCACTCTAACTAGAAGCCACATATTTCTCTTTCCTTTCAATTATGAAACAAATACAAATTCATTGTCAAACATCTGAAAAATACCAAAAACAAAACTTAAAAAATAAAATGAAGCACTTAGAATCCCACCATCCTAAGATAACCACTATTAATATAGTGTGTATTTTGAAATTAAATTTGAAATAGTACTGTGCATCTGTCTAGCCTCTCATGCTAAGGAAACACTTATTAGGGTCGATGTTAAATCCAAGTCTGATTGTGGTAGTGATAATGGTCGTAATTTGTCTTAATTGTCTCTAAACTTGGTGATAACATTTTACATTATTCTAATGCAGTTACTTTTTAACATTTACCATGTAGATGTTTTGATGTTATTAAATATTTTTCAAAAACATGATTTAGTTATATAATATTACATCCTTTGAATATATATTTACTTAACCACTTCTTTATTGTAAGGCATTTATATACTATCGAATTTTTCCTTACAGTAGACATAACTCTGCAATGAATATCCTGAAAGCTAAGTTTCTACATGCATGTATGATTATTTTCTTAGGACACTTTCACAATTGTCCTAGATTGTATGTTTAAAAAAACTAAGGCCTTACATTAGGTTTATTTTCCTGAGGAAATGGAGAACAAACACACAGTTCTACCATTATGCCCTTTGAGCAGAAATAGAACTTAAAAAAAACTTCTGATCTTTGCTTCACGTTGCAAAGTTTACTGCAGCAAGACCACAGGATCTAACCAGATCTTCAAGTTGATTGTGGTGTGGGAGCAGTTCTCAGGCTCGGCTGAGAAGTCAGGAGAAACAGGGACATTTCAGCTATTCACATGCTCTACCCAAACAATGTTACCACAAAAACAATCGCAATCCCCTTCAAAGGGATTAGTTCATCACCTTCCATATCAATTTGAACATTAGAATGGTGTAAAATATCCTATCACCCAGCTTAAAACTTATTAACACAAGTTATAAACTACCAAAATTAGATTTAGATTTAATGTGGAAGCAAATGAACTTTTTCTCCTGACGAGACTCTGGGCAGATACACACTTACCCAACCCTTGACCATCTGAAGGCCCAGTTACCGCCTCATGCTGAACTCACCATGAGGAGTGGAGAACAGGCTGAGTAGGATAATAACACTGGGTTGAACTCCATGTTCTATAAGAACCTTTACAGCTTCAATTACAGTATTTCCAGTGCCTGAAATCAAATGACAACCAAATGCATTAGCAACTTTAACATTTATCTCAAAACGTCTTTGAAGTTTCTTTGAAGTTAAAGGCAGTTTAGAAATCTAACATAAGACACTAGGCAAAGCGTCATTTGCAGGTACCTTTTCTTTACCAATGACATTATTTTCAATAATGGACATGACATACACACTTTTCAATTTTCAAATGCACAACAAACCCTAAATTCATTCAGTATTAGAGATATCAAATTTGACACCCACCCTCCACCACCAACCCTAGGAGATAATGTCGTGTGTGATCTGAGTAAGCTTAGGAAACAATACAATAGGAGAAAAAATATTACTTCCAGAGAGGATAAATCCTTGAGAAAATCACTGTTATGCTCACTGAGCTAGAGAAGGGACATATTTCAATAGACCTTCTGTGTTCTATATATTCTGCCTCATTAGGTCCTTTGCTTCAGTGTGAGTATTCCTTTTAAAACAAAAGCTCTTTGGAGCTAAAAAAATTTAGATAACATATATTCTCTTATTACACAATAAAAATTCCCCAGTGAAACTGCCCAGGGCAACTCCAAATACAACAGAAAAACATATTTAGAAAGGGTTTTGCCTTTATATAAGGATACCTAAAGGGCAGTCACTAAGTGGAATTGCTTTAAACCCTAAGCAAAGTATACAAATTAAACTCCAGCCACTCACTGAGAATTGGATACATCAGAAGAACTTTTCTCCGGTAAATGTCTGGAGGGAATTTGGCATAATATACTTTGGCTCTTTGTGTTTCCTCATCACTCTGAATCAGGATCTTTCCAATTCGTATAGATCGACAGCAGTCTCGTAAACCTTGTTCCATTGCCTCACCTTGAAAAAAGGAAAATTTTCAAAAGAAAAAAAGGGTAGGGGGAGATAAAAATAAGGTCCAAAAATAGGCCAAAGCAGAGCATGTGACTATAATTAATACAAAAAGGACATTGCCAAAATGGGAGCAATTCTTCTTAAGAGCTTTCATTTCAAATGCGCTCATATTTTATACTTAGTGTAGGTCAATTAAGCCAGATTAAGGGCTGGCCAATGAAAGTAGGATAAGCTTATCTTTATTGCTGGCTTTCAAGTTTGAGAGATGTCACACCCTTCCATGAAATTCAACAAATAAAGTGCTTTGTTAGGCTGCTCCCTGAGCTTTTCCAGTATCAGGACCATTTTATTCTTATTATTTTAAGGAAGACTTTTAAACCACCTAAACCTGGTATTTTCATCTGAAAAGATATATAAAAGATTTATGGAAGAAATGAGGGCTACAGACCAAGGAGGAGATATCTCCTCCTTGGATGGAGGAGATGGAGATATCTCCATCAGGAGATATCACTATGCCCCAGCAATGACTTCAATGGCAGAAGTTTGCTGGCAAACAGTGAAAAACTATACTGTTCCCTTCTTCCCCTTCCCCAAGAACCATAACCAATGCTACTACTACCCACTTGGTTTCTGAACACTGAGTCATTTTGAGTCTGAATTCCATTAGAAAGTATTTGCCAAAAGTCAATCATTCTCGTACCATCTTCAAGATTAGAGGCCATACCAGAATTCTACCTGTACTGTTATTTACTTAATATTTTTCTTTAACTATTTTCATTTACATTTATTTTAAGGGGAAACTTTCTATCACTACTGTAAACATAAAAACAGTTTCTAATATATAGGAAAATCAACCAACAGCTAATAAGGTTAAAAAATAACCCTGTCTATGCATTACCCCAAGGTCATCTGCTATGTACTAGGGGTGTGAAGATGCCACTGATGTTAGGGCAGGAACTGGACTAAAATAGAAGAAAAAAATGCCATTAAAGCCCATCTCCATTGTCTTCACCAGTTTTAAAAGGTTAAATACCATTGTTCTGTAAATCCGATCATTGCTTAAAAGCTACCTTATATAAAAAAGGGAGCTAAAAGCTTCTATTTTACTTGAGGTATTCAATTGTTTACAAACAGAACTTCACAGCCAGAGAAAAGGCAATGCTTGTATGTAGAAAAAATTCATTTGTCTAGTGCAAGTGAGGCTTCTACGGAACAATGGGACCTTGTGCAAAAATTAGTTAATTTATTTGTTAAGTTGCTGAATAAAAATAATCCTCCCCATGTAACAGGTAGACGCTCTAATTACAGACGTAGTTTTGTTGCACAAAGTCTGGTTTAGAAGAGTAATCAGTTGGACTCAAATACAAATACACCATTTATAAGACCAGAATTTGGAAATACATAGAGTTAATAACATTTAAGTGCTTTTGCCATATAGTCACATACACATCAAATATAAAACTAAAAATATTGAATAAGTCATTCAGTCCAGTTCCTGATAGGGTAGGACTGTTCCCTATAAAAACAAACAAACAAAAACAGAACAAACATTTCTCCAGTCAGGTATTCGAAGCTCTGCAAGCCTGAATTTGTGCCATATTCTGTCAGTCTTCAAACTGCCCTGTTCTCCCCAGGACAGCATCATCTCATCATCCTATCCTCCCATCCTACCCTGAATCTCTCTGAAAGCTGGCCTGCCCATGGGGGCAGGCCACTGGAGTAGATGCCCTGCAGTTAAAGTCAAATTCAGTAATACAGAGGCCATCATCCAAGGCACCATGAGGACAGAAAACACAAGTGGTGAGATTTAAGTTAAGGCAGGCTGCAATTATGACAGACAAGCTCACCTCTCTCCTGGAAAAAAAAAAAACTGTTTCTATGCATGCAAAGAGACAAAAATCACACATATGCAAACCTACCGCTTCTCATTATGCTGACCCCACAATTTCCCTTCTCAAATTTCACTCCTTCATACTTGTACCCTGTTCGGGAACAAAACCAAAGAATTTATCTTTCATCACTGGAGCAATCCACTTATTTTATAAAGTGCCTGTAGTTTAAAGCAGTTGGGTACAGAGCAATCCTTGTCTAGACATTCTGTATAACCTCTTAGACTCCTTGTGAAAGTAATGAGAAGAGTCCTGATTTTTCAGTTATTTCTTAATTCTTCCTAAGAAACCTGTGGGGATAATTGGGAGAGGTAGACTTTACTGAGGAGGAACAAGATTTATGATAGCATGATATTCACATACACATTCCTCAAATTGAATTCAGAGTGGAATCATTGCACTCTGAGTGCTATAAACCCCATCAATTCAAACTGAGACCACACTGTGAGCCACAGCAGAGAGGCTACTCATTCCATCCTTTTTCCTGAACTTCAATTCTGCCTTAAAAAGTAGAAGACAAAGGCTGAAGTCATTATCTAGACATGTTCAACCCTTAGTGTCATACTGATTTTGTATCAATTATGATGCAACAATCTCAGCCCCCAATTTTCATAAAGTCAACCTCTGAATAGAACAGCTTTCATTATTTACTAAAGAAAAAAATCAGAATTTCAAATTCCTGAAATAGGGATGTTCAGCTGTGTTCTATTAGAGTAAAACAAAGTACCCTCTCCAGTTCTCAACATTTTTCGTTTTCTTTGTCTTTTTTACTTCTCATTCTTTCACCTGGAGTTTCAGTGCCAAACCAGCCCACCCATTTATTAACACCAGCAGCTTCCCTACAGATGTGAAGATAAGCTGCTAGTTTATCCCAATGGGCTGTTATCAAAGGCAACACTTGCATGCTAAAGCATATTTATTAACCTTTAACTTGAATTGACAATCAAGCCATTAACAAAAAGTCATCCACATAAATTTCTTTACTAAATGTATCTGAGTTTATTAAGTTGTTTAAAAGAACAACTTAGGCTCCACCTCAGTCTAGGCTTCACCTAGACTCCTCATTTTACATACTCCTCATTTACTGATTTAGTCATACTCCTCATTTACTGATTTACTCAGACTGCTTATTTTTCCATTTTCCCATTATTCTCAGAATTTTTATGAGGAGAATATGAGAGGAACAGCCCTGGTTACCTGTTGGGGTGGTCACCATGCATTCTTTATATGGCAGTTGATTCAACCCCTCTTCCACAACAAGTCTGATCTAAGAGTCAAAAGAAGAATAAGTTGAAAAACTGCTAGGAATCTAGTGTTGGCTGTTAGCTTAAGGAGCTGAACACTAGGCAAAAAGTCAGTAATGCAATAGGCAAGGGTAGAGCTCATGGAGGTAGGAAGGGGGCCCCTATCAAGTTTTAGATGCAGAAGGAGATCCCCATGCTCGGCTGCTTGCCAACCTTGGTTAGGCACATGATCGCCACCAAAAGGCTCAAGTATGCCTTCTGATTCTCATTCAGTTAGTCCAGCCTGTATTATGAGAGATGCAAAACTACAGCAAGTGACAAGAGTCATGGCAGGCACCCTTGGAAGTAATATACTTCTGGTTACTCTGAAAATAGTGCCCACTGGGAATTCCTCTGCCTTGTTCAGTACTTTGAAATTAAGTTGGTTTCTTTTTATCAAAGGCTCACCATAATGCAAATAAAGCCTGCAACTTCTTAGGAGGAAATAAATGAATGGATGGGGCTGAACCAATTTCCTGAGTTTGAAGTAGGATCCAGTAATCTCTAGACCCAGTGTGGGGCTCAAACTCATGACCCTGAGGTCAAGACTCACATTCTCAGCTTTCAAAAAAAAAAGTCTCCTAATGATCTTAATGTGCAGTATAGAGGAAAGAATCCATCAGAACTACTAGGAACAGCCTCCAAAACCCAGATATGATATTCCTCTGAGCACCCAGAGCTTCCAGAGCCTACTACAATAAAGGTGGTACTCAGTTTTCGATGCATTTTCTCTCGTCAATATTACATTATTAAGAATTAGGAACAACAGGGAGAAACACCAGGCTCCATGTTCTGTTATCACAACACAACACCCTGCTGCCATTAAAATGATCAATGCTAAATGGGCCAGCACTTTGTCAGCCTATAGCACCAGAGGGTCCAGGAACCTCATGAATACTGTGTATGTATGCACATTCATCTCTAGCCACCCCTTCTGTGGAGGTTAATGTTTCTTAAGAGCAAGGGAAGAAAATATTCCTTTTCTTTGGAGAGCCTAGATCTCCCAGTAACACTCCTCTAAAAAGTCTTACCTCCTGCCCATCTCCTGAAACCCTGGGACAGAAACTGGATGTGTCCAAGCCTTATAGGAGAACATAAAACCAGAAGAAGGGTAACTACATATAAAGAACTCAAGATTCAAGTGCCCGGGAAGCCAATCCTGACAAATCCACGATGCAATTAATGTCAACTGTAATGGTATCCTTGTGCTAGAATAGACAAATGTACTAGAAATCCTCAATACTAGAAACCTAAATAGCTCCAGTCTCTACCACAATGACAGAAGGCCCTCCACACACAACCCCCAATATTGTCAGAACCTTCAAAGCCAAATGCAGAGAACAGAGAGGTTCCAATTACCATCCCCTCATGTGAATTATGTCATGGATCCTTATTTTTTATTTAAGATATAAGGCCTGCCCTTTCAGGCAAGCATTTTATAATAACCATGAACTTAATTCCTACCTTCTATAGAAAAAGGGCAAAGAAAGCAAAAGAAAGAGGAACCACTTTCTATTAATGAACACCAACATTTCTGTTTTCTCCACAGCAGCCAATGGCACATGTTCCTTCCTCCTTGAAACTGCTCCTTTGGTTTGATTAAAGCATAAAGACAGGGGCACCTGGGTGGTTCAGTCAGCTAAGCGTCCAACTTTGGCTCAGGTCATGATCTCACGGCTCGTGGGTTCGAGCCCCATGTCAGGCTCTGTGCTGACAGCTCAGAGCCTGAAGCCTGCTTCAGATTCTGTGTTTTCCCTCTCTCTCTCTGCCCCTCTCCTGGTCGTGCTCTGCCCCTCTCTCTCTCAAAAATAAACATTTAATTTTTTTTTAATTTAAAAAAGCATAAAGACAGAATGACCTAATTATCACTACAGGAGTGTCAATTAATTAAGAACCAACAATACTTAAAGCCAAAAGCCTACATTATTTTGGAATTAAGATTTTCCCAGGGAAAATCTAAATGAAAAGTTTCGTGCCTTTCTTCCCTCCTCACATTCCCTTTAATAATCTGTCTTTTGTACTCTGATTATACCTGTGAGGTTAATAAACCACTTTTCTTTCTTTCCCAAACTAAATACTGACAACAGTATTTAGAATGTAAACTCCATTAGATCGGGGACAATGTCTGTATTCTTTACTGCTGTATCTTCTCCCCCTGCAACACAGCCTAGCCCAGTGCCTGACTTGAGTTCAGTATGTATTTCATGAGTATGAATACTAATAACCACAGCAGAAAATGTGTGCTTATTCCAAGCACTAAGCACACTTAGATGTAAATACAAGAAGGAAATGCAATGCTTCATCTGAAGACAACCCAACTTGGCCTGAGATCCTTTCAGAGCACACTAGCTAAACTGAATTGGGCGTGGCCAATCCTTAACAGGAAGTCTCTGAGGAAAGCATACACAGTCCAACTCAGTATTTCACATGTAAAGATAGTACAGAAAGGACAAAATAAATAACTCCCCATGTAAACTACAAGAGAGGTATTAGTTTTTCTGTATTAAATGAATACCACAAAAGTAACTACTAGGTCTCCCTACATCTTTGGTTTTCTTTTCATGTACTTCACTTCACTGTTCTAAGATGAGACATTTAGGGGTTACTAAAGATCAGGTTACCAAGATCCCCTTTGAGAGGTAGAAGTACCTCAGAATTACAGAGAACAAGTTCATGGGCAATACTCTGAGGTGAAATGGATTGAGGTACAGCTTTAATGAAAGAGTAGAGACAAAATACTTCAGAAGTTTACCAGGATGATGTTTACTTGGCACAAACTCTCTCACCCCTCAGAATGCTGTAGAACAAAAAAGCCCTTGGCCTTACTATGATTATATCACTAGGAACAATGAAACAAAAATGGAGAGCCTCTACCTACCAAACGATCTGCAGAAAACATGAAGTCCCCTCTAGTGGCTGTCCTAGAAAGAAAGTAGTAAAAGTTTTAGTCCAGAATAGAGCTTTAAAGTAAAATATTACTTAACACATATAGTAACACTGATATTAAAACCTATTACATACTAAAAGCCTAAAAGCTTACATGTACAAACTATTTCTGAGGCAAGATATTTTTCACTTGCATACAGGAACCTAAATGGAATGATTCAATAAATACTGTTGAAAATGCTTACTTGATATCAACATTAGAGACAGGAATTGAAAAGATCATGCATTCTCCCACTGAGCTGCCCAAGTATATATTATTCAACCAGGAGATGAATGAAGCTCCCCCTGCAAGATGGCAGCAAGCCCACAGCTCAAGTTAAGAGAAAAACTTCACAGTATGAAAACCAGATTCTTCCCATTCTCCCCCTCCATTCACCTTGAACTAAAACCCAGGTAATGGGGGGCCTAAGTAGATCAGTTGGTTTAGAGGCCAACTTCGGCTCAGGTCATGATCTCACGGTTCGTGGGTTCGAGCCCCACATCAGGCTCTGTGCTGACAGCTCAGAGCCCAGAGCCTGCCTCAGATTCCGTGTCCTCCTTCTCTCTCTACCCCTCCCCCTTTCCCACTCGCACTCTGTCTCTATCAAAAAATGAATAAACATTAAAAAATTTTTAAACCCAGGTAACCAAGATAAGTAACCCATCTACTTTTTCTCTAATTCCATTTTGGAATGCTAATTGATACAAACAAATCTTCTAATGTTACCATTGTTTTCAAGAATGCATAACCTAATTTCTAAGACCTCTTTCTAAAATTATTGATAATTTGTTCCTTTGACCTGTTTTCTCAATCAAATACTTTATTCCCTAGATCTTTCTGCCATTTTCCTGTACATTCCCTTCTGGTCAACACTTTTATATCCTGAGGTGCCCAATTAACAATAATCTAGGGTTGCACCTGACCACCTGACCAACCAAAAGGGGAATATTAAAAGGCTGACATTTTTTTTCTGTATGTAAAATTCTAGTATTGGTCTGCCCCATATAAGTTAAATGATCTGACTCAACAGACTGATTTACACTTTATGTACTTAAAAATCCCCATCTGCCTATCCACAGCATACCTAAAATATTCCCCCAACACAGCATCAAAATGGCATATGCAAGCATATATTATCTTGGTATACCATTAACCACTACCTCTTTTTTTCCCAAGCTGCATTTACTTTCTCTGACAGGAAAAAGAAATGAAACATCCCTGACACAAATGACATTTGGTTTCTTAGAGTAACCACAGTTCTATCATATTACAGTTCTATCATATTATATTATCATATAATAATTCTCTAAAATATGAACCAAAACTGAGCAATGGCAAGAATACAGGTCTGTATCCTTTACATATAAATATTCCCTAAACTCAGAAAACTATCCACACACACCTACACACACACACACACACACACACACACACACACACACACACAGAGCCCATTTAAAACAGGCTGTATTTAAAGAACAAACTGATAGTTGCCAGAGGGGAGGGGGATAGGGATATGGGCAAAATGTGTGAAGACAAGTGGGAGATACAAGCTTTCTGTTATGGAATGAATGAGTCCTGCAAATAGAAGGCACAGCATAAGAAATATAGTCCATGATACTGTAATGGCACTGTATGGTGACAGATGGTAGCTACACTTGTGGTGAACATGGCATAACATATAAACTTGTGGAATCACTATGTTGTACACCTGAAATTAATGTAACATTGTGTGTCAACAATACTCAAATTTAAAAAATAAATTAAATAAATAAATAAAACAGACTATTTCATGTACTGTGGTTTTCAAATAAAACCACACTATTACGGTAGCATCTTTGATTTCTGGAATCAATCTTCACAATATGCTCGTCAAGGAAGTAAAAGTTAGTGAACTACAAAAAAATAACTGAAGACTACTTTCTGTTTACTAGACATATACAAACATACAATCTAGGCAGCCAGAACACAGTTTTTCAATAGGGAAGAAAAATCTGGTTTGCCTTAAAAGAAGTATTAAGTAATATATCTTGGGAACACATCTGAAATATTTGTTTTTAATTTCTGAACAGTTACACAGAAATTTATTACATAGAAAAGTTATATTTGGTTAAGTTATCAGAGTCACCCAAATCCATTACAGTAAAACCTTGGTTTGCAAGCATAATTCATTCCAGAAACATTCTGTAATCCAAAGCAGTTGTATATCAAACTGAATTTCAAGAACCATTGGCTCAGTTGTGATCATGTGACACTTGGCATCACATACTACTTGTGTTGCAAGACATCACTTGTTTATCAAGTTAAAATTTATGAGAAATGTTTGCTCATCTTGTGGAACACTCACAGAACAAGTTACTCACCATCCAAGGTTTTACGTATTTTACTCTAAAATCAGACATTTTAACATCTTTCATACTCTCCCCCCAAATATCAGCTTCAACTGATAAATTTTCTGTAATAATCTCCTTCTCTACATTCCAAAAAGTACACGCTAGGAGAACTGTCATCTCTTGATAGCTATTTGACTCCCAATTAAAGCATTCACTGCCGTAAGTCATCTCACTACAAACAGTAATTACTAACATATTTCCTGCTGTTTTAGACCCATACTGTTCAAGACCCATACTGTGTACTTTAAATCAATTTAGAAATTAAACTTTGGCTAGAATACAGTAAGTTGATTGCATTTTTTAAAAACCACAGTAGTCTTCAATATTCACATCTAAGTCCCTAACACTGTTAACATTAGAGTTTCATAAAACAGATATATACTTGTTGTACAGCAAGTTAGACATAATCTGAGCCCCTACTTTATGTCCAATGCTGCACTAAAGTGTTTGTTAATAAAGGAGTTTTAATGTAAACCCAGGTCTTCTTCACTCTATACACTTTGTTTCAAATTATAATTCTATTCACTTGTATCAAAATCATTTTTTTAATTTTTTAAGTTTATTTACTTATTTTGAGAGAGACAGAGACAGTATGAGTGGAAGAGGGGCAGAGTGAGAGGGAGACAGAGAATCCCAAGCAGGCTCCACGCTGCCAGCACAGAGCCCAATGCCAGGCTTGAATTCCCAAAACCACAAGATCATGACCTGAGCAAAACCAAGAGTCGGACACTTAACTGACTGACCCACCCAGACACCCCTCAAAATCATTCTTTAAAAAAAGTCTCTCTTACTAGAAACAAATTTTTGAAAGACATTTTAATCGCCTTCTTTTTTAATGTTTATTTTTGAAAGAGAGAGGAAGTGAGCAGGGGAGGGGCAAAGAGAGAGGGAGATAGAGGATCTGAAGCAGGCTCTGTGCTGACAGCAGAGAGCCCAATGTGGAGTTCAAACTCAAAAACTATGAGATAATGACGTAAGTCAAAGTCAGGTGTTTAACCAACTGAGCCACCCAAGCTCTATCTTCTATCTAATCATGTTCCATCTAACAACAGTCCCAAATAAAATCTAATGCAAAATTATCACACAGCAATAAACACTGACACACATTCCTGGAATATTCTAAAATAGAGCCAAATGATCAAATATCAAATATTTAAATAGTGATATCCAGATACTCTTAATTCAGAATATGGAAATCTTTTTTTTTAATATGAAATTTATTGTCAAATTGGTTTCCATACAACACCCAGTGCTCATCCCAACAGGTGCCCTCCTCAATACCTACCACCCACCCACCTATCCCTCCCACCCCCCATCAACCCTCAGTTTGTTCTCAGTTTTTAAGTGTCTCTTATGTTTTGACTCCCTCCCTCTCTAACCTCTTTTTTTTCCCTTCCCCTCCCCCATGGTCTTCTGTTACGTTTCTCAGGATCCACATAACAGTGAAAACATATGGTATCTGTCTTTCTCTGTATGACTTATTTCACTTAGCATCACACTTTCCAGTTCTATCCACATTGCTACAAAAGGCCATATTTCATTCTTTCTCATTGCCACGTAGTATTCCATTGTGTATATAAACCACAAGTTCTTTATCCATTCATCAGTTGATGGATATTTAGGCTCTTTCCATAATTTGGCTATTGTTGAAAGTGCTGCTATAAACATTGGGGTACAAGTGCCCCTATGCATCAGCACTCCTGTATCCCTTGGGTAAATTCCTAGCAGTGCTATTGCTGGGTCATAGGGTAGATCTAGTTTTAATTTTTTGAGGAACTTCCACACTGTTTTCCAGAGAGGCTGCACCAGTGCAGAAGCTTTTTATCTTCATGAGAACCCAATAGTTCATTTTTGCTCTTAATTCCCTTGCCTTAAGGGATGTGTCAAGTAAGAAATTGCTGCGGCTGAGGTCAGAGAGGTTTTTTCCTGCTTTCTCCTCTAGGGTTTTGATGGATTCCTGTCTCACATTCAGGTTCTTTATCCATTTTGAGTTTGTTTTCATGAACGGTATAAGAAAGTGGTCTAGTTTCATTCTTCTGCATGTTGCTGTCCAGTTCTCCCAGCACCATTTGTTAAAGAGACTGTCTTTTTTCCATTGGATATTCTTTCCTGCTTTGTCAAAGATTAGTTGGCCATACTTTTTTCCATTGGATATTCTTTCCTGCTTTGTTAAAGATTAGTTGGCCATACTTTTGTGGGTCTAGTTCTGGGGTTTATATTCTATTCCATTGGTCTATGTGTCAGTTTTTGTGCCAATACCATGCTGTCTTGATGATTACAGCTTTGTAGTAGAGGCTAAAGTCTGGGATTATGATGCCTCCTGCTTTGGTCTTCTTCTTCAAAATTACTTTGGCTATTCAGGGTCTTTTGTGGTTCCATACAAATTTTAGGATTGCTTCAGAACATGGAAATCTAATTAGTGTCAAGCTGAGCATTTTTTAAATTTTACAAACCCCATACAGGATTAACAATGCAGACCTAATCAGATCTGAAAATACATTTTTTGACACCCCCCCAACACGTGTCACACATACATCTGTATCAACGACATAAAAGCCAAAGGCAGCCATTTAAAAAAATTACCTTCGCAATGAAACAACAAAAGAATGAGAATCATACAGGAAGTCAAATCTTCATTTTATATTTTTAAATGTTTGTTTATTTTTGCGAGGGTGGGGGAGAGAATATGAATGGGAGAGGGGCAAAGAGAGAGAGAGGGAGAATCCCAAGCAGGTGCCATGCTCTGCGCGGAGCCCAATGCAGGGCTTCATCTCATGACCACAAGATCACAACCTGAGCCAAAATCAAGAGTCAGGTCATTTAATCAACTGAGCCACCCAGGTGCCCGTCAAATCCTCATTTTAATGTGTACTTGGTAAACCTGACTCTTCCCTACTTAAGAACTTGGAAAGCACTTTAAAATTTACACAGAGGATTCAGCAATTATGTATATTTAAAAACATGTATGTCTCATAGCAAACACAAACCAAGATAAAACTTGAATCTCACTGAACTTTATTTACTTATCATCCACAAGACAGAACTATAAGAGAGTAAAGTTTTTATAATATTGAAAAATTAAGACTTCAAGTAGAGATTGATGAGGAAAACAAAGGCAAGAGAAATGTAGATCAAATCTCCTTATAGCTTGCAGCCCTGATAGACACCTGGAACATGCAGAGTGTGACCTTCCTCAAGCAACTCATGGCTGCTTTACTTCCTTAATGTTTTTGTTTTATTAAAGACTAAAACTAACCTTATATTAACAATAACTAGCCCCTCAAGTCCTGAAAGCCTTGCTTCCAAATTTCCTAGAAACTTACTTTATTTACCTCTATTTCCTTCCCTCCACAATCTTAAAAATATATAATCAGTCACTCCTCACAACCCCAGTGCAGCTCTTTCTGCCCACGAGTCCTTCCCCCGTGCTTTACTAAAATAACCTTTTTGTACCAAAGATGTCTCAAGAATACTTTCTTAGCCATTTGCTCAAGAACCCCAAGAGATCATCTCCCCTATTCCTTCTAGGACTTACTACTACTACTACTACTATTACTACAGGGATCCTCTAGTATGTTGGAAGATGTCCTCCCCTGGGACAATTACAACTTCAATTTCTACAGCAGAAATTGCCATTTGATGATTCTCTGCCACTTCTCTCTACTCAGAATAAACTTGACAGCCTCCACATTTTTTTAACAAAAACCATTTTAACAACCACACATACACTCACACACACTAAGTGTACAAATATTTACTTATAAAGCTTTTCTAAAAAGGTCTGAAAGTTACAGCAGGTACCTAATATTATACATGTATTACTCCCTTCTTTCCCACAGGTCACAATTTATTAAGAGCTTCCTTGGTGCCAAGTATTAAACACTTTTGGCTCACTATCTAATCTACTCCTCAAATAACCTTAAGAGGTAAATTTTATTACTTCCACTTTAGTGATGAAATAGTGAGGCTTATAGAAATGAAATACTTCAAGATACTTCCCAGCCTGAATCTCCCCAATTCCAAGTCCCTGAGTAAAGTCATTATTTATATTTTGCTCTAATAAGGGAATGTTTTGTAAAGGTCAGTTTTTAGCTGTATTTTAATGATATTTCTCTCCCTGCAAATCAGACTGGTATGGACATACAATGCAAACAATGAAATAGAGTCTGGTAGGCAAATAAAACATCATTAAAATAGTCCTGAAGAGGGAGAAGCCACTATTATAAAGTGGCTTGTAAAAAGGTTAATTGCATACAACAATATACCCTTTTCAAAACTTATGAAATCAAAACTTCAGAACCATAACTTAAAACAGTGCAATTTAAATCAAATCCCAGTAGAACTGATTTAGGTGTCATTTAAAAAACAAGGACTATTTTCAGCATTTGGGGTGGGAGAATTTAGGATTAGCATAGGGTTTACAGATTTAGCAAATAAAAATACAGGAAAAATATTTATTTCAGAAGTATATCCCATGCGATGTTTAGGATATACGAAAAAAAGTTCATTGTTTATCTGAATTCAAATTTAACTGGGGGTCCTGTATTTTACCTTGTAACCTAAGTTACAAAGAACTAAACAGACTCAAATTCAGCTCTATTATGTTTTTGTTTTTGATATTGATTGTTAGGCAACAGGTTAAAGGTAAGTCGAAGATAATAGCTTTTCTGGCAGGTTTAAACCAAAGAAATGTTTTACTTAGAGTTAAGGTTTAGTGAAAGCTCTGAAAACATAAACTCTACATCCATAGCTATTTTGTTATTATGTGATCACTAAAATAAAGAATAATTCCAAAGCCTGTCATGGTATGCAGATGTTTTGTAAATATTTTCTTCCTCCTTCCCTCAGCCTCATAACAAAAAAAAATGAGTGAAATACTTGAAGCAAAACTAATCTGATGTGAAAAGTTAAAAATATATATATTGCTTTTACTACCTGCCAGGTACAAGTCAGCAAGGCCACAGCTCTATAGCACCTTTCATTTCTTTTAATGCTTATTTATTTTTGAGAGAAAGAGAGAGACAGAGCACGAGCAGGGGAGGAGCAGAGAGAGAAGGAGAGACAGAATCTGAAGCAGGCTCCAGGCTCTGAGCTGTCAGCAAAGAGCCTGACCTGGGGCTTGAACTCACGAACTGTGAGATCATGACTGGAGCCAAAGTCTGACGCTTAACCAACTGAGACACCCAGGTGACCCTCTATAACACCTTCTTTAAAAACTATTAAATGTCAGGGGGATCCTGGGAAGATGGCGGTGTAGGAGGAGGCTGGGCTCACCGCGCGTCCTGCTGATCACTTAGATTCCACCTACACCTGCCTAAATAACCCAGAAAACCGCCAGAAGACTAGCAGAATGGAGTCTCCAGAGCCAAGGGCAGACTAGAGGCCCATGGAAGAGGGTAGGAAGGGCGGAGAGGCAGTGCGCACTCCACGGACTGGCAGGAGGGAGCCGGGGCAGAGGGGCGGCCCGCCCGACAAGCAGAGCCCCTGAGTCTGGCTTGCAAAAGCAGAGGGGCCAGATGGAGTGTATTCCGACAGCAAGAGGGACTTGACATCTGGAAGGTTATAAGCTAACAGCTCTGCTGGGAGAACGGGAGGGCTGGAGGACAACGGGAGGGAGAGTTGTTGAGCCCTGGACGACAGAGCTCAGCTTGGTGGCGAACGAAGGCACTCGCCAGCGCCATCTCCCTCGCCCATCCCCCAGCCAAAATCCCAAAGGGAACCAGTTCCTGCCAGGGAACTTGCTTGCACCGCGCAAACACCCAAAACTGTGCTTCTGCGGATCCATCCCTCCGGAGGGTCTGACTCCCTCCCGCTGCCGTAGGGCCCCTTCCAAAGCGGATCTCCGAAGGAAAACCGAGCTGAGCCTGACCCTCCCGCCCATGTGCACCTTGCCGATCCATCACAGCTAATACACCAGATCCCCAGCACCACAAGCCTGGCAGTGTGCAAGTAGCCCAGACGGGCCACCCCACCCCACAGTGAATCCCGCACCTAGGAGAGGGGGAGAGAAGGCACACACCAGTCTGACGGTGGCCCCAGCGGTGGGCTGGTGGCAGACATCAGGTCTGACTGCGGCCCCGCCCACCAGTGCAAGTTATTCAAGACAGCACGGGGGAAGTGCCCCGCAGTCCCACACCACTCCAGAGACTATCCAAAATGAGAAAACGGAAGAATTCCCCACAGAAAAACGACCAGGAAATAACGACAGCTAACGAACTGATCAAAAATGATTTAAACAATATAACAGAAACTGAATTTAGAATAATAGTCATAAAATTAATCACTGGGCTTGAGAACAGTATAAAGGACAGCAGAGAATCTCTTGCTACAGAGATCAAGGGACTAAGGAACAGCCAGGAGCAGCTAAAAAATGCTATCAATGAACTGCAAAATAAAATGGAGACAACTACGGCTCGGGTTTAAAATGGAGAGGAGGGGCGCCTGGGTGGCTCAGTCGGTTAAGCGTCCGACTTCAGCTCACGTCATGATCTCACGGTCTGTGAGTTCGAGCCCCGCGTCGGGCTCTATGCTGACAGCTCAGAGCCTGGAGCCTGTTTCAGATTCTGTGTCTCCCTCTCTCTCTGAACCTCCCCTGTTCATGATCTGTCTCTGTCTCTGTCTCAAAAATAAATAAACGTTAAAAAAAATTTTTTTTTAAATAAATAAAACAGAGAGGAGAGAACAGGTGAACTAGAAGATAATATTATGGAAAAAGAAGAAGCTGAGAAAAAGAGAGATAAAAAAATCCAGGAGTATGAGGGGAAAATTAGAGAACTAGGTGATGCACTAAAGAGAAATAATCTACGCATAATTGGTATTCCAGAGGAAGAAGAGAGAGGTAAGGTGCTGAAGGGGTACTTGAAGAAATAATAGCTGAGAACTTCCCGGATCTGGGAAAGGAAAAAGACATTGAAATCCAAGGGGCACAGAGAACTCCCTTCAGACGTAACTTGAATTGATCTTCTGCATGATATCATAGTGAAACTGGCAAAATACAAGGATAAAGACAAAATTCTGAAAGCAGCTAGAGATACAAATGCTCTAACATATAAGGGAGACCTATAAGACTCGTGACCGATCTCTCTACTGAAACTTGGCGGGCCACAAAGGAATGGCAGGAGATCTTCAATGTGATGAACAGAAAAAATATGCAGCCGAGAATCCTTTATCCAGCAAGTCTGTCATTTAGAATAGAAGGAGAGATAAAGGTCTTCCCAAACAAACAAAAACTGAAGGAATTCGTCACCACTAAACCAGCCCTACAAGAGATCCTAAGGGGGATCCTGGGAGACGAAGTACCAGAGACATCGCTACAAGCATGAAACCTAGGGACATCACAATGACTCTAAATCCATATCTTTCTATAACAACACTGAATGTAAATGGACTAAATGCGCCAACCAAAAGACATAGGGTATCAGAATGGACAAAAAAAACAAGACCCATCTATTTGCTGTCTACAAGAGACTGATTTTAGACCTGAGGACACCTTCAGATTGAGAGTGAGGGGATGGAGAACTATTTATCATGCCACTGGAAGTCAAAAGAAAGCTGGAGTAGCCATACTTATATCAGACAAACTAGACTTTAAATTAAAGGCTGGAACAAGAGATGAAGAAGGGCATTATATAATAATCACAGGGTCTATCCATCAGGAAGAGCTAACAATTATAAATATCTATGCACTGAATACAGGAGCCCCCAAATATATAAAACAATTACTCAAAACATAAGCAACCTTATTGATGAGAATGTGGTAATTGCAGGGGACTTTAACACTCCACTTACAGAAATGGATAGATCATCTAGACACACGGTCAATAAAGAAACAAGGGCCCTGAATGATACATTGGATCAGATGGACTTGACAGATATATTTACAACTCTGCATCCCAAAGCAACAGAATATACTTTCTTCTTGAGTGCACATGGAACATTCTCCAAGATAGATCACATTCTGGGTCACAAAATAGCCCTTCATAAGTTTACAAGACTTGAAATCATACCATGCATACTTTCAGACCACAATGCTATGAAGCCTGAAATCAACCACAGGAAAAAGTCTGGAAAACCTCCAAAAACATGGAGGTTAAAGAACACCCTATTAAAGAATGAATGGGTCAACCAGGCAATTAGAGAAGAAATTAAGAAATATATGGAAACAAATGAAAATGAAAAGACAACAATCCAAACGCTTTGGGATGCAGCAAAGGCAGTCCTGAGAGGAAAATACATTGCAATCCAGGCCTATCTCAAGAAACAAGAAAAATCCCAAATACAAAATCTAACAGCACACCTAAAGGAAATAGAAGCAGAACAGCAAAGGCAGCCTAAACCCAGCAGAAGAAGAGAAATAATAAAGATCAGAACAGAAATAAACAATATAGAATCTAAAAAAACTGTAGAGCAGATCAACGAAACCAAGAGTTGGTTTTTTGAAAAAATAAACAAAATGGATAAACCTCTAGCCAGGCTTCTCAAAAATAAAAGGGAGATGACCCAAATAGATAAAATCATGAATGAAAATGAAATTATTACAACCAATCCCTCAGAAATACAAGCAATTATCAGGAATTTATATGAAAAATTATATGTCAACAAATTGGACAACCTGGAAGAAATTGACAAATTCGTAAACACCCACACGCTTCCAAAACTCAATCAGGAGGAAATAGAAAGCTTGAACAGACCCAGAACCAGCAAAGAAATTGAATCGGTTATCAAAAATCTCCCAACAAATAAGAGTCCAGGACCAGATGGCTTCCCGGGGGAGTTCTACCAGACGTTTAAAGCAGAGATAATACCTATCCTTCTCAAGTTATTCCAAAAAATAGAAAGGGAAGGAAAACTTCCAGAATCATTCTATGAAGCCAGAATTCCTTTGATTCCTAAACCAGACAGACCCAGTAAAGAAAGAGAAATACAGGCCAATATCCCTGATGAAGATGGATGCAAAAATTCTCAATAAGATACTAGCAAATTGAATTCAACAGCATATAAAAAGAATTATTCACCATGCTCAAGTGGGATTCATTCCTGGGATGCAGGGCTGGTTCAACATTCGCAAATCCAACAATGTGATACATCACATTAAATAAAGAAAAGATAAGAACCATATGATCCTGTCAATCGATGCAGAAAAGGCCTTTGACAAAATTCAGCAACCTTTATTAATAAAAACCCTTGAGAAAGTCGGGATAGAAGGAATATACTTACACATCATAAAAGCCATTTATGAAAAGCCCACAGCTAACATCATCCTCAATGGGGAAAAACTGAGAGCTTTTTCCCTGAGATCAGGAACACGACAGGGATGTTCACTCTCACCGCTGTTGTTTAACATAGTGTTGGAAGTTCTAGCATCAGCAATCACACAACAAAAGGAAATCAAAGGCATCAAAATTGGCAAAGATGAAGTTAAGCTTTCACTTTTTGCAGATGACATGATATTATACATGGAAAATCCGATAGACTCCACCAGAAGTCTGCTAGAACTGATACATGAATTCAGCAAAGTTGCAGGATACAAAATCAATGTACACAAATCACTTGCATTCTTAGACACTAATAATGAAGCAACAGAAAGACAAATAAAGAAACTGATCCCATTCACAATTGCACCAAGAAGCATAAAATACCTAGGAATAAACCTAACCAAAGATGTAAAAGATCTGTATGCTCAAAACTATAGAAAGCTTATGAAGGAAATTGAAGAAGATATAAAGAAATGGAAAAACATTGCGTGCTCATGGATTGGAAGAATAAATATTGTCAAAATGTCAATACTACCCAAAGCTACCTATACATTCAATGCAATCCCAATCAAAATTGCACAAGCATTCTTCTCGAAGCTAGAACAAGCCATCCTAAAGTTCATATGGAACCACAAAAGGCCCCGAATAGCCAAAGTAATTTTGAAGAAGAAGACCAAAGCAGGAGGCATCACAATCCCAGACTTTAGCCTCTACTACAAAGCTGTCATCATCTACACAGAATGGTATTGGCACAAAAACAGACACATAGACCAATGCAATAGAATAGAAACCCCAGAATTAGACCCACAAACATATGGCCAACTAATCTTTGACAAAGCAGGAAAGAATATCCAATGGAAAAAAGACAGTCTCTTTAACAAATGGTGCTGGGAGAATTGGACAGCAACATGCAGAAGGTTGAAACTAGACCACTTTCTCACACCATTCACAAAAATAAACTCAAAATGGATAAAGGACCTGAATGTGACACAGGAAACCATCAAAACCCTAGAGGAGAAAGCAGGAAAAGACCTCTCTGACCTCAGCTGTAGCAATCTCTTACTCGACACATCCCCAAAGGAAAGGGAATTAAAAGCAAAAATGAATTACTGGGACCTTATGAAGATAGAAAACTTCTGCACAGCAAAGGAAACAACCAACAAAACTAAAAGGCAACCAAAGGAATGGGAAAAGATATTTGCAAATGACATATCGGGCAAAGGGCTAGTATCCAAAATTTATAAAGAGCTCACCAAACTCCACACCCAAAAAACAAATAACCCAGTGAAGAAATGGGCAGAAAACATGAATAGACACTTCTCTAAAGAAGACATCCGGATGGCCAACAGGCACATGAAAAGATGCTCAACGTCGCTCCTCATCAGGGAATACAAATCAAAACCACACTCAGATATCACC
Organism: Panthera tigris; assembly: GCF_018350195.1. NCBI lineage: Eukaryota > Metazoa > Chordata > Mammalia > Carnivora > Felidae > Panthera > Panthera tigris. The sequence continues at coordinate 60,941,683 of NC_056677.1, read as the reverse complement.
TCACGCCAGTCAGAGTGGCCAAAATGAACAAATCAAGAGACTATAGATGCTGGAGAGGATGTGGAGAAACGGGAACCCTCTTGCACTGTTGGTGGGAATGCAGACTGGTGCAGCTACTCTGGAAAACAGTGTGGAGGTTCCTCAAATAATTAAAATAGACCTACCCTATGACCCAGCAATAGCACTGCTAGGAATTTACCCAAGGGAAAGAGGAGTACTGATGCATAGGGGCACTTGTACCCCAATGTTTATAGCAGCACTCTCAACAATAGCCAAATTATGGAAAGAGCCTAAATGTCCATCAACTGATGAATGGATAAAAAATTGTGGTTTATATACACAATGGAGTACTACATGGCAATGAGAAAGAATGAAATACGGCCCTTTGTAGCAACATGGATGGAACTGGAGAGTGTTATGCTAAGTGAAATAAGCTATACAGAGAAAGACAGATACCTTATGGTTTCACTCTTATGTGGATCCTGAGAAACTTAACAGAAACCCATGGGGGAGGGGAAGGGAAAAAAAAGAGGTTAGAGTGGGAGAGAGCCAAAGCATAAGAGACTCTTAAAAACTGAGAACAAACTGAGGGTTGATGGGGGGTGGGAGGGAGGGAAGGGTGGGTGATGGGTATCGAGGAGGGCACCTTTTGGGATGAGCACTGGGTGTTGTATGGAAATCAATTTGACAATAAACTTCATAAAAAATACTGTAAATAAAAAAAAGTGTCAATATTTACTTGCACCTCAAAGCAGAGTTTAACGTAAACATTCAAAATCAGGTAGAAACGAAGATAAATTATCATTTTCCCTTAGAACCCAGGCCTCAGTCATTCAGAAGTTTATTTTTTATAATGATTGAATATCAGTTCCCTTCTGTGTCAGGTACTGTGCCAGGCAAGATATCAATCCCTTCTGTGTCAGATACTGTGCCAAGCCAGATCTTCTTTCTGCATCCCTGGAGTACCTACCAACTAGTTGGTGAGCCATTACCAGGATATGCCAAATAAATATTGTAACAGGGGTATGTATAGTTTAAAGAGATGACTTCTCCCCTCCTGGCCTAAAGGCCAGTTAGAAAATTCACATGTAAAACCAAAACCATGTCCATGTTTTAAACAACTTGCAGGTCATAGCTTTTTCTGTGGTTAGCATTTTGGTTTTGTATAAGTTAAAGGGAAAATACCTGAGATTCCTCCAGTCTCTGGGTGACACCAGGCCAGGCTCTCTAAGGCTGGCTCTGTTTGGTGTGTGGAATCCCTAGCACAAATATCCCATATCAGAAGCCAGGCAAATCACCATGCAAGGGAGAATGGCCATTCTCCCAGGGGCAGTGGCCCAGACTGGGCACAACACCTGTGGTGTTTGTAAAGCTACAGGTGCTCAAGTTCCATTGAAGACCACCCTAAGGGTAGACACCAAAAACTTTTATTTGGGGCAAAAAAAGATTCCCCAGGCAATTCAGACACACAGCCTTGGTTAAGAACATTACATTACCTAGTCAGAGGACTAAATCACACTAGGGTGCATTCACAATAGGGCTGAACAGGATGTTCATGCATCCTGAAGTTGTCTCCACTCCAGGTGACTAAAAAAATAAAGTCACAAGGCTGATTTGGCTACTTCTTTAGTGATATTTCACAGACTAAAATAAAATTCTCTGAGAAAGCTCAATTTTCATCCAAGTTGTCTGCTGAGGCCATGGCAAAGCCCTTCTGACAAGTATAAGGAAACATTCAACAGCTCATGAAACAGCTTTACTTTAACGTTTTGGGAGACAAAAGAACAAAACTGGGAGGGGAAATGATCCTTTATACACTGCATTGCTTTAACAATGAGGTCATGAACGATGTTCAAGGGAAAAATACATTACGCTGAGATTTTGCTGGGTTTAGTATATAAAGGAGGCAGAAAGAGGGATGTGTGGTTTAATCCACTCCAACAACAACAACAAAAACTGAAAATGAAGAACTAATTTCTCTTCTCAAGTTCACCAGTGACCCATATGTGACTGAGTAATCTACTCTTTCGATGTTTAGATTACTGCACTCTCACAGAGAGAAAAACCATTTACTTGAAATTCAATAATAAAACCAACATATTATATTGCAAATACTGCACATTAAAAAAAAAGTAAAGACACTTTAGATCAGTCTAATGTTCTCAACCTTGCCTGCTTTATATAGTTACAACATGCAGTCCTGCTGGCTCAACCTCCACTTCTCCATGCCAAATTCAGAAAGCAATCCCTTCAATAGATAGATACTAAGGATAAGGACCAATAAAGGAATATCAAGTACTCCGATCACCTTTATTATCAGACAGCTCCATAGTGCAAATACATGATGTCACATCAAAACAGAGAAGAGCATAAATTCTGAGGAAAACAGGATCTGATAACTGATGGCAACTTCCATAAATTAACCTAAGTAAATATAGCTTCTCTTACCACAGGCACCCTAAACTGGCCCCCTAGAGGGGATGAAACAGGTCTTATTTGTGTGAGGGGATGCCAATTTTTGTTAACAGATTTGATTAACAAAAACAAAACTAAAACACTGTCTCCAGCCTAAATTAGTTATCAAGAATTTTAGTGAGTCTTTCTACATACTATACAAATTATCTAGGATCTAAGATCTCTCAGTGTTGCTTTTGAAAATAAGAATGTGAGTTCTATGCGGAGTTAAAATTCCTTTTACTGTCTTCTGAAAGCTCAAGAAACCAGCTCTTATGAATGCAATTAGAACTATGTACAAATCGAAACACGAAGGCATGAAATGCCTTTAATGCTCACAGCCCTTCACAGTTTATAACAAGTGTTCAGATAGTATCTGGTTGTAGGCATCCCAGGAGCTCCATGAGGTATTACCAACATCCTCATTTTACAAATGGTAAAGTTGAAGCACAGAGATGCTAAACATCTTGCCTAAAATCACTTTGGATCCAGCTGTCTCTTTCCAAACTCACAAAAGAAAAAAGATTTCACTTACACTCAGGTTTACTATACAAGCCACGATATTCTGAGCAATGCAGTAAAATCAAGTATTGATACTGTCCTATATGAATTCTGATCTTCATGCCTTTTCCAACTCCTATAGCAATGGTTCCCCTTTACATTGTCATGAAGACCCCTTTGCGAAATCTAATGAAAGTTAAGGAATTCTCAGCCCATAAAAAAAGGCACATATGCAAATGTTAGTAGTAGCATTATTCATAATAGCCAAAGAGTAGAAACCACCCAAACATCCATCATCTGAGGAACAGATAAATAAAATGTAGTATATCAATACAGTAGAATAACATTCAGCCAAAAAAGGAATGGTGTACTGATATAATGTGGATGAAACTTGAAAACATTATGCTAAATGAAAGAAACCAGTCACACAAAAGACCATATGTTGTATGACTCCATTTACATGAAATGTTCAGAATAGGCAACTTAACAGAGACAAAATGTGTATTAGTGGCTATCTAGATTAGCTGTTGGGTGGCTTGAGGGGAAATGAGGAGTGACTGCTCACATGTACAGGCTTCCTTAATGAAGTAATGAAAATGTTCTACAATTGATTGTGGTGATGGTTGCATAGCTATGAGCATACTTAAAAACCACTCAGTTGTACAATTTAAGTGGTGTATTATATGGTATGCAAATTATATCTCAATAAAGATATTATTTAAAAAACAACCAATAAAAATGCACATAATGAACAGTATTTCCCAGATAATTTCAGACGGTTCACCAAGACCCTGAAGCCCATCTACAAGTGCAGTGGTGTCCAAGACTCGAGGTCATTAACTCCTTATCTACAGAAACAAGAATCATCATCCTATTTTCTTTGTTCTACTGTTGAGTTTTATTTCAGCTTCCCCTACCACAACTATCAAACCTATGCCTCCGACTTTTTAAGATCACTACTTCCATCTATTAGATCACATGATACTAGTGTTCAATATTGATTCATTAAAAACAGTCAAATAGTATAGTTTCATAAATATAATTTTAAGAGCTAGAAAGAACTTTTAGTGATTGAGCATCTACCATTTGCAAGGCATGGTCAGAAAGTAATGTAAAAGATGTAAAAATGTAAAAGACACAATTTCTGCCCTCAAGGAACTTAAAATCTAATAGGTGAGACAAGATTGATACACAAATACCAATATACAAAAGAGAAGGTGAATCTTGCATTTAAAAGCCAGGAATGATCAGCAAGGAAGAATGATTAAAGGAAAGTTTCTTGGCAGAGGTGGACTTTAATGCTGGGTTTGACTTTGAAGAGTACGTAGGATCTGAAAATGCAGAGGAGTAAAGAGAATTTCAGAGGAGAGAAGAATCAGGGATGTTTCAGAATAGTTCCTAGGAACCATAAACAGGGGACTTAATGTCAAGGTCAGGATCCTGGACTTTATTTGATAGGCTCTAAAAAGCCAAGGAAGTCTGCTGAGTAGGACAGTTACCTAATCAAAGCTGTATATTAAGATTGTTCAGCAATGTGTGGAAGTATATGGAAGGCAGAAAAACTGAAGGCAGGGAAACAAATTGGGAGCCTATTAACAACAGTATGAAGAAAAAGTTACTATAGTCTGATTTGGAGAATGGTATCTTGACTCAGTAGCCATTTTTGAAGATCAAGGCACCCACTGAAAAATGAATGCTTTGACATGCTGTAGCTACTCATTTAAAGTACGGCCAATATAGAAACCAGCTGTAGTTAATCATGGTACATATTTCCCTTGAAAAACCCCATTTACAACATGAGTTTTGAGATCTCCTTAAGATAGCATTTTAACATTAATTTCTTGACTATCTTGGTTTGTGGGATTAGGAGGGGGCGCCAAAGATTCCTTTAGGTTCCCTTTGCTCCATTAACTATACAGGAAACATTTGAGGTTCTGTAACTTTACAGAAATCAATCCTGATAAGAGTTGAATAAGTTTCCACGGGACCAACAAAACCTAAAATCCAAGACCTTAGACAAAATGACATTATTTGCGATAGAAACCAGTAAACGGTCAGAGAACTTGTTGAGCACAACGAAATTTCCTTTGAATTGCTTTATTTATATTTGTGAGCCTGAGGTGATTTGTGGTAGAGCATAAACTTGGGTCACAACCATTTCTGGGTTATAGACGAGTACTGGACTGATAGCATTGGCGCGTTTACCAGCCAGGAATGGTTAAGGATTAGTACTCGCTCAGAAGTGACAAAGAGGGAATCAGGGGCTACTTAAAAGGATTCCTCCCTATTCAGAGCGCTGTTAAACCCTGGGACTAGGGAAGGCAGCAGGAGGCCCGAATCACGTGACACCCCGCCCGGTACTAATCACACACTAGTTTCCGAGGGCCAAAAACATTAACCCTTAGCCCTTTTACTTCAATCCCTGTCCCCTCCTCCCTCGCCTCGAGAGACCTTCCACTTCCCTTTCCCCTCTGATCTCGGCTCACTTGTCCCGGATGATGGTCTGCAGCTCCCGGATCTGATCATTCATCGGCAGCAGTTTAAGCTGCGTCCCGATCTGCTGGGAGAGTTCGTAGTTCCCTAGGAGGGATTCGCCGGCTGGTGCGTCACAGTTGCCAATGCCACCTTTGCTCTCTGAGTTGAGGCTGGCTGTGCTGCACGCCTGAGGGTCCCGTTCAGCGGGTTCACTAGAATGAGCTTGCCCTGTAGGGAGAGTCGGCTTGGCCTCAGAAGTGCTGTTTCCCCCGGCTTGATCTGAGATCCGGCCGCCAGGTCGCAGCGGCTCGGGGCTTGGGGTAAAGACAGAATTTACTTGATGGTTTTGACCGGGAACGGAGTCCGAACCCCGTAAGTCCATGGCCATACACCAGGCCCTGGGCCGACAGCTACCGACCCCTAAGGATAAAGGAGAGCAGGGAGAAGGGGCCGATGCTCACTTGCTCCACTGTTCCCCGTGACACTTTCAAACTCCTAACCCGGGTCAGCCTTCTCACCCCTAGGCCTCCGTAGGTTCCCTTCGGCAGGCTACGTCCCTGCTCCGCCCACACAGGACGTACGGCCTGCTGAAACACTATTGGCTTTTCTCCCTGTCACTCTCCAGCGTACCCTTTGAGTCGGCAGTCGGCCTGGGTTCCCAGACCTCAGCCAGGCAGATGGGGTGAAGCTGGGGATGTTTGCTTGCAGGGTCTTCAGGAGCCCTTAGGGAATTCTGCATGCAAAACTGGGTGAGTGGGAGAGCCAGAAAAAAGTAGGGGTGGAGTAATAAAGTGATTACATATATATAAGGCCCATGATTTTAGACTGTGTCTTGGCAGAGAGATTATACTTCAGTAAGTGCATCTTCAGTTAGTTTGTCTCTGTAACCAAAAGGGGAAGTAAAAAAAATGCCTAGCAAGCTGCTGAAGAGCCTGCCCTCTACTAGACTGTTCTACAAACTGCAACTTCCTAAGTGTGCTTGACCAACAATGTTCCTTATCTTTATTCCTTGGGACCTACACTGTTCAGTTACCATGGGGATCCTGACAGCATTTCAGATCCACAACCACTTAGCTTCTTTTAAGTACTTGCAAAGACATTTTTTTTAATTCTTTTGAGAAAGAATGTCTAGGGCAGTACTTTTCAACACCAGTGTGTATTGGAACAATTGTAATACTTGTTAAAATGCAAGTTCTCATGGCCTTTGAGATTCTGATTGAGTAGATCTGAGATGGGATCAAAGAATCTTTGTTTCTAACAAGTAACCTGGCAATTATGACTTTTTTTTTAAATGACGCTCTGTGAGAAAGAGTGATTTACCGGCTCCCTTTTTAAAGGGCTCTAACACGAAAGTCAGAAACCTGCTAATTCTGCTAAAAAATTATTGAGCAGCCTTTAACAAGTCCCTTTCCCTCTCTGGACTTGCCTTTCCCCATCTATAAGTGAGAAGCATTAGCTATTTGACCCCTAGATGTTCTTACAATTTTGACATTCTATAATTCCATTTTGCCTTCCAAAAAACCAACTCTTAAAATTCCCTGTTCCACAGAGGAACATAAGCAACACATGAGAGATGCAGAGTAACATGAGTAACAGACAACAGGAATATGCAGGCCTTTGGTGGGACTTGAGCCTTGATCTGGCTATTTTCAATTTTTTGTTTGTTGTTTCAGTATTGGTATTAAAGGTATTTTTCTCCCTTTTTTTCACTCCGGTTTTCTCTCCTTTGTTCCTGACCCTATAGGTCAGTACACTATTAGCTGTAATTATCGAGTTTAAATTTGATTTGATGATAAGAATTGCAGCCTAGGATTATAATCCCAGTCACTTTTGAAAGCTTGTGCATCTTTGCACCTAGCACAGAATGCAGTTCAAAGGATCTCTGGACTTCAAAGCCAAATCTGGCTACTTTACCAATGGGTACTCTAAAAGAAAACACTGCAGTACATTATTGTTTCATTATCAGTAATTTAAATGCAGTAATGAATTTAAAATGGTATTGTGAGAACTTCCAAGACCAAAACTGCACTGTAGTCATATTTGTCTAGTGTCTCATCAGGCAAATGGCTTTGTTGTCAATGCCACAGAATAGGAATTAGAACAGTACAATTGCCAGTGTGTCTTGTGTTTCACTCTTATAGGAAATACCCACATATACGCTTACTTATATTAACCAATAATCATTAGCAAATTTATGTATCTAGTTATTTAAGATGCTACTAAAAGCACAATTCACTAATAATTAATCATAACACCTAAAATTTGGTGGTTCGTAGTTTACAAAGAGCTTCTATACATTCTCTCATTTAATTTTCAAAAAAAAAAAAAACTTAAGGATTACAAGTCCCCATTTATAGATAATATCTGTGTGATTCTTTTTCCTAAAGTGACTTGTCCAGGATCACATATCCAAAAAGAAGCAGAGCCATACAGAAACCCCAGTCTTTTGACTTCAAATCCAGCCTTCTTTACACACACCTGCAGAACTATGAAATCATTCATTCAGTTAACGAATACTAGTTGAGCCATTACTATATACCAGGCACGTTGCTAGGTGCTAAAACAGATACAAAAAAAATGTGTGAAGATCTTGATATTCTCCATGGTCACAGAGGTCATGGAAACCAAAGGACAATATTAAGCAGCATGGAGACCTACACCAAAGAGACTAGTAGCAGAATTGACAAGTTTGAATTTAGCTCTCTTGCTTACATTTTTATGGAGTTACAAAGCCTGATAAAGCAAAAGCTGGAAAATTTTCCTGTAGAAATTGAGATGATTATAAACTTTATTTTAGGTTTTGAGCTCTAAGTTTGATATAATCCCTGAAATTATGGGAAGCAAGAAACCAATTGCTTGTATCAATAGAACTCCTTCACATGCATTTACATAGTGCCTTTGGAAAGTACTTACATATAGGCTATCTCATTCAACATCGTGGAGTAGTTAGGCTCTGTATTATGATTCCCGTTTTACAGGTGAGAGAAAGTGAGTCCATTCTGCTGAACCTTGCTATAAGCTTAATTGTGCAAAGAGTAAGACAAGGAATTAGTGAAAAAAACCATTTGAGGATGACAGGTGGGGGAGTGGGAGAGGACCAAAATCTAAAGGATGGAAAATGTATTAAATAATACTATGCTGTGCCACCCTCATCCCCCATGAAAACCCAAATACTCTCCCACAGCTGCCTAGAATGTTGTGGGTCTGGGTCCAGCCTCATAACTTATTCCCTTGCCAGTAACTGTCCTGTTATGAAGGATCTTCCCCACTCAATGTTACGCACACCCCCTTCTCGTCTCCAGAACAGCCTGCATCTATTGATAACGCTAGGTGAGGACACAAAGACTCAGCCCTCTTGACAAAACATAGCTCAACATCATAGAGGCCATATATGAAAGACCCACAGGTAATATCATCCTTAATGGGGAAAAACTGAAAGCTTTCCCACAAAGGTCAGAAACACAATAGAGATGTCCACTCACATGACTGTTGTTCAATATACTACTAGAAGTCCTAACCTCAGCAATCAGACAGCAAAAATAACTAAAAGGCATACAAATCTTCAAGGAAGAAGTCAAAATCTTACTATCTGCAGGTGACTTTTTACTGTATATAAAAAACCCAAAAGACTCCACCAAACAATTGCTAGAACTGGTACACAAATTCAGTAAAGTTGCACTATACAAAATCAATGTACAGAAATCTGTTGCATTTCTATACACCAATATTGAAAGAGCAAAAAGAGAAATCAAGGAATTGATCCCATTTACAATTGCACTGAAACCATAAGACACCTAGGAATAAGCCTAACTAAAGAGGTAAAAGATCTGTACTCTGAAAACTATAGAATAGTAATTTAAGAAATTGAAGATGACACAAGGAAATGGAAATATATTCCATGCTTATAGATTGGAAAAACAAATACTATTAAAATGTCTATTCTACCCAAAGCAATCTACACGTTCAATGCAATCCCTATCAAAATAACACCAACATTTTTCAAAGAGCTGGAACAAACAATTCTAAAACTGTATGGAACCAGAAGAGACCCCAACTAGCCAAAGTAACATTGAAAAAGAAAACCAAAGCAGGAAGCACCACAATTCTGAACTTCAAGCTGCATTACAAAGTTGTAATCATCAAGACAGTATGGTACTGGCACAAAAGCAGACATAGATCAAAGGAATAGAAAAGAACCCAGAAATAGGCCCATAACTATATGGTCAACTAATCTTTGACAAAGCAGGAAAAATTATCCAATGGAAAAAAGTCTCTTCAGAAAATGGTGCTAGGAAAACTGGGCCACTATTTTAACATTTAAATTCAAGTTAGTTAACATATAGTGTAGTATTGGTTTCAGGAATAGAATTAAGTGATTCATCACTTACATATAGCACCAGTGCTCATCACAAATGCCCTCCTTAATTCCCATCACTCATTTAGCCCATCCCACAAACCACCTCCCCTCCAGCAACCCTTGTTTTCTTGTCCATGTTTAAGAGTCTCTTGTGGTTTGCTTCCCTCTCTGTTTTTATCTTATTTTACTTTTCCTTCCCTTCTCCTATGTGCATCTATTTTATTTCTTAAATTCCACATGTGAGTGAAATCATATGATATTTGACTTTCTCTAACTGACTTATTTCACTTAACACAATACACTCTGGTTTCATGCATGTTTTTGCAGATGGCAAGCTTTCATTCTTTTTGAACTCCAAGTAATATTCCATTCTTCTTCTTTATCCATTCATCAGTTGATGGATATTTGGGCTCTTTCCATAATTTGGCTATTATTGATAGTGCTGCTATAAACATTGTGGTGCATGTGCCCCTCAAATCATCATGTTTGTATCCTTTGGGTAAATACCTAGTAGTGCAATTGCTGGGTCTTAGGGGAGTTCTCCTTTTAATTTTTTGAGGAACCTCCATACCGTTTTCCAGAGTGGCTGCACCAGTTGGCATTCTCACCAGCAGTGCTAAACTGTTTGCCTTTCTCTGCACCCTCGCCAACATCTGTTGTTGTTGACTGAGTTGTTAATTTCAGCCATTCTGGCAGGCATGAGGTGGTATCTCATTGTGACTTTGATTTGTATTTCCCTAATGACGAGTGATTTTGAGCATCTTTTCATGTGTCTGTTAGCCATCCGGATGTCTTCTTCGGAAAGTGTCTATTCATATCTTCTATCCATTTCTCAACTGGATTATTAGTTTTTTGGGGGTTGAGTTTGATAAGTTCTTTACAGATTTTGGATACTAACCCTTTATCCAATATGTCATTTGCAAATATCAGTTGCCTTTTAGTTTTGTTGATTGTTTCCTTCACTGTACAGAACCTTTTTATCTTGATGAGGTCCCAATAGTTCATTTTTGCTTTTATTTCCCTTGCCTTCAGAAGCATGTCAAGTAAGAAAATGCTGTGGCCAAGATCAAAGAGGTTGCTTGCTGCCTGTTTTCTCCTGTGGGATTTTTTATGGTTTCATATCTCACATTTAGGTGTTTTTCCATTTTGAATTTTTTTGTGTGTTTGGTGTAAGAAAGTAGTCCAGTTTCCCAATGGACTCAACAGATACATTCAGAACATTTCATAGTAAAGCAACAGAATACACATTATTTTCTAGTGGACATGGAAGATTCTCCAGAATAAATCACATACTGGTCCTTCTGCAAAGAAAACAATCAACAAAACTAAAAGTCAACCTACAGAATGAGAGAAGATATTTGCAAGTGATATATTGGATAAAGGGTTAGTATCCAAAATCTATAATGAACTCATAAAACTTAATGCCCATAAAACAAATAATCCAGTGAAGAAATAGGCCATGGACATGAATAGACACTGCCAAAGAAGACATCCAAGTGGGTGACAGACACATGAAAAGATGCTCCACATCACTCACCATCATGGCAATACAAATCAAAATCACCATGAGATACCACCTCACACCTGTCAGAATGGCTAAAATTAAAGCTCAGGAAACAACAGATGTTGGCAAGGATGTAGAGAAAGGGGAACCCTGTTACAGTGTTGGTAAGAAAACCAACTGGTGCAGCCACTCTGGAAAACAGTATGGAAGTTCCTCAAAAAGTTAAAAGTGGAACTACTCTATGACCCAGGAACTGCTCTATTAGGTATTTATCCAAAAGATACAAAAATGCTGACTCAAAGGGCCACATACGCCCCAATGTTTATAGCAGCACTATCAACAATAGCAAAATTATGGAAAGAGCCCAAATGTCCATCAACTGATGAATTGATAAAGATGTGATATACATAATGGAATATTAGCTATCAAAAATAATGAAATCTTGCCATTTGCAACAATGTTGATGGAGCTAGAGTGTATTAACATGCTAAGTGAAATAAGTCCATCAGAGAAAGACAAATACCATATGATTTCACTCATATGTGGAACTTAAGAAACAAAACAGAAGAACATAGGGTAAGGGAAGGAAAAATAAGATAAAAACAGAGAGGGAAGCAAACCACAAGAGACTCTTAAACATAGACCAAATACTTAGGGTGGCTGGAGGGGAAATGGTTGGTGGGATGGGCTAAATGGGTGATGGGCATTAAGGAGGGCACTTGTTGTGATGAGCACTGGGTGCTATATGTAAGTGATGAATCACTAAATTCTACACCTGAAACCAGTGCTGCACTATATGTTAACTTGAATTTAAATAACATCTTGGAAGAAAAATAAGTAAAAATAGGGACGCCTGGGTGGCTCAGTCGGTTAAGCATCTGACTTTGGCTCAGGTAATAATCACAGTTCGTGGCTTCGAGCCCCAGTTAGGCCTCCACACTAACAGTCTGGAGCCTGAGCTTGCTTCAATATCTGTGTCTCCCTCTCTCTCTCTGCCCCTCCCCTGCTCATGCTCTGTCTTTCTGTCTCTCTCTCAAAAATATATAAATATTTTTAAAAAGAAGAAAAATAAATAATAAAACATAAGAAAAAAATAAAGACTAAGCAAGCCTCCTTGCTTCAATATGAAATATCTCTGGAAGGCCATTCAACCCCAGAGCTCCTCTAAAGTTGGCTGAGTCTCCTGTTGCAACTTCTTCCTCTACAATCCGACTTCTTTTAATCCTTCTCAAGCGTTGTTCTCAAAGTGCACTCCCTATTAAACTTCTTACACACAAATCACTACCTTGGAACTTATTTCCAAAGGTACCTAATCTATTACAGAGAGAAATAGAATCCCAAATAACCCCACTCTCAAAATGTCTGTGTGAACTCATACTTCAAACTGTTAAAAGTATATAAAGAAGCAATGCTACAGTTGATTAAACCCCTACTTTGTAAATTGCAGTATCAGGCCTAGTAATCAGTACAATGGATTGACAAGATTAATTAAATGTGTTCCGCCTTTGATTAGTTAAAAAGAATTCTGAAGACTATAAACCAATATGCACTTGTTTGCAAAAATTCCAACACATCCCTTAACTATTACTGAGATGAAATACTCTGGCACCATGTATTTTTTGCATCCAGCTTCTGTTACAATATTTCTGTTGACTGTAGAATTTCTCTGCAATTGGAGCATCCCACAAGAGGCAATTCAATGTCTACTACTTAAAAGAACATCAGACAAGAAGTCAAGAAGAAAGGATTTCAATTTCTCTTATTTTTTGTTTATAGGACGTTGGGCGAGTTTATTCCCCTCTCTGGGACCCAGGATCTCTATTCAGTAAATATGGAAATAAGGCTTCGGGGCCCCTTGCAAATCTTATTAATAAGATATTTACACAATGGCTGTGGAAGATCCTTGAGTAGGATACTGAAGTTCTGAGCAAAGTAATGAGTGTGGCTGAAGTATGGATATTACTCCAGGCCCACAAGTTATATTTCAAATACCACCCCCACCACTCTTATCCATATATATATATATATATATATATATATATATATATATATATGTATGTAATCAAAGGCATGTGGCTACAATAGTTGGCAGAATTTGGAGAGGATTGTAAATCCGCCAGTTTGTCTAGATCTGGTGAGAGGATACTGTGTCCATGGCCAAACAATGCCATGACCCAAGTCATGATTTACCGATTAAATACTTAATGACTTGACTGGATTATGGGTGAGAGGGAAGCAGCACTGACACTGAGGCACATATGAGCTCACATACATGCCTTCCTTAGTCAGTTTGACTGCTATAACAAGATACCATAGACCGGGTGGCTTAAAAAGCAGAAACTTATTTCCCGCAGTTCTGGAGGCTGGATGTCCAAGATCAGAGTGCTTGAGTGGTTGGGTTCTGGTGAAAGCCCTCTTTCTGGTTTGCAGATGTCTGCCTATTTGCTGTGTCTTCACATGGTAGGGACAGGAGATATCATCTCTCTCATGTTTCTTCATGTAAGAGTACTAATCCCGTTTATGAGGGCCCCACACTCATGACTCAATTACTTCCCAAAGTCCCTACCTCCAAGTACCATCACATTGGGGATTAGGACTTTAACATGAAATTTGAGGAGACCCAAACATTCAATCCAGAGCAAAGCTGGTTTGTGATCAATTTGTGAGGCAAATAAAAAGGTCACAAGACCACTTTTTATGTCTCATTTTCCCATTCCAGAAAGTGCCCTTATGCTCTCTCCCTCCATTAAAATCTATTAATTCTTTCAACAAGTATTTATTAAGAATCAATTTTGTGCCAGACACTATTCTTAGCTGTTAGCTGTTGGGTGGTGAACAAAACAGAATAATATCCCTGTTCTCATGAAGTTTATAGTCCATTGGCAGGGAGACAGACAATATATAAAATAAATAATTGAAATATACATTATGTTAGATGATTGCAAGCAGGGAAGGGGAATAAGAAGTAATGACAGAAAGAAGTCAGTAATTTTAAATGGGGTGGTGAAAAAGCCCTTATGAGATTAAGACTTAAAGAGAAATACCTGAATAAGGAAAGGAAGAAATCTGTGAAGATACCTAAGAAAAGTGTTGCTGGCAGAGGCAATAACAAGTGCAAAAATTACAAGGTACAAGTGAGGTTGGTGTGTTAAGGAGCAAAGTCAGGTGAGGTTGGTGTGTTGAGCAAAGTAAGAACAGAGCAGAGTGAGGGGTAGCAGCAATATCAGATGAGGTCAGAGTAAACTGAGAATGGGTGTGCAGATCTTATGGAGACTTTTTGGCCATTGTAAGAGCATAAAATTCTCTGAGATGAGAATACGTTAGATGATTTTAAGCAGAGAAATGATATGATGATTTAAGTTTTAACAGGATCACTCTGGCATGTTAGGAGAAAGAACGATGAGGAGTCTAGATGCAAGAAGTCCAGTTAGGAAGGTACTGAAACAATCCAGGGAAGAGATAATAGTATCTTGTATCTGGTGGAAGAGGGTGGGAAGTGGGCAAATCTTGAAATATGTTAAGGATAAAGCCTATGATTTTTGGCCAGGAGATTTGATATGGAGTGAGAGAGAAGGAAAAGAGTCAAGAATGACTCCAAGATTTCTGACCAGAGCAATAGGGAGATTAGAATTTGTATTTACTGAGATAGTGAAGACTGAATAAAGCAGGATTTAGGATGAAGCATAGATCAATAGTTCAATGTTGAAAATGTGAAGCCTGAGATGACTATTAGATATCTAACTGGAGATGTTAACTAGGAAGTTGGATATATGGCACAAATTTAGAGGGAAAGTGCCTTGCAGGAGATGTAAATTTGAGAATCATCAGTGTTTAGTTGATATTTAAAGTCATAAGACTGGATGAAATCAAGGGAGTGAAGATAGATAGATAGATAGATAGATAGATAGATAGATAGATAGATAGATAGATAAAAGAGGTTTAAAGGCAGAACTCTGAAAAATTGATTTCTAGCATGACAGCATTAGTTGCTCTCCAGCGAAACTAGTAAAGATTATTTTTAAAAATGTTTAGACATCTGGAAGTGTTCCTAAAAGCAAAAAGCAAGTGAAGAAACATCTACTCAAGAAAAGTTACAAAAATTAGGAAACAAAAATTGACTGTGGGCTGAAGGGCATGGGAAGAGCCATGCTGGGCTGTGCCTGTGAAGGTCGTGCCATGCTGTGAGAAAACTCCCATTTGTAACCCGTGGAAAATACCAGAAAAGTTTTTCAAAGGGAAATTATCCAATTTTGTAACTTAATAGAGGAAACTGATGAAAAATAATAAAGATAGAAATCCATCATGGTCTAAGCAATATTTCAACACAAGTAGTCTTTACAGCCAGCTTCCCAAGAAAATGGTCCCTGGTTGGGTTTTAGTTTAATCAGTCACTGGTTTTTCCAGCTCCCAGTAGAGGTCTCAGGGCCAGAGTGGCCAGACCAGAGATGTGGAGGGGATCACATTAGACCAATGAGGAGGAAATATCACAGGGGAATCTTAAGACTGGAAGTCGTCCTAGTGACTTAGGTGGTGATCCTGTGCCCAAAAGACAATTCTGTAAGAATAGTAGGATAAACCTAACCAAAGAGGTAAAAGATCTGTACGCTGAGAACTGTAGAAAGCTTATGAAAGAAATTGAAGAAGAAACAAAGAAATGGAAAAACATTTCATGCTCATGGATTGGAAGAAGAAATATTGTTAAAAGGTCGATACTACCCAAAACAATCTACGCATTCACTGCAATCCCAATCAAAATAGCACCATCGTTCTTCACAGAACTAGAAAAAACATTCATAAAATTTGTATGGGACACATAAAAACCCAAGTAGCCAAGTAATATTGAAAAAGGAAACCAAAGCTGGAGGCATCACAAGTCCGGATTTCAAGCCGTATTACAAAGCTGTAATCATCAAGACAGTATGGTATTGGCACAAAAACAAATAGATCAGTGGAATAGAATAGAGAACCCAGAAATGGACCCACAAATACATGGCCAACTAATCTTTGGCAAAGCAGGAAAGAGTATCCAGTGGAAAAAGACAGTCTCTTTAGCAAATGGTGCTGGGAGAACTGGAGAGCAACATGCAGAAGAATGAAACTAGACCCCTTTCTTACACCATACATAAAAAAAAAATATTCAAAATGGATGAAAAACATAAATGTGAGACATGAAACTATCAAAATCCTACAGGAGAAAAAAAAACTACAAGAGAAAACATGCAGCAACCTCATTGACCCCAGCTGCAGTAACTTCTTAGTTGACATGTCTCTGAAGGCAAGGGAAATAAAAGCAAAAATGAATTACTGGGACCTCATCAAGATAAAAAGCTTCTGCACAGTGGAAGAAACAATCAACAAAACTGAAAGTCAACGGATGGAAATGGGAGAAGATATTTGCAAATGACATATGAGATAAAGGGTTAGTATCCAAAATCTATAAAGAATTTATCAAAGTCAACCCCAAAAAACAAATAATCCAGTGAGGAAATGGGCAGAAGACATGAATAGACACTTTTCTAAAGAAGACATCCAGATGTTAAACAGACACATGAAAAGATGCTCAACGTCATTCATCATCAGGGAAATACAAATCAAAACCACAATGAGATCCACCTCACACTGCTCAGAGTGACTAAAACTAAAAATTCAGGAAACAACAGATGTTGCCACGGATGTGAAGTAAAAAACTTGGCAGGCAAGAAGGAGTGGCATGATATAAACCAATGCTGAATGGGAAAAAATATGCAGCCAAGAACACTTTATCCAGCAAGGCTATTATTCAGAATAGAAGGAGATATAAAGAGTTTTCCTGACAAACAAACACTGAAGGAGTTCATGAATACTAAATCAGCCCTGCAAGAAATAGTAAAGGGGACTTCTTGAGTACACTAGAAAGTAACAGAGAAAATATCCAGAAACAATGAAAAAATGTAATAAAATGGCACTAAATTCATATTTATCAAAGATTACTTTTAATGTAAATGGACTAAATGCTTTAATCAAAAGACATAGAATTGCTATCAGAATGGATATATCAGAATGGATAGAAAAAAATAAGACCTATCTATATGCTGTTGCCTACGAGGGACTCATTTTAGACCTAAAAACACCCGCAGATTGAAAGTGAGGGAATGTAGAAACATCTATCATGCAAATAGACATCAAAAGAAAGCCAGAGTAGCAATACTTATATTTGACAAACTAAATTTTAAACCAAAAACTGTACCAAGAGTTGAAGAAGGGCACTTTATCAAAATGAAGGGGACTATCCAACAAGAAGATCTAACAATTGTAAATATTCATGTGCCCAACTTGAGTGAAATCAAAT
Organism: Panthera tigris; assembly: GCF_018350195.1. NCBI lineage: Eukaryota > Metazoa > Chordata > Mammalia > Carnivora > Felidae > Panthera > Panthera tigris. Next base: position 60,924,064 of record NC_056677.1, on the reverse strand, counting down.
ATATAAAACACTTAATAACAAACATAAAGGAAAACATGGATAATAATACAATAATAGTAGGGGACTTCAAAACCCACATATATCAATGGAAATGTCATTCAAATAGAAAATCAACAAGGAAACAATGGCTTTGAATGACACACTGAACCAGATATACTTAATAGATATATTCAAAATATTTCTTTCTAAAGCGACAGAATACATATTCTTTTCAAGTGCACATGGGACATTCCCTAGAATAGATCACATACGATGTCACAAATGAGGCCTCAATAAGTACAAAAAGATTGAGATCATACTGTGCATCTTTTCCATCCACAACACTATGAAACTTAAAGTCAACCACAAGAAAAACTTTGGAAAGCCCACAAATACACAGAGATTAAAGAACATCCTATTAAAGAATGAAGGAAATCAAAAGAGGAAATAAAAAAGTACACGGAAACAAATAAAAATGAAAACAGGATGGTAAGAAAGAAAGAAAGAAAGAAAGAAAGAAAGAAAGAAAGACAAGACAAGGGTCCAAGAATTTTGGGACGCAGCAAAAGCAGTCCTCAGAGGGAGTATATAGTGATATGGGCTTACCTCAAGAAACAAGAAAAATCACAAATATCCTATCTTTACATCTAAAAGGAGCTAGAAAAAGAACAACAAATGAAGTGTAAAGCCAGCAGAAGAAGAGAAATAATAAAGATTAGGGCAGAAATAAGTGATTTAGAAACAACAACAACAAAAAAAACCGTAGACCAGATCAATGAAACCAGGAGCTGTTTCTTTGAAAAAATTAATAAAATTGATAAACCCATAGCCAGACTTAACAAAAAGAAAAGATAAAGGACCCAAATAAAATCACAATAAGAGAGGAGGAAGAACAAACAAAAACACAGAAATTCAAATAATTATGAGAGAATATTATGAAAAATCATATGCTTTTATCTAGAAGATATGCGTAAATTCCTAGAAATATATAAACTACCAAAACTGAAACGGAAATAAATAGAAAACTTGAACAGACCAATAATCAGCAAAGAAATTGACTAAGTAATCAAAGAAATCTCCCAACAAACAAAAGTCCAGGGCCAGATGGCTTCACAGGGGAATTCTACCAAATCCTTAAATAAGAGTTAATACCTATTCTTATTCAACTATTCCAAAAGACAGAAACAGGAGGAAAACTTCCAAACTCATTCTATGAGGCCAGCATTACCCTGATTCCAAAACCAGAGAAAGCCTCCACTGAAAAGGCAACTACAGGCAGGTATCTCTAATGAACATGGGGCAAAAAAATCTCAATAAAATACTAGCAAATTGGATACAACTATACATTAATAGAATTAATAGACTCATCATGATCAAGTGAAATTTATTCCTGGAGTTCAAGGGTGGTTCAGTATACACAAATAAATCAATGTGATACACCACATTAATAAAAGAAAGGATAACAGCCATATGGTCCTCTCAATAGATTCAGAGAAACCATTTGACAAATTACAACATCCATTCTTGATGAAAACCCTCAATACAGTAGGGATAGAAGGAACATATCTCAACATCGTAAAGGCCATATACAAAAAACTCACAACTAATATCATCCTCAATGGGGAAAAAGTGAGAGCTTTTCCTCTATGGTCAGGAAATAGACCAGGATGTCCACACTCACCACAGTTATTTGCCATACTATTGGAAGTCCTAGCCTCAGCAATCAGACAACCAAAAGGAATAAAAGGCACCAAGTCAGCAAGGAAAAAGCAAGCTTTCACTATTTGCAGGTGACCTGATACTCTATATGGAAAACTCAAACGATTCCACCAAACAATTTTCTAAAACTGATACACAAATTCAGTATCATAGGATACAAAATCAATCTGTAGAAATCTGTTATATTTCTATACACCAATAATGAAGCAGCAAAATAGAAGTCAAGGAATCGATCCTATTTACAATTGTACCAAAACCCTTAAGATACCAAGGAATAAACTTAACCAAAGAGGTAAAAGATCTCTACTCTGAAAACTATAAAATGCTGATGAAAAAATTTGAAAATGACACAAAAAAATGGAAAAAAAACCCCATGTTCATGGATGGGAAAAACAAATATGTTAAAATATCAATACTACCCAAAGCAACCTACACATTCAATGCAATCCCTATAAAAATACCAGGAGCATTTTTCACAGTGCTAGAACAAATGATCCTAAAATTTGTATGGAAGCATAAAAGACCCCAAATAGACAAAGCAATCCTAAAAAAGAAAAGAAAAGAAAGCTAGAGGCATCACATTTCCCGACTTCTATTTACATTACAAAGCTGTGATCCAGACAGTATGGTGCTGTCACAAAAACAGACACATAGATCAATGGAACTCAGAACACTCAGAAAGGGACCCACAAGTATATGGTCAACTATCTTCAACAAAGCAGGAAAGGATTTCCAATGGAAAAAAAGTTTCTTCAACTAATGGTGTTGGAAAAGCTGTACAGCAGTATGCAAAAGAATGAAACTTTTGTACAGCATACACTTTCTTACACCATACACAAAAATAAAATCAAAATGGATGAAAGACCTATATGTGAGACAGGAAACCATTAAAATCCTACAGGAGAACACATGCGGTAACCTCTTTGACATCAGTCATAGCAACTTGCTACTAGAAATACCTCTTGAGACAAGGGGAAAAAAGCAAAAATAAGCCATTAGGACTTCATCAAGATAAAAAGCTTCTGCACAGTGCCAGAAACAATCAACAAAATAAAAGGCAACCTACGGAATGGGAGAAGATATTTGCAAATGACATATCTGATAAAGGACTAGTATCCCAAATATATAAAGAACTTATAAAACTCAACACCCAAAAGCCAAATAATCCAGTTAAAAAATGTCCACTTAAAATCCAGACATTTTTCTAAAGACATCCAGATGGCTACCAGACACATGAAAAGACACTCGACATCACTCATCATTCAGGAAATACAACTCAAAACTAAACTAAGATATCACCTCAGACCTGTCAGAATGGCTAAAATTAACACAGGAAACAACAGATTTGGTGATGATGTGGAGAAAGGGGAGTCCTCTTACACTCTTGGTGGGAATGCAGTCTGGAAAATAGGATGGAGCTTCCTCAAAAAGTTAAAAATAGAACTACCCTGTGATCTAGCAATTGCACTACTAGGTAATTACAAAAATATTGATTCAAAGGGAAACATGCACCCTGATGTTTATAGCAGCATTACCAACGATAGCCAAATTTTTTAAAGAGCCCAATGTCTATCGACTGATAAATGGATAAAGAAGATGTGATGTATATATCTATACAATGGAATTTTATTCAGCCATAAAAAATAATGAAATCTTGCTATTTGCAACAACATGGATGGAGCTAGAGAGTATTATGCTAAGTGAAATAAGTCAGAGAAAGGCAAATACCATATGATTTTACTCATGTGTGGAAAATAAGAAAAAAACGGATAAAAATAGGGAAAAAAAGAGAGGCAAAGCATAAAACAGACTCTTAACTACAGAGAACAAACTGAGTATTGCTGGTGGGAAGGTGGGCAGGGGATGGGTTAAATGGGTGATGGTATTAAGGAGAGCAATTGTGTTGAGCACTGGCTGTTGAATATAAGTGATGAGTCACTAAATTCTACACCTGAAACTAATATTACACTGTAGGTTAACTAAGTGAAATTTAAATAAACCTTGAAAAAGAAAAAGAATAAATATAATTTATTTTTTAGAGCATTTTTAGGGTCCTAGTAAAATAGAGCAAAAGGTAAAGAGAGTTCCCATATATCCCCTGCCTTCACACAACACAATCTACGCCAGTATCAAAATCCCACCTCAGAGTGGTAAATTTATTACGGTCAATAAACCTACATTGACACATGCAAATTTCATAGTTTATATTAAAACTCATTCTATGGGTTTTGACAAATATGTAATTAAATGTGTCCACCATTATACTATCATACAGAATAGCTTATTGCCCTAAATATCCTTTATGCTTTGCCTATTCATCCCTTGCTCCTCTTCAACCCCCTAGCAACCACTGATCCTTTCACTGGGTCCATAGTTTTGCCTTTTCCAGAATGTCATAGGGTTGGAATTACACAGAATGAGGCCTTTTCATATGGGCTTCTTTCACTGAGTAATATACATTTGAGATTCCTCCGTGTCTTTTCATGTCTTGATAGCTCATTTCTTTTTAATAATACTGCATCGCATGGATGTACCACAGTTTATTCATTGATGCACCTAATAAAAATCATCTTTTTTGCTTCCAAATTTTGACAACTATGAATAAAGCTGCTATAAATATTTTTGTTCAGGTTTTTTTTTAATATGAAATTTATTGTCAAATTGGTTTCCATACAACACCCAGTGCTCATCCCAACAGGTGCCCTCCTCAATTCCCATCACCCACTCTCCCGTCCCTCCCACCCCCCATCAATCCTCAGTTTGTTCTCAGTTTTTAAGAGTCTCTTATGTTTTGCCTCCCTCCCTCTCTAACATTTTTTTCCCCTTCCCCTCCCCATGGTCTTCTGTTAAGTTTCTCAGGATCCACATAAGAGTGAAAACATATGGTATCTGTCTTTCTCTGTAGGACTTATTTCATTTATCATAACACTCTCCAGTTCCATCCACGTTGCTACAAAAGACCATATTTCATTCTTTCTCATTGCCAAGTAGTATTTCATTGTGTATATAAACCACAGTTTCTTTATCCATTCACCAGTTGATGGACATTTAGGTTCTTTCCATAATTTGGCTATTGTTGACAGTGCTGCTATAAACATTGGGGTACAAGTGCCCCTATGCATCAGCACTCCTGTATCCCTTGGACAAATTCCTAGCAGTGCTATTGCTGGCTCATAGGGTAGATCTATTTTTAATTTTTTAGGAACCTCCACACTGTTTTCCAGAGCAACTGCACCAGTTTGCATTCCCACCAACAGTGTGAAGGGGTTCCCGTTTCTCCACATCCTCGCCAGCATCTATAGTCTCCTGATTTCATTTTAGCCACTCTGACAGATGTGAGGTGGTGTCTGAGTGTGGTTTTGATTTGTATTTCCCTGATGACGAGTGACGTTGAGCATCTTTTCATGTGCCTGTTGGCCATCTGGATGTCTTCTTTAGAAAAGTGTCTATTCATGTCTTCTGCCCATTTCTTCACAGGATTATTTGTTTTTCAGGTGTGGAGTTTGGTGAGCTCTTTATAGATTTTGGATACTAGCCCTTTGTCCGATATGTCATTTGCAAATATCTTTTCCCATTCCGTTGGTTGCCTTTTAGTTTGTTGATGGTTTCCTTTGCAGTGCATAAGCTTTTTATCTTCATGAGGTTCCAATAGTTCATTTTTGCTTTTAATTCCCTTGCCTTTGGGGATGTGTCAAGTAAGAAATTGCTGCGGCTGAGGTCAGAGAGGTTTTTTTTCTGCTTTCTCCTCTTGGGTTTGATGGTTTTCTGTCTCACATTCAGGTCCATTACCCATTTTGAGTTTATTTTTGTGAATGGTGTAAGAAAGTGGTCTAGTTTCATCCTTCTGCATGTTGCTGTCCAGTTCTCCCAGCACCATTTGTTAAAGAGACTGTCTTTTTTCCATTGGATATTCTTTTCTGATTTGTCAAAGATTAGTTGGCCATACGTTTGTGGGTCTAGTTCTGGGGTTTCTATTCTATTGCATTGGTCTATGTGTCTGTTTTTGTGCCAATACCATTCTGTGTAGATGATGACAGCTTTGTAGTAGAGGCTAAAGTCTGGGATTGCGATGCCTCCTGCTTTGGTATTCTTCTTCTTCAAAATTACTTTGGCTATTCGGGGCCTATTGTTGTTCCATACAAATTTTAGGATTGCTTGTTCTAGCTTCGAGAAGAATGCTGGTGCAATATTGATTGGGATTGCATTGAATGTGTAGATAGCTTCGGGTAGTATTGACATTTGAACAATATGTATTCTTCCAATCCATAAGCACAGAATGTTTTCCCATTTTTTTATATCTTCTTCAATTTCCTTCATAAGCTTTCTATAGTTTTCAGCATACAGATCTTTTACATCTTTGGTTAGGTCTATTCCTAGGTATTTTATGCTTCTTGGTGCAATTGTGAATGGGATCAGTTTCTTTATTTGTCTTTCTGTTACTTCATTATTAGTGTATAAGAATGCAACTGATTTCTGTACATTGATTTTGTATGCTGAGACTTTGCTGAATTCATGTATCAGTTCTAGCAGACTTTTGATGGAGTCTATCGGGTTTTCCATGTATAATATCATGTCATCTGCAAAAAGTGAAAGCTTAACTTCATCTTTGCCAATTTTGATGCCTTTGATTTCCTTTTGTTGTGTGATTGCTGATGCTAGCACTTCCAACACTATGTTAAACAACAGCAGTGACAGTGGACATCCCTGTCGTGTTCCTGATCTCAGGGGGAAAGCTCTTAGTTTTTCCCCATTGAGAATGATATTAGCTGTGGAATTTTCATACATGCCTTTGATGATGTTTAATATGTTCCTTCTATCCCGACTTTCTCGAGGGTTTTTATTAAGAAAGGATGCTGAATTTTGTCAAATGCTTTTTCTGCATCGATTGACAGGATCATATGGTTCTTATCTTTACTTTTATTAATGTGATATATCACATTGATTGATTTGTGAACATTGAACCAGCCCTGCAGCCCAGGAATGAATCCCACTTGATCATGGTGAATAATTCTTTTTAAATGCTGTTGAATTCAATTTGCTAGTATCTTGTTGAGTATTTTGCATCCATATTCATCAAGGATATTGGCCTATAGTTCTCTTTTTATTTTCTGGGTCTCTGTCTGGTTTAGGAATCAGAGTAATGCTGGCTTCATAGAATTAGTCTGGAAGTTTTCCTTCTGTATCTATTTTTGGAACAGCTTGAAGAGGATAGGTATTATATATGTTTTAAATGTGTGGTAGAATACCCCTGGGAAGCCATTTGGTACCGGACTCTTAATGGTTGGGAGATTTTTGATAACTGAACAATTTCTTTGCTGGTTATGGGTCTGTTCAAGTTTTCTATTTCTTCCTGTTTGAGTTTTGGAAGTGGGTGGGTATTTAGGAATTGTCCATTTCTTCCTGGAAGAAATTGTTGGAATATAATTTTTCATAGGATTCCCTGATAATTGCTTGTATTTCTGAGGGATTGGTTGTAATAGTTCTATTTTCATTCATGATTTTATCTATTTGGGTCATCTCCCTTTTCCTTTTGAGAAGCCCAGCTAGAGGCTTATCAATTTTGTTTATTTTTTCAAAAAACCAACTCTTGGTTTCATTGATCTGCTCTACAGTTTTTTTAGATTCTATATTGTTTATTTCTGCTCTGATCTTTATTATTTCTCTTCTTCTGCTGGGTTTTGGATGTCTTTGCTGTTCTGCTTCTATTTCCTTTAGGTGTGCTGTTAGATTTTGTATTTGGGATTTTTCTTGTTTCTTGAGATAGGCCTGGATTGCAATGTATTTTCCTCTCAGAACTGACTTCGCTGCATCCCAAAGCATTTGGATTGTTGTATTTTCATCTTCATGTGTTTCCATATATTTTTAAATTTCTTCTCTAATTGCCTGGTTGACCCACTCATTCTTTAGTAGGGTGTTCTTTAACCTCTATGCTTTTGGAGGCTTTCCAGACTTTTTCTTGTGGTTGATTTCAAGTTTCGTAGCATTGTGGTCTGAAAGTGTGCATGGTATAATTTCAATTCTTGTAAACTTATGAAGGGCTGTTTTGTGACCCAGTATATGATCTATCTTGGAGAATATTCCATGTGCACTCCAGAAGAAAGTATATTCTTTGCTTTGGGATGCAGAGTTGTAAATATATCTGTCAAGTCCATCTGATCCAATGTATCATTCAGGGCCCTTGTTTCTTTATAGATCCTGTGTCTAGATGATCTATCCATTGTTGTAAGTGGAGTATTAAAGTCCCCTGCAATTACCACATTCTTATCAATAAGATTGCTTATGTTTGTGATTAATTGTTTTATATATTTGGGGGCTACTGTATTTGGTGCATAGACATTTATAATTGTTAACTCTTCCTGATGGATAGACCCTGTAATTATTAAATACTGCCCTTGTTCATCTCTTGTTACAGCCTTTAATTTAAAGTCTAGTTTGTCTGATATAAGTATGGCTGCTCCAGCTTTCTTTTGACTTCCAGTAGCATGATAGATAGTTCTCCTTCCCCTCACTTTCAATCTGAAGATGTCCTCAAGTCTAAAATGAGTCTCTTGTAGAAAGCATATAGATGGATCTTGTTTTTTTATCCATTCTGATACCCTATGTCTTTTGGTGGGAGCATTTAGTCCATTTACATTCAGTGTTATTATAGAAAGATATAGGTTTAGAATCCTTGTGATGCCTGTAGGTTTCATGCTTGTAGTGACGTCTCTGGTACTTTATGGTCCTTGCAGCATTTCATTCACAGAATCCCCCTTAGGATCTCTTGTAGGGCTGGTTTAGTGGTGATGTATTCGTTCAGTTTTTGTTTGTTTGGGAAGACCTTTATCTCTCCTATTCTGAATGGCAGACTTGCTGGATAAAGGATTTCCGGCTGCATATTTTTTGCTGTTCATCACATTGAAGATTTCCTGCCATTCCTTTCTGGCCTACCAACTTTCAGTAGATTGATCCGTTCCTAGTCTTATCGGTCTCCCTTTATATGTTAGAGCATGTTTATCTCTAGCTGCTTTCAGACTTTTCTCTTTATCCTTGTATTTTGCCAGTTTCACTATGACATGTCATGTAGAAGATCAATTCAAGTTATGTCTGAAGGAAGTTCTCTGTGCCTCTTGGATTTCAGTGCCTGTTTCCTTCCCCAGATCAGGGAAGTTCTCAACTGTGATTTGTTCAAGTACACCTTTAGCCCCTTTCTCTCTCTTTTCTTCTTCTGGATTTCCTATTATACGGATATTGTTCCATTTGATTGCATCACTTAATTCTCTAATTCTCCCTTCATCCTCCTGGATATTTTTTTATATCTCTTTTTCTCAGTTTCCTCTTTTTCCATAATTTTATCTTCTAATTCACCTATTCTCTCCTCTGTCTCTTCAATCCGAGCTGTGGTCGCCTCCATTTTATTTTGCACCTCATATATAGCATTTTTTAGCTCCTCATGACTATTTCTTAGTCCTTGATCTCTGTAGCAAATTCTCTGCTGTCTTCTATACTTTTTTCAAGCCCAAGGATTAATTTTATGACTATTGTTCTAAATTCTTGTTCCGTTATATTGCTTAAATAGTTTTTGATCAATTTGTCAGCTGTTCCTACTTCCTGGAGTTTCTTTTGAGGAGATTTCTTTTGTTTCATCATTTTGGGTAGTCCCTGGGGTGGCACCAAACTGCAGGGCACTTCCCCTGTGCTGTCTGGAGTAACTTGTGTTGGTGGGTGGGGCTGCAGTCAGACCCTATGTCTGTCCCCTGCCCACCGCTGGGGCCACAGTCAGACTGGTGTGTACCTTATCTTCCCCTCTCCCAGGGGAAGGACTCACTGTGGAGTGGTGTGGCCACTGTCTGGGCTACTTGCACACTGCCAGGCTTGTGGTGCTGCTTTGATGGGATCTGGCGTATTAGCCAGGGTGGATCTGCAAGGTGCACAGAGTCAGGAGGGGCAGGCTCAGCTCGCTTTGCCATTGGTGGTCTGCTGCAGGAGGGGCCCTGCAGCACCGAGAGGGAGGCCGACCCGTCAGAGGGATGGATCCACAGAAGCATAGTGTTGGGTGTTTGTGGGGTGCAAGTAAGTTCGGTGACGGAAACTGGCTCCCTTTGGAATTTCGGCTGGGTGATGGGAGAAGGAGATGGCACTGGCCAGTGCCTTTGTTCCCCACCGAGCTGAGCTCTGTCTTCCAGGGCTCAACACCTCTCCCTCCCGGTGTCCTCTCTCCCTCCTGCTTTCTGAGTGGAGCTGTTGACTTATAGCATTCCAGATGTTAAGTCCCGCTTGCTGTCAGAACTCAGTCAGTCCAGCCCCTCTGCTTTTGCAAGCCAGACTCAGGGATTCTGCCTTGCCAGGCAGACTGCTGCTCTACCTCCCCGGCTCCCTCCTGCCAATCCATGTAGCATGCACCACCTCTCTGCCCTTCCTACCCTCTTCCGTGGGCCTCTTGTCTATGCTTGGCTCCGGAGAGTCCGTTCTGCTATTCTTCTGGTGGTTTTTTGGGTGATTTAGGCAGATATGGGTGGAATCTAAGTGATCAGCAGGACGAGGGGAGCCCAGGGCCCTCCTATGCTGCCATCTTCCTCTAAAATTTCCTATGTGCAGGTTTTTATGTGGACTTATGTTTTTAACTCATTTGGGTAAGTATCAAGGAGCACAACTGCTGGATCATGTAGTAACAGTATGTTTAGCTTTGTTAAACTGATGAACTGTATTCCAGAGGCTGTACTATTTTGCATTACCACCAGCAGTGAATGAGAGATTATGTTGCTTCACATCCTTGCCAGCATGTGAGTTAATGCTTGGAAGTTTAGCCTTTCTAAAAGGTGTACTGTATTATCTTATTGTTTTTACTTTGAAATTCCCTAATGAAATATGTGCTGAGCATCTTCTCATATGCTTATTTATCGTCTGTATATCTTTTTTGGTGAAGTATCTGTTCAAATCTTTCGCCCATTTTTTAATTGGGTTTTTTGTTTTGTTATTGCTGAATTTGGGAGTTCTTTATATATTTTGGATAACAGTCCTTCATCAAATCTCTGTTTTGCAAATATTTTCTCCTAGTCTGTGGTTAGTTTTCTCATTCTCTTCACAGTGTCTTTCACAGAGCAGATTTTTTTTTATTTTAATGAAATCCATCATATTATTTCTTTCTTTTATGGATTGTGCCTTGCTTGTTGTTTCTAAAAAGTTATTGTCATCCCAAGTTCATTTAGGTTTTCTTTCATGTTGTCTTCTAAAAATTTTATAGATTTGCATTTTACATTTAGTTCTGCGATCTATTTTGAGTTAATTTTGTGAAAGATTTAAAGTCTGTGTCTACACGTGAAAAGATTCTCAACGTCACTCCTTTTCGGGGAAATACAAATCAAAACCATATTGAGATATCACCTCACACCAGTCAGAGTGGCTAAAATGAACAAATCAGGAGACTATAGATGCTGGAGAGGATGTGGAGAAACAGGAAACCTCTTGCACTCTTCATGGGAATGCAAACAGGTGCAGCCACTCTGGAAAACAGTGTGGAGTTTCCTCAAAAAATTAAAAATCGATCTACCCTATGAGCCAGCAATAGCACTGGTAGGAATTTACCCAAGGGATACAGGAGTGCTGATGCATAGGGGCACTTGTACCCCAATTTTTATAGCAGCACTTTCAACAATAGCCAAATTATGGAAAGAACCTAAATGTCCACCAACTTATGAATGGATAAAGAAATTGTGGTTATATACACAATGGAATATGACTTGGCAATGAGAAAGAATGAAATATAGGTTTTTGTAGCAACGTGGATGGACCTGGAGAGTGTTATGCTAAGTGAAATAATTCATACAGAGAAAGACAGATGCCATATGTTTTCACTCTTATGTGAATCCTGAGAAACTTAACAGAAGACCATCGGGGAGGGGAAGGGAAAAAAAGCTACAGAGAGGGAGGGAAGCAACCCATAAGAGACACTTGAAAACTGAGAACAAACTAAGGGTTGATGGAGGGTGGGGGAGAGGGGAAAGTGGGTGATGGGCATTGAGGAGGGCACCTGTTGGGATGAACACTGGGTGTTGTATGGAAAAAAATTTGACAATAAATTATATTTAATGTAAAAAATTAGAAAAAGCCTGTATCTGCAAAGAACTGGAAAAGCATTTCATGCTCATGGATTGGAAGAAAAATGTTGTTAAAAAGTCAGTACTACCCAAAGCAACCTACACATTCAATGCAATCCCTATCAAAATAACACCAGCATTCTTTGATAATTGTAATTATTTTTCAAATAATTGAAAATAATTATTCTTCATTATAATTCTTCATTATTCTTCAAATAATCCTAAAATTTGAATGGAACCAGAAAAGACTCCAAAGAGCCAAAGAAATGTTGGAAAAGAAAATGAAAGCTGGAGGCATCACAATTCCGGACTTTAAGCTGTATTACAAAGCTGTAATCAAGACAGTATGGTACTGTCACAAAAACAGGCACATAGATCAATGGAACAGAATAAAGAACACAGAAATAGACCCACAAATGTATGCCCAACTAATCTTCAGCCAAGCAGAAAAGAGTATCCAATGGAAAAAATACCATTTCTTCAGCAAATGGAGCTGGGACAACTAGACAGCAATATGCAGAAGAATGAACCTGAACCACTTTCTTACAGCATACACAAAAATAAGTTCAAAATGGATGAAAGACCTAAATGTGAGACAGGAAACCATCCAAATCCTACAGGACAAAACAGGCAGCAACCTCTTTGACCTAGGCTGCAGCAACTTCTTGCTAGACATTTCTCTGGAGGCAAGAGAAATAAAAGCAAAAATGAACTATTGGGACCTCATCAAGATAAAAAAACTATACAGCAAAGGAAAAAAGCAACAAAACTAAAAGGCAACTGATGGAATGGGAGAATATATTTGCAAATGACATATTGAATAAAGGGTTAATATCCAAAATCTATAAAGAATTTATCAAACTCAACCCCCCCAAAAAACAAATAATCCAGTTAAGAAACGGGCAAAAGACATGAATAAACATTTTCCAAAGAAGACATCCAGATGTTGAACAGACACATGAAAAGATGTCAACATCACTCATCATCAGGGAAATACAAATCAAAACCACAATGAGATATCACCTCACACCTGTCAGAATGGCTAAAATTAACAACTCAGGCAACAACAGATTTTGGTGAGAATGTGAAGTAAGGTGAACACTTTTGTACTGTTGGTAGGAATGGAAACTGGTGCAGCCACTCTGGAAAACAGTATGGAGGTTCCTCAGAATATTAAAAATAGAACTACCCTACCTAGCAATTGCAATGGTAGGTATTTGTCTAAATGATACAAAAATACTGATTTGAAGGGACATATGCATCCCAGTATTTATAGCAGTGCTATGAACAATAGCCAATGTATGTAAAGAGCCCAAATGTTCATCAACTGATGAATGGATAAAGAAGATGTGGCATATATATATATATATATATATATATATATATATATACACACACACACATACATACATACAATGGAATACTGTTTGGCAATCAAAAAGAATGAAATCTTGCCATTTGCAACAACATGGTTGGAACTAGAGTGTATCATGCTAAGAGAAATCAGTCAGAGAAAGACAAATATCATATGATTTCACTCATATGTGGAATTTAAGAAACACAACAAATGAACATAGGGGAAGGGAAGGAAAAATAAGGTAAAAACAGAGAGGGAAGCAAACCATAAGAAACTCTCAAGTACAGAGAATAACTTGTGGGTTGCTAGAGCAGAGGTGGGTGGGGGGATGAGCTAAATGGATGATGGGCGTTAAGGAGGGCACTTGTTGGGATGAGCACTGGGTGTTATATGTAAGTGATGAATCACTGGGCTCTACTCCTGAAACCAATGCTACACTGTATGTTAACTAACTTGAATTTAAATAAATAAGTTAAAAAAATAAAGTCTGTGTCTAGATTCTTTTTTTTTCTTTTATTTACTTTTTTTTACATGTTGATGTCCAGTTACTCCAGCACCATTTGTAGAATAAGACTATCTTTGTTCCATTGCTCCTTTGTCAAAAATCAGTTGACTGTATTTATGTGGGTTTATTTCTGGGTTTTCTTTATGTTCCATTGATCTATTTGTTCTTTTGACATACCATACTGTCTTAAATACAGTAGCTTTATAGTAGGCCTTGAAGTTGAGTAGTGTCAGTCCTCCAAATTTGTTCTTCTCCTTTAATAGTGTATTGGCTATTCTGGATCTTGCCTCTTCATACACATTTTGGAACCAGTTTGCTGATACTTACAAAATTATTTGGTGAAATTTTGATTTGAATTGCACTGAATCTATAGACCACATTGGGAAGAACTAACATCCTTTTTATATTTATTATTGAAGCATAGTTGACATACAATGTTATATTAGTTTCAGGTGTACAACACAGTGATTCAATAAATGTAGTCACCATACAACATTATTATAATATTATTGACTATATTCCCTATGCTTTACTTTTCATCTCCATGACATTTTTTAACTGGGAGTTTGTACCTCTTAATCCCCTTCACCTATTTTACTCATCTCCTCACCTCCCTCCCTTCTGGCAACAATCAGTTTGTTTTCTGTATTTATGAGTCTGTTTCCATTTTTGTTTCTTTGTTTGTTGTTGTTTTTAGTTTTTATTTAAATTCCAATTAGTTAACATACAGTGTAGTATTAGTTTCAGGTGTACAATACAGTAGTAATTCAATGCTTCCATACAACAGCCAGTGCTCATCAGAACAAGTGCACTTCTTAATCCCCATCATCTATTCAACCAACCCCCCACCTACCTCCCTTCTAGTAATCATCAGTTTGTTATCCTTAGTTAAGAGTCTGTTTTTTTTATTTACTTTTAATCTATATGTGTCTTTATACTTAAAGTTGGTTTTCTGCACACAATATATAGTTGTGTATAATTTTTTGGTTCATTCTGTCAACTTCTTTTAATTGGTGTATTTACACCATTAATGTTTAAAGTGATTATTGATGTCATAGGGTCAATATTTTTCACATATTACTGTTTTCTATTTGTTTCCCTTGTTCTTTGTTCCTGTTTTTGTCTTCCAATTTTGTTCTGAATTTTTTTGGTTTAATTGAACATTTTATATGATCTGCATTCTGTCCTTTTTTAGCAAATCAGTTTTATTAATCCTTTTTACATTTTTTCATATTTGCCCTACAGTTTGCAATATAAATTTACAACTAACCCAAGTCCACTTTCAAATTAACAACACACTACGTTATGGGTAGTGTAAGTCCCTTCTAATAACAAAATAATCCTAATTATTCCCTCACATCCTATATTTGATTGCTGTTATTCATTTCACTTATACATAAATGTATGGTATACAATTCATCATACATAGGGAATACTATTTTTGCTATTGTTATTTTAAGCAAATTGTTATCTGTTAAATCAATTAAGAATAGGAAAAATAAAAGTTTCTATTTTACCTTCACTTATTCCTTCACGGTGCTCTCCATTCCTTTATATACATCTGAGTTTGTGACCTATATTCTTTTCCTTATTTCTGAAGAATTTCTTTTTAACATTTCTTGCACGGCAAATCTAATGCAAACAAGGCCCCTCAATTTTGATTGTTTAAGAAAGTCTTTATTTCCTCTTCACTTTTGAAGGATAATTTCACCAAGCACAGAATTATAGAATAGTGGTTTTTTTTTTCTCTCAACATTTTAAATATTTTACTCCACTCTTTATTGTTTGCAGGTTCTAAGGAGACATTGAATACAGTTCTTATCTTCACTCTTATATAGTTAAGGTGCTTAAAAAAATTTTTTTTAATGTTTTTATTTATTTTTGAGACAGAGAGAGACAGAGCATGAGCAGGGGAGGGGCAGAGAGAGAGAGGGAGACACAGAATCTGAAGCAGGATCCAGGCTCTGAGTGGTCAGCATAGAGCCCCCGCGGGGCTCGAACTCACCGCGAGATCATGACCTGAGCTGAAGTCGGGTGCTCAACTGACTGAGCCACCCAGGTGCCCCAGGTGCTTTTTTACTCTGGTATCTTTCAAGATCTTTTTCCTTTATCTTTGGTTTTCCGCAATTTTAATAAGACATGCCTGGAAATAATTCTTTTGTCATTTATCCTGCTTAGAGTGCTCTCATCTTCCTGTATCTGTGGTTTGATGTCTGATATTAATTTGGGGAAATTCTCAGTTATGGTTTCAAACATTTCTTCCATTCCTTTCTCTCTTTCTTTTTCTTCTGGTATTCCCATTATGCGATGTTACACCTTTCTTGGTTTTCCCACAATTCTTGGGCATTCTGTTAAACTTTTTTGTTTTGTTTGTTTGTTTGTTTTGTTGCTTTTTAGTTTTGACAGTCTCTAATGACATATCCTCAAACTCAGAAATTCTTTACTTAGCCACATTCAGGCTAGTGATGTGGCCATCAAAGGCATTCTTCTTTCTATTACAATGTTTTTGTTTTTGTTTTTGTTTTTTTTTTTACTTCTAGCATTTCTTTTTGGTTCTTTCATACAACATCCAACTTTTTGCTTACATTGCCACGTTCTTGCATACTGTCTACTTCATCCATTAAAGCTCTTTGCATACCAATCAGTTCTTTTAAATTTCTGGTGTGGTAATTCCAACATCCCTACCATATCTGATTCTGGTTTTGAAAATTTGCTCTGTCCCTTCAAATTGTGTTTTCTGCCTTTTAGTATGCCTTGTAATTTTTTCTTGATAGCCAGACATGTTATAGTGAGTAAAAGGAACTGCAATACATAAAACTTTAGTAGCTTGGTGTGAGGTGTGGGGAAAAGAGAAGCATTTATAGTCCTATAATTATGTTTCAGTCTTTTAGCAAGCCTTCACCTCTGGACTGTGAACTTCACAAATTTTTCTCACTCCACTTTCTTTTGGTGGAACATGGCAGCTAAGTGGGCTGGAATTGTGCATTTCCCTTCCCCCACCTGCAAGGCCAGAGAGGGTTAAAGCTGGATATTTCCTCTTCTTCAGGTCAGATAGTCTCTGAAAAAGACTTAATAGTTTAGGATCTGGTATTGGTTTTCATTTCCCTGATGATTAGTCATGTTGAACATCTAAGATGTGTCTGTTGGCCATCTGTATGTTTTCTTTGGGGAAATGTCTAGTCAAGTCCTCTGCCCATTTTTTTTCTATTTTAATTTTTTTATAATTTACATCCAAATTAGTTAGCATATAGTGCAGCAATGATTTCAGGAGATCCCTTAGTGCTCCTTACCCATTTAGCCCATCCCCCCTCACACAACTCCTCTAGTAACCCTCAGTTTGTTCTCCATGTTTATGAGTCTGTTCTGTTTTGTCCCCCTCCCTCTTTTTATATTATTTTTGTTTCCCTTTCCCTTATGTTCATCTCTTTTGTCTCTTAAAGTCCTCATATGAGTGAAGTAATATGATATTTGTCTTTCTCTGACTAATTTCACTTAGCATAATACCGTCCAATTCCATCCACGTACTTGCAAATGGCAAGATTTCATTATTTTTGATTGCTGAGTAATACTCCATTGTGTGTATATATATATATATATATATATATATATATATATACCACATCTTCTTTATCCATTCATCCATAGATGGACATTTGGGCTCTTTCCATACTTTGACTATCGTTGATAGTGCTGCTATAAACATTGGGTGCATGTGTCCCTTCAAAACAGCACACCTGTATCCCTTGGATAAATACCTAGTAGTGCAATTGCTGGGTTGTAGGGTAATTCTATGTTTAGTTTTTTGAGGAACCTCCATACTGTTTTCCAGAATGGCTGCACCAACTTGCATTCCCACCAACAATGCAAAAGAGATCCTCTGCCCATTTTTAAATTGGATTATTTGTTTCTTTTGGTTTTTGAGTTGTATATGTTTTTATATATTTTAAATATTAACCTCTTATCAGATATATCGTTTGCAAATACAATCTCCCATTCAGTAGATTACCTTGTTATTTGTTGATGGTTTTATTTGCTGTGCAAAAGCTTTTTATTTTGGTGTAGTCCCAATAGTTTATTTTTGCTTTTGTTTCCCTTGCCTGAGGAGACACATCTTGAAAACTGTTTCTATGGCTGATGTCAAAGAAACTACTACTTGTTTTCTTCTAGAAATTTTAAGATTTCAGGTCTCACATTTAGGTATTTAATCCATTTTGTATTTATTTTTGTGTGTGGTGAAGTAAATTGGTCCAATTTCATTATTTTGCATGTAGCTGTCAAGTTTTCCCAGTACCATTTGTTGAATAGACTGTCTTTTACCTTATTGTATCTTATTGCCTTCTTTGTCAAAGATTGACCATATAAGTATGGAGTTTGTATCTGGATTCTCTATTCTGTTCCATTGATATATGTGTCTATATTTGTGCCATTACCATACTGTTTGGATTACTACTGCTTTGTAGTATATCTTGATATCTGGGATTGTGATACCTCCAGCTTTATTTTTTGTTTTCATTATTGCCTTGACTCTTAGGGTCTTTTGTGGTTCCATGCAAATTTTAGGATTATTTGTTCTAGTTCTGTGAAAAATGTTGTTGGTATTTTGATAGGAATTGCATTAAATCTGTATATTGCTTTGGGTAGTTATGGACAGTTTAACAATATTAATTCTTCCAATCCATGAGCATGGGATATCTTTCCATTTGTCTGTTTTGTCTTCAATTTCTTTCATTAGTGTTTTATGGTTTTCAGAGCACAGGTCTTTCACCTCCATGGATAAGTTTATTCCTAGGTATTTTATTCTTTTTGTTGTAATTGTAAATGGGGTTATTTTCTTAATTCCTCTGTCTGCTTTTTATTAGTGCAATTATTAGTGCATAGCAATACATTTCTGTATAATAATGTATTCTATGACTTGGCGGAATCCACTTTTAGTTCTAGAAGTTTTAGTATGGAATCTTTCAGGTTTTCATGTCATCTACAAATAGTGATAGTTTTGCTTCTTCCTTACCAATTTGGATGCCTTTTACTTCCTTTTGTTGTCTGATTGCTTTTGCTTGTACTTCCAGTACTATGTTGAATGAAAATGGTGTGAGTGTACATTCTTGTCTCATTCCTGATCTTAGAGGAAAAGCTCTCAGTTTTGCACCATTGAGTAGAATGTTAGATGTGGGTTTTTCATATATGGCCTTTATCATGTTGTGATATGTTTCCTCTAAATTTACTTTGTTGAGAGGTTTTATCATGACTAGATGTTGTATTTTGTCAAATGCTTTTTATTCATCTATGGGGATAGATATCCACCTTACACATATCATATGGGTAAAATAAAAGAGACAAGAAAATAACAAGTGTTGGTGAGGATGTGGAGAAAAAGGAACCCTTATGCATTCCTGATGGGAATGCAAATTGTTGCAGCCACTGTGGAAAACAATATGGAAGTTCCTCCAAAATTTAAATTAGCAGAATTACTATATGATCTAGTAATTCCACCACTAGGTATTTACCCAAAGAAAATGAAAACAGTAATTTGAAAAGATATATGCACCCCTATGATTATTGCAGTATTATTTACAATAGCCAAATTATGGAAGCAACCCATGTATCCATCCATAGATGAATGGATAAAGAAGATGTGGTGTATATATGTGTGTGTATTTTCTTAATTCCTCTGTCTGCTACTTCATAATTAGTGCATATCAATGCAACACATTTCTGTATTTTGTATTCTGTGACTTCATTAAATTATGTATATATATACATATACATATATATATATATATATATACATATATATATATATGACTCAGTCATAAAAAGAATAAAATCTTGCCATTTGAAACACCATGGATGATCTAGAGAAAATAATGCTAAGCGAAATAAGTCAGTCAAAGACAAATGCCACATGATGTTACTCATATGTGGAATTCGAGAAACAAAGCAAATGTACGAAGAAAAGAGACAAAGCAAATAACAGACTCTTAAATATAAAGAATAAAGCGATGGTAACCAGAGGGGAGGTGGGTGGGAGGATGGGTGAAATGGATGACGGCGTTAAAGTGTACACTTATCATAATGAGCACTGAGTAATGTATAGAATTGTTGAATCACTGTATTGTACACCTGTAATGAATATAACACTGTATGCTAACTCTGCTGGACTTTTAAAATTTTACCCCAAAACTCAAATTTAAACACAAAAGTGATGTTCTTCGTTGGAATATCTTCCCCCTTTTCTCTTTTTATCCAAACCTGCTTCTATCTGAATTTCTTTAGCACCTAGAACGTATGCCACAAATCAAGCACTTAACGATTTTTACCCAATGTGTTCAATAAGGATTTGTTGAGCACCTACTATTTTGCTGGGCTTATCATCATTGTCACAGTCTACACAACATCACAGCATAAAAGTACTTTAGGTTCACTGAGTCCAACTTATTCCTTTTACAGACTTTTCATGTTGGCTCCCTCCAACCCTGTGTGCTATGTCTGGTTGTTTTTCTCATCTTTTATTCTTTTTTAAATCCATGTTTTACTACTGTGGGAGAGGATAACTATAAAGAGCTTTAATTAAGTCATAGTTATAAAAATATTTTCTTCTACTCCACTTTATGCTTTTGTTATTGTTGATCTTTAAAAATTAAATGATCTTGGGAGGGGCACCTGGGTGGCTCAGTTAAGCATCTGACATTGGCTGAGGTCATGATCTCACAGTTTATGAGTTCAAGCCCTGCATCAGGCTTGGTGCTGACAGTGCGGATTCTGTGTCTCCCTCTCTCTCTGCCCCTCCCCCACTCATGCTCACTAGCTCTTTCTCTCTCTCTCTCTCTCTCTCAAAAAAACATGTAAAAATTTTAAATTAAATGATCTTTGATAAAAGATCTATTGCTTTATTAAGACGAAATAGTCCTCCATGGCATTCTTTATTTTTTCCTTTTATGAAATTCTTATTGTTAATTAAAACTGTCACAAACATTTAAAAAAATTATAGATTAGATTACCGATAAAAAAAGATTTTTTTAGGGGCGCCTGGGTGGCTCAGTCAGTTAAGCGTCCGACTTCAGCTCAGGTCACGATCTCGCGGTACATGATTTCGAGCCCCGCGTCGGGCTATGGGCTGATGGCTCAGAGCCTGGAGCCTGCTTCCGATTCTGTGTCTCCCTCTCTCTCTGCCCCTCCCCCGTTCATGCTCTGTCTCTCTCTGTCTCAAAAATAAATAAACCTTAAAAAAATTTAAAAAAGATTTTTTAAAAAAAGATTACATATTAGAGGAACTAAGCTCAGAGGAAGAAAGCAATTTATTGAAAAAATATTTTATAGCAAGTTACAAGCAGAATAATGATTAGAGTCCACGTTTCCTGACACTTGAGTCAATGTTAATCCCACAGTTTGTGGTAGTTTTTCTGATTCTTCTTATATAGTCCATAAGTTAACCCAATAACCTTTGTGAGAAGAGCAAAACAACCTAAAATTAGTCTCCAACAGCAGGCTGGGTGCCCAGGGCAATGTACTGCTGATGGTAAGATTTCGACAGATGGTTTTTTCAATTCCTTTCCAAATTCCAGCTAGATGGTAAATGAATCATGTCTTTCTCACTACTCTGACAGGATTGCTGCTGTTTCCACTGGATCTCCCTGTGCCCAGTCTAGGTTTATTAGTGGAAGGAAAAAGGAACCCTTAGAGATTTGGGCCTGGGACTTGGTTTCTTAACTTGTTTCCAGGTCAGAGGAAAACAGAACACATTCTAGTTAAGAAGAGCTCTCTTATATACAGGTTTCTTTATAAACAAATCATATCCTAAGCCTGTAGTTGTGAGAAAAGGCAAGGAAGGAAAAACTCTGGTCAATTCAATTTAATTCAATTTAATTCCGTTCAAAATAGTCTCTTCAATGTTCCAGGCACTGTGATATTTCCTGGGACACAGCAATCAATGAAGACACTGTTTCTGTCTTCAAGAAACTTACAGCTTAGTAAAGTTCACTGTCACGAACACAAATTAGTATGATGCAAAGAAGTTTGAAACAGTGCTATAAAAAAAAACAAAACCAAGTAGTGCTCTGTGACAGTAGAAAAGGAAAAACAGTTACTTTCCAGTGAGACACGCAAGATTAGCTTCATAAAAAGAATTATATTTGAGTTAGGCTATGAAGTTTAGGAATTTAATGACTAGAGAACAAGTGCAAAAGCAGGGGACAAAGGCCAGGAGGTGTGAAATGTACTGACTTGGCTCCAAGCAAAAATTATAGGATTGAAGGATGAGTAGAGGGATCTTATAGAAGATGACTCAGAAGGCCAGATTGTGGAAAACTTGAAAAGCCATGTTGAGTGTTTAGTCTTAAATATGTAGGCATATTTTTGAGAAAAAGAATGATGTGAATCAAACCATTTCAAAAGAATAATTCTGACAGCAGTGTGGAGCTTATAGCAAAAGGTAACAATATTAGAAACAGGGAGATGTTATTGCAATAGCTCAGATAAGAGATGGTGATGGTTTTCACTAGGACAATGGCAAAGGAGATAGAAGAAATAAGCTAGATCAAAAAGATACTCTGGAAGTGGAATAAATGGAATAGGCAAATTACTTTAGTGTTACTAATGAGGCAGAAGAAGGAGCAAAGGAATTTCATTTATATGACTACAGCGATGATTATTTAAAGTAGGAAATAAGGAAACAATAAATAAATAAATAAAGTAGGAAATAAAGAGGAGACACAGTTTTGAGAGGTGGGGAGGTGACAGAAATTTTAAATTTGAGGTACCTATGGTATATCCAGGTGGAAATCATTTGGTTAGCTGCTGGATATATAAGTCTGAAGCTCAGAAGTGAAACCTACAATGGAAGTCAAGATTTGAGAATCATTAAAACATGGCAGCTGAAGTCATTTTGTGACACCAGCTATAAAAAGAGGATACAGTGAGAAAAGAAGAGAACCAACAGTGAATCTTCAGTAATTCCTTAATTGTCTAAAATTAGGATCTGGACTCATCCTTCTATTATATGCAGAAATATGTGTAAATTAATGTGAGTAAAGATTGAATTTGGGAATTTTTATTTCTTCCTTTCCACAGTTCTTTACTCCCAAAACATTTTGTCACAAGCATTACTTACTTTTAAAAAGAAAAAAAAAAACAAAAAGAAAGAAAAAAGAATTATATTGAAGAATACACCATAAAATTCTTGCAAAGAAAAAAAAATTGTATATCGCCATTAATATAACAAATCTATTTTTATTTCTCAATGTTTCCTTCCAGTCTCTATTCACATATTTATAAAAACATGCTTACTCGGGGTACCTGGGTGGCTCAGTCAGTTACGTGTCCAACTTTGGCTCAGGTCATGATCTTACGGTTCATGGGTTTGAACCCTGCATCGGGCTCTGGGCTGACAGCTCGGAGCCTCAAGCCTGTTTCCATTTCTGTGTCTTCCTCTCTCTGCCCCTGCCCCGCTCGCACTCTGCCTGTTTCTCTCTCTCTCTCTCTCTCTCTCTCTCTCTCTCAGCTCGAACTCACAGACCAGGAGATCATGACCTGAGCCGAAGTCAGACGCTCAACTGACTGAGCCACCCAGGAGCCCCTGTTCTTTATTTAAATGTAGCTTTCCATTTTATTTATTTAAAGTTTTTATTTTAATTCTAGTTAGTTAACATACAGTGTCATATGAATTTCAGGTGTACAATACAGTGATTCAACACTTCCCTACATCACGCTGTGCTCATCATTACAAGTGCACTCTTTAATCCTCATCACCTATTTAACCATTCCCCTCACCCACCTCCCCTCTGTTAGCCATCAGTTTGTTCTCTGTAGTTAACAGTCTCATTTTTTTTTTTTGCTTTGTCTCTTTTTTTCTCTTTGTTCATTTGTTTTGTTTCTTAAATTTCACATATGGATGAAATAATATGGTATTTTTCTTTCTCTGATTTTGCTTAGCATCATACTGTCTACCTTCATCTATGTCATTGCAAATGGCAAGATTTCATTATTTTTATGGCTGAATAATATTCCATTGTGTGTGTGTGTGTGTATATATATATATATGTATATATATACATATATATATACATATATATATACACACACATATACATATATACACACACACACACACACACACACACATATATATATATATATATATATATATATATATATATATATATACCATCTCTTTTTTATCCATTCATCGATCGATGGACACATGGGCTGCTTCCATAATTTGGCTATTGTAGATAATGCTGCTATAAACATTGCATGTACCCCTTTGAATTAGTGTTTTTGTATTATTTGGGTAAATACCCAATAATGCAATTCCTGGATCATAGAGTAGTTCTGTTTTTAACTGCTTAAGGAAACTCCATCCTGTTTTCCATAGTGGCTGTACCAGTTTGCATTCTCACCAGCGGTGCAAGAGGGTTCCTTTTTCTCCACAACTTTGCCAACACCTATTGTTTCTTTCGTTGTTCATTTTAGCTATTCTGACAGGTGTGACATGGTATCTTATTGTAGTTTTGATTTGCATTTCCCTGATGGTAAGTGACAGTGACAATGAATATCTTCTCATTTGTGTGTTGGCCACCTGTATATCTTCTCCGGAGAAATGTTTGTTCATGTCTTCTGCCCATTTTTTAATTGGATTATTTGGCTTTGGGGTGTTGAATTTTATAATTTCCTTATATAATTTGGATACTAATCCTTTATCAGATACATCATTTGCAAATATCTTCTCTCTACCTTCCATACGTTTGTCTTTTTCCCCTTGACCTTATTAATAATCTGTCTCCAGAATCACACTATAGAATGATTTATTTCAGGAATTTTCCATAATATTTGAATATTTTCTTATTTTTATATGTACTATATTTATTATCAAAAAAATAGAAAACAATATTTGAGAAATATTACACTTTTAATAATAGACTATTAAAAAAATGACCAATCAGCTGTTTCTAATTTTTCAATTTTTCTCCACATAAATATATTGTATCTACTATTTTTTTAATTTAGCCTATCCCTTTAGTAATATACTGCAAGCATTTCAACATATCATTGACATGTCTGTGAACCTTTTCCTTTGTGATTTCATCTGTTACTTCAAACCCTAGAGAATTGTAATCTCTGTTGATTCTTTTTAGTTTCAATCAAATAAAATGTCTCTTCCAGTTTCTGATCTCTTATCTACTCCTTGACCCTTGCTTTAAACATTGCTTGTTGTAGATAAACCTCAAGGCAGATCTTACTTTTAAGCCTGTAGCCCATGTTTATCTCCTACATATAAAAGGATTAGTGAGGGGAAATAACATTTAATTTATGAGGATTTATAAGTGAAGATTATAGAAATTGAAACTAAATTACCTTTTTGGGTGAGAAGTTTGAGGAATTGAAAATAAAAGATTTCAGACAGATGAAAGGAAGCATAGGATTGAGCAATTGTTTTCCATTTCTTTTGAGAGTGAAAAGAAATGTATATACTGAGACAAGGAGGAATTAGGTTTGGAAATATAGATTCATATCCAGCTATCAGAATAAATGTATAGAGTGCTATTATGAAGAGAGTGAAAAAATTAAGTTGATCTTGACTTAATTGCAAAATTACAGACTACATTAATAACGGTTTAAAATGTGGATAGCAGTTTGCAGTTTACAAACCAATTCCCCATAATTATTTCATTTGATCCTCACAGAAGCCTTGTGAAGTGGCATTACATGCACTTAAAGATGAGGAAATTGATTTGGGGCACCTAGGTGGCTCAGTCGGTTGGGAGTCTGACTTGGGCTCAGGTCACAATCTTGCAGTCTGTGAGTTCAAGCTCCATGTCGGGCTCTGTGCTGAGAGCTCAGAGCCTGAAGCCTGCTTCAGATGCTGTCTCCCTCTCTCCCTGCCCCTCCCCCACTTGCACTCTGTCTCTCTCTCTCTCTGTCTCTCAAAAATAAAATAAAAACATAAAAAAATTTTGAAAGATAGATGATGAAATTGAGTTTGAGTTCCTGAATTTCAGAGAAGTTACCAAATACTACAATTCAATCTTTTAACAGCTCTATTGAGATATAATTCACATACTATACAATTAACATATTAAAGGTATAAAATTCAATGGTTTTTAGTTTATCTATAGAGTTGTGCAACCACAATCAATTTTAGAACATTTTATCACCCCAGTAAGAAAACCCTACTCCCATGAACATCCACTACACCATTTACCTCTAAACTTCAGTTTTATGCAAAAACTAATCTACATTCTGTCTCTATAAATGTGCTTATTTTGAGTTGTTGATATAAGCAGAACCATATAACATATGTTCCTTTGAATTTTTTTCACTTAGCATAATGTTTTCATTATGGTTCATCCATATAATGGCATGGTCATTAAGGTCCATCCATATTATGGCATGTATCAATACTTCATCCCTTTTTATGGCCAAATAATATTCCATTGTATGGATATACTGCTTTTGTTTATCTAGTCATCAGTTCATGGACATTTGAGTGGTTTCACTTTCTTGACTATTAAGAATAATGCTACTATGTACATTCATGTACATGTTTTTGTGTAGACATGTTTTCATTCACAACTTGGTCTTGAACCCATTTTTGATCATAGGCAAAATTCTAAGATAGCCCCTAAGATTCCTGCCCCCTACTTTACAGGCCTTACATAATCCCTTCCCCTTGAATGTGGACAGAATTTGTGAATATAATGGGATATCACTCTCTTGATTTAGATATATTATATGGCAAAGGTGAAGGAAATTACAAATGTATTAAGGTATTTAATCATTCGTTTTTTTTTAAATTTTCTTAACATTTATTCATTTTTGAGAGACAGAGAGAGACAGAGAGCAAGCAAGGGTGGGGCAGAGAGAGAGGGAGACACAGAATCTGAAGCAGGCTCCAGGCTCTGAGCTGTCATCACGGAACCTGATGCAGGAATTGAACCCATGAACCATCAGATCATGACCTGAGCCAAAGTCTGAGGCTTAACCAACTGAGCCACCTAAGTGCCCCTTCAATCAGTTTATTTTAAGTTAATCAAAAGGGGAATTATTCAGAGCAGGCCACACATAATTAGAAAGCCCTATATAAGAGGATCCAGGCTTTTCCTGAAAGAAAGATTCAAAGTAAAAGAATGAGCAAGGGTAAAAGCCCTGCAATAAATATTAAAGAGGACTTTTTGATTGGAAAGGAAAGACCAAAAGTGACAAAGACAAAGGAACAGATAAAATCTCCAGAAACAACAAAACAAGTAATAAAATAGCACTAAATATATATGTATCAATAATCACTCTGAATGTAAAGGACTAAATGCTCCAATCAAAAGACATAGGATGTCAGAATGCATAAGAAAACAGCACCCATCTATATGCTGCCAACAAGAGACTTGTTTTATTCTTTTTATTTATTTTTATTTTTTAATGATTAATTTTCAGAGAAGGAGAGAGACAGAGCATGAGTGGGGGAGGAGCAGAGAGAGGGAGACACAGAATCCAAAACAGCCCCAGGCTCTGAGCTATCAGCACAGAGCCTGACGTGGGGCTTGAACCCACAAAACATGAGATTACAACCTGAGCCAAAGTCGGACACTCAACAAACTGAGCTACCAAGCTGCCCCATGAGAGACTCATTTTAGGCCTAAGGCACCTGCAGATTGAAAGTGAGGGGTGGAAAAATACTTACCATGCAATTATATAGCAAAAGAAAGCTGGAGTAGCAATACTTATATCAGACAAACCAGATTTTAAACCAAAGACTATAACAAGAGATGAAGAAAGGCACTGTATCATAATAAAGGGGTCTATCCAACAAGAACATCTAACAATTGTAAATATTTATGGCCCAACATGGAAACATACAAATATATACAATATTTAGTAACAAAGATAAAGTAGCTCCTGGATAATAATACAGTAATGGTAGGGGCCTTTAACACCCCACTTACATCAATGAATAGGTCACCTAAGCAGAAAATCAATAAGGAAACAATGGCTTTGAACGACACATTGGACCAGATGGGCTTAACAGATATATTCAGAATATTTAATCTAAAAGGAGCAGAATACACATTTTTTTTCAAGTGCACATAGGACATTCTCTGGAAGAGACCACGTACAAGGTCAGAAATCAGGCACCAAGTACAAAAAGACTGAGATCATACCATGCATCTTTTCCAACCACAATGCTATGAAACTTGAAGTCAACCACAAGAAAAAATTTGGAAAAACCACAAATACATGGAGGTTAAACAACATGCTACTAAGGAATGAATGGGTCAACCAGGATATCAAAGAGGAAATTAAAAAGTACATGGAAACAAATGAAAATGATAACATGATGGTCTAAAATCTTTGGGATGCATGAAAAGCAGTCATAAGAGGGAAGTACTTAGCAATACATGCCTACCTCAAGAAGCAAGGAAAATCTCAAATAAAAAACCTAACCTTACACCTAAAGGAGTTAGCAAAAGAACAATAAATGAAGCCTAAAGCCAGCAGAAGAGGGGAAATAATAAAATTTAGAGCAGAAACAAATGATATGGAAAGTAAAAAAAAAACAATAGAACAGATGAATAAAGCCATGGGGGTGGTTATTTGAAAACATTAATAAAATTGATAAACCCATAGCCAGGCTGATCAAAAAGAAAAGTGAAAGGACCCAAATAAATAAAATCACAAATGAGAGAGGAGGAAGAACTACCAACAGCACAGGAATCCAAATAATTATAAGAGAATATTATGAAAAATTACATGCCAACAAACTGGACAACCTGGAAAAAAATGAATAAATTCATAGAAACATATAAACTACAAAAACTAAAACAGCAAGAAGTAGAAAACTTGAAGAGACCACTAACCAGCAAAGAAATTGAATAAGTAATCAAAGAAATCTCCCAACAAACAAAAGTCCAGGGAAGATGGCTTCACAGGGGAATTTTACCAAACTTTTAAAGAAGAGTTAATACCCATTCTTCTTAAACTGTCCTCAAAAATAGAAAATAAAGCAAAACTTCCAAACTCATTCTATGAGGCCAGCGTTACCCTGATTCCAAAATCAGACAAAGACTCCACTAAAAAAAGAGAACTATAGGCGGGTATCTCTAATGAACATGGGTGCAAAAATTCTCAATAAAATACTAGCAAATCAAATACAATCATATATTAATAGAATCATTAAACATGATCAGGTGGGATTTATTTCTGGGGTGTAAGGGTGGTTATGTATTCATAAACAAGTCAACATGATACACTAATAGTAGAAAGGATAAGAACAATATTATCCTCTCCATAGATGCAAAAATAAGCATTTGAGAAAGTACAACATCCATTCATGATAAAACCTTCAATAAAGTAGGGTTAGAGGGAACGTACCTCGACATCATGATAGCCATATAGCAAAAACACACAGGTAATATCATCTTCAATGGGGGAAAGGTGAGAGCTTTTCCTCTATGGTGAGGAACAAAGCAGGGATGACCACTCTTACCACTGCCATTTACCATAGTACTGGAAGTCCCAGCCTCCGCAATCAGACAATAAAAAGAAATAAAAGGCATCCAAATCAGCAAGGAAGAGGTCAATCTCTCACGATTTGCAAGTGATTTGATACTCTATATAGGAAATCCAAAGGACTCCACCAAACAATTGCTAGAACTGATACATGAATTCAGTATTGTCACAGGGTACAAAATCAATGTACAGAAATCTGTCGCATTTCTATACGTCAATAATGAAGCAGCAGAAAGAGAAATCAAGTAATAAATCCCATTTACAACTGCACCACAACCATAAGATACCTAAGACTAAACCTAACGAAAGAGGTAAAAGATCTGTACTCTGAAAAGTATGGAACACTTTTGAAAGTTATTGAAGAAGACACAAAGAAATGGAAAAACATTCTATGCTCATGGCTTTGAGAACAAATATTGTTAAAATGTCTATATCACCCAAATCAATCTACACATTTAATGTAATCCCTATCAAAATACCAGGAGCATTTTTCACAGAGCTAGAACAAACAATCCTAAAATTTGTATAGAACCAGAAAAGACCCCGAATATCCAAAGCAATCTTGAAGAAGAAAAGCCAAGGTGGAGGCATCATAATTTCGGACTGCAAACTATATTACAAAGCTGTAGTGATCAAGACAGTTGGTCTATCACATAAACAGACACATGGATCAGTAGAACAGAATAGAAAACCAAGAAAGGAACCCACAACTAATCTTTTTCAACTAATCTTTGACAAAGCAGGAAAAATATCCAACAGATAAAAGACAGTCTCTTCACCTAATGGTGTTGGAAAAAGTGGACAGTAACATGCAGAAGAATGAAGCTGTACCACTTTCTTATACCATACACAAAAAATAAATTCAAAATGAATGGAAGACCTAAATGTGAGACAGAAAACCATCAAAATCTGAGAGGAGGACACAGTTAGTAACCTCTTTGACATCAGTAGTAGCAAGTTCTTACTAGATAAGTCTCATGAGGCAAGGGAAATAAAAGCAAAAGTGAACTATTGGAACTTCATCAAAAAAAAAAAAAAGGCTTGTCTGCACAGCGAAGAGAACCATCAACAAAAGTAAAAGGCAACCTATAGAATGGTAGAAGATATTTGCAAATGACATATCTGATAAAGGGCCAGTGCCCAAAATATACAAAGAACTCATAAAACTCAACACCCCAAAAACAAATAATCCAGTTACAAAATGGTCAGAAGATATGAATAGACATTTTTCCAAAGAAAACATATAGATGGCTAACAGACACATGAAAAAATGTTCAACATTACTCATCATCAGGGAACTACAATGAGATATCACCTCACACCAGTCAGAATGTTTAAAATTAACAACACAGGAAACAACAGGTATTGGAGAGGATGTGAAGAAAGGGGGACACAGTTGGTGGGAATGCAAACTGGTGCAGCAGGTCTGGAAAACAGTATGGAGCTTCCGCAAAAATTTAAAAATAGAACTACTCTATGATCTAGCAATTGCACTGCTAGGTATTTACCTAAATATCACAAAAATACTGACTCGAAGGGATTTACTCCCTGTGATGTTTATTACAGCATTATCAACAATAGCCAAATTATAGAAAGAGCCCAAATGTCCATCAACTGGTGATTGGATGAAAAGTAATGACATATATATATGATATGTATCATATATATATAACATATCATATATATATATCATATCATGTATCATAATAATATATCATATATATAAACAACATATATATATTATATACATATATAATGAAACATTATACATATATAATGGAATATTACTCAACCATTAAATGAAATCATGCCATTTACAATGATGTGGATGGAGCTAGAGAGTATTATATTATGCAAAATCCATCAGTCAGAGTAAGACAAATACCATATGATTTCACTCATATGTGGAAATTAAAAAATAAAAGAAATGAATGTAGGGGGAAAAATAGAGGCAAACCAGGAAAAATACTTTTTTTTTGAGAGGTGACGTCTTTTATTTTTTTAAATTTATTTATTTTTTAATTTACACCCAAGTTTGTTAGCATGTAGTGCAACAATGATTTCAGGAGGAAATTCCTTAATGCCCCTTACCCATTTAGCCCATCCCCCTCCCACAACCCCTCCAGCAACCCTCTGTTTGTTCTCCATATTCAAGAGTCTCTTATGTTTTGTCCCCCTCCCTGTTTTTATATTATTTTTGTTACGCTTCCATTATGTTCATCTGTTTTGTATCTTAAAGTCCTCATATGTATGAGTGAAGTCATATATTTGTCTTTCTCTGACTAATTTCACTTAGCCTAATACCCTTCAATTCCATCCACGTACTTGCAAATGGCAAGATTTCATTCTTTTTGATTGCCAAGAATTTGTCCATTGTATATATACCACATCTTCTTTATCCATTCGTCCATTGATGGACACTTGGGCTCTCTCCATACTTTGGCTATTGTCAATAGCGCTGTTATAAACATTGGGGTTCACATGTCCCTTCAACACAGAACACCTGTATCCCTTGGGTAAATACCTAGTAGTGCAATTGATGGGTCGTAGGGTAGTTCTATTTTTAGTTTTTTTGAGGAACCTCCATACTGTTTTCCAGAGTGGCTGTACCAGCTTGCATTCCCACCAACAATGCAAAAGAGATCCTCTTTCTCCGCATCCTCGCCAACATCTGTTGTTGCCTGAGTTGTTAATGTTAGCCATTCTGACAGGTGTAAGGTGGTATCTCTTTGTGGTTTTGATTTGTATTTTCCTGATAATGAGTGAAGTTGAGCATTTTTTCATGTGTCGGTTGGCCATCTGGGTGTCTTTGGAGACGTGTCTATTCATGTCTTTTGCCCATTTCTTCACTGGATTATTTGCTTTTTGGGTGTTGAGTTTGATAAATTCTTTATAGATTTTGGATACTAACCCTTTATCTTATATGTCATTTGCAAATATCTTCTCCCATCCTGTCGGTTGCCTTTTAGTTTTACTGATTGTTTCCTTCACTGTGCAGAAGCTTTTTATTTTGATGAGGTCCCAATAGTTCATGTTTGCTTTTGTTTCCCTTGCCTCCAGAGACGTGTTGAGTAAGAAGTTGCTGTGGCCAAGATCAAAGAGGTTTTTGCCTGCTTTCTCCTCAAGGATTTTGATGGCTTCCTGTCTTACATTGAGGTCTTTCATCCATTTTGAGTTTATTTTTGTGTATGGTGTAAGAAAAGTGGTCCAGGTTCATTTTTCTGCATGTCGCTGTCCAGCATTCCCAGCACCATTTGCTGAAGAGACTGTCTTTATTCAATTGGATATTCTTCCCTGCTTTGTCAAAGATTAGTAGGCAATACATTTGTGGGTCCATTTCTGGGTTCTCTATTCTGTTCCATTGATCTATGTATTTGGTTTGGGGCCAATACCATACTGTCTTGATGATTACAGCTTTGTAATATGTCTTGAAGTCTGGGATTGTGATGCCTCCTGCTTTGGTTTCCTTTTTCAAGATCCCTTTGGCTATTCAGGATCTTTTCTGGTTCCACACAAATTTTAGGATTGTTTATCCTAGCTCTGTGAAGAATGCTGGTGTTATTTTGATAGGGATTGCATTGAATGTGTAGATTGCTTTGGGTAGTATCGACATTTTAACAATATTTCTTTTTCCTATCCAGGAGCATGGAATATTTTTCCATTTTTCTGTGTCTTCTTCAATTTCTTTCATAAGCTTTCTATAGTTTTCAGTGTATAGATTTTTCACCTCTTTGGTTAGATTTATTTCTAGGTATTTTATGGTTTTTGGTGCAGTTGTAAATGGGATCGATTCCTTGATTTCTCTTTCTGTTGCTTCCTCTATTGGTGTATAGGAATGCAACCAATTTCTGTGCATTGATTTTATATCCTGTGAAATTGCTGAATACATGGATCAGTTTTAGCAGGTTTTGGTGGAATCTTTTGGGTTTTCCATATAGAGTATCATAATATCTGAGAAGAGTGAAAGTTTGACTTCCTCCTGGCCTATTTGGATGCCTTTTATTCCTTTGTGTTGTCTGATTGCTGAGACTAAGACTCAGGAAATATACTCTTAACCATAGAAAACAAACTGATGCTTACTGGAGTGAGGTAGGTGTGGAGATGGGTTCAATAAGTGATGGGGATTAAAGAGGGCACTTTTGATGAGCACCAGGTGTTGTATGTAAGTGATGAATCACTAAATTCTACACCTGAAACGAATATAGCAATGTTGCAGGGAGTATGGCCAAAGTCACAAAAGATGAGTCCGCAAACAAAGTGCAGTTAAGTGATGGTCCTCATACTCCAGTCGGAATGAGGCCCCGACTCCAGAATGAAGCTTCTTTTTATTAGGATAATTGCTAAAGACTATGTGCATAAAGTCAGCTAAGCAAGTGTGTTAATCAATCTAATGGTTTAGCTTTTCAAGGTTGAATTTTGAATTAATTGGTTTCTATATCACTAAGAAGGGTCAGGTATGAAGGAGGATTCAGCCCTGGACAATGTTAATGGCTCTAGGCATTCCTTAGGAGCTGCAGTGGCGTTCAGCTGTGTAAACATGTCCTAAGGCCTTGCACCTTCTCCAGCCCTTCCCTTTTGAAGTCTTTTCCTTTGATGCTTCTCTCCTGCATCTCCCCACAGCACTATGTTAGCTAACTGGAATTTAAATTAAAAATTTGAAGAAAAAACATAACTGAAAATTTACATGAAGGAAGAAAAATTTTAAAAAGTATTTACTTATTTTGAGAGAGTGCACATGCAAGTGGGGGAGGGGTAGAGAGAGAAGGAGAGAATCTTAAGTAGGTTCTGTGCTATCAGCAAAGAGCCCGGTGAAGGGCTTCATCTCATGAACTGTGAGATCATGACCTGAGCTGAAATGAAGACTAGGATGCATAACCGACTGAGCCACCCAGGTGTCCCAAGAAAAATTTTAAATAAGCAACTATAATTTAAACACTGTAGAGTATAGTAATAAGGAGCATGGGCTCATGAGTCAGACACTCTGGATTTGGGCATCATCTCTACCACTTACAAACTATGTGTCTTTGGGAAATGCCTGAACTTCCTTTTTTTCATTTGAAAAGTGAGGGTTATATTAGAACCTACTCTACATGGGCTTTTCAGAGTATAAAATTAGATGATACGAGTTAAAGTACCTAGTTCAATGCTTAGAAAAAAATAAATGTTCAACAAATATTCCCCCCAAAAGGGGAAAATGTTGATAAACATAACTTTATAATGTCAACTATTTATTTTATACTGTGTTCTTTTGAAATCCTAATAGTAATAAATGTGGATATGTGTGTATATATACATACATACACATATATCTATGATATGTATATACATATGTGATATATATGTGTGTTCTGCTTTACTCAACATTATTTCATATATATTCTTCCACATACCAACACAAATCCATATACTTTTCATGTAATTGTTGTTGAAGTTTTTCACTGAACTGCTTTTTTGAAGACTTGGGATTGTTTTTCAAAAGTTGCTAATAATACTAATATACATATCTTTAGGCAATTTACCTTACATACTCCAAACACGTACACAAGTTGTTTTTAGTTTTAAAAACTAGTTTTTAAATTAGTTTAAATTAGTCCCCACCCTGTTTTAAAAATTAGATAAGTGAGTTTGAAAGCAAACAAAGAAACTCTGTAGGGGTCATAAATAAAGAGGAAACTCAAAGCCAGAACAGTAAATAGTGCTGAAGCCTCACAACCCATAAAGGAATCAGATATGGATGTAAGACAAAATCTGGGGTATTTTTTCCTTTCTTTTAAAAATTAAGATATAAAATAAAATCATCCTTTTGGTGTAGAGTTCTTCAACTTTTAGTACATGAATATAATATTGTAATAACCATGACAATTAACATAAGAAATAATACTATCATCCCCCAAATTCTTTCATGTTCCTTTGTAGTCAAACCCTTCCTCCACCTCCATATGGCTGGAGTTTTAATGCCCTGCTGAAATGGGTGGGAAGCTGCAGACCCAGTTTGTGTGGTAAGCTGGAATTAGGCTTCTTGAAATAAGTAGTACTACAAAAACCCTGACTATTGGCCTACAAATGTGGGCTTGTAAACAGAAAATCCGTTCTCAGCTACGGGTTCTCCATGAAAAAACTTCACTGGAAAAGAAAAGCTTAAAAAAAAAAAAAAAAAAAAGACTGGTCCCAAACCGATAAATTCTAAGGGACTCTGCAGAAGCAAACACAAAACTGTTCCACAGTGACACCATTACAACCTAGTGTATCTGCACAACTCATGGGTAGGACAACTCTCTCTAAAGAAGATACCATAACAAAAAATTACAAAGCAAACAGGAACTCTTACCACCAAAACCAAAATAAATAAAAACAAAACAACCCAGAATATGTAATAACAGGAAAATTTTGGTCTAAAGGAAATCTAACTGAATAATCTATCCACTTAGAACGTGAAGTATTATACAAAAATTACAGTGAAATAAAAATATTTTCAGATATCCCAAGTCTCAAAGTTTACTATTTACCAAACTTCAGTGAATGGACTACTAAAGGATGCATTCCAGCAAGACTGAAATTGAAACCAGGTAAGGAGTGTGATGTAATTAAGCAATGTTGAGTAAAGAAATCAGTAAATATTGTTGAAAATTTCAAGTAAATATTGACTGTAAAAATATCATAATAATTAATTGATAAAGTTTATAAAATGAAAATCTAAACTACTATAACATGGAATATAGAAAGAGAAAGTTGAGAGTTCTAAGATTCTTGTCACTTTGGGAAGAAGGCTAGAAGTATTAACTTTAGACTGCTGGAAAAATGTACAGTAATATGTATCTTTAAAATTAAGTGTGATCACTGAAAGAATTTAAATAACACCCATAACTTTCAAACCAGTAGGGGGAAAAGCTCAATCAATTTATCTGAAGGCAGAAAAGAAGGGAAAAATAAGTAAACAAAAATCTTGGCAAACATGAAATATAAAAGAATATAATAGAAATAAGCCCAAATATATTTATAATTAATATATAAATGTAAATCAATCATAGGTGTATATTAAAGGAGGTTCTCAGATTGAATATAGAAACAAAATACACGTGTATGTTGCTTACAGAAGACACACCTAAAACAGAATAACAAAAGGATAACAATAAGGGGGTAGAAAAAGATATACTAGGCAAAGATATGGCAATATTAGTATCATACAAAAGAGAATTCCTGGTGAAAATTATTAATATAAATAACAAGGAAATGATTTAATCTTTTATAAGCCACCAAGAAAGTATAACAATCA
This sequence comes from Panthera tigris, assembly GCF_018350195.1. Taxonomy (NCBI): domain Eukaryota; kingdom Metazoa; phylum Chordata; class Mammalia; order Carnivora; family Felidae; genus Panthera; species Panthera tigris. The sequence goes on along the minus strand of NC_056677.1, from coordinate 60,887,660 downwards.
TGAACCTATATGTACTCATAATATCAGCTTAATACATAAAACAATAGTTGGGCAAATTACAAGAAGAGATAGACAAATCCACATTCATAATGGGACATTTTAACACTCTTAGAACAAATCACACAAGTAGTAAAAGTGCAGAAAATCTTGACATGTTAAAAAAATGTATATCCTCTACAAGGTACTAATAGTTTGAGTTGACCTTATACGTAACAACCTTATATAACTCTCTTATTGTTTTAGTTTATATATAGATCTTTTTTTTAATCTGGAAAATGTTATAATCTACAAATTTCTACTATTTTCTCTCTTTCAATCCTTACACTTTTTGTTTTTATTTCTTATCTCCTTGCATTGTCCATTACTTCCATCCAATATGATGTCAAATAGTAGTTGGGTAAGTGGGCATCCTTGACATATTCCCATATTTGAGGAGGAAACTACTAAAGTGTCATCATTAAGTAAAGCATTTGATAGAGTTTTTTGTGTGATGAGAGATATGCTTTACCAGTTTAGAGAAGATTTTTTTATTCCTAGTTAACTAGGAGTTTCAATAGCCAAGTAGTGGAAGCAGCCCAAATGTCCATTGACTGATGAATGGATAAAAAAGTGGTATATATATTCAATGGAATATTACTCAGCCATAAACAGAATGAAATCTTGCCATTTGCAACAACATGGATGGAGCTTGAGTGTGTAATGCTAAGCAAAGGAAGTCAGAGAAAGACAATACCATATGATGTCACTCATATGTGGAATTTAAGAAACAAAACAAATAAGCAAAGGGAAAAAAATGAGAGATAAATACAAACCAAGAAACAGACTCTTAACTATAGAGAACAAACTGGTGTTTACCAGAGGGGAGGTGGGTGGGAGTATGGGTGAAATAGGGGATGGGGATTAAGGAGTGCACTTGTGATGAGCATTAGGTTTTATATGTAAGTGTTGAAGCAGTATATTGTACACCTGAACAAATATAACACTGTATATTAATAATACTGGAACTAAAATAAAATCTAAAAAATAGGGCCTCTAATACTTTGGACACAATGAAAACCTTATATTAATATGTAGCCTTAAAACATTTAATTAAAGTTGCCCTAGAATTAACTAGGCACAGGGTTGTAAGAAGAGTTTAATGAAATGGAAACACATGAGTGATGATCAAGAAAGTGAGAAGGCAAAACTGTGACTCCATAACTAGTGGCCTGCAGTGGATCTGGAGGGGAAAAAAGGTTATCAGACATTGCAGGATATCTAAGACCAGTTTTTGCCATTTCTCCTTAAATTCTAAAAGAAAGTCATTGAAATATGTGATGTTTTGTGGGGGGCAGAGTGAACACAAGAAACATACTAAGAGGCTTTAATTCAAATTGAATTTGAAGCTAATAAATATGAAAGTCATAAAGAAAACCGAGTGGGTTTTGGGAACTCTTTAAAAGTAGACTATTTAGCATTTAGCAATAATCCCAATTGTCCTGTTGTGAAAGAGGCACAATGGTGGGGCACATATGCTGAACTCTTGAGAAATGTTTCTGTGGTGCAACCATTCATAGTCTATGGAGAAGCTGAAGAAAAACATCTGGGAGTGAAGGTCATGGTCCCTCTTGAGATTGGGGTATGGCTGTTTGAAATATCCAAAGGAGAAAATCTGACAGAATCATGAAATAAACAAGGAAATTGTTTGGCCTTAGCGAAAAATGTCAACAGACCCTCTGTGATTATTGTTAGATAAAGCAGATTAAATTTATTAAGGATTCAAAAATTTTAACAATACAGTGAACAAACTTGACCAGATAAACCTATATTGAACCTAAGCTTTACATATGAAACAACTGAAACAAAATAATCTCAAAGAACGTTTCAACAAATATGAAATATTTTATTTTATTTTATTTTATTTTTTAATGTGTTGCCAATATATACTCTGACAACTAATTATTTATTTTTTTTTAATTTTTTAACGTTTATTTATTTTGAGAGACAGACACAGAGTGTGAGAGGGGGTGGGGCAGAAAAAGAGGGAGACACAGAATCTGAAGCAGGCTCCAGGCTCCGAGCTGTCAGCACAGAGCCTGACCCAGGGATGGAACTCATGAACCGCGAGATCATGACCTGAGTTGAAGTCAGCCGCTTAACCGACTGAGCCACCCAGGCGTCCCAACTAGTTAGTTTTTTTTTTAATTTTTAACGTTTATTTATTTTTGTGAGAGAGAGACAGAGAGAGAGCATTAGATGGGGAGGGACAGAGAGAGAGACAGAGTATCCCAATCAAGCTCCATACCATCAGCACAGAGCCCTATGCAGGGCTTGAACTCATGATTTGTGAGATCATGACCTGAGCCAAAACCGAGAGTCGGATGATTTAACCAACTGAAATACCCAGGAGCCCCAATGGACTAAATGTTCTAATCAAAATATATAGGGTTACTGTCTGGATAAAAAAAAAATACCCCTCTAAATGTTGCCTACAAAAGGCTCAGTTCAGATTTAAAAATACACATAGACTGAAAGTGAAGAGATGCAGAGAGATATTTCAAGCAAACAAGTAAAAAGAAAAAAAAAAGCCAGAGTAGCAATACTTGTATCAGGGAAAATAGACATAAAACAAAGGCTGTAATAAGAGAAACAGAAGAGCATTCCATAATGGCAAGGAGAGCAGTCTAACAAGAAGATGCAATGTTTGTAAATATTTATGCACACAATATAGGAGCACCTAAATTCATAAAGCAAATGTTAACAGACCTAATGGGAGAAATTGACAGTAATACCATAATAGTAAGGGCCTTATTTTATTTTATTATTTAAAAAAATTTTTTTTCTTTAATGTTTATATATTTTTGAGAGAGAGAGAGAAAGACAGAGTGTGAGCGGGTGAGGGTTAGAGAGAGAGACACACACACAGAATCCGAAGCAGGCTCCAGGCTCCAAGCTGTCAGCACCGAGCCCAATGCGGGACTCCAACTCACGAACTGTGAGATCATGACCTGAGCAAAGTCGGACGCCCAACCAACTGAGCCACCCAGGCCCCCTCTATTTTATTTTTTTAAAGTGTTGCCAATATGTACTCTGACAACTAGTTATTTTATTTATTTGTTTGTTTATTTTACATTTATTTATTTTTGATAGAGACAGAGCATAAGTGGGGGAGGGGCAGAGAGAGAAGGAGACACAGAATCCAGAGCAGGCTCCAGGCTCCCAGCTGTCAGCACAGAGCCCAATGCGGGGCTCGAACTCACAAACCGTGAGATCATTACCTGAGCCGAAGTCGGATGCTTAACCGACTGAGCCACCCAGGCACCCCACTAGTTATTTTATTAAAAAATTTTAAGTGTTTATTTATTTTTGTGAGAGAGAGAGAGAGAGAGAGAGAGAGAGAGCGCGAGCATGAGTGGGGGAGGGGCAGAGAAAGAAGGAGACACAGAAACCAGAGCAGGCCCCAGGCTCTGAGCTGTCATCACAGAGTCTTAAGCAGGGCCTGACCTCATGAACCAAGAGATCATGACCCAAGCTGAGGTCTGATGCTTAGCCGACTGAGTCACCCAGGCGCCCTGCAAATACAAAATACTTCAACCAAAGGGATTAACTCTGTTGCCCCTTAAGTAATAATACTTTTGACACAGTACACTAAATAATTTTAAATATTAAACAGTGGGGAATACTTTTAACGAATAATTAGAATTTTTTGGACGAAGGGGAAATGAGATAGCTGCAAATTTGCATACTAGAGTAGAAGATGCCTGACAGTATGTGTGCTAGATGTCAAACTCTGGAATTTAAACAACAAAGATTTGAGCAATGCAGGTAATATATAATAATAATGTATAATATTTGTAATAAATTTTAGAACTGATATTACATATAATAAAAAATGAATAAAATTAATAACAAAATAGGGTTAGTGCAATGTTGAGAAAAATGTGAAAAGATACTTAAACAATATTAAGAATAAACAGTATAAACTAAACTAAACTGAAACCTTGAATGAGTGTTGAATTTTATTGAATACATTTTCTGAATTATGTGCTTCTTCTATATATATTCTGTTTAAAATTTGCCTATCATACAGACAATTAACAACTTTGATATAAGGGATATATAGGTAAATTACTCCCAAAAGCTAAAGAATACATGTTAGTATATGTATATATAGTCAGCCATCTTTGCATTTCTGGGATAAAGCCTACTTGGTTTTGATGCATTTTTTTATACATCAGTGCTGGATTGAGTTCACTATTTTATTTTTCTAGTTTTTCATTTATGCTCATAAGATTGACTTGTAGTTTTCTATTTTTTATAATTTTTTTAATTTAAATTTTTTTTATAATTTACATCCAAATTAGCATATAGTGCTACACTGATTTTTTTTCTTAAATTATTTTTTAATGTTTTTGCTTATTTTTGAGATAGAGGCAGAGCATGAGCAGGAGAGGGGCAGAGAGAGGGAGACACAGAATCTGAAGCAGGCTCCAGGCTCTGAGCTGTCAGCACAGAGCCTGACGTGGGGCTCGAACTCATGGAGTGCGAGATCATGACCTGAGCTGAAGTCCGACACTCAACTGACTGAGCCACTCAGGTGCCCCTAGTGCTACAATGATTTCAGGAATAGATTCCTTAGTGCTCCTTACCCATTTAGCCCATCCTCCCTCACACAACCCCTCCAGTAACCGTCACTTTGTTCTCCATATTTATGAGTCTCTTCTATTTTGTCCCCCTCCCTGTTTTTATATTATTTTTGTTACCCTTCCCTTACGTTCATCTCTTTTGGCTCTTAAAGTCCTCATATGAGTGAAGTCATATGATATTTGTCTTTCTCTGACTAATTTCACTTAGCATAATACCCTTCAATTCCATCCACGTACTTGCAAATGGCAAGATTTCATTCTTTCTGATTACCGAGTAATACTCCATTGTATATATATACCACTGCTTCTTTATCCATTCATCCATTGAGGGACATGTGGGCTTGTTCCATACTTTGGCTATTGTTGATAGTGCTGCTATAAACATCGGGTGCATGTGTCCCTTCAAAACAGCACAACTGTATCCCATGGGTAAATACCTAGTAGTGCAATTGCTGGGTCATAGGGTAGTTCTATTTTTAGTTTTTTTGAGGAACCTCCATACTGTTTTCCAGAGTGGTTGCACCAGCTTGCATTCCCACCAACAATGCAAAAGAGATCCTCTTTCTCCGCATCCTCGCCAACATCTGTTGTTGCCTGAGTTGTTAATGTTAGCCATTCTGACAGGTGTAAGGTGGTATCTCTTTGTGGTTTTGATTTGTATTTTCCTGATGATGAGTGAAGTTGAGCAGTTTTTCATGTGTTAGTTGGCCATCTGGATGTCTTCTTTGGAGAAGGGTCTATTCATGTCTTTTGCCCATTTCTTCACTGGATTATTAGTTTTTTGGGTGTTGAGTTTGATAAGTTCTTTATAGATTTTGGATACTAACCCTTTATATGTCGTTTGCAAATATCTTCTCCCATTCTGTAGGTTGCCTTTTGGTTTTGCTGATTGTTTCCTTCGCTGTGCAGAAGCTTTTTATTTTGATGAGGTCCCAATAGTTCATGTTTGCTTTTGTTTCCCTTGCCTCCAGTGACGTGTTGAATAAGAAGTTGCTGCGGCTAAGATCAAAGAGGTTTTTGCCTTTCTCCTCAAGGATCTTGATGGCTTCCTGTCTTACATTGAGGTCTTTCATCCATTTTGAGTTTATTTTTGTGTATGGTGTAAGAAAGTGGTCCAGGTTCATTCTTCGGCATGTCACTGTCCAGTTTTCCCAGCATCACTTGTTGAAGAGACTTTCTTTATTCCATGGGCTATTCTTTTCTGCTTTGTCAAAGATTAGTTGGCTGTGCATTTGTGGGTCCATTTCTGGGTTCTCTATTCTGTTCCATTGATCTGAGTGTCTGTTCTTGTGCCAGTACCATACTGTCTGGATGATTACAGCCTTGTAGTATAGCTTGAAGTCCGGGATTGTGATGCCTTCTACTTTGGTTTTCTAAGATTGCTTTGGCTATTCAGGGTCTTTTCTGGTTCCATACAAATTTTAGGAATATTTGTTCTAGCTCTGTGAAGAATGCTGTTGTTACTTTTATAGGGATTACATTGAATGTGTAGATTGCTTTGGGTAGTATCGACATTTTAAGAATATTTGTTCTTCCTATCCAGGAGCATGGAATCTTTCCATTTTTTTGTGTCTTCTTCAATTTCTTTCATAAGTTTTCTAGAGTTTTCAGTGTATAGATTTTTCACCTCTTTGGTTAGATTTATTCCTAGGTATTTTATGGGTTTTGGTGTCATCATAAATGGGATCGATTCCTTGATTTCTCTTTATGTTGACATGTAATTTTCTTATATAATCCTTGTCCATGTTTGGTGTTTATACTAGCCTCATAAAATATGTAGGACATCCAGATTATTGCAGTGGATTAAGTTTATTTGTCCCCTCTTCTTTCTAAATTCCACCAAAATAACATAAAGAATAAAACAGGAATACACCTACATGGACAAAGAATCTAAGATTAGAGAGGAGCAACACAGGAGTCTTTGCTAAATTATTATTTTTAAGATCTAAAGCAAATATAATAAAATGTTATGATATGACTAAGCTGGGTTGCAGGTATATGGGTGTCCATTGTCTTTTCTTTCTTAATTTTTAGTAATGATGAAATATTTCTTAATGTTAAAAATAGACAAATAAGTTAGTTTCAGAGAGTTATATGTGCTTTAAAAGTGCTTCTCAAATTTTAATGTGCATATGAATATCTTAGGGAACTCTTATTAAAATGCAGATACTGGATCATTAGGTCTGGAGTGGGGCTTGAGATTCTCCATTTCTTTTTTTGAAATTTTTTTAACCTTTATTTATTATTGAGAGACAGAGCAAGAGCATGGGAGGGGAAGATAGAGCGGGGAGACACAGAACCTGGAGGAGGCTCCGGGCTCCGAGCTGCCAGCACAGAGCCCCATGCAGGGCTCAAACTCACTAACCACAAGATCATGACCTGAGCCGCAGTCGGACACCTAACCAACTGAGCCACCCAGACACCCCAAGATTCTTCATTTCTTATAAGCCCCCAAGTGATGTCAATGCTGGTGGTCCATGGACCACCATTCGAGTAGCAAGATTTTAAGGGAAATGAAACAAGGCAATGTGATAGAGAGTGGCAGGGACAGGAAGTAGCTTCTTTAGATTAGGTCTCTTGAAAAACTTCTCTAAATAGTGATATTTGAGTCATTAAAATTCTTCAGAAATGATGTTCTAAGTAGAGAAAAAAGCAAGTGCAAAGGCACTCAGGTAGGAATAGTTTCTGGCATTTTATAGAAATAGAAAAAGCCACTGTGGCCTTAAAGTATTTAAGTGTTTCTTCCACATTCCAGGTGTAATTAAGTGGAAAGATCACTGTATTTGGAGTCATAAAACCTAGGTTTGGTCTTCACCCCATTAGCTCTGTGACCTCTGTCAAGCCACAACCTGTTTCCTCATAAATATATGAATATTAATGAATAATATCTATTCTCCAATGTTGATGTGAGGATAAAATAAGGTAAGGTATTAAAAAGCACTTTGTAAATTGCAAAACACTATACACATATAATTATTGCATAAATAAAGTGCTATCATCTGATCTGAGTTTGAAATAGCCAAATACAGTGGCTTTTACTGTGTGCTATGTCCCTGATTATTTCAGACACTTATGTGTCAAGTTGCTGCAGGCCAAGTTGGTCTGTCTGTTGCTGCAGTTCTCCAGCAGTGCACAACTCTCACGATGCTTCATGTTCTATTTTTGAGAGCACTGGAAATTTTCTTTGACTCTTTTGGCTCATGTTTGATCCACTTTAGCTCATCATAGAGTAACTACTTGTGTATTCCAATGTGATTCACATTTCTTTTTCTTTTTTTTTTCTTTTAAAGAAGGGTTGCCCAGGATGTGACATCCCCACGAGGAATGTTCCCTTTTTTTTTTCTTTTAAGTTTATTTATTTTTGATAGAGACAGAGTGTGAGCAGGGGAGGGGCAGAAAGAGACAGAGAGACACAGAATCCGAAGCAGGCTCCAGGCTCTAAGCTGCCAGCAAATTGCCCAACGCGGGGCTCGAACCCACAAAACCGTGAGATTATGACCTGAGCCAAAGTCGGGTGCTTAAGCGATTGAGCCACCCAGGCACTCTGTTTTGTGATTCACATTTCTTAATCAGAAGAGTTGACTTACAATGAACAAACAGTACTTCAGTAAAAATAAGTTGACTCCATTCAAAGACTGCACAACTATTGTTCCATGCCAATAATGTCTTTAGACGATTCTGATGAAACTTATCAAGAATCCTGAGAAATCATCTGTAGGGTCAGGTGCTTTAGAATTCTGAGGTCTTTCCTAATTTAAAATCTTTTGATTGTATATGGACTCTAGAGACTTTTAATTAAATCTTGTCTTTGAATATAGGCAACATCTTTAGTGTACAGAGCAATGGAATAGCAGCCAGACTACCCCTGGTCTAGTTCTAACTCTAACTCTAAAACCACAAGGCCCTGGTCTTCTTTATCTATTAGGAACAAGGAATACCCTCCAAAATCTATTGTTAAGATCCAGCAAAATAGTGTGTGTTTCTGGAAGTATAAAAATTCAAAATATTCTTTTGTCACATTATATTGTAGCAGGATTCTCACACAGAGAGTCATGAGACTGAGGCTTTTCTTTCCAGGAAGCAACTTTATTCCTGCCAGCACCACTCAGCTGGGTTCATACCCAAAGAACTGAGGCCCGAATGCCATGTGGTGTAGTTTTTACATTTTTTAAATTTCTTTGTCTCTCAAAAAGGTAACATACAAACCTATAGTCTGATTAAGTGGTCTCATAATATAAGGTAGTGAGGGATGTTGTCAAGTAAGCAAATAGGAAGGTTGTCTTGAGGTCTTTTTTTTTTTTTCTTTGCTTAGGGAGGGAACCCTACCACAATATCTAATAATTTCTCACAAAATATATGGTATATAGATTCCCATTAAAAACATTTAATGTTTATTTATTTTTGAGACAGAGAGACAGAGCATGAACGAGGGAGGGTCAGAGAGAGAGGGAGACACAGAATCCGAAGTAGGCTCCAGGCTCTGAGCTGTTGTGGGACCCAAGGAATTTTGCAAAAATCCCCTACCCCTGGACAAGCAGAGCAAGACTAACTCCATTTTGTGCTACACCCACCATCTCATGTATAACCCCCACATGACCTACTTATTGCTTAAGACACTCCCCCACCCTAGTCAAGCCGCTGAGCACACCCTTACTGGAAACCGGCTCATTTAGGAATGCGGAACCCCTAACCGCCAAAGAATGTAAACCCTGCCTTTTGGTCGCCAAACTTGCGCGCCAATTCTGACCAGAGTGATAGGCTAGTTCGAACAGTTACTATAGGGTAAATTGTAATTCAATTGGCCACCTGCGTGTGGACTGACATGAATGCGCAACTTTCTGTGTGTGTTACAATCTCATTGGCCCCTGGCCCCTATAAAACTGCTACGGCTCTTAACCTAGGGGTCCAAGTCCCTGCTCTGCTGTGTCGGGTATACTTGGGCCCAAGCTGGAGCTTGCAAATAAACCCTCATGCGTTTGCATTGGTATCGGCTCCTTGGTGGTCTCTTGGATTCGAAATCGGGGGCATTACACTGTCAGCACAGAGCCCGACACGGGGCTCGAACTCACGGACCGTGAGATCATGACCTGAGCCGAAGTCAGATGCTTAACTGACTGAGCCACCCAGGCGCCCTGATTCCCATATATTTTTTTTTTAAAAAATAGAGCATTATTGGACAATGCTTTACCTGGGTAGAAAGATTCAGTGGCAATATTCAGCCCTAAAAGAAATTGCTGTAAGAGTCTAGGGTTTCTCTATTGTAGAGTGTTGCTCTCTAACCCAGAATCTATGCTGAATAAATATTTACTGATGATGACATAGGCATTAATAAAAGAGACCATTACTAATCTGTTAACAAGACAATAATAAGCCAGAAACATACAATTAGTAAGTCCTGTCAATGCTATCTCATAATATCTCTGGAACTGATCTATTTCCACTGCTACTGCCATGTTCAGGCCTTTATTTTATAACTGAACTATTGCACTAACTTCATGACTCCAATCTGAACTCCCTTCAGTCCGACCTTTCCACTTAATCCAGAATGGTATAATGTAAATACAAATCTGATCATGTTACTCTCCTGATTAAAACTCTCCACTGGCTGTAGTATCAAGCACTAACTTCTAAGAATGAAATATGAGGTCCTTCCCCATCAGGCCTCTGCTTATCCGAGCTTCTCTCCTGCTACTCTATCATATGCTCCCTAGAATCTCGAACATGGAAATGTTTTCTTATACCTTCTTGCTTTTAAACATGACATTTCTTTTATATGGTACTCCGTTCAGCCTCTTCAGTTGGAAATTTTATTCTTTAAATAACTCTGCTCAAGCATCCTCTTTTCTGGAAACCTGAGTGTAGGATGAATCTTGAAACAAAGTAACTACATGGGCCATGCATTTCTTGTCTTCATCAGACTTATCAGTCCATCATGCCTCTATATAAGGAGTTCATAATTATTTACCTGTCTCGTGTAAAAACTTTGAGAAGGCAGTAATGTATATAAAATTGCAACTGCTTCACTGTCTACAGGGTTTTAGGCAACGCTGACATTTGGAAATGCAGTTTTCTGGAAAACTGTAACATATTTATTTTGGTATCATTTTGCTTGATGATAAAAAAAAGAATATAAACCTGTTTTTAAAAATGGACTTTTCCTCCATACATTTTCACTTTACCATCCATTAGCCAATCTAGCTGTTTTGCAGTTATTAGGGATGCTGCAGAAACCAAATGGAAAAGCTAGAAAGAGATGCAAATTAGCAGAGTAAATATGTGTGTGTGTGTCCCAAGAGCAACAGACCAAAGGAAAACTGCCCCAAGGATTGCGCAAAAGCGAATAAGCCCGAAACCCAGTGAATCTCAAGGTTCCTGAAGTCTCCACCCTGGGGAAATTAGTATCTGTAGTTTAATCTAAGCGTTAGTGGACAAGAGAGTGAAGAGAAAAATATGCAGAGGGAAAACGGAGTGAAGCGTTGCACTGAGTTGAAGGCTGTAAGAGAAAAGTAGAATGACTGGACAAGATAGGGGTTGGCGGATTTAGCAAATGCAGTATTTGAGACATACTAAAAAATGACTCGTTTATCCCAAGTTCAAACTTAATTGTGCATCCTGTATTTTATGTGGCAAATCTAAAAAAAGAGAGAAAGACGTTATTCTTCAATTCCCGGTTGTGTAAAACACTCAAAGGCCCTAGAAAATATAGCTGTTAAGCCCAAGTACCTGACTCCTTGCAGAGAAGCTATTTCCGGTCTCGGGCCCTGAGAAAATGAGGGGGAGGAGAGAGAAGATTAAGGTAGCTGAGTGGAGTCCGCCAGCGTCCCACAATTCTCTGCTCTAGGTTCCTCTTTCCTCTCTCAAGATGGCGCTGCTCGTGATACATTCTTCACGCTGGGCAGCCGCAGCGACTGCCTTTGAAAAGTGTCGGCACGTGGCGATTCTGATTCGGTCTCTAGGCTCTGTCCGTGGTGCAGGTCCTCAGCGGAGATCACGTCAGCTCGGCGCCTCGGGAGCTGCTCGAATTTCCCAGGTGAGATGACATTCACGTGGAAGAGTAGGGTGAAGGACAAAGGGACCTATGGAAAAGTTTGCTCTCACGTCCTCGGGTCAGAGAGAAAGCCAAGAAGAAAGGTTGTCAGGGCTAACTCAGAACATCAGTAAGTGAAGGAAATTAGGGTTGGTAATTTGAGGAAGGGGGGAAGAAAACCTTTGTGGTACGGCAAGGGAATGGAACGGAAGGTTCTGGGCAGAGGGCACCTGGAGCACTAGTTATTCTCAAAGGATTTACGTGTTTGTTTCCCTCCCCCTGCCCTTCGTAGTTTAAAAGATGGGGTAGACGGGATCCCCAGATTGCTTACCTTTCTAAATGCAAGGAAAACTGGCAACTTTTCCAAAGTTAGTAATGGAATTTGGGACTAATATGGCCATGGTTCAGATTTTACTCTCTTGAAAGTAGTATTTGGGGAGCATTGTAACATGACAGCAGAACTACCTGTAAACAAGAGGCTGAGTTGGCACCAGTTAACTCTCTGCTGACAGTGCTTCCTGATAGGCCAAAAACCATACCTATCTTTCTCTCCAAAACATAGACCGCCCTAAATTCGTATGTAAACACGATTGTCTTTTTATCTGAAAATAGTGTTCTTCTGTGTACACAGGTCGCTTTGGAAGCCATAAGGTTGCTTATCTTTAATTAATGAATGTAGTTTTTGTTATAGTGTCTCTTAACTTGTGTCCATAATTCTCTCTTAGCAGTTACAAAAAAAAAATATTCATATTTGTACTTTGGTATATCTTTTTATTTCCTATATATTGGCAAAATGTTTAATTGCCACCACTTGTTCATCAGTATCGCTGAAGCATTGTCAGTTTTGTTTGAGAAGCACCCTCATAAATTTTGATTCCACGTGAACAGATATTTAATGTCTACATTGTACATAGCGCTATGCTAGATAATGAGGGTACCAAGAGAAACATAAATTAATGCCTTCAAGATTGATCAGTTTAGTTAAGGAGTTTGTATCTATGTATTACAAGAATAACTAAACAATGTAAGTAGGTTAAATATCAAATGAATAGTATAAACAATAAGGGCAGTAAGCATCTAGAGGAAATAGGGATAATTAAGGACCAGATTATAGAGAGGATCTCATGCTGGTGATAGAACTGAGGAGATTTAAGCAGGGAGAATAGAGAATGACACTAGGCATGTGGAATGCCGGAGAAATTATATGCATTTGTTCATCCAGTGATTATTGAACACCTTTACAGCAGTAGAGGTTACAGCAGAATAAAATATAGGCCCTGTCCTTGAAGAGTTTAAAATCTAGTAAGGGAAAAAGGTAAGTAAACAGGCAATTATAATACAGTAGTGCAATGATGGGAAGGGTACAGAGTACTGAAAGAGTATACTTGAAGGGCATCTAATCTAATTTTGAGGTGGGAAAATGCCTTGAATAACTGATATCTACTAAGCCAAGGCCTTAAAAAATTAAGAGAAATTAGCTAAAGAGGGAATAGTGTGTGCAAAGGCCCACAGGTAAGAGAGAGTATGGACCATTTGTAGAACTGCATGTAGTTTAGGCTACTGAGGAGTTCAGGATAGAAGCGGCAGATCAGGGGCGCCTGGGTGGCTTGGTCGGTTAAGTGTCCGACTTCGGCTCAGGGCATGATCTCACGGTCCGTCGGTTCGAGCCCCGCGTCGGGCTCTGTGCTGACAGCTCAGAGCCTGGAGCCTGTTTCAGATTCTGTGTCTCCCTCTTTCTGTGACCCTCCCCCGTTCATGCTCTGTCTCTCTCTGTCTCAAAAATAAATAAACGTTTAAAAAAAAAATTAAAAAAAAAAAAAAAAAGAAGCGGCAGATCAGCCTAGATCTAGAAGCAAATCCAGATCATTTTATTAAAGGTTTTAAAACACTTTATAGTTGAAATTTTGTAACACATGACCTCTTGGGAACCATTCTTATTCTGTAATCCTCTAATAAGCCTAATGAAGTTAAGATAATATTTGTAGGACTTTGTCAGGCTGGGGGGATGGGGGGAAGGAGAAGTTACTGGGAGTTTCAGAGGAAGTGATGGAAATAAATTTCTCTCTTTTCATGAACACTGTCCCCACAACTTTCTTCTTCCACTGTCTTCTGTACATCCTACCATTCCCTGTGGTTAACATTTCCAAAGTGTGAAAAACAAAGATGTTACTTTTGTTTTCTGCTTCTTAAAGGCATGCAACTCTTGCCATAATTTGAAAAAATGTAGATTTAACTGGGAGATGAAGGAATGGTTATAAGGCTTTCATACTTTTAGGACAATCATTAGTATATAGCATAATATTTTAGAGCTGAAAGGAACCTTAGTGCAGTGTTATGAAACATGTTAATAAGTTGGATCAGTCTTTTTTTATATGAAATTCAGTAGAATAAGAAAGAAAATGTCAGTGCTTTATACATATTAAGGGAAGTATTGTTTTATGTACTGTTTTACGTGTATATGTACATTGACACATGTATGCGATTACTGGGATGCATTGTAAAATGTGTTTTTCACACAGGATTATTTACTGGATCTATGCTGTGCAATATGGTAGTCACCAGCTTCATGTGGCTGTTAAAATTTAAATTAAATTAAAATTTTAATTCCTTGGTTGCATTAGCCACATTCCAAGGGCTAAAAAGGTACATAGATATGGAACATTTCCATCATTGCAGAAAGTTCTGTCCAACAGTGCTGCTTTAGAGAAGATCATGTCCAGCCTTCTAATTTTGCAGATGAGGTAACTAAATCCTAGTATAGATAAATGGCAGCCTTTAAGGCCATTCATTCATTTATTGCCTTCTCTGTCAGGTATTCATATAAAGGTAAATAAGACTCTTGCAGGCATTAAGCATACAATAAATGTTGAATTGTAAAGATACTTACACTAGAGCACTGTTAATAGAGGGAAACACCTTAAACATAAAAGTTTTTTTGTTAAAATTGTAAGTGTGGTAAGATTTAAATTGTAATGATTTAAAATATGATAAGATTTAAATTGTAATGATTTATTATACAGTTGCCTCTCTACTACATTAGTTAATATTAAAAAGACGTGAGTTTTGGGGCGCCTGATGAGTACCTGAGTTGGTTGAGCATTCGACTCATTTTGGCCTAGGTCATGATCTCAGGATTGTGGGATTGAGCCCAGCATCGGGCTCTGTGCTGAACTCCCTCTGCCCCTCTCCCCACTCATGCTCATTCTCTCTCTCTCCCTAAAATAAAAAGACATGAATTATGAGTGATAGAACTTTTTTCATCAATACTTATATGGTATGTGGTTAGTCCACAGTGCTTTTTATCTATGTTTAAAGAGTTAATTCTTGATCCTGATCCTGATCATATACTTTTCTTCATTTGTTTTTAAAAAAAAAAATCTTTTTTGAGATTTATTCACATACCATATAATTCACCTATTTAAAGTGTGCAATTCAGTGGTTTTTATTTTTTTTATTTTTGTAAAATCAATCAGCACACTTATAATTAACAATGATTAACTTAATTTTTTAAATTTTAGAGCACGAGTAGGGGAGAGGGGTAAAGGGAGAGAGAGAGAATCTTAAGCAGGCTCCAAGCTCAGCATGGATCAAGAGTAGGATGCTCAAACAACTGAGCCACACAGGTGCCCTGAAATTCAATGGATTTTAGTATATGTAATGATACATATCACTGTCACCATAGCCAATTTTACATCTTTATTACCTTAAAAACAACCTTACTACCCTTTTGCCTATCACCCTCCCCCCCCCGCCCACATTTCCCTCCCTCACCAGCCCTAAGAAACCACTAATCTATGTTCAGTTTCTATAGTTTGTCCATTTTGGACATTTAACATAAATGGAATCATATAATATGTGGTCTTTTAAGACTGGCTTCTTTCACTTAGTAGTATTGTGTTTTTAAGGTGCATCTGTGTTATGGCATATATTAAGTACCTCATTTTTTTTTTTTAATATTTATTCTGAGAGAGAGAGAGAGAGAGAGAAAGAGAGAGAGAGAGAGAGAAAGAGAGAGAGAGAGAGAGCATGAGCAGGGAAGGGGCAGAGAGAGGGAGACACAGAATGTGAAGCAGGCTCCAGGCTCTGAGCTGTCAGCACAGAGCTGGATGTGGGCCTCGAATTCATGAACCACGAGATCATGACCTGAGCCAAAGTCAGACGCTTAACTGACTGAGCAACCCAGGCGCCCCAGTACTTCATTTGTTTTTATAGCCAAATAATATTCAGTGTGGTTATGCAATATTGCCTTTATGCATTCATTGGTTGGTGGGCATAGGTTTTTTTTCCTATCTTTTGGCTGTTATGAATAATGCTGCTATAAGCATCCATGTGCAAATTTTCATTTCTCTTGAGTGGATACCTAGGAGTAGAATTGCTGGATCATATGATAACTCTATGTTTAATTCTTTTAAGAACTGTTAGACTGGTTTTCAAGGGACTACACCATTTTACATCACCCTCAGAAATACAGGAGGGTTCCAGTCTCTCCACATCCTCGACAATGCCAATAGTTCTTGTTATCTTACTTTTTTAGTCTAGCTATCCTAGTAGGTGTGAAGTGTTATCTCGTTGTGGTTTTGATTTGTATTTCCCTAATGACAAAAGACGCTGAGCATCTATCCATGTGCTTATTAGCCATTTGCATATCTTTTTTTGAGGAATGTGTATTCAGGTCTTTTGCCCATTTTTTAATTGGGTTATTGGTCTTTTTATTATTGAGATATGAGAATTCTTTATATATTCTACATTCAGGTCCTTTATCAGATATATGATTTGCAGATATTTTCTCCCATTCTGTGGGTTATCTTTTTACTTTCTTGATAATGTCCTTTGAAGCACAAAAGCTTTTCATTTTCATAAAGTCAAATTTATTTTTTTCTTTTGTCATACTTTTTGTGTTATACCTAAGAATCCATTGCCAAATTTGAGTTCATGAAGAATTACCATGTTTTCTTCTAAGAATTTTATAATGTAATTCTAGTGATATATAGAAACAACTTTTGTATAGTTATAGTTTCCTTTCCCCACTTTGTTGTTTTATTTTAATATATGTTACATCTGTAAATGTTGCAATCCTAACAATATATTGTCATAATTATTGTTTTATATAATTTATGACTTTTAAAGAAGCTGAGAGAAGACAGGAAGGCAAGTAAATATTTATTTTGTTATACTAGCCTTTTTTTAAAAAAATTTTTAACATTTATTTATTTTTGAGAGAGAGAAAGAGAGAGAGTATGAGCACGAGCAGGGGAGGGTCAGAGAGACTGAGACACAGAATCCGAAGCATGGTCCAGGCTCTGAGCTGTTAGCACAGAACCTGATGCGGGGCTCAAACTCACGGACTGCGAGATCATGACCTGAGCCCAAGTTGTATGCTTAACCGACTGACCCACCCAGGCGCCCCTGTTATACTAGCCTTTGTATTTATCATTTACGTTTCTCTTCATATCTTCTCTTGTGTTTGATTTAGCATCTGGAATTATTTCCTTATGCCAGTATAGCTGTGCTCCCATCCATCTCCTTCGTGGTGTTATTGGCAAATATATTGCATCGCTACAGGTCATAAGCTCAACAATTAATTTTTATCCATATTATTTTATACAGTTGCTTTTAATTTTTTATTTTTTAAAAAATATTTATTTTTGAGAGAGAGCGCACAAGTTTTTTATATAGTTTCTTTTTAAAATCAGTTCAAAGAAGAAGGTTAAAAAGTGTGCATTTATACATTCTGGTGCTGTGTGTGTGTGTGTGTGTGTGTGTGTGTTTCAATTACAGTCTGAGGTCATTTGTTTTCAGCCTAAAGAACTTACTTTAGTATTTCTTGTGGGGTAGTTCTGTTAGTAACAAATTTTCCTAGTTTTTATTTATCTGGGAATGTCTTTATTTTGCCTTCATTTTTGAAAAGTAAGTTTTCGGTATATAGTATTCTTGCTTGACAGGTTTTTTTTCTTTGAGTGCTTTGAATATTATCCTACTGCCTTCCAGCCAATGCATTGTTTTTGCTAAGAAATCAGTTGTTACTCTTATTGGGTCCCCTTGTTAGTGAGGAGTTTTTTTTTTTTTCTCTTGCTACTTTCAAGAAGTTCCCTTTGTTTTGGCTTTTAATGTTTTTACTATAAAGTATGTGTGGCTCTCTTTGCATGTTTCCTCCTTGGAGTTTGTTGTATTTCCTGGATGAGTAAATTATATTTTAATAAGTTCTTTTTAATAAGCTTTGGAAGGTTACAGCCATTATTTCAGCAAATAGTTTTTCTTCCCCTTTATCATTCTTCTTTCTTTCTTTCTTTCTGGTACACTCATTATGCATATGTTGGTGTGATTATTAATGTTCTACATTTCTCCGAGGCTCTGTTCATTTTTCTTCACTCTCTTTTATCTCTGTTCTTCATATTGCATAATCTCTATTCTGTCTTCAAGTTCACTAATTCTGCTGCCAATTTACATCTGCTGTCAATCCCCTTTAGTAAAGTTTTCATTTTAGTTGTTGTATTTTTTTAACTCTAGAATTTCCATTTAGTTCTTTTTAAATAATTCCTGTTTGTTGATATTCTTCATGTAATGTTATATCATCATCACATCTTCCTTTATTTCCTTTTTAAAAAATTTTTTAATGTTTATTTATTTTTGAGAGAGACAGAGACAGAATGTGAGTGGGTTAGGGGCAGAGAGAAAGGGAGACACAGAATCTGAAGCAGGCTCCAGGCTCTGAGCTGTCAGCACAGAGCCCAACGTGGGGCTTAAACTCATGAGCTGTGAGATCATGATCTGAGCTGAAGTCGGATGCTCAACCTACTGAGCCACCCAGGCGCCCCACACCTTCCTTTATTTCTTTAACGTGGTTTCTTTTAGTCTTTGGATATATTTATAATGACTACTTTGAAGCCTTTACTTTTCAATGTGACATTTGGTCAAAACCACAGGCAGTTTCTCTTGCCTGCTTTTTTCTCAGTGTATAGGTTATACTTTCCTGTTTCTTTGTATGTCTTGCAATTTTTTGGAAACTTGACATTTAAAGTTTTTTTTTTTACGTTTATTATTGAGAGAGCAAGACAGAGCATGAGCATGGGAGGGGCAGAGAGAGGAGGAGACACAGAATGTGAAGGAGGCTTCAGGCTCTGAGCTGTCAGCACAGAGCCCAACACGGGGCTCTAACCCACCAACTGCGAGATCATGACCTGAGCCGAAGTCGGATGCCCAACTGACTGAGCCACCCAGGCGCCCCAGGAAACTGGACATTTTAGATAATGTAACTCTGGGTACTAGTCCCCTCCTTCTCAGGGCTTCTTGTTATTTACTTGCTTGTTTATTTGGTTAAAGACTGGATGGATTATTTTAGTGCTGTTTCTCTCCGCCCACCTCCCTGCTTCCACTTCACAGTATTTAGTGCTTCTTATGTTGCTCCTTAAAGGGTATGTCCACAGTTACCCTGGAATGACAGTGGTTTTGGTGAGGCTTTCTTTGCCTCTTTCCCAATTATGTTCCATTAGTTGCTGGCAGATTGCACTGTTGAAATCAATCATTTTCTTGAGGCAGAAATTGTTGCACAGACTGAAGCAGTCAAATTGGGGTTCCTTTGAAGTGAAAGCTCTGAGGTCAACTTTGGAGATTTGTTCTGACCGCAGGCAGGCTCCTCCCATCTGTCTCCCTTCTTGGTTTTCTGGTTCTCTGGGACATACCAGCTGACCTATGGTTTAGCTTCTGTGTCCAATGATTCCATTAGTGTTCTACTACTTAGCTTTCACCAGAACCTCCACTGTTTTTGAGAGCAACCTGAGGCTTGAACTTCCTCACATCAAGTTGTAAGTGAAGACAATTCCTCTGGGAAGAGATGAGGAGCTATTTGTTTTAGTGCCTTCTTCTCCTTCCAGACAAAAATCTGTCAGCCACAGCTCTGAAGCTGGGGCTGGAGACAATGGTCATTTGTCTCTTAGTTAAACCTCCCCTTTAGGAGTTGAGTGCTAGGTAGAGTAAGAGGAGTTTTTTTTTTGACTGCCTCTCCTGGTATGGAACCAGCCTCTTAGGAATCATGGTCAGGGTGATTGGGCCTTTAGCAATCAAGTATTCTCAGTGGCACCATACCCAAGGTAGAGCCTTTGTCCCTCCCATGGAGCTGTGTGGAACAATGGAGCCCCTCCTTCTTGACCACGTTATCCCAGCATGTAGTTTCAGCAATAGGTTTCTGGGGGAAAGACGAAAAATGCTGATATCCTGACTTTCCCAGGAGGATAGTCTTCTGATTAGGAACTTATGAAGGAGAGAGGGGGGTAATGTACTGTGCTTTTGGCTGCACCAGTCTCAAGGGGAGTTTCCATATTGCCAAACTGGGAGTGGGGAGGCAGGGAGTATGTCCTGGTTCAGACGCTACAGACTTGCTATTCTTACTGAACTATAGTTGCTTTTCTTGAGTAAATGTTACTTCATTTGCTATATGCCCCCAGTCCCATTTCTAGGGACTTTAAATGGTTGTCCTTTTATAAATTTTACCAGTTTTTCTGGGGAGTGGGTCTAAGGAGATCCTTATGTTGTCATGCCAGAAGTGGAACTCTCTTCATTTGTTTTTGACTGTCTCATGTCGTTTGGCTTACTGCATGCAGCAAAGTGGTCTGTCCTTTTTCTTTGGTTTGTAGAAGATGATTTCCATTTAGATCTGGCACACCTTTTGTTTTAGTGTACTTATCTTGTATGCTCTATTTAGTAGTTCTTTTGGATAGGTACTGTTTTGTTTTCATTTGCTGGCTCACATTTCATTTGTTTACATCATGGGCAAGGAATGAGAACTTTAATATCTTCCTGTAGAAAATTCCCTCTTCCTATACTCCCCACTGCTGACTGGCTGCTACTAAGAGACTTTACTTCTGGACATCATATTAACTGAAGTGGAATATAATAATACTAATGAAATGATTCTGCTTTGCTTTTTAGAGATCCTAGTTTTAAGATATAAGTTTTTCATTATAAGATGCATATCAAGAGATGGCAGTGATTACTGAGAAGATATGAAATGTAATAAGAAAATTAAAAACAACAGGAAAAAGTTAAGGGTGTTTTTAAGTAAACTTTGCATGGAACTTAAGAGGGTGAGAGGTGATTCAGTGAAATTTAAAGTACCTGAAAGACAATTTTTTTAAATTAATTAGTTAATTAATTAAAATTTTTTTTAACATTTATTTATTTTTGAGAGAGAGACACACACAGCATGAGCAGGGGAGGGGCAGAGAGTGAGGGGGAGACACAGAATCTGAAGCAGGCTCCATGCTCCGAGCTGTCAGCACAGAGCCTGATGCGGGGCTTGAACTCACCAACTGCGAGATCATGACCTGAGCTGAACTCGGACACTCAACCGACTGAGCCACCCAGGCGCCCCAAGGACAATTTTTTTAAATTAAAAGATATCATTCTAATAATTCAGTGATACCTGAACTTACCTGGAACATTAGTTCATTAGGAACATAGACTTCAGTTGCAGGAAGATGGATTTAATATACATATAAAATTAATTTCTTAAATTAATAGTCTTTTTATTGGGAGAGCAATAATGACTTTTTAAATGACCTAAGTGGCAGAACAAATAACCATTGATTATAATTTAAATAGATATCTTCTTAATGATAGAACTGGCTTAAATTTATATTATTCAGCATCACAACTCACTTTAAAAGGGGTGATTTGGCAGAAAGAACATTGGTAAACGGTCAGAAGAGTTGGATTCTAGTCTTGGCTTTGGTGTTAGGAGACAAGTGAACAATCATTAAATAGTAATTTGCAATCATTAGACAAATATGAGTTATGAAGAAGCAGTGGCTTGGTTTTGAGAAGAGCAGGACCAAACCAATTCAGTTCTTCATATGAGAGAGAGTGACAGGGTACTTACTTAGAAGTGTAGTCTATGTTGATTTCAGTAAAGCTTTCAAATCTTGTCCCCTATATCATTCTCACCCAACAAGCCAGGAAGAAATGGTATTGCAAACTGTTAAGGGGTCTTGAGGTAGTAGTGTAGTACTAAGAAAATCTTACCAGAGAAAATACAGATAATTTGAAAGAGTTTGATTTATAAATATTAAAGGGGATAAACAACTGGTGTACAAAGGACATAGCATGGTGTAATGGAATGAATATTGTCACTAGGACATCTGAATACTTGAGCTCTATTTCTACTCTTAATTATCTTGGACAGATTGTTTAGTCCTCCGGACTTCAGTTTCTGTAAGGGTTCAACTACTTGATCTCTAAAGTTTCTTCCAATTCTGTAGTTTCCTGACTCTGATCTGCAGGGACTTTGTATAAATAGAATCTCTACTTTGTGATCCTAGTTTATTACTGGTAGTAAGTAGGTTTCTAGTAGCAACATAGGCTACATTTAAATTCACGTAAGTTTTTAATGGGGGCAAATTTATATTGTTCTGCCTCTTATAGTACTTGTTGATCTAAGAAGAGGAATAGAAAAAATGAGATTGATGATGAGTTTAGTATTTGCTTAGTGTTGGGGAGATGAAATTAGAGTGGGGAAAGAGAAAGCTAGGTTCTAAAATAATCTATGAAGGTAGAAATAGGTTCCAAATAGATGGTGGAGAGTAGCAGCAGTGCTTGTAAAAGTTGTAAATAAAGATGAAGTTTACCTGGCCTATAAATGATAAAGAAAAGAAATATAAAGGTCTTAGTCTGAAAGTGGCTTTGGAGATTGAGAAGAGGAATTCAGAAGACCCCTTATTGGAAATAGTCAAATAAATAACATTATTTAAGCCATTGATATAGTTTATTGAATTGGTTATTAAAATTAACATGAGGGGGAAGAAAAGTTCATAATATTATTTCTAAGTTTTCTTTTAGAGCACTAGGCCCTTCAAGAATCTGATAAAAGCCATGAACCTTCTCCCTGGAAAAACGGGCATACATGCTTCATTTTTCACACCATTTTTTTTGGGGGGGGGAGATCAGAGATCCCTGGTAAATATAATAATGAAGACTGGGGGGCATTTCTAATGGAGTTCCTGAGTAGCCAGTGGCAGAATAAAGGGCACTTATCACTGGGCAGTGGGGGATAGAAGTGGAATGGAAACTTATTTTGCTTGTATCAAAACTTTGATTAAATGAAAAATACAGTAATGTTGATTCTCAGTGTTGATCTGAAAGTTAGGCTTCTCAAAAAGGAGTATGTTCCTTCCATGTCGTAAGATAGAATTTAAAATAGAGGCGAAATTGCCTGTTCTGTATATGATCCTTATTGTTTTCTCTATTTATATATTTTCCCTTTTTAATTGTACAAAACTGCCTGTAATAAAAATGTGAGAAAAGTAACCCACAGTCTTACCTCTTAAGTAATTTTCCATTTTCCCCTTGAATTCTAGTTGTTATATGTACATAAATTTTACAATTCTGAGATAACTTTAAATTGTTTCTTTTTACTTATAAGCATTATTTTTCTTGGTGCTCAGTCTTTACAAAATTAGGTCTTTTAATTAATATCTTAGTAATTTTAATAGGTGTATATTTAACTGTCTACAAAAGGTGACATTTTCTTTGTTTTGGTTTTTTACCTCCTTTTCTAAAATTTGTCTTCCTAAAGTTTTGCTAGAGACACAGTTAAGTCCATAACTGTGTGTGTGCAAATACGTAGAAACCTGGAAGTATATACTTAAATGTAGCTCTGAAGAGGGAGGGGATGGCTTGTGAAACTAAAGGATAGTAAGGGACCTTTAACTTGTTATTAAAGATACTTTGTCATTTTATAAGAAAAATTTCATGTGTAAGCTTTTCAGTTGGTGGTCTGACCTTTTTAATAGGTTGTATTAACTTGTTTATTTGTTCAACTCTAGTTTTGTGTACATCCTTGTATATGACTCAGTGGTTATTTTGTGTAATGTAAAAAGATCTTTAACATTTATTTATTTCTAGTTTTTTTATGTTTATTTATTTTTGAGGGAGAGAGGGAGAGACAGAGTGCAAGGAGAGGGAGGGGCGGAGGGAGAGGGAGACACAGAATCCGAAGCTGTCAGCACAGAGCCTGATGTGGGGGCTTGAACTCACAAACCTTGAGATCATGACCTGAGCCCTCATTGGAGGCTTAACCAACTGAGCCACCCAGGCGCCCCAAAGATCTTTAAAATTTTAAAGAAACTTTCCTGAAAGTATTCTATAATTTTTCAATTTAGCTAATTTTTGATTATCAGTTTACTAGGGAATTGGGGAATGCTTTTAAGATTGAGTCTCAGTATTTCCTCTTCATTTCACTGGTTTCTTCAATTAGTATGTAACATAGGTATTTTGCATATTTGGTGCTGCCTAATAGGGAACCGTAATCATGTTTCTTTTATCAAAATTAAGCTCTTGTATTTTAAAAAATTACCAAAACAGTACTGAAAGATTAGGAAATATGGGGAAAACAAAGAAGAAAGAATAAGAAAAAAGAAAAAATCAGCTATTCTCTAACACTTTGGTATAAACCTATACTTAGAATTTTAGTGTTCATAGTTTACAAAATGCTTTAACATTTCATTTTTTCCTGTTCCTATTTTATTCATTGTTTTTCACCAGGATCCAAAAAATAAAGACTTCCTGTTGCTTAGAGCTGTACTGCCCAGTACAGTAGACATTACCCACATGTGGCTACTTCAAATTCCATTGAAAGTAATTAAAATTAAAGAAGATAAAAAACTAGCAGCTTAGTCACACTAGACACATTTCAAGTGCTCAATAGCCACATGTGACTAAGTGGCTATTGTATTTGACCACACAGATATAGAACATTTCTGTTATCACTGAAAGTTCTGCTGGATATGGCTGGCCTAGTAGATAATTTTAAATAGGGAATGATATTATCAGATATGTTTTTGGAATATTATTCTGGCTGCAGTTTGAAAGATAGGTTGAAAATAGGGATTGGAGATAGGATTTAGGATATTGAAGTAATATAGGAGAGAAGTGATAAAAAAACCTGCACTGCCTGTCCTGACGAAGCGTTGTCAGGGATTTGCCACCAAGCATTCTTGTATCATGACATGATTTTGAAATGCTTTGAAAGATCTTGAAAGGTTTTGAAACAGGAGAGTATCACTTTGTCTTAGCTACTTAGTCTCAGTGTTTTTATAAAATGGGCATTTGACAAAGACTTAACCTTATTTATCTCCCACAGTTCTGGGGAGGATCAAGTGAAAAAATAGATTGTGAAAGCAGTTTGTGAATTGTAAAGTGGTTTGAATTTTGCTATTACAATTTTAGCTTATGGTTCTGTAATAAAACATAATCTTTTGTAATCGATTTTGTGGGGACCGCCTATAGAACTCTTGTTGGTAGGCTACCCTCACTTATGTTTTTTAAGATTTTTTTTTGTTGTTATTTATTTTTGAGAGAGAGAGAGCGAACAGGGGAGAGGTAGAGAGAGAAGGGGACACAGAATCTAAAGCAGGCTCCAGGCTCTGAGCTATCAGCACATAGGCCAATGCAGGGCTCTAACTCACTAACCGAGAGATCATGACCTGGGCCGAAGTCCGACACTTAAACAACTGAGCCACCCAGGTTCCCCCTCACATGTGTTTTTGAATGCTTATCCAGCAGTCCAGTTGCACTCTAGCTAATTAGTGACAGAACTGACATGACAACCCAAGGCTTTTCATTCATCTCTTTCTCCTTCATCTCACTAGCTCTGCTTTTCACAACTTGAACAGATGAATTTTACTTATTTAGGACTTTTTGTGCAATTATACTCTATTGCATTGATGAATAGCTAAAGTAAATTTATTTAAATAAAACTGTTAGACTTTTAAATAATTTAAATTTAAATAAATTTTAAAAAATTTTTAAAAAATTTAAAACTATTAGAAAACTGTCTTTTAAATGAATTCGTATATATTATGTATTACATATTACATATTACAGTATTGTAATACATACAGAAGTAGTAAAATCATACTACACTAATGTCTTTAGAGTTTACCACCGCCTAACACAACTCTAAATTTACAAAAAGAATATGCCACTATCATTCTCAGCAGTCTTTTAGCAAATGTTTATTGGGTACCTGCTATTTGGCAGACATTGTATAGGGCACTGAGGCTACAACCATGAGCAAGGCATAATCTTTGCCCTCCAGGAAATTGCAATTTAAAGGAAAAAACAGGTAACCAACTATTCACATAAGGTGTGATGAATGCTCTCATAGGGGTATATGCAGAATTATATGGAAGCCCAGAGGTGAAGAACCACCCTCAATCTAGTGAGGTTAGGGAACACTTTGCAAAGAATTTATAGATGAATACTGAAGGATTTGTAGGTAGAAGTTGGCTTGGTGGATGAGTGAAAGTTATTTTAGGAAAAAAGATATTAAATGCCTTGTCTTCTTTAGAAAAGCTGTAGTTTGGAGGTGGATTGGTAGTGGACAAGATTGGAAGTAGGGAGACATTTGGTTTGGATGGAACATTAGAGGGTGTAATGGTAATATTGGAGACAAGGGATGATAACCTCAACTAAGGCTATGACAGTGATTATAGAGCTATTTAAGAGGTAAAGTTGACAGGAGTTATGAGTGGTTTGATGCACAGGATAAGAAGAAATAAAGAGGAAAGAAAGTTCCCAGGTATCTGGTTTAGGCATCTGAGTAGTGATACTATTAACTAAGATGGGAGGAGTGAGTTTGAGGGGTTGAAGAAGATAGAGAAAATGCTGAGTTCACCATGGGATATGTGGGGTTTAAGCTGTCTGTGAGATATGATGAAAATGTCTAATGAACACTTGTATATATGGGGTAGATACTTGTCAAAGAGATCTGGGCTTGAGATAAAGTTTGAGAGTAATTGTGGAGGTAATTTTTTTATAGTGGCTATGGATACCTTTGGGAGACTGTATAAAATGAGAACAAAATAGAGGGCTAAAGAAGAAACTCTTGAGTTTCCCAGTATTTAAATCAAACAATAGTTGAAGAAGATCTCACAGTGGCCAGAGAGGTTAAAGGAATGGGGGTAGATTGATATTCTAGAAGTCAAGAGAAGAGACAGTTTCAGAAAGAAAGGAATGGTCAGTAGTGTTATGCAACGGAGAGGGTATGTAAAATGAATATGCAAAATGTTACTGAATTTAGCAATTAGTATTTCTGATAAACAGTTTCAGTAGTGATTGGGGGTAGAAGCCATATTACAGTGTTTTAAGCAGTAAGACATTAGTGGTGTGTCCTTCTCAGTGCATCATTTTGGGGGTACATGGTGTTGTTACATCTTATTTCTGGTGAAGTTAACCTTCATTGCTTGGTTAAGGTGGTGTCTACCAGGTTTCTCCAATGAAAAATACTATTTTCTCTTTTGTAATTAAAACATACCTTAAGGGAAATTCTTTGAGAGTATGCAAACAATCATGTTTCTCTTAAAACTTTCACTAGCTAGTAACGTGCATCAGTGGATCTTGTCTACAGTTACTACTGTGATGTTTGCCTAATTATGTTTTTCTGTTTCCCTCATTCCTTCTACATTTGTTAATTGGAATTCTTCTGTAAGGAAGAGCTGTCACTTCTCCCTAACTTAATTTCTTATTTATTTATATCAGGATGAACTCATAGATGTTAATAAACTATATTCTATGAATTATAACCCAGTACTCTCAAGTTTTATTTTGTTGCTCTAGTTGTCCCAGCTCTAAGCCACTGGAAGCTCCAGTCTCCAGCTCCTCTGTCCTTTGGACATGTGCCTATCTGTTTTCAAGCACTTCCTTACTTTTAGGCAACACACGATTTTCCAGGTTCATCTTATATTTTCCCTGCCCTGGCCCTGAGATCAGCTGTTTCTACAAAGAACCCTGTACCTTCCATTGGAAAATGGCATTTGTTTGTTTATTTACTTATTTTTCTTTTCAAATTTTTATTTAAATTTTAGTTAACATATAGTACAATATTGGCTTCAGGAGTAGGATTCAGTGATTTATTACTTACATATAACACCCGGTACTCATCATAACAAGTGCCCTCCTTAATACCCATCACCCATCTAGCCCATCCCCCATCCATGCTTTAGCCCTCTATTTGTTCTCTATCTTTAAGAATCTCTCATGGTATGTTTCCCTGTCTCTTTTTTTTTATTTCCCCCTCTCATAATGTTCATCTGTTGTGTTTTCTAAATTCCACATATGAGTGAAATCATCTGGTATTTGTCTTTCTCTGACAGACTTATTTGGCTTAGCATAATACACCCTAGCTCCATCTGTGTCATCACAAATGGCAAGATACCATTCTTTTTGATGGCTGAGTAATATTGCATTGTGTATCTATACCACCCACATCTTTTTTTTTTAAATTTTTTTAATGTTTATTTATTTTTGAGACAGAGACAGAGCATGAACAGGGGAGGGTCAGAGAGAGGGAGACACAGAATCTGAAACAGGCTCCAGGCTCTGAGCTGTCAGCACAGAACCCAACGCGTGGCTCGAACTCACAGACTGTGAGATCATGACCTGAGCCTAAGTCGGCCACTTAACCAACTGAGCCACCCAGGCGCCCCTATACCACATCTTCTTTATCCATTCATGGACACTTGGGCTCTCTCTATAGTTTGGCTATTGTTGAAAATGCTGCTTATAAACATTGGGGTGCATGTGTCCCTTTGAATCTGTATTTTTGTATCATTTCGGTAAATGCCTAGGTGCAATTCCTGAATCGTAGGGTAGTTCTATTTTTAACTTTTTGAGGAAGCTGGATACTGTTTTCCAGAGTTTTTGCACCAGTTTGCATTCCCACCAACAGTGCAAGAGTTTTTCCCTTTCTCCACATCCTCACCAACATCTGTTGTTGCCTGAGTTGTTTATTTTAGCCATTGTGACAGATGTAAGGTAGTATCTCATCGTGGTTATGATTTGTATTTCCCTGATGATGAGTGATGTTGAGCATCTGTTCATGTGTCTGTTTGCCATCTGGATGTCTTCTTTGTAAAGTGTCTATTCATGTCTTTTGCCCATTTCTTAACTGGATTGTTTTTTGAGGGTGTTGAGTTTTATAAGTTCTTTATAGATTTTGGATACTAACCCTTTATCAGATATGTCATTTGCAAGTATCTTGTCCCATTCCATAAGCTGCCTTTTAGTTTTGTTGATTGTTTCCTTACCTGTGCAGAAGCTTTTTATCTTGATGAGTTCCCAATAGTTGATGTTTGCTTTTATTTCCCTTGCCTCAGGCGACATGTCTAGTAAGAAGTTGATGCAGTCAAGGTCAAGGAGATTGCTGCCTGTTTTGTCCTGTAGGATTTTGATGGTTTTCTGTCTCACATTTAGGTCTTTCATCCATTTTGAATTTATTTTTGTGTATGGTGTCAGAAAGTGGTCCTGTTTCCTTCTTCTGCATGTTGCTGTCCAGTTTTCCCAAAAGCATTTGTTGAAGAGACTGTCTTTTTTCCATTGGATATTCTTTCCTGCTTTGTCAAAGATAATTTGACCATATAATTGTGGCTCCATTTCTGGGTTTTCTGTTGTGTTCTGTTGTCTGTTTTTATGCCAGTGCCATACCGTCTTGATGACTACAGCTTATAATATAGCTTGAAATTCGGAATCATGATGCTTCCAGTTCTGTTTTTCTTTTTTTAACGTTACTCTGGCTATTCCAGGCCTTTTCTGGTTCCATTCAAATTTTAGGATTATTTGTTCTAGCTCGGTGAAAAATGCTGGTGGTATTTTGATAGGGATTATATTAAATGTGTAGATTTCTTTGGGTAGTATAGACATTTTAGCAGTGTTTGTTCTTCTAATCCATTAGAATAGAATTATGGAGAATGGCATTTAAAAATGAAGATCTGAATACTAGACGATGATACATTTTTAAAGCATAGTAAGTTCTTAAGTTCTCGAGATTGCCCAATATCCATAAATTTATTTACTGGCCTCACTAATAAAATAAATAAGCTTTCTACTAGGAATGTTAACTAATTTCACATAAGACTTGTGAGAACATTTAATCAATGAGAGCATTACCTTTTTCATAAATAGTCTTGGGAAAAATGTGATTATTATTTTAATTGATAAACTTTGTGTCTTCAGAGAAGTGTGTTTAACTTTTCATTTGTTACTTTTGAGTAAATCCTCTTAATAGATAGATTACTTTCATAGATTACTCTTTAAAAAATTGCTAGGTGAAATTTACATAATATGGAATTAATCATTTTAAAGTGAATAATGTAGTGCATTTACAATGTAGTACAACCACCAACTCTGTCTAATTCCACAACATTTCCATTACTCCAAAGTAAAAGTCCTTACCCATTAAGCACTTTCTTCCCATTTTTTCCCTTACCCCAGCAACCATTAGTCTGGGTTTATCTATTCTAGATATTCCATATAAATGGGATCATATAATATGTAATGTTTTGTGTCTTCCTTCTTTCACTTAGCATAATCTTTCAGAGCTTTCTCCACATTGTATCATGTATTGGTACTTCATCCCTTTTTTATGGCTGGATATAACATTTCTTTTTTTTTTAATAATTTTAAAAAATATTTATTTTTGAGAGAGAGAGAGAGAGAGAGAGAGAGAAAATATGAGTGGGGGAGGGTCAGAGAGAGGAAGCAGGCTTCAGGCTCTGAGCTGTCAGCACAGAGCCTGATGCAGGGCCTGAACCCACAAGCCATGAGATTATGACCTGAGCTGAAGTTGGATGCTTAACCAACTGAGCCACCAGGCACCCCCAGATAATATTTCTTCATATATATGTGTATATACCACAGTTTTTAAATCCATTCATCTGTGGAGGACACTTGGGCTGTTTATACCTATTGGCTGTTGTGAACAGCGCTACTATAAATACACATGTGCATGTACTTGTTTGAGTACCTGTTTTCACTTCTCTTGTTTTCTCTTTATTCTGGTTTTATTGAGATATAATTTACATATAACATTGTATAAGTTTAAGGTGTTGTACAGTATAATTATTTGATGCATGTATATATTGTGAAATGATTACCACAGTAAGTTTAGTGAACATCCATCATCTCTCATAGTTTTTTTTTCTTGTGATGAGAACTTTTAAGATCTACTCAGTAACTTTCAAATATACAATACAGAATTATTAACTATAGTCACCATGCTGTATTTCGTATTTCTTCTTGATCAGGTTTAGTAGGTTGTATGTTTCTAGGAACTTATCTATTATTCTAGATGCCAATTTGTTGGCATATAGTTGTCCATAGTAGTCTCTTATGATCTTCCGTATTTTTGTGGTATCAGTTGTAATGTCTCTTCTTTAATTTCTTATTTTATTTATTTGGTCCTCTTTTTTCTTGGTTAGTTAACCTAAAGGTTTGTTAATTTTATCTTTTCAATAGACCAGTTCTTAGTTTGTTAATCTTTTCTGTTGTTTTCCTGTTCTCTATTTCATTTATTTCTGCTCTACTCTGTATTAATTCCTTCCTTCTGCTAATTTTGGGCTAAGTTTGTTCTTTTTCTTCTTACCTGAGATGTAAAATTAGGTTGTGTATTTCAGATTTTTCTTTTTTTTTTCTTTTTTTTTTGATATACGTGCATATTGCTGTAAATGAAGAACTACTCTTAGAAGTACTTTTGCTGTGGCTCATAAATGTTAGTATATTGCATTTTCACTTTTGTTTGTCTCAAGATATTTTTAAATTTCCCTTTTGATTTTTCTTTTTGCTCCATTTGTTGTTCAGGAATGTGTTGTTTAATTTCCATGTATTTGTTATTTTTCCACCTTTTCTCCTATTATTGATTGCTACTTTTACAACATTGTAGTCAGAAAAGTTATTTGGTGGGGTGCCTGTGTGGCTCAGTCGGTTAAGCGTCCGACTTCAGCTTAGGTCATGATCTCACCGTTCCTGAGTTTGAGCCCTGTATTGAGCTTTGTGCTGACAGTTCAGAGCCTTGAGCCTGTTTCAGATTCTGTGTCTCCCTCTCTCTCTCTGCCCCTCCCCTGCTCGTGCTCTGTCTCTCTTTCAAAAAGAAATAAACATTTTAAAAAGTTTAAAAAACAAAGAAAAGATATTTGGTATGATTTCAGTCTTTTTAAATCTGCTAAGGCTAGTTTTGTGGTCCAACATATGAGCTATCCTACAAGATGTTTTGCACGCACTTGCAAAGAATGTGTGTTCTGCCTTTGGATGGAATGGTCTGTTAGGTCCATTGGTCTATAAGTGTTGTTCATATCTGCTGTTTCCTTGTTAATTCTCTGTCTGGATGATCTGTTGTTGAGAGTGATGTATTAATGTCCCCAGCTATTATTATATTGCTGTTTATTTCTCCTTTTAGTTCTGTTTTGTATTTGCTCTATCTATTTAGGTGCCCTTGTTTTCAGTTCTTTAGATTACGTAACTTGGAGTGGAATTATGGGGTCATATGGTAATTCTGTGTTTAATTGCAAAACTGTTTTCCACAGCATCTGAACCATTTTGTATTCCTACATACCTACACACCAGTAATGTGTGTAGGTTCCAATTTCTTCATATCCCTTCCAAAATGTCTTATTTTCTGGTCTTGTTTGTTTGTTTGTTTGTTTTTTGTAATTTTAGTATAGCCATCCTAGTGAATGTGAAGAGGTACTTTATGGTGGTTTTGATATGCATTTCCCTTAATGACTAATGATGTTGAGAATATCTTCATGTGTTTGTTGGCCATTTGTATATCCATTGCCAAATTTGAGGTAATGAGAATTTCCTCCCTATGTTTTCTTTTAAGAGTTTTATGGTTATAACTCTTCTGTTTAGGTCATTGGTCCAATTTGTGGTTAACTTTCTGTATGTGATTTGAGGTGGGTGTCCAACTTTATTCTTTTGCATGTGTATATCCAGTTGTCCCAGTACCATTTGTTGAAGAAACTATTCTTTTCCCATTGGATGGACTTGGCACCCTTGTAAAAAAAAAAAACAATTGCCGTAGTTTTATGGGTTTATTTCTGAACTCGAAATACTATTCTACTAGTCTATATGTCTATCCTTAAGTCACCACCACACTTTCAATTATTGTATCTTTGTAGTAGGCTTTGAAATCAGGAAGTGTGTGTCCTCCAACTCCCTAATCCTTCTTTTTCTTGCCTAATTGCTCTGGCTAGAACTTTCAGTACAACATTGAGTAGCAGTAGTGGAAAACTGTTGTCCGTGTCTTGTTCTGAGTTTACGGGGAGCACTGAGTTTTTCACCAGTGAGTATGATGTTGGCTATGGTTTTTACATGTTTTATCATGTTGAAGAAATTTCTTTCTATTCCCAGTTCTGAGTGTTTTTATCACAAAAGGATGTTGAGTTTGTCAAGTGCTTTTTCTTCACCGATTGAGATGATAGTATGATTTTTATTTAAAAAAAATTTTTTTAACTTTTAACATGGTTGATTGGGATTTAAAATTTTTTAATTACAGTATAGTTAACATACACTGTTATATTAGTTTCACGTGTACAATAGAGTGATTCAACAATTCTGTATATCACCCAGTATTCTAGAAGAATGTGTTTTAAGTAATCACTTTCATTAAGTGGCTAAAGAAACATCTTTTCTTTTCAAAAAATAAAGCAGTTAATTGGAAACTTGTCTCTTCTCCCTCATTACTCCCTGCTTAAAAAGTAACAACTTCACAGTGTTCAAAGTCCAAGTCAAAGCTACTGACGTGGCTCTAAGAGCCTTGCATCAGATGCCCCTCTCCAGTTTCCTCCTTAGCCTCTCCCATGAGTCATGTCAGCCCTGTGTTAGCCCTTAGGACTTGCCAACCTGTATCCTGCCTTGGATTATTAATCAAAGCTCTCTTGCTGCCTGAACCTCAATATATTCTCCATCATAGCATCTTATTCATGACCTTTTTTTCACTTTCCACAGTCTTCAATAACATTTATGAGTGTCAATTTATTTACTTATATATTGTCTGATTATTGTCTGATTACTTGTATATTGTCTGTTTTCCTTTGCCAGACTAAAATTCCATGAGGGCAGGGCTATTTCTTTTTCATTCACCACTATGTGCCTCACATCTTTATACTGCTTAGCAGGTAGTTGGTATGGTGTTTATTCATGCAAATGCACAGTGAATAAAAGAATGAATCAGTAAATCAAAGAGTATTGGGGAATATTCAGATACTGCATGTGATGATTCTTTATGCAACGCATATACCAGGGGTTCCAAAACTTTACTACACATTAGAATCGTCTGGGTAGCTTTAAAAAAATCTCAATATACGTTTCAATCTTATTATATCATGATAGTTGAAGTTGAGAGAGCAAAACATTAGCCCTTTTAAGTTTTGAATTTTGTACACTTTAAGTTTTTATTTTAATTTCAGTTAAATTACAGTGTTATGTTAATTTCAGGTGTACAATATAGTAGTTCCACACTTCCATATAATACTTGGTGCTCATCAGAACAAGTGCAGTCTTTAATCTCTATCACCTATTTAACCCATCCCCCAACCTCCTCCCCTCTAGTAACCATCAGACTGTTCTTTGTAATTAAGAGTCTGTTTCTTGCTTTGTCTTCCTCTGTCTCTCTTTTATTCCTTGGCTTGTTTTGTTTCTTAAATGTCACACATGAGTGAAATCATATGGTATTTGTCTTTGTCTGAGTTATTTTGCTTTTCATTATACTCCCTAGTTCCATTCATGTCTTTGCAAATGGCAAGATTTCATTTTTTATGGTTGTGTGTGTGTGTGTGTAATACCGTATACATATCAATATATACCATATTGTCTTTATCCATTCATCAGTTGATGGACTCATGGGCTGCTTCCATATCTTGGCTATTGTAAATAATGCTACAATAAACATCGGGGTGCATGTATCCCTTTTAACAACTGTTCTTGTATTCTTTGGGTACATGCTCAGTAATGCTATCATAGGATCATAAGGTGAGACCATTTTTAACTTTTTGAGGAATCTTCATACTTTTTTCCACAGTGGCCACACCAGTTTGCCTTCTCACCGCTAGTACAAGAGCATTCCCCTTTGTCCACATCCTCACCAACACCTGTTGTTTCTTGTATTGTTGATTTTAGCCATTCTAACAGGTGTGAGGTGATATCTTATTGTAGTTTTGATATGAAATTTCCTGATGATGACTGCTGATGAGCATTTTTTTCATGTGTCTGTTGGCTATCTAAATGTCTTCTTTGGAGAAATGCCTGTTCATGTCTTCTGCCCGGTTTTTAATTGGATTATTTGGCTTTTGGGTGTTGAGTTTTATAAATTCTTTATATAATGTGGGTACTGGCTGTTTATCAGATATGTCATTTGCAGATATCTTCTCCCATTTTGTAGGTTGCCTTTTAGTTTTATTGATTGTTTCCTTTGTTATACAGAAACTTTTTTTTATGTAGTCCCAGTAGTTTATTTTTGTTTCCCTTGCTTCAGGAGACAATCTAGAAAGAAGTTACTGAGGCCAGTGTCAAAGAAGTTACTGCCTGTGCTATCTTCTAGGATTTTTATGATTTCAGGAGTCCGTTTTGAATTTATTATTGTGTATGGTGTATGTGTATTGTGTATAGTGTAAGAAAGTAGTCCAGTTTCATTCTTTTGTATGTTGCTGTCCACTTTTTTGCCAACATCATTTGTTGAAGAGACTGTGTTTTTACCATTGGACATTCTTTCCTGCTTTGTCGAAGACTAACTGACCATATACTTGTGGTTTTATTTCTGGATTTTGTATTCTGTTTCATTGATCTGTGTGTCTGTTTTTGTGCCAGTACCATACTGTTTTGATCACTGCTGCTTTGTAATATAACTTGAAGTGTGGAATTGTGATGCCTCCAGCTTTGCTTTTCTTCTTCCAAGTTGCTTTGGCTATTCTTGGTCTTTCAGGTTTCCCTTTTAGGGATTTTTTTTAGGATTGTTTGTTCCAATTCTGTGAAAAAGGCTGTTGGTATTTTGATAGATATTGCATTAAGTATGTGGATAGCTTTGGGCAGAATAGACATTTTAAAAATATTTGTTCTTCTAATCCATGAGCATAGAGTGTTTTTCCATTCCTTTGTGTCATCTTGAGTTTCTTTCATAAATGTTTTATAGTTTTCAGAGTACAGGTCTGTCACCTCTTTGGTTAGATTTATTCCTAGGTATCTTATTATTTTGGGTGCAGTTGTAAGTGGGATTGATTTCATAATGTCTGTATTTGCTGCTTCATACTGATATGTAAGAATGCAACAGATTTCTGTACATTTGATTTTGTATGCTGCAATTTACTGAATTCATTTATCAGTTCTAGCAGCTTTTTAGTGGAGTCTTCTGGGTTTTCTATATATGGAATTATGTCATCTGCAAATAGTGAAAGTTTTACTTCTTCCTTACCAATTTGGCTCCTTTTATTTCTTTTTGTTGTCTTATTTCTGTGGCTAGGACTTCCAAGTACTATGTTGAATAAAAGTGGTCCGAGTGGACATCCTTGTCTTGTTTGCCTAAGCAAAAAGTTCTCAATTTTTCCCCATTGAGTCTGATGTTGGCTGTTGGTGTTTTGTATATGACCTTTATGATGTTTGAGGTATGTTCCCTTTAATCCTACTTTGTTGAGGGTTTTTTTTTTTTTTATCATGAATGGATGTTGTGCTTTGTCAAATGCTTTTTCTGGATCTGTTGAATGGTCATATGGTCCTTATCCTTTCTCTTATTGAAGTGGTATATCACATTGATTTGTGAATGTTGAACTACCCATGCAACCCAGGAATAAATCCCACTTGACTGTTGTGAATGATTTTTTTAATGTATTGTTGAATTGGGTTTGCTAGTATTTTGTTGAGAATTTTTGCATCTGTGTTCATCAGAGACACTGGCCTAAAGTTCTCTTTTTCAGTGGAGTCTTTATCTGGTTTTGGTATTAGGGTAATGTTATCCTCATAAAATGAATTTGGAAGTTTTTCTTCCATTTCTATTTTTGAAATGGTTTGAGAAAAATAGGTATTAACTCTTCTTTAAATGTTTGGTAGAATTTGCCTGTGAAGCCAGTCTGGTCCTGGAGTTTTATTTGTTGGCAAGTTTTTGATTATTAACTCAGTTTCTTTGCTGGTTATTGGTTTGTTCAAATTTTCTATTTCCTTCTGTTTGACTTTTGGTAGTTCTTATGTTTCTAGGAATTTATCAATTTCTTTTAGTTTGTCCAGTTTGTTGGCATGTAGTTTTTTATAATATTTTCTTATGATTGAATTTCTGTGGTGGTGGTTGTTATCCTCTCTCATTTGTGATTTT
Source organism: Panthera tigris (assembly GCF_018350195.1). NCBI lineage: Eukaryota > Metazoa > Chordata > Mammalia > Carnivora > Felidae > Panthera > Panthera tigris. The sequence continues at coordinate 60,850,885 of NC_056677.1, read as the reverse complement.
ATTTTTTTTTAAGTTTATTATTTTAAGAGAGAGAGCACGAGCACATGCACAGGGGAGGGGCAGAGAGAGAAAGAGAGAGAGAGAGAGAGAGAGAGAATCCCAAGCAGGCTCTGTGCTCTGAGCCTGCGGGGCTTGAGCCCAGAAACCGGGAGATCATGACTGAACCGAAATCAAGAGTTGGACACTTAACTGAGCCACCCAGGTGTCCCTTTACTTTCACTTTTGGTCTCTCCTTTCCACTCAAAGACTCCCTTTTAGTATTTCTTGCAGATGTAATTTAGTGGTCACAAGCTACTTCAGTGTTTGGGAAACTCTTTATCTCCCCTTCTATTCAGAATGATAGATTTACTGGATAGAGTATTCTTGGCTGCAGATTTTTCCCATTCAGCAGTTTAAATATATTGTGATACTCTTTTCTGACTTGCAGTGGTTCTGTTCAAAAATACCCTGCTAGTCTTATGGGTTTTCCCTTGTAAGTTACTGACATTTTTTTGTCTTGTTGCTTTGAAGATTTTTTCTTTATCACTCTGTTTGCCAATTCAATTACAGTATGTCTTGGTGTGGGTCTGCTTTTGTTGATTTTGTTGAGGTTTCTTTGCCTCCTGGATCTGGATATCTATTTCCTTCCCATATTAGGTAGGAGGTTTTCAACTATTATTTCTTCAAACACATTTTCTTCCACATTTTTTTTCTCTTTTCTTCTTCAGGGTCTCTTGTAAAATTAATATTAGTATGTTTTATAGAGTTGCTGAGTCCCAAATTCTATTCTCATTTTGTCTAAGTCTTTCTTTCTCTTTTGTTCGGTTTGATTACTTTCCATCAGTCTGTCTTCTAGGTGACTAATTTGTTCCTATGATTCTTTCATCCTGCTCTGCATTACATCAAGCGCATTTCTCATTTCATTTATTGTGCCCTTTATCTCTGCTATATTATTCCTGATCTCTGTAAAGGGTCTCACTCATGTCTTCCACTGTTTTCTCAAGTCTGGTGAGCATTCTTACTATCATTGCTTTAAATTCTCTGTTAGGCATGTTACTTATATCTGTTTTGCTTGGTTCTTTGATGGTCCGTTGTCCTGTTGTTTCATTTTGGGTAAATTTCTCTGTCTCCTCACTTTGTCTGCTTCTCTGTGTCTTTTTCTGTGTGTTAAGAAAGTCAGTTGTCTTTTGCTCTTGAAAGTCATGACTTTATGAAGAGGTCTTAGCATCCCCTGCAGTGCTGTGTCCCTTGTTCACCAGAACCTGGTACTTCTGGAGAATATCCTATGTGTCTTACTTATGCCCTACGTTGTGTCTGTGTCACTTTTACATTCATTGCTGTTATGTGTACTGACTCTGCCTTTTGTGTCTGTGCTTGCTTTCTGAGGTATTGGTGGGATCCAGAAAGGCCTGCTCTGAGGGTGTATGCCTGCTGGGTAACTTGGGAGTGGGGCAGTGATGTTAGCACTAGTCCTGGGCACTAGTCCTTTCCCAGATGCCCCAAGGTGCTGAGGCATATTGGGCCTGTGGTTTGGGGCAGCTGGGGGCATGAAGCTGGGCATGGGGCATGATGGTAGCTGGGGACACACACTTGGGCATGGTGGGATGGATGGGTGCTTAACAAGTGCTGTGCACCTGGTCACTAGGCTTTAACAAAATTTGCTCTGAGCCCAGAGTGGAGGTTAGCAGGCTTGGAGTGAGCAAGTAGTCAGAACTTGTGGGCAGGGCCCACTGCCAGCAGGTTAGGTAGCAAGTGTCTCTGGAGCCTTGAGCACCCATAGGTGTCTATGTGTTTATGCTGGGGGGTGGGGGAGGAAAATGGCACCTGCCAACTCCCTCATTTTCAGAGAAGTCACCCAACACACTCTGAAATCAGTATGCACAGATCTGTCTCCTGTTTGCCCACTGCATTGTCTAAACTGCCCTTTTTATTTTGTTTCTCCTCCCAGACTGCTGTCTCTTTTAGGGTGGTGATGCAGCTATCACTTGCCCTCTTGGTTTGTCCAGTGCTGAATCAGCTGACCTAAAGCTCCAGGTTTTAAGACCCATAGTTCTACAAACTCAGGGAATTCAGCCCCTCTGGTTTTTAAAGCCAAACACAATGGGGATTAGTCTTCCTAGTGTGAGTTCCCTGATGTAAGGGTCTGTTTCTCTGCCTTCTCTGTGTGCACAGCTCCCTCTTCTGCCTTTCTAACTTTGCTAACATTTCAGATGCAGCTTCTTCTCTATATTTAGTTGTGGAGTTTGTTCTCCCATGTTCGGATCACTCTGGTTTATTGACTTGGATGTGAATGAGATCTAGTTGAAACCGTGAGAGGGAGTAAGCTCAGAGTCCTCCTATGCTGCCATCTTCCCAAGCCCCTCCCCAGCTGATAGTATGAGTTTTTTATATTGATTTCTTTTCTTATGTTGAACCACCCTATCTTTCCTGGGATTAATCCCACCTGGTCACGATGTATAATCCTTTTAACATCTTTTTTTAATGTTTATTTTTGAGAGAGACAGAGCGAGAGAGAGGAGGGAAGGGGCAGAGAGAGAGAGAGAGACAGAGAATCCAAAGTGGGACTTGAACTCACGAGTTGTGAGATCATGACCTGAATTGAAACCAGGAGTTGGACACTTAAGTGACTAAGCTACCCAGGCACCCCCTCTTAACATACTTCTTAATTCAGTTTGATAGTAGTTTGTTAAGGCTTCTACATCTATAATCAGGGATATTGGTGTATAGCTTTTTTCTAATGTCTTTATCTGGCTTTGTTATCCAGGTAAATGCTAGCTTCATGGAATGAGATAGAAAGTATTCACTCCCTTTCAGTTTTTTATAGAAGAGTTTGAGAAACAATTTATTTTTTTTTTCCTTAAATGCTTGTAGAAATCAACAGTGAAGCTATATGATATCTAGAATTTCTTTATTGGGAATTTTTCATTACTGATTGATTGTCTTTATTTGTTATGGGTCTGTTCAGATTTTCTACTTCTTCTTGAAATAACTTGTGTTCGGTAATTTTTATTATAGGAATTTGTTGTTATTATCTAAGTTATCTTATTTGTTTTTATACAGTTGTTATTTCTGTAAGGTCAGTAGTAATGTTCCTTTCATTTCTGATTTTAATTGTGTTGTTTGTTCTTTCTTTCATTGACATTTTAACTAAAAGTTTGTCAATTTTGTTGTTTTCAAAGAATGAACTTTTGCTTTCATGGATTCCTCTTTTGTCTTTTTTCCTTTGTTTCATTTATCTCCACTCATATTTGTATTATTTCCTTTCTTCTGATAGCTTTGACTTTACTCTTCTTTTTCTGGTAACTTAATATGTAAAGTTAGATTTATTATACATATATTATAGATTTATTGAAGATATGTCTTTGTGTTTAATGTAGGCAGTTAGTGCTATAACTTTCCCTCTGAGCACTGCTTTCATTACATGCCATATGTTTTGATATGTTGGTTTGTTTTCAAAATTTGGGTGTAATTTTATTATGCTTAAATATATATACCATAACATTTTGCACTTCCATTACTTTGAAGTGTACAGCTCTGTGGCATTAATTATATTCACTTTGTTGTGCAACCATCAGTACCATCCATCTCCATATTTTCATCTTCCCCAATTGATACTCTGTACCTATTAAATACTAACTAACTCTCTATTCCTTCCTTTTTCCTGCATGTGGAAACCACCATTCTACTTTCTGTCCCTATAAATTTGATTATTCTAGGTATTTCATGTAAGTGGAATCATAAAATATTTGTATTGTCTTTTTGTGACTGGTATTTTTTCACTTAGTGTAATGTCATCAAGGTTTATCCATGTTGTAGCTTGTGTCAGAATTTCCTTCCTTTTTAAGGTTGAATAGTATTCCATTTTATGCATGTACTGTTGTTTGTTTATCCATTCATCCAATAGTGGGTACTTGAGTTGCTTCCACTTTTTGGCTATAATGCTATGAATGTGGGTGTATAAGCATCTGAGTACCTGCTTTGAATTATTTTGGTTATATACCCAAAAGTGGAACAGCTAGATCATATGGTAATCCCTATTTTTAATTTTCTGAGGACCTGCCATTGTGTTTTCCACAGTGACTACACTATTCACATTCTCACCAGCAAAACACAAGGGTTCCAGTTCTTTTTTTAAAAAAAATTCTAAGTTCAAGTTAGTTAACATACAGTGCAGTATTGGTTTTAAGAGTAGAACCCAGTGATTCACCACTTCCGTAAAACACCCACTGGTCATCCCAACGAGCACCTTCCTTAATGCCCATCACCCATTTAGCGCATGCCCCCACCTTTCCTCCCCTCTAGCAACCCTCAGTTTGTTCTGTCTTTGTGTCTCTTATGGTTTGCCTCCCTCTCTGTTTCTGTCTTATTTTTCCTTCCCTTCCCATATGTTCATCTGTTGTGTTTCTTAAATTCAACATATGAGTGAAACCATATGATATTTGTCTTTCTCTGACTGACTTATTTCACTTAGCATAATACACTTTAGTTCCATCCACGTTGTTGCAAATGGCAATTTCATTCTTTTTGATTGCCCAATGGTATTTCATTGTGTGTATGTGTGTGTGTGTATATATATGTATATTTATATACACACACATATATGTATACACATATATATGTACATACATATATATGTATACATATATGTGTGTGTATATATATACATATACATATGTATACATATATATATACACATATACACATATATTCACACACACACCAAATCTTTTTTTATTAAAATTTTTAAAAAATATTTATTCATTTTTGAGAGACAGAGATAGAGTGCAAGCAGGGGAGGGGCAGAGAGAGAGGGAGACACAGAATCTGAAGCAGGCTCCAGGCTCTGAGCTGTCAGCACAGAGCCCGATGTGGAGCTCGAACCCATGGACTGTGAGATCATGACGCGAGCCGAAGTCAGACGCTCAACCAACTGAGCCACCAAGGTTCCTCCCATATCTTCTTTATCCATTCATCAGTTGATGGACATTTGGGCTCTTTCCATAATCTGGCTATCATTGATAGTGCTGCTATAAACATTGGGGTTCATGTGTCCCTTTGAAACAGCACACCTGTATCCTGTGGATAAATACCTAGTAGTGCAATTGCTGGGTTGTAGGGTAGTTCTATTTTTAATGTTTTGAGGAACCTCCATACTGTTTTCCAGAATGGCTGCACCAGCTTGCATTCCTACCAGCAGTGCAAAAGAGATTCTCTTTCTCCGCATCCTCACCAACATCTGTTGTTGCCTGAGTTGTTAATGTTAGCCATTCTGACCGGTGTAAGGTGGTACCTCATTGTGGTTTTGATTTGTATTTCCCTGATGATGAGTGATGTTGAGCATTTTTTCATGTGTTGGTTGACCATCTGGATGTCTTCTTTGGAGAAGCATCTATTCATGTCTTTTATCCATTTCTTCACTGGATTATTTGCTTTGTGGGTGTTAAGCTTGATAAGCTCTTTATAGATTTTGGATACTAATCCTTTATCTGAGATATTATTTGCACATATCTTCTCCCATTCTGTCAGTTGCATTTTAGTTTTGTTGATTGTTTCCTTTGCTTTGTAGAAGCTTTTTATCTTGAAGTCCCAATAGTTCATTTTTGCTTTTATTTCCCTTTCCTCTGAAGGCGTGTCTAGTAAGAAGTTATTGTGGCTGAGGTCCAAGGGGTTGCTGCCTGTTTTCTTTTGTAGGATTTTGATAGTTTCCAGTCTCACATTTAGGTGTTTCATCCATTTTGAATTTACTTTTCTGTATTGTGTAAGAAAGTGGTCCAGTTTCATTCTTCCATGTTGCTGTCCAGTTTTTCCAGCACCATTTGCTGAAGAAATCATCTTTTTTTCCGTTGGATGCTTTTCCCTGCTGTGTCGAAGATTAGTTGGCCATATGTTTGTGGGTCCATTTCTGGGTTCTCTATTCTGTTTTTGTGACAGTTTCATAGTGTCTTGATGATTACAGCTTTGTAATACAGTTTGAAGTCCGGAATTGTGATGCCTCCAGATTTGGTTTTCTTTTTCAACATTTCTTTAACTACTTGGGGTCTTTTCTGGTTCCATTCAAATTTTAGGATTGTTTGTTCTAGCTGTGTGAAGAATACTAGTGTTATTTTAATAGGCATTGCATTGGATATGTAGATTGCTTTGGGGAGTATAGACATTTTAACAATATTTGTTCTTCCAATCCATCAGCATGGAATGTTTTTTCATTTCTTTGTGTCTTCTTCAATTTCTTTCACAAGCATTCTATGGTTTTCAGCATACAGGTCTTTTACCTCTTTGGTTAGGTTTATTCCTAAGTATCTTATGGGTTTTTTTTAAATTTTTTTTTTAACATTTTTATTTATTTTTGAGACAGGGAGAGACAGAACATGAACAGGGGAGGGTCAGAGAGAGGGAGACACAGAATCTGAAACAGGCTCCAGGCTCTGAGCCGTCAGCACAGAGCCCGACGCGGGGCTCGAACTCACGGACCGTGAGATCTTATGGTTTTTGCTGCAATTGTAAATGGTATAAATTCCTTGATTTATCTTTTTAATACATCATTAAAAATTTTTTTTTGATGCTTTTATTTATTTTTGAGGCATAGAGAGAGAGACAGAGAGAGCACAAGTGGAGGAGGGGCAGAGAGAGAGAGAGAGAGACAGACAGACTGACAGACAGACAGACAAAATCCGAAGCAGGCTCCAGGCTCTGAGCTGTCAGTACAGAGCCTGACGCGGGGCTCAAACTCATGAACTGTGAGATCATAACCTGAGCTGAAGTTGGATGCTTAACCGACTAAGCCACCCAGGAGCCCCTTTCATGCATCATTATTGGTGTATAGAAATACAGTGTCGTTGTACATTGATTTTATATTCTGCAACTTTGCTGAATTTATGTGTCAGTTCTAGCAGTTTTTTGGTTGAGTCTTTTGGGTTTTCCATGTAGACTTTCATGTCATCTGCAAGGAGTGAAAGTTTGACTACTTCTTTGCCAATTTGAATGCCTTTTATTTCTTATTGTTGTCTAATTGCTGAGGCTAGGACTTCCAGTACTATGTTGAACAATTTGAGAGTGGACATGCCTGTCGTGTTCCTGACCTGGGGGGGAAAGCTCTCAGTTTCTCAGCTTATTTTGTATATGGCTGTTAGGATGTTGAGGTATGTTCCTTCTATCCCTACTTTATTGAGATTTTTGTTTTTGAGAGAGAGAGAGAGAGAGGGCACAAGTGAGTGAAGGGCAGAGAGAGAGAGGGACAGAGAGACAGAGAGAATTGGGGCTCACTCAAAGCAGGGCTTATGTTTTTACCATAGCGGGGTGCATGTTTTTGCCAAAGTGGGGCTTGAGCTCTCCCAAAGTGGGGCTGGAGATCACCTGAAGCGGGGGTCAGGCTCACAAAGTGTGGTACTCGAACTCATGAACCGTGAGATCATGACCTGAGCCAAAATCAGATGCTTAACCAACTGAGCCACTCAGGTGCCCTCTTGAAGGTTTTTATCACGAAAGGATGCTGCTGTATTTTGTTAAATGCTTTTTCTGCATCTATTGAAAGGATCATATCATTTTTATTCTTTCTTTTATTAATGTGGTGTATCAACACTGATTGCTTTGTGAATACTGAACCATCCCTGTAGCCCAGGAATTTATCCCACTTGAATAATTCTTTTAATGTACTGTTGAATTTGATTTGCTAGTATCAAATTTTTTTGATTTGGTATCAAATCAGAATTTTTCATCCAAGTTTCATCAGGGATAGTGGCCTGTACTTCTCCTTTTAATTGGGGTCTTTAGCTGGTTTCGGAATCAAGGTAATGCTGGCTTCATAGAATGAGTTTGGAAGCTTTCCTCCATTTCCATTTTTTGGAACAGCTTGAGAAGAATAGGTATTAACCTTCTTTAAATGTCTGGTAGAATTCCTCTGGGAAGCCATCTGGCCCAGGACTCTTACTTGTTGGGAAATTTTTGATAACTGATTCAATTTCTTTGCTGGTTTTGGACCTGTTCTAATTTTTATTTCTTCTTGTTTGAGTTTTGGTAGTACGTGTGTTTCTAGGAATTTGTCCATTTCTTCCAGACTGCACAGTTTGTTGGCATATAATTTTTATGTAGTTTGCTCTTAAAATTTTTAGTATTTCTGTAGTGTTGGTTGTGATCTCTCCTATTTCATTCATGATTTTATCTACTTGGGCCCTCTTTTGTTTTTGAAAAGTCTGACTGGGGGTTTATCAATTTTGTTTATTCTTTCAGAAAACCAACTTTTAGTTCCATTGATGTGTTCAGCTGTTTTTTTTTTTTTCTTTCGTTGTTTCTATATTGTTTCTGCTTGGATCTTTATTATTTCCCTTCTTCTGATTTTGGGCTTCATTTGCTCTTTCTTTTCTAGCTCCTTTAGGTGTAAGGTTACATTGTGCACTTGGGACCTTTCTTGCTTCTTGAGATAGGACTAAATTGCAGTGTACTTTCCTCTTAGAACTGCATTTGCTCCATCCCAGAGGGTTTGGACTGTTGTGTTTTTATTTTCATTTGCTTCCGTGTTTTTTTTTTTATTTCTACTTTAATTTCTTGGTTAGCCTGTTCATTTTTTAGTAGGATGTTCTTTAACTTCCATGTATTTTCAGGCTTTCCAAATTTTTTCTTGTGGTTGATTTCAAGTTTAATAGTGTTGTGATCTGAAAATATGCATGACATGGTCTCAGTCTTTCTGTACCTTTTGAGGCCTGATTTGTGACTCAGTATGTGATGCCTTTTGGAAAATGTTCCATGTGCAATAGAGAAGAATGTGTATTCTGCTTTAGGATGAAATGTTCTGAATACATATATTAAGTTCATCTGGTCCGGTGTGTTATTCAAAGCCATTGTTTCCTTGTTGACTTTCTGCTTAGATGGTTTGTCCGTTGCAGTAAGTGGAATGTTGAAGTCCCCTACCATTATTGTATTATTATCAATGACTTTATTTATGTTATTAATTGATGTATTCATTTGGATGCTTTCACATTGGGGCCATAAATATTTACAATTGTTAAATCTTCTTGATCCCTTAATTATGATACAGTGCGCTTCTTTATCGCTAGTTACAGTCTTTGTATTAAAATCTAGTTTGGGGGTGCCTGGGTGGCTCAGTCGGTTGAGCGGCCGACTTCGGCTCAGGTCATGATCTTGCGGTCCGTGAGTTTGAACCCTGCGTCGGGCTCTGTGCTGACAGCTCAGAGCCTGGAGCCTGTTTCAGATTCTGTGTCTCCCTCTCTCTAACCCTCCCCCGTTCATGCTCTGTCTCTCTCTGTCTCAAAAATAAATAAACGTTAAAAAAAAAAATTAAAAAAAAATAAAATCTAGTTTGTATTGTTTAAGTATGGCTACCTGGCTTTCCTTTAAAGTCCATTAGCATGATAGATGGCCCTCCATCCCCTCACTTTCAGTCTGCGGGGCCTTTAGGTCTAAAATGAGTCTCCTATAGACAGCATATAAATGTATCTTGTTTTCTTATTCACTGATACCCTATGTCTTTTGAATGGAGCATTTAGCCCTTCCATTTTCACAGTGATTATTGAACAATATAAATTTCATGCCATGGTGTTACATGTAGAGTTCGTGTTTCTGTTGATGTTCTTTGGTCCTTTGTGGTCCTTGTTGCTTTGGTCTTCTTTTTTTTTTCCTCCACTCAGAATCACCCTTAAAATTTCTTACAGGACTGGTTTAGTGGTCACAAACTCCTTTAGTTTTTGTTTGTCTGGGAAATCTTTATCTTTACTTGTATTCTGAATGAAAGCCTTGCTGGATAAAGGTTCTTGGCTGCATATTTTTCCTGTTTAGCACATTGAATATTTCCTGCCTCTCCTTGCCTGCCCAGATTTAGTGAACAGGTCTTCTGCTAATCCTTGTAGTTTAAGGACTTTCTGTCCTCAGCTGCTTTTAGAATTCTCTCTTTATCTTTGTATTTTGCAAGTTTGACGACGGTATGTTGTGGTGTTGACCTGTTTTTGTTGAATTTCAAGGAGTTCTTTGTGTCTTTTGGACTTGGATGCCTGTTTCCTTCCACGTATTATGGAAGTTCTCAGCTATAATTTGTTCAAATAAACCAACTGCCCTTTATTTCCTGTTCTTCTTCTAGGACTCCTATGATATGGATATTGTTTCATTTCATGGAATCACTTAATTCTCTAAGTTACTCCTCATGATCTAGCAATTTCCTTTTCTTTTTTTTTCCAGCTTCATTATTTTACATAATTTTATCTTCTGTTTCATTTATTCTCTCCTCTGCTTCTTCAGTCCTCACTGTCACTGTATCCAGTTTATTTTGCATCTCAATTACAGAATTTTTTAATTCATCCTAATTCTTAGGTCTTTGAACTCTGCACCAATGGCTTCTCTGGTGTCTTCTGTGCTTTTTTCAAGCCCATCTGGTAGCCTTATGATTGTTGTTCTAAATTCTTTTTGAGATCTATTGCTTGTATCTGTTTTGAGCAAGTCCCTGGTTGTAATTTGACCTTTCTTTTGGGGAAAATTCCTCCATCTGGTCATTTTGGCTAAGTTTCTGTCTTTTGTGTGTTTTAAAGCTTCTTATGTTTCCTGCACCTGAGAGAACTACTATTTTAAAAAATGGGTCATACACTGTCCAGGGCCTGGCACCTCCAGAAGTGTTTCTGGTGTATGCTGTGTGCACTCTGCTGTTGCATTTTGCCTGCTTTTTCCCACTGGTCAGTCTCCACAGAGCTCCTCCTTGCTTGCAGTGGTAGAGTGTTTGGACCTTTAACTAGGTGTGCCTTGAATTGTTTGTTGAAGTAACCTTGGGAAAAAAAGGGGGATGCCTCATCCTAAAAAATGAGGAAAGGAAATGGAACAAAAAATACCAGAGAATCAAGAAACTATACAGCTGATTGTAAGGGGAAAGAAAGGGAACAAAAAGGAACAAAAAAAAAAACAACAGAAGAAAAAGAAAAAGGAAGAAGCAAAGAATAAAAAAAGGCTGATCCAAAAACAAAAAAGGAAATGAAGAAAACAAACAAGAAACTTTGAGCCTGATTCCAAAAGACAAAAAGAAAGGAAAAAAAGAAAAAGAGTCGTCTGTTGGTATATGGGGGTTGCTGGCTCTTCTGGTCTGGAGGAGAGCCCAGCTGCATTGACTCAGTCAGTCTTGCCCCAGTAAATAAGCTGTTTCCAGGCACAGAGGGGCAGGGTTTTGTGTAAGTGGTTCCTGCCTCTTCTGGGGTCTGCTTGTTGCTCTCTGAGACCCCACTGTGTTGGTGTTGTGGGGAAAACACGCCAACCCAATCTCTCGTTCCTGTACCAGGGATCTCAACCCTCCCTGTTTACACAGCCCCCAATGAATAGCAATAGCAGTCATCTTGTCCTGCGCCACAACTCTCCTGCAGTTGTTCTTTGGCATGTGGCTGGATTTCAAATCCAAGTCTTTTTTTTTAAATGTTTATTTTATTTTTGAAAGAGAGACAGAGCATGAGAGGGGGGAAGGGGCAGAGAGAGAGAGACACAGAATCCGAAACAGGCTTCAGGCTTCGAGCTGTCAGCACAGAGCTTGATGTGGGGCTTGAACTCACGGACCATGAGGTCATGACCTGAGTCGAAGTCGGACGCTTAACCGACTGAGCCACCCAGGTGCCCCAACCCAAGTCTTAAAGGAGCAGCATGGCGTGTATCTGCTCTCCTCCTCAGGAGTAGAGCCTCCCTATCCTGCTGATGAAAGGCCTTTGGCTGGCACCCGCAGGGTCTTTTGTCTTTGGGAGGTAATAATCCCTCTTCCAAAAGTGCTCCAGGATGGGTACTGTTCTCTCCCAGTTCACCCCAGATCTCTACACCACAGCTCCCTCCACCCCAGGAGTATGCACCACAGCTCTACTCTGGAGAAAGTCATGCACTTCCAAATCCTCAGAGTTTGTGCTCCAAAAGCTGTTTGGAAAAAAGAACTGGGACATTCAGTACTTTTCGCTGCCCCATCCATGGTCCAGAGAGGTTTTCCTCTTGTGCTAACTTGATGCCGCACTTTCTCAACCCCCCATCTCTTTCTCTCCCTTTTGTTTCTCCAAGGAAAGTGTTTCCTGGCACCACCTTTCTCTCTCTCCCTCTAATTCACATCCACACACCTCGCACCTGCCAAGCTGTCTCCCTCTCACTGTGGAGATCCTTCTTCTAGTCCTCAGATTGTTTTCCTGGGTGTTCCAAGTAATCAGACCTCAACACAGCTGTGTTTGAGGGACTAGGGAAGTCCAGGGTCCGCCTACGTCTACACCATCTTATCTCTTTACAGGGATTCTAGTTTTCGTATCCTTGCTGACACTTTTTATTTTCTGTTTGTGGCTTTGTTTTATTTTTTGTTTTTGATAATTGCCATCCTAAGAATTGTGAAATGTTATCTCATTGTGATCTTGATAAACATTCCTCTAATGATCTGTGGTAATGAGCATCTATTCATATGTTTTTTGTTCACTTTTATGTCTTTGAGGAAATGTCTACCGAAATCTTTCACTCAATTTCTGACGTTTTCTTTGTTGTTGCCAAGTTGTTGTTCTTTATATATTCTGGATGATAATCCTTATCAGATATATAATCTGCAAGTATTTACTCCCATTCCATGGATTTCCTTTGATTCTGTTGATAATAGCCTTTATATACAAGTTTTTAATGTTGATGAAATCTAGTTTGTCTTTTTTTTGTTGCCTATGTGTTTCATGTCACATTCAAGAAATCATTGCTAAATCCAATGCGATAAAACTTTTACTATAATTTCTCCTAAAAGTTTTATAATTTTAGCTCTTATATTTATGTCTTTGGTTCATTTGAGTTAATTTTTGTATTTGGTATTAGGTAGTGCCCACCTTCATTTCTTATATGTAGACATTTACTTTTGTCAGCATGATTTGTTGAAGAGACTGTCCTTTTCCCCATTCACTGGTCTTGACACTATTGTTGAAGATCATTTGACTATATATATGTAGCCTTATTTCTGTGCTCTCTTCTGTTCCATGGTCTCTGTTTATTTTTATGATAGTACCATGCTATTTTGATTACTGAAGCTTTGTAATATGCTTTGAAATCAGAAAATATGCTTCCATTCTTGTTGTTCTTGCTCAACATTGCTTTGACCCTTTTGGGCCTTTCATGGTTACTTATGAATTTTAGGATTTTATTCCATGAAACATGCCATTGTAATTTTAATAGGGATTGCATTGACTATAAAGGTTTTGGGTAGTATGGACATTTTAATAATATTAATATTTCCAAACCAATGACATGATGTCTTTCCTTCCATTAATGTCTTCTTTATTTTTTTTATCAGTATTTATAATTTTTAGCATATAAGTCTTTCTCCTTTATAGATCAGTTTATTTCTATTTTATTTTTTGGCCTTTGTGTATGAGATCCTTTTCTTAATTAACTATTTGGATATTTTGGTTTTTGTGTATAGAAACATGACTTGATTTTTGTGTATCAATTTTGTACCTGCAACTTTACTGAGTTTGTTTATTCTAACAGTATTTTTGTTGAGTCTAGGGTTTTCTACATGTATGATCGTATCATCTGTAAACAAAGATAATTTTATTTCTTCCTTTCTGATTTGGTTGCCTAATATTATTTCTTTTTCTTGTTTAATTGCTCTGGCTAGGACTTCCAGTACTATGTTGAGAAGAATTGGCCAGAGTGGGCATACTTTCCTTGTATTGGATCTTAAAGGGAAAGCTTTCAGTTTTTCTCCATTGAGTATGATGTTAGCTGTAAGCTTTTCATATATGGCCTTTATTATGTTCAGGTAAGTTTCTACTATATTTTGTTGAGAAGTTTTAATTGTGAATAGTTGCTGAATTTTGTTATATGTTTTATCTGCTTCTGCTCAGATGATTATTTTTTCCCTTCATTTAATATGGTATATCACATTGATTAATTTACTTACACTGAACCATCATTGTACCCCAGGGAAAGTCCCACATGGTCATGTTGCATGATCCTTTTAATGTGCTGTTGAATTTGGTTTACTAGTATTTTATTGAGGTTTTCTGCATCTACATTCATCAGGAATATTGATGTATAGTTTTCTTTATTGTAATTTCTTTGGTTTTGGTAGTAGTGTGATGCAGGCCTCATAGAATAGGTTTGGAATTATTCCTTCATCTAGTTTTTGGAAGAGTTTAAGGATTGGTATGAATTCTTCTTTGAATTTTTGGTAGAGTTTATCTTTGTAGCCATCTGATCCTGGGCTTTTTTTCTCCTCCTTTTGGGAGGTTTTTAATTACTGATTCTGTCTCTTTATTTTTCATTGGTCTGTTGAGTCTTTATATTTCTTTTTGACTCAGTATTGGTATTTTGTATGTTTTTAGGAATTTATCCATTTATTCTAGGCTTTTGTTTCCTGACATCTAGTTCACAATAGTCTCTTATGTTCCTTTTTATTTCTGAAAGAAGTATAGTATTGCCTGTTCTTTCTTATTTTATGTTAATCTTTTTTTCTTACTCTAAGTAAGGATTTTTTGATTTTGTTTTCAAAAAATTAACTCTCAGTTTGTTGATTTTTTTCTATAATTTTTCACTACTCTTTGTTTCATTTCTGCTCTAGTCTTTATTATTTCCTTTCTTCCACTGTCTTTAGGTTTAGTTTGTTCTTCTTTATCTTCCTTGAAGTAAAAAGTAAGGTTGTTTGTTTGAGATTCTCCTAGTTCAGGCTATTCTAATAAAAACACCATAGATTGGTGGTTTATAAACACCATAAATCTATTTTTCACCAATCTGAAGGCTGGAAGGTCCAAGATCAAGGTGTCACAGGATTCAGTGTCTGATGATGGCTTACTTTCTGGTTTATAGATGACTGTCTTCTTGTTGTATCCTTACATGGTGGAATAGCCTAGGGATCTCTCTGAGATCTCTTTCATATGGGAACTAATCCTGTTAATGCTGCTATACCTTGATGACCTAATCACTTTTGAAAGGCCCCACCTCAAAATAGTATTGCATTGTGGATTAGGTTTTAACAATGTATTTGGGTGAGGGGCACAAAAATTCACTTTGTTGCAGAGATCTTTTTTTATTTTTTTTTTTTACGTTTATTTATTTTTGAGACAGAGAGCATGAACGGGGAAGGGTCAGAGAGAGAGGGAGACACAGAATCTGAAACAGGCTCCAGGCTCTGAGCTGTCAGCACAGAGCCCGATGTGGGGCTCGAACTCACGGACTGCGAGATCATGACCTGAGCCAAAGTCGGTCGCCCAACCGACTGAGCCACCCAGGTGCCCCAAGAGATCTTTTTTTGAAAATCACTTCATTATAAACTTTCGTCTTACTACTTTTGCTGTATCACAAATTTTGGCATTTTGTGTTTTTCTGTTTGCTTTTTTCAAAATCTTCCTTCCTTCCTTCCTTCCTTCCTTCCTTCCTTCCTTCCTTCCTTCCTTCCTTCCTTCTTTCCTTTCTTCCTTCCTGATATGTAATTGACACACAGTATTATATTAGTTTCAGGTATACAGCATAGAATTTAACAAGTCTATATATTATGCCATGTTCATTACAAGTATAGTTGCCATCTATCATGATACATTGATATTATAATATTATTGACTATATTCTTTATGCTGTGTTTTTTATTCTCATGACATGCATTCCATAACTGGAAGTCTGTATCTCCCACTTCTGTTCACCTGTTTTGCCCAACAGCCCACTTGCATCCCCATTGGCAACCATTAGTTTATTCTCTGTATTTATAGGTCTGACTGTGCTTTTTGTTTTGTGTATTTATTCTTTTTTTGATTCTACTTATGAGTGAAATCATACGGTATTTATTTAGTATAATACCCCCTGGGTACATCCATGTTGTCTTAGATGGCATATTCTCATCCTTTTGTATGGCTGTGTAATATTCTGGTGTGTGTGTGTGTGTGTGTGTGTGTGTGTGTGTGTGTGTACATCTTCCTTATCCTTTCATTTGTTGATGGACACTTGGGTTGCTTCTATATATTGGGTATTATAAATAAAGCTGCAATAAACATAGGAGTGTATTAATCTTTTCAAATTAATGTTTTCATTTTCCTTGGGTAAATACAGTAGTGGAATTATTTGATCATATGGTATACATATTTTTAATTTTTTGGCAAACCTTTATACTGTTTTCCACAGTGGCTGTACCAGTTTACATTTCTACCACTAGTGTATGAGGGTTTCTTTTTTCTCCACACTTGTTGTTTCTTGTATTTTTTATTTTAGCCATTCCAACCGGTGTGGGGTAATATTTCATTGTGGTTTTGATTTGCATTTGTTATAATTAATGATGTTGAATACCTTTTCATGTACCTATTAGCCAGTTGTATGACTTCTCTGGAGAAATGCTGGTTTAGTTACTCTACCCATTTTTAAATTACAGTGTTATTTTGCTACTAAGTTGTAGGAGTTCCATGTATATATTTTAGATATCAAGCCCTTATGAGTTAATATGGTTTGCAGATATATTCTCCCATTCCATAGGGTGCATTTTCACTGTGTTGATTGTTTCATTTGATGTGCAGAAGTTTGAGAGTTTGATGTACTCTCATTTGTGTATTTTCACTTTTCTTGCTTGTGCTTTTGATGTTGTATCCAAGAAAACATTGCCAAATTCAACATCATGTTGTTTTCCTCTTGAAGTTTTATAGATTTTAGATGTTAGATATCTCATATTTAGATATTTAATCTATTTTGAGTTTATTTTTATGTATGGTATTAGGTGAGAGTCCAGCTTTAGTTTTTTTGTGTGTGAATATCCAGTTTACCCTTACCATTTGTTTAAGAGACTGTCCTCTCCCATTGTGTGGTTCTGACACTCTTACTGAAGACCATTATAACATATAGACAGGATTATATTTCTGGGCTTTGTATTCTGTTCTTTTGATCTGTATGATTGTTGTTACATCAGTCCCATACTGTTTTTTTTTTTAAATGTTTATTTATTTTTGAGAGAGACACAGACAGAATGCGAGTGGGTTAGGGGCAGAGAGAGAGAGGGAGACACAGAATCCGAATCAAGCTCCAGGCTCTGAGCTGTCAGCACAGAGCCTGACACGGGGCTTGAACTCACGAGCTGTGAGATCATGACCTGAGCCAAAATCGGACACTCAACCAACCAAGCCACCCCAGTGCCCCCTGTCCCATACTGTTTTGGTTATGGTTGCATTGTGATATATTTTGAAATCAGGAAGTGTGAGGCCTCCAACTTTTTTTTTTTTTTCAAGATTGTTGTGGATTTTCAGGAACCCTTGTGTTTCCATATGAATTTTTGGACTTGTTTTCCAATTTCTCCAAAAATTTCCATTGAGATTTTGATTAGGATTGCATTGACTGTGTAAATTGCTATGGGTAGTATGAGTGTTTTGACACTATTAAGTGTTGGCAATTCATGAATGCAGTATGTCTTACCTTTATTTGTGTCTAATTTCTTTTGGCAATATTTTATAGTTTTTAGAGTAGATGTCTTTTGCCTCATTGGTTAAGTTTATTCCTAAGTGCTGTACTATTTTTGATACTGTTGTAAATGGGATTGTTTTTGTAATGTTCATTTGTAGTTTATAGAAACATCTGTTTTTGTGTTGATTTTGCATTCTGAAACTTTTCTGAATTCTTTTATTAGTGTTAACAGTTTAGTTCAGGAATCTTTAGGGATTTCTTATTTACAATTATGTCTTATGTGAATAGAGACAATTTTACTTCTTTATGTCTATTCTGGATGCCTTTCCTTCCTTTGTTTCTCTCCCCCTCTTTTTTTTTTTTTTTTTTTTTTTGCTCTAATTACCTTGGCTAGGATGTCCGGTACCACGTTCAGTAGAAATGGTGAAAGTGAATGCTTTTTCTTGTTCTTGATCTTAGCAAAATTCTTTCAGGCTTTCTTTGTTATGTATGATGTTAGCTGTGTGTTTTTATGTGTGAATTTTATTATGTTGAGGTGGTTTCCCTTTTTCCTAGAATTTTCAGTGTTTTCATCATGAAAGTTTGTTGAACATTATCAAGTGCTTTTTCTGTATCAAATGATACGGTAATGTGGTTTTTATCTTTCATTCCATTTATGCCTATGTTATATTGTTTGATTATTTTAAGTTTATTTTGAGAGAGAGAGGGTGTGTGAACGATGGAGGGGCAGAGAGAGGGAGACAGAATCTCAAGTAGGTGCCATGCTGTCAGTGCAGAGCCTGACACAGGGCTTGAACTCGTGAACTGTGAGAATCTGAGCCGAAACCAAGAGTCAGATGTTTAAATGACTAAGCCACCCAGGTACCCCACATTGTTTGATTTTTATATGTTGAAATATCCTTGTATGTCAAGAATGAGTACTTACTTGGTATATACTCATGTTAATGTGTTGTTGAATTAGGTTTCCTAATATGTTGTTGAACATATTTGTATTAATATTCATTTGGGATATTAATCTATAATTTCCTCCTTTTTTAGTGTCTTTGTCTGATTTTGTTTTTAGGGTAGAAGTTTCAAAGTGGTTTCTCCTCTTCAGCAGTTTGGAAGAGGTTGAGGATGATTGGTATTAATTTTTAAAATATTTAGTAGACATGGCACCTGGGTGGCTCAGTCAGTTAAGTGCCTGACTCTTGATTTTGGCTCAGGTCATAATCTCAAGGTTCATGTGATCCTTGCTTGGGATTTTCTCCCTCTCTGCCCACCCCCACGTACATGCTCACTCTCTCTCTCTCTCTCTCAAAATAAATAAATAAACAATAAAATATTTGGTAGAATGCTCCCATGAAGCCATCTCATTGTGGGCTTTTCTTTCTTGGGAGATTTTTGACTACTTATTCAATTAACTTACAAAGTTATAGGTCTGTTCATATTTTTTCTTTTTTATAATTCAGTCTTAGTAGATTTGTGTGTTTGTAAGAATTTATCCATTTCCTGTAGGTTATCCAATTTGTTGGCATATTATTTTCCATAATGTTCTCTTGTAATACTTTTTATTTCTGTGACATTAGTTGTAATGTCCCCATGTTCATTCCTGATTTTATTTAGAGTCTTCTTCCTTAGTTTAGCTGGGTTTTTTTTAGTTGTGTTAATGTTTTTATGAATCCAACTCAATTTCATTTACGTATTTTTTTCTATTCTTTTTCTCATTTAAAATTTGTTTTAATGTTTATTTTTGAGAGTGAGAGAGAAAGCAAGAGGGGAGGGGCAAAGAGAGAGGGAGACAGAATCCAAAGCATGCTCCAGGCTCTGAGCTGTTAGCACAGAGCCTGACATGGGGCTTGAACCTACAAACTGCAAGATGATGACCTGAGCCAAAGTCAGACGCTTAATGGACTGAACCACCTAGGCATCTTCTCTTCTCATTTTTTTTAAATCTCTGCTCTAATATTTATAATTCCCATCTTCATTAACCTTGGTTGCAGTTCTCTTTCTGTCTAGTTCATTGAGATATAAAATTAGTTGGTTGATTTGAGTCCTTTCTTAAAATGTTTATTTTTGAGAGCAGAAGCAAGGGAGGGGCAGAGAGAGGGGGACAGAGGATCTGAAATGGGCTCTGTGCTGACAGCAGCGAGTCCAATGCAGGACTCGAACTCACGAACTAGAAGATCATGACCTGAACTGAAGTCAGACACTCAACTGACTGAGCCACTCAGGTGCCCCTGTTTGTGTTTATTTTTCAAGTAGCCAAATATAAATATTTTAATTTTTATTTATTTTTTAATTTCTTTCAACATTTCAAGTTTTCATTTAAATTCTAGTTAGTTAACATATAGTGTAATATAAGTTCCAGGAGTAAAATTTAGTGATTCATCACTTACATGTAACAAGCAGTACTCATCACAATGACTGCTGTCCTTAATACACATTACCTGTTTAGCCATCCCTGCCCACCTCCCCTCCAGCAACCTCCAGTTTGTTCTCTATACTTAAGAGTCTCTTATGGTTTTCTCCCTTTTTTTTATTTAAAAATTTTTTTTTAACATTTATTTATTTTTGAGAGACAGAGAGATAGAACATGAGCAGGGGAGGGGCAGAGAGAGAGAGGGAGACACAGAATCCGAAGCAGGCTCCAGACTCTGAGCTGTTAGCACCGAGCCCGATGCGGGGCTTGAACTCAGGAACCGTGGGATCATGACCTGAGCTGAAGTTGGATACTCAACCGACTGAGCCACCCAGGCGCCCCTCCCCTTTTTAAAAAAAATTTTGCCCACGTTTGTCTGTTTTGTTTCTTAAATTCCATAGATGAGTGAAATCATATAGGGTATTTGTCTGTCTCTGACTTATTTCACTTAGATTACATTCTAGCTTCATCCACGTTGTTGTAAATGGCAAGGTTTCATTATTTTTGAGGGTTGAGTAATATTCCGTTGTACATATATACCATAGCTTCTTTATCCATTCATCAATCACTAGACATTTGGACTCTTTCCATAATTTGGCTATTGTTGATAATGCCTCTGTAAACATCAGGGTGTATATGCCCCTTTGAATCAGTATTTTTATATCCTTTGGGTAAATACTTAGGGTATGGATCTTAGGGTACTTCTGTTTTTAACTTTTTGAGGAACATCAATACTGTTTTCCAGAGTGTCTACACCAGTTTGAATTCTCATCTACAGTGTACGATGGTTCCCCTTTCTCTGCATCCTCATCAACACTTGCTGTTTCTTGTGTTGTTGATTTTAGTCATTCTGGCAGGTGTGAGGTTGTATCTCAATGTAGTTTTCATTTGTATTCCCCTGATGATGAGTGATGTTGAGCATCTTTTCATGTGTCAGCCATCTATGTCTTCTTTGGAAGAATGTCTATTCACGTTTTCTGCCCAGTAACTGGGTTATTTGTTTTTTGGGTATTGAGTTTTATAAGTTTTGAATATGTTTTAGAAACTAACCAATTATCAGATATGTCATTTGCAAATATCTTCTCCCATTCTGAAGGTTGTCTTACTTTGTTGATTGTTTCCTTTGCTGTGTAGAAACATTTTATTTTGATAAAGTCCCAATAGTTCATTTTTGCTTTTGTTTCCCTTGCCTCAGGCGATATGTCTACTAAGGAGCTGCTGAGGCTGAGGTCATGGAGTTGCTGAGGCTGAGGTCAAAGAGGTTGCTTCCTGTATTCTCTTCTAGAATTTTGGATGGCTTCCTGTCTCACATTTAGGTCTTGTGTCCATTTTGAATTTATTTTTGTGAATGGTGTCAGAAAGTGGTCCAGTTTCATTCTTCTGCATGTTGCTATCCAGTTTTCCCAGCACCATTTGTTGAAGAGATTGTCTTTTGTCCATTGGATATTCCTTCCTGCTCTTTCGAGATTAATTAACCATATAGTTGTGTGTCCATTTCTGGGTTTTCTTTTGAGTTCCATTGATCTATGTGTCTGGGTTTGGGCCAGTACCGTACTGTCTTGGTGACTACAGCTTTGTAATATAGCTTGACATCTGGGATTTTGATGCCTCCAGCTTTGCTTTTCTTTTTCAAGATTACTTTATCTATTCATGGTCTTCTGTGGTTGTATACCAATTTTAGGATTGTTTATTTTAACCCTGTGAAAACTGCTGGTGGTATTTTGATAGGGATTGCACTGAATTTGTAAATCGCTTCGGGTGGTATAGACATTTTAACAATATTTGTTCTTCTAATCCATGAGCATGGAGTATTTTTCCATTTCTTTGTGTCATCATCAGTTACTCTCAAATGTTCTATACTTTTCAGACTACAGATATTTTACCTCTTTGCTTAGGTTTATTCTTAGGTGAATGGGATTTATTCCTTGATTACTTGTTTTGCTTCTTCATTATTGCTGTATAGAAATGTAAAAGGTTTATATACATTGGTTTTGTATACTGTGAGTTTACTGAATTTGTTTATCAGTTCTAACAATTGTTTGGTGGAGTCTTTTGGGTTTTCTACATGGAGTATCATATCATCTGCAAATAGTGAAAGTTTGACTTCTTCCTTCTCAATTTGAATGTCTTTTATTTGTTTCTTTTGTCTGATTGCTGAGGCTAGGACTTCCAGTACTGTTCCTGAGCCTGTAGGACAAGCTCTTAGTTTTTTCCCATTTGGGATGATATTAGCTTTGATTCTTCCCTATATGGTCTTATTGTTTTTAAATATTTATTTGTTTTTGAGAGAGAGAGAGAGAGCACAAGTGGGGGAGGGGCAGAGAGAGGGAGACACAGAATCCAAAGGAGCTCCAGGCTCTAAGCTGTCAGCACAGAGTCCAATACAGGGCTTGAAATCATGAACTGTGAGATCATGACCTGAGCCAGAGTTGGCACTCAACTGACGGAGCTACCCAGGCGTCCCATTCCCTCTATGGTCTTATGACATTGAAGTATGTTCTCTCTGTCCCTACTTTGTTGAGGATTTTTATTAAGAATGGATGCTGTTCTTTATCAAATGGTTTTTCTGCATCTACTGAATCATATGGTTGTTGTCCTTTCTTTTATTAATGTGGTGTATCACCTTGATTGATTTGTGAATATTGAACCACCTCTGCATCCCAGGAATAAATTCCACTTGATCATAGTGCAGGATTTTTTAAATGTAGTGTTGGATTTGATTTGTTAATATCTTGTTGATAAGTTTGCATCATTGTTCATCAGGGATATTGGCCTATAATTACTTTTTGTGGTGTCTTTGGCTGGTTTTGGAATCAAGATAATGCTGGCCTCGTAGAATGGGTTTGGAAGTTTTCCTTCCATTTTTATTTTTGGAATAGTTTGAGAAGAGTAAGTATTCACTTAAATTTAAATGTTTGATAGAATTTGTGCAGCTTTCTTGCCCTGGACTTCTGTTTGTTGGGTAATTCACTGATTCACTGTTTTTGCTGGTTATCAGTCTGTTCAAGTATTCTTTTTTTTAAATTTTTTTAGTGTTTATTTTTGAGAGAGAGAGACAGAGACAGACAGAGCACGAGTCGAGGAGGGGCAGAGAGAGAGAGGGAGCCACAGAATCTGAAATAGGCTCCAGGCTCTGAGCTGTCAGCACAGAGCCG
Source organism: Panthera tigris (assembly GCF_018350195.1). Lineage (NCBI taxonomy): Eukaryota > Metazoa > Chordata > Mammalia > Carnivora > Felidae > Panthera > Panthera tigris. The sequence goes on along the minus strand of NC_056677.1, from coordinate 60,828,004 downwards.
GATGTGGGGCTCGAACTCACAAACCACTCAAACTCACAAACTGCCTGAGTCTAAGTCAGATGCTTAACTGACTGAGTCACCCAGGCACTCCCCTTTTTTAAATTTTTTTTGATGTTTATTTATTTTTAAGAGAGATAGTACGAGCGGAGGAGGAGCAGAAGAGAGAGTCAAGTGTTCTATTTCTTCCTGTATCAGTTTTGGTGGCATATGTTTCTAGGAATTTATCCATTTCTCCCACGTTGCACAAGTTGTTGGCATACAATTTTTCATAATATTTTCTTATAATTGCTTGTATTTCTGTGGCATTGTTCGTGATCTCTCTTCTCTCATTGGTAATTTTATTCATTTGAATCCTTTCTCTTTTCCTTTTGATAAGTTCGGGTAGGGGGTTATCAATTTTATTAATGCTTTCAAAGAACCAGCTCCTAGTTTCATTGATCTGTTCTACTTTTTTTCTTGTTTGTATATCATTTATTTCTGCTCTAATATTTGTTATTTCCCTTCTGCTGGCTTTAGCCTTCATTAGCTGTTTCTTTTCTAGCTCCTTTAGGTGTAAGGTTAGGTTGTGTATTTGAGATGTGCTTCCTTCTTGAAGTGCTTTTCCTTTATTTCATAGGTTTTGAACTTACATGTTTTCATTTTCATTTGTTTCCATCTATTCTTTTATTTCATCCTTTATTTCCTGTTTGACTCATTCATTGTTTAGTAGCATGTTGTTTAGCCTCTATATATTTCTGGTCTTGCCAAGTTTTTTCTTGTGTTTGACTTCAAGTTTCATGGTGTTATAGGCAGATAGCATTCCTGGAATGATTTGAATCTTTTTGTACTTGTTGAGGCATGATTTGTGACCTAGTATTTGACCTATCCTGGAAAATGTTCTATGTGTACTTTAAAAGAATGTGCATTCTGCTGCTTTAGGATGAAATGTTCTGAATATATCTGTGAAGTCCATCTGATGCAGTGTGTCATTCAAAGAGATTTTTTCCCTGTTGATTTTCTGCTTAGATGATCTGTCCATTGATGTGAATAGGGTGTTAATGTCCCCTACTAGTATTATATTATTATTAACATGTTGCTTTATGGTTTTTTGGTAAATAAATTCTCTGTTTTGGTGCTCCCAAGTTGGGGCATAAATATTTAAAATTGTTAGAACTTGTTGGGTTGTCGACTTCATTATGATATAGTGGCCTTCTTCATCTCTTGTTGCAGTCTTTAGTTTAAAATCTATATTTTCTGTTATAAGTATTTCTACTCCAGCTTCGTTTTGACATCCGTTAGGATGATAAATCTTTCTTCATCCCCTCACTTTTAATCTCCAGGTGTCTTTAGGTCTAAAATGAGTCTCTTGTAGGCAACTTTAGAAGGGTCTTGTTTTTTTTATCCATTCTGACACCCTATATGTTTTGGTTGGATCCTTTATTCCATTTATAGAGTAATCTTAAATAGATAATAATTTAGTATCATTTTATTACTTGTTTTGTCATTGTTTCTGGAGACTTCCTGTTACTTTCAATTCTTTGTATCTTTTGGTCTCTCTTTCCCACTGAAAGAGTCCTCTTTTATAAAAAAAAAAACTTTTTTTATTCATTTATTTTGAAAGACAGAGTGAGTGAACACAATGGGGGAGAGACAGAGAGAAGGAGAAAGAGAATCTCAGGCAGGCTCTGTGCCATCAGCGCAGAGCATGATGTGGGGCTTGAACCCAAGAGATCATGACCTGAGCCAAGATCAGGAGTCAGAGGCTTAACCGTTGAATATATCATTCCACTCCTTTCTGACCTGCCATGTTTCTCATATTTCTGTGGATAGACCCGCTGCTAACCTTGTTTCTCTTCCATTGTAAGTTAGGGATTGCTTTTTCCTTGCTGTGTTTAGGATTTTTTTCCCTTATCTCTGTATTTTGCAAAATTTACTATGACATGCCTTGGTGTTGGCCTGCTTTTGTTGATTTTGATGGGAGTTCTCTGTATCTCCTGGATTTTGTTGTCTTCCCCCAGATTTGGTGGTATTCCCAAGATTAGGAAAGTTTTCAGCTTAATTTGCTCAAATGTACTTCGGGCCCTTATTTAGGGTCTTCTAGGACTCCTGTGATTCGAGTGCTTTTATGACTTACGGAGTTGCTGACTTTCTAAGTCTGCATTCATTATCCAGTATTTTTCTTTTCCCTCTTCTCTTCAGCTTCCTTATTTTCTATAATTTTGTTTTCTATATCATTTATCCATTCCTCTGCTTCTTCCATCCTTGTCATTACATTCAGTGGCAAGTTTCACATCTTGTTTATAGCATTTTTTATTTTTTACCTACTTACTTTTCAGATCTTTTATCTCTCTGCAGTAGGGGACTCCCTGTTGCCTTAGTGCTTTTCTCAAGCCCAAGGATCATTATGATTGTTGTTTTAAATTCTGGATCAGGCATATTACTCATATCTTTTTCAATTAGATCCATGGCCGTGACCTTTTCTTGTTTGTTTTTTTTTTTTTACTTTTGGATGAATTCTTCCATCTTGGTATTTTGTCTAGGTCTCTCTCCTTTTCTCTGTGTTAGGAAAGCCTGCTATGTGTCCTGCTCCTGATAGTAATGCCTTTATGAAGACAAGCTTATATACTGTCCAGGACGTGGCACTTCAAAAAGTGTTTCTGGTGTATGCAGTGTGCACGCTTCTGCTGTGTTTTGGCTACTCTTTCTGTCGGGTCAGTCCTGTGTAGAGCTTCTCTTTTCCTGTCATTGGGAGTGTGTGGACCTTATCCAGAGTGTGGCAAATTTTAACTATGTGTGCTCTGGTCTGCTGGTTAATATAGGCCAGATCCTATTTCCACTAGAGATAGAACTTTGCAACACTGTATGGTCAATAAACCTGGTACTTGTGGGGGATTTGTGCTGGTCTTTTGGGAGAGGGGCCCACTGTTCTGATTCTTGGGTGCACTTGCCCTTGTACAGAAGCACCTGCAGAGCACAGGATGGGTGGGGCTTAATGTAAGCAGCTAAGGCCTCCACTCTTGGTGCTGTTATGCTCACTGAAGTCAGTCTGTGCTGATGCGTGGGCGAGAAAAATGGCACCAGCCCTCTCCCTCATACTCAGAGGGGTAGTCTGTACCTGCCGCTGCCTGGGAAGCTTTCAAGAAAGAATGAGCAACCTCTCGTTGTGTGTCCCCGGTGTCCCTCAGATCCCCGTCTTCACCCTGTCTGTCTGTACCATCTGCCTACCTGACAGCACAGTGCACCTGTATTTTATCTTAATAATGCTGATTGAGTTTTACAACTCCAGACTTTAGGGACCCGGTGCAGTGCAGACCTGTGCTCGTCCTCTCAGTGAAGAGTCTTGCTGTGCTGGGGCAGGTGTGCATTTTTCCCAGACCGGCAGTTGCACCAACACACAGGACCTTGGACTTTAGAGTAAAGTGCAGTAAAAAGCCAGTGCCCTGGTTTGCTGCCATCAGCAGGTGTTTCTGCCTCTATGCTGAAGAACAGGGCAGCAGGGCAGCTCAATGTCACCTGCTTTCTCTTTTGTCCCCTGAGAGTTTCCAAGGGGACAAAAGTCCATCTTTCCAAGATGCACTCCAAGGAGGGGAAACTGTCTTGTGTCCCAGGGAATCCTCAGATTGGATTGTGCTATCCACTCCCAGGCCTCTACCCTCCTTCTCCACAGGAGCACAACTATGCTTGCCAGGCTTCACAGCAACTATGCCTGCCAGGCTCCACAGCAACTGTGGTGTGGAATTCTAATACTCCTTTTTTTGAGCTCTGCTGGTTGTAAAAACTCATGATAATTTCCCCCTCTCTTTTTCCCAGTGTGTGATTTTGGGGAAATGTTTTTCTTGTGCAATCCCCTGTATGCTCTGCTCTCTCTTCTTCCCTCCCTCTCTCCACTCTCCTCCATCCTCTCTCCTCCATCCTCTCTCCTCCATCCTCTCTCCTCCATCCTCTCTCCATGATCAGGACTGTCTTCCCTCTGCAGGAACCTTGATCCTTTCCTCCCCCAAATCACCTCTCTGCACTTCCTACCTTCCACGACGTGGCCTCTTCTTTCCCTCTGGTTGTGCAGTTTGTTCTCTCAGTCCTCAGATCAATTTTTGGATGTTCAAAATGATTTGATATTTCTAGCTGTGTTTGAAGGATGAGGCACACAGAGTCTTCCTACTACTCTACCATCTTCTGATGTGCTATCATTCTATTTAATTTCACTATGTTTACCATTTTTATCCCTCATATCTTGCCTTTTTCAGGTTTAGTTGATTAATTTGGTGTTCCATGGTTATTCGCTTCTCATTTCATTTTGTGGATATTTTCTTTCTTTTTTTAAATTTTTTAACGTTTATTTATTTTTGAGAGACAGAGAGAGGCAGAGTACAAGCTGGGGAGGGACAAGACAGAGGGAGACACAGAATCTGAAGCAGGCTCCAGGCTCTGTGCTGACAGCTCAGAGCCTGATGTGGGACTCAAACCCACAAACTGTGAGATCATGACCTGAGCTGAAGTCAGATGCTTAACTGACTGAGCCACCTAGGAGCCCCCATTTTGTGGATATTTTCTTAGAAATTACTGTTTACTATAGGGATTAGAATAATATTCTACATTTATAACAATCTAGTTTGAATTAATACCAATTTAATGATAACATAAAGAAAATGCTGCTGCTATATAGGTGGATTCTCCCCCCCACCCTGTACATTGTTATCATATATTACATCTTTATACATTGTTACCCTTACCATGGATTTATAAATATTTTTACATGTTTATCTTCTGTGTTATGTGGGAAATAAAACTTGGAGTTATTGTCCAAAAATACAATAATGTTAACTTTAATATTTACCTGTGTAGTTACCTTTAACTTTTAACTTTTATTTCTTTATATATCTTTGAGATAGTGTCTCGTGTTCTTTTCCTTGCATTTCCTTTAGTATTTCTTATATTTCTTTATATGTCTTTGAGATAGTGTCTCGTGTTCTTTTCCTTGTATTTCCTTTAGTATTTCTTGTAAGACAGGTTGACTACCTACAAATAGTCTCTGATAAATTTGGTTCTAGCAGTTTCTGGTTGTTTTCACTGTTTCTATTGAGGAATGGGTATTTCAAGCTCTCTACTCTGCCATTTTGCAATCATTTCATTAGCTAAGTTAATTATTAATTAGGTTATTAATTACCCTAAGTTAATTATTCTGTTTACTTTTCTGTGAGTTTATTTAGCTTGTGATATTTAAAGTCACCTGTATCTTAGGGGTGCGAGGATGGGAAAAATGGGTGAAGGGGAGTGGGAGATAAAGGCTTTCAGTTATAGAAAGAACAAGTCATGGGTAGAAGAGGGCCATATACAGGACCATGCTGGCTCCTTGCTATAGCACTTCTAGCCTTTCTGGGAAGATAGCACTGTAGGGAGTACCCTGAGATCACTTTATCTCATAGTGACACTGAGATAACAGCCACAACAGTGCAACTTACTCTGAAAATGATCTGAAGCCTGGCAGACATCTGGTTTGACTGCTGACATCCCCAGTTACAAGCCCATGGCAGCCCCAGACTGGACCCATAATAGCGAAGGGACCAAATCCTTCCCTGTGCGTTTACAGCAGGCAAAGTGAGCATTGCAGCCAACTCTACTGAAGGCATACATGTTGGCTCAGCCACCATAGAGCACATGCAACCCACATAGGAAACCCCTGAAGTGTTTGATTGTGATGAATAGCGGGCATTGTGCTTCAAGATACCACAGGACCTGTTCTTCATAAGACTACTTCATAAGACTTCTTATGAAGTCTTCATAAGATCACTTTAAAGATCAGCAAACATACCTGACTTACCTAATACATAGGAACAAACAGAGAGACAAATTGAGAAGACAGAGGAATATGCATACATGAAAGAGCAGCAAAAACCAAGCAAGAGAGCTAAATGAAACAGATCATCAATATGCTTTATAAAGAATCAAAGTAGTAGTCATAAAGGTATTAATGGACTTGAGAAAAGAATGGAGGATCTCAGTGAGACCTTCAACAAAGAGATAGAAAATATAAAAAAGATTCAATCAGAGATGAAGAACTCAATAACTAACATTAAAAATATACTGATAATCAGGAAAATATAAAAACTACAATGAGATATCATCTCACATCTGTCAAAATGGCTAAAATCAAAGGTACAAGAAACAACAGGTGTCGTTGTAGAGGAATGGGAACCCTCTTACACTGTTGATGAGAATGCAGACTGGTGCAGTCACTGGAGAGACAGTATGGAGATTCTTCAAAATGTTAAAAATAGAACTACCTTATGATCCAGCAGCTGCACTACTAGGTGTTTACCCAAAGGATACAAAAATACTGATTTGAAGGGATGCACACACCCCGATGTTTATACTAGCATTATATATAAGAGCCAAATTATGGAAACAGCCCAAGTGTCCATCAACTGGTGAATGGATAAAGAAGTGAGGATACCTCTCTCTATATCTTTATATATATCTATGAAATATTACTCAGCTATAAAAAAGAATGAAGTCTTGGCATTTGCGATGATATGGATAGATCTAGAGAGTACATTGCTAAGCAAAATAACTCTGAGAAAGACAAATACCATATGATTTCACTCAGGTGGAATTTAAGAAACAAAACAAACAAGCACAGGGAAAAAACTAAAAAAATGGACTTTTAGCTCTAGAGGACAAATTGATAGTTACCAGAGGGTTGGGGGGATGGGTTAAATAGCTATGGGGATTAAGGAGTGCACTTGTTGTAGTGAGCACTGAGTATTGTCTGATAGTATGGAATCACTAAATTATACACCTGAAACTAATGTTACATTATATGTTAACTAACTGAAAGTTAGTTCACCAGAGGGAATCTACTAAGTAGTAGAGTATAGAGTATGCAGAACTCATACAGATGCCCAACAGACAACATGAAATGATGCTCAACATCACTAATTATCAGGAAAATACAAATCAAAAGCACCATGAAATATCGCCATAAACCCATCAGAATGGCTAAAATAAAAAAGACAAGAAATAGTAAGTGTTGCCAAGGGTATGGAGAAAAACGAAGCCTGTGCGCTGTTGGTAGGAATGCATATTGGTGCATCCAATGTGGAAAATAGTATGGAGATTCCTCAAAAGGTTAAACAGAATTACCAAATTGTTCATTAATTCCACTACTGGATATTTACCCATGGAAAACAAAACAAAACTAGTTCGAAAAGCATATCTCTATGCTTATTGCAATATAGCCAATATATGTAAAGAACCTAAGTGTCCATTGATAGATTAATGGATAAAGAAGTGGTGTATATATATAATAGAATATTACTTTGCCAGAAACAGATGAAATCTTGCTATTTGCAAAAACATGGATGGACCTAGAGGATGTAATGCTAAGACAAGTAAGTCATTCAACGACAAATACCATATGATTTTACTTATATGTGGAATTTAAGAAACAAAACAGATGAATATATGGGAGGGGGAAGAGAGGGGAACAAACCATAAGAGACTCTTAACAATAGAGAATAAATTGAGGATTGATAGAGGGAAGTGGGTGGGGGATGGGTTACATGGGGGATGGGTATTAAGGAGGGCACTTGGTATGATGAGCATTGGGTATTGTATGTAAGTGATGAACCATTGAATTCTACTTTTGAAACCAAATGGCACTGTATGTTGACTAACTAGAATATAAATATAAAAATTTGAAGAAAAAATATCTTCAGGAACACTGAGTAATAATAGAATTATTTAATTATTAGAGCATACACCTAAAAGTAACATTACACTGTATATTAATTAGACTTCAATTAAGCATTTATATCTTAAAAAACTAAGTCATGGGGATAAAAGGTAGAACATAGGGAATGTAATGAATGGTATTGTAATAGCATTGTATGGTGAGTGATGGTAGCTACACTTGTGAGCATAGCATAATGTATAGACTTGTGGAATCACTGTTGTACACCTGAAACTAATGTAACAATGTGTGTTCACTATACTTCAATAAAAATCAAAGAAAATTGAGTTCCCTATATCTGAGCCCTCACCATATCAATGTTTATTAATCTTTTCACATTAATATTCATAATTTAATAATTTAGGTTGGCACATATGATAGAAGAACTCTGAAAAGCAAGTGAGAACATTGTTTTAGAGCTGGTGTGATTTTAGTGTTTAGTCGTAGAACACACTGTCTTTATATATTTAATTTTATTACATTGGCTGAGAACATGTATAATTATATAACATAGCTTTTAGTGAGTTTACTTTGAATTTTGATTTATTAACATGTGAAACTGCATAAGAACTTTATTTAAGAGTTATACTTTATAAAATAAAATTGTAGTGAATAATGGACAGATTTCAGTGATAGCCCTGTGGGAAGGCCAAATATTGTATTCTATCCAAATTTCATTTAAGTAAGCTTTATTTACTTTTGGATGACATTTGAATTTGCAGTTAACTAATGCTTTAATTGCCAGCAAAGGCAGTTGCTTTTTTAAGTACACAAAGCAATTACACATGAGTCATAGATTCATCGGATGTTAGCATTTAAATAGACTCTGGGAGTAATCTACTCTATTTTGCTAATCTTACAGGTGAGAAACTGAATAATGATATGCCCAGTAGCAAAGAGATACTGAATGAATCACAATTAGAGTCAAGATCTCCTAACTTCTAGTAGAATGTTTGTCTGTCTACATCATTTTGGACTTTTTTTATTCAGTTGATTTCAAATTACTTTTATTTTGTATAGTTAATCCTTGCTCAACTCTTCCTGGGATTCTAATATAAGCACTATTGTTAGAGAAAAATTGAGAAAGAAATCTGGGTTATCAATGAAGCTGTCATTCTCTATTTTTTGGGCTTCTGTATCATCAGGATATTCAAAACCAACTGAAAAATTGAGCAAATTTTGAATGCGAGTTGCTAGTAATAAAAATATTGAATTATATCATATTCATGATTGTTCTTTTAATTTTATTTGGCAATTACTCTTAGACTCTATTGAGTGCCAGGAAGTATGGTAGGTTGTGGGTCACAACAGGAAACAGATTTGGACCTTATATTCATCGACCAAATGGAAGGGGTGATGGGAATGCAAACGTTAAATAATGACAGAAAATTAAAATGGAAAATTGGAAATGTAACAACTGTTGTACTCAGAGATTCATGCTGCCATGATATTCTTTTTTTAAAGTTTATTTTTAATGTTATTTTTGAGAGAGAAGCATGGGCGAGTGGGGGAGGGGCAAAGAGAGGGAAACAAAGAATCTGAAGCAGGCTCCAAGCTCTGAGCTGTCAGCACAGAGCCTGATGTGGGGCTTGAACTCACAAACCCTGAGATAAGGACCTGAGCTGAAGTCGGAAGCTTATCCTACTGAGTTACCAAGGTGCCCCATTGCCATGATATTAGATTAGATTTGACCTAATCAGAGAAGTTAAGGAAGGCTTTCCTGAGATAGTTATGCCAAAGCTGGATTCTGAAGAATGAGTAGAATGTAAGTAAGGCAAAGAAGAAAAGGAAGAGTTCCAGGGTGAGGGACACACATGTCTAAAAGCTCTGTGGTGATATGAAGAATAGGAGCACATGATAAGCTTCAAGATGCAACTGGAGGGATAGGTGACAACGTAAAAATGCAGGGCCTTCTGGGTCATATTTGGAAGCCAGTAATGTTAATAATAGTAACAACTTAGGTACTTATGAAGTAAGTGTTTCAAGAAACTGTGTTGGCTTGTGTAGGAGTGGGGGGGATAGTATATTTTTTAAAAACTCAAATGATTCTGATAGATAATATAAGATCAAGGCAAATTTCTGCATATAAGCTTTTAATCTATACATGTATGATTGTACATACTAGTAAAACAATTCTAAAGTCTTTCATGCATTGTGAAGATGCCCTAGTTTATAGGACATACAATGTATGTGGGGGGATTCTCATATCAACAGTACACATACACACATTTGAAATAAATTGATGTAGACTATATAAGACCCTTATGACGAAAGCTAGCAATCATTACTGAAGATCATAAAAAAAAATTTGAATAAAGATACAAGAGTATTCAATATTACACTGATGTTGATTCTCCCCAGATCAATTAATAGCTCTAATTGTATTCCAGTCAAAATTCCTACAGGATATTTTGAGATCTCCACAAAATTATCTCAGTAGCTTCTCTGGAAAAATAAACTGGTGAGAAAAGCCACAAAGATTTTGGTGGATAAAAGTACTGCATGTATTTTTAGAGGGAGGAAATTATTCTACCAGGTATTAGACTGTATAAATTAAATAGTAGTAGTGACATATGAATAGACAGGGAGATTAATGAGATCAAATATAAAATTTAAAACAGACCTAAATATAAATTTAGTGTTTGACAGGTTCTTTAAATTTCAGATTAGTAGGGAAAAAAAGACTTAGGTTTTTATCTAATACCATATACAAAATAAACTGTGAATATATTAATGATTAAATATTATAAAATTAAACCTTAAATCAATGAAAAAATATTTTTAAAGACAAAAATGTCAATTCAAAGATAGGTAAGAGGTGAAAAAGCCATTCATAGAAAAAGAAATACTAGATGAATATTCAATAAGTATATGAAAAGATTCTCCAATTCAGTATAAAAAAAGTCCCAAGAAATAAAAACAAAAAAAATCCAAAGAAATAATGAGTTCTAAACAACAGCTGATTCTTAACATTCTGCTGTTGACAATAGTAAAAACATAGGCGTGCGTGCACGTGCACACATACACACATACACCCAGTGTTCCAGTAGTGAAATGTTAGTTATGCAGTGCCACTGGAAATGTAAGTTGGCATAGTATTTCTGGAGGGCAGTTTGCCAAATGAATCAAAAACCTTAAAAAGTTTATGCTTGGGGAGATGTCTGCAAAATTGTAGAGTAGGTGATACTAGTTTTCTGACCCCCACTAAAAAGAACAGTTAACTACCTATGAAAAAAATAGCCCCGGAGGAAGGGGCTCCAGAATGTAATGAAAAACTATAGGAACACAGTATAGCGAAAACTAAATGGAGAGCAACCATGCAGAAAGGGTTGCTGGGGACATGGGCATAGCAGAGACATCTGGAGAGACTAGGAACAAAGAAGAGCAGGAGACATCATTATCAGCCATATGGCAGATAACACATAGTCCCCAGTGGCCTGCTCTCCTGAAGACCTCAACAGCCTCTGCAACAGCCTCAGCCTTCCTTGCAGGTTTCACAGCTGATGTTCTCATAATGTTTTTCTGTGTAGACCCTAGCGGCCTTCTCTACTGAAGACACTGGCAGCTTTTGCCACTGAGGTAACCAACAGCCATCACCACCATGGACCAACCCCCCCCCCCCCCCCCAGAGAGAGAGAGAGAGAGAGAGAGAGAGACTGCTGTCTTCCCACCAAGAAGGACCTGCTGTTACACTGCCAGCCTCCTGACCATATACTCATGCCCTGTACCTTAAAACTGTGACCATCTTGCACATGCTTGTGCTCTAGACCCTGGCTCTTTGGCCAAAAATTAAAGAAATTGATACACCACATCAACAGAATGAAGGATAAAATCATGACCATGTCCATAGATGCAGAGAGAACATTTGTCAAAATCCAATGTCCTTTTATGATAAAATAAATTTCAAAAATTAGGTATAGAAGGAAAAACCTCAACATAAGGCCATATATGACAGGTGCACAGTTAACATCATATTCAATAGTGAAAAGCTAAAAGCTTTTCCTCTAAGGTCAGGAACAAGACAAGGTTCCCACTCTCACTACTTTTGTTCAGCATGGTACTAGAAGTCCTTGCCAGAGACATTTGTCAGGATAATGAAATAAAAGGCATTCAAATTAGGAAGGAAGAATTAAAATTATTTGTGTGCAGATGACATGATTTTATATATAGAAAACCCTAAAGACCCCACCAAAAAACTGTTAAAACTAATACATGAATTTAGCAGAGTTGAAAGATATAAAATCAACATAGAAAAGTCAGTTGTGTTTTTATACACTAACAATGAACTGAGAAAGAAATTAAGAAAATAGTACCTTGCACAGTAGCATCAAAATGAATAAAATACTTATGAAATGTAACTAAGGTAAATCTATATATTGAAAACAACTAAATATTGATGAAAGAAATTGAAGAAGGCACAAATAAATGGAAAGATATCACATGTTCATGAATTGGAAAAATTAATATTGTTAAAATGCCCATATTCCCCAACGTGATCAACAGATTCATTGTAATCCCTACCAAAATTCCAATGGTATTTTTTTTTTTACAGAAATAGAAAAAACAATCTAAAGTTAATATGGAACCACAAGAGACTGTGAATAGCGGAAGCAATCTTGAAGAAGAACTAACCTGGAGGCATCACACTTCTTGCTTTCAAATTATATTATAAAGCTATAGTAATCAAAACAGTGTTGTACTGACATAAAAACAGACATACAGATTAGTGGAACAGAATCAAAAGCCCAGATATAAATCCAGGCAAATGTGGTCAACTGCTCTTCAGCCAAGAAACTAAAAATATACAATGGGGAAATGATAATCTCTTCAATAAATGGTGTTGGGAAAACTGGATGTTCACATGCAAACGAATGAAATTGGACCCTTACACCATACACAAAAGTCTACTTAAAATACATTGAAGACTTATAAGACCTGGCAGTATGAAATTCCTAGCTGAAAACAGCCGAAAGCTCCTTGACATTGGTTTTGGCAAAGATGTTTTTAAAAACTTTTTTTTTAAATGTTTATTTTTGAGAGAGAGAAAGCTTGAGCAGGGGAGGGGCAGAGAGAGAGGGAGACACAGAATGCGAAGCAGGCTCCAGGCTCTGAGATGTCAGCACAGAGCCCGATGCGGGGCTCGAACTCTCAAACTGTGAGATCATGACCTGAACTGGAGTCAGGGCGCTCAACCGACTGAGCCACCCAGGTGCCCTGGGAAAAATTTTTTGATGTGAAACCAGAAGCACAGGCAACAAAAGCAAGAATACAATATTTTTCCTATATATGTTTTCTTCTAAGGGTTTTATAGTTCATATTTTCATAATTTGGCAGTCAGTCCATTTAAGGATTTGTGTGTGCATTTGTGTGTTTGTGTGTGTACAGCTAAGGAAGAGGTCCAGTTCATTCTTTTGCATGTGGATATCCAGTTGCTCCAAGACCATTTGTTGTAATGAGTATCGTTTCTCACATTTTTTTCTTGACACCCTTGTCAAAAATCAGTTGACAGTAAATGTATTAGTTCATTTCTGGACTCTCAGTCCTGTTCCATTGATCTGTATTTCTGTGTCTATGCCAGTATCACCTTGTCTTAATGGCTGTAGTCTCCTAGTAAGTTTTGAGATCAAGAAACACACTTTAATTTTCTTTTTCAGGAACATCTATTATTCATATGCTGGATCATCTTTTATCTCCAGTTATGTCACTTTATCTTGAATCCTTATTTGTCTTACACATTTTTATTAATATATTCTTCTCCTTCTGGTTTTGTTGATATTATTTGTTGAGTTTATTTGCCCTTTTGTATTTGCTCTTGCATTCCTTCTACTATGGATTTTATTTCTAAAATGTGCTTTTTCTCTTTTCTAATTATTTTTTGAATTCTCTCCTCTTATTTCTGAGTTTACCCAATTTTGCTTTATGTTTTTCTATATATTGTATCTTTCGCTTAAAATTTTTTGGCTTATTTTGCGATATTTTATAGTTCTGATCTGTTTTATAAGCGTGTGTTTCTATTATGCTTTCCATGTCTGTGACGATGTCATTCGGTTTATTTCTCAATACCAAGTTTGAATGAGGTTTGATCTTGATCGTTTTCTGTTGCTCATTTTTATGTGAAATGATTTTGCCTGAGCTTTTAGAAGGAGGCTTAGTTCCACTTGCTTTTCTAACTTCACAGACTCCCTTTTGTGTTTTTCAGCTTATTTTCTGAACTCTTTCCCTTTCTTAACTTTTGTGTGGGCCTTCTTTTCCTTTGTTTTTATTGTCTTTATCCTGACCAATTTTAATGCTACTTCCAACAGTTTGTCCTCATTGTGTCTTGAAAAGGAGGCTTTGTTGGTCAGTTTTGAGAGCTCTTGGGTTTACGCTGCTCCATCTGTTTCAGAACTTAGTATTCTAGACTCCTTGTATTCGTCCACTACTTGAATGGACAAAAGGCCTTCCAGTTTCATCTGCTGTTCCCAATGGGATTAATATGTTTTCCAGTGAATGCTATATAGATATTCACTTGGTTTCAGATCTGCATGTGACCTCTTATTACCACAGAATTGCTGATACCTTGCAGATCATGTGGCTGTTGTTGGTTTCTCTCGTGTGCTTGTATATTGAGGTTCAAGGGAATGTCTTATGTCCTAATTTTGTTGTAAATGTTGTTTATAAGTTCTGTTTTTGGTTCTGTGTAGTTATTTGTCTGTAATGTGAGACTTCAAGAATATGAAAATACTATGTTTCCACCACCCTGCCATCTTCCCTGTCACATTTAACTCTTTTTTTCTTTATTGTGGTGAAAAAAAACATAGCATGATATCAATCTTTTAAAGAATCTTGAATGTGCAGTACAGTATTGTTAACTGTAAGGACAGTGTTGTACAGGATATCTCTAGAACTTTTTGATCTTATATAACTGAACCTTTTTATTTATTGAACAACTTCCTATTTCTTCTTCCTGGCATCCGCCATTCTACTTTCTGCTTCTATGAGTTTGACTACTTTACATACCTCAGTGGAATTGTGTTGTATTTGTCCCTCTGTGAGTGGCTTATTTAATTTAGCATGGTTAATCCAAGTTGCTACATATGACAGGACTTCTTTTTTAAGGGTGAAGAACATTCCATTGTATGTATATATTACATTTTCTTTATCTTCTCATCAACTGATGGACATACAGGTTTCCTTCATATTTTCACTATTGTGAATAATGCTTCAGTCAATATAAGAGCACAAATATCTCTTCATGATTTTTGATTTCAGTTGGTTTTGGATAAATACCCCGGTCTGGGATTGGTAGCTTATATGGTAGTTCTGTATCTAACTTGTTGAGGAGTCTCCATACTGTTTTCCATAGCAGTTGCATGATTCTACCAACAGTGCCCAAGATTCCAATTTTTCCACACCTTCACCAGCATTTGTTTTTTGCTTATAATGACCATCCTAACAGTTATGAAGTGATATCTCATTGAGGTTTTAATTTTTCTTCTACATTTTATTTCTAGTTTCATTCTGTTTTGTCAGAAAAGATACCTTTCTTTCCCTCTTCTTTGCAGCTTCATTATTTGCCATAATTTTATCTTCAGTATCACTGATTAGTTCCACTGCTTTGTCCATCCTTGTTGTCATGACATCCATTTAGGTTTGCATCTCAGTAATAGTGTTTTTATTTTTGGCCTGAGTAAATTTTTGTTCTTTTATCTCTACAGTAAGGGATTCTTTAACATCTTCTATGCTTTTTTGAAAACCCTTCTAGTATCCTATAGGTCTTGTTTTAAATTCTAGGTCAGACATTTTACTTATATTCTGTATTGATTAATTTCTTGGCTGTTACATCTTCCTGCTCTTTCTTTTGTGGTGAATTCTTCCATCTTTTCATATCATCAAGGGCACTGTTTTTTGTGTGATTGTTAGGAAAGCCCATGATATTCCTGTTCTTGAGAGTAATTGCTATCTTAAGAAGAGGTCCACCAAAAAAAAAAAAAAAAAGCCCAAACAAACAACACCAAAAAAAATGAAGTTAATTTCCATTTCCCGTAGAGCTGAAGCTTTCCAGCACCCTCTGATCAGTAGACTTGGTGCGTGAGAGGGGTTTGTCCTGGTGTTCTGGGGGTGGCCTGCTGTACTGATTCTCAGGTGTGCTTACCCTAGTGGAGGTGCACCTACAGTGCATAGGGAGGTGGGCCTTCTTGTAATGGGCTCCAAACTCCACTTGGTGGCCCTGTGTTGCTTACTGAAGTCTATCAGTGCTTGTGGGCAGTGGAGAGGGGTGGATTTCATAGCCCTGCTCTCTTGTCACTGGAGTGGGGAGCTTGTGCCCACCTCTCTTCAGGAAGCCCTCACAGAAAAGCAAACAGCCACCTCCTTTGTGTCCCCAGCTTCTCTCAGATCCCTACCTTCACCCTGCCAGCATCTGAGCTGTCCACCTGCCAGGCAGCACATCACTCCTGTGTTTTATCTCAGGCATGTGGCTGGATTTCAGAACTATAAATTTTAGTGATCTGACATCGTGGACCTGTGCTGATCCTCTAGGGGAGGGTTCTTGCTGCTCTGTAGCTGGTGCCAGCTTGTCTCACAAATTGGTTTTACAACCACGCAGCAGTTCGGAGTTTATGGTAAATCCCAGCAGAAAGGCAGCACCAAGTCTCTTGGCACTTAGCTGGCATCTCCATTCCTATGTTAATGATTGGGGCAAGTCAGTGGCACTGCTGGATTTTTTCCCCCAGAGAGGCCTTACCGCCTCTTCAAAATGCACTCCAGGTAGGGGAACTGCTTCTCCCTGTATGACCCAGGGGATCTTCAGATCATGCTGCCCAATCCTGGGTCTCCATCCTCCTTTCCCACCAGAGCACCACTAACCCAGCCAGGCATGCCCTGGCAATGATGTGGACCTCCGTAAGTTCAGACTCTGCCCTCTGCTGTTTATAAAAACTTGAGGTGTTTAGAGCCTCTCCCTTTCCCAGTCCTTGGTTTTGGAGAAAAGTTTTTTTTGTGCAACTCTCTGCACATTCTTTTACTCTTTTTCTTTCTCTCGCTCTTCTCTCCATTATCAGGGCTCCCTCCCCATTGTAGCACCCACAGCTCTTCTCTCCCCCAAATCCACTTAACACAGCTCCTACCTGCCATGATTTGGCAGTTGTTTTTTTTTTTTTTTAACCTCTAGTTGTGCATTTTTGCTCTCAGTCTTCAGATTAATTTCTTGGGTGTTCACAATAATTTCATATTTACATAGTTGTGTTTGAGGAACGAGGCAAACCTAGGATCTCCATAGCCCTCTGCTATCTTTACTCCTCCATGCTCTGTTTTGGGTTTATTGAATCTGGTTATCCATTTCTCTCTCCAGATTTGGGAGGTTTTCAGCCATTACCTGTTTAGATAATCTTTAGGTACCTTTCTCTCTCTTTTTTCTTCTGAGGCTCCAGTAAAATGAAGAGTGATTTATTGTATGGTGTTTTGTAAGTCCCTAAGGCTTTCTTCACTCCTTTTCATTCTTTTTTTCTTTTTACTCTTCTGAGTGGATAATTTGTAATGACCTTTCTTCACGTTGGCTAATTATTTCTTCTACTTGGTCAAATCTGCTCTTATCCCAGGTATTGAATTTTTCAGTTCAGGCTTTATACTGTTTAGGTAAAAAATTTTCTTTTTTATATGTTCTCTCTTGATATTCTCATTTTGTTCATGTACCATTTTACTAAGCTCATCGAACATCTTTTTGAGAATTGTTTTGAACTTTTTGCAAGGTCTTTCATATATATACCTTCATTTCTTTAGTGTCAGTTTCTGCAGCTTTATTTTGTCCCTTTGATGAGACCTTATTTCTCTCTTTTTTCATGTTCCTTTTAGCTTTGTGTTGGTATCTGCACGTATAAAGAAATACACATATTTCCTAATCTTTGTTTACTGGCTCTGGCAGAGAAGACCTTCACCAGTCATCCCAGCTAGACATGAGGAGGGCCTGTGGATATATATTCTCTGGACTTGTGTATGTAGATTTTTTATTAGAGGGGTTTGTTAGTTTCTTTATTTTTCAATCTTGTAATTTCTTGCTCTCTTGGGTATCTGTCTGCTATACTGCTGGTTCTCTGAAACAGTAACACATCACTAAGGTATTTTTTTGTTCTCAGCTTCCCCATGCATGTATAATGTGCCAGGTCTAACTAGCACTCTAAGTCAGGCAAGACAGAAACCAGCCCCTTGGACAGCCTGATGAAAAGCCAGGATGTTGGATGCATGCTACACTCCTTTTCCTCCTTCCCAAAGTAGAGGCCTTGAGTTGTGCATCTTCTTATCATGTTGAGTATACTGCTCACTGCTCTCTATTGTTCTCAGCAGCCCCCCAGCATCCAGATTATGTTGGTTCTGTCAGAGCTTGGAGCGAGGTAAGACAAATACCATCCCCTTGGGCAGCACTCTGAAAGGCTAGGATGTTGGATGTATGTTCCATTTATCTCCCTCACTTTCAGGAAGGAAGCTTCAAGTTGTGCGCCTCCTCCCAGTTGTGCAAAGCTGTGTCAACTGTGGTAATGCACCAGCCACTTTCCTTTGTCCTTAGCTGCCCCAAGACTTCCAAACTATTCTGGTTCCATCAGTACTCCAGGTGAGCTGAGATAGAAACCAGTACCTTGGGCAGTGCTGTATAATTTAGGGATGTTGAACACATGTTCCACTCTCTCTTGCCCTGAGGGAAGAGTTGCAAGCTGGTATCATCTTGTCTTGGCACTGAGCTGACTTAGGGAAGGGCCTCATTGTGGTTAAAGTGAATTTGCTATTCTTACCTGCTTCATTGCAGCTATGCTCAACTTTGTCCTTGTCTCAGGTACTGCAACTTGGAATGTAGAATTCTTATAAAGTCATTTTGGTCCATGTATAGTTGTTAAATCAGTGTTTCTGTGGCAGAATGCTAGGATTTTCTATTCTGACATCTTGTGATGTCACTCCTTTAAGTGTAATATATGAGCAGAAAGATGCAAACATCTTGTGTTTACAGCTTGATGACTTTTTACAAACTGAACAGATCCACATAAATCTGTATCCAGAATGCTTTCATATCTGAAGGGCAATTTAGTTGTAGGTAAAACTCTTGGTTTGACATTTTTTTCAATGCTCTGAAAATCCTCCCCTTTTTTGTATTCAGTGTAGCTTGCTGAGAAGTCTGATGCAAGTCTGATCATTTTTTAGCTTCTATTATTTTTTCTTTCTAGATTCTTTTAGAATATATTATTTTATTTTGACATTCCTCAATATTATTGTAAATATGTTTAGATGATAAGTTTTTTTTGTTATTTCTCTTCTTGGTACTCTATGTGCTCTTCCAATATGAAATCTTTCATTTTTAATTTTGGCTAATTTAGTCTGTCAGTATTTTTTACATTTTATTTTGTTTTTTAACTAAATTGTAATTAACATACCATGTTATCTTAGTTTCAGGTGTACCATATGATGATTCAGCAATTCTATACATTACTCAGTGCTCATCATGATAAGTATACTCTTAATTTTGTTAACCTGTTTTACCCATCCTCCCAACCACCTTTCCTGTGGCAACCAGTTTGTTCTCTGTATTTAAGAGTATGGGTTTTTTGTTTGTCTCTTTTTTCTTTGTTTCTTAAATTCCAGATATGAGTGAAATAATATGGTATTTGTCTTCCTCTGACTTATTTTACTTAGCATTATATCCTTTAGGTCCATCCATGTTGTTTCAAATGGCAAGATACCATTCTTTTTTATGGCTGAGTATAATATTCCATTTGTGTGTGTATGTGTGTGTGTGCACATGTGCGTGTGCATGTTATACACACATTTATCACATCCTTATCTAGTCATCTGTTGATGGGCATGTGGGTTGCTTCCATAACTTGGCTATTGTAAATAATTCTGCAGTAAACATAAGAGTGCATATATCTTTTTCAATTAATGTTTTCATTACCTTTGGGTAAATATGAAGTAATGGAATAACTGGATCATATGGTAATTCTGTTTTAAGTTTCTGAGGAATATCCAGTTTCTTTACATTTTAATTTTTTCTTGGTATCACATTAAATAGTTGTTAATACTTACACTTTGTGTTTATTTAACTCTTCTTACTTTTAAAATCTAATATTGCTATTCTCTTTTCAAAGCACTTATTCTTCCATGTATCTCCTTCCCCACTCTTTCTCCTTGGGCTTTTTATTCTGTCTCCTGCTTGCCCCTGTTAGTCCTTGCCCCAGGCATCTGCAGCTATTATATGCCTTTATATACTTCTAACAAACAACAACACTGAAGGGTGCTCCAATCTGAAGAGAGTTTTGATGGGTAGAAAATAAGTTAAGCCCCCTGAGCCCAAAGAAGCTGCCAGACAAGTCAAAACAAACAAGCACAGTTCTTTGAGGACAAGGCCCATATTTCCCCTTCTGGTACTAGGAAGCCATACCAGAAATGAGAGATGCCATCCCCATGGCTGCTTCTGATTTGGGGAATTGGGGATGGTGGGCGAGTATGCACAAATGTCAACATTTTCTACTGAAATTTAGTGACTCATTTCTTCATTATTCTAACTCTCTGGTTGTTATAAGTTTTTAAATTAGACTCCAGAGTTCTGAAAAAGTTGTTTCTGTCAGCTTTTGACAGCCTAATCATTGCTTCAGTGGAGGTATGCATTTTTGAATTTCCATACTCTGGCACTTTTGGTGATGCCACTCTTTATTTTTATTATCACAATTGCACTGATGCTCTTACCCAAAACATCACATGTGTCTTATTAATAATAGAAAATTAACGTAGACACTTCAAGGTTTTCAACCAGGAAAATGATGGTAAACTTACTAGGTCCAGTGACATCATTGATATTCTTAGTATCGATAATGTTAGGGATGTTCATCTCTAGTCCACCACTTACTGGTGTGTTAATTTGGGCAGAGCAGCTTTGCTGAGTCTCAGTGTCTAGTATGTAAAGTGGGAATAATAACAATAGATACCTTGTAGGGTTGTGGTAAGAATGAAATGAGATAGTGAGCAGTGAGATTGGGCAGAAGACCAGCCAAATAGTGACTGCTTAGTGAATGGTAGCTACTGTGGCTCTTACTAAAAGTTATTATAGCTGTTTCTAATCCATATTGCTTGTAATGCAAAAATACTTTGGCAAACCTAGAGCAATATGAAAATATGAAAAGTAGATACAATACTAACCACACTAGCCTTCAGTGAATCTATTCTGTTGTGGGCTGAGCATCTCTAAAGATGAATTAAAATTGAAGGGTTTTTGGCTGGATGATACTGGTAAGGCAGTCAAGACATATCTTACCATTGCATCTGTATTTCTGTGATATTTATGCCAACATCTGTTAGTTTTAGATTATAAACCCCCAAAACATAAGGATCATGCATTTAAATTTTCTGTTGCACACAGTAAGATAATAATCTTTTGGTATTAGAACAGTGAATACAATTTAAGAAAGTTGATAATGGCAATTTAGAACAAAGGTTGTTTACTCTTGAAACATTCTAGAGTAGTTTTAAGGCTTTGGTGCTTCTCTTTAAGGCATTTAGAAGAAATTACTGCTCTTAGAACACTTCTAAGAGAGCTACCAGTTTTCTTCCTGGCATTATGTGAAAACAGGTGTTCTAGTCATTGTATAAACTGTGGTCACCTTATGGAATTTTCAAAGTGCAGTCGAAAAGAAGAGTGGATATTTTTAGAAAAAACTCTGACAGGTTTCCAAGGCTGAAATAGATAAACAAGATAAATGAGAGAAAGCAAAATTAAGAAATTTTTGTATATGTATATTTGAGAGGGAGTACGGTATCTTTTGAAAAGGTCATTTTTTTTCTCATTTGAGAAGCTAATTCAATTGTTTGGGGCAATAATTGTGTTACAGAAATACATAGTTGTGTTTTATATCATGTCTCTGTTTAATTAGACCATGAGGAGGTAATGGAATAGAGGTTAGCAACCTTTTCAGGCTTGAGTGTCATTAACAATACTAAACTAACAATTAAAAATATGCGGACAGAGAGAAAGAGAAATCTACCAACACACAAAAAGAAACAAAAAAGAAGTAGCAAGGAAATAAAAAGACACCTGTGTTAAAGGCAGTGACAGATTGCTATCAGCCCCAAAGGCCCATGTTTACCTACCTCTGTAGTAGAAATTTACTTTGAGCATGCTAGAAAGAGACTTGATATGGATAAGCCAAAAGGAATTTAAAAATCACAAAACCAAATACCTTAAAATACCTTTTCCATCTAGTGTTTAACAGGAACATGTTAAGTAGCATTTGTAAGCCCTAAAGTTGTGTTTGTGTTTACATCAATGTTCTCTTAACTCTGCACCTGTGTTATTAAGCAAAGCTTATGCCACACACTTCCTACCAAAGGATTGCCTGCTACTAGACTTGGTTAGAATGCTTATAAAGAAAACCAAGGTTTTTTTGGATATGATTTGCATGAGTCTTGCAGAGTAACCAAGTCAATGACTATCCTATCTTGTTTGAATTTAGTGTAATTTTCCAGGTAACTGACACATCAACAGCAATCTGACACATCCATAAAAAGCAAACATAAGTGAACATATATAGAAAAATATAAATAGAGTGGCAGGTCTGCTATTGATTCAGGCTGTCCAGCTATGGAACTTTAAGAAATGTGCTTGAGAGTTCTCTCCCAAGTCCATATTAGTAAACATAAAGACTGAAAGTTAATACTGTAAAGTAGCAGAACATAGGTCCAATTCTGCTGTCTCAACTTCTCTCATATTATCTCATCATTCCAGATATAGTGGGGAATGTGTGGTAATGTTTCCATTCTGTGCACAAGTAGAGTAGGGCTAGGAATCTTAAAAGACTAGAGAGATTCATACTAATTTCCTAAAGTTCTTGGGTTCTAATCCAACTCAATGAAATAATTGATTATTAAATGTGTCTAAAATATATCTTTAGTGAATTACTCTTACTAACAATAAAGTTCTCTTCAGGTGTCCCCTAATTTCATTATTTAAAAGGAATTAGTTCTAAAGATTTTTCTTACTTTAGTATTTCATCATTGATTTTCATTGCCTTTAATTTGGCATATTCATTGTTCTTTGTTGCTCTATTAAGAAACAGCATGAAATCTCACACCACTTAGCTGAAATATAGGAAGCATTGACCGAGTTTCACGATGACAAAAATGTCAAATTGTTATATGAATGGGAACAACATCTAAACTCCACAGAAGTTGCCTAAAACACTTAAAAACTCTATGAAGAGTTTTTATGCTGTGTGCTAAATATACCTTGCTGCTAGTGTTATGTCCCTAGAGCTGTGAAAATTTGGTTGAGGAAGAGGGGAATTTTGTGGATACTGTTTGTTCATGAGTTGGTTTTCTGTGATGGTGGTGGTGGCAGTGTTTTGCTTTGCTGTGGCATTCACAGAATATTTGGAGGTTGCAGGGATTTTAGAGATCATCTAGATCAAGAGTTGTCAGTCTATGACCCTTGAGCCAAATGCAGTATGCTACCTATTTTTAGGCCTCTGTGCTAAGAATTTTTTTTTTTACGCTTGTTAATGGTTGGGAAAACCATCAAAAGAAGAAGAATGTTTTTATGACTGATGACAACAATTATATGAAATTCAGATTTCAGTGTCCCTAAAGTTTTATTTGAACACAGCCATGCTCATTTATTTATGTATTATCTGTGATTGCTTTTATACTACAGTGACAGAGTTTAGTAGTTGTGACAGATTATATGCCTGCAAACCCTAAAATATTTGCTATCTGACCATTTAGAGAAAAAGTTTGCCAGCCCTTATTCTAGAGTCATCAAATTTGATAGCAGTGGAATTCAATCTGATGATTTGGTGGCTTAATGAATGAAGTCCCAGGTGACAGGAGTTGTCTAATATCCTTATGCTTCAACTTTAGCTAAGAAATTTCATTATAAAATCTAAAAAGTCTGTCATATTTTCCCTTTCTCCCCTTCTTTCCTTTTCCCCCTCTGTCTTTTCTCACTTCATCTCCTGTTCTCTTTTCCCACTCCTCCTCCCCCCTTTCCTCCCTCTCCCTCTCAGCTAGTTTCTAGGCAGTTTCTAGAAGTTTAAATTACATGTATATCAGACTTTTGTGCTTTTAAAATAGATTAAATGTAATTCTCAACTAGAACACTTTCTCTTAAAAAGTTTATTGAGAGCTTAGTTTTAAATATTTTAAGTTTTGTAATGATCAGATGATAACAATATCCACACATGACTGTTTGATACTGTTCAGCATTACATGCACCATGGATAGATATTTGTACACTTAGTTTTGTTTCCAACGCTTCAAGATTGCAGAATATACAATTGGCTCCAAAATCCATGATGGGTCAACAATTTATAAATTGTTCTCTAATCTCTTATTTTTATTAGATAATTCATCAAGTGTCATAAACCCTGAGTATAACTTCAATTATGAAGGTTAACTATTATAAAAAAGGATACATTCATATGTAGTAATTACTAAAGTTCTTGGGATTATTTTTAGTAAATATTGAAGGAAGAATGTAGTTGTAATGGAATATGTTTCAGTTTTATTATCCTCCTTGCTTAGTTCTTGGTCTTTTACATGGAGGTAGTTTTGTCTCCCAAATTGATGATTTTAGTGTTGATATTTATTTTATAAATATTTATTGAGTGTCTACATAGAGCAAGATATTGTGCCTATGCAACTGTCTACCAAGGGTTTAATTTTGGGTATAGTTGATACATAATGTTACATTAGTTTCAGGTGTACAACATAGTAATTTAGCTTCTGTATCCATTATGTTATGTTCACAAGTGTAGCTACCATCTGTCACCATATAACACTATTACAGTATCATTGACATATTCCGTGTGCTGTGCCTTTTATTCCTGTGACATATAGAAGCCTGCATCCCCCATAAGGATTAATATTTTTGATGATTAGTGGGTGAATAGTGCTGATATAAATGAGAGTATACATTATTAAGTTTGGAAGGCACAGAATCCTTAAGTTTTAGGTTCTTCCAGAATTTTTTTTTTTTTTTTTTAGGTAAAATAAACATAACTCTACAGTATAAACTTTTTAACTTACCTCTTCAAATGGATTGGCAGATTGTCATTTTCAGTATACTTTGTTTATTTTGTATCTGTGCACATTAGTCATGTCTGTTAACTTTAGTAACATATAGTTTGTTGCTTGTGTGTGTTTCAAGGGATGGTGTTTTAAATAAATTCAGATGCTAGATTTATTGAACAAATAAATTGTAATCTGCTCAGTTAAGATTTTAAAAATCATGTTAACAATAGTATCCTTTTCATAAAAATCATAGAATTTCAGACTTGGAAGGGACCTTAGAAGACATCTAATCCAACCTTCTTAATTTTCAAATCAAGTTTCACAGGATTAGTCATCTTGTTTTCTCTTGATGCCCAAGACCCTTTTATTTATTGAATTATAATTGACAGAATATTATATTTGTTTCAGGTATGTAACATAGTGATTCAATATTTGTATACGTTGCAAAATGGTAACCACTATAAGTCTAGTTACCATCTGTCACTTAACACAATATTATTGGCAATATGCCCCATGCTGCACATTACTTTCCCATGACCATTTTATAACTAGAAGTTTGTGTTTCTTTTTTTTATGTTTTTATTTGAGAGAGAGAAACAGAATGTGAGCGGGGGAAGGGCAGAGAGAGGGGGAGACACAGAATCTGAAGCAGGGTCCAGGCTCTGAGCTGTCAGCACAGAACCCGACGCAGGACTCAAACCCACCAACCACGAGATCATGACCTGAGCTGAAGTCAGACACTTAACCAACTGAGACACCCAGGTGCCCCGAAGTTTGTGCTTAACTTTGTGCTTCTTAATTTCCTTCCCCCATTTTGAGATCCCACATCCCCTCCCCTCTGGCAAGCACCAATGACACTGTATTGCTATTATAAACAATGATGCATTGAACATAGGGATACATCTATCTTTTCAAACTAGTGTTTTTGTTTCCTTTAGATAGATACCTAGTAGTGGAATTGCTGGATCACATGGTATTTCTATTTCTAATTTTTTGAGGAACCTCCTTATTGTTTTCTATAGTGGCTGCACCAGTTTACATTCCTGCCAACAGTGCATGAGGATTTCCTTTTCTCCACATCCTTGCCAATACTTGCTATTTCTTGTCTTTTTGACTGTAGCTATTCTAGCAGGTGTAAGGCACTATCTCACTGTGGTTTTTATGTGCATTTTCCTCTGATTAGCGACGTTGAATATCTTTTTATGTGTTCGTTGGCCATGTGTATGGCTTTTTTGGAAAAATGTCTATTCAGATCCTGTCATTTTTAAATTGGATCGTTTGTTTTTTGTATTGGGTTTTATGAGTTCTTTATATATTTTGAATATTAATCCCTTATTGGATATATGATTTGCAATATCTTCTCCTATTCAGTAGGTTGCCTTTCTGTTTTGTTGATGGTTCCTTTGCTGTGCAGCTTTTTAATTTGATGTAGACCTGTTTATTTTTGCTTTTGTTTCCCTTGTCCTTGAGGTCAAATTCAAAAATTCACCACTAAGACCAATGTCAATGAACTTATTACCATATGTTTTTTTTTTCTAGCAGTTTTATGGTTTTAGGTCTTACATTCAAGTCTTTAATCCATTTTGAATTAATTTTTATATGGGATGTAAGATAGTAGTCCAGTTCTATTCTTTTGCATGCAGCTGTCCAGTGTTCTTAAAACTATTTATTGAAGAGACTATTGTATATTTTTGACAACTTCATTGTAAATTAGTTGACCATCTATGCATGGGTTTATTTCTAGGCTCTCTGTTGTATTCTATGATGTATATATCTGTTTCTATATGCCAATGCCATACTGTTTTTATTGCTACAGCTTTGTAGTATACTTTGAAATCAGGGAGTGTGATATATCTGGCTTTACTCTTTTATCTTAACGTTGTTGTGGGTATTCAGTCTTTTGTGGTTTCATACAAATTTTATTATTTTTACTAGTTCTGTGAAAGAGTTTTCATAAGGATTGCATAGAATCTGTAGATTGCTTTGGATATTATGTACTTTTTAAGAATAGTATTTCTTTCAAAACATGAGCAAGGAGGATCTTTCCATTTATTTGTGTCTCCCTTTTCTTGCATCAGTGTCTTATAGTTTTTATTGTAAAGGTCTTTCACCTCTTTGGTTAAACTTATTCCTAGGTATTTTATTCTTTTTTGATGTGATTGCAAATGGATTTTTTTATTTCTTTTTCTGATATCTTGTTATTAGTTTATAGAAACAACAGATTTTTGTATGTAAATTTTGTAACCTGTAGTTTTACTGAATTCATTTATTCTAATAGTTTTTTGGTGGTCTTTAAGATTTTCTATGTAGAGTATCATGTCATCTGCAAATAGTGAAAATTTTACTTCTTCCTTTCTGATTTAGATGTCTTTTATTTCATTTTTGTTGCCTATTTGCTATGGTTAGGACTTCCAGTGCTGTGTTGAATAAAAGGGGATAGTAGGCATCCTTGTCTTGTTCCTGATCTTAGAGCAAAAGCTTTCAACTTTTCACTGATGAATATGATATTAGCTGTGGGTTTTTCATATTTTGGCCTTTATTATGTTGAGGTACATTCCCTTTGTGTCCACACTGTTGAGTTTTTAAACATAAATGAAATTTCAATTTTGTGAAATGCTTTTCTGCATCTATTGAAATGATCATATGATTTTTATCTTCATTTTGATAACATTATGTGTCATGTTGATTGATTTGCCTGTGTTGAACTATCCTTACATACCTGAAACAAATCCCACTTGATCATGGTGTATGATCTGTTTAATATATTGTTGAATTTAGTTTGCTGGTATCTTGTTGAGGACTTTTGCATCTATGTTCTTAAGGGATATTGCCCATAGTTTTTATGGTTGTTGATTGTTTTTTGTTTGTTTTGTTATTTGTTTTTGTTGAATCCTTATCTGGTTTTGGTAGCAGGGTAGCGCCAGCCCTGGAAAGTGAGTTTGGAAGCTTTCCGTCCTCTTCAATTTTTTGGAAGTGTTTTGGAAGGATAGGTATTAAATCTTCTTTGAATATTTGGTAGAATTCACTAGTGAAACCATATGGTACAGGGCTTTCTTTTTTGGGTGTTTTTGATTAATGATTCAATCTTCTTACTAGAAATTAGTCTATTCAGATTTTCTATTTCTTTATGATTCAGTCTTGGAAGACAGTGTTTCTAGTAATTTATCCATTTGTTCTAAATTTTTCAGTTTGTTGTTCATAGTAGTTTGCTGTGATCCTTTGTATTTCTGTGGTATCAGTGTAACTTCTCTTCCTTTTCTTATTTGATTTATTTGATCCCTCTTTTTTCCTTTGTGAATCTAGCTAAAGGTTTGTCAGTTTTGTTTCTCTTTTCAAAGAACCAACTCTTAGTTTCATTGATTTTTTTTTTCCTATTGTCTTGGTCTCTATTTCATTATCTCTCCTTTTGATTTTTATTATTTCCTTCTTTCTACTAACTTTGGTCTTTGTGTGTATGTGGTTTTTTTTTTTTTTTTTTTTTTTTTTTTTTAGTTCCTTTAGGTATAAAGTTAGATTGTTTATTTGAGATTTCTCTTTTTTGAGGTAGGCTTGTATTACCATGAAATTCCATCATAGAATTGCTTTTCCTGCATAGGTTTGACATGTTATATTTCTATTTTCATTTGTCTCTAAGTATTTTTTGAGTTTTCCTTTGATTTCTTCTATCACCCTGTGTTTGGCAGTGTTGGTTAGTAATATGTTGTTTAATCTCCACATATTTGTAGTTTTTCCACTTTTCTTGTATTTGATTTCTAGTTTTGTACCATTGTGGTCGAAAAGATGCTTGGTATGATTTCAGTCTTCTTAAATTTATTTAAACTTACTGACTCTTGGTTTATGTCCTAATGTGATCTATCCTGGAGAATTTTCCATGTGTTCTTGAGAAGGATGTGTATTCTGCTGCTTTAGCCTGGAATGTTCTCTCTACATAATTTGTAGCCCATCTGGTTAATGTGTCACATGAGGCTGATGTTTCCATATTGCTTTTCTGTCTGGATGATCTATCCATTGGTGCAAGTGGGGCATTAAAATCCCCTACTATGATTGTATTGTTTTTAATTTTTCCCTTTAAGTCTGTTAATATTTGCTTTATATATTTTGATGCTCCTATGTTGAGTGCCCATATACCTATGAATGTTATATTTTCTTGCTGAATTACTCCTTTGTTTATTGTGTATACTCCTCATTGTCTTTTATTGAAGTCTTTGTTTTAAAGTCTATTTTGTCTGATATAAGTGTAGCTACACCACCTTTCTTTTCATTTCCATTTTATGAAACATCTTTTTCTATCCCTTCACTTTCAGTTTGTATGTGTCCTTACTTCTGAAATGAGCCTCTTGTAGGCAGTATATAGATGTTTTATTTTTTTAATTCATGCAGCTACTCTGTGTTTTTTGATTGGAGAATTTATTCCACTTACATTTAAAGTCATTGGTATGATTAAAGTTATTGATACTTATGTACTTATTGCTGTTGTTTTCATTGTTTTCTGGTTATTTTATAGTTTCTTTCTGTTTTTTCTTCTCTTTCCCTCTTCCCATGTGGTTTGATGGGTTTCCTTAGTATCCCTTTTTCACTTTCTGTTTTCAATTTTTTGAGGAACCTCCATAGTGTTTGCCACTGTCTCCTTACTTTATATAGCTCTTGGTTTATTTCTATTTGTTAGGAAAGTCTGCTGTGTCTCCTGATCTATAAAGTAGTGGCCTCACTAAAAAGAAGCCTATGGTTTCCTGTAATGCAGTGACCCTTCTTCATAAGAACCAGATGTTGCTATGTCCTATGTGGGCTGCATGGGCCCTACTCTACTGGCTGTCATATTTGCTCTCAGTCTAGTCAGTACAGTTGCTCACTTTACCTGTTTGGGGCTTACTGGGTAAGATTTGTATCTTTGTTGTTAATGGACTTGTCTGAGGACGTTGCAGGCTTGTAGTTGGTTGGTATCATTGGTCAGAACAGAATGCTTCCTCTAACTCCATCTGCCAGGGCAATAGTTGCACTAATTGGCAGGATGGTCTCCCTTTGCTGCCTCCTGAGAGACTTTCATTGGCAGATGTAGCCAGTACTCAGACCAGATTCCTGCCCCCAGAATTTTTTGGGGGGTTGCAGTCACAGAGAACTGCAGGACTCTCTCCCTGTGACACCTCCTGGGAGCTTTTTGTTGATGGGCAGGACAGAAGTCAGATCACATGCCTACCTACAGTCCATCTGCCAGGGCTGCAGTCACGTCAAACTGCAGGGCACCCCTTTTTAGCTCTCAGCAGTAAGATTCAGCTGCTCAGGTGTGGGTGCACAGTTGTATGTAGTCCTCTTCCCCATGGCAGGAGTCACTTTGTAGTGACGCCAGCTACTGTCAGGGTTGATTGTGGGGGGGGGGGCGGGAGTGTCTTCAGAGGGATGCCTGCCAAGTGGGCTGGGTTGGATGCGGCAGATAGGAAAACTTGGGTGTGAGGCATGTTCTAGCAAGATAGGAGGAGATTGTTCTGGCTCATTCCCCGTGTCTGGCTATCTAGCCTGGGGGTTGGGGGTGTGTGTGTGGGGGAATTGTGCTTGCTAGCACTTGTTCTTGGAAAAATGTCCCAAATATCCCTGTCCCCACCAGCAAACATGCTGTGCTTAATGAATAAATGTCCTTTGGATACATCCCAGGTACATTTTAAACTGCTGGTTCTATGCTGTGCCTTTGCTGGGTTATTTTTTATGCTGGCTCTTTAAGGGCGGGCACTCAGTTTCCTATGGCCCTCTGGCTCTCCTGGAGCTAAGCCCGTTTTATAAAGTACCGAGTTTATCCCCACTGATTGTAAAAAGCTCCACTGGTTTTCAAAGCAAAATGTTATGGGGATTTGTCTTCCCAGTGAGGGTGACCTGTGCCTGTGGTACCCATTGTATGTTCTGATCCTCTCATTTCTCTGGGCTACTGGTGTCCATCGTTTTTGTGGTTGGTCTCACCAAAGGTTTCGTTCTCAACTGCATCTCTGTCCCTCCTACCCTTTTTGATATGGCCTTCTCTCTAAGATTTAAGATTAACTGCGGAAAGTCTGTTCTGCCAGTCTTCAGGTCATTTTCAGAGTTCGTGTAGCTGTTGTTTTTGTGTGTCCTTGGGATGAGGTGAGCCCAGGATCTTCCTGCTTTGCCATTTTCCCAATAGTTGAAACCATATCATTTTTCATCTTTTCAAATTAGTGTTTTTGGTTTCTTTGGGTAAATACCCAGTAGTGGCATTACTGGATGATATGGTATTTCTATTTTTAATTGTTTTAGGACTCTCCACTAGTTTCCACAGTGGTTGTGTCAATTTATATCAAAAAAGTTGTTGGTCTCCTCTCTTGTTCTGAGATTCCTGTAATGCAGATGTTATTATGCTTGATGATGTTGCACTGTTCCCTTAGCTTTTTCTCATTTTTATTATTGTTTACTTTTTTTTGCACTTCCACTTAGTTACTTTCCATTACCCTGTCTAGTAGATTGATGATTCACTCTTCATCCTCAAATATGTTCTTGATTCCCTGTAGTGTATTTTTTGCTTCAGTTATTGAATTCTTTAGCTCTGAGTAGTTCTTTTTACATTTTCATTCTTTTTGTTGAAGTTCTCAATGTGCTTATCCACTCTTTTTCTTTTAATTTTAATGTTTATTTATTTATTTATTAGAGACAGAGACAGAGTGTGAGCAGGGGGAGGGGCAGAGAGAGAGTGGGAGACAGAGATTCCGAAGCAAACTCCAGGCTCTGAGTTGTCAGCACAGAGCCCCATGTGGGGCTTGAACTCACAAATAGTGAGATCATAACCTTAGCTGAAGTCGGATGCTTAACCGACTGAGCCACCCAGGCGCCCCTGTGTTTATCCACTCTTTTCTCAAGTCCAATGAGTATCTTTATGGCCATTACTTTGAATTATTTATCAGGCATATTGCTTATCTCCATTTCATTTAACCTTTATGCTGTGATTTTGCCTTGTTCTTTAATTTGGGAAATATTCCTGTTTTCTCTGGGGTGGGGCATGCAATGCTAGCAAGGTAAATGAAGATTGTTAGTGCTAGCTCCTGCAAACATTCAGCTTTCTAGGTTGGGAGAGGGGAAGAGAAATGGCACATGCCAGCACTTTTGTTCCTAGAGAAATCTGCAGATCATTTCCTCTCTAGCACACATTCTAAGATTAATCAGTAAATCTTCACTTACACCTCAGATGCTTTTTTAAACTGCTGCTTCTGTGTTGTGCCTCAGGCCACAGTTATTTAGTATGGTGGCTCTTTAAGGGTAGGGACTGGGTTTCCTATCACCCTCAGTCCTCCTAGAGTTATGCCCTGTTGATATTCAAAGCCAGACTTTATGGGGATTTGGGTTCCCAGTGAGGGGGATGCCCTAGTGATCTGATCCTCTCCTTCTCTGTGCTTGTGATGTCCCTCCCAGTTGTGGTTAGTTGTGTAGGGGGTTTAGTTACCAACCATGTATCCACACATTTTACCTTTTTCTATGGGGCCTTCACAATTAGCCATGGAAGGTCTGTTCTGTCGGTCTTCAGATCATTTTCACAGCACATAGATATAACTATGTCTGTGGGACAAGTTGAGCTCAGGATCCTCCTACTCTGTCATTTTCCCTCAGTGTAATTGAAATGGTATTTTAGGTGGAGGGACTAGCTCTCAAAAGAAGCTAACCCCTTATGTGGCCATTATTTTTACTTTTGTAGTGGAAGATATTTAAAATTTTTTTAACGTTTATTTATTATCAAGAGACAGAGAGAGACAGAGCATGAGCATGGGAGGGGCAGAGAGAGGGGGAGACACAGAATCCGAAGCAGGCTCCAGGCTCTGAGCTGTCAGCACAGAGCCCGACACAGGGCTCGAACTCACAAACCGCGAGATCATGGCCTGAGCCAAAGTCGGACGCTTAACTGACTGAGCCACCCAGGCGCCCCTGTAGTGGAAGATATTTTAAATAATCAGTGCTGATTCTGAGGAACAGGAAAGAGGTAACATAGAGGAGCATGTTAGAGCTTTCTTTTTATCTGTTATTTCTTAGGCTGGATACTGACTACACCTGTGTTCATTTTCTTGTTTCTTAAGTTTTTATATACTTGAAACAGTTTATAATTTTAACAATGCTGTTTTAGTACTAGAAGTTCAATTTGAACACAAACATGTTAAAATTATTCACCTTGAATCCTGATGCTTATGTGACAAAATTGTTTGATTTAAAAAGTTTAGGGGTGCCTGGGAAGCTCAGTTGGTTAAGCATTTGACTCTTGATTTTGGCCTTAGGTCATAATCTCTCAGTTCGTGAGGTTGACCCCTATGTCAGGCGCCACACTGGGCATGGAGCCTGATTAAGATTCTTTATCCCTCTGCCCCTCCCGCACTTACACTCTCTCTCTCTAAAATAATAATAATAAACTAATTAATTAAAAATTTAAAAGAAGTTTAAAGTGATAACTGGTAATTCTGAAGAGGTTTATAGATACTTTCAAGGGCTTATATTTTATGGTAGGTTGTTTTAAGCTTGACCAACATCACTTCAGAATGTATGTTTTGCTGTTAAGTGTATTATCCACATTCATCTGTTAGCTATTGGTCATATATAAGCCATCATTTTGGGAGAGGAAAGAAGTGGGTAGTCATTTACTTGAGATAACTGGGTAGATTTTGAAAGTCAAAGAGGATTAAATTGCATATGAATGTGCAAACATGTGCAAGATCTTCCTTGATGTCTAGTTACTTGAGCTGGGAGCTTATGTAAAATAGGAAGTTTAGAAGTAAAGATTGTGTGAGATATGAGTATGGAAAAAGTCAGTGAGGGAAACAATTGAGTTAAGCCCTAGAAAGACACCATGACAGTGGATGCCTTATGGAGTTTGAGGATACATGGAGTCATGTAGTAGCTCGGGTTTGACAAGTCAGTGTGCAAACGGTCATCACTATTGTTGAAATTTTTATAATTCAGGAATATCCATAAGCAGGAATGTAATACTGTTCAATACATTTTGGAAAACAACTGAGTTAATTTTCTCAATAATTTGGTTAGCTCTTTTGTATATGAAAGTTAGTTTTTGGTTGATCTGACTTTTTTTTTCTGTTTCACAGTGTACAACATTAGCATTCATATTAAGACATGAATTCATTTGTTCAATGTATTTATAGCTTAGGGAAATCCTAAGTATTACCTGCCATTTGGGAGAGATTTGATCTAAGAAGCACATTTTTTCCTCACCAAATTGATGGTGCACTTCAGAAGGATGTGTGTTCATTTTATAGATGTCTCTGGTATTAACATGGAGAGGTTCTTTATTCTGCCTGCTTTCAGCTCGACTTTTCGAACATTATCAAAACAAAATTGTTGGCCCAAGGAATCTTTCGTTGGAGTCCATTGGCTTGTTACATAGAGGTATTTCGCAAAACTGATCTTGGGACCACTGTCTAAATTTAGCATTGTGATTAAGGCTAAAGAGGGAACATATGCAAGGTAGAACATAATAAAATACAGTAAAGGGGTTAGTAAATGGAGGAGTGTTTGAAGAGTGCATAAAAGCCATTTAAGAAAGAATTGGGGTTGAAGACTTTGAAGGCTTTAGGAAAAAAAAAAGAAAGATTAAAAAGAGGGAAAAATACAATTTGACACTTTCAATAAGTGATATAATTTACTTTCACACATTTTATATTTTATCTTTTTAGGCATGTATAAAAGCATAATCATCTCTCTAACATTGGCTATGGTTTGGTATTTATGTATATTTGTGAGAAATAAAAGAAATCTGTTTTTAGGGTTGTTCCTAGTTATCTTATTCTCATGGTGCAGTTGTAAATGTTTTCTTAATTTCTATTTCTGTTACTTCATTATTAGAAGTAGAAGTTCATAGAAATGCAACAGATTTCTGTGTATTAATTTTATATTCTGTGACTTTACTGAATTTATCAGTTCTAGTTATTTTTTGATGCTTTGGAGTTTTTAATATATCCTGTCACCTGCAGATAGTGAAAATTTTTTCCTTCCTTACCAATATGGATGCTTTATTTATATTCTTTTTGTTGTCTGATTGCTGTGGCTAGGACTTCTAAAACTATGTTGAATAAAAGTGATGAGAGTAGATACCCTTGTCTTGTTCCTCATTTTAGAGGAAAAGCTCTCAGTTTTTTACCAATGAGTATGATATAAACTTTGGGCTTTTCATATATGTCATTTATCATGTTGAGGTATGTTTTCTTTAAACTTTCTTTGTTGAGAGTTTTTATCATGAATGGATGTGATCCTTTGTCAAATGCTTTTTCTGCATTTATTAAGATGATCATAGGGGTTTTTTTTTTATCCTTTTTCTTGTTAATGTGATGTATCTTGTTGATTGATGTATGAATATTGAACCACCCTTGAATCCCTGGAATAAATCCCACTTGATCGTGGTGAACAATACTTTTAATGTATTATTGGATTTGCTTTCCTTAGAGGATTTTTACATCTATGTTCATCAGGGATATTGGTCTGTAGTTTTCTTTTTTATGTTTGTCTTTATCTCATTTTGGTATCAGGGTAATGCTGGTCTCATAGAATGAATTTGAAAGCTTTCCTTTCTCTTCTATTTTTATGAATAGTTTGAGAATAGGTATTAATTTTTATGAATAGTTTGAGAATAGGTATTAACTCTGCTTTAAATGTTTGGTAGAATTTGCCTGTGAAACCATCTGGTCCTGGGCTTTTACTTGTTGGGAGTTTTTGGATTACTGATACAATTTCCTTGCTTATAATTAGTCTTCAAATTTTTTATTTCTTATTGATGCAGTTTTAGAAGGATATATGTTTCTAGGAACTTACCTATTTTTTCTACTTTGCCAAGTTATTGGCATGTAATTTTTCATACTATTCTCTTGTTATCATTTGTATTTCTGTGCTGTCGGTTGTTATTTCTCCTCCTTCAGTTCTGATTTTATTTATTTGAGTCATCTCTTTTTTTTTATGAGTCTGGGTCAA
The DNA here is from genome assembly GCF_018350195.1 of Panthera tigris. NCBI lineage: Eukaryota > Metazoa > Chordata > Mammalia > Carnivora > Felidae > Panthera > Panthera tigris. Next base: position 60,792,327 of record NC_056677.1, on the reverse strand, counting down.
GGTTTATCAATTTTATTTATTTTCTCAAACATCCAACTCCTGGTTTGTGTTCTATTGTTTTAGTCTCTATTTCCTTTATTTCTTGTGTAATTTTTTATCATGTACTGCCTCTACTTTTTGGGGGCTTTTCATGTTCTTCTTTTTGTAGCTCCTTTAGGTGTAAGTTTAGGTGGTTTATTTGAGATATTTCTTGTTTCTTGAAGTAGGCCTCTATTGCTAGAAACTTCCCCCTTACAGCCTTTCTGCATCCCAAAGATTTTTACTGTTGTGTTTTCATTTATCTCCATGCATTTTTTTATTTCCTCTTTGATTTCTTGAGTCATTCATTGTTTAGTAGCATGTTATTTAGCCTTCATGTATTTGTGTTGTTTCCAGATTATCCTTCCTACTGATTTCTAGGTTCATACTGTTGTGGTCAGAAAACATGCATGATATGACTTTCTTTTCAAATTTATTGAGACTTGTTTTGTGGCCTAATATGTGATTTGTCCTGGAAAATGTTCCATGTGTACTTTAAGAGAATGTGTATTATGCTCTTTTTGGATGGAATTTTTTTGAATATATATTACATATATCATGTGGGAAACCACATAAGGCTTTCAGCTGATTTTTCAGCAGAAGTGTTGCAGTCTGGAAGGAAGTGGCATATATTTAAAGTGCTGAAAGGAAAAAAAGTCTGCAACCAAGAATACCCAGCAAGGTTATCATTCAGAATAGGAGGAGAGATAAAGTGTTTCCCAGATAAACAAAAGTTAAAGGAGTTCATAACCCTTACAGCAGCCTTCAAGAAAAATTAAAGGGAATTCTTTGAATAGAAAGAAAAGGCCATACTTAGGAGTAAGAAAATTATGAAAGGAAAAAATTCATAGGTAAATGCAAACATAAAATAGAAATAGTAGATTAATAACTTATAAAACCAGTATGGAGGTTAAAGTACAAAAACATTAAAATCAATTATATATTCAAAAATCAGTCAAGAGGTTCACAAAATATAAGGATATAAAGTATAGTATCATATACATAAAACATGGGGGTGGTAAAAAAAATTGAGTGCTTTTAGAATGGGTTCCATCTTCAGTGACCACCAACTGAATATAGACTGCTACACACTTTAGATGGTATATATGAACCTAATGGTAACCACAAACCCCAAACCTATAGTAAATACACAAAAAATAAAGAGAAAGGAATCCAAGCATAACACTAAAGAAAGCCATCCAACCACAATTTAAGACAGCAAGAGAAGAAAGGAAGAGAAAAGAACTGCAAAAACAACTGTAAAACAAGTGACATAATGGCAGTAGGTACATACCTGTCAATAATTGATTTAAATGTAAATGGACTGCTTCAATTAAAAGACAAAAGGTGACTGAATTGACAAAACTGTAAGACTGTATGCTTCCTATAAGAGACTCCATTCAGAGAACGGAGTCTCCGGAGCCAAGCACAGACGAGAGGCCCACGGAAGAGGGTAGGAAGGGCGGCGAGGCAGTGCGCACTCCACGGACTGGCGGGAGGGAGCCGGGGTGGAGGGGCGGCTCACCGGGCAAGCAGAGCCCCCGAGTCTGGTTGGCAAAAGCGGAGGGGCCGGACAGACTGTGTTCCGACAGCAAGCGCGACTTAGCGTCTGGGAGGTCATAAGTTAACAGCTCTGCTCGGAAAGCGGGAAGGCTGGAGGACAAAGGGAGCGAGAGTTGCTGAGCCCCCGGAAGACAGAGCTCAGCTTGGCGGGGAACAAAGACGCTCGCCAGCGCCATCTCCCCTGCCCATCCCCCAGCCAAAATCCCAAAAGGAACCAGTTCCTGCCAGGGAACTTGCTCGCTCCGCGCAAACACCCAACTCTGTGCTTCTGCGGAGCCAAACCTCCGGCAGCGGATCTGACTCCCTCCCGCTGCCACAGGGCCCCTCCTGAAGTGGATCACCTAAGGAGAAGCGAGCTAAGCCTACCCCTCCTGCCCCCGTGCACCTTGCCTACCCACTCCAGCTAATACGCCAGATCCCCAGCACCACAAGCCTGGCAGTGTGCAAATAGCCCAGACGGGCCAAGCCACCCCACAGTGAATCCCGCCCCTAGGAGAGGGGAAGAGAAGGCACACACCAGTCTGACTGTGACCCCAGCGGTGGGCTGCGGGCAGACATCAGGTCGGACTGCGGCCCCGCCCAGCAACTCCACTTATACACCACAGCACAGGGTAAGTGCCCTGCAGGTCCTCACCACTCCAGGGACTATCCAAAATGACCAAACGGAAGAATTCCCCTCAGAAGAATCTCCAGGAAATAACAACAGCCAATGAGCTGATCAAAAAGGATTTAAATAATATAACAGAAAGTGAATTTAGAATAATAGTCATAAAATTAATCGCTGGGCTTGAAAACAGTATAGAGGACAGCAGAGAATCTCTTGCCACAGAGATCAAGGGACTAAGGAACAGTCACGAGGAGCTGAAAAGCGCTTTAAACGAAATGCAAAACAAAATGGAAACGACGACAGCTCGGATTGAAGAGGCAGAGGAGAGAATAGGTGAACTAGAAGATAAAGTTATGGAAAAAGAGGAAGCTGAGAGAAAGATAAAAAAATCCAGGAGTATGAGGGGAAAATTAGAGAACTAAGTGATACACTAAAAAGAAATAATATATGTATAATTGGTATCCCAGAGGAGGAAGAGAGAGGGAAAGGTGCTGAAGGGGTACTTGAAGAAATTATAGCTGAGAACTTCCCTGAACTGGGGAAGGAAAAAGGCATTGAAATCCAAGAGGCACAGAGAACTCCCTTCAGACGTAACTTGAATCGATCTTCTGCACGACATATCATAGTGAAACTGGCAAAATACAAGGATAAAGAGAAAATTCTGAAAGCAGCAAGGGATAAACGTGCCCTCACATATAAAGGGAGACCTATAAGACTCGTGACTGATCTCTCTTTTGAAACTTGGCAGGCCAGAAAGGCTTGGCACGATATCTTCAGTGTGCTAAACAGAAAAAATATGCAGCCGAGAATCCTTTATCCAGCAAGTCTGTCATTTAGAATAGGAGAGATAAAGGTCTTCCCAAACAAACAAAAACTGAAGGAATTCGTCACCACTAAACCAGCCCTACAAGAGATCCTAAGGGGGATCCTGTGAGACAAAGTACCAGAAACATCACTACAAGCATAAAACATACAGACAACACAATGACTCTAAAGCGGTATCTTTCTATAATAACACTGAATGTAAATGGATTAAATGCGCCAACCAAAAGACAAAGAGTGTCAGAATGGATAAAAAAACAAGACCCATCTATTTGCTGTCTACAAGAGACTCATTTTAGATCTGAGGACACCTTTAGATTGAGAGTGAGGGGATGGAGAACTATTTATCATGCTACTGGAAGCCAAAGAAAGCTGGAGTAGCCATACTTATATCAGACAAACTAGACTTTAAATTAAAGGCTGTAACAAGAGATGAAGAAGGGCATTATATAATAATTACAGGGTCTATCCATCAGGAAGAGCTAACAATTATAAACATCTACGCGCCGAATACCGGAGCCCCCAAATATATAAAACAATTACTCATAAACATAAGCAACCTTATTGATAAGAATGTGGTCGTTGCAGGGGACTTTAACACCCCACTTACAGAAATGGATAGATCATCTAGACACAGGGTCAATAAAGAAACAAGGGCCCTGAATGATACATTGGATCAGATGGACTTGACAGATATATTTAGAACTCTGCATCCCAAAGCAACAGAATATACTTTCTTCTCGAGTGCACATGGAACATTCTCCAAGATAGATCATATACTGGGTCACAAAATAGCCCTTCATAAGTTTACAAGAATTGAAATTATACCATGTATACTTTCAGACCACAATGCTATGAAGCTTGAAATCAACCACAGGAAAAAGTCTGGAAAACCTCCAAAAGCATGGAGGTTAAAGAACACCCTACTAACGAATGAGTGGGTCAACCAGGCAATTAGAGAAGAAATTAAAAAATATATGGAAACAAATGAAAATGAAAATACAACAATCCAAATGCTTTGGGACGCAGCGAAGGCAGTCCTGAGAGGAAAATACATTGCAATCCAGGCCTATCTCAAGAAACAAGAAAAATCCCAAATACAAAATCTAACAGCACACCTAAAGGAAATAGAAGCAGAACAGCAAAGGCAGCCTAAACCCAGCAGAAGAAGAGAAATAATAAAGATCAGAGCAGAAATAACAATATAGAATCTAAAAAAACGGTAGAGCAGATCAACGAAACCAAGAGTTGGTTTTTTGAAAAAATAAACAAAATTGACAAACCTCTAGCCAGGCTTCTCAAAAAGAAAAGGGAGATGACCCAAATAGATAAAATCATGAATGAAAATGGAATTATTACAACCAATCCCTCAGAGATACAAACAATTATCAGGGAATACTATGAAATATTATATGCCAACAAATTGGACAACCTGGAAGAAATGGACAAATTCCTAAACACCCACACTCTTCCAGAACTCAATCAGGAGGAAGTAGAAAGCTTGAACAGACCCATAACCAGCGAAGAAATTGAATCGGTTATCAAAAATCTCCCAACAAATAAGAGTCCAGGACCAGATGGCTTCCCAGGGGAGTTCTACCAGACGTTTAAAGCAGAGATAATACCTATCCTTCTCAAGCTATACCAAGAAATAGAAAGGGAAGGAAAACTTCCAGACTCATTCTATGAAGCCAGTATTCCTTTGATTCCTAAACCAGACAGAGACCCAGTAAAAAAAGAGAACTACAGGCCAATATCCCTGATGAATATGGATGCAAAAATTCTCAATAAGATACTAGCAAATCGAATTCAATGGCATATAAAAAGAATTATTCACCATGATCAAATGGGATTCATTCCTGGGATGCAGGGCTGGTTCAACATTCGCAAATCAATCAATGTGATACATCACATTAACAACAAAAAAAGATAAGAACCATATGATCCTGTCAATCGATGCAGAAAAGGCCTTTGACAAAATCCAGCACCCTTTCTTAATAAGAGACTCCATTCAGACCTAAATATATACAGATTGATAGTGAAGGTATGGAAAAAGTTTATCATGCAAATGGAAGTGAAAAGAAAGCTGGGGTAGCAGTATTTACAAAATACACTTTAAAATAAAGAGGGTAACAAAATACAAAGTAGGACACTACATAATAATAAAAGGAATAATCCAGAATGAGAAATCAACAATTATAAATACCTATGCAACCAACATGGGAGCACCTAAATATATAAAGCAACTGGTCTAAGACATAAAGGAAGAAATTGATAGTAATATAATAATAGTAGGGAGCATTAACACCCGACTTACATCAATGGATAGATCATCCAGTCAGAAAATCAACAAGAAAATAGTAAATTTCAATGACATTTTAGATCAGATGGATGTAACAGCTGTATACAGGAGAATAGAGGAAATCTCTTAATATTATTTACTCTGAAAGTTCTTCCTTTTTTTCTCTTCTGTAGATCCCAGAGTCATTAAGACATACTACATGGCAGAGACTGGGAAAAGGCAACTTAAGACAGATACTACATGTTACCAGGGTAAGATTAAGCAGATACTTCTACATATAACTCGGAAAAGTGTGCATTTCTTTCAGCATTTTCAAATTTATACTATATATTTTGTATTTCTCAATTCCTCTTTTTATTTTTTTCTAAATAGAAAGATGAATAAGAAATTATGTTTTTGCTCATAGAAATAGGGATAGATATCTTGATTATTTTTTCACTCCTGGAAAGATCTATCAGAATCTCTTGAGATCAGTGCCAGCTACAGTAACATTTTCAGAATACTTTTTATAAATGTAATATCAGCTTGTTGACCTTAAAATTATCCTGGTAATTTGTATCTGATGTATGGAATGCTATAAGATTTTCAAATGAGTGAAAGCCCTTTACCTTAGAAGATGTTCAGGGACTCTATGCTTATTAGAGCCTGATGCTTAGTTTACTTGTTGATAAACGTTATTTTTCATTGTTAATATAAGTGAAAGACAACTTCAAAATTTCTCAGTGTTCTGAAATTATACAGGCAATTCTCCAAGATGGGAAAGGTTGGAAAATTAGAAGACAGTCTAAACCCTGAGTACTACGTTTATTATTTCTAACAGTTATTTGCCTTTGAAGTACAAGGCATTGTTCTAATTTATGCAGAGGCTATAAAAGTGAATAACATTTCAAACTTTTGCTTTGTTGAGAACTTATTATCTTCTGTGGTATTCATCAGAGTGCTTGATATAATTTGTTACTCAGTCTTTTAGATGGAAAAAAATGTCACAGAGACATTATCATACTAAAATTTGTATTTTGATGTTTTCCCTTTAAAAATGCTTTAAGATTGTTGATCCAAGAATCAGTAACCCATTTATGGCAATTATATTTTTTGTTCTCAACTGGTGCAAATAGGAAGACACTTTTGGTTTTTGTGATTCCATTTTCATAGCTTGACCCAAAAGCTAATACTATTAGGATTTAGCACTGATACACATTTGTGTTTGTAAAGTACTGTGTCCTTCATTAATTCATTAATTATTGATTATTATGGCTACTGAAGAAGCATTATTATACATTATTATATGTATTCATTTCATTATGTTTTAACTGAGGAAAACTTTAAATATTAGCAATTTAAATTTTGAGTCTAATCTTTACTGTCTTAGTAACTTTATATTTCTCAAATAATTTAACTTATATATTTCTCTAACCTAAGAATCATTCTTAAGACCTATTTTAGAAATTTGTAGTAGGCAAGATGTTTCATATTTTCAAGGCTAGTTGAGAGATTTATAGATAGCTCTGTTTTATAAGCTAATCCATTAAGCATTGAAAACTACCCTGCCCACATACAAGACACTGTGGTATAAACCATGGGAGATACAAGGATAAAAGAGACTGGCTTAATTTCAAGAACCTTACCATGTAATAGGAAAGACACAACACGCATGCATATTACTATAGCATAAGATAGACAGTAAGCATTAAAAATACATATATAGGGACACCTGGGTGGCTCAGTTGGTTAAGTGTCCAACTTCAGCTCAGGTCATGGTCTCACAGTCCATGAGTACAAGCCCCATGTCAGGCTCTGTGCTGTCAGTTCAAAGCCTTGAGCCTGCTTCAGATTCTGTGTCTCCCTCTCTCTCTACCCCTGCCCCACTCATGTTCTGTCTCTATCAAAAAATGAATAAACGTTAAAAAAAATTTTTTTAAATACTCATGTGTGTAGATATATATATATATATATATATATATATATATATATATATATGTATATATATCTACACACATATATATATGAGAAAGAATAAGGAAAAGAATCAGTTATATAAAATGAACTATATTAAATTATAAAGCAAAAATGTATACATGTGGAAAACAAGTGGGATATAATTAGTTAACCCTAGGATATTCTTTGCCAATGATAAGAGTAACAGATTACATAGTACTATGGTAGCAAATGACAATAAGAAAGCTGGTATAAATCAAATAGAAGTGTAATATAAGTCAAAGTTCTTAAACATTCATTTCAAAAGCTCTTTAGAGAAAGTAATTCTGAATGAATATTAGTTATATTTCAGTATCTTTGTGTAAGTGTATTGTAAGCTAATCGTGAAGGTGTTTTGCTTTGTTATGCTAGGTTAAAAGCTATGCCTATGAATTTGTATGTGATACATTCATTAGATTAGGCTAAGTCAGAGTTTTAAAGATCTGAAATTCTGTAATAGCTAATGGATGACTTGGTATCATCTTCAACTAGGCTCTCCAGGCATGGCCACTGATAGAAAAGAGGACATGTTGGCATGGTCATGCAGGAGGAGGACTCCACACAGACCCAAAAGAAGGGGTAAGAGTGAATAACAAGTAACTACAAATTCTTATACATACTGTATTTGCGCAGAATGCACGCACGCGCACACACACACACACATTCAAGATTATTATCTTCCAGAGTATTTTGATTGACTCTTATTACCACAGGTTTTCTAATGCAAAACGTTATGAATTGACCATGGTTATATGGCTGAGACTTTCTTGGGCTTAAAACAAACAAAAAATATCATGATTGACTAAAAAAAGAAAAAAGTTATCAACCTAAATATTTTATTTATTCACTTAAAATAGCATTGGTTGATGTTACTTGTTATATAATCCAGCCTTATAAATAAATAGGTAAATTAGATTTAGCACTTAGAAGCAATTTGTGTGTGTGTGTGTGTGTGTGTGTGTGTGTGTGTGTGTGTATGTGTATGTGTTGTGGTTAACATTTCCCCTTCTGTACACTTAGTTTAGAAAGATCCTAGAATGTCCCCTAGCTTCCTGATAAATCTTCCATCTACCTGTTCCATTCATTTAATTATCCATATTCTTTTTTTCATATTTTTTTAAAGTTCTTATTTTAATTCCAGTTAGTTAATATACAGTGTTATATTATTTTCAGGTATATAATACAGTAATTCAGCATTTCCATATATCACTCAGTGCTCAGCACAACAAACAAGTGTACTCCTTAATCCCTCCCCATCACCTATTTAACCCATTCCCCACCCCCTTCCATCTGGTAACCATCAGATTGTTCTCTGTAATTAAGAGTCTGTTTCCTCTTTTGTCTCTCTCTATTGTTTTCCCCTTTGCTTGTTTGTTTTGTTTCTTAAATTTCTACGTATGAATTAAATCATATGGGTATTTGTCTTTCTCTGATTCACTCATTTTGCTAAGCAGTATACTCTCAGGTTCCATCCATGTTGTTACAAATGGCAAGACTTCATTCTTTTTGATGGGTGAATAATATTCCAGTGTGTGTGTGTATTCATCAATCAGTGGACACTTGGGTTGCTTCCATATCTTGGCTATTGTAAATAATGCTGCTATGAACATAGGGGTGCATGTATCCCTTTGAATTAGATTCTTGTATTCTTTGTGTAAATACCCACTTGTGTGATTGCTGGATCTTAAGGTAGTTCTATTTTTAACTTTTTGAGGAACCTCCATACTGTTTTCCACAGTGGGCTGCACCACTTGGATGTTCTTAACACTACTAACAAAAATAATAATGCTGCTCAGGAGGTATTTAAATCATCTGTTTATCCAATCTCTGTAGTAAAGGGGATTATGGAAAAACAGTGGTGGTTTCAGTATTTGAAAGCTCTTGTTTTTTTTTTTTTTTTAAACGTTTATTTATTTTTGAGACAGAGAGAGACAGAGCATGAACAGGGGAGGGGCAGAGAGAGAGGGAGACACAGAATCTGAAACAGGCTCCAGGCTTTGAGCTGTCAGCACAGAGCCCGACGCGGGGCTCGAACTCACGGACTGTGAGATCATGACCCGAGCCAAAGTTGGACGCTTAACCGACCAAGCCACCCAGGCACCCCTGGAAGCTCTTGTTTTTAAAATGGATAAATTAGAGGGTTGATGGGGGTTGGAGGGAGGGCAAAGTGGGTGATGGGGATTGAGGAGGGCGCCTGTTGGGATGAGCACTGGGTGTTGTATGGAAACCAATTTGACAATAAATTTCATATTAAAAAAAGAGAAATTAACAAATTATTTGTTTTATAATAGAATCTTCAGATTTTTGAAGAATTTCGGTGCTTTACTCCTGCATTTAACCTTTTATAATGTGCTTCTTTTGAAGAATGAGTTAGTTTACTAATTAGTTAATTCTGTGCTGATAATAACATGAGTAATGAAGAACTTAAAATAAGGACTACTTTCCAGACTTTGCTTGACATACTCTTTTTTTATGTTTGAAGCAGATCCTCATTGGATATAGTCAGAAGCTAGTAGTATTACAAGAGAGATTAACATGTACTAGAGCAATCAGAGAGCTTTGGTATAAAACTTGATATAATCAGGAGTGGAACAACAGCTTGGAGTATTAAAAAATTGGAGTCCTGGGGAGATAATGGAATAACAATTTTCCAGGCTTGTTCAACTGAATGGACACTTAGACCAATGGACAAGAATACTTGGATGACATGGAGAGGCTGTTTTCTAGCTCTGATTTTATACATCATCAAGTAGCCTTATGATCTTCATCTCATTTTTCCAATTGACTTCCCTTGGGATAGGGAATTTACTGACTGGCCAATGTGAATATCAGTCAGCTTGTTATTTTTTTATTATACATTATTAAGTTGACTGTTGAGTACAAATATATTTCGTATGTACCATAAGCCATTTTAGGACCTTTTCACTCTAGTATCAGACTAATAGAGTATAGAAAACAAACCTTAAGGTACAGAGAAATTAATAATAATAGAGCTTTTCCTGATAATAGATCTTTCATCTGTTATCTATAAACTTATTGTATACTTATATTCCCAGTAATATTGGAGAAATTCTTCAGTTACCCTCTCAATTTTTCCATTAGACATCTGCTCAACTTGCTTGTCTTTTTGTTGCATCCACATGACTCCTGAAACAGAATGCTAAAGGCACCAGTGACAGTCACAGCAAAGTTTATTGCAATGAGAGGCAAGGCCGACCAATTGGGACCGACACTCTTGACCAGAGTGTGGCCTCGAACAGCCGGGGTACAGAGTTTTTATAGCCGACCACATCATCTCCTCATCACCTGGGAACAGAACAAAGAAATAGTTCCCAGATGGGGGTTGAAACAGTTCAGACCTTCTGCCATTAAGCCGCAACCAGTTGACCTCCTTGACCCTGCCTCTGGCCCACTTTTTCAAAGTTCTCAACATGCCCTTGTCCCAATCCAGTCAAACACCAATCCAGTTGATTTCCCTTGAACTTTTGTTCCCTTGATTGATAGGACAAGGCTGTTATCTCTTAACCTACAGTGTCAAAACAAAGCTGTTATTTTCCAAGGCTACAGGTTAGCCCTACACTGCAATTTAACCCTTACATTTTGACCTAGCTTTTATCAAGCCACTGTTATTTCTAACAGTATTGAAGTAGTGATTGAATTTATTCCTTTAATTGCAGTTACTTACCTTTAGCATGGATTGAAGAGACAGTTCTCTTCTCTGGACAGTTTGCTTATCCATGAAATTGTGGGCATTTCCACATTATTTGCTGCTTAATTGGTTCTTTAGGGAAAAAGCATTCAGTCTGTAGCACACATTTATACAAAACAAATTGCATCCAAAATTTTTAGTATATATTTTATTCTTCCTCACCACAAACTTTGCCCCTAAGTAGTTTCTTTATAAACTAGTCCCTTGATCTAGGATTAGAACATTTCTTGCTATTAGAATTCAGGAATATGATTTTTTTCTTGAAGTAATCTCTACACCCAATGTGGAGCTCGAACTCACAACCCCAAGATCAAGAGTCACATGCTCTACTGACTGAGCCAGCCAGGAACCCCCTGAATTTAGCAATGTCTTTAAAACTAGAATTCTTAGATAAATCCCATATCAGTTAAAGAAAAGGTGATTCTGTTACCTTTATCAAAAGCTCATTTTCTTTTTTCTTACTCTTTTATTTTCTTATGAAAGTCCATTAGGCTACACACCCTTGGAAGCAATGGACTCTTGGTGGAAAAAATTGTTCTTGAATCAGTGCTTGATAACCTTTTCTAGTAAAAGATATGAAGTTACTGACCTGAGAAGCAAAGCATACATGTAGCTTATTAATACACAGTTTTCTTTAATATCTTAAAATTCTACCCAGTGAGTTGCTTCAGATGTGTTTTAATTTTTTTATTTTCCTTTTTGTGCCCTGCTCACATAGTTATTAGCTATAGGTATTCATTTACAGCGCTTATGGCTGTGAGGGACTACATCTCTCCCTCAGGTCACACTACTGAATTTAGCACTGATCCATATAAACAGTTATACCCTATTGAGTCATATGCACCTAATTTTATTTATGCATCTGTTTTTGGCTCACCATGCTGTGATTGTGCTGTTTCAGCTCCCTGTGCACAAGTAGATATTCCTTTCATTATTTCTTTTTGTCTGTCTAGCCTCATAAGGCTTATGAAGCTCTGTATTAGTACCAAATAAGTAAATATTTAAAAATATTTAAAGATCTGGGGGCACCTGGGTGGCTCAGTTGGTTAAGCATCCAACTTCGGCTCAGGTCATGATCTCACGGTTTGTGGGTTCAAGCTCCACATCGGGCTCTGTGCTGACAGCTCAGAGCCTGGAGCCTGCTTCTGATTCTGTGTCTCCCTCTCTCTCTGCCCCTCCCCTGCTCACACTGTCTCTCTCTGTCTCTCAAAAATAAATAAATATTAAAAAAATTTAAATATTTAAAGATCTGTCACTTAGATTATTAAGATGATTTAATAAATCAAATAATAGCTATGCCTTCTGAATATTAATGACAATGTATCCTCATGTGTTTAAGAATAGATAATTTATTAATTGAATAAATATTTATTGAGTGTTGTTTCTGGTATCATCTCTTTTTGTAGCACCTATTTTTTTTATGTTGGCCCACCTTATTTTCAGTTACTTTCATCTCCTCTTTAACAGCTCTCTGATGTTCCTAAGTATTTTCTTCCAAACTCATTTTGTTATCATACAGAAATCTTAGCCCATTTACATTCCTTCTTACATTACTTTTGTGTTTTTTTTTTCTGAATCCAATTGATTTCCTTTAGCATAGCAAGCTAATTCCAGTACGTAGTTGAGACCTCTGTAAAAACTTTTATTCCTCATACTATAACATAGTACTAGTTTTAATGGGGCTTAAAATGTCAGTTCCATATTTTAAATTTGAGGCTATTTATATTTAGCTTTAGCAAGAAGGCAGCATTGTATATATTGTTATTTAGCAAACAGGAAAGTAGATTCACTCCTACTTTTGTAGGCCTTTTAATGATATTTCTAAAGCATTCAAATTTAGAGAGCTTTTGTTATAATATGTCATCACAGTTATGTTTTTATTTTGACCATTTATTTATTATTTTTGAGAGACAGAAAGAGCGCAAGCAGGGAAGGGGCAGAAAGAGATGGAGACACAGAATCAGAAGCAGGCTCCAGACTCTGAGCAGTCAGCACACAGTCCAACGTGGGGCTCCAACCCAAGAACTATGAGATCATGATCTGAGCTGAAGTCAGTCACTTTAACTGACTGAGCCACCCAGGTGTCTCACAGTTATGTTTTTAAAATAATTTTTAAATTCTATTTATTTTGAAAATGATAAACAGAAAAGTGAAAGAAATTTATGTGTTCTGTTTATGTGTAAGTGAGGCTTAAATAAAAATTATGATTTCAACCACTGGCTACTTAAGGAATTTTTACCCCTGCAAAAGAACTTCCTTTCCTTAAATCATTGTTTGTTTGTTTTCCTATACTGTGATTACTCCTTACACAGTATGTTTTCAAATAAGCCAATTTCTTGTTATCCTCATTAACCATTTCCAATATTTTCTACCCTTTCTTTAAGAATGTGATCTTAAAAGGGTATGTATACTATTTGTGTTTCTTAGTCTGAAATGAAAAGGTAAGTTGATATGAAGGTGATTTTGAATTCAGTCTCAAGCTTGTGGCTTTAGATAACCCTTTTGTCTTTTAGGATTACCATTGTGTATCCAATGTATGAATTATGGCTGTTCACAGTATGATGATTGTGGTGATTTTGAAATGTGATATATGATCTTTCAGGATCTGTATCGAGACCTCCCCATGTTATTTTATTTTACTCTTGTACAGCCGGAATGAGTTGGTTTAAAATTCTTTAAAACTGTGCCTCAGCCTCTGAAATTCCTTTTTGATTTAGCCTCCACTTATAAAAAAGATGTTTTTCAAACTTTATAGGTATCTAATGTATAACTTAAGTCATGTACTTTATAGCTGAATGGACTCATAATGCATGATTACACAACTTCAGAACCCATTTTGTTAAATGAAATGGTGACATTTTATGCACTATTAAGCCAACTAGAATAATTTTCTTGCTCTTAGCCATAACTTCTCTGTGTCGTAATTGAAAAATTTTGGGATCTGTTGTAGATGGTTTTGACAGGAGAGAGTATTTCTAAAGATATGCAGAAGCAGGGCCTTTTTGTCATTATTCCATCAAGAAAAATAAGATAAAACCTGTGAAATGGGAAAGTGGTTGAATGCCTCAATTTGAGTTATAATGCATTAAATTATATTTATTTAGTAATAGTTCAATTGAAAAAGTGACTTTTAAAATTATAGCCTTATCCCCATTTAAAAATACCTTACTGGTTATGAGAACATATGTGAGTATATGTGTGTATAAAATAAAACATTAAGAACTGTATTTTCAGCATTTCATATTTTTGCCAACTTATATATATATATTTAAAGTTTATTTATTTGACGGAGAGTGAGTGGGAGAGGGAGAGAGGGAAGGGGAGGGAGAGAGAGAGAGAAAGAGAGAATTCCAAGCACCACCTTTTATCTTTAAAGCAGCCAGGAATGTAGTCCTGTTTTTAGTACAATATGAACAGTTTTATTTCTGTTGCACTTTACTCAGTAAACAGACTGAGAAATCACTGAGAAAGAGACTAGAAAAATAGTTTGCTGAGTTTGGGGGGCAATAACCATAATATAAAACTACCCTGAATAATATAATGTGTTGTCCTGGGTTTCTTATATGTTGGCAGTTTCCCCCCATTCCTTGCTGTGTGTGTACATTTACTTGAAATTGGGTAACTTTCCTCCCACAAAATGAACTAATTTTTTTCTTACTCTATATGAACTACAGAAAATACAAGCAAGCAAAAAGAATATAAAAAATCATCAGTGATTCCATCTACTCACAGCTACTTATTTTAACACTTTGGGGGGAATTGCTTTCAGACCCATTTGTATGCATGTGTAAACTCATACACACGTCACTTTTTTAACATGAAAAATAAGTTTTGTGCTCTGCTTTTTTCACTTCACATTTTTCTGTGTCACTACATATATTTCTGAATGGCTACAGTTTGTTTTATACATTCACTATAATTTGTTTACACAGTTCTCCAATATTGGTCATTTAGGCTGCTTCCAACTTTTTTCCTGTTAAAACTGCATGAGAATAAACATCCTTAATAGCTAAGTTTTTCATTCTTTTATTCAATGGATACGTGTTGAGTACCTACTGTATGTCAGGCACTATATTTGGTATTGAGTTACAACAGTGAGCACCAAACACAAAGTTGCTACTCATATGGAATTTAAATTCTAACAGGACAGCAGATATTAATCAAATCACTTCTGTATATGTAGTTTATAACTAAAATGGATGCTCTGGAAGAGAGGAATACTCCAATGTGAAAGAATACAGCCAAGAATCCTGAGTGGGGTTAGAGAAGGCCTCACTGAAGAAGTGCTGCTTGAGTTGGCAGTTAACTAATTAGAAGAGATTGGGGAGTGGATTGGTGTTGTACAGAGGGAGATTATTTCAGACAGAATGAGTGATATCGTGCAAATGCCTTGTGGCAGGAGGGATTATAGCATATTTGAGGAACTAAAAGAAAAGAAAGCTAGTATGGCATGAACACTGAAAGCGGTCAGGAACCAAGCCAAGCAGACCCTCACAAGCCACGTTATGGACTTTGATCTTTAAGAGCAATAGGATGCAGTTGAAGGGTTTTAAACTGGGAGTAATATCTGATTGCAGGGTGAACTAATTGAATAGGGAGCAGAGTAGATGCAGAGAAATCAGTTAGGAGATGGTTACAGTGGTTTAGGTGAGAATTTGATAGCTTGGATTAGGTTGGTAGTGAAAATAGATTCAAGAAATTTTTATAAAGTAAATTTGATTCGACTTAGAGAATATTCTTAAGTATTTTTTAAAGCATAAGTTTCCAGAAATGGAATTCATGACACAAAGGGCAAATTATTTTAAAAGCTGACGGTGGGTATCAAATGCTTTCTGAAAAGATTGTTTCAGTGTACTCTCCCACTAACAGCGTGTTAGAGTACCCATTTCAATACAACTTCACCAGCAATGAGCATCAACTTTTTTTAAAATATCTATTCCAGAAATGGAGTAGATACTTCAGTTTTTAAAATGGAGATTATTTTGCCAACGATAATAACATAGTTTTGGAACATATATGTATTGATCTTATTTTGGCTTTACAGAGTGTGGTTTTGATTTTTTTTTTTGTTTTTCTTTAATTTTTTTTTTACATTTATTTCTTTTTGTGAGACAGAGACAGAGCACAAGTGGGGGAGGGGCAGAGAGAATGAGACACAGAATCCCAGGCAGGCTCCAGGCTCCGAGCTGTCAGCACAGAGCCCGACGGGGGGCTTGAACCCACAAACCATGAGATCATTACCTGAGCCGAAGTTGGACAGTTAACCGACTGAGCCACCAAGGCGCCCCTGGTTTTGATTCTTAATATTCTGCCTCCAAAAGCTGAAACTACATATTTCATGGGAATGTTGCCTCAGGAACTTGAGAGAAAGAAAAATGTGAGATGATTTAGTAATGAGATTAAGCATGATTAGAAAATTGTGTTTTTGTTGAAATTTTTAATAACCCAACCTTTGTTCTATATAGTTAATACCAAGACTCCTACTTTCCTAAACTTTGCTTTATAACTCGACTTTATCATGAGTTTTTACTGAGGGCTGCAAACTGTATTAAATAAACATATTGATAAAGAGCCCAAAATATATAGAGGTTTTAACCACAAAGATGGAACTATTGAAATATTTCTTAAATTTTGTGTAATGCATTGATAGCTTAATAGATGAGAAATAAGTGTATAGTACAAGTCCCTTTGCCTCCACGGAATACCTTTTTGGCAATATGAAGATGGCTATAGGTGGAAGTAAAAACTTAAGGATATAAGTAGCTTTTTAAAAGCAATTGAAATAGTTTCTCTTTTTCCAGGATATTTTGAGGTTGAAAGATATTGACCTCAGATTCAGAATGAAAGTTATGTATGCAAATATCTTCTCCCATTCAGTACGTTACCATTTTATTTTATTTTATTTTAATTTAATTTAATTTTATTTTATTTTACTTTGCATCCAAATTAGTTAGCATATAGTGCAACAATGATTTCAGTAGATTCCTTAATGCCCCTTGCCCATTTAGCCCATCTCCCCTCCCACAACCCCTCCAGTGGCCCTCTGTTTGTTCTCGCTATTTCAGAGTCTCTTACATTTTTGTCTCCTTCCCTGTTTTTATATTATTTTTGTTTCCCTTCCCTTATGTTCATCTCTTTTGTCTCTTAAAGTCCTCATATGAGTGAAATCATATGATATCTGTCTTTCCCTGACTAATTTTGCTTAGCATAATACCCTCAAGTTCCATCCACGTAGTTACAAACAGCAAGATTTCATTGTTTTTGATTGCCAAGTAATACTCCATTGTGTGTGTGTGTGTGTGCACGCATATACCACATCTTCTTTATGCATTCATCCATCAATGTACATTTGGGCTCTTTCCATACTTTGGCTATTGTTGATAGTGTTGCTATAAACATTGGGTGCGTGTGCCCCTTTGAGACAGCACACCTGTTCCCTTGGATAAATACCTAGTAGTGCAGTTGCTGGGTCGTAGGGTAGTTCTATTTTCAGTTTTTTGAGGAACCTCCATATGGTTTTCCAGAGTGGCTGCACCAGTTTGCATTCCCACAAGCAGTACAAAAGAGATCCTCTTTCTCCGCATCCTCGCCAACATCTGTTGTTGCCTGAGTTGTTAATGTTAACCATTCTGACAGGTGTGAGGTGGTATCTCATTGTGGTTTTGATTTGTATTTCCCTGATGATGAGTGATGTTGAGCATTTTTTCATTTGTCAGTTGGCCATCTGGATGTCTTCTTTGGAGAAGTGTCTATTCATGTCTTTTGCCCATTTCTTCACTGGATTATTTGGTTTTGGGTGTTGAGTTTGATAAGTTCTTTATAGATTTTGGATACTAACCCTTTATCTGATACGTCATTTGAAAATACCTTCTCCCATTCTATCGGTTGCCTTTTAGTTTTGCTGCTTGTTTCCTTCACTATGCAGAAACTTTTTATTTTGATGAGGTCCCAAGTAGTTCGTTTTTGCTTGTTTCCCTTGCCTCCAGAGACATGTCGAGTAAGAAGTTGCTGAGGCCAAGGTCAAAGAAGTTTTTGCCTGCTTTCTCCTTGAGCATTTTGATGGTTTCCTGTCTTACACTGAGGTATTTCATCCATTTTGAGTTTATTTTTGTGTATGGTGTAAGAAAGTGGTCCAGGTTCATTTTTCTGCCTGTCGCTGTCCACTTTTCCCAGCACCATTTGCTGAAGAGACTGTCTTTATTCCATTGAATATTCTTTTTAACTTAACTTGTCAAAGATTAGTTGGCCATATGTTTGTGGGTCCATTTCTGGGTTCTCTATTCTGTTCCATTGATCTGAGTGTCTGTTCTTGTGCCAGTACCATACTGTCTTGATGATTACAGCTTTGTAATACAGCTTGAAGTCCAGGATTGTGATGCTTCCTGCTTTGGTTTACGTTTTCAAGATTGCTTTGGCTATTCGGGGTCTTTTCTGGATCCATAGAAATTTTAGGATTGTTTATTCTAGCTCTGTGAAGAATGCTGGTGTTCTTTTGATAGACATTGCAATGAATGTGTAGATTGCTTTGGGTAGTATCGACATTTTCACGATATTTGTTCTTCCTATCCAGGAGCATGCAATATTTTTCCATTTTTTTGTGTGTCTTCTTCAGTTTCTTTCATAAGCTTTCAATAGTTTTCAGGGTATAGATTTTTCACCTCTTTGGTTAGATTTATTGCTAGGTATTTTATGGTTTTTTGTGAAACTGTAAATGGGATCGATTCCTTGATTTCTCTTTCTGTTGCTTCATTGTTGTTGTGTAGGAATGCAAGTGATTCCTGTGCATTGATTTTATATCCTGCCAGTTTGCTGAATTCATAGTTCAGTTCTAGCAGTTTTTTGGTGGAATCTTTTGGGTTTTCCATATAGAGTATCGTGTCATCTGCGAAGAATGAAAGTTTGACCTCCTCCTGGCCAATTTGGATGCCTTTTATTTCTTTGTGTTGTCTGATTGCTGAGGCTAAGACTTCCAATACTATGTTGAATAGCAGTGGCAAGAGTGGACATCTCTGTCTTGTTCCTGACCTTAGGGGGAAAGCTCTCAGTTGTTTCCCATTGAGGATGATATTATCGTCGGGTCTTTCATGTATGGCTTTTATAATCTCGAGGTATGATCCTTCTATCCCTACTTTCTTAAGGGTTTTTATCAAGAAAGAATGCTGTATTTTGTCAAATGCTTTCTCTGCATCTATAGAGAGGATCATGTGGTTCTTGTTCTTTAGTTTTTTGATGTGATTAATCACATTGATTATTTTGCATATATTGAACCAGCCCTGCATCCCAGGTATAAATGCCACTTGGTCATGGTGAATATTTTTTTTAATGCATTGTTGGATCCAGTTGGCTAATATCTTGTCGAGGAATTTTGCATCTATGTTCATCAGGGAAATTGGTCTATAGTTCTCTTTTTTAGGGGAGTCTTTGTCTGGTTTTGGATAAGGTATTGCTGGCTTCATAAAGTTTGGAAGTTTTCCTTCCCTTTCTATTTTTTGGAACAGCTTCAAGAGAATACGTTGTTAACTCTTCTTTTAATGTTTGGTAGAATTCCCCTGGAAATCCATCTGGCCCTGGATTCTTGTTTTTTGAGAGATATTTGATTACTAATTTGATCTTTACTGGTTATGAGTCTGTTCAAATTTTCTATTTCTTCCTGTTTCAGCTGTGGTACTTTATATGTTTCTAGGAATTTGTCCATTTCTTTCAGATTGCCCATTTTATTGGTGTACAATTGCTCATAATATTCTCTTATTATTGGTTTTATTTCTGATATGTTGGTTGTGATGTCTCTTCTTTCATTCTTGATTTTATTTATATGGGTCCTTTCCTTTTTCTGTTTGATCAAACTGGCTAGTGGTTTATCAATTTTGTTGATTCTTTCAAAGAACCAACTTCTGGTTTCATTGATCTGTTCTACTCTTTTTTTGGTTTTGATAGCATTAATTTCTGCTCCAATCTTTATTATTTCCTGTCTTCTGCTGGTTTGGGGTTTTATTTGCTTTTTTTTTCCTAGCTCTTTAAGGTGTAAGGTTCGATTGTCTATCTGAGACCTTTCTTCCTTCTTTAGGAAGGTCTGGATTGATATATACTTTCCTCTTACGACAGCCTTTGCTATGTCCCAGAGGTTTTGGGTTATGGTGTTACCATTTTCATTGGCTTCAATGTACTTTTTTTTTTAATTTTTTAATTTTTTTTTTAACTTGTTTTTCACAAACAGAGAGAGCGTGAGCAGGGGAGGGGCAGAGAGAGAGACAGAAACACAAGCTCCAGACTCTGAGCTGTCAGCACAGAGCCCGATGTGGGGCTTGAACTCATGAACCAGGAGATCATGACCTGAGCTGAAGTTAGACACTCAACTGACTGAGCCACCCAGGCGCCCCTTCCATGTTCTTTTTAATTTCCTCTTTAACTTCTTGGTTAGACCATTCATTCTTTAGTAGGATGTTCTTTAGTCTCCAAATATTTGTTATCTTTCCAAATTTTTTCTTGTGGTTGATTTCGAGTTTCATAGCGTCATGGTCTGATACTATGCACGGTATGATCTCAATGTTTTTGTAATTGTTGAGAGCTGATTTGTGTCTCAGAAATCTAGAGATTGTTCTATATATACTGGAAAAGAATGTATATTCCTCTGCTTTAGTTTGAAATGTTCTGAATATATCTGTTTTGTCCATCTTGTTCAGTGTGTCATTCAAAGCCATTGTTTCCTTATTGATTTTCTGTTTAGGTGATTTGTCCATTGTTGTAAGTGGGGTGTTGAAGTCCCAGTAGGTTGCCTTTTTTAAAATGATTTCCTTCCCTGTGCAAAAGCTTTCTATTTTGGTATAGTCCCAATAGATTAATTTTGCTTTTGTTTCCCTTGCCAGAAGAAAAATAACTAGGAAAACGTTTCTACAGCTGATGTCAAAGAGATTCCTGTCAATATTTTCTTCTAGGAATTTTACGGTTTCAGGTCTCACATTTAGGTCTTTAATCCATTTTCAGTTTATTTTTTTGTATGCTATAAGAAAGTGGTTCAGATTCATTCTTTTGCCTGTAGCTATTCAGTTTTCTCAGCACCATTTGTTGAAGAGACGGTCTTTTTCCTATTGGATATTCTTGCCTCCTTTGTTATAGAGTCATTCACCATAAAAGTGCAGGTTTATTTCTGGACTCTCTATTCTATTCCTTTGACCTGCATGTCTGTTTCTGTGCCAGTACCATACTGTTTTAATTACTGCCGCTTTGTAGTATATCTTGAAATCCAGGATTGTGATACCTCCAGTTTCATTTTTTTAAGTTTTTGTTTTAATTCCAGTTAACATACAGTGTACTATTTGTTCTAGGTGTATAATATGGTAATTCAGCAATTCCATGCATCGCCCAGTGCTCATCATGTCAGGTGCCCTCCCCAATCCCCATCACCTATTTTATCCATCCTCCCACTCCCCTCTATTCTGCTAACTATCAGTTCTCTATAAATAAGAATCTGTTGGGGCACCTGTGTGGCTCAGTTGGTTAAGTGTCTGACTTCTGCTCAGGTCATGACCTCGGAGTTCGTGGGTTTGAGCCCCATGTTGGGCTCTGTGATGACTACTTGGAGCCTGGAGCCTACTTCAGATTCTGTGTCTCCCTCTCTCTCTCTGCCCCTCCCCAACTCGTGCTCTCTCTGTCTCTGTCTCTGTCTCTCTCTCTCAAAAGTACACAAAACAAAAAGAAACTCTTTCTTCGTTTGTCTCTCTCTCCCTCTTTCCTTTTTCCCCTTTGCATGTTTGTTCACTTTCTTAAGTTCCACATGAGTGAAATTATATGGTATTTGTCTTTCTGTGACTGACTTATTTCGCCTAGCATTACACTCTCTAGCTCCATCCATGTCATTACACATGGCGAGATTTCATTCTTTTTATGACTAATATTCCAGTGTGTGTGTGTGTGTGTGTGTGTGTGTGCGCATGTGTGTGCGCACGCACACGTATACCACTTCTTTATCCATTCCATTAATCAGTGGACACTTGGGCTGCTTCCATATCTTGGCTATTGTAAATAATGCTTCTATAAACATAGGGGTGCATATATCTCTGTGAATTAGTGTTTTTGTATTCTTTGTGTAAATACCCAGTAGTGTGATTGCTGGATTGTAGGGTTGTTCTTCTTTTTCAAGATTGTTTTGGCTATTCAGGGTCTTTTGTAATTCCATACAAATTGTAGTATTATTTCTTCTCATTCTATGAAAAATGTTGTTCGTGTTTTGACAGGGATTGCATTAACACTGTATGATAGTTGTACTTGAATTAAAAAAGTTATGTTTGTAATGTTTTCAAATTTTTCTTAAATATTTACATAATTCTACATTATTGAAATATAGTTATATTTGAAATGACATGTTAATTATTGCTTTGTTTTCTCTCTTTCAACAGTTAAAAGATGTTGATACTCGGAAAATCATAAAAGCAATGCTTTCGTATGTGTGGCCCAAAGACCGGCCAGATCTACGAGCTAGGGTTGCCATTTCTCTGGGATTTTTGGGGGGCGCAAAGGTAAGAACAGGAGAAATTATACATTGATCATTGCTATAACTAAAAAATAGTATGACATTTTCTAATAATGAAAAGGGCTGATATAAGCTACTTTGGGGGGAGCATTGTTAACTTTTATGACCCTCATTTACATAACTATTTTATACCATCAGAAATTACATGGTAGTGCCCAATTTATCTGTGGATCAGACTTCTAATGGCCTCAACTTAATGGGATTTAGTCCTGAAACCAGATCATTGTGTAACAAAGCATAAGGAACTTTATAAAAGAAACTCCTTAGAGACCTGTTGGTTCTTTCTTAATACATATTTCTGGTAAGCTTGGTTCTCAGTTCCTAGTAATTTGAAAAGATGATGAAGGCACATTTAGGCACATTGAATGCCATAAGTGGTAAACAATAGTGTGAAGGGGGAAAAAAACAAACAGGAAAAGTTAAAAGAAATTCCTGGGCTCTGGCACTTACTAACCTTGTAACATTGGGCAAATTGCTTAGTCTTCATGCCTCAGTTTCCCAATTTGTAAAATAAGGTTAAATACAGTTGTTATAAGGATTAATTAAATCAGCATACAAAAGGCTAAAAAGAATGCTTGGCACATAGTAAAGTATATGTGTTAAGAATAATTTAGATTTCATCAAAAATATGGTAAAAAAAAAAACAGTTGAAAAATATAAATGAGGTTTTGCTATGTGTTAGGGTTAATATGTTGTTTTAGAACCTAGATCTTATTACTTTTTTCTCTGTGTCATGTATGTTCCTTTTTATTTACTCATTCTTTTCCCTACCCTAAAAATAAGTATTGAGAACTTATCATACAGAGGACTGTTCTTGGCTTTGCAGGGTATTCAAACATAAATAAGAGCACATTTCTTGTCTCAAATCATCCAAGATAAGACAAGTTATACTTTATTGCTATGATCCAAAGTAAGTCATAAATGATTTGAAAGAAGTACCATTCACGTGTTGGGATTTCAAAGGAAAGAACTACCAAGATGGGGAGTCAGGAAAGGTTTTGGAGAGGAAGTGATGTCTAAGATAGTCTTGGATTGATGAGTAGTTTTGTTAAAGGTAGAGGGGTAAAATGAACAGATTGAGAGAGGACGTAAGCATGTGTGGAGTAGTGAGTAGTCCAGCTTTGCTCCAGTGAGGGGATAGTGTTTCAGAGAAATTATAGGTAACCTTAAAAGATAGAGCTCCATGTGAAATACCTTAACTGTGAAACAAAAATTTAATTATGTTGGAAGTAGCAACATGTATTTTGAGTAGCAGAGTAATAAGGTTAGAGCTGTGCTTTAGGAAATTAATCTGACCCTTTTGCATAAAATGGATTAGGGTGGTGAGACAACTAAAATAGGGATACCATTGATTTTCATTTCATGTATTCATTCAGGCAATATTTGCCGACCTTGTTATGAGGCTAATGTAATAGTCTAGATGAAAAGTAATGACACTTTGTACTGGAGTAGTGGTAGAAATGGTAATATGCAGGGAAAAGATGCCAGAGATTTTGTGAGGTGAAGGAGGTAGAGTCAACAAGACTTAGCAACGGATCAGATATTAGAAGTAAAAGAGAAATAAGATTTCAAAGTTGATGCCAAGGATAAGAGAAATAAAATACTTTTAACAGAAGTAGGTAGGAAGTTAGGAAGTCTTGTTTGGGAAGATGAAATTTTGGTTTGAGGCATGTTAAGTTTGAGATGCTAATGGAATGTTGAGACAGATATGTAGCTGATAATACAAAATGCTAGACAATCTTAGGAAGGAGCCCCAGGCTAGAGAAATTAGGGGTAATAGTTGGGGGGAAAAAGAAGTAATAGTAGAAACAATGCAAATTAGTTCACCAAAGGAAAGAAGCAGAAATAGAAGGTGACTACAGACAGAACCTGTGATAAATGTGTTCCTGTAGGGAAGCAAACAGTAATGGAAACAGGGATGGAGTGATTGGAGAATAAAACTAGAATAATTCAGTCTAGCTGTTCATTGTCTTTTCTCCTTTCTCATCTGTGGGTTCTGTTGAGTACTCCCAATGAACTGGACCCCTTGCCTGGGAGAGGACTAAATCAAGATACTGAACAATAGACTAAGATCCATACTTTATTCTGTTTGTTTAAGCTGAACAGAGAGGATAATACAAATCTAAATTTGGTAGCTAACATTGAAATTCTTTTAACTCTTTTTTATATGTGTTTTTTAATATGAAATTTATTGTCAAATTGGTTTCCATACAATACCCAGTGCTCATCCCAACAGGTGCCCTCCTCAATACCCATCGCCCACCCTCCCACCCCCCCATCAACCTTCAGTTTGTTCTCAGTTAAAATTCTTTTAACTCTTAAATTTTTAGTTCAGTACTGATTGCTGAATTGTCTTTTACCTACAAATTGCTTAAAGATAAAGATTATTCTCAGCTCTTGTGCAAGGCAGAATTAGCAAATTGGCCTTTATTCTTTATTAGCTGAATTAAAGTACTTTGCTGACAAGTTGAAGGCAGATTGTTTTCTGGACTTTCTTTTGAATTGAAGAGAACAGTTTAGAACATGGCTAATTAGGTTAGTCAAAAGGAGCAGTGTTAATACGTGATTTTAGTTTTAGAATGAATTTCAACCCTTCAAAATACAAATTTCTGTTCCTTGGTGACAGGTCAATGTCGGTATAAAACCTAGATCAAGGTAACTTCCGTAAAGACTGAAATATTTTTAGAAGGCTAATATTTGATTCTTCTATCAATAAATATTGAGCACCCATAGAATAGATATGCTGTACTAACCTCATATAAACTAATTACAAGTAAACAGCAATGAATATAGAAAATTAGTCCTCAGAAAGTATGTTTGATTACTTTTGAGTTAGGAAAAGGAATAAATTGCCCGATGTTATGATGAGTTCATGCTTGTACTTTCAGAGCATATAGAGAAGCAGTTTTTTGTTTTTTTTTTTTTTACTAAACAGGAACTAGACCATAGAATAGCTTTAGGAATATATAGTGGTAACTTTTAACCATTCCTAACATCATTTTTCTAGTTTCTATACTGTCTTTACTTTAAAGTGGTTACTCTCTCAATCTTTAAAACCTGGTCATTGTTTAATTTTGTTAGTATTGGTGGTGTCATTTATACTGGGTGTGCAAAGATGGATTGTTATCCCTTTCATTTCTTGGCTTCCTATTTTTTCTCAACATGCCTTGGTGTATAAGCACTTTGGACCAATCTATTCTCCTTTATACTCTGGTCTTCCCTACCTCCTCCACATACTTCTGGGAATTTTAAGAAGTTCAGGGATCTTCTCAGCTATAAATGAATGCCACCCAGCCATATGAGCAGCATGTGGTAGTTTCATAGCAAGACCAGAGGCATCCATGAGGGAGAACGGAGGCAGAAAGACAGAAATATCAAGTGAGAAGAAACAGAAGGGAGGAGGATTTCATGTTTAACATATGGGGTCACAGCATGCCATCTGCTTACTTATTTGCCTATTAATTCTCTTTTCATTCTGAAGGTCTTAAGGCTATCATTGTCTACAGCAAAGATTTGTAAGATAAACTGTATTATGCAAAGATGTCTTGCAGCCCAGACAAGGCCAAGAAGAATGGGTTGGTGTTTCTTCTGAATTGCAGCAATTCTATTTTTAATATGTTGGGTCCTCTATGAGATATATTTTAGGGGTTCTGCCACCAAGAGACAGAGATAGAGAGAACACAATCTGCCTTCCTTCCTTAAATCCCTACAAATCATATGCATTGCCTTTTCTTACCATCCACACATCTATCCTAGGAGTATCACATTATCATTAATCTGGGGATTTTGAGATCTAAGGATTTTTTTAAAAAATGTAATCTTTCTGGGCGTGCCTGGGTGGCTCATTCAGTTAAGCATCTGACTTTGACACAGGTCATAATCTCACGGTTCATGGGTTCATGCCCTGCATTGGGCTCTGTGCTGATAGCTCAGAGCCTGGATCGGATTCTGTGTGTGTGTGTGTGTCTGCACCTCCCCTGTTCACACTCTGTCTTCTCAAAAATAAACATTAAAAAAGATTTTAAAAAATTTAATCTTTCTGTTAGTATATCACATAATAGCCGTGCTAGGATTTAAGGAAAATATAAAACATATTTACTAAAATCATCTGTTTTCATAAAATAAGTGTGTTTTTTAATGTTATAAAAAAGTTTACTTATACTCTGCAATCAACACCATCTTTGGAACCACTTAGTTGACAGAGAACTTGAGAGTATAGGACATTAAAGTAAAAAAGATCTCAATTAAGAATCTGTTGCAAATGAAAATAAGCTATATTTAACATTATAAAATAATTTCAAGGGAGAGTGTATTTTGTAAAAATATAATCAATATCCCTTTTCTTCAAGAATGCATCTGTTATATAAAGTAAGGGATCATATATGTGTCTTAGTCCATTTACACTGCAGTAAAAAGCACCATAAACTAGGTCGTTCATAAATGGCTTTTTGTTATGACCTACATGATATAAGAGGCAAGAAGGATCTTGGGGACTTGTTTATAAGGGCACTAATCCCATAAGGGCCTAATCACCTCCTAAAGACCCCGCTTCCAGTGTCATTACCCTGGGGGGAATTCAACATGTGAATTTGGCAGGGGTACACAAATATTCAGATCATAGCATTATGTATTGAGCAACATTTGTCAAGTGACTTTTAGATACAAGATACTATGCTAGGCAGCTGGGAATAAAAAAATGAATAAAATATGTGCCTTGCCTTCCCTCCTGCAGTTGCAGTGTACTGAAGGAGAAAAATACATAAATAATGATAAAATATATATAATGTAATACCCAGATATCCAAAGGGAGTCACAAATGAAGATATATGGGAGTTCCAGCAATTAGGCATTTAGGGAAGCCTTCATGGAAGAGCTGGAGTTTTCCAGGAACTACTATCTTGACATGGGTAACTTCAGAAGATTCATGTACTTTCACTTTGATTCTTTAAAAATTTTCTGAAAAACACTTTTTAAAATGAAACAATGGTATCTGACCTTTAATTGAGAAGTATGATTTATATCCTGTAGTATTTTTTAATTAAAACACTATAATTTAGAGATGCTTTAGGCTTACAGAAAAATTAAGCAGTAAGTACAGAGAATTCCTATATATCCCCCCTCAAAAAACTCCATTCAATTTCTTCTGGTACTAACATCTTGCATTAATGTAGTACAATTGTTACAAATGATGAATGAACCAATTACTTAAAAATACATTATTCTTATTAGCTAAGTTCATAGTTTACATTAGGATTCACTCTTTGTGTTGTGTACTTATGTATGGGTTTGGGGGAGATGCATAATGCCATTTATCCACCATTAAAGTATCATACAGAATAGTTTCACTTATTCATCTCTCCATCCTCCTAAATCCCTGACAACCACTGATCATTTTATTGTCTCTGTAGTTTTGCCTTTTTCCATAATATCTTATAGCTGGAATCATATAGTATGTAGCTCTTACAAACTGTCTTCTTTCACTTAACAATATGCATTTCAGAGTCATTTATGGTTTTTTTTTTTTTTGACTTGATAGTTCATTGCTTTTTATTGCTGAAAAATATTGCGTTGTATGGATGTACCATATAGTGTGTGTATCTATTCACCTTTTGAAAGACATTTTGGTTGCTTCCAGATTTTGCCAAAAGTAATGCTGTAATAAACATTTGTGTGCAGGATTTGTGTGACATAAGTTTTCAGCTCATTTGGGTAATTACTAAGAAGTGCAGTTGCTAGATTATATGTTAAGACAATGTTTAGTTTGTGAGAATCTGCCAAACTGTCTTCCAGAGTGGCTGTACCATTCTGCATTCCCACCAACAGTGAATGAGAGAGTTCTGTTGCTCCACATCCTTGTCAGCATTTGGTGTTGTCAGTGTTCAGGATTTTAGTCTTTCTAATAGATGTATAATGCTATCTCAATTTTGTTCTAATTTGATATTGCCTAATGATGTATGATATTGTGCATGTTTTCATATACTTATTGGTCATCTGTATCTCTTCCTTGGTGAGATATCTGTCAAGTCTTTTGCCCATTTTTAAATTGAGTTGTTCATTTTCTTATTGTTGAATTTTAAGTGTTCTTTGTATATTTTGGATACCAGTCGTTTATCAGATTTTTTGCAAATATTTTCACTCAGTCTGTAGCTTGTATTTTCCTTCTTTTAACAGTGTCTTTCACAGAACAGCAGTTTTAAATTTTAATGTAGTCCAACTTAACAGTATTTCGTGGATTGTGCTTTTAGTGTTGTATCTAATGTCATTGTGAAACAAAGGTCACCTAGATTTTATTTTATGTTATCTTCTAGAAGTTTTATAGCTTTGTGCTTTACATTTAGGACTGTGATCCATTTGGAGTTAATTTTTGTGAAAGGTGTAAGGTCAGTGTCTAGATTTCGTTTTTGTACGTTCAGTTTTTCTAGCACCATTTTTTGAAAGTATATTCACCACTATACTACCAATGCACATCTAGCACCATTTTTTGAAAAGACTGTTTTACCCACTGGGCTGCCTTTCTCCTTTGTCAAACATCAGTATAATATATTTATGTATATTTGTCTATTTCTGTACTCTCTATTCTGTTCTGTTGATCTACTTATCTATTCTTTTGCCAGTACCACGCTGTCTTGATTATTGTAGCTTTACGGTAATTCTTGAAATCAAATAGTGTCAGCCCTCTGGCTTTTTTTTTTTCTTCCAATATTGTGTTGGATATTCTGGGTCTTTTGTTTTTCTATGTAAAGTTTAGAATCAGTTTGTCCATATCTACCAAAGTATTTGCTGGGATTTTGATTGGGGCTGCATTGAATATATAGATCAAGTTCAGGAACAACTGACATCTTGACCATATTGAATCATTCTATCCATGAACATGAAATCCATTCCTTTAGTTTTTTTTTTTATTTCTTTTATCAGAGTATTGAAGTTTTCTTCATATAAATATTGAACATGTTTTGTTAGAATTATACCTAGTTATATCATTTTGGGTACTAATTTAAATGGTATTATTTTTTATTTCAAATTATGTATTGTTCACTGGAGATATATAGGAAAGCAATTGACTTTTGAGCCTTATGAGCCTTATGTCTTGCAACCTTGCTAGAGTTGCTTATTAGTTTCAGGAGGTTTATTTCTATTGTCAGTTCTTTTGGATTTTCTACATAGATAATCATATTATCTGCAAATACGGTTTTATTTCTTCTTTCCTAATATGTGTGCCTTCTATTTTCCTTTCTTACTGCTTTAGCTAGGACTTCTAGTACCATATTGAACAACAGTGATAAGTGAGGGTGTCTTTGCTTTGTTCCTAAATTTTGGGGGTAGAGCTTCTAGTTTCTCATCATTAAGTATGTTGTTACCTATAGGGGTTTTTGTAGGTGTCCTTAATCAAGTTGAAGAAGTTTCATTCTATTCCTAGTTTGCTGAGAGTTTTTATCTTGAATAGGTGTTGGATTTTGTCCAGTACTTCTTTTGCATCTATTGATATATTTTTTTCTTTAGCCTATTGATGTGATGGATTACATTGATTTTCCAATGTTGAACCAGCTGTGTATACCTGGAATGAATTCCACTTGGTCATGTTGTATAATTATTTTTATATATTATTGGATTTGTTTTGCTAATATTTTGGTGAGAATTTTTTATCTGTGATCATAAGAGATAATGGTCCAGAATTTTCCTTTCCTGTAATGTCTGCCTGGTTGTGGTATTAGGGTAGTGCTGGCCTCCTAGAACGAGTTTAGAAATTTTCCCTCCGTCTCTGTTTTTCGGAAAATATGGTATTTACAAATTGAGTACTTTGTCCATTTTTCTTTTCTCTTTGTTTTGCCTTGCTAATTTTATCTCCCTTTAGTACTCTCGTTCTTTATTTTCTTTTTCTCTTTCTGATCCTTTTGAGGATTGTTTACTAGAGGTAAACAAAATTCTCTTTTACCTATTCACATATATTGGGCCCTTCTTGGTGACACTAGTTACAGAGTCCTTAATTATCAGAGGCTGGTGTGAAAGAGATTAGTTTTTAAGGAATTAAAGTATTAAAAATGTTTGTAAGAATTAGGTTCCTCAGATGGCAGACAATACTTTCATTATTAAGAAGGGAAAAGTCATTTTAAAATCTAGAATTGGAGACCCTCGGTAAACTGATGATATTGACCAGTACATTTGGCATCATATAGATAACAACATACTTTTGGCTGTCCTTTATGGTGATTGTACTTTTTCTTTAAGTCCATTCTTTAATTTGTGTCCCAAATTGTGCATTTCCATGTTAAAATTAAACAAATTCATTTCATAATTATATACCAGTCTCTGTGAAAATTCAAGAATTTAGAGGATTATTTATTTATGTGATTTAAACTTTTGATCTAGGAAAGAAAAAAATTTTGTGAGAATAAGTCTTGAGAGAGTAATTTTCTCTTTATTTCTCTTGTACTTAAATTAATGGACACATTGCAGTTACAGATGAAACATAACTTGTCACATGAGTATAATCTAGTAAAAACAGTTTCTCAATTTTTAGAAAACACCTGGGGGATTAAGTTTCATATTGAGTCAATTTTTGTTGAAATTTATTAATATCTAGCCTTAGTTTTAGACCTCTTAAGCCTCTAGGGAGTAAGGTCTGGTATGCCCTGAGACACTGGCTTTATTTTAAAAATTTTACTTTTAATAAACATGCAACAAAATGCACTCTTTTGTGATTTTTAACACATGCATATATTCATATAATTACTGTCACAGGATACAGAAAAGTGTTACCACCCTAAAAATCTCCTTTGTGTAACTCCTTTGTAGGTATATCCTCTTCAGACCCCTAATAGCTGGATAGTACTGATTTGTCCTCTATCCCTATAGTTTTATCATTTTGAGAATACCATAGCCTTTTGAGCTTGCTCCTCTCACATAACATGATGCTTTCTTCATTCATCCAAGTCATTGAGTATATCAGTTCATTTTCTTTTTATTACTGAGGTGTATTCCATGGTATGGATGTACTACACTTTGTTCATTCACTGGTGGACATTTGGTTTCTTTCCACCTTTTGACAGTTATAACTAGAATGGCTGTAAACACTTAGGTATAGTTTTTTGTGTGAACCTTAGTTTTCATTTCTCCAGGGTAAATATATCTTGAGAGTAGAATTTATAGGTCATGGTTAGTATATTTTTAACTCTATAAGGAACTGCCAAACTGGTTCCCAGAATGGCTATTTTCATCTTACCACCAGCAGTGTATGAGAGTTCCAGTTGTTTCACTTCTTTGCTAACATATGATATTGTCAGGCATTTAGTGTTATCTTATTGTTTCAATATCCATTTTCCTAATGGCTGATGATGTTGAATATCTTTGCATGTGCTTGGCTGCAGGTATATATCCACTTTGGTGAAATGTTTGTTCAAGTGTTTTGTCCATTTTTAGTTGGGCCATTTTTTTTCCTGTTTAGTTTAGTGAGCTATTTATATATTCTGGATATGAGACTTTGTCAGATATATAATTTGCAATTATTTTCTCCCATCTGTAGCTTTTTATTATTTTAGAGAGAGACAGAGAGAGGGAGAGGGAGAGCACGAACAGGGGAAAGAGGGGCAGAGGGAGGGAGGGAAGGAGGGATCGAGAGAGAGAGAGAGAGAGAGAGAGAGAGAGAGACAGAATGAATCTTAAGCAGGCTCCATCCTGAGCATGGGCTCAATTTCATGACCGCAAGAGCATGACCTGAACTAAAATCCAGAGTTGGGCACTCAATCAGCTGAGCCACCCAGGTGTCCTGAATCCATCTGTAGCTTTTTTTTAAAAAAATCCCTTAATAGTATTTTACATAGAACAAGAGTTTTTAATTTTGATAGGCTTCCAGTTTATCATTTTTTCCCTTCATGGATTATGTTTTAGTTGTTAACATGTAAGAACTGTTTACCTAACTGAAGATCATTACAATTTTCTCTTGTGTTTTTTTCTAAAAGTTATATTTTTACTTTTTACGTTTATATCTATGTTCCATTTTTGAGTTAATTATTGTATCTAGTTTAGTTGAAGTTTTATCGTTTGGTCCAGTTGTTCCTACATGAAGGCTTTTCTCTCCCAATTGAATTTCCTTTGGATCCTATTGCTGCTGTAAAAACTTTTCACACTTGATAGCTTAAAACAACACAAATTCATTATTTTATAAAGGTCAAAAGTCCAAAATTAGGTTTCCTGGGTCAAAATAAAAACATTTGTCAGGGCTGTATTCCCTCCAGAGGCTTTTTGGGAAGGATCCATTTCCTTGCCCTTTCTGCCTTCTAGAGGTCATCTGCATTCCTTGGCTCTTGGTCCCTTCCTCCATCTAAAAGCCAGCAGCATCTTCAGTCTTTCTGACTCTGACTCTTGGCCTCCGTATTCCTATCTTTTCTCTTGACTTTGACCCCCCCCCCCCACCTCCTTCTCATAAGGACCCTCTTGATTACACTTGGCCCACCCAGATAATTCAGGATACTCTCCCCAGCTCATATTCTCATTTAATCACATTTGCAAAGTTTGTTTTGCCATGTAAGGTATCCTCTTCACAGGTTCTGGAGATTAGTACATTAGTAGATGAAGATTTTAGGGAGCCATTATTCTCTCTCTCTCTCTATGTAATCATCTTTTTCTGTATTCTGTTCTTGTCCATTGATCAATGTGTATGTGTTTCTCCATTCATCAACACCACATTGACTTCACTGTTGTAGCTTTCTCTTAAGGCATAAAGATAGATTCTTCCAACGTTTTTCTTTTTAAAATTGTTTTGGCTATTCTAATTTCTTTATGTGTATATATAATTCTAGAGTAATCTTGTCTGTAGCTACAAAGAAGCCATATAGGACTTTTAAATGGATTTTTAAATCTGTAGACCAATTTGGAGAAAATTGACATCCCTACTATATTGAGTCTTCTAGTCAGTGAACATAGAATCTCTCTCCATTTACTTGAATTTCCTTTGTTTTATTTCATCTGCATTTATAGCTTTCAGCATACAGACACTGAACATGTTTGATTAGACCACTGGTTTCCAGCCAGAGGTGATTTTGCTCTTGAGGGATATTTGGCACTATCTGGAGATATTTGTGATGGTCACAGTTGAGGATGAGTGTGTCACTAGCATGTAGTAGGTAGAAGTTAGGGATACTACTAAACATCCTAAAGTGCACAGAATATTTCTTCCCATAAAAAAGAATTATTTAACCCAGAATGTCCATAGTGCTGAAGATTGAGAAACCCTAGGTTAGGTTTATACTTAGGGATTTCTTTTTGGGGGGAGGGGGATTGTAATTTTTTTTTATGTTGGTTTCCAGTTGTTCATTGCTAGCATATTGATACATTAATAATTATGTATTTACATTGGTCATTATATGTTGATAATTATATTGGTAAGTATTGATATATTTGGAGTTTGGTCTATCATTTTATTTTATTTTTGCCAGTTCGTCTTTCTTACTCTATTTCACCTTTCCTGCTATCTTTTGTGTTACTTAAATACATTTTACTATCCCATTTTAATTTATCTATTGTGCCTTTTAGCCTATCTCTTTGTGTAATTTTTTTTTGCAGTTACTCTACGAATTACAATAGTGGTACTTAACTTTTCACAGCTTACTTAGAATCAACATTTTACCATGTCAAGTGGAATGTAAAAACCTTACTATGCCCTATAAGTCACTTTACCTTCCCCCCTTATGTTTACAGGTTATCTTATGTATTATATCTGTATACATTGAAAACCCCATGGTCAATGATTTAACTTTTGCTTTTGTCCACCAAACATATTTTAAAGAACTTAAGAGAATAGGCTACTATATTTGCACAGATATTTAACTATTTCTGTTGGTTTTTCTTCATTCCTGATGTTCCAGATTTCCTTCTGCTTCTATTTCCCATATGTATGAAGACTTTTCTTTAGCAGTTCTTTTTTTTTTTAAGTTTATTTATTTCTTTTAAGAGAGGTGGGGGGGAATGAGCAGGGAAGGGGCAGAGAGAGAGGGAGAGAAAGATTCCCAAGTAGGCTCAGTGCTGTCAGCACAGAGCCCAACGTGGGACTCGATCTCACAAACCATGAGCCAAGATGAAGAGTCGTACGCTTAACCGTCTGAGGCACCCGGGTGCTCCCCTGTAGCAGTTCTTTTAGAGGAGGTCTGCTGGTGACTAATTTTTAGTGTTCCTTAACCTGAGAACATTGTGATATTCCTTTCATTCTTGAAAGCTCGTTTTGCTAGTTATAGGATTTTAATTTGACAGTTCTTTTCTTTTACCACTTGAAAAATGTTTTGACACTTCCTGCTGGCCTCCCTGGAAATCTGGTTTCTTCAAATTGTTTTTCCCCCTATATATAATGTATTGTTTTTGTGTAGCTTCTTTTAAGATTTTTAAATTTGTTTTCAGCTTTCAGAATTTTAGTTATAATGTATCTTGAGGGGCACCTGGGTGACTCAGTTGGTTAAGCATTTGACTCTTGATTTCAGCTTGAGTCGTGACCTCAGGTCATGGGATCGAGCCCACATCAGGCTCTGTGCTGAGCATGAAGTCTGCTTAAGATTCTCTCTCTCTCTTCCTCTGCCCCTCTCTCCAGCTCACACTCTCTCATGTTCTAAAATTTAATTTCTTTGGGTTTTCCCTATTTGGAGGGGAGGTTGCTCAGCTTCTTGAATCTGTAAGTTTATGTCTTCTGCCAAATTTGGGGAATTTTTAGCCATTATTTCTTTGAATACTTTTTCCAGCTTCACACTTTCCTATTCTTCTGGGACTCTAAAAAGGAGTGATCTTTTTTTTTTTTT
Source organism: Panthera tigris (assembly GCF_018350195.1). NCBI lineage: Eukaryota > Metazoa > Chordata > Mammalia > Carnivora > Felidae > Panthera > Panthera tigris. The sequence continues at coordinate 60,757,026 of NC_056677.1, read as the reverse complement.
TTTAATAGTCCATAGATCCCTGAGGCCCTCCTGCCCCTTTTTAGTGTTTTCTCTCTGTTGTTCATATTCAGTAAATTTTATTGTTCTGTCTTCATGTTGACTGATTCTCTCCTTTGTCCTCTCCATTCTGCCACAGAGCCCATCCATTCAGATTTTTTTGAATTCTGCCATTTACTTTCCACTTCTAGATTTTTCATTTGGTTCTTCTTTATGTCCTCTGTTTATCTCCTGAGACATTATATATTTTGATGTTTGAAGCATGTTCATAAATGCTCCTTGAAGCACTTTTATTTTTTTAATGTTTATTTATTTTTGAGAGCAAGAGAGAGGCGCACGCGTGCATGAGTGGGGGAGGGGCAGAGAGAGGGAGACACAGAATCTGAAGCAGCTCCAGGCTGTGCGCTGTCAGCACAGAGCCCGATGTGGGGCTCAAACTCATGGACGGTGAGATCATGACCTGAGCTGAAGTCAGACACTTAACTGACTGAGCCACCCAGGTGCCCCATTGAAACACTTTTATGATGGCTATTTTGAAATCCTCATCAGATAGTTCTAATATTTATGTCTGTTGATTGTATTTTCTTATTTCAAGTTGATATCTTAGTAGTCCTTGGTATAAGGAGTGATTTTTTTTTTTATTGAAATCCAGATATTTGGGGTATTATGCTATAAGATTCTGGATCTTTTTAAAATCTTTTGTTTGTTAGGAGGCCTCCTGTGACACTGTTCCAGTGAGGATGGAGTGTTGCCTCATTACTGCAGGTGAGGTTGAAAGTACAGGTTCTTACCTTCGCCTCCACTGACTCCTACAGGAAGGAACCCCTCCTGACTGCTAGGTGGGGTAGTTCAGACTTCTCAGTAGGATGAAAGACAAACTACACACCAGCAGAAAATTTTTACAAATCACATATCCAGCAAAGGCCTCTATATCTAGAAACATATAAAGAACTTTAAAATTCAATAGCAAAAACAAAAAAACAACCCAGTTCTAAAATTTGCAAAAGACACAAACAGATATTTTACAGAAGAGGATATATGGGTGGAAAATCAAAATATGAAAAGATGTTCAACATCATTGCTGTCACGGAAACAAATTAAAACCAAAAGATATCACTATACATTTATTAAAATAGTTTCAAAATAAAAAATAGTGATGATATCAAATGTTGGTGAGGATGTGGAGGAATTGGATCACTCATACTTGTGGGAATGTAAAATGGTACAGCCACTCAGAAAGGGCATGACAGTTGCCTAAAAAGTTCAGTGTAGACTTAGCAGTTGTACTCTTGGGCATTTATCCTAGAGAAATGAAAACTTATGATCACCTGTATGAAAATTTCCAAAGCATCTTTTTATTTGTAGTCCAAAACTAGAAACAACCAAAATGTCCTTCAGGGATGAATGGTTGAATAAATTCGGTACATCCATGGAATAGTACTCAGCTATAAAAGATGAGATATTGATGCATGCATCATCCTTGATCAACTTCAGGGGCATTACGCTGAGAAAAAAAAACAGGTCGATCTCAAAAGATTACAAATTATATTATTCCATGTATATAATATTCTTAAAATTACTAAACTATAAAGATCAAGAACAGATTAGTGCTTGCCAGGGGACAGGGACTGAGATGTCGGGGGAGGTGGGATGGGAGTGAATATAAAGAACTGTAGCACAAGAGATTTCTTTTGTTGTGATGGGGTAGTTCTGTATCTTGACTGTGGTGATTGTTACATGCATCTGAACATGGGATAAAATGGCGTAGGACCATTTGGTAATACATACAAACCACACACATACATGAATACACATTTAAATATGGTAGAAACTGAATACATATTTAAATATGGTAAAAGCTGAGCGAGTTCTGTAGTCTAGTTAACAGTAATGAGCCAATGTACATTTTTGGTCTTGATATTGAACTATAGCTATATCAGATGTCATCATTAGGAGATGCTGAGTGAAGGGTCGAGTCTCTTTGTACTACTTTTGCAACTTTCTGTGAGTCTACAATTGTTTCAAAAGAAAATGTTTTTAGAAAATTCACATTTCTCTGAAATGGTTTAAGTGTAGTTCTAGTGAAAGCAGAGTATTAGGGAAAACCAGTATTTGTCACCCTCCCCATGCTCAAAATATCACAAGGCCAGTGCAGCCAATACACATGTACTAATAAAAATATCTACGCATAATATAATCCTTTCCATTTCTTTTGTGTTTTTTATTTCTTTCCTTTCTAAAATTACGTTTTTGGGAGAACTGGAAGTAATTAACAATTATTATTAGAGGTAGTACTATGTTCTTAGCATTATGCTAACTGCCTTTTTTCTGCCAATAAAAATACAGGACAGATGACATTCATATTACAAAGATGCTCCTGGGGCGCCTGGGTGGCTCAGTCGGTTAAGCATCCGACTTTGGCTCAGGTCATGATCTCGTAGTCCGTGGGTTCGAGCCCTGCATGGGGCTCTGTGCTGACAGCTGAGAGCCTGGAGCCTGCTTCAGATTCTGTGTCTCCCTCTCTCACTGCCCCTTCCCCGCTCACACTCTGTCTCTCTCTGTCTCTCAAAAAATGAATCGATGTTAAAAAAAAATTGAAGATGCTCACATATTTGACCAACCCAAACACATTTTCAAGAAAGTAAAATTACACAACTTTCTTGGTGATACATTAATTAGTTTTGGTCACTATGCACTCTGGCTGTGGCAAAGATATAATAGGCTGTAAGTTATGAGAATTGCGTGCTAGCTGTAACTATCACTTTTTCTCCCACTCAAGAAATTGTATTGGAATGCAAGTGAGGGGATGTGGTCTTATTATACGGAAACCCTGGAATCAGCTATGATTTATTTAAATTATTTGTGTCATACTTTATAGCTGGTTTCAACAGCACATATGAGAGCATCCACTTTAGGGTGCAAATGTAGTAAAATAATATGGTCTCTTGCTTTATGAGCTGCTAATATGGCTATGGTACACTAGAAGAAAATTCTGAATTTCAAGTCAGTCTTGGATTTTAATCCCAGCTCTGCTGCTTCCCAGACAAGTTATTAAACCTCATGGAACCTGAGTTTCCTTAGTTACACGGATATCCATTTAATGGAATTGTTATTTCATTCAGCTTTTACCTTTGTGAAGGTACATAGCACCATACCTGATTCCTGTAGGTATTGTTCACAAAATGTTTGTTTGCCACAAAAGGTTTGTGAACTGAGGTTGAGAAGCCAGTATATCCGTGCACATTGCTCCTAGAATGTGAATGATAAATATATAATAAAAATGATAGATACTGATGTATAAACCATCAAAAAGAGGAGTTGGAAAATCGGAAGAATGTCACATGGGCTGCAAGTTTCAGAGAAGGGAATGGTATTCAGAGTGGGTTTTGAAGAATGGAGAGGCAGGTAAATCTGGCAGGTAGGCCATTTCAAGCAGAAGCAAGAGCTTGAGATTATATGATTATATAGGAATCAGAATCGACAATTTTGTCATACTTGAAACTTGCTATTATATTAGATTATATTTTAGAAGTCAGAAAAAAACTTTAAGCAATTTATCCCATACTGTTTCGTTCTTAAAAGTGTTCCAACATCTGCTGTGTATTTTAATGATATTATTGAATGAGAGTACCTGCTTGGTTGCTAGGACACTTGTACACTTTACTTCAAAATCTTGGTTGGTAAGATTTACATAGCTCTTGTCAGTTGTCAGCTAAACTTAGGCTTGTTGACAATACTTTAAATGGAATGTTTACAAGGGGTGGGATTTCATTGTTTTTGGTAAGCCTAACAGAATTGCTTTCACATGTTATTGTATATGAATTTAATTTCTTTAAAGCTTTGGCATTCTAATCAGTTTTCTATTCTTAAATGATAGTTGGTGTATTTGATACTGTAACCTTGCAGAAAATGTGAAATGTGAGTGATTGAATATTTGCCTTGAACATATGAAAGCATTATACCCATAGTTTTCATATTTTTTGGTATATTCTCATGGAGAAATAGGTTGGTTTTTAAAAGCTTAGTTTGGTATTTAGTGGGTTTTCTTTAGTATTGGAGCAAGGGAATCTTTTTAAATTTTTATTATTGAATTATAGTTGACATACAATGTCATATTAGTTTCAGGTATACGATACAGTGATTCAGTAATTGTATACATTACTCAGTGCTCACCACAATAAATGTAGTCACCATACAACATTATTACAATATTATTGATTATATTTCTTATGCTGTACTTTTCATCTCTGTGACTTATTTTGTAACTAGAAGTTTGTACCTCTTAATTCTCTTCATCTGTTTCACTAATTCCCCCACCTCTTCTCTGAACAAAGGAATCTTTTTGTGGGGCAAATAGATCTATCAGTGTTATGTGTGTGTGGTTTTTTTTTTCCCCCCAATGGTGAGTCAGCCACAGAGATACTTGTAATTTATTGCTTTTGAGATACTTTTTTGCTATATAATTTTAGTTTTACTATTATTTTGGTGAACAAATAATTTTACATATTTGATTGAATGTGTATGTATGATTGAAGATATATATATATATATATATAGAACTATAGAAGATATATATATAAAGAACTATCATATAAGGCAGTTTGCCTTAAGTGCCAGAAGCTCTGTAGGATTTCAGATAATGGAGAGAGCATTTCGAGTAAATGACCAGGGATTATTTCATGGAGGCCCAAGCATTTGACTAATGCACGTAAGTTATAAATTAATATTAACATGGCAGTCAGTGTCAGGTAGGAGTCCTGAAATGACAGCTCTCCAATGCCAAAGATTTTATCTTTATAAACTAGGAAAATCATTTCAATACTAGTAAATGATTAATATCTAAACATTCCCATAAACACTAATTTAAGGTAAATACTTGTACTTTTAGAAAATATTTTGTATATGATGGATAATTGCTTTTATATTTTTAGGCCATGAATATTGTGGTTCCCTTCATGTTTAAATATGCTGTAGACAGCCTCAACCAGATGTCGGGAAACATGCTGAACCTGAGTGATGCACCAAATACAGTTGCAACCATGGCAACGGCAGTTCTGATTGGCTGTATGTGTGATTCTTTAATCTATCTACAGGTGTTGACTTTCTTCAAGAGGGTTTCATCATATTTGAGCAGATGACCTTTTTACCACAAACACAAGTTAGCATTTTGGATGTTTATCGTTTTACATGTGATTTTTGATAGGTAGTTTAAAAAAATTCTTTATGTTTTCTAAAATTCTGTAAAAACAGTTTCATTTTTTAAGTTCTAGAAAAATATAACATGAAATAAGATATTAAATTCATAATTACCACTTCTAATAGTAGTTAGTTAATAATAAATTCATAATTACCACTTCTAATAATTGTTAATAAGGTTCCTGAAAATAAGGCTAGTTATTTTCTTGTTATTGTTGTTAACTGCTTAATGGGAAATAGCTAAATAATGCTATATGTATATTAATGCTTCATTAAGTTACATTCAATAGCCTTGACACATTTACCATTTTTAAAGAACAGAATATGTTGCTTTGTTTACTCCTGCATTAGAAAGGACACTTTATGAGACTCAGGAGGTTTGAATGGGGGCATGCTTTAGTCAAGGCACTTGATTGTTCAGGATCTCGATTTTATCATTTGTTATTCAGGGGAATTGGATTAGATCAAAAAAACCTGTACAGATATTGTACATTTATCCACAATAAGGCCATGCGGGGTGCTACTTATTAAAAGTATTTAGTTGGAGGGGTACCTGGGTGGCTCAGTCAGTTAAGCATCTGACTTAGCTCAGGTCATGATCTCACAGTCCATGATTTCAAACCCCACGTCAGGCTCTGTGCTGACAGCGCTCTCCCTCTCTCTCTGCCCCTCCCCCACTAGCACGCTGTCTCTCAAAAATAAAATAAAAACATTAAATTTTTTTAAAACTTAAAAACAAGTATTTAGTTGGAAAAAATCTTTCATCATCTGGAGTTTATAGAGGAAAATAACACTGAAAGGGATTCAGGGTGGTGGAAGGATTGGTACTCACTAGGCTAGATGCTTGCTTTCTAGGTTTCTTTTAATGGAAGTATTCTGTGATGTATTCATTTATTGTGTAAGTACTTTCTTACTTGCCATATGTTTATCATTTTTACACTCCTGTGATTCGAATGTTTTCACATCCCACTTTTTCTTTTGAATGTCTTGTCAGATGGTGTATCAAGAGCTGGAGCTGCCTTTTTTAATGAAGTTCGAAATGCAGTATTTGGCAAGGTAGCCCAAAATTCAATCCGAAGAATAGCCAGAAATGTCTTTCTCCATCTTCACAACCTGGATCTGGCTTTCCATCTGAGTAGACAGACAGGAGCTTTATCAAAAGCTATTGACAGAGGGACAAGGGGTATCAGTTTTGTCCTGAGTGCTTTAGTATTTAATCTTCTTCCCATCATGTTCGAGGTGACTCTTGTCAGTGGTATTTTGGTAAGTAAAAAATTTTTCATAACAAGCTTTTATCTTACATTCTCATTGGAAGCTATTTAGTACTGGAAGCTGTAGTGCTATTGAATGCTCATGGTTTGAAAGCAAAATTCCACGGTACCAGAAGGATTATGCAGTTTATTTAATTATTTTGCTACAGGCTTCAAGGGACCATTCAAAATCTTTATCATGTTGTTATTGTAAAGAGCTGGTCACTTCTACACATAGATCAGTCATTTAGTGCTTGTAATTTTTTTGTTAATAGAGATTTTTGTATATGACTTTGGACTGGTATATTCAGATTATCTAGATTTTTATTCACCATTTATAACATTTAAGCAATTTCATATTTTGTAATTAAGACTGTATATATACATTTTATTCCTCTTAAGGCTTATTGCATTATTTTTATCCTAGCATATGACAGTAGTATCAATGTGGCAAGTGTAGTGGCTTTCTTCCCTTGTTACCTAAAGTAGCTTTTCTAAGGTATTTGATATCTCACAAAATTATTTATTTATACAATTCCCATCAACATATTTCTATTAAAATCTTTTGATTGATATTTGCTGTTACATATTATAAGCTATTTGCAAGAACAGTGACTGTTTATCATTTCTTATTTTGCCTTCTCCAGTATTATAGATGTGGTGCCCAGTTTGCATTAGTAACCCTCGGGACACTTGGTGCATACACAGCATTCACAGTTGCTGTTACGCGGTGGAGGTAAAGTATTTCCTAGAGGCCAGTCAAGGTTCAGAAATTAGTTACATTTACATAGCAAAAATTTCATGCCTATGTGAATCTTTGTCTTACAGAACTAGATTTAGAATAGAGATGAACAAAGCAGATAATGATGCAGGTAATGCTGCCATAGACTCACTGCTGAATTATGAAACTGTGAAGGTAATATGTTTAATTATACTTCCTCTCCCTTTCACACTGCACAGAGATTTGTTCTGCCATTTAGCTGAATAGGTGCTGTAAGTTAGAGCTTCAGATTAGGATAGGATCTCTAAGTGTGATGAAATAATTGTACTTTATTATTTTTCTTTATTTGGAAATTCTCCTCTCTTTCCACCTCAGTTTTTGTGTGGCAACATCAGAATTTTACCTTCTGAATTAATTTGTAAGTGATGAGTATATTTAGCATCTTGATTCAGAATTAACACTAAGCTAATCAAACTGACATGTAAGGTCTTGACTGTCCCTCAGAGGACCTAGCATATAGTGATTTTCATTAATTCTCATTTATGTGTCCATTTTTCCATTTAACAAATATTCCTGAATGGTTCTTGTGTCCAAAGCACTACACTAAGTCCTGTGATGGGGAAGTGTGGTAAAAATGATTGATAAAAGGCTTGCCCTCCCAGAATTAAGTCCCGTAAATTGGGAGAATTATAGTTAAGTATGCAGTTGACTATAAAAGAAAGCATAAAGTGGTGGGGGCAATGAGAACTGTCAGTTCAATCTCAGAGGATCAGGGGAAGAAAGCTTTGTAAAGGAAGTGCCATTAACACTATTTTTTAGATTTGGGTTTAAATTAACCAGGCCTTCAGTAAATATGCAATGAATTTTATGGACTTTTCAAATATAGTTCATTGTGGAAAACTGCAGGAGTACCATAGCTCAATGTATTGAAAGTTTTTAAAGTGGAGTATGGCAATACAAAATTGAATCCATACATAAAGTCTGATGAAAAGGATACTAATCACTTAAGAGAAAAATTATAATTGTACTTGCATGTAATAACTATTTTTGTATATTTTGTAGTATTTTAATAATGAGAACTATGAAGCACAAAGATATGATAGATTTCTGAAGACATATGAGACTGCTTCATTGAAAAGTACCTCTACTCTGGCTATGCTGAACTTTGGTCAAAGTGCTATTTTCAGTGTTGGTTTAACGGCTATTATGGTGCTCGCCAGTCAGGGAATCGTGGCAGGTAATGGATCTGCAGTTTTCACATTTATAGATGTTTTTCTTAACCTTTATAAATAAGGATTGATGAAAGGAATGTATATATTAGTCTTAGTTATAAAGCATATTCAATAAAGTGCTTTAACATCCTTGGATTACTTTCCTTTTTATATCAGAATGTGTTTTCTTAATTGTATAATAGTGGTTTTTTTTAACTTCCTTTTGTTTGACACTACAAGTTTAGCACTGGCTCCCTCATTAATTAGAACTACTGTTTATCCATTTTGTGAGGCTACATATTGATTCTTTCAGGAGTAAATTCTTTTTTTAGCATCTGATATTTCTAATTTCTCTTGTAGACCTGGAAAGCAATGTAATTAATTTAGTGTTTAGTCCAAAGAACTAAAATGCACCACACATACTTTTTACAATTACAAGTTACATTTTAATCTTTCTATTAATTTTACATTTGCAAAACATTTCAAAAGTGAATAATGTCTCTGCCTCTTTTCTGTAATCTGCCCACTCAGTTAAGATTTATTCATTCACTGTGACCTTAATATATGGTTTCATTCCCAATCATGATACCCATTTGTTCCAATTTTTAATATATACTTAAATTTTTTTTTTTCTATTTCACATTGCAAAGAAACTTGCTAGTGTCTTAGGAAGAAAGGAGAGAGATATTTAGCCATCCATTTCTATCTTCACTTAAACCATTCTTTTTTTGTGTGCGTATATTATGTATAGTGTATGGGTAGGTGGTTCCCATTCCACTTATATCAAGTTCTCTATATTCCTAAATCATGAATTAAAATGCTTTTAAATTTGCATAGACCTTAAGAGTTACTGGTTATGTGCATTTTATGCTATGAAAATTATAGCATAATTTTTTAAATTTATTATAGTTATAGAATATTATATTCCAGACTAATAAACTTCTCTATCTTAAGCTGGAAAAGTTTATAACATCTAAAATACCTTTTTTTTCTTCTGTCAACTACATATTAAGGTACCCTTACTGTTGGAGATCTAGTAATGGTGAATGGACTGCTTTTTCAACTTTCATTGCCCCTTAACTTTCTGGGGACTGTATATAGAGAAACTAGACAAGCACTGATAGATATGAACACCTTGTTTACTCTACTCAAAGTAGACACTCGAATTAAAGTAAGTAATCTATTTAGTACCTTTTAAACAGCATGTGAGCATCATCCCATTAATAGGATTATTCTAAGGGAATATTCTTACATCACCATGTTAGCAAACCAGTTTCTTTTTTGCAGGAATTGGGGCTATGATGTGTATTAAGAGGTTGTTAGAGCTTTTACTTCCATGTTTAGAAACCTTACAATGTTAGCAAAGAATATTATACCTAGAAGCTAAATTTTGTTAACTTGAATTATTTGTACTTGCACCTGATTTACTTTTGCTAATCATGGTATAAAATGTGTGATTGCCTTTCCTCATGTCCTAAACATCCTTACTCCCCTGCCCACCATCCCTCTACCTGCCCCCCAAAATTGCTCAAAAATCAAAACATTTAGGAGTTCTTGACCTTAGTGAGGAGTTAAAAAAAAAAAACTTTAAAAGCATGCTTGGAAGTGGTCTAACACTACTTATAAACCTCCTCTTTCCCCATTTTTTCCCTTTTTCTGTGAATTAGAAAATTATCTACATAGCTGTAGTCTACATGGTATATAAAGTGGCTTTTTTTCTCTTCCCTACTAGGACAAGGCAATGGCATCTCCCATTCAGATCACACCACAGACGTCTACGGTTGTCTTTGATAATGTGCATTTTGAATATGTTGAGGGGCAGAAAGTCCTTGATGGAGTATCTTTTGAAGTCCCTGCAGGAAAGAAAGTGGCCATTGTAGGAGGTAGTGGGTCAGGGTGGGTAATTTAGTTATTTATAAAATTCTACATCATTGATTGATGATTCTCAATGTAATATTTTTTCTTTATCATAAAATGATTACAGTGGTTTAAAACAGGGATTCCCTAATGCCAGTAAGAGCTAATTAACCTTTTCTTGTCTTCAATTTCAGAAAAAGCACAATAGTAAGGCTGTTGTTTCGCTTCTATGAGCCTCAAAAGGGTAACATTTACCTTGCTGGTCAAAATATACAAGATGTGAGCCTGGAAAGCCTTCGGCGGGCAGTGGGAGTAGTACCTCAGGTATTTAAAAAAGGAAGAAAACCTATTTGGGGAAAAACTTACTGGGTTGGTAGATTTTTGTTAGAATAATTTGAATCCAAAGAGTATATTGCTAACTAAGTAGGAAGCATTAGACCCTACAGGTAAATTCTGTTACCAAAAAGCCTTAAAAAAATGTGAATGAAAAATCTGAATGATGGAAAAAAAATTTTTTAGATCTTAGAAAGATAGCATAATATAATGGAAAGAGCCCAGGCTAGAATCAGACAGATATGGATTCTAACCCTAGCTCTAACCCTTGTAAGTTCTGTGGTCTTGGTCCTCAGTTTATCTTTAAAGTAAGGATAATAACCATCTGTCTTATGGGATAGAATTTTTATGGATTAGAGACAATATCTATAAAGCACTAAGCACAATATCCATCACATAATGCTCAGTAATTTAAAGCTATTACTATAATTTTGAACAGTTTTTGACATAGTGAATTTATTTATTTATAAAATTTTCTTTAATATCTATTTAATTTTGAGAGAGAGATAGAGCACGAGAGGGGGAACGGCAGAGAGAGAGGGAGACCCAGATCCAAAGCAGGCTCCAGGCTCTGAGCTGTCAGCACGGAGCCCAGTTGGGGGGCTCAAACTCAAAAACCATGAGATCATGACCTGAGCCAATGTCGGACGCTTAACCAACTGAACCACCCAGGTACCCCAATGTAGTGAATTTATAAAACTTAGAAAAGCAGTTTGGTTATCTGCTTCCATGTTTATGCCTTGTTTACCACTGACTTCTTAGAACCACCTACAGTGCCTGACCCATAGCAAGCATTTAACAAATATTTGTTGAATGACTTTAGGGGAAAAATAAATTCTGAGCAAAATCTGAGAAGACAAGGATGCCTTATAGGATGTAAATTTTTCTTATGCTAAAAGCCAACAGAGAGACCCGGAAACTAGTTTCAGACTAGAATCTGAATTAAACTCCTAGGAGAACTGTAAGAAAGGGATCAGACAGGGATATGTAGCTTATAAAAGGCCTCTAAGTGATCTGACACATGCCACTCTGCCCCGTCCTCCCTCTTTTTCACTGAGAATCCCAAATGTTAGTGTGCATGAATCGCCTAGGGAGATTATTGAAATTCCAGCTCTTTCACACACCTTAATTCTAATTTAGGAGGGCTGTGTGGGGCCCAGAACCCTGCATTTTTGAATATGCTTCCTACATGATTCTGATATAGATAATTCACAATAGACTTTATGTTGAGAAACACTAACCTAAACTGTATATCAAGTGAAAATATATATGGTTAATAAAAAGATGCTGATCCTCACTGGAGGCCTTACCAATGTAAATTAAATCAACAATGGGATACCATTTTTCACCTGTCAGCAAGGATTTTAGAATTCATAATGTGCAGTTTGGGCAAGGCTGTGTAAAATGGCTAGTCTGGTGTTTGTCTGGTGTAAGTATACAGCTTTCCTGACAAGCAGCAAGAGCCAGAATAATATTCAAATCCTTTATTCCAATAATTCTGCCTCTAGGATGTTTTAGTAAGGAAATAAACAGAGATGTGAACAGATTTTTATATGCAAAGATGGTCATTACAGTATTATTTTTAATATCAGAAGTTAAAAACATATTTATAATAACAGAAGTTGAAAACAGTGTAAATATCCAAAACAATAAGTAGATGGTTAAATTATCACCATAGAATCAAGTGGCAAAAAGCCATTTATAAATGAGCTGTTTGTAAAGAATATTGAGTGTCATGGAAAAATACTAAAATAAAAGTTTGTTGAAAAAGAGGATACCAAGCAAAATATAAAATCACAATTTTATAATATTAAAGGAATACATGTTAAGTAGAGGAGAAAGGAGAAAACACACCAAATGTTAATAGCAGTTATCACTACATGATAGGATTATGGATTATTTAATTAATTTTTATTTTACCATATTTTTTGAATTTTCAAAGTTTCCAGATAGCATTTATTAACTCTTCTGAATATAAAATATTTAAAAATAAGTATTTTCTTTTTATAGAACTTCAAGCTTATTGGGGTTAAGTACCATCTCAATATAAAAACTTTTTTATATTAGTAGTTGGCTTAAAATGTTTAAAATATTATTTGAAGTAATACCTGAAACTCTGGGGCTGATTGTGATATTAAAGAAGATATTAATTATCTTGGTTAAGGTAAAGTAATGGAGCCATTTTATTTCATTTTACTAACTGTTGCCTTTCAACCATTTAGAGACTAAGTCAAAATAAGATGAAATATCAAATGAATGCTTGCAGTGAACTTTCTCCAAAAAATATCTATAGTGTATAAATCCTTTGTTTTCTGTGTCCAGTTTAAAAGCTTCTGAGGAACATATAACATATTCAGCCTCATTAGTAATTAGGGAAGTGCTAATTTAAACGAAAAGCAATTTTTACCCACAAAAGTAGCAACAACTGAAACTTATTAATATGCAGGCCTGTTGAGAAAACAGGGACCTGACAAACTCATAAAATAAGGGTTGAAGTGTGTATACTGTTGGAGCATTTTGGAAGACAGGCAGTACTCTCAAAGGATGAATGTATGCTTCCCTTTTAACTCATCAATCTACTCCTAGGAATCCTTCTTACAGAAATACACAAGAGCACAAATTCCTATATGTAATGCTATTTTATTCCAACATTGTAGTAGCAAAAATTTGGAACCTACATTAATGTCTATCAATAGAGAAATAAATAAATACATTGTTAGTATCAGACAACTATTAAAAACAGTGAGGTAGGATTACTGATGTGAACAATTTCCAGGGTATGTTAAGTGAAAAATGCAATTTATAAAATTATATATTTATAGATATAGATACAGTATGACTCCCCTATGTGAAAAAAAAAGTGTATGGCATATAAATGTATCAAAAATCTGGATTGATATTCAATACATTGTTCGTGGTGATTAGTACTGGGGAGGGAAATGGGATTGCAGGGATGAGGGGGATGATAAAGGGGTTATATTTTACTCTTTATGTCTTTACTAAATTGTTTGAATTTTTTATAATGGATATACATGTATATGTATGTATACATAAATCTGCTCCAGGATGCTGTCCTCTTCCACAATACTATTTACTACAACCTCTTATATGGAAACATCCATGCTTCACCTGAGGAAGTGTATGCAGTGGCAAAATTAGCTGGACTCCATGATTCAATTCTTCGAATGCCACATGGATATGACACACAAGTAGGGGAACGAGGACTCAAACTTTCAGGTAATCAGATTTTAGATCTGTCCCATTGTATAGAGCCATTTTCTAGAAAATGTAATGACAGAGTACATACCGAGTGCTCATCCAGTCACTTTCAAGAAGGTCTCAGCCATCACTGCAAATAATGTTGGAAATAACTTCTCAAGTCATGCAGATGTTTTTTGTTTTGTTTTGTTTTCACTTGCAGCTGCAAACAGTAAGTACTTAATAGTAGATTACTGATATGTGCTCAGATCAGTGTTAACTTATTATCCATAATTTTAATATTAAAGGAAAGTGAAGATCATTATTCACCTGAGAAAGTACTAAGAGGAGGCAAAAGTAATTTTATAGTAAATAGTGTATCTCATCATAATTTCCTAGTTTGTTGCAGGATGTTTTCAATGCTTTAGACTTCCTTACACTTGATATACTTAACTGCTGTAGTTTCTTTACAGTTAACTTCATTTTCATGTTCTTGTTGGTTCAGTGATCAAGTAAATTTTGGGGCTTGTAGGTTTCTATTTAAGTGTTTAATAATGAGATTGCTAGGTTTAATAATCATTATCTTATAAAAACTGAATTTTTGGGGCGCCTGGGTGGCTCAGTCAGTTAAGCATCCGACTTCAGCTCAGGTCACGATCTCACGGTCCGTGAATTCAAGCCCCGCGTCGGGCTCTGGGCTGGTGGCTCGGAGCCTGGAGCCTGCTTCCTATTTTGTGTCTCCCTCTCTCTCTGCCCCTCCCCCATTCATGCTCTGTCTGTCTCTGTCTCAAAAATAAATACACGTTAAAAAAAAAAACTGAATTTTTTTGGAGGATCCATAAAAATATTTTTTCACCAAAAATTATTTGAATTCCAGAAGTGTAATGCTATCTAATGCCTAAAAGTATTACTGTAACTCATAAATACACTATACCCTTTACATTTATTCTCCACTCTAGTTTAATTTAGGGAGGAAATAGGTAGATTAAGGATGGAGGTGAGGCGAAAAGAAAATGAAGAATACTCCGTGAATTTTAATGAGTCCCCATTTGTTTTCATTACAAACTGGTTTCATTTATTCACAACATTGATTAGGTACATACTATGTACAAGCTAATATGCTAAATGATTTAAGAGTTAAAAAGATGAAGCAAAAACGGACTTGCTCTCAAGGAATTTGCAGTCCATTAGAAAGTTTTGATCTAGGTTTAGGAAATGTTAAGCAAAGATTGTTTTCAAGTTAGGTTGGTTTATAGTGTTTTTAATTTTTTTATGTTTATTTTTGAGAAGCAGAGAGTATGAGTGGGGGAGTGGCAGAGAGGGAGAGAGACATCAAATCCGAAGCAGGCTCCAGGCTCTGAGCTGTCAGCACAGAGCCCAATGCAGGGCTCAAACTCACAAACCACAAGATCATGACCTGAGCTGAAGTCGGACGCTTAACCGACTGAGCCACGCAGGTGCCCCTGTAGTGGTTTTTTTTGATTATCACCTGATAGTATAAGATACTTGCATCATTCCAGTCCCCCTTTATACTTTACCATTGCTCTTAATGGTAGTAGTGTCCAGCTAACCAGACCACCTCCAGATGATTTGTCCAGTTGCCTAATTCTAAAGATATACAAGTTTTCACATAGTATAAACTAGGCCTCTCAATATATGACTGCTTCAGATAGTTATGCCACATGCCATTTTCCAATCAAATTTTTCCTATCTGCATGCCTTTGGGAGTAAGAATGGCTAAAGAAATTGTATTCTTACCTAATACCCATCGCCTTACAGCTAGACCTCTCTGAATGAGCATTTGTATTATTTAGTGTCTATGCTAATATTTATGGTAGGGAACAAACAAATGTTTCTTCTTCAATTTCCAAAATTCTATTGAATAGAATTGAAACTGAGTTGGTTTCCGCTTGAAATTTGGGAGGCATGTCTAAACTAGTCCTTCCTCTGAGTATCTACTTCTTTTAGGCGCTTTCTGCCACTGAGTTGCCAGGTGGGTAAGCAGATAGTTCTGGCATGATGCCTGCTTTGGTAGGAGAATTTTGATCTTATTGAATGGGGAAGAATGTGGATAGTATAAATATAAACTTATGTACTAGTATTAGACATAAGGAGCTCCCTTTACTGGTTGGAAATAATAATTGCAGAAGAAATATAAAGTGTACCAATAAATAGGTGGAGCTTGCTTCCTGAAGAGGTTACTGAAGCTGAAAAATACAAGTTTGTTCAGACATTGATAAATTACTGGATAACAGAAAAGAAGCCAAGAGGGGCATATTCAGCAAAACATCATCTTCTATATTTCCAACTGTAGTTTTGTGTAAGATTGATGACTTTAGACCTACTTCCCTTCCCAGTAAGGGAGGAAAAGATTTCTTTGTTTTCACTAGAGTATATTTAGGAATAAATATGGGCTTGCATATTATGATAGGAAGAGCATTGGCATGAGAGTCAGGTCTAGCCCAGATTCCACTGGAATTTGCTCTGTGACCTTGACTAAACCCAGTAAACCTTTCTGGGTCTCTGTTCCTTTCTGTTTTAAAATTCTGCTTTTCTAGAGACCATAGCAAGTAACTAAGGTGAAATACGAGGTATCGAGTATATACCTTTAACTTTGAAGGGTGCAATAAAAGTAATATCTTCCAGAAAAAATCCTTGAGAAGAATACTGGCTGAATGGTACTTTTTTGTTAAGAAATAAATTTATTTCTTTATTTGTTTTAAGTTTTATTTTAAATGTTTATTTATTTTTGAGAGAGAGATAGAGTGTGAGTAGAGGAGGGGCAGAGAGAGGGGGAGACAGCATCCCAACCAGGCTCTGTGCTGCCAGCACAGAGCCCGATGCAGGGCTTGAATTCGTGAACCATGAGATCATGACCGAAGCTGAAACCAAGAGTCAGATGTTTAACCAACTGAGTCACCCAGGTGCCCCTTTGTTTGTTTGTTTAGAGAGAGAGAGAGAGAGAGAGAGAGAGAGAAGGTACAAGGGAGAGGCAGAGAGAGAGAAGGGCAGGCAGTTTCTGCACTCTCGGTGCAGAGCCTGATGTGGGACTCAAATTCACGAATCATGAGATCATGACCTGAGCCAAAATCAAGAGTCAGACGCTTTAAGCGACTGAGCCACCCAGGCACCCCAAGAAATACATTTAGATATTCAGTTTTGTGTTTTCCAAGATTCCAGGTTTCAGATATTGAATTTAGTTTTGTCTTTGTTAGTTCTCTAATATTGAAATTGTTCTGAGATGCTGTTAATTGGGAAGTAATATAAAGTAACAAATGTAATGAGCATATTTACGGTGAGAGGAATAATTGTGGAATCAAAGCTGTTACTTCTCCTTTTTCTCTTTACCTGCCACAAAGTCAGAATCCAGAATTATATTTATGTTCCAGAGCAGAGTGTATAGTTTGTCAAAGGATATCATATATGAACTTAGACTCTTAAAACTGAGTAAAATGAACAGTGATCAGAGGTAAATGTTAAAGGCATTACTTGGTGGTTATGATCAGTAGAAATACTAGAAACATAAAATGTTGTTATGTTATATATCCTTAAACTAAATTTTTCTTTACCAGGAGGAGAAAAGCAAAGAGTAGCAATTGCAAGAGCCATTTTGAAGGACCCCCCAGTCATTCTCTATGATGAAGCCACTTCATCATTAGATTCAATTACTGAAGAGGTAAATGATGATGAAAATGCCATGCTCTTCAATTCTCAATGCTTAACTTTTCTCCTTGGAAGTTTCAGTAAAATGGCTACATTCTTTTGTATTCTGAATGAACTTCAGTAGGAGGTAGGATAGAGCAAAATACCTGGCCCTTTTCCCCTATATAGCAAGTATTGATAACTATCAAGAATGCTAAGTTGCATTGAACTATCACATTGCTAAGTCCATTTGCAAAAGTGTCTCCTTTTAGAACCGTGTGACTGTTATCATCCTTGCCTCTTGAAAAGCTTGTAAGACTTGCCTACTCTGCTGCAAAGGAAAAACATTTTAGTCTTTCTGCCATTGCCACTTAACACTCATGAAAACAGGTCGTGTAAATTATTGTGACAGTATACACCAGAAAGCCTTTCACTTATCGTGGAGCAACTCACTGATAGTACAAGTCAGGCACACACAGCCTGTGGTGGTAGTATAAATTTATATTCATTTCACAAAAAAGGTTTTGCAGCACCAAGATGTTTTGCAGTCACAAGATGTTGTGACACCTGATGTCATGGTACTACCCAGCAACTACATTATACTTCATAACAACATCTTTGCATTAAATATAAAAGTCTTAATAATAATGGCAATTTCATGAATGGATCCCCTTAATATAGAACTGAAAATAGGCATATGTTATCTGTTACCTCCATTCACCTACATTTTACTCAAATATGTAGTAAAAACCTAGTGTTGAAGCATATGCCTAATTTCAGCTTTACAGCATGTATGGGATAATATTTGCATGTGTAGTTAAGTTTCAGGGCATATTATTTGATCTGCCATATGTTTAAAATAGTTTAATATCTAAGTGGCTTGTTTAGCATGAGGATTTGTTATATTTAAAGGGAACCTTAAGCAGGACCACACCCATTCATAGGCAAAATAGGAATCTGCTTACAAGAACTGTATACCTAAAAGTGTATCATTCACATTTACCACAAATTATAATTCTTAACAGTCATGTATCTTTATTATCTTCCAGAGTATAACCCAATAAGAGCTAGTAGACAATTCCCCACCAAGGGAATGAGTTACTAGAAGATTTGGTAAATTTTAGTGGGCCTCTTTTAAAAGGTCCAGAGCACTTAGTAGGATGTCAGACCTTAAGTTCTTGAGAATAAGGACAATGAGTCCCCACAGACATCACAATTTTTCTTAGAATTGGCCCTGCACGTAATTTTTAGTCTGCCCTAGTAAAACATAAGGTCTTCCCTCCTGGGTAACCATCTACTCTTGATCATTTTATTCCTTTAATAAATACAATGTTTAGAAATATCTTTAGGGAGCCATTGGATATATGCCCAGCCCCACACTGCTATTTCCATCCTGCTAGGTATACTTAGACCCGTATTTCCAAGTATAACTGAATATATACACAACTCCCTTATACTTTAAAGGCAGTAAACAAAAATGTGTTTTGCAAATGGATTCTTAAATACAGAGAGCAAATTGGTGCTTGCCAGAGGGGAGGTTGGTGGGAGGATGGGTGAAATAGATAAAGGGGATTAACTCATCATGATGAGCACTGAATAGCACATAAAATTATTGAATCAGGGTTGCCTGGGTGGCTCAGTTGGTTGAGCATCCAACTCTTGATTTCAGCTCAGGTCATGATCAGGGCTGTGGGATCGAGCCCTGCATCGGGCTCTGTGCTGAACATGGAGCCTGCTTAAGACTCACACTCTCTGTCTTTCTCTCTCTCCTTCTGCCTGTCTCCCCTGTTTGTGCTCGCTCTCTCTCTCTCTCTCAAAAAAAAAAAAAAACAAACTATTGAATCATTATATCATATACCTGAAATTAATATAACACTGTTAATTATACTGTAATAAAAAATGTTTTCCAGAATTCATTAAGAAGTCAGAATACCTTTTTTTCCCTATTTCCTTCCTTTTGCTCTTTATTCAGTTAGGCTCTCCCTGTTGACTATTCAGGGCCAATGTCTCAGAGTCATTCCCTCTGTTTATAACTGGGCAGTTTGGCCCATTTCTTCTGAGTCTTGGATATTTTGGGGAAAATGGATTCTAAAAACTTGCTTTTCAGAATTCTTTTGACAAAGGTAGCCCCTCGCCATTTCAACGTGCCTTCTATAGAATGCTTGTGATCAAAAAAGGCCAGAGGTGTTGGGAAGAAGCTGTCCTTGCTTCTGTGGCAAGGGGAAATGGAGCTAGACATTTCATTCTCAGCTTTATTTCATTGTCTTCTGAAGTGACAACTTTGCTGTGTAAGCAAAGGTGAAAAAAAAAAACCTTTTTTTTTTTCAGTTCATCATGACATAAGGGTTTTTGTTCTTTTTAAATTTTTAGTTTCAGTATAGTTAACATAGAGTGTTATATTAGTTTCAGGTGTACAATTTAGTGATTCAACAATTTGATACATCATTCAATACTTATCACAACAATTGCACTCCTTAATTCCCATTACCAATTTCATCCATCCTCCCAACCACCTCCCCTCTGATAAGCATCAGTTTCTTTTCTGTAGTTAAGAGTCTGCTTCTTGATTTGTCTCTGTCTCATTCTGTCTTTTTTCCTTTGCTTGTTTTGTTTCTTAAATTCCTCTTATGAGTAAAATCATATGGTATTTGTCTTTTTTCTGACTGGCATATTTCACTTAGCATTATACTTTGTAGCTCCATGCATGTCATTGCAAATGTCAGGATTTCATTTTTTTTTATGGCTGAATTATTTTCCATTGTATATTTAAATAATTTTTTTTTAATTTATAAAAATGGGCAGAAGACATAAACAGACATTTCTCCAAAGAATACATCCAGATAGCAGACAGACACATGAAAAGATGCTCAACATCACTCATCATCAAGGAATTGCAAATCATAACTACAAGGAGATATCACCTCACACAAGTCAGAATGGATAAAATCAAAACCACAAGAAATAACAAGTGTTGGTGAGGATGTGGAAAGAAAGGAACAAAGGTGCCCTGTTGATCAGAATGCAAACTGATGCAGCCACTCTGGAAAACAGTATGGAGGTTCCTCAAAGTTAAAAATAGAATTACTCTATGATCCAGTAATTGTGCTACTGGTCCAGTAATTGTGATACTGGGTAATTACCCCCAAATTACAAAAACACTAATTGAAGTGATACATGCACCCCTGTGCTTATAACAGCATTATCTACAATAGCCAAGATGTGGAAGCAGCCCAAGTGTCCATCGATCAATGGTACATAAAGAAGTCAGAATACTTTTGAAAGGGAAGTTTGCTCAAGTTAAACATACACAGTTGTCTTTGTTGCCCTTTCCGTCCTCCAAGTTTGAAATAATGAAAAGCAAATGCTTCTGTACCCTTTGAGTCTCCTTTCTATTGATTGTTTTGTAATTTTCTGTATCCTGTTACTTGATTCCTACCTCATTTTATTTTTGTTCTCATAGGCCGATAAATATAACCAGCATGTTCCTGATATCACTGTATTCATCATTATTATGTTTGTTTTTATGTATAGAAATATCCACCTTCTTCCAGTCTTTGTAATTTTAAGAAATGTTGCCTATCTCAGATAATTTGTCCACAATAATGTGGTTATATTTGCCTTTTCGTGTTGATCAATTTCTCCTCTTCTTAGTAATTATTTACATTAGGGAAAATATTTGGTAGTGGTATAAAGTTTATATAATACAAAATTGGCATTGTATATGTTTCTTTAAGAAATGTATGATTATTTTAATTTACATTTACCTAATAGATTTTTTTCTTACTCTTGTTGTCAAACTTGCAGACTATTCTTGGTGCCATGAGGGATGCAGTCAAACACAGAACTTCTATTTTCATTGCACACAGATTGTCAACAGTGGTTGATGCAGATGAAATCATTGTCTTGGACCAGGTAAAAGATTTAACTTTAAAGTTTAGTATGTGGGAGACTTGAGAAGTTGGCAGAGTAGGAGGGTCCTGAGCTTACCTGGTCCCACAGACACACATAGATAGCCACATGAGTGCAACTAACACAGAAAATACCTAGAAGACTGGCAGAACAGACTTTGCACAGGGAAGGCCATATTGAAAACGGTAGGAGGGGCAGATGCAGTCTGGAACCAAAATCCTACTGAGACTAATCATGAACAGAAGGAACACCACAAGCAGGGAAAAGGGGAGGAGCAGACCCCACACCAAGCACCCCAGGCAAGGGAGAACTACACTGGAAAGACAGGTCCCCATAACATTAGGCTTTGAAAACCATGGGGCTTAACTTTGTGAGTTTTGACAATCATTGGGATTTAATGCCAGGTTCTTTAAAACTCAGCTGGCTTAGCTGTGGGAGGCCCTCAGGGCAATAAGAAATGAAATCCTTTGCCTTAAAGAGCCAGCATAACAAAAAAAAAAAACCCGCCAAGATATAGCATAGAAGCACCACTTCTAAAAGTGCCTGGGATATACATGAAGTACATTTATTTACTAATCTCAGAATGTGTGCAGGAGAGGTAGGGATCTTTAGGAGATTTCTCTAAGAACGGAAGAGCTGTTGATTACCACTTCTCCCTACCCCAGCCCCCAGTCTAGATAGCCCATTCAGTTGCAGGAACCAGCAGGAACACTGTCTACCTATCTTGCCAACACAACGTACACTATATCCTGCATTCTGGATATCCACCCCACTTAGCAAGCATCCTTTCAAAGCAGCTCCTGCCAAGAGACACCCTGTAAGCAGCCCTCACAGAGACCTGAACCACTCCAAAGTGACTACTGTCCTGGGGAGAGGAGAAGATAACCACACATAGCAGTGCAACTGCAGCAATGTCAGACAGACTGGGCAGGCATCTGGTCTGACTGTTGGCCCTGCCCACCAATAAAAACCTCTCAGGAAAAGGCAGGAAGAGTACCCTGAAGATCAATGCTACTGCAGCCCTAATAGAAGGATGGGGGCAGACATATGGTTTGATTGTAGGCCCCACCAACCACTGAAAGCCTCTCAGAGGACAACAGAGCAAGAGCACTCTGCAATTTGGTATGATGGCAGCCCAGGCAGAGAGGCTGAATTATAGCCCTGTAGTGACCCCAGACTCTTTCCTAAACAGCACAGGGACCAAACCCTGCCTGGTATGCCCATGACTGCAGGCAAACACAGCCACAACACTAGGGTGCACACAACCCACTAGGAGACACCCCTGAAGCTCCTGGTTCTGGTGAACAGTGGACATGATGCTACAGGACACCACAGGACCTCTTCTTCATAAGGCCACCCCTTTTCAAGATCAAAGACTTAGCTTACTTTTCTAATACATAGAAACAAGCACAAAAAGATGGACAAAATGAGGAAGCAGAGGAATATGCCCCAGATGAGAGAATGGGACAAAACTAAGGCAAAATAACTAAATGAAACAGAGATGAGCAATATGCTTGATAAAGAATTCAAAGTAATGGTCATAAAGATACTCATTGGACTAGACAAAAGAGTGGAGAATCTCAATGAACATATAACAAAGAGATAGAAAATATAAAAAAGAACCAATCAGAGATGAATAACTTCATAACTAAAATTAAAAATACACTAGAGGGAATCCATAGCAGATGAGAGGAGACAGAAGAATGTATCTGTGAGCTAAAAGAGTAATGGAAAGAAACCAAGCCAAATAGCAAAAAAAAAAAAAGAATTGAGAATAGATTAAGGGAACCCAGTGACATCACTAAGCATTCCAACATTCACATTACAGCAATCCCAGAAGGAGGAGAGAGAAGAGCACAGAAAATTTATTTGAAGAAATAATAGCTGAAAACTTCCCTAACCTGGGGAAGGAAACAGACATCCAGATTCTGGAGGCACACAGAACCCACAACAAAATCAACCCACAGAGGTCCATACTAAGACACAAAATAATTAAAATGGCAAAATTTAGTGATAGAGAATGTTGAAAACAGCAAGAGAAAACAGTTATATTCAAAGGAAACCCCACAAGGCTTTCACCTCATTTTTCAGCAGAAATTTTGCAGACCAAAATGGCATGGTATATTCAAAGTACTGACAGAAAAATAACCTGTAACCAAGAATACTCCACTCAGCAAGGCTATCTTAAGAACACAAGTAGAGATAAAGTGTTTCCCAGGCAAAAAAAATAGTTAAAGGAGTTTATCACCATTAAATCAGCCTTCAAGAAAAAAGGAATTCTAAAAAAAAATTTTTTTTAGCATTTATTCATTTTTGAGAGACAGAGAGAGACAGAGCATGAGTGGGGAAGGGGCAGAGAGAAAAGGAGACATAGACTCTGAAGCAGGCTCCAGGCTCCGAGCTGTCAGCACAGAGCCTGCTCGAACTCACGAACTGTGAGATCATGACCTGAGCCGACATCGGACGCTCAACCAACTGAGCCACCAAGGCATCCCAAGGAATTCTTTGACTGGAAAGAAAAGGCCATAATTAGGAGTAAGAAAATTATGAAAGGAAAAAAGTTCACAGGTAAATGCAAACATAATAAAAGTAGTATATTAATCACTTATAAAACCAGTGTGGAGATTAAAGTACAAAAACAGTAAAATCAATGTATCTATAAAAATTAAGTCAAGAGATTCACAAAAGAATGTAAAGTATGACATATATATAAAACGTGGGGCAAGTAAAATTTTAGTACTTTTAAAATGACTTCAAAGTTAACTGATCATCAACATAATATAGACTCTATATGCATAAAATATATATGAACCTAAGGGTAACCACAAATCAAAAACCTGTGGTAGATACACAAAAAGTAAAGAGAAAGTAATTAAAGCATGATACTGAAGAAAGCCATCAAATCACAAGGGAAGAGAGAAAGTAAACATGGAAAAACAAGAGAAAAACTATAAAAACAAACCATAAAACAAGTTACAAAATGGCAATAATTACATACCTATTATTAATTACTTAGAATGTAAATGGACTAAATGCTCCAATCAAAAGACATAAGATTACTGAATGGATAAAAAATACATGCCCCATCTAAATGCTACCTACAGGAGACTCAGGTCAGACCTAAAGACACATGGAGGTTGAAAGTTTGGAAAAACATTCACTTTGTAAATGGAAGTGAAATGAAAGCCAGGAGAGCAATACTCGACAACACAGGCAATTGGACAGCAATATTGGACAACACAGGCATTGAAACAAAGATTGTAATAGGAGAGAAGAAGGCCACTACATAATGATAAAAGGTAAAAATCCAACAAGAAGATATAACAGTTGTAAATATTTATGCACCCAAAATGGGAGCACCCAAAAACATAAAGCATGTGTTAACAGGCATAAAGGAAGAAATTAATACAATAATAATAATTGAATTTAACACCCCACTTAACATTAATGGATATTTCATCCAGACAGAAAATTAAGGAAACAGTGACTTTGGATGACACATTGGACAAGATGAAACTAACATCATATATATTCATAACATTCCATCAAAAAATAGATTATTTTCAAGTGCATCTAGGACATTCTCCAGAATAGATCACTTGTTAGGGCACAAAACAAGTATCTATGAATTTAAGAAGATAAAACCACATCAAGCATCTTTTCCAAAAAAAAAAAAAAAAAAAAAAAAAAAGATATGAAACCAAAAAAATCAATTGCAAGAAAAATACGAAAAAAAACACAAAGCTAAGCAACATGCTACTAACCAACCAATAGTTCAACAGAAGAAGAAAAAATAAAAAAATACATGGAGACAAATGAAAATAAAAACATAATAGCTCATATTCTTTGGGATGAGCAAAGAACAGCAAAACTGTTCTGAGGTAAGATTATACCACTATAGGCCTGTCTCAAGAAAGAATAAAAATCTCAAATAAATAACCTAACCTTACACTTAATGGAGCTAGAAATAAAGGAACAAAGGCCAAAGCCAGTAGATGGAAAGAAATAGTAAAGATTAGAGCAAAAGTAAATGAAATAGAGGTTTAAAGAAATAAAAGAGGGGCGCCTGGGTGGCTCAGTTGGTTAAGTGACCGACTTCGGCTCAGGTCATGATCTCACAGGCTGTGGGTTTGAGCCCCACATCGGGCTCTGTGCTGACAGCTCAGAACCTGGAACTTGCTTCGGATTTTGTGTCTCCCTCTTCCTCTGCCCTCTCCCACTCATGCTCTGTCTCTGTCTCTCTCAAAAATAAATAAACATTAAAAAATTTTTTTAAAGAAAGAAATAAAAGAATAGATCAGAAAAACCAGGAGCTGGTTATTTGAAAAAAAATCAACAAAATTGATAAATCTTTAGCCAGACTTATCAGAAAAGAGTGAGAGGGAGAAAGGACTCAAGATCAGAAATGAAGGAGAAGAAATAACAACTGACACCACTGAAATACAAAAGATTATACGAGAATACTATGAAAAACTGTGTGCCAACAATTTGGACAACTAGAAGACAGGGATAAATTATAGAAATATAAAGCTTTTCAAAACTGAATCAGGACATAATAGAGAATTTGAACAGACCAATTACTAGCAATGATACTGAAACCATAATTTAAAAGTTTGCAACAAAGAAAAGTTGAGGACCACATGGCTTCACAGGTAAATTTTTTTTTAGCCATTTTATTTTATTTTATTTTTTATATAAAATTTATTGTCAAATTGGTTTCCATACAACATCCAGTGTTCATCCCAACAGGTGCCCTCCTCAATGCCCATCACCCACTTTCCCCTCCCTCCCACCCCCCATTAACCCTCAGTTCTCAGTATTTAAGAGTCTCTTATGGTTTGCCTTCTTCCCTCTCTGTAACTTTTTTCCCCCTTCCCCTCTCCCCTGGTCTTCTGTTGAGTTTCTCAGGACCCACGTGTCAGTGAAAACATGGTATCTGTCTTTCTCTGCCTGATTTATCTCACTTAGCATAACACTCTCCATTTCCATCCACGTTGCTACAAATGGCCAGATTTCATTCTTTCTCATTGTCGAGTACTATTCCATTGTATATATAAACCACATCTTCTTTATCCATTCGTCAGTTGATGGACATTTAAGCTCTTTCCATAATTTGTCTATTGTTGAAAGTGCTGCTATAAACATTGGGGTACAAGTGCCCCTATGCATCAGCACTCCTGTATCCCTTGGGCAAATTCCTAGCAGTGCTATTGCTGGGTCATAGGGTAGTTCTATTTTTAAATTTTTGAGGATCCTCCACAATGTTTTCCAGAGCAGCTACACCAGTTTGCATTCCCACCAACAGTGCAAGAGGGTTCCCGTTTTTCCACATTCTCACCAGCATCTATAGTCTCCTGATTTGTTCGTTTTAGCCACTCTGACAGGTGTGAGGTGGAATCTCAGTGTGGTTTTGATTTGTATTTCCCTGATGAGGAGTGACGTTGAGCATCTTTTCATGTGCCTGTTGGCCATCCGGATGTCTTCTTTAGAGAAGTGTCTCTTCATGTTTTCTGCCCATTTCTTCACTGGATTATTTGTTTTTCAGGTGTGGAGTTTGGTGAGTTCTTTATGGGTTTTGGATACTAGCCCTTTGTCTGATACGTCATTTGCAAATATCTTTTCCCATTCCGTTGGTTGCCTTTTAGTTTTGTTGATTGTTTCCTTTGTAGTACAGAAGCTTTTCATCTTGATGAGGTCCCAGTAGTTCATTTTTGCTTTTAATTCCCTTGCCTTTAGAGATGTGTTGAGTAAGAAATTGCTGCAGCTGAGGTCAAAGAGGTTGTTTCCTGCTTTCTTCTCTAGGGTTTTGATGGTTTCCTGTCTCACATTCAGGTCCTTCATCCATTTTGATTTTATTTTTTGAATGGTGTAAGAAAGTGGTATAGTTTCATTGTTCTGCATGTTGCTGTCCAGTTCTCCCAGCACCATTTGTTAAAGAGACTGTCTTTTTTCCATTGGATACTCTTTCCTGCTTTGTCAAAGATTAGTTGGTCTTACATTTGTGGGTTCAGTTCTGGGGTCTCTGTTCTATTCCATTGGCCTGTGGTCTGTTTTTGTGCCAGTACCATACTGTCTTCAGACTGCAACTTTTTAGTAGAGTCCAAAGTCTCTGATTGTGATGCCTCCAGTTTTGGTTTTCTTCTTCAATATTACTTTGGCTGTTCGGGGTCTTTCGTGGTTCCATACTAATTTTAGTATTGTTTGTTCTAGCTTTGAGAAGAATGCTGGTGCAATTTTGATTGGGATTGCATTGAATGTGTAAAGATCAGAGCAGAAATAAACAATATAAAATAAAAAAACCCCAGTAGAACAGATCAATGAAACCAAGAGTTGGTTTTATGAAAAAAATAAACAAAATTGATAAACCTCTAGCCGGGCTTCTCAAAAAGAAGAGAAAGGACGCAAATGGATAAAATCATGAATGAAAATTGAATTATTACAACCAATCCCTCAGAAATACAAGCAATTATCAGGAATACTATGAAACATTATATGCCAACAAAATGGACAACCTGGAAGAAATGGACAAATTCCTAAACACCCACACACTTCCAAAACTCAAACGGGAAGAAATAGAAAATTTGAACAGATCCATAAGTAGTGAAGAACTTGAATCAGTTATCAAAATCTACCAAAAATAAGAGTCCTGGACCAGATGACTTCCCTGGGGAATTCTACCAGACATTTAAAACAGACATAATACCTGTCCTTCTCAAGCTGTTCCAACAAATAGAAAGGGAAGGAAAACTTCCAGACTCATTCTATGAAGCCAGCAGTACTTAGATTCCCAAACCAGACAGAGACCCAGCAAAAGAAGAGAACTACAGGCCAATAGCCCTGATGAATATGGATTCAAAAATTCTCAATAAGATACTAGCAAATCGAATTCAACTGCATATAATAAGAATTATTCACCATGATCAAGTAGGATTCATTCCTGGGCTGCAGGGCTGGTTGAATATTTGCAAATCAGTCAGTGTGATACATCACATTAATAAAAGAAAAGATAAGAACCATATGATCCTGTCAATCGATGCAGAAAAAGCTTTTGACAAAATACAGCTTTCTTAATAAAAACCCTTGAGAAAGTCAGGATAGAAGGAACATACTTAAACGTCATTAAAGCCATTTATAAAAAGCCCACAGCTAATATCATCCTCAGTGGGGAAGAACTGAGAGCTTTCCCCCTGAGATCAGGAAGATTACAGGAATATGAACTCTCACCACTGTTGTTTAATATAGTGTTGGAAGTGCTAGCATCAGCAATCAGATAACAAAAGGAAATCAAAGGCATTAAAATTGGCAAAGATGACATCAAACTTTCACTTTTCGCAGATGACATGATACTACTCTGCATGGAAAACCTGACAGACTCCACCAAAAGTCTGCTAGAACTGATACATGAATTCAGCAAAGTTGCAGGGTCCAAAATCAATGTACGGAAATCGGTTGCATTTTTATACACCAATAATGAAGCAACAGAAAGAGAAATAAAGAATCTGATCCCATTCACAATTGCACCAAGAGTCATAAAATACCAAGGAATGGTATCAAGATACCAAGAAATGGAAAAACATTCCGTGCTCATGGATTGGAAGAATAAATACTGTTAAAATGTCAATACTACCCAAAGCAGTCTACAAAACAGACTCTTAAATACAGAGAACAAACTGGTGGTTGTCATAAGGGTGGTGTGGGAAGGATGGGTGAAATAGATAAAGGGAAATAAGAGTACACTTAACTTGATTAGCACTAAGAAATGTATAGATTGTTGAATCATTATATTTTAAACCTTAAACTAATATAACATATCTTAATTGTAGTTCAGTAAAAAATAGTATGTGAAGAACATTGGAAATGATCACAAACACAAACAAGTTAAATATTGTTTCTAAAGAAATATAAATATTTATTTTTCAGAATAAAATTGAATTTAAATGAAACTGAATCCCAATAGGACTCCCATTTTTACTGCCTTTTGATAGGAAAACAAACTCATTTTTTTCTAGGAAGAAATAAACTATTAATCACTCTTCATTTTAGTATTAAAAGTAAAATTATATCAGGAAAGCATTAAAGCCTCATGATAGAATAAGGTTTTAAAGGGTGTATATATAAAATAATTTATCTGCATTCACTTTTGCTCTGTACAGAATCATTGCCCATTATCGTCTTTGTATTTTTTATTTTTCTAATATCTGCACATACCCTTGATGTCTAAAATAAAATTACCATAAAGTAAAGTCATTTGCAAACATGATTGTTTTTATTTTTTTTTTTCCTCATGGGGAAAAGTAAGAAAAAGGACAGACTGCTTTATCTCTTCTGAGGGAATTACTGTAAGAATGTACTATCTAAATGTTTTGATCAAATCAGAATACCACTATAATGATTGGTAGGTTTCAAAAATTGTGATAGTTTTCCTTTTTCTCCTCTTTGTAAGGATATATTTTCTGACCCCCTAATACTTGGTTATATCTAACATTGTTCAGTTTTTCACCTCCCATTCAGCCTTTTCTATGATTATGTTTCCCTTATAATAAGTAAACCTTCAGTTCATTATCATTTTGAATGCCTGAATACTGGATGTTGAGAGAGAAAGAGCATTCTCATGTACTTTCTATATTGAGTTATTGAGAGAGAATTTTTCACACCACTAAAATTTCTTATAGGTTATACATTTCTGTGGTGTGTGTGTATATATATCATGTATATTTGTGTGTATATGTATATATATATATACACACACACACACACACACACACATATATATATATGTATATTTTTATGTTACCTGTGTACTTGAGCATCCCTAGGTCATAAGTGCTTACATTCATTATAAAATAATTTTTTTCACTATGATGATATACTGTAATGCCTTAGGTGTGAAATGTTGTAAATATACTTCATTATTCAATTGATGTTCAAAAGAGGACACTTGTGATGAGCACTAGATGTTGTATGTAAGTGATGAATCACTAAATTCTACACCTGAAACTAACATTATACTGTGTTAACCAACTGGAATTTAAATAAAAACTTTAATTTTTTTTTTACATTTTTACTTATTTTTGAGAGACAGAGAGACAGAGCACACGTGGGGGAGGGGCAGAGAGAGACTGAGACGCAGAATCTGAAACAGGCTCCATGCTCTGAGCTGTCAGCACAGAGCCCGATGCAGGGCTCAAACCCACAAACCGTGCGATCATGACCTGAGCCAAAGTCAGACACTCAACCAACTGAGCCACCCAGGCGCCCCTTAAATAAAAACTTTAAAAATAATTAAAATTAAAAAAAAATTATAGTCTGAAATAAAATCTGTTTATGTTTTTTTGCTGAACTTTCCATTGTATGTAGACATGCAGATAATCTTTTTTTTATAAATATAAAATGCTAAAGGTACTTGAGCAGGCTTGTGCTCTCTTGTGTCATGGCATGAAGTTGACGGTATCTATAGTTATATCACAACATTGCCACTTGAAGTTTGGATTATAATTGGAACTAATTTATTAGTGATTATAGCAGATATATGTAAAATATCTTTATAATTTGATATTCTATATTTGCTTGATTATGAAGATCAGAGACTTTCATTTTCTAGTGAAACTTATGTGACCTCATGTGTTATGTCAGCAGTATCTTGTAGTATTATTGTTGCCTCTACATAAGAAATAGATTTCCCAAGGCCCTTCCTTACCCCCACAGGCTGGTAATTACCCCTTCCCAGCCTTGGCAAGAGGCTGTAGATTTACTTGTCAGGAAATTGAGTCAGACAGGCTGTAAATACAGAACTGTAAAACACATGAACAAACATGGAGATTAACTGGAAAACAAAACACACCAATGAAGACCACAGATCCTCTTCTGTGACTGGCTCCAAGAATCTTGCTAGCCATTTTTTTATTTCTACTATCGCCACTCCTTCCTTCATCAGGAGATAACTGGAGAATTCTTCTTTACAGAAACAAAAGTAGCCCCAGAAAAAAAAAAAAAAAAGATACTTGTATTTAGAGACTGCAGCAAAATGACCAGGTATCCATTTGATCACCTTCAGTGAAACTCCACAGTGGAAAAATCCCATTCCCATGCATTTAGAGTTTCCAGTCAGCTTTCTAATGCTCCATTGTTAAGTGTCAATGGATAATAAAGACCTCTAAAACAAGCAGGAAAAAAGAGCTCACCAAACTCCACACCCAAAAAACAAATAATCCAGTGAAGAAATGGGCAGAAAACATGAAGAGACACTTCTCTAAAGAAGACATCCGGGGGCGCCTGGGTGGCGCAGTTGGTTAAGTGTCTGACTTCAGCCAGGTCACGATCTCGGGGTCCGTGAGTTCGAGCCCCGCGTCAGGCTCTGGGCTGATGGCTCGGAGCCTGGAGCCTGTTTCCGATTCTGTGTCTCCCTCTCTCTCTGCCCCTCCCCCGTTCATGCTCTGTCTCTCTCTGTCCCAAAAATAAATAAAAAACGTTGAAAAAAAAATTAAAAAAAAAAAAAGAAGACATCCGGATGGCTAACAGGCACATGAAAAGATGCTCAACATCGCTCTTCATCAGGGAAATATAAATCAAAACCACACTCAGATATCACCTCACGCCAGTCAGAGTGGCCAAAATGAACAAATCAGGAGACTAAGATGCTGGAGAGGATGTGGAAAAACAGAAACCCTCTTGCACTGTTGGTGGGAATGCAGACTGGTGCAGCCACTCTGGAAAACAGTGTGGAGGTTCCTCAAAAAATTAAAAATAGACCTACCCTATGAGCCAGCAATAGCACTGCTAGGAATTTACCCAAGGGATACAGGAGTGCTGATGCATAGGGGCACTTGTACCCCAATGTTTATAGCAGCACTCTCAACAATAGCCAAATTATGAAAAGAGCCTAAATGTCCGTCAACTGATGAATGGATAAAGAAACTGTGGTTTATATACACAATGGAGTACTATGTGGCAATGAGAAAGAATGAAATACGGCCCTTTGTAGCAATGTGGACGGAACTGGAGACTGTGATGCTAAGTGAAATAAGCCATACAGAGAAAGAGAGATACCATATGTTTTCACTCTTATGTGGATCCTGAGAAACTTAACAGGAACCCATTGGGGAGGGGAAGGAAAAAAAAAAGGTTAGAGTGGGAGAGAGCCAAAGCATAAGAGACTTTTAAAAACTGAGAACAAACTGAGGGCTGAAGGGGGGGGTGGGGTGGGAGGGAGGGAAGGGTGGGTGATGGGTATTGAAGAGGGCACCTTTTGGGATGAGCACTGGGTGTTGTATGGAAACCAATTTGACAATAAATTTCACATATTAAAAAAAATAAAAAGAATTCAGTAGAAAATGTAGACAATGCACAGAACATAAGACAACTTAAAAATATTAATATCACAGGTCATGGAAAATAAAGCATTTCTAAAATAGGGGCAAATGCTATTAAGAAAAGTAAAGTGAGCCTTATATGGTGTGAGTTCCACATATGTTGTTAAATGAAAGAACAATGGAAAATCTATGCTGCCATTTGCAAGAAGGATGGGAAAAAAAGGAACAAAGAAACTCAGGGTGTTCTTAACATCTTAATCGACTTCATTTTACCTGTCCTCTTATCCACTTCCCCTTTGGCAACTACCAGTTTGTTCTTTAATTAAGAGGTAGAGACTTCCAGTTATAAAATAAATAAGTCACAGAAATGAAAAGTACAGCATAAGTAATACAGTCAATAATATTATAAAATGCCTTGTGGTAACAAATGGTGACCACATTTACCATGGCCAGCATTGAGTAGTGTATACAATTATCAAATTACTGTGTCATACACATGAAAGTAATATGACATTGTATGCCAATTATATTATAAAAACTTGCAAAAATACGGGGCTCCTATGTGGCTCATCTGGTTAAACATCCGACTCTTGATTTCAGCTGAGGTCATGATCTCAAATTCCTGAGCTCGAGCTCTGCATTAGGCTCCATGCCATGGACCCTTCTTAAGATTCTGTTTCCCTCTCCCTCTGCCCCTCTACCACTCATCCTCTCAGATAGATAGATAGATAGATAGATAGATAGATAGATAGATACAAATCGCAAAAAAAAGAATATCCTAAATTGCTCTGAAAAAAATTTAATATCTAATGATTCATAATCTTTTGAGTGGCTTAGAGGTATGGTCATGGATATTATTATTATAAGAAGGCTATTCAGAAGTGTTTAATAGTCTGATTAATATAAAATATACTAAAGCCTTTATTTTTTGTGTTTCAATGCCAAATAAACTCTTGGCAAAAAAAAAAAAAAAAAACCTCTCAGGCAACATAAACTGAAACCAAAGAAATTGACTACTTACAGAGTGGGGAGAGAAAGGGGTAAAAAGAGATAGGAAATGGAACGTGACTCTCCTGATTATACTTTTTTATATATATTTTTTGTAGTTCGAGTTTTGATTTAAATTCCACATAGTTAACATACAGTGTAATATTAGTTTCAGGAGTAGAATTTAGTAATTCATCATTTGCATACAAGGTATGCTCACCACAGGTGCTCTCCTTAATACCTATCACCCATTTAACCCAAACCCTCGCCCATATCCCCTCCAGCATCTCTGTTCTCTTTAGTTAAGTCTGTTTTATGGTTTGCCTCTCTTTTTTCCCCTATATTCATCTGTTTTGTTTCTTACATTCCACATGTGAGTGAAATCATAAGGTATACGTCTTTCTGACTTATTTTGCTTAGCATAATACTTTCTAAATCCATCTGTATCATAGCACATGGCAAGGTTTTATTTGTTTTGATGGCTGAGTAATACTGGTGTGTGTTTGTGTATACATATATACCACATCTTCTTTATCCATTCATCAGTCAATGGACATTGGGGTTCTTTCCATATTTTGCCTATTGTTGATAATGCTGCTATAAACACCAGGGTGCATGTATCCCTTTGAACCAGTATTTTTGTATATTTTGGATACAAACCTAGTAGTGCAATTGCTGGGTCATAGGATATATCTATTTTTAACTTTTTAAGCAACCTCCATACTGTTTTCTATAGCAGCTACACCAATTTGCATTCCCACCAACAGTGTAAGAGTGTACCCCTTTCTCCACATCCTTGTCAACACCAGTTGTTTTAGCCATTCTGACAGGTGTGAGGTGATACCTCATTATAGGTTTGATTTTTATTTCCCTGATGGGGTTGAGCATCTTTTCATGTTTCTGTAGGCCATCTATACGTCTTTGGAGAAAAGTCTCTTCATGTCTTTTTTGCCCATTTTTTAATTGGATTATTTGTTTTTTGGTTGTTAAGTTTGATAAGTTCTTTATACATTTTGGATACTAACCCCTTCTCAGATATGTCATTTGAAAATATCTTCTCCAATTCCAAAGGTTGCCTTTTATATTGTTTCCTTTACTGTGCAAAAGCCTTTTATCTTGGTGAGGCCCCAATAGTTTACTTTTGGGTTTTTTTTCCCCTTGCCTCAGGAGACATACCTAGTAAGGTGTTGCTATGGCTGATGTCAAAGAGGTTAACTGTCTGTGTTCTCCTCTGGGATTTTGATGGTTTCCTGTCTCACATTTAGGTCTTTCATCCACTTTGAATTTATTTTTGTGTATGCTGTAACAAAGTGGACCATTTTCATTCTTCATGTTGCTGTCCAATTTTCCCAGCATCTTTGTTGAAGAGACTGTCCTTTTTCCATTGGATATTTCCTGTTTTGTCAAAGGTGGTTGACCTTACAGTTGCCGGTCCATTTCTGGGTTTTCTATTGTGTTCCATTGATCTATGTGTCTGGTTTTGGGCCAGTAACATCCTGTTCTGATCACTGCTGTTTTGTAATATAACTTGACGTTCAAAATTTTGATGCCTCCAACATTGTTTTTCTTTTTCAAGGTTGCTTTGGCTATTTGGGATATTTTATGTTTCCATACAGATTTTAGGTTTCTTGTTTTAGCTCTGTGAAAAATGGTGCTGATATTTTGATAGGGACTAAATTAAATGTGTAGATTGCTTTGGGTAGTATAGACATTTTAATAGTATTTGTCCTTTCAGTCCTTGAGCATGGAATGTCTTTCCATTTGTTGGTGTCATCTTTAATTTCTTTCATCAGTGTTTTACAGTTTTCAGGGTATAGATCTTTTGCTTCTTTGGTTAGATTTATTCCTATGTATCCTATGGGTTTTGGTGCCATTGTAAATTGGATTGATATCCTTGATTTCTTTTCTCTGCTACTTCATTATTGGTGTGTAGAAATGCAACAGATTCCTGTACCTTGATTTTTTATCCTATGACTTGACTGAATTGGTGTATCAGTTTTAGCAATTTTTTGGTGGAGTCTTTTGTGTTTTCTGCAAGTATCATGTCATCTGAAAACAGTGAAAGTTTGACTTGTTCCTTGTCATGTTGGATGCACTTTATTTCCTTTTCTTGTCTGTTTGCTAAGACTAGGACTTCCAAGTATTATGTTAAATAACATTGGTGTCGACATCCCCATCTTGTTCCTGAATATAGAAGGGAAGCTCTCAGTTGTTCCCCATTGAAGATGACATTAGCTGTGGGGTTTTTGTGTATGGCCTTTTTGATGTTGAGGTATGTTCCCTCTATCCCTCCTTTGTTGAGGGTTTTTATCAAGAATGAATGCTGTACTTTGTCAAATGTTTTTTCTATAGCTGTTGAGAGGATCATATGGTTCTTATCATTTATTTTATTAATGTGGTGTATTAAATTGACTGATTTGGGAATACTGAGCCATGCTTGCACCCAGGAATAAATCCCACATGATTATGGTGATTCTTTTAATGTGCCAGTGAATTCAATTTGCTAGTATTTTGTTGAGGATTTTGGCATCCATGTTCATCAGGGATATTGGCCTATAGTTCTCTTTTTTAGTTGAGACTTTGGTTTTAGAATCAGTATAATTCTGGCCTCATAGAATGAATTTGGAAGTTTTCCTTCTATTTCTACTTTTTGGAATAGTTTACGAAGAATAAGTATGAACTCTTGTTTAAAGGTTTGGTAGATTTCCCCTGTGAAACCATCTGACCATGGACTTTAGTCTGTTGGGGTATTTTGATTACTGATACAATTTCTTTGCTGGTTATTAGTCTGTGCAAGTTTTCTGTTTGTTCCTGTTTCAGTTTTGATAGTTTATATGTTTCTAGGAACTTACCCATTTCTTCCAGACTGCCCAATTTGTTGCCATAAAATTTTTCATAACATTATCTTATAATTGTATTTCTGTGGTGTTCGTTGTGATTTCTTCTCCCTCACTTGTGATTTTATTCACTTGGGTCCTTTCATTTTCCTTTTTCATACATCTGGCTTGGGGGGGGGGCGGTTATCAATTTTATTTTTTTCAAAGAACTATCTCCTGGTTTCATTGATCTGATCTGCTGGTTTTTTGTTTCTATATTATTTATTTCTGCTCTAATCACTATTATTTCCCTTCTTCTGCTGGCTTTATGCTTCATTTGTTGTTCTTTTTCTACCTCCTTTAGACACTGTAAGATAGGGTTAAGATTTTTCTTGTTTCTTTGGGCACCTGGGTGGCTCATTCAGTTGAACATCAGACCCGACTACAGCTCCAGTCATGATCTCATGGTTCATGAGTTTGAGCCCAACATCAGGCTCTGTGCTGACAGCTTGGAGCCTGGAGCCTGCTTCAGAATCTGTGTCTCCCTCTCTCTCTGCCCCTCCCCTACTCACACTGTGTCTCTGTCTGTCTGTCTCTCCCTCTCTCAAAAATAAACAAACATTAAAAAAGATTTTTCTTGTTTCTTGATGTGGACCTGTATTGCTATATACTCCCTCTTATGACTGCTTTTGCTGCATCACAAAGATTTTGGACTGCCGTGTTTCCATGTATATTTTTTATTTCTTCTTTTATTTCCTGGTTGACCCATTCATTGTTTAGTAGCATGTTGTTTTGCCTCCATGTATTTGTGGTTTTTGCAAATTTTTTCTTGTGGTTGACTTCAGCTTTTGTAATGTTGTGGTCAGAAAATACCCATAGTATGATGTGAATCCTTTTGTACTTGTTGAGGACTGATTTGTAACCTAGTATCTAATCTGTTCTGGAGAATGTCCCATGTGTACGTGAAATGACTGTGTATTCTGCTGCTTTAGGTTAAAATGTTTTGAATATATGTTAAGTCCACCTGGTCCAGTGTGTCATTCAAAGCCATTTTTTCCTTGTTGATTTTCTGCTTAGATGATCTGTCCATTGTTGTAAGTGGGGTGTTAAAGTCCCCTACTGTTATTTTATTATTATCCATGAGTTAGTTTGTGTTTGTTATTGTTTTATGTGTTTGGTTGCCTCTAAGTTGGGGGCATAAATATTTACAATTGTTAGATCTTCTTGTTGGATAGACACCTTTACTATCTTCATCTTCTTACTATCTTCATCTCTTCTTACAGTCTTTGGTTAAAAAAATCTAGTTTGTCTGATACAATTATTGCTACTCCAGCTTTCGTTTTTTAAATTTTTTTAATGTTTATTTTTAAGAGAGAGAGAGTACGAGCAGGGGAGGGACAGAGAGAGAGCGAGACAAAAAATCCAAATCAGGGTCCATGTTCTGAGCTCTCAGCACAGACCCCAATGCAGGGCTTAAACTCACAAACTGTGAGATCATGACCTCAGCTGAAGTCTGACACTTAACCAGCTGAGCCACCCAGGAGCCCCTGGCTTTGTTTTGACATCCATTTGCATGATAAATGTTTTTCCATTCCCCTCACTTTCAGTCTGCAGATTTTAGTTCTAAATGATTCTCTTGCAGGCAGCATATAGAGGGGGCTTGGTTTTTTTTATCCCTTCTAATACCCTTGTCTTTTGATCGGAGCATTTAGTCCATTTTTATTCAAAGTAATTATTGATTTGAATTCATTGATAGATATGAATTATTGATATTAACTTTTTGTTGTTTCTGGAGATTTTTTCTTTTATAGCCTTTGCCACTTTGGGTCTTTCTTTCCCACTCAAGGAGTCTCCTTTAATATTTCTTCCAGGGCTGGTTTAGTGGTCACACACTCCCTTAGTATTTGTTTGGGAAACTCTTTATCTCTCCTTCTTTTCTGAATGATAGCGTTGCTGGATAGGGTATTCTTGATTGCCTATTTTTCTCATTCAGCATGTTGAATATATCATGCCACTCCCTCTTTGCTTGCAGTTTCTGTGGAGAGATCTGCTGCTAACCTTATTTGTCTTCCCTTGTAAGTTAAGGACTTCTTTTTTCTTGCTGCTTTTAGGATTTTTTCCTTATATTTTGGAAGTTTAAGTACAGTATGTATTGTGGTTTGCCTGCTTTTGTTGATTTTGATGGAGTTCTCTGTGCCTCCTGGATTTGGAAGTCTGTTCTCCAGACTAGGGAAGTTTTCAGCTATAATTTCCTCAAATAAGTCTTCTGCCTCCTTTTCTCTCTTCTTCTTCTGGGACTCCTATGATGTGAATGTTATTACATTTCAAGGAGTCACCGAGTTCCATAAGTCTACTTTTATGATCCAAGATTTTTCTTTCCCTCTTTTGATCAGGTTCCTTATTTTCCAT
Organism: Panthera tigris; assembly: GCF_018350195.1. Classification (NCBI taxonomy): domain Eukaryota; kingdom Metazoa; phylum Chordata; class Mammalia; order Carnivora; family Felidae; genus Panthera; species Panthera tigris. The sequence goes on along the minus strand of NC_056677.1, from coordinate 60,718,191 downwards.
AATTCTATCTTCTGTATCATGTATTCATTCCAATGCTTCTTCCATCTTTGTGGTGATTGCATCAAGTCAGTTTCAAATCTTGATTATTATATTTTTCATTTTGGCCTGATTGGTTTTAAGCTCTTTTATCTCTGCCCTAAGGAACTCCCTGGTGTCTTCTGTGTTGTCTGCTGGCTCCTTGTCCCTAGAGAGGCAATACCACCTCTCTCAGATGGCTCCAAGAAAGGGGAGTATCTCAAGAGATCTTCAGATCATGCCATTTGCCCCCAGGTTACCTGCCTGCCTTCTTTACAAGAGCACTGCCACATCCTCAGAGCTCTATACCAGCCACACCAAGGACCTCTAAAACTTCAGTCTTTGAGCCCCACTGGTTGAAAAACCTCACCAAAGTCAGCCCCTCTCATTTTCCCAGTCAGTGCCTTTGAGGAAGTATTTTCCTTGTGTGATCCCCTGTGCACTCCTCTCTCGACTCCACTCCACAGCACTTGAAACTCATTTCTCCAACAAACCACATCTCCACACCTCCTACCTTCTACGGTGTGGGCTTCTCTCTCCCTCTGGTTGTACATTTTGTTTTGTCAATCCTCAGATCAATTTCTTAGATATTCAGAATGATTTGATAGTTATCTAGCTATGTTTGAGGGACAAGGCAAGCCTATTGTCCTCCTACTACACTGCCATCTTAACTCCTTTTTTACATTATTTTTACTTTTGAACCATGGTAATGTTTTTATATACTTAAAATATTGAAACTCAACAAGGATTGGGAAATATAGGAAGTAATTACAAGCAGAAAAAAGTGAAACTAACTGCATAACAAATTCATAACATAAATATGCAAAGGAAAAACAATCCAAATAACTGTTGGACACATCATTTTGATTATTTAACCTCAGTGGAACATAAGACAAAAATAACTCAAAATTTGAACCTAATAATAAGTGTTATTGATATTGGTATAGGAGTAGCCATTTTGAAACTATTTTGTGTATATTTTAAGACTGAGCTTGTGAGTAAATATATTGATGTTGTTAGAAAACAGTGGTCTTACTTGGGAGAAGAGTACAAATAGGGAATGGGAGAAAAGGAGCACCCTTGTAATGTTATACTGGAGCAGAATTATCAGCATGAATTCAAGATGATGATAAAATTCCTAACTGTTCAGTGAAAAGGCCTAGAAAATAGGGGTGCCAGAGTGGTGCAGTTGTTTGAACATATGACTCTTGATTTCAGCTCAGGTCATGATCCCAAGGTCATGGGATTGAACGCCACATCAGGTTCTACGTGTATGTAATCCATGGGGAGTTTTGTACCAGTGAAGTGGTCCACATATACCAAGGTTGAGAACTACATTCTTCATAATCCTAGGGAATTAAATAGCTGAACAAAACAGTTCTTTTTTAAACTGCCTAGCTAGCAATAAAAGAGCCTTAAATTAAACACTCAGATGTGGGAACAAATTTTAGTTATTTTGCTTAAGGGTGTATTTGTAAAGGTCCTATAACCAGGAGTACCAGTAAAAGTGACAAAATTCCTTTTGTCTCCCAGCATGTTTAACAGTAGCTGTCAAGAGACTAATTGTAGATAAGAGTTTGGAATCTATACCAAATCTGTGCAATGTTAAGTTTAATATCCATTGTTCACAAAAATAGCTACTGGAAGAAGTAAGCTTTTCTTGGAGAAATCTTTTTTATTTTAAAGTACACACAAGTATTTCAAGATACTGTTTTTAAGTCCCTGTAATAAATAACAGTGCTTTTGATTAAATATTTACCAATTATAATTGCCTTTAAATTTTTTTCACCTTCCTTTTCTTCCCTTCAAAATGAAAAATGGAACATTAGAATTTTATTTTGTTTTTTATTATCTGTATTTTTTAATATGAAATTGTCAAATTGGTTTAGAATTTTATTTCTTTTGAGTGAAGTGATTTACAATACATAGGATTTCATAGCTTTTTGTTTGTTTTCTGGGCTAATAGCTTAACAGTGAAGAAAGCATTCGTACCTCATTTTTTCTACTTGTACTATGGATGAGGAATTGGGAGAGGTATTTTAACGAATACTAATCCTTAAAAATCCTTAGTTAGAAAGTACTGTGTATTTTCAGTTATTATGCTAGTTATATGACCTTTTTCTATGTTTCTCTTGCTTTTGGTTTTTAGGGTAAGATAGCTGAACGTGGTACCCACCATGGTTTGCTTGCTAACCCTGGCAGTATCTATTCAGAAATGTGGCACACACAGAGCAGTCGTGTACAGAACCATGATAACCCCAAATGGGATGCAAAGGAAGAAAATATGTCCAAAGAGGAGGAAAGGAAGAAACTACAAGAAGAAATTGTCAACAGTGTAAAAGGCTGTGGAAACTGTTCCTGCTAAGGTGCATGAGACATTTTTTTGACACATTTGCACTGAAGCAGAATTGTTTTGTTAAAAAAAATCCTACATTCCCATTTTCTATAATTGTTCGTTTAGATAAGATTTATTTGAAAAGGAATTTGAGTTTTACATCTTTCACAGTCTGTTTAATGTGACATCTATATTTATTCCAAGATTATTTCCTTGTTACTGCCTTAGTTGTACCCAAAACATAGTTTTTGTTACTATTTGACTTTACCCCATTTCCATTTTTGCGGCCTAATAGCCATTTGATACCCATAACCAGATGAATTATATTGGCTTCCAAATTTTTGTAGTTTTTTAAATCTCCTTTATGCTGATAATTTAGATGGAAATTATCCATTTCTTAAACAACAAAAGAGGGTAGTTTCTCTGCCTCCCTCCCCACTGAAATACTACAATTATAGAAAGGGTGTTTTTAAAAGTATTTGCCACTGTATCTTTTGGAAGAAAAACCTTCCTTAATTCTCATGTATGTATGTAGAATGTTCTTCATCATTAACTGGCATTCCTAGTCATGGGAATTTTATTTTTTCATCCAAATGAGGCATTGATTTTGTTTTGAACCAAAATTTATGCCATTCTCTTTAAATACTTAAAACCCTGATGTAATTTGACAGTTGTCATCCTGGGAATATCTAAAAAGCTTAGGAAGTTAATTCCCTTTTTTATTTCTATCTTAACTATAGTGCTTTTGCTGTCTAAAGTTATACAAACAAACTAAATGGAATGTATGCATGCACATATGTGTGTGTGTGTGTGTGTGTGTGCACATGCTCACACATGTAGATAAAGCAACAACCACTTAAAAATTATTAATGACCTTTAGGTAAGTAGGAGAAGATTTATGTATATGTACTCTAGGTGATCAGGACTTGAATCTGTGTTGACAGTTCAGAATTTATTACAAGATTTTTCCCTTCCTTTTTCAGTAATGTAATAAGTTCCTTTAAGTGTGACATAACAAGGAAGAACCCAAACAAAATAATCAAGTTTTACCTGCTAGAAGTAATGAATAAAATGTTGGTAAATATTCACTTAGAAGCTCCTCTGTTTTCCAATTTGAATAGCTTCTTTTATTTTTGAAGAAGCTATTATCTGTTCATATGATTAGAGGTGTCTCTAGACCATTGGATCATGTGGTCATTAACCAGTATTTTCAGCTAATGAAAACTTGAATTACCTGAAAAACACAGTTATTGTAAGGGCCATTAAATAAATCTTAAATATTTTTCTCTTAACTTCATCATATTAAGATGGTTCTATACAGTGAAATAATAGACAAAATGAAAGAAAACCTTCCTAGGATGATTCACTAAGAAACATCAAGAAAAGGGGCATTTATTATAGCATAATAATTTTACATTACAATATTGTATATTCATAATTTTACATTACAATACATATTCACATAAGACGTTATAAAGTATAAATTTTTAAATCAGTGTTGAAACTATTTTTTAATGGATTGAAATGAATAATCTACAGTTTTAGAATATGGGCTCTGAAAATGGAGTAAGATGATAGGGTTTTATTATATTCCTTTTTTTTAAAGATTATATATTTTCTTCCTAAGGGAATCCCAGCTTACAACAATTAAGTTGAAACTAGGGAAATTTGGGAATCATAGAAAGGGAATCATAGAAATCATTTGAGCCAAATGCCTTCCTGAAGGTTTTTAACATAGAAATATCTTGGTGAGCAGATAAGCTGATTTGGAAATTATTGAACAGTTCATGTCTAAGGGTCAGCTGTGAGAACCAGAAAGAGGCCTTGGCATTTGGACAAACTCAAAGTATGCATTTACGTTTCCTCTACAGGGATCTGCATCTATAATACACCTTAAGATAAATATTTTGCCTTTTCCCTTTAGCTGTTGACAATGATTGGTTGGCACAGATGGTTAGTTTAAAAATAAGTTTTGCTTTAAGGGCAAGATACTTAAAGATTTATGATTACTTGGTTCTGGCTCACTTTGTCCATATTGCCATCTTGCTCTCATTCTTCCTAATTGCTGGATGTGTCCATGAGTGGCAACTTTTGCCAATATATATTCATAATTTATATATACCTTGTAGCTTTATCATAGGATATTCTGTCTTGGATTAGTAGTTGAAAGGTTTGAAATATATTTGCATTGGCAGTTTTCTTATATAAAGTCCTTTCTCCCCCTGCTTTGAGTATATATTTTGAATATAAACTATACTAAATGACAATATTAAGTCAAATAAACAGGTTAAAACTGATTAGTAAGACAAAACTACTCAGAAAGAGAGACTCTTTATCACAGTTTTATTGTTATAACAATTTGTGCAGATAATTATTACTAAATAAACTATGTGTTTGTGACTAGAAATGGGTGGCCCAGTGAAGCATCTCTTTTCTGTGGTGCATAGGGAGAACTGATATTTTGTCATTCACATATTCGAAATAAGTATGGATAATTAATAGACACTCTTGGGAGTATGGCCTTAGAGCCTTATGCAGAAGGTGAAAACTTGGACTTGTCTCAGAGAGAAAGTAATTGCAGAATTCATAATATGGGTAAAATGGTATTAAATTGTAGTGCTTTCACTTAGCATTAAGCTGTCATATTTTTGATGACCAATCAGTGAAAGGCAACTTTCCGTTGCCCCAAGTTTTTCAGTTCTAATGGTTAGAAAGGAAACCTTTGGGGTGAAGAAATTTCTTGACTGTAAAGCATGCATTAAGGTAACATTTTGATTAAAGTTGGAAATGAAGTGCTTGTTTTAATTAAAAACAAGCAGGAACAGTTTTGGTTTAAAAAAAGCAGTGGATTATTTTATTATTTCCTGTTCTCACACAGCTACAGAAGAATTTTTTTTCACTAATTACTTTCTATTCCATTTCACCTTCATAAAATCATAGGATTTTAGAGTTGGAAGGAATGTAGAGGTCTTTAATACAATTTCCTTTTTCTACAAATGAGGAAACTGAATTTCAAGTGAAGTCACTCAGCTTGCTAGAGGCCAAGTTGGAATGAAAATCCTGGCTCTTGACACCTCTCCATTTCTCTTTTTGCTGGACCACATTTCCACTCAGAAGTTAAGTTTAAAACTATATTGAAGGGTGAGATTTCCAGAATGGTGAAGTAAGGAGCTCAGTAGACCCTCTCTCCAGAAAAACAATTTAACTATTTGGAATTATTTTTGAAAAAACAATCATTTAAAGTTTCCAGAAAATGTCCAAAGGGCATATAGCAATTAGAAAAATACTGATTCAAGAAAACCTATTAAATATCAGTAGGAACAGCAAGAGTGTGTGGCATTTGGAGAATTACCTGCATATCCTCTACCATACCAGGTCTATGTTACAGAAGCTCTACCTTGGGTGCTCTATTCTCGGCAGCTACGGTGAAGATCTTGGGAGGAGGTAGGGATCCTCCCCCCAGCTCCCACTCTGGGGCTGTGGTTTCAACCTGGCATGAGTAGCTGCCTGTATTTCTTATCCCCTCAACCCTGTGTAGCAGAAATTTATTCCACACAGGCACAGCCAAAAGGACTGGTGATCCCTTCCACCACCAAGCCTTCCATTCTTTGAGTGGAAGCACTATTCTGTGTGCAGGCTGAGAATACTAAGGCCCTGATTTTTTCCACCCTAGCTTACTCAAAGTTTGGGTGTTCCACTCAAGGAGGAAAAAAACCCAGAAAACCAGGGACTTCCACCATGCCCCAGTGCCCACTCATAAAGTGGTGGTTTTACTCTAGGCCCCTTACCCCCAGCTTCAGTTCAGTGGTGCACAGCTTCTTTCTAAGTGGAAGGTATACAGTGAGGACAAAGAATTCCACCACTCTGCCTGAGGGAATTGGCTTCATTTGAAACGGCATGGAGAACTCTGTCCCTAAGGACATTGTCAAAAACGAGATTTTGGTGGAGAGCAATTAGGAGGAGCTGGTGCAAGCAAAGCAGCAGAGCAGCCAGAATTTTAATAAAGGGAAACCAAGAGGAAACCAAAAAGAGCCCTCCTGGGAGCACAGTCAACTCAAGATTGAAAAGGCTGTATGCATGTGCTGGGCTACACCTACTCAGAACAATTAGAGCAGAACATGGGGCAGACTTAAAAGCATTTCTTAATACATGCAGACCCATCACACAGAGTAAAAGCTTTGCTGGCACAGGGAACTTGACCAGACACTGAACAATAAATTGCTCTGATCTAGAAGTGACTATTAGGAACACAAAAATTGCTCTGATCTAGAGGTGACTATTAGGAACACAGCCTTAAAAGTAAAATACACATCCTTGGCAATCTGGAAGACTATGTATTTGTGTAAAACTGTGCTCTCCAGAACAGAGCAGGAACCTCCCAGCTACTAGTCCCTGGTTGAATGTGGATCAAAAGAAAACCCTCTGACATATAGCAGCCTCCAACCACATGCATGTCCAAGAGTAAAAATCTTGCCAGCAAGTGCATTATGCCCACCCAGACACAACCCTTAGGTAGCTAGACTAAAAGAAATAACATCAGTCTGCACACTGTGGAGCAAATAAACAACCAAGCAAATACCAATCCCCCAGAGGAGGAGGATCATTATCCAGGTTGTTATAAGATACTATTGTAAAATGTCTACTTTATAACAAAAAACTATAATAAATGCAAAGAAACAGGAAAGCATCACCCATACACAAGAAAAGCAGGCAATAAATAATACCTTAAGGAGTACAGATGGTGGATGTTGCACACAAAGCCTTATCAGTAAAGAAATAGACATTATTTTAAAAGAGCCAAATAGAAATTCTGGAGTTGAGAAGTAAAGTAACTGAAAAGAAATTTATTAGAGGAGCTCAATAGTATGTCTGAGCTGGCTGAAAAAAGAATCTGCAAACTTGGATCAATAAGAGATTATGTAATCTGAAGAACAGAGATTAAAAATAATGAAAAATATTTTCGAGAAATGTAGGACACCATTAAGAATACCAACATATTCATAATGTAAGCAGAGGAGAGGAAAGGAGAAAAAACATTCAAAGAGATGGATGGAAACATCTAAATTTGATGAAAAACATTACACGCCAAAAAAGATCAACAAACACCAATTAGGATGTTCAAAGCTAAAGATAAGGAGAAAATTGTAAAATCAGTAAGAGAAAAATGACTCCTTACATGCAAGGAAACCACAGTATGATTAACAGGTAAAGTTTCATAAGGAACACTGAAAGCTGGAAGACAGAAGGATTTACATATTCAAATTTCTGAAATTTAAAAACTATCATCCAAAACTATCATTCAAAAGTCAAGTGAAATAAAGATGTTATAAATATTTATTTATTTATTTATTTATTTATTTATTTATTTAATTTTTCAATATATGAAATTTATTGTCAAATTGGTTTCCATACAACACCCAGTGCTCATCCCAAAAGGTGCCCTCCTCAATACCCATCACCCACCCTCCCCTCCCTCCCACCCCCCATCAACCCTCAGTTTGTTCTCAGTTTTTAAGAGTCTCTTATGCTTTGGCTCTCTTCCACTCAAACCTCTAAGATGTTATAAATTAAAAAAAAAATCATTGCTGGTAAATATGTATTACCCAAAAATACAAAGGAAATTCAGGCAAAAAGCAGGTGACACCAGACAGTAATCCAAATACACACACACACACACACACACACACACCACCACCACCACCACCACCACCACCATCACCACCAATAAAGTCACTCATTGTAGATATTAATAAAAGACGGTATAATTGCATGTTTTTTTCTTTCTTTTAGGAGAATTTACTTTTTTCCCCACTGGAAAATAATGTTTATTGAGATCCCACCAGCTGTACAATCTGCTCCTGACATTAAGCTCCTTCTTCCTTTGCAGTTCAGTCTTTCTTAAGTGGTCCTATAAATGCTTTCTTCTCCACAGTCTGGAATTAGCCATGGCCAAACTTGGTGATGGTAACAATGAACTTAAGATCAGTCTTCTCCAGGGCCCACCATTTGGTCTGCACCAGCAAGGACTTGCAGAAAGTAAGCACTTGCTTCTTGGTTCCCACCACACAGCATGACAAAGTCTCTGGTCACTTCACCATATAGTGGACAAAGCTACTCAGAGGGTTGATGCTCTTGTCAGAGAGATCATAATCAGTGGAAGCATTGTTCTTAATCATTTTGCCATCCTTGATGAGGTAGCCCTGGCCAATCTTGTAGATCTTTTTGTTGATCTCAGTGTGGTGATGATGATAGCCTTTCTACCTAGCCCGTGCCACAGAGAAGGCCACTCAGGCAAGATGCCATGCCCAATACAGCCAACCTTGTGCAGCCCCTGGTGGGTCTTGCAGGGTAGCTTCTTGATGTGCCAGCAGCTGGTGACCTCTTTGTAACCTTTCCCTTGGTGATACCAATGACATCTATTATATCATCCTATCCAAAAACTTGGTTCACAGGCAGCTGCTGCTCAGCTTCTCAGCTACCGTACCTCCCTTCACCTGGATCTCCATGAGGTGGACCTTCTTCTGGCATAGAGGCAATCTGGCATGTGGTGATGACACAGATGAGCTGGTGGTACTTCTTCATGCTGTTGAAGTCCTGCTCTAGCTGCTTCTTGCCATCATCATCCTGCCACTTCTTGCAGTTTTTAGTGAAGGCCTTAGAATTATGCCAGTTTTTATAGAAGTGCCTTCTGCACACCTAATGGATGTGCTCAGCAAAGATGGTCTTAAAAGTGTGGAGGCATTGAGAGGTTTCCTCATAGACCATGATGCCCACAACCACCATGGGTGGTGTCTCCACAATGGTCACAGCCTCCATAACTTCCTTGTTCACCTTGGATCATGGCCTGTTGACATCCCGCACAATGTGAGTCTGGCCAGCCTTGTAGCCCAGTAAGGCTGTGAGGGGGACAGGCTTGGAAGAGCCATCCTTGGGAAAATTCTTCACCTTCCCATAGTGCCAGCTACTGCATTTCTAGGACACAAAACCCAGGGACCCATGCTTTGGGAGTGGAGAATTTCCTGTGAGACATTCTGCCACCTAATGCTGCCGGTAGAGCAAGAGAATTTTAGAACTTCACTTAAGTTGACTTAGAAAACAACCACATGAATCAATGTGTATTCTTTTGTTGGGGGTGGAAACAAAGCTCTCTGGGAATAATGAAAATAATTCTTTGAAATGAAACCATATGATACCTAGAATCCCCAAGAACAAATGAAGAGAGCCAGAAATAGTATATAAGATGATTAACATAAACTATGAATATAAACCTTCCCTCTTAGATGTTTTGAAAGATATAAGATCATATAAACTAATAGTTTTAACTATGTATTGTTGAGTTTGACATATATAAAAATGTATATGCATATAAATGTAATGTATAAATGTAATAGGTATAACAATAATAGTACAAAAGGTGGGATGGAAAGGAGCTATATAGGAGTAAAGGTTATATATTTCACTGGAACTAATCAGTGTAAATATGAAGTAAATTTTGATAAGCCTTAGAAAAACCACTAAGAAAGTAGCTTTAATATACTTAAAACATTGTAGAAATCAAAATGTTACACTGGAACATATCCACTTAATATAAAAGAAGACAATAAAGTAGGAATAGAAAAAAAGACCTGAGTCATATAGAAAAAATTAAAGTGGAAGATGTAACAATATTAGATATGGATTAAATAATCAAGTCAAAAGGCAGAGATTGTCAGATTGAATAAAAAATCAAGCTCCAACTTGATCCAATGGTTATCCTGTCTATAGGAAAAGAACTTCATATTCAAAGATACAAATCAGATGAAAATAAAGGATGGGAAATATACATATCATGCAAGCACCAACCATAAGAGAGTTGAAGTGTCTATATTAATATCAGACAAAATAACTTTAAAACAAATGCTACTAAAGATAAAAAGGTACATTTCATAAAGATTAGAAAGTCAATCTGTCAGGAAGATATAACAATTTTAAACACATATGCACCTAAGAACCTATCAAAATAGGTGAAACAAAAACTTACAGAATTGAAGGGAGAAATAAGACAATTCAACAATAATATTGGAAGATTTCAAGGCCCCAGTTTCAATGATAGATAGAATAAGCAGAAGATCAAGGAAATAGAAAACAAACAGAACACATATTCTCCCCAGCACATGGAACATTCTTAAGGATAGACCATATGCTAGGCCAAAAAAACAAGCTTCAATAAATTTTAAGATTGAAATCATACAAAAGATATTCTCTGGCTACAATAAAAATATTAGAAATCAGTAATAGAGGAGGAAAACTTGGGCAGCTCAGGAAGGAAATTAACACACTTTAAATATGTGCCAAGGAAGAAATCACAAGGGGAAATGAAAATACTTAGAGATGAATGAAAATCGAAAAAAAAATATATGGGATGCAGCTAAAGCTGTCACTCAAGGGAATTTTATAGTTATAAATGCCTGTATTTTATTTTTTTATTTTTTATTTCTATTTTTATTTTAGAGTGAGAGCACGAGAGGGGGAGAGGAGCAGAGAGAGAGATCTTAAGCAGGCTCCATGTTGAATGTGGAGCCCAACATGGGGCTCAAACCCATAACCCTGAGATCATTATCTGAGCAGAAAACAGGAGTCCATGCTCAACTAACTGAGCCACCCACGCTCCCCTAAATGCCTATATTTTAAAAGAAGGAATGTCTTAAATCAGTAACCTAAACTTCTACCTTAAGAAACTCGAAAAAGAAGAGCAAACTGAGCCAAAAGCAAGCAAAAAAAAAAAACAACTGTTTAGAGCATAAATTAGTGAAATAGAGAATAGAAAATCGGTAGAGAAAATTAACAGAACCACAAGTTGCTTCTTTGCAGAGATTAACAAAACTAAATTTTTTAAATTATTATTTTTTTTAACGTTTATTTATTTTTGAGACGGAGAGAGACAGAGCATGAACGGGGGAGGGTCACAGAGAGAGGGAGACACAGAATCTGAAACAGGCTCCAGGCTCTGAGCTGTCAGCACAGAGCCCGACGCGGGGCTCGAACCCACTGACCGCGAGATCGTGACCTGAGCCGAAGTCGGATGCTTAACCGACCAAGCCACCCAGGCGCCCCCAAAACTAAATTTTTTAAACTAGACCAGTAACAAAACAGTGAAGACTCAAATTAGTAAACAAAAAAGAATGAAAGGATATTACTGCCAATTTTACACAAGTAAAAAAGACTGCAAAAAATATGAAGAGCTATATGCTAACAAATCAGATAACTTAGATGAAAAGGACAAATTCTCAAATACAAACTACTGAAACAGGCTTGTGAAGAAATAGCCAAGCAGTACAGATCTATAACAAGCAAAGAGATTAGATTACTAATCCAAAAACTACCCACAAAGAAAATCCCAGTCCTAGATGGCTTCACCAACTGAATGTAATTCAAGAAGAATTAATACCAATACTTCACAAAATTTTCCAAAAAATAGAAGATGAGGGATTTTTTTCCCAATTCATTTCAAGAGATCCTGATACCTATTGATGGATAGATGACTGATGATAGATAGATAGATAGATAGATAGATAGATAGATAGATAGAGAAATCCTCAACAAAATACTAGCAAACAATCCAACATTTTGAAAGGGTTGTACATTATAGCCAAATGGGATTTATCCTGGAAATGTAAGATTACTGGAATCCAAAATCAATGTAATATACTACAGTAATAGAATAAAGGACAAAAAACATATGATCATTTCAATAGATGAAGAAAAACATTTCACAAAATCCAACATCCTTTCATGATAAAAATACTTAATAAAGTAGGCATACGAGGAAACTTCTTCAATCTGATGAAGGCCATCTACAAAAACCTCACAGTTAAAATCATACTTATTGGTGAAAAACTGAATGCTGTCCTAACATCAGGAATCAGACAAAACATCTACTTTTGCCAAAACATCTATTTTGCTGTTGTACTGGAGGTTCTATCCAGGGCAAATAGGCAATAAAAACAGAGGACTCTAACTTCCCAAATGCAAAACGTATCCCAAAACTACAGTAATCAAGATGTGTGTGGAACTGGCATAAGGATGGAAATATAGATCAGTGGAATACAATTGAAAGTCCAGAAATAAGCCATTACATTTGTGACCAACTGATTTCTGAGAAAGGGTGCCAAGATGGTTAAATGGGGAAAGAAGATGCTCTTCAGCAAATGGTGCTGAGAGAACTGGATATCCACGTGCAAAAAAACAGTGTAAACTCCTTCACACCACATATAAAAACTAAAGTAGATTATAAACCTAAATGTAAGAACTACAACTATGAACTCTAAGGAGAAAACAGTAAATCTTTATGACCTTGAATTTAGTCAGTGGTCAACAGCACAAGCAACATAAGAGAAAATAGATAAATTGGACATAAGATTAACAACTTTTGTGCTTCAAATGATGCCATCAAGAAAGTAAAAAGAAAATAAGTGTTGGAGAGGATGTGGAGAAAATGAAACTTTCACACACTGTTGTTGGGAATGTTGGCTGGTGCAGCCATTATAGAAACAGTATGGAGATTCCTCCAAAAATTAAGAATAGATCTACCATATAATCCAGCTATTCTATGTCTGGGTATTTATACAAAGAATACCAAGACAAAAACACTGATTTGTGCCCCTATGCACATATATGCAACCGTATGTTCACTGCAACATTATTTACAATAGCCAAGAAATGGAAACAACCTAAACGATGATCAGTGGATGGATAGAGAAAATGTGGTATGTATACACACAATGGAATATTACCCAGCCATAAAAAAGAACAAAATCTTGTCATTTGCAGCAACATGGATGGACCTTAAAAGTATTATGCTAAGTGAAATAAGTCATATGGAGAAAGACAAATATCATATGACTTTACTCACATGCAGAATCTAAGAAAAACAAAACAAATGAACAAACAAAACAGAAACTCATTGATATAGAAAATAGATTGGTCATTACCAAAGGGGAAGAGGGGTTTGAAATGGGCAAAATAGACTAAAGGGATCAATTATATCCATCAATTGTGAGGGATGGTAACTAGACTTTTAGTGGTGATCACTTTGTAGTGCATACAGATGTTGAATTATAATGTACACCTGAAACTTAGATACCAATTTTACCTCAATAAAAAATACTTTTAAAAAAGTGTGGGTGCCTGGGTGGCTCAGTCAGTTAAGCATCTGACTTGGGCTCAGTTCATGATCTCATGGTTCATGGGTTCAAGCTCCACATTGGGCTCTGTGCTGACAGCTCAGAGTCTGGAGCCTGCTTCGGATTCTGTGTCTCCCTCTCTCTCTGCCCCTCCCCCGCTCTCTCTCTCTCTCTCTCTCTCTCTCTCTCTCCCTCCCTCCCTCCTTCTCTCTATCTCTCTAAAACATTAAAAAAATTTAAGTGAAAAGATTCTTAGATTGGAGAAAATATTTTCAAATAATATATCTGATAAGGACTGCATACAGAATATATGAAGAATATATAAATGCAATTATAGTCAATAATAATAAATCTAATAACCCAATTAAAATGGGCAGAAGATCTGAATAGAAATTTTCCAAAGAAGATATACAAATATCCAATAAGCACATGAAAAGTTGCTCAACTTCATTTGCCATTAGGGAAATGCAAATCAAAACCACAGGGAGATACCACTTTACACTCACTGGATGGCTATAATAAATAAGAAAAAATAAGAATGTTGGTAAGGATGGGGAGAAATTTGGACTTTCATACATTGCTGATAGGAATGTAAAATGTTGCAACTATATTGGAAAACAGTCTGATAGTTCCTCCAAGTTCCACTCCTAGATAGTAACATCATTCAAAATAGCACAAAAGTGTAAACAACCCAAATGCCCATCAACTGATAATGGATAAATAAAATACTTTATATCCATATAATGGAGTATTACATGGAAATAAAAATAAGTAATGAAGTACTAATCCATGTTACATATCGGCCCCATATATTGTATTCTTCCACTCTAAAACATGCAAATCTATAGGAATAGAAGGTAGGTTAGTGGTTGCCTAGGGATAGGAGTGTGTGGCAGAGGAATGGGAAGTTACTGCTAATGGGTATAAAATAAGGATATTGACTACAGCCTGTGTTATCATGTGGCTCATGACACAAGATGTCTTTTGTACATATGCTGTGCTGTTTTAACCTTAAAAAATAAAACTGTCCATTATTTTACCAGCAAAATGTAGGTTTATTCAGGAATAGCAGATAATTGCAATCTAGGAAAAGCAAGCTATGACAAAATCTTAGGCAAGTCCACCCAACAAAGGAGTGGAATGCTCTTTTATAGAAGAAAGTGAGGACTTGGGAAAGCTGTTTATAAACAAAAAGTTCATTGGAGTAACCTAGGAGTTCTAGATATAGTGGCTTTTCATTGGCTGAGATGTTGCTGGTAGAGGAAGAAGCCTTTCTTCCTCCTGCTGGGGTAGTAAAGTAGTATCCATGGTTCAAGATCCGTTCCTGTTGGGTCTGCAACTGACTGTGAGTGGTAGGGTGTGAGAGCTCCCCATGCCAAACCTCCCAACTCTATTTTAGTGAGATTTCCCTTTATTAATTTTCACATTTCCCCCTTTTGATCAAGATCTTTCTTTGAAAGCATCACTGATCAAGAGTCAGGTCCTTTATATTTAGTGGGTTTTTTTCCCACAGTTCCAGGAAGGACCTTTTCTGACTGTCATGTCCTACATCAGAGGGAAAGTGCGTAGTAGAAGTAAACCACTTAAGGCCATTTGTGAGTAACGAGGAAGATTAGGAGGGAGAATCTCTCAGGCACTTCCCATCTAAAGTCTACATCTTCTCAAGGTCATAAGTATTGGAGATCATCTTGAAGCATCATAATCTTACTGGGTACATCTTTTCTACGGAAAAAAAAAAGGTTCAACAGTCAACAGACTACAAAACTTAATTATACAGGACAGTAGTAGCATAGCAATTCCAAGTTATATATGATAGTTCTAAACCAGGACTCTACGTTTGAAAGTAGCCAACTGAAATATCTATTGGCACTTACTACAACTTAGGGGAGTAAGTTTCTCCCTATAAGGGTAAACCTGGAGTCGTGTATGCCTCCTAGAAGTCTCTGCTTAAAGCAGCAATGAAAGCAAAAAGTGAATACTGCAGGAGCACACTGAAAGGATTAACTGAGTGCATTTGGGAAGATACAGTACAGGCATAAACATGAAGAAATAGCTGGTGCACTTTTTATATAACAGCAAAACGTCAAAGACAAAGTATTTTTACCTTGAATGTTTAGAACCATATGTGTTTTCATAATATAGTCTACAAGCTTGTAAATTCAGAGACCATGAATTTGGATAAGAATCCAAAGTTAGTTAAAAGTTTAGATGAAAGAAAGACTTTTGTGAACTCTGAACTTCCAAACTTTCAGAAAAGACAAGTGAAAAATAAATTTGTCACGAGACATTGATGATGCTGTTTCCAAGAGGCCATAATTATAGGAGAAGTTTCCTCCTTTTATAAGAGTATGGGGAATGCAGACAAGAGCATTTTCTTTCCAAAGGAGAGCTAGAAGATGTGACAGTGAAAAAAAAAAAAGGTATACAAGCCTAGTCCAGATATCTTGGGAAAGCTGTCTCATCAGATGTCATCTGCCTCAATTCCAGGAAGCCTTTACTTTCAGGTCACTAAATGGTGTGCAGGTTCAGTCAGGGTTTGGTGTTTTTTAGATGTGTCACATAAATCCTAGAGTCTATTTCCTGGAGTTTGATGGCATACAGGTTAGTTAGCAGTTCCTGATGAGGGGCTTTCCAGCAAGGTTGAAGGGTGTTTATGGAGGTGTCTTTTACAACAGACATAATCTCCAGGTTGCAAGGTGTTATGCTTAAGGTCATCTCCCAGGAGTGCACTGTGAAAAGATTAGTCTACCAAAGCATAGTTATTTTTAATAGAAACAATTAAGACTTTACAATATTAAAGCATATCTCCCTTTATCAACTGTGGGTCAAAAGGAGGCAGGGGCCAAATACAGTGGACATCCTATGACTATCTTAAAGGGTGAGAGTTTATGAGTTCCCAAGGGAGTACATCTGAGATTTAGAAGGACCAGTAACCAGGCTTTGCGCCAAAGATTTTGGAGAGTTACTACAAATTTTGTCAATTAAGTCTTAATAGTGCTGTTAGTGAGTGTGACTAACTCTGAGAATTGAGGGTGGTATGGCACAATGAAAGTGTTATAACACCAGGCAAACAACACAATTGTCAAAGCACCTGACCAGTAAAATATGTTCCTCAATCACTATAAAGTTCAAGAGGGGTTCCCCAGGAATACTCATTTCTAACAGAATTTTAGCCATGGAAGTGGTGTTGGCCTGTCTACAAGAGAATGCTTTGGTCCAGTGAGAAAACATACAAACCATGACTAAAACATGTACATCCATGAAATGGAAAAGGTGTGTGAAATCCATTTGTACTGTTTTTGGATTCCCTGGTTTGTATTTTGGACAAGTGGAACAAGCAAAGTAGGCACCTTTTGCATCCTGATTAACTTTTTCCCACCAATATTGGTTCATGAATGCTATCATTTTGTAAGTAGATCAATGGTTTAATGCATGCACCGTTGTAAATAGTGGGAATTTTAGGATGTCTGGTAGGGCCAGATTGTTACTTGGTCCAAACCAGAGTTCTCTTTTTCTTGAGCCATCAATTATTAGATTTCCAGTGTTGTTTTTCCCTTTTTGGGGCCAATTGTTGGGTATCTCTTGTCAATTTTTTCTAAAATTTATCACTTGGGAGAACATCCCCTTGTAATATGATGGGATTTGGCTCTTGGTATCCTTGAGAGCAACATTTTCTTTGGAAAGATAAGTGAGTTGGATTAGTTTGGCTTCCAGGATATGGAGTCTGGAACCTTAATAGCCAGAGCGCTGACAAGAGTATGGCATCAAATAAATGCTTGGACATAGGCATTTCTAATATTGTTCCTATTGAAGGTAAGGACATCTCATTGTTTCAATACTAATTCCAAAGTCATGAGCTACCCCAAAGGCACACCAACTAATGGTATAAATGCTTGCAGTTTTGCCTTGGCTAAAGTACAAGAGGCTCAAGTAAGGGTGTATAATTCAGCCTGTTGGGCCCAAGGAGCCAAAATGTAAAAGTGCCATCTCAATGACTTCAAAAGGAGTTATAATAGCATACCCAACACAATATTTACCATTTCATTCTTTAAATAAGAACTATTAGTTCTTCCAATCCATGAGCACGCAATGTTTTTCCATTTCTTTATATCTTCTTCAATTTCCTTAATAAGCTTTCTATAGTTTTCAGCATACAGATCTTTTACATCTTTGGTTAGATTTATTCCTAGGTATTTTATGCTTCTTGGTGCAATTGTGAATGGGATCAGTTTCTTTATTTGTCTTTCTGTTGCTTCATTGTTAGTGTATAAGAATGCAAGTGATTTGTGTACATTGATTTTGTATCCTGCAACTTTGCTGAATTCATGTATCAGTTCTAGCAGACTTTTGGTGGAGTCTATCGGGTTTTCCATGTATAATATCATGTCAGCTGCAAAAAGTGAAAGCTTAACTTCATCTTTGCCAATTTTGATGTCTTTGATTTCCTTTTGTTGTCTGATTGCTGATGCTAGAACTTCCAACACTGTTAAACAACAGCGGTGAGAGTGGGCATCCCTGTCGTGTTCCTGATCTCAGGGAGAAAGCTCTGTTTTTCCCCATTGAGGATGATGTTAGCTGTGGGCTTTTCATAAATGGCTTTTATGATCTTAAAGTATGTTCCTTCTATCCCGACTTTCTCGAGGGTTTTTATTAAGAAAGGATGCTGAATTTTGTCAAATGCTTTTTCTGCATCCATTGACAGTATCATATGGTTCTTATCTTTACTTTTATTAATGTGATGTATCACATTGATTGATTTGTGAATGTTGAACCAGCCCTGCATCCCAGGAATGAATCCCACTTGATCATGGTGAATAATTCTTTTTATAAGCTGTTGAATTCTATTTGCTAGTATCTTATTGTCAAAATGTCAATACTACCCAAAGCTATCTAAACATTGAATGCAATCCCAATCAAAATTGCACCAGCATTCTTCTCAAAGCTAGAACAAGCAATCCTAAAATTCATATGGAACCACAAAAGGCCCCGAATAACCAAAGTAATTTTGAAGAAGAAGACCAAAGCAGGAGGCATCACAATCCCAGACTTTAGCCTCTACTACAAAGCTGTCATCATCAAGACAGCATGGTATTGGCACAAAAACAGACACATAGACCAAAGGAATAGAATAGAAACCCCAGAACTAGACCCACAAACGTATGGCCAACTCATCTTTGACAAAGCAGGAAAGAATATCCAATGGAAAAAAAAGTCTCTTTAACAAATGGTGCTGGGAGAACTGGACAGCAACATGCAGAAGGATGAAACTAGACCACTTTCTCACACCATTCACAAAAAGAAACTCAAAATGGATAAAGGACCTGAATGTGAGACAGGAAACCATCACAACCCTAGAAGAGAAAGCAGGAAAAAACCTTTTTGACCTCAGCCGCAGCAATTTCTTACTTGACACATCCCCAAAGGAAGGGAATTAAAAGCAAAAATGAACTATTGGGACCTCATGAAGATAAAAAGCTTCTGCACAGCAAAGGAAACAATCAACAAAACTAAAAGGCAACCAACGGAATGGGAAAAGATATTTGCAAATGATGTATCAGACAAAGGGCTAGTATCCAAAATCTATAAAGAGCTCACCAAACTCCACACCCGAAAAACAAATAACCCAGTGAAGAAATGGGCAGAAAACATGAATAGACACTTCTCTAGAGAAGACATCCGGATGGCCAACAGGCACATGAAAATATGCTCAACGTTGCTGCTCATCAGGGAAATACAAATCAAAACCACACTCAGATATCACCTCAGGCCAGTCAGAGTGGCCAAAATGAACAAATCAGGAGACTATAGATGCTGGAGAGGATGTGGAGAAATGGGAACCCCTTCGCACTGTTGGTGGGAATGCAGACTGGTGCAGCCACTCTGGAAAACAGTGTGGAGGTTCCTCAAAAAATTAAAAATAGACCTACCCTATGACCCAGCAGTAGCACTGCTAGGAATTTACCCAAGGGAAAGAGGAGTACTGATGCATAGGGGCACTTGTACCCCAATGTTTATAGCAGCACTCTCAACAGTAGCCAAATTGTGGAAAAAGCCTAAATGTCCATCAACTGATGAATGGATAAAGAAATTGTGGTTTATATACGCAATGGAGTACTACGTGGCAATGAGAAAGAATGAAATATGGCCCTTTGTAGCAACGTGGATGGAACTGGAGACTGTGATGCTAAGTGAAATAAGCCATACAGAGAAAGACAGATAGCATATGGTTTCACTCTTATGTGGATCCTGAGAAACTTAACAGAAACACATGGGGGATGGAAAGGAAAAAAAAAAGAGGTTAGAGTGGGAGAGAGCCAAAGCATAAGAGACTTTTAAAAACTGAGAACAAACTGAGGGCTGATGGGGGGTGGGAGGGAGGGGAGGGTGGGTGATGGGTATTGAGGAGGGCACCTTTTGGGATGAGCACTGGGTGTTGTATGGAAACCAATTTGACAATAAATTTCATATATTGAAAAAAATAAAATAAACAAATGTTTGAAAAAAGAAAAAATAAATAAGAACTATTAGTAAACCATGAAAAACCTGCCTTGGCTGGAAGAGTTACTTGTAAATTATCATGGGGAGTCAAAAGTTAACCTATCAGTATTAAGCAGGTGTGAAGTGTTTCATCTGGATCCAAATGTAGTCCTTGTTTCAAGATCCAATACACTTAGTATTTAACCTGAATCCGGGTAAACTGCAATTGTTCTCTGGAGAATTTATGTCCTGTAAGGCCAAAAGTTTAACAGGTGGATGCTATTTTCCTGTGAAGAGATTTGAGAAGGGGAGTAGAGAAGCAAATTATCTGCATATTGTAACAAATTAGAGGCTGCAGAAAATTTTATTATCATTTAAATCAGTTTTTAAGGTTTGTGAGAAGTAAAAAGGACTCTCTGTGAAACTCTGGCATTACTGCCCAGGTGCATTTCCATTCTTCCCAAGTGAAAGCAAAAAGATATTGACTACCCTAATCAACTGGAATACTAAAAATGCACTGCATAAGTCAATTACAGTGAAAATTTTGCTTTCAGTGGTAATGGATATCAGTAGTGTGGGGTAGGGGGTGGTTAGGAACAATCGGGTACCAAGGGATGACAATGTTATGTTTTTATTCAGAGCTCCTAGACACACCTCAATCCTCAGCCATTGGGTTTTCTCACAGGTAAAATAGCGGTGTTACAAGGACTAATGCAGGGAATAATGAGACCATGGGCCTTATAATCTATTGTGGGTTTGATGCCCTCAAGGTCTTCTTTACTTATAGGCATTGATTAATTCTGGAGAGAGATTTTGAGCAATCTATTTGAATCTTGGAGGTGCGCTATGGATTCTGGCAATATCAGCTGAGGATTTTGTCCATTTTTGCCCATTAGTATGGTAGTTGATCTAATAGGTATAAATGATCAGTGTCCCCAGATTCAGCTATAGTGCCATCAGAGATAGAACATAGAAAAGATGCTGAAGTGTTATTTATTTCCCCTGGTTCGCTATTTTGATTACTAATGTCGAATTATAGAATTGTTTCCCCCTTTTGGGAAAAATTCTGGCATGATAGTTTTCTATGAGATATGGGGCCAATAAATGAATAGTAGTGGAGGAATTAAGGAGAAGAAGGGTGAGTATCCCACAAAGAGCCTAGGCAGAATGGAATAGGTTAAGAGAACGGAACCTGTGAGGTTTATTAAATACCACCACTACTTGAACTGTTTTAGCACTCTCAGGAAGGGACTGCTTTATAGCAGTGGGGTTAAGCACCAGGATTGTAGCTCTGGTGTCAATAAAGACAAGGAGAGAGTTTCATTCCCAATCTGGAGAGCATTTTCTCTAAGCCATTTAAGAAGAAAGATTGGGGGTGCCTGGGTGGCTCAGTCGGTTAAACATTCAACTTCGGCTCAAGTCATGATCTCACTGTTCATGAGTTTGAGCCCCACATCAGGCTCTGTGCTGTCAGCACAGTGCCCACTTCAGATCCTCTGTCTTCCTCTCTCTGCCACTCCCTCGCTCTCTCATGCTCATTCTCTCTCACTCTCTCTCTTTCTCAAAATAAGTAAACATTTTAAAAAAGAAGGAAGATTGGAAGAACCCCTATAGTTCCTCAGAGCCCCATCACTGGGAATTAAGAGGACATTGGAAAAGTTGGTTAGAGGCCTAAAGGTTGCTGGAGCACTTAAATTTCTAACAATCTCTTTTTTAATGCCCTGGTTCTTTGCAATAATACCATAAACTAGAAGGTTTTTGGTTTCCTTTAGGGGCCTGCATTTGCTGAAGTTAAAAATTGAGAATTCGAATGGTCTTTCTTTTAGGTGACTCATCTAGGATACAAATTGGCTGGTTCTTTTAACTAAAAAGGAATGATCCTCAGTCAGCCCATTAATGAACATAGAGTTAAATGCTACCCAGGTGGTTTCAATATCTAAAGGAAGACCAAAATTTTCTTTAAAAGACAATTTGGAGTTGATTGTAATAGTCATGAACAGGTTCATAAGACTTGTGTGCAAGGCTGAATTTTGTTCCAGTCAGCAGGCTTAGAAAAAACTGTGGGGTGGCTCCAAACTCTTGATTCCGGCATAGGTCATGATCTCATGATTCATGGGATTGAACCCCATGTCAGGCTCTATGTTGACAGCTCAGAGCCTGCTTGGGATTCTGTCTCTCTCTCTGCCCTACCTCCCCCACTTTCAAAATAAATAAATAAATGAAAACTTAAGAAAAAAGCTACTGTAATTGCTCTGTGGAAATTTCCAATGAGTGATCTAGCATCGTGCCAAATTTAGGGGTTTGTTTCCCTAAATCCTCTTCAGAATGTTCCCTTCTGGCTAGTTTCATTCAATGTTTGACATGGTCCTCACCAACAAACATGTGTACTAATTGGTATAAATCTGAGAAACCAGGTTGATAACCTTAAATAGCTACACTAAAATTCTTAGCAAATCTATGGAGGCCCTCAGTCACTTTAAGAAACTCTTTAACCATGGCTTGCAGTTCAGCCTTATACCAGGGAACATAAGAAAGTTGAGGTTTATTGTGATCCTCAGAAAATTTAAAGAGACAGGTTTTGCTAGGTTCAGGAGATGAGTGAGTGGGGAAAGATTTAGAAGACAAGGAAAGTTTGGCAGAGAGAATAGAAGAAAATTGTGCCAGAGGCAGGGCCTGAAGACAAGGTAGCCACCACATGTCTACAGACAAAGAAGACTGGAGAGGAAAAAAAGAGGCCTCAGAAGCCATTTTGACTTTTTAAAATTGTTTTCCTCAGTTAATTTAGAAATAGTATTTTGCAGAAGAAATGTAGAATCCTGAAAATATCTGGAAACCTCAAGGTACCATTTAAAATCAGTATACCATTCAGGTTTTTTTTTTCCTTTTCTCTTGAGAAGCCGTGAATTTCTAATTTGATTTGAGTGAAACAAGTTTGGTGAGACTGGAAGTTTTCCTGAATTTCTAAATTACTTTTGGTTAAAAGACTCCACCAAAAAATTGCTAGAATTGATATATGAATTCAGTCAAGTTTCAGGATACAAAATCAACATACGGAAACCTGTTGCATTTCTATACACCAATAATAAATCAGCAGAAAGAGAAATCAAGGAATCAATTCCCTTTACAATTACACCAAAATCCACAAGGTACCTAGGAGTTAACCTAACCAAAGAGGGGAAAGACTTGTACTCTGAAAAGTATAAAACACTGATGAAAGAAATTGAATATGACACAAAGAAATGGAAAGACATTCCATTCTCATGGATCAGAAGAACAAATATTGTTAAAATGTCTATATTACCCAAAGCAATCTACACATTTAATGCAATCTCTATCAAAATACTAACAGCATTTTCCACAGAGCAAGAAAAAACAATCCTAAAATTTGTATGGAACCACAAAAGACCAAGAATAGCCAAAGCAACCTTGAAAAAGAAACACAAAGCTGGAGGCATCACAATTCCAGACTTCAAGGTATATTACAAAGCTGTAGTGATGAAACAGTATGGTACTGGCACAAAAATAGACACATAGGTTAATAAAACATAACAGAAATCCAAAAAAATGAACCTACAGCTATATGTTTAATTAATCTTTGGGAAAGCAGGAAATAATATCCAATGGAAAAAATGCAGTGTCTTCAACAAATGATGTTAGGAAAACTGAACAGCAACATGCAAAAGAATTAAACTGGTCCATTTTGTTACACCACGCACAAAAATGAATTCAAAATGGATGAAAGACCTAAATGTGAGACAGGAAACCATCAAAATCGTGGAGAACATAGGCAATAACCTTTTTTGACATTGGCCATAGTAACTTCTTACTAGTATGTCTCCTGAGGCAAGGGAAACAAAAATGAAAATAAACTACTATGACTTCATCAAGATAAAAAGCTTCTGCACAGTGAAGAAAACAACAAAATTAAAAGGCACACTGAAGAATGGGATATTTGCAAATGACATATCTGATAAAGGGTTAGTATCCAAAATCCACAAAGAACTACTATCAAACTCAACACCTAAAAAAACAAATAATCCAGTTAAGAAATGGGCAGACGACACGAATAGACATTTTTCCAAAGAACTACAGATAGCCAACAACACATGAAAAGATGCTCAACATCATTGATCACCAGGGAAATACAAATCAAAACTACAATGAAATATCACCTCATACCAGTCATAATGGCTAAAATTAACAACACAAGAAACAACAGGTGTTGGTGAGGATGTGGGGAATGGGGAACCCTCTTACATTGTTGGTAGGAATGTAAACTGGTGCAGTCACTGTGGAAAACATTATGGAATTTCCTCAGAATGTTAAAAATAGTAGCAATTGCACTACTAGGTATTTACCTGAAGAACACAAAAATACTAACTCAAAGGGATACATGAAATCCTTTATAGTAGCATTATCAACAATAGCCAAATTATGGAAAGAGCCCCAGTGTCCATTGGCTGATTAATGGAAAAGAAGATACACACACACACACACACACACACACACAATGGAATATTAGCCATGAAAATCATGAAATCTTGCTCTTTGCAATGACATGGATGGAGCTAGAGTATTATGCTAAGCAAAATCAGTCAGAGTAAGAAAAATACCATATGACTTCACTCATATGTGGAATTTAAGAAACAAAAGATAGAATCAAAGAGGAAAAAAGGAGAGAGAGAGACAAACCAAGAATCAGACTCTTAACTCTAGAGAACAAACTGATGGTTACCAGAGGGAGGTGGGTTAAATAGGTGATGGGGATTAAGGAGTGCACTTGTGATGAGCACTGAGTATGGTAGGTAAGTGTTTAATGACTTAATTGTACACCTATAGCTAATATTACTCTGTATGTTAACTGAAATTTAAATAAAAACTTAAAGAGTAAAAACGAAGAAAAAAAGAACTTCTGGCTAAGTTACTCCACTTAATTATAAAAGTATAATAATATAGTATTATAATAATAAGTATAAAAGTATATAATGCCCAGGGACCATAGGTTTTAACCATAAAACTGGCTGGAGTCTCAGAAAGGAGAGGTGGGATCAAAACATTTTGATGACTGGAATCCCATTTCTTGGAGATTTTCTAGGAACAGCCTGGTCCCAGAATGAATCAGACCAAAGACCAGCACAGTTCCAGTAGGAACAGTCCAATCCTAGATAGGACTTGAATCAAAAGCTAGTGCATTTCCAACAGGTACAGTTCCAACCAAAACAGTCCAATCTTAAGAAGGAGTCAGACCAAAGGCCTACACATTTCCAACTGGCAAAGTTCCAGCAAGAACAATCTGGCTCCTAAAAGGAGTCAGACCAAAGGCTAGCACAGTTCCATCAATAATAATCCAGTTCTGAAAAGGAGTCACACTGAAGGCCAAATGAATACATTTACAGATAAAAACAAAAACCAAGGTCTGAAAACAAAACTCAAATAAAGCTTAAAGAGCTCAGACACAAGGCATACTGCTCCAAATCCCAGAGAAAACTTACCCTCAAACACTAGAGTCGGTAAGAAAACAGCCCAATCAGAAAGTTTAGGCATTGATGATCTAGGAGTCAAATTTTCAACCATTGAATAATTGGAAATTGACTAAGTAAACCCTTGGTTGAATCAATTATTCTCCCAGCTGACTTCCCCTCCTGATAAAACTCTGATGGGAAAACTTTCTCAAGCAGATCGCTCAAAAAAGAATGAAAAGATCTTTCTAGATTTGTTGCTGAATGTCCTTTTCAAAAATTATATTTCAGTTCAGTATTTTGGTTATCCCAAGTTACTGCCATTTCTCATCATTTGTCTGTTTTAGGAAAAAAAGTGAAAAGTATAATTCAGTGGAGCCTTCATATTGATTTCAAATGGTCATGCCTCTATAAGGTTTTAGAGATATTAACATTCCTCTTCATATATTAAGATCACATGAAATTCATCAATGTATAATTTAATCTGTAGCTCAGAATACAATTTGTATGCTCTCTGCATCCATTTCTGTAGCCATTCTAACTTAATGTTTGAAACTACAGTTAATTTTCTATGAAAGTGATTATTAACATGACTAACACAGAGAAGGTAACAATTTTGAATGAACTTCCTGGTTAACAATAAAAAGTTTTCATGCCAGGGTAACACGGGTTCATGTAAAAGATTTCATAGTAAGCAATATCATTTATTCAATAAACAGTATGAAGAAAAATGTAAAAATGTGAGGATAAACACAGGGATATGTGATGACAGAGGCAGAGATTGGGGTGATTGCATTCACAAGCCAAGGAATGTCTGGGGCTACCAAAACCTGGAAGATACAAGAAAGAATCCTCCCCCTGAGGTTTGAAAGGACCATGGCCCTGCTAACACCTTAATTTTAGGTGTCTAACCTTCAGAACTATGATGAAGTGGCAGTACAGATGGGCTGAGCAACAAGCCCAAAGTCAGCCAACTGACACCAAGCACAGGTAGGATCTGTTCCACATCTCAGCTAACTAATGGATCTGCAGTTTTGTTGGAGTAAATAAGTAGTTCTCAACTTCTTCAAATCCTCACCGTATCTGAAGAACCCACAGAAAGTGAAGAACCCAAGCCTAATGGATGAGAGTTTCCAAGGATGTAGTCAGGGTCTGAGCAGAAACTACTGTAGGATTCTATTTTTAGTCCATTCAGACAGCATCATACTGCAAAGCTAATTAGAGTGCATAATGACTAGGGTGAGAGAACATCAATTAAAATGGGCAATCTAATGTCTTTTTCTGGATTTTATTACATTTAATTTTTCAATCCAACCACTAGTCTATACAGCTAAGCTGTTCTAAGACAATAAAGTTCAAAACAAAACAAAAACCAGGCTTTCCAGCTGTTGGTATAAATCTTTTTTCACAACCTTTCTTAATAAGGTCATGTGGGAAATACTTCTTCATATCTGGCCTCCTAGAAGCTTAATACCAGGTCCAAAAACTACAAACATTCCTTACACTATGTATTTGTGCAAGGGAAGAAAGTTATAATAAGATTTATATTTGTCAATTAGCCTAATAAACTATAATTGGTCTCTTCTATGTTCAGTTTTAATATGGTTCTGCTAAACAAGCCTATGGGGATTTATTTCTAAGAGTCACAGGAGACTTCCAAGCAGTTATTTGCAAATCAGGGGCTATGGAAAAAAATTAAATTATGAAACAATTGAAGCAATTGAAAATACAATATATTTGCTTTCATCAATTTCCTGAGTCAGGAAAGTTTCTTTGCTATGCCTAAGCTTATTCATTTGATGTAGTCTCACTTGTTTATTTTTGCTTTTGTTGCCTGAGCTTTCGTTGTTGTATCCAAAAACTTATTGTCAAGACCAGTGTCAACGGAATTTCTCCTTATGTTTTTTTCTAGTTTTATGGTTTTAGGTCTTACATTGAAATCTTTAATCCACTTTAAATTGTTTATTTGGGGGGCCCCTGGGTGGCTCAGTCAGTTAAGCATTAGACTCTTGATTTCAGCTCATGTCATGATCTCACAGTTCGTGAGATTGAGCCCCACACAGGTCTCTGTGTTGACGGCACGGAACTTGCTTGGGATTCTCTCTCTCTCTCTCTCTCTCTCTCTCTCTCTCTCTGATCCTCACTCCCCCCTCTCAAAATAAATAAATAAACTTAAGAAAATTGATTATTTTGTATGGTAATCTACAGGTCCAGTATTATTCTTTTACATGTAGATTTTTAGTTTTCCCAGCATCATTTGAAGAGCCTATCCTTTCCCCATTGTGTATTCTTAACACCCTTGTTGAAAATTTACTGGCCATATATGCTTGAGTTTATTTCCAGGCTCTGTATTATGTTCTATTTCTCAATGTGTTTTTATATCAGTACCATACTATCTTGATTACTATAGATTATAATTTGAGATCAGGAAATATGATGCTTCCAACTTTATTCTTCTTTCTCAAGATGCTTTGGATATTCAGAATCTTTTGTACTTCCATACAAATTTTAGGTTTGCTCTATTTCTGTGAAAAATGACATTGGAATTTTGTTATGGATTGTATTGAATCTATAGATCACTTTGGGTAGTATGGACATTTTAACGATACTCTTCTGTTGCATAAATATGGGATATCTATGTTTATTTGTGCCTTCAATTTCTTTCATCAGTGTTTTGCTCTTTTCTTTCATCAATGTTTTGTTTTTCAGTGTACCTTTGTTAAATTTATTCCTAAGTATTTTATTCTTTTTGATGCTATTGTAAATGGGATTGTGTTCTTGATTTCCTCTTTGAATAGATCACTTATAGCGTAAAGAAATATAGATTATTTTTTCACATTGACCTTGTGTCCCCCAACTTTACTGAATTTGCTTATTAAGTCTAAGAATTGTTTTAATGAAGGCTTTAGAGTTTTCCACATATAAGATCATGTCATCTACAGATAATTTTACTTCTTTCTTTCAGAATTGGATGCTTTTATTTCCTTTCATTGTCTAATTGCTTTTGCTAGTACATCCAGTACTATATTGAATAGAAGTGGTGAAAATGGGTATTATTGCCTTGTACTGACCTTAGAGGTAAAATTTTTCTGTTTTTCCCCATTGATTATGTTATTTGTGGAGCTTTCATAAATAGCTTCTACTGTGTTGAGGTAAGTTCCTACCATACCCATTGTATTGAGAGTTTTTATCATGAATGATTATGAACTTTTCCAAATTTTTCTACATATATTGTGATTATCATATAGTTTTAATCTTTTATTAATGTGGTTCATCACATTGACTTACAGATGTATACCAACCTTGCATCTCATGATTAAATTTCACTTGGTCATGGTATATAATCTTTTTAATGTGTTGTTGAATTTGGCTTGCTGGTATTTTATTGAGGATTTTTGCATCTACTTTCATCAGAGATATTGGCCTGTAGTTTTCTTATATTGTCTTTTTCTGACTTTTGTATCAGGACGACGCTGGCCTCATACAGTGAGTTTGGAAGTATTCCCTTTACTGTTTTTTTAGAAGAGTTTGAGAAGGATAGATATTAATTATTTTGAAAGTGTGTTAGAATTCAGCTATTAAGCCATCTATTCTGGAGATTTTCTTGGGAGGTTTTTTAAATTACTACTTCAATTTTCTTAATTGTTATTGGTCTGTTCAGGCTTTCTATTTCTTCTTAATTCAGTCTTGGTAAGTTGTATGTTAATTTATCCATTTTTTCCCTGTTATCTAATTTGTTGACATACAATTGTTCATAATAGGCTCTTATG
Organism: Panthera tigris; assembly: GCF_018350195.1. Classification (NCBI taxonomy): domain Eukaryota; kingdom Metazoa; phylum Chordata; class Mammalia; order Carnivora; family Felidae; genus Panthera; species Panthera tigris. The sequence continues at coordinate 60,688,973 of NC_056677.1, read as the reverse complement.
GTCATTTTTATTCCTCAGGCATCAATTGAAATGTCTCCTATTTCATATCTGCTTTTGTTTATTTGAGAACTCTCTGTTTTTATTCCTAGTCTAGCTATGAATTTGTCTATTTTATTTTCTTAAAATCACAACTCATAGTTTTGTTGATTTTTCTCTACTGTTTTTTTTCCATTCTCTGACTTTCCTTCCCTCTTCTAACTTTGGGCTTAATTTGTTCTTCTTTTCTATTTCCTTGAGGTGTAAACTTGGGCTGTTTTATATGATATCTTTCTTTTTTAATATAGGCATTAATCACTATAAAACCCTCCCTTAGTACTGCTTTTGCTGCATCCCATACATTTTAGTATACTGTATTTTGGCATGTCTCAAGAAATTATTTCAATTCTCTTTTGATTTCCTATTTGATCTAATGATTGTTCAAGTGTATGTCCTTTAGTTTCATGTATTTGAATTTTTCCATTTTCTTGCTGATATTGGTTTCTGGATTCATTTCATTGTGGTTGGAAAGATACTTGGTATGACTTTGATCTTAAATTTATTAAGAGTTGTTTCTTGACATAACATATGATCTATCCTAGAGATGTTCCATGTACATTTGAGAAGAATGTGCATTATTCTGCTGTTAGGTGAAAGGTTCTGTATATGTCTGTTTGGTACATTTGGTATTAAGTCAGCTGTTTATTGATTTTCTGTCTAGATGTTATATCCATTATTGAAAGTGGGGCATTGAAATCTGCTACAATTATTGCATTGCTGTCAATTTCTCTTCTGAGATCTGTCAATATTTGCTTTATATGCTTAGGTGCCCAGATATTTGATGCATATGTATTTGCCTTTGTTATATCTTCCTGTTGAATTGATCCATATATCAATGCGTATTTACTTTTGTTTCTAGAGATGGTTTTTGACTTAAAGTCTACTTAGCCTGAAGTAGGTATTGCCACTCCTGATCTGTTTTGGTTACGTGCAATTTGCATGAAATAATTTTTCCTTGCCTTTACCTTGAGCCTATGTATGTCCTTGAACCTAGAATTAGTTTCTTTTTTTTCTAACCATTTCATTTTTTTAAATTTAAATCCAAGTTAGTTAACATATAGTATAATAATGATTTCAGGAATAGAATTTAGTGATTCATTACTTATATATAACACCCAGTGCTCCACAAGCGCCCTCCTTAATGTCCATCACCCATTGGCCCATCCCCCACACCCAGCACCCCACTAGCAATGCTCAGTTTGTTCTCTGTATTTAAAAGTCTCTTATGAGACTGTTAAAAACTGAGAACAAACTGAGGGTTGATGGGGGGCGGGAGGGAGGGCAGGGTGGGTGGTGGGTATTGAGGAGGGCACCTTTTGGGATGAGCACTGGGTATTGTATGGAAACCAATTTTACAGTAAATTTCATATATTAAAAAATAAAAAATAAAAAAATAAAAAATAAAAAATAAAAATAAAAAATAAATAAATAAATAAAAGTCTCTTATGGGTCCAGGAAGATGGCGGCGTAGGAGGACGCTGGGCTCACCGCGCGTCCTGCTGATCACTTAGATTCCACCTACATCTGCCTAACTAACCCAGAAAACCACCAGAAGACTAGCAGAACTGAGTCACTGGAGGCAAGCACAGACGAGAGACCCACGGAAGAGGGTAGGAAGAGCGGAGAGGCGGTGCGCACTGCACGGACTGGCAGGAGGGAGCTGGGACGGAGGGGCAGCCTGCCGGCCAAGCAGAGCCCCCGAGTCTGGCTGGCAAAAGCAGAGGGGCTGGACGGAGTGTGTTCCGACAGCAAGCGCGACTTAGCATCTGGGAGGTCATAAGTTAACAGCTCTGCTCGGAAAGCGGGAAGGCTGGAGGACAAAGGGAGGGAGAGCCGCTGAGCCCCCGGAAGACAGAGCTCAGTTTGGTGGGGAACAAAGGTGCTCGCCAAAGCCATCTCCCTCGCCCATCCCCCAGCCAAAATCCCAAAGGGAACCAGTTCCTGCCAGGGAACTTGCTTGCTCTGCGCAAACACCCAACGCTGTGCTCCTGGGGAGCCAAACCTCTGGCAGCGGATCTGACTCCCTCCCGCTGCCACAGGGCCCCTCCTGAAGTGGATCACCTAAGGAGAAGTGAGCTAAGCCTGCCCCTCCTGCCCCCATGCACCTTGCCTACCCACCCCAGCTAATACGCCAGATCCCCAGCACCACAAGCGTGGCAGTGTGCAAGTAGCCCAGATGGGACACGCCACCCCACAGTGAATCCCGCCCCTAGGAGAGGGGAAGAGAAGGCACACACCAGTCTGACAGTGGCCCCAGCAGTGCGCTGGGGGCAGACATCAGGTCTGACTGTGGCCCCGCCCACCAACTCCAGTTATACACCACAGCACAGGGGGAAGTGCCCTGCAGGTCCGTACCACTCCAGGGACTATCCAAAATGACCAAACGGAAGAATTCCCCTCAGAAGAATCTCCAGGAAATAACAACAGCTAATGAACTGATCAAAAAGGATTTAAATAATATAACAGAAAGTGAATTTAGAATAATAGTCATAAAATTAATCGCTGGGCTTGAAAACAGTATAGAGGACAGCAGAGAATCTCTTGCTACAGAAATCAAGGGACTAAGGAACAGTCAGGAGGAGCTGAAAAACGCTTTAAACGAAATGCAAAACAAAATGGAAACTACGACAGCTCGGATTGAAGAGCCAGAGGAGAGAATAGGTGAACTAGAAGATAAAGTTATGGACAAAGAGGAAGCTGAGAAAAAGAGAGATAAAAAAATCCAGGAGTATGAGGGGAAAATTAGAGAACTAAGTGATACACTAAAAAGAAATAATATACTCATAATTGGTATCCCAGAGGAGGAAGAGAGAGGGAAAGGTGCTGAAGGGGTACTTGAACAAATTATAGCTGAGAACTTCCCTGAACTGAGGAAGGAAAAAGGCATTGAAATCCAAGAGGCACAGAGAACTCCTTTCAGACGTAACTTGAATCGATCTTCTGCATGACATATCATAGTGAAACTGGCAAAATACAAGGATAAAGAGAAAATTCTGAAAGCAGCAAGGGATAAACATGCCCTCACATATAAAGGAAGACCTATAAGACTCATGACTGATCTCTCTTTTGAAACTTGGCAGGCCAGAAAGGATTGGCACGAGATCTTCAGTGTGCTGAAGAGGAAAAATATGCAGCCGAGAATCCTTTATCCAGCAAGTCTGTCATTTAGAATAGAAGGAGAGATAAAGGTCTTCCCAAACAAACAAAAACTGAAGGAATTTGTCACCGCTAGACCAGCCCTACAAGAGATCCTAAGGGGGATCCTGTGAGACAAAGTACCACAGACATCACTACAAGCATAAAACATACAGACATCACAAAGACTCTAAACCCGTATCTTTCTATAATAACACTGAATGTAAATGGATTAAATGCACCAACCAAAAGACATAGGGTATCAGAATGGATAAAAAAACAAGACCCATCTATTTGCTGTCTACAAGAGACTCATTTTAGATCTGAGGACACCTTTAGATTGAGAGTGAGGGGATGGAGAACTATTTATCATGCTACTGGAAGCCAAAGAAAGCTGGAGTAGCCATACTTATATCAGACAAACTAGACTTTAAATTAAAGGCTGTAACAAGAGATGAAGAAGGGCATTATATAATAATTACAGGGTCTATCCATCAGGAAGAGCTAACAATTATAAATGTCTATGCGCTGAATACCGGAGCCCCCAAATATATAAAACAATTACTCATAAACATAAGCAGCCTTATTGTTAAGAATGTGGTAATTGCAGGGGACTTTAACACCCCACTTACAGAAATGGATAAATCATCTAGACACACGGTCCATAAAGAAACAAGGGCCCTGAATGATACATTCAATCAGATGGACTTGACAGATATATTTAGAATTCTGCATCCCAAAGCAACAGAATATACTTTCTTCTCGAGTGCACATGGAACATTCTCCAAGATAGATCATATACTGGGTCACAAAACAGCCCTTCATAAGTTTACAAGAATTGAAATTATACCATGCATACTTTCAGACCACAATGCTATGAAGCTTGAAATCAACCACAGGAAAAAGTCTGGAAAACCTCCAAAAGCAAGGAGGTTAAAGAACACCCTAGTAAAGAATGAGTGGGTCAACCAGGCAATTAGAGAAGAAATTTAAAAATATATGGAAACAAACGAAAAGGAAAAGACAACAATCCAAACGATTTGGGATGCAGCGAAGGCAGTCCTGAGAGGAAAATACATTGCAATCCAGGCCTATCTCAAGAAACAAGAAAAATCCCAAATACAAAATCTAACAGCACACCTAAAGGAACTAGAAGCAGAACAGCAAAGGCAGTCTAAACCCAGCAGAAGAAGAGAAATAATAAAGATCAGAGCAAAAAATAAACAATATAGAATCTAAAAAAACTGTAGAGCAGATCAACGAAACCAAGAGTTGGTTTTTTGAAAAAATAAACAAAATTGACAAACCTCTAGCCAGGCTTCTCAAAAAGAAAAGGGAGATGACCCAAATAGATAAAATCATGAATGAAAATGGAATTATTACAACCAATCCCTCAGAGATACAAACAATTATCAGGGAATACTATGAAAAATTATATGCCGACAAATTGGACACCCTGGAAGAAATGGACAAATTCCTAAACACCCACACTCTTCCAAAACTCAATCAGGAGGAAATAGAAAGCTTGAACAGACCCAGAACCAGCAAAGAAATTGAATCAGTTATCAAAAATCTCCCAACAAATAAGAGTCCAGGACCAGATGGCTTCCCAAGGGAGTTCTACCAGACGTTTAAAGCAGAAGCAATAGCTATCCTTCTCAAGCTATTCCAAAAAATAGAAAGGGAAGGAAAACTTCCAGATTCATTCTATGAAGCCAGTATTACTTTGATTCCTAAACCAGACAGAGACCCAGTAAAAAAAGAGAACTACAGGCCAATATCCCTGATGAATATGGATGCAAAAATTCTCAATAAGATACTAGCAAATTGAATTCAACAGCATATAAAAAGAATTATTCACCATGATCAAGTGGGATTCATTCCTGGGATGCAGGGCTGGTTCAACATTCACAAATCAATCAACGTGATACATCACATTAATAGAAGAAAAGAGAAGAACCATATGATCCTGTCAATCGATGCAGAAAAGGCCTTTGACAAAATCCAGCACCCTTTCTTAATAAAAACCCTTGAGAAAGTCGGGATAGAAGGAACATACTTAAACATCATAAAAGCCATTTATGAAAAGCTCACAGCTAATATCATCCTGAATGGGGAAAAACTGAGAGCTTTTTCCCTGAGGTCAGGAGCACGACAGGGATGCCCACTCTCACTGCTGTTGTTTAACATAGGGTTGGAAGTTCTAACATCAGCAATCAGACAACAAAAGGAAATCAAAGGCATCAAAATTGGCAAAGAGGAAGTCAAGCTTTCGCTTTTGCAGATGACATGATATTATACATGGAATATCCGAAAGACTCCACCAAAAGTCTGCTAGAACTGATACATGAATTCAGCAAAGTTGCAGGATACAAAATCAATGTACACAAATCACTTGCATTCTTATACACTAACAATGAAGCAACAGAAAGACAAATAAAGAAACTGATCCCATTCACAATTGCACCAAGAAGCATAAAATACCTAGGAATTAATCTAACCAAAGATGTAAAAGATCCGTATGCTGAAAACTATAGAAAGCTTATGAAGGTAATTGAAGAAGATATGAAGAAATGGAAAGACATTCCCTGCTCATGGGTTGGAAGAATAAATATTGTCAAAATGTCAATACTACCCAAAGCTATCTATACATTCAATGCAATCCCAATCAAAATTGCACCAGCATTCTTCTTGAAACTAGAACAAGCAATCCTAAAATTCATATGGAACCACAAAAGGCCCCGAATAGCCAAAGTAATGTTGAAGAAGATGACCGAAGCAGGAGGCATCACAATCCCAGACTTTAGCCTCTACTACAAAGCTGTAATCATCAAGACAGCATGGTATTGGCACAAAAACAGACACATAGACCAATGGAATAGAATAGAAACCCCAGAACTAGACCCACAAAAGTATGGCCAACTAATCTTTGACAAAGCAGGAAAGAACATCCAATGGAAAAATGACAGTCTCTTTCACAAATGGTGCTGGGAGAACTGGAAAGCAATGTGCAGAAGAATGAAACTAGACCACTTTCTTACACCATTCACAAAAATAAACTCAAAATGGATAACGGACCTGAATGTGACACAGGAAACCATCAAAACCCTAGAGGAGAAAGCAGGAAAAGACCTCTCTGACCTCAGCCGTAGCAATTTCTTACTCGACACATCCCCAAAGGCAAGGGAATTAAAAGCGAAAATGAATTACTGGGACCTTATGAAAATAAAAAGCTTCAGCACAGCAAAGGAAACAACCAACAAAACTAAAAGGCAGCCAACGGCATGGGAAATGATATTCGCAAATGACATATCGGACAAAGGGCTAGTATCCAAAATCTATAAAGAGCTCACCAAACTCCACACTCGAAAAACAACCCAGTGAAGAAATGGGCAGAAAACATGAATAGACACTTCTCAAAAGAAGACATCCGGATGGCCAACAGGCACATGAAAAGATGTTCAACGTCGCTCCTTATCAGGGAAATACAAATCAAAACCACACTCAGATACCACCTCACGCCAGTCAGAGTGGCCAAAATGAAGAAATCAGGAGACTATAGATGCTGGAGAGGATGTGGAGAAACAGGAACCCTCTTGCACTGTTGGTGGGAATGCAAATTGGTGCAGCCACTCTGGAAAGCAGTGTGGAGGTTCCTCAGAAAATTAAAAGTAGACCTACCCTATGACCCAGCAATAGCACTGCTAGGAATTTGCCCAAGGGATACAGGAGTACTGATGCATAGGGGCACTTGTACCCCAATGTTTATAGCAGCACTCTCAACAATAGCCAAATTGTGGAAAAAGCCTAAATGTCCATCAACTGATGAATGGGTAAAGAAATTGTGGTTTATATACACAATGGAGTACTACATGGCAATGAGAAAGAATGAAATATGGCCCTTTGTAGCAACATGGATGGAACTGGAGAGTGTGATGCTAAGTGAAATAAGCCATACAGAACAAGACAGATACCATATGGTTTCACTCTTATGTGGATCCTGAGAAACTTAACAGAAACCCATGGGGGAGGGAAGGAAAAAAAAAAAAAAAGAGGTTAGAGTGGGAGAGAGCCAAAGCATTAGAGACTGTTAAAAACTGAGAACAAACTGAGGGTTGATGGGGGGTGGGAGGGAGGGCAGGGTGGGAGGGAGGGCAGGGTGGGTGATGGGTATTGAGGAGGGCACCTTTTGGGATGAGCACTGGGTGTTGTATGGAAACCAATTTGACAGTAAATTTCATATATTAAAAAAAAAAAAACCAAATCCTTCTTAAAAAAAAAAAAAACTGAGAACAAACTGAGGGTTGATGGGGGGTGGGAGGGAGGGGAGGGTGAGTGATGGGTATTGAGGAGGGCACCTTTTGGGATGAGCACTGGGTGTTGTATGGAAACCAGTTTGACAAGAAATTTCATATATTGAAAAAAAAAAGAGTCTCTTATGGTTTGCCTCCCTCTGTTTTTTATCTTATTTTTGCTTCCCTTCACTTATGTTCATGTGTTTTCACATATGAGTGAAATCATGATATTTATCTTTGTCTGACTGACTTATTTCAACTAGCATAATATGCTCTAGTTCTATCCACGTTGTTACAAGTGGCAGGATTTCATTATTTTTGATCTTTGAGTAGTATTCCATTGTATATATATGCCACATCTTCTTTATCCATTCATCCATCAATGGACATTTAGGCTCTTTCCATACTTTGGCTACTGTTGATAGCACTGCTATAAACATTGGGGTGCATGTGCCCCTTTGAAACAGCACACTTGTATCCCTTGGATAAATACCTAGTAGTGCAATTGCTAGGTCATAGGGTAGTTCTATTTTTAATTTTTTAAGGAACCTCCATACTGTTTTCCAAAGTGACTGCACCAGTTTGCATTCCCACCAGCAGTACAAAGGGTTCCCCTTTCTCTTCATCATCACCAACATCTGTTGTTGCCTGAGTTATTAATTTTAGCCATTCTGACAGATATAAGGTGGTATCTCATTGTCGTTTTGATTTATATTTCCCTGATGATCACTGATGTGAAGCATCCTTTCATGTGTCTGTTAACCATCTGGATGTCTTCATGGAAAAGTGTCTATTCATGTCTTTTGCCCATTTCTTCACTGAGTTATTTGCTTTTTGGCTGTTGAGTTTGGTAAATTCTTTATAGATTTTGATACCAACCCGTTATATGCCATTTGCAAATATTTTCTCCCATTATGTTGGTTGCCTTTTAGTTTCGTTAATTGTTTCCTTCACCGTGCCGAAGGTTTTTATCTTGATGAGGTCCCAATAGTTCATTTTTGCTTTTATTTCCCTTGCCTCTGGAGACATGTCAAGTAAGAAGTTGCTGCGGCTGAGGTCAAAGAGGTTGTTGCCTGTTGTCTTTTCTAGGATTTTGATGGCTTCCTGTCATATGTTTTAGTCTTTCATACATATTGAGTTTATTTTTGTGTATGGTATAAGAAAGTGGTCCAGGTTGATTCTTCTGCATGTTGCTGTCCAGTTTTCCCAGCACCATTGACTGAAGAGACTATATCTTTTTTCAATTTGATAGTCTTTCCTGCTTGTCAAAAATTAGTTGACCATATATTTGTGGGTCCATTTCTGGGTTCTCTATTCTATTCCATTCCACTCATCTATGTGTCTGTTTTTGTACCAATACCGTACTGTCTTGATGATTACAGCTTTGTAATACAGCTTAAAGTCTGGAATTTTGATGCCTCCAGCTTCGCTTTTCTTTTTCAACATTACTTTGGTAATTTAGGGTCTTTTGTAGTTCCATACAAACTTTGGGTTTGTTTGTTTTGGCTCTGTGAAGAAATCTGGTGTTATTTTGATAGGGATTGCATTGAATGTGTACATTGCTCGGGGTAGTATCAACTATTTAACAATATTTGTTCTTCCAATCCATGAGCATGGAATGTTTTTCCATTTCTTTATGTCTTCTTCAACTGCTTTCATAAGCTTTCTGTAGTTTGCATCATAAAGATCTTTTATCTATTTGGGCAGGTTTATCCCTAGGTATCTTAATGGTTTTCAATAAATAGGATTGATTCCTTTATATCTCCTTCTGCTGCTTCATTATTGGTGTATAGAAATGCAACCTATTTGTGTACATTGATTTTATATCCTGTGACTTTGCTGAATTCATGTATCAGTCTAGCAGTCTTTTAGTGGAGTCTTTCAGGTTTTCCATGTAGAGTGTCATGTCGTCTTCAAAAAGTGAAAATTTGACTTCTTCTTTGCTGATTTGGATGCCTTTTGTTTCTTTTTGTTGTCTGATTGCTGAGGCTGTTACCTCCCCTATTATGTTGAAAAACAGTGGTGAGAGCGGACATCCCTGTTGTGTTCCTGATTTTAGGGGGAAACTTCTCAGTTTTGCCCCATTAAGGATAATAACTGTAGGCCTTTCATATATGGCTTTTATGATGTTAAGGTATGTTTCTTCTACCCCTACTCTCTTGAGGGTTTTTATATAGAAAGGATGCTGTATTTTGTCAAAGGCTTTTTCTGCATTTGTTGACAGGGTCATTTGTTTCTTATCCTTTCTTTTATAAATGTGGTGTATCATCTTTATTGATTTGTGAATATTGAACCAGCCCTGCAGCCCAGGTGTAAATCCCACTTGATCATGATGAATAATTCTTCTGATGCTGTTAAATTTGATTTACTATTACCTTGTTGAGAATTTTTGCATCCAGGTCAATCAGAGATATTGGCCTGTAATTCTCCTTTTTAGTGCTATCTTTGTCTGGTTTTGGAATCAAGGTAATGCTGGCTTCATTGGATGAGTTTGGAAGCTTTCCTTCCATTTCTAATTTTTTGGAACAGTTTGAGGAGAATAGGTATTAACTTTTCTTTAAACGTCTGGTAGAATTCCCCTGGGAAGTGATCTGGCCCAGGACTCTTATTTGTTGGGAGATTTTTGATAAATGATTCAATTTCTTTGCTGGTTATAGGCCTGTTCAAATTTTCTCTTTCTTCCTGTTTGAGTTTTGGTACTGTGTGAGTGTCTAGGAATTTGTCCATTTCTTCCATATTGTCCAGTTTGTTGGCATATAATTTTTCATAGTGTTCTCTTCTAAGTGTTTATATTTCTGTGGCGTTGGTTGTGATCTCTCCTCTTTCATTAGTGATTTTATCTATTTGGCTCCTCTCTCTTTCCTCTTTGAGAAGTCGGGCTAGGGGTTTGTCAGTTTTGTTTATTCTTTCAAAAAACCAACTCTTAGTTTCATTGATCTGTTGTACTGTTTTTATGGTTTCTATATTTTTAATTTCTGCTCTAATCTTTATTATTTCCCTTCTTCTGCTAGCTTTGGGCTTTATTTGTTGCTTGTTTTCTAGCTCCTTTAGGTGTAAGGTTAGGTTGTATATTTGGAACCTCTCTTGCTTTTTGAGATAGGCCTGAATTGCAATGTGTTTTCCTCTTAGGAATGCCTTTGCTGCATTCCAAAGGTTTTTGACTGTCATGTTTTCATTTACATACGCTTCCATGTATTTTTAAATTTCTTCTTTAATTTCCTGGTTAACCCATTCATCCATTAGTAGGATGCTCTTTAACCTCCATGGATTTGAAGGTTTTCCAAATTTTTTCTTGTGGTTGACTTCAAGTTTAATAGAATTATGATCTAAAAATATGTATAGCACGATCTCGATATTTTGTACGTGTTGATGCTGATTTGTGATTAGTGATTTGATCCAGTGTGTCATTCAGAGACTTGTTTCCTTGTTGATTTTCTGCTTAGATAATCGGTCCATTGTTGTAAGTGCAGTATTAAAGTCTCCTAAAATTATGGTGTTATTATCAATGAGTTTGCTTATGTTTGTGATTAATTTATTTATATATTTGGGTGCTTCCATGTTAGAGGCATAAATATTTACAGTTGTTAAATCTTCTTGATGGATAGAACTGTTAATTATGATATAATGACCTTCTTCATCTCTTGTTACAGTCTTTGTTTTAAAATCTAGTTTGTTATAAGTATGGCTTTTCTGGCTTTCTTTTGATGTCCATTCTCATGATAGATGGTTGTCCATCCCCTTACTTTCAAACTGTAGGTGTCTTTAGGTCTAAAATGAGTCTCTTGTAGGCAGCTAATAGATGGATCTTGGGTTTTTTATCCATTGTGATACCCTATGTCTTTTTTTTTGGGTCATTTAGTCCACCTACATTGAAAGTGATTATTGAAAGATATGAATTTAGTGCCATTGTGCTCTCTAGATTTTGTGTTTCTCATGATATTAGTTGATGGAGTAGGAGGAACAGGATATTTTCTCATCCCTCAAACGCAGCTGTATTGAGGTCAGATCACTTGGAACCCCCAGGAAATAGATCTGTGGGGCAGCAGAAGGAACTCCACAGTTGGAGGGAGATAGTTTGGAAGGATCAAGGTGCGTGTATATGAATTGAGGGAGATCAAATGGTGGAGCTATGGAGGAGAGAGAACCCTTTCTGTGGAGAGACAAAAGGGTGAGAAAGAGAGAGGGGTTGTGAAAGTGCAGCATTGAGTTAGCACAAGAGGAAATCCTCTTGGAATGATGGGCTAGGGTGTGAGAAGTACTGAGTGTCCCAGTTCACTTTTGTAAACAGCCTTTGGAGCTGAAACTCTGAGGTTTTGGAAGTGCGTGACTTTCTGTGGAGTGGAGCCTTGGCCCGTGCTCTTGGGGAGGAGGTTGCTGACCTTGAAGTGCATTCTGTGGTGTAGTAATCCCTGAATCACACTGGGAAGGAACAGTCCCCTTCCTAGTGTACTTTGGGAAGATCCTGCTGTGCCAACCAAAGGCCTTTCATTAGCAGGGTGGAGAGGCTCTACTCCTGAGAAGGGGAGCAGATCTGCATGATGACACATCCTTTAAGACTTTGGGTTTTGGGGCACCCGGGTGGCTCAGTTGGTTGGGTGTCTGACTTCAGCTCCGGTCATGATCCCACCATTCATGGGTTTGAGCCCCATATTGGACTCTGTGCTGACAGCTCAGAGCCTGGAGCCTGCTTTGGATTCTGTGTCTCCCTCTCTGCCCCTCCCCTGCTCATGTTTTCTCTCTCTCAAAAATAAACATTAAAAATTTTAAGAAAAAAAGACTTTGGGTTTTGAATCCCAGCCAAACACCTAGAAGAAGCCTCAGGAGAAATTGTGGAGCAGGACAAGCTGACTGTCCTTGCTCTTCTGTGAGGGCTGCCTGAACAGCGGGGGTTGAAATCCCCGCTCTGGAGTGGAGAGTGGGTTGATGCCATTTTTCCCCCAACACCAACATGGTGGGACTTCAGTGGCCACTTAGTGGAAGTGGGACACACTCACACCAAACCCCGTCCCTTAGTGGAAGTGGGACACACTCACACCAAACCCCGTCCCTTAGTGGAAGTGGGACACACTTACACCAAACTCTGCAACTCTGTGCCTAGCAACTGCTTATTTGCTGACCCAATGCAGATGGCCTCTCCTCCAGACCAGCACAGCTGCTGCCCCCAGGCACCAACAGACAACTATTTTTTTCTTTTTTCCACCCTCTTCTTTTTTTCTTTTGGAATCAGGCTCATAGTTTCTGATTTATTTTTTTTTCCATTTCTTACTATATATTTTTTAATTTTTTATCAACCTTTTTTTTTCAATTCTTTTTCCTTCTTTTTTCTTTTCTTCTGCCTTTTTCTTCTTTCTTTTCCTTTCTTTTTCCTTGGAATAAGCCGAATAGTTTTTTGATTCTCTGTTTGGCTTTCATTTCTCCCCTTTCCTTTTTCTCTTTTTATGGGATCAGGCTCCCCCCCCCCACACACACACCTTTTTATTCTACAGTTACTTCAACGAACAAATCAAAGCACACCTAGTTAAAAGTCCAAACACTCCACCACTGCAAGCAAGGAGGAGCTCTGCAGAGGACTGACGAGTGGGAAAGAGAAACCAGAAAACAACAGCAGAGTGCATGCAGCATACACTAGAAATATTTTCTGGAGTTCCAGGCCCTGAATAATGTATGAGCCTTTTTTAATATAGTATATATAATTATTATATATATTATAAATTTCTTTATATATATATATATATATATATATATATATATATATATATATAATTTCTTTATATATATATAAAAAAATTGCAGCCAGAGACTTGCTCAAAATGGATATACACAATATATCTGAACAATAATTTAGAACAAAAATTTATAACACTACTAGCTGGGCTTGAAAAAAGCATAGAAGACACCAGAGAAACCCTTGCTTCAGAGATCAAAGACATAAGAAATAGGGCAAATTTTAAAGTGCTATAGATGAGATGCAAAATAAACTAGGTACAGGGTGCCTGGGTGGCTCAGTCGGTTAGGCGTCCGACTTCGGCTCAGGTCATGATCTCGCGGTCTGAGTACACTTCTCTTGATGAGCAATTAGCAATATATAGTTTTTGCCTTTATTTTTATTCAAAGTTTATATTTATTTTTTAATATGAAATTTATTGCCAAATTGGTTTCCATAAAACACCCACTGCTCATCCCAACAGGTGCCCTCCTCAATGCCCATCACCCACTTTCTCCTCCCTCCCACCCCCATCAACCCTAAGTTTATTCTCATTTTTTATGGTTTGGCTCCCTCCCTAACTTTTTTTTCCTTCCCCTCCCCCATGGTCTTCTGTTAAGTTTCTCAGGATCCACATAAGAGTGAAAACATATGGTATCTGTCTTTCTCTGTATGACTTATTTCACTTAGCATAACACTCTCCAGGGTTTATATTTCTAATTTTTTCCAAGTTTTTATTCAAATTCCAGCTAGTTAACATACAGTGCAATATTAGTTTGAGGTGTAGAATTTAGTGATTCATCACTTACATACAACACCCGATGCTCATTACAACAAATGCCTTCTTTAACAACCATCACTGTTTTAACCCCCTCCCCCCACCTCCCTTCCAGGCACCATCAGTTTGTTCTCTATAGTTGAGTCTTAGTTTACTTCCTTCTGTTCCCTATGTTCATTTATTTTGCTTCCTTTTTGTTTTGTTTTTTTTTTTTAATATAACTTATTGTCAAATTGATTTCCATACAACACCCAGTGCTCATTCCAACCAGTGCCCTCCTCAATGCCCATCACCCACTTTACCCTCTCCCCCACCCCCCATCAACCCTCAATTTGTTCTTTGTATTTAAGAGTCTCTTATGGTTTACCTCCTTCCCTCTCTGTAACTTTTTTTTCTTTTTTTCCCCTTCCCCTCCCCAGGGTCTTCTGTTAAGTTTCTCAAGATCCACATATGAGTGAAAATATATGGTATCTGTCTTTCTCTGACTGACTTATCTCACTTAGCATAATACCCTCCAGTTCCATCCACATTGCTGCAAATGGCCAGATTTCATTCTTTCTCATGGCCAAGTAGTATTCCATTGTATATATAAACCACATCTTCTTTATCCATTTATCAGTTGATGGACATTTAGGCTCCTTCCATAATTTGGCTATTGTTGAAAGTGCTGCTAATAAACATTGGGGTACATGTGCCCCTATGCATCAGCACTCCTATATCCCTCAGGTAAATTCCTAGCAGTGCTATTGCTGGATCATAGGGTAGTTCTATTTTTAATATTTTGAGGAACCTCCACACTGTTTTTCAGAGTTGGCTGCACCAGTTTGCATTCCACCAACAGTGCAAGAGGGTTACCATTTCTCCACATCATCTCCAGCATTTATAGTCTCCTGAGTGGTTCATTTTAGCCACTCAATTTGACATATAAGTTAAATCATATGGTATTTGTCTTTCTCTGACTTATTCTGCTTAGCATAATACTCTATAGCTCCATCCTTGTCCTTGCAAATGGCAAGATTTCATTCTTTTTTATGGCTGAGTAATACTCCATTGTAAATATATATTACATCTTGTTTATCCATTCATCAGTTGATGGACATTTGGGCTGTTTCCGTGATTTGGCTTTTGTTGATAATGCTGCTCTAAGCATTGGGGAACATGTATCCCTTTGAATTAGTATTTTTGTATCCTTTGGGTAAATACCTAGTACTGCAGTTACTGGATCATAGAATTGTTGAATCACTATATTTTACACCTAAAGCTAATTTAACACTATATGTTAACTATGCCGGAATTAAAATTTTTTAAATGATGGGGCATCTGGGTGGCTCAGTTGGTTAAATGTCCAACTCTTGGTTTCAGCTCAGGTCATGATCTCGTGGTTTCGTGGGTTCAAGTCACTCATCAGGCTCTGAGCTGGCATTGTAAAGCCTGCTTGGGATTTTCTCTTGCTCCCTCTCTTTCTGCCCCTTCCCCACTCGTGATGTCTCTGTCTCTCTCAAAATAAATAAAGTTAAAAAAAAAAGAAAAAATACTGGTATTGTTGAAATATGCAAATTACTGAATAACTTTTTTGAATCTCATGGTTTATCCAGGAACAACCATGTCAACACTTGCACTCATGGTGCAAAAGCAGTTGTAGATACAACTGCCAGGCTCTTAGCATGAATCAAGATAGTGGTTACCAAACTGTAGTAATAGTCATTGTATTTTTCATCATCATGTACTTATAATAAATAAATTTGCAGTTTTATTTAAAAATATTCTTGATAAAGCACTGAAAGTGAAATCTTGACCACTGAGCACATTTAAAAAATATTCTGTAGGATAAAATAGAAAATATACATAAAGCACTTTTACCATACACTGAAACATGTTGGCTATCTTAAGTAAAAGCACTTGTGCAATTGAGTTGAGAGCTGAGCTTTTTTTCATGGAACACCGCTTTCACTTGAAAGAAGGACAAAAGAACATGGCTCTTCAGATTTGCGTGTTTGACAGACTTTTTCTCAAGTATTAATGAAATGAGCAAAGAGAGTAATGAACAGTATTTATTACCAGTGATAAAATTTTAGTTCTTAGGAATATATTCAAATTTTGAAAAATTTGTATCCAACACTCCAAGCCTGACAGCTTCCCAATACTTACTAATCACTGGTGATATTAACAAATGTGATATTTTGGATATTTTATAATGGAATGAATCAACATATGGAAACTTACATAATTTAGTGAACTAGTATTTCCCATATGAATGATGTGTTTACAAAACCATGCATGAGAAAGAGACTTATTCAAAGTGCAAGATATACACAGTGGATTTCCACATAAAAGTGTCTGAAAAATTAATAAACATGGTTTCAGATTCCCCACTGCAAACTGTAAGAAATTACAACTTGTCAAGTTTTATTGTACAATCAAAACAGAATATTCACAATTATATGAAAAATTTATTTAAATACTCCCCCTTTTTTCAACTATATATCCATGTAAGGCCAAATTTTTCTCAACCAAAACAACATATCACAAAAGATTGAATACGGAAAGGGATATGAAAATCCAGCCATCTTTGCTTAAGCCAGACATTACAGAGATTTGCAAAACTGTAAAACAGTGCCACCATTCTTACTAATTTTTTGTAAAATATATTTCTTACTGAAATGTTATATCATTTCTGTTATGTAATGGGTTTATCACTTTAAATAAATTTATAAACAGATATTTTAAATTTTTCTCAGGTTTAATTTCCAATACAGTAAATATTGATAGATGTAATCAATATGAACAAAAGCTATTTGGGGTCCTCGATAAAATTTATGAATTATAAAGGGGTCCTAAGACCAAAATGTTTGAGAAGTGTTCTACTTATAAGACTTGAATTTATGACTCAAATCTCCAAAAATTGTTAGAAATGTATGCTCTTGTCAAACAAAGAATTGGTTTTGTTTTTTCTAGATTTTATTTTTAGAGAGAGAAAAAGAGAGAGAGCACAGGCGTGAGGGAGAGAGGCAGAGGAAGAGAGAGAGAGACAATGTCTTAAGCAGGCTACACACTCAGCACAAAGCCCAATGCAGGACTTGATCCCATTATCCAGAGATCACAACCCGAGCTGAAATCAACTGACTGAACCACCCAGATTCCCCAAGACATTGGTTTCTAAACAGATGAAGTCACTGTCACAGCTATGACTTGGAGTGGGCTATTTGAACTCCATGCAAATTAAGTAAGTTAACCCTTGGCAATGACTATGGCAAAACACTGTAGTATGTGATATATTTGGTATGGGATACCTAGCATTATACTATTACATTTTTACAGTGTTTTATCATAAGCAACGTATTTTCATAACCAAAGATAATTTTTTAAAAGTTTTTTTTTAATTTCAGTTAGTTAACATGCAGTATATTAGTTTCAGGGGTACAATTTACTGATTCAACACTTAAATGCAATGCCAGTGCTCTTCACAAGTGTATACCTTAAACCATATCACCTATTTAAACCATATCCCCATTCACCTCATCTTTTATAATCATCAGTTTGTTCTTTATAAACACACTGCATCTTGGTTTTACTATTTCCCCCCTATGACTCTTTGTTTTGTTTCTTAAATTCCACATATGAGTTAAATTATATGGTATTTGTCTTTCTTTGACTTATTTCACTTAGCATAATACACTCTACTCTATCTACATTATTACAAATGACAAGATTCCATTCTTTTTGTAATATATGAGATTTAAGGTCAAATTGATTTCCATACAACACCCAGTGTTCAACCCAAAAGATGTCCTCTTCAATACCCATCACCTACCCTCCCTCCCTCCCACCCTCCATCAACCCTCAGTTTGTTCTCAGCTTTTAAGAGTCTCTTATGCTTTGGTTCTCTCCCACTCTAACCTTTTTTTTTTCCTTCCCCTCCCCAATGGGTTTCTGTTAAGTTTCTCAGGATACACATACGAGTGAAAACATATGGTATCTGTCTTTCTATGTATGGCTTATTTCACGTACCATCACATTCTCCAGTTCCATCCATGTTGCTACAAAGGGCCATATTTCATTCTTTCTCATTGCCACGTAGTATTCCATTGTGTATATAAACCACAATTTCTTTATCCATTCATCAGTTGATGGACATTTAGGCTCTTTCCATAATTTGGCTATTGTTGAGAGTGCTGCTATAAACATTGGGGTACAAGTGCCCCTATGCATCAGTACTCCTGTATCCCTTGGGTAAATTCCTAGCAGTGCTATGCTGGGTCATAGGGTAGGTCTACTTTTAATTTTCTGAGGAACCTCCACACTGTTTTCCAGAGTGGCTGCACCAGTTTGCATTCCCACCAACAGTGCGAGGGGTTCCCGTTTCTCCACATCCTCTCCAGCATCTATAGTCTCCTGATTTGTTCATTGTGGCCACTCTGACTGGCGTGAGGTGATATCTGAGTGTGGTTTTGATTTGTATTTCCCTGATGAGGAGTGACGTTGAGCATCTTTTCACGTCCCTGTTGTCCATCCGGATGTCTTCTTTAGAGAAGTGTCTATTCATGTTTTCTGCCCATTTCTTCACTGGGTTATTGTTTTTCGGGTGTGGAGTTTGGTGAGCTCTTTATAGATTTTGGATACTAGCCCTTTGTCCGATATGTCATTTGCAAATATCTTTTCCCATCCCGTTGGTTGCCTTTTAGTTTTCTTGATTGTTTTCTTTGCTGTGCAGAAGCTTTTTATCTTCATGAGGTCCCAATAGTTCATTTTTGCTTAAAATTCCCTTGCCTTTGGGGATGTGTCAAGTAAGAAATTGCTACGGCTGAGGTCAGAGAGGTCTTTTCCTGCTTTCTCCTCTAGGGTTTTGATGGTTTCCTGTCTCACATTCAGGTCCGTTATCCATTTTGAGTTTATTTTTGTGAATGGTGTAAGAAAGTGGTCTAGTTTCATTCTTCTGCACATTGCTTTCCAGTTCTCCCAGCACCATTTGTTAAAGAGACTTTTTTCCATTGGATATTCTTTCCTGCTTTGTCAAAGATTAGTTGGCCATACTTTTGTGGGTCTAGTTCTGGGGTTTCTATTCTATTCCATTGGTCTATGTGTCTGTTTTTGTGCCAATCCCATGCAGTCTTGATGATTACAGCTTTGTAGTAGAGGCTAAAGTCTGGGATTGTGATGCCTCCTGCTTAGGTCTTCTTCAAAATTACTTTGGTTATTCGGGGCCTTTTGTGGTTCCATATGAATTTTAGAATTGCTTGTTCTAGCTTCAAGAAGAATGCTGGTGCAATTTTGATTGGGATTGCATTGAATGTGTAGATAGCTTTGGGGAGTATTGATATTTTGACAATATTTATTCTTCCAACCCATGAGCACGCAATGTTTTTCCATTTCTGTATATTTTCTTCAATTTCTTTCATAAGCTTTCCATAGATTTCAGCATACAGATCTTTTACATCTTTGGTTAGATTTATTCCTAGGTATTTTATGCTTCTTGGTGCAATTGTGAATGGGATCAGTTTCTTTATTTGTCTTTCTGTTGCTTCATTATTAGTGTATAAGAATGGAACTGATATCTGTACATTGATTTTGTATCCTGCAACTTTGCTGAATTCATGTATCAGTTCTAGCAGACTTTTGGTGGAGTCTTTCGGATTTTCCATGTATAATATCATGTCATCTGCAAAAAGTGAAAGCTTGACTTCATCTTTGCCAATTTTGATTCCTTTGATTTCCTTTTGTTGTCTGATTGCTGATGCTAGCATTTCCAACACTATCTTAAACAACAGCAGTGAGGGGCGCCTGGGTGGCTTAGTCGGTTAAGCGGCCAGCTTCAGCTCAGGTCACGATCTCACGGTCTGTGAGTCCATGAGTTCGAGCCCCGCGTCGGGCTCTGGGCTGATGGCTCAGAGCCTGGAGCCTGCTTCCGATTCTGTGTCTCCCTCTCTCTCTGCCCCTCCCCCGTTCGTGCTCTGTCTCTCTCTGTCTCAAAAATAAATAAACGTTAAAAAAAAATTAAAAAAAAAAAAAACAACAGCAGTGAGAGTGGGCATCCCTGTCATGTTCCTGTTCTCAGGGGGAAAGCTCTCGGTTTTTCCCCACTGAGGATGATATTAGCTGTGGGCTTTTCATAAATGGCTTTGATGATGTTTTTAATATGTTCCTTCTATCCCACCTTTCTCGAGGGTTTTTATTAAGAAAGGATGCTGAATTTTGTCAAATGCTTTTTCTGCATTGATTGACAGGATCATATGGTTCTTTTCTTTTCTTTTATTAATGTGATGTATCACGTTGATTGATTTGCGAATGTTGAACCAGCCCTGCATCCCAGGAATGAATCCCACTTGATCATGGTGAATAATTCTTTTTATATGCTGTTGAATTCAATTTGCTAGTATCTTATTGAGAATTTTTGCATCCATGTTCATCAGGGATGTTGGCCTGTAGTTCTCTTTTTTTACTGGGTCTCTCTGTGCTTTAGGAATCAAAGTAATACTGGCTTCATAGAATGAGTCCGGAAGTTTTCCTTCCCTTTCTATTTTTTGGAATAGCTTGAGAAGGATAGGTATTATCTTTGCTTTAAATGTCTGGTAGAATTCCCCAGGGAAGCCATCTGGTCCTGGACTCTTATTTGATGGAAGATTTTTGATAGCTGATTCAACTTCTTCTCTGGTTCTGAGTCTGTTCAAGCTTTCTATTTCCTCCTGATTGAGTTTTGGAAGCATGTGGGTGTTTAGGAATTTGTCCATTTCTTCCAGTTGTCAATTTTGTTGGCATGTAATTTTTCATAGTATTCCCTGACAATTGCTTGTATCTCTGAGGGATTGGTTGTAATAATTCCATTTTCTTTCATGATTTTATCTATTTGGGTCATCTCCCTTTTCTTTTTGAGAAGCCTGTCTAGAGGTTTATCAATTTTGTTTATTGTTTCAAAAAAACAACTCTTGGTTTCATTGATCTGCTCTACAGTTTTTT
Source organism: Panthera tigris (assembly GCF_018350195.1). NCBI lineage: Eukaryota > Metazoa > Chordata > Mammalia > Carnivora > Felidae > Panthera > Panthera tigris. The sequence continues at coordinate 60,668,074 of NC_056677.1, read as the reverse complement.
TAGATTCTACATTGTTTATTTCTGCCCTGATTTATTATTTCTCTTCTTCTGCTGGGTTTGGGGTGTCTTTGCTGCTCTGCTTCTATTTCCTTTAGGTGTGCTGTTAGATTTTGTATTTGGGATTTTTCTTGTTTCTTGAGATAGGCCTGGATTGCAATGTATTTTCCTCTCAGGACTGCCTTTGCTGCATCCCAAAGCGTTTGGATTGTTGTATTTTCATTTTTGTTTGTTTCCATATATTTTTTGATTTCTTCTCTAATTGCCTGGTTGACCCATTCATTCTTTAGTAGGGTGTTCTTTAACCTCCATGCTTTTGGAGGTTTTCCAGACTTTTTCCTGTGGTTGATTTCAAGCTTCATAGCATTGTGGTCCGAAAGTATGCATGGTATGATCTCAATTCTTGTATACTTATAAAGGGCTGTTTTGTGACCCGGTATGTGATCTATCTTGGAGAATGTTCCATGTGCACTCGAGAAGAAAGTATATTCTGTTGCTTTGGGATGCAGAGTTCTAAATATATCTGTCAAGTCCATCTGATCCAATGTATCTCTCAGGGCCCTTGTTTCTTTATTGACCATGTGTCTAGATGATCTATCCATTGTTTTAAGTGGGGTATTAAAGTCCCCTGAAATTACCACATTCTTGTCAATAAGGTTGCTTATGTTTGTGAGTAATTGTTTTATATATTTGGGGGCTCCCGTATTTGGCGCATAGACATTTATAATTGTTAGTTCTTCTTGATGGATAGACCCTGTAATTATTAGATAATGCCCTTCTTCCTCTCTTGTTACAACCTTTAATTTAAAGTCTAGTTTGTCTGATATAAGTATGGCTACTCCAGCCTTCTTTTGACTTCCAGTAGCATAATAAATATTTCTCCATCCCCTCACTTTCAATCTGAAAGTGTCCTCAGGTCTAAAATGAGTCTCTTGTAGACAGCAAATAGATGGGTCTTGTTTTTTTTCCATTCTGATACCCTATGTCTTTTGGTTGGCACATTTAGTCCATTTACATTCAGTGTTATTATAGAAAGATATGGGTTTAGAGTCATTGTGATGTCCATAGGTTTCATGCTTGTAGCGATGGCTCTGGTACCTTGTTGCACAGGATCCCCCTTAAGATCTCTTGTAGGCCTGGTTTAGTGGCGATGAATTCCTTCAGTTTATGTTTTTTTGGGAAGACCTTTATCTCTCCTTCTATTCTTAATGACAGACTTGCTGGATAAAGGATTCTTGGCTGCATATTTTTCTGTTAATCACATTGAAGATTTCCTGCCATTCCTTTCTGGACTGCCAAGTTTCAGTAGAGAGATCTGTCACTTGTCTTATTTGTCTCCCTTTATATGTTAGAACACGTTTATCCCTTGCTGCTTTCAGAATTTTCTCTTTATCCTTGTATTTTGCCAGTTTCACTATGATATGTCATGCAGAAGATCGATTCAAGTTACGTCTGAAGGGAGTTCTCTGTGCCTCTTGGATTTCAATGCCTTTTTCCTTCCCCAGATCAGGAAAGTTCTCAGCTATGATTTCTTCAAATACAGCTTCAGCATCTTTCCCTCTTTCTTCCTCCTCTGGAATACCAATTATGCGTAGATTATTTCTCTTTAGTGCATCACTTAGTTCTCTAATTTTCCCCTCATACTCCTGGATTTTTTTATCTCCCTTTTTCTCAGCTTCCTCTTTTTCCATAATTTTATCTTCCAGTTCACCTATTCTCTACTCTGCCTCTTCAGTCCGAGCTGTGGTTGTCGCCATTTTATTTTGCAGCTCATTAAGAGCATTTTTTAGCTCCTCCTGGCAGTTCCTTAGTCCCTTGATCTCTGTAGCAATAGATTCTCTGCTGTCCTTTATACTGTTTTCAAGCCCAGCGATTAATTTTATGACTACTATTCTAATTCAGTTTCTGTTATATTGTTTAAATCATTTTTGATCAGTTCGTTAGCTGTTGTTATATCCTGGAGGTTTTTTTGAGGGGAATTCTTCCGTTCTGTCATTTTGGATAGTCCCTGGAGTCGTGCGGAACTGCAGGGCACTTCCCCTGTGCTGTCTTGAATAACTTGCGTTGGTGGGCAGGGCCGCATTCAGACCTGATGTCTGCCCCCAGCCCACCACTGGGGCCACTGTCAGACTGGTGCGTACTTTCTCTTCCCCTCTCCTAGGGGCAGGATTCACTGTGGGGTGGCGTCGCCCATCTGGGCTACCCACCCATTACCAGGCTTGTGGTGCTGGGGATCTGGTGTATTAGCTGGGGTGGATTGGCAAGATGCACAGAGCGGGAGGGGCAAGCTCAGCTCGCTTTTCCTTTGGTGATCTGCTTCAGGAGGGGCCCTGCGGCACCGGGAGGGAGTCAGACCTGCCACCAGAGGGATGGATCCGCAGAAGCACAGTGTTGGGTGTTTGCGCAGTGCAAGCAATTTCCCTGACAGGAACTGGTTCCCTTTGGGATTTTGGCTGGGGGATGGGCGAGGGAGATGGAGCTGGCAAATGCCTTTGTTCCCCGCCAAGCTGAGCTCTGTTGTCTGAGGCTCAACAACTCTCCCTCCCGTTGTCCTCCAGCCCTCCCGCTCTCCAAGGAGAGCTGTTAACTTATAACCTTCCAGATTTTAAGTCCCTCTTGCTGTCAGAACACACTCCGTCTGGCCCCTCTGCTTTTGGAAGCCAGACTTAGGGGCTCTGCTTTGCCGGCGGGCTGCCCCTCCACCCCGGCTCCCTCCCACCAGTCCGTGTAGTGCACACCACGTCTCTGCCCTTCCTACCCTCTTCCGTGGGCCTCTTGTCTATGCTTGGCTCCAGAAAATCCGTTCTGCTAGTCTTCTGGTGGTTTTTTGAGTTATTTAGGCAGGTGTGGGTGGAATCTAAGTGATCCGCAGGACATGGTGAGCCCAGCGTCCTCCTAACCTGCCATCTTCCACCTCATCGATTCCATTCTTTTTTATTACTGAATAATATTCCATTATATATACATACCACCTCTTTATCCATTCATCAGTCGATGAACATTTGGACTCTTTCTGTAATTTGACTATTGTTGATAATGCTGCTATAAACATCAGGTTGCATGTTTCACTTCAAAGTAGTATTTTTGTATTCTTTGGGTAAATAACTAGTAGTGCAATTGCTGGATCATAGGGTACTTCTATTTTTAACTTTTTGAGGAATCTCCATACTGTTTTCCACAGTGGTTGCACCAGTTCGCATTCCCACCAACAGTGCAAGAGGGTTACCCTTTCTCTGCATTCTCACCAACTTCTGTTGTTTCTTGTGTTGTTAATTTTAGCCATTCTGACTGGTGTGAGGTGATATCTCATTGTAGTTTTGATTTTTATTTCCATGATAATGAGTGATTTTGAGAATCTTTTCGTATGTGTGTGGGCCATCAGTATGTCTTCTTTGGAGAAATTTTGTTCACGTCTTTCACACATTTTTAAATTGGATTATTTGTTTTTGGTGTGTTGAATTTTCTACATTCTTTATATATTTTGGATACTAGCCCTTTATCAGATATACCATTTGCAAATATCTTGTCCCATTCTGTAGGTTGCCTTTTAGTTTTGCTGATTGTTTCCTTCACTGTGAAGAATTTTTTTTTATCTTTATGAAGTACCAATAGTTTATTTTTGCTTTTATTTCCCTTACCCCAGGAGACATACCTAGTAAGAAGTTGCTACAACTGATTTCATTTTTTTTAATTTTTTAAAATTTATTTTTGAGACAGAGAGAGACAGAACATGAGCAGGGGAGGGGCAGAGAGAAAGGGAGACACAGAATCTGAAGCAGGCTCCAGGCTCTGAGCTGTCAGCACATAGCCCAATGTGGGGCTTGAACTCACAGAGTGTGAGATCATGACCTGAGCTGGTCAGATGCTCAACCAACTGAGCCACTCAGGCACCCCGCTACAACTGATTTCAAAGAGGTTACTGCTTGTGTTCTCCTCTACAGTTGTAATGGTTTCCTATCTCACATTTAGGTCTTTCATTCATTTTGAGTTTCTTTTTGTGTATAGTGTAAGAAAGTGGTCCAGTTTCATTCTTTTGCATGATGCTGTCTAGTTTTCCCAACATCCTTTGTTGAAGAAACTCTTTCCATTGGATATTATTTCCTGCTTTCCTGAAGCTTAATTAATGATATAGTTGTGTGTTCATTTCTGGGATTTCTATTCTGTTTTATTAACCTATGTGTCTATTTTTGTGCCAATACTATATTGTTTTCATCATTACAGCTTTGTAATATAACTTGAAGTCTGGAATTGTGATGCCTCCAGCTTTGCTTTTCTTTTTCAAGGTTATTTTGGCTATTCTTGTTTTTTTGTGGTTCCATACAAATTTTTGGATTGTTCGTTCTTGCTCTGTGGAAAATGCTGTTGGTATTTCGACAGAGATTGCATTAAATGTGTAGACTGCTTCGGGTAATATAGACATTTTAGCAATATTTTAAATTTTTTTTAATGTTTATTTATTTTTGAGAGACAGAGAGAGAGACAGAGTGCAAGCCAGGGATGGGCAGAAAGGGAGACAGAATCTAAAGCAGCCTCCAGGCTCTGAGCTGTCAGCACAGAGCCCGATGTGGGGCTTGAACTCACGAGCAGTGAGATCATGACCTGAGCCAAAGTCAGACGCTTAACCGACTGAGCCACCCAGGCGCCCCTTAACAATATTTTAACAATAGACATCCATGAGCATGGAATATCTTTCCATTTCTTTGTGAATCTTCAATTTCTTTCATCAGTGTTTTGTAGTTTTCAGATATAGGTCTTTCACCTCTTTGGTTAGATTTATTCCTAATTATCTTAGGGTTTTTGATGCATGTGGAAATGGTATTGATTCCTTGATTTCTCTTTCTGCTGCTTCGTTATTGGTGTACAGAAATGCAACAGATTTCTGTACGTTAATTTTGTATCCTGGCACTTCACTGAATTCATGTATCAGTTCTAGCAATTGTTGATGGAGTCTTTGGGTTTTCTATATAGAGTATCATGTCAATTGCAAATGGTGAAATTTTGATTTCTTCCCTGTCATATTGGATGCCTTTTATTTCTTTTTTGTTGTCTGAGTGTTGTAGCTAGGACTTCAGGTATTATGATAAATAACAGTGGTGGGAGTGGACACCTCTGTCTTGTTCCTGAATGTAGAGGAAAGGCTCTCATTTATTGCCCATGGAGGATGATATTAGCTGTGAGTTTTTCGTGTATGGTCTTTATTGTGTTGAGTTATGTTCCCTCTAACCATATTTTGTTAGAGCGTTTTGATCATGAATGGAATTGTACTTTAGTTAAATGTTTCTTTTTCCAGCATTTATTGAAAGGATAATATGGTTCCTATCATTGCCTTATTGATGTGGTGTGTCACATTGATTGATTTGTGAATATTCAACCATACTTGCAGCCCAGGAATAAATCCCACTTGATCGTGGAGAATGATTCCTTTCATGTACTGTTTGGTTTGTTTTCCTAGTATTCTATTTAGAATTTTTGCATCCATGTCATCAGAGATATTGGCCTGTAGTTCCTTTTTTTTTTTAGTGGAGTCTTTGGTTTTGGTATCAGGGATAATACTGGCCTCATAGAATGATTTTGGAAGTTTTCTTCCTCTTCTGTTTTTTTTGAAATAGTTTGAGAAGGATACATATTAACTCTTATTTAAATGTTTGGTATAGGGGTGCCTAGGTGGCTCAGTCAGTTCAGCAGCCGACTTCAGCTCAGGTCATAATCTCACAGTTCATGAGTTCAAGCCCCGCATCAGGCTCTGTACTGACAGTTCAGAGCCTGAAGCCTGCTTCAGATTCTGTGTCTCCCTCTTTGTGCCCTTCCCCTGCTCAGACACACTCTCTCTCCAAAAAATGAATAAATAAACATTAAATGTTTAATATAATCCACATATGAAGCCATCTGGCCCTTTTATTGGAAGATTTTTTTTATCACTGATTCAACTTCGTTGTTGTTTATCAATCTGTTCAAGTTTTCTATTTCATCTTGTTTCAGTTTTCATAGTTTATAAATTTCTAAAAGTTCATCCATTTCTTCCAGGTTGTCTAGTTTGTTGGCATAAAGTATTTTATAAAGTTCTCATAACTGTTTTGATTTCTGTAGTGTTGGTTGTTATTTCTCTATTCTCATTTGTGATTTTATTTATTTGGGTCCTTTATTTTTTCTTTTTGATATGTCTGGCTAGGTGTTTATCAATTTCATCAATTTTTTTCAAGGAACCATCTCCTGGTTTCATTTGTCTGTTCTATTGTTTTTTAGTTTTTGTATCATTTTATTTCTGCTCTAATCTTTATTATTTCCCTTCTTCTCCTTTCAGACTTCTTTGTTGTTCTTCTTCTAGCTCCTTAGGTGTAAGTGTGGGTTGTGTAATTGGGATTTTTCTTGCTTTTTGGAAATAGGCCTTTGTTGCTATATTCCTCCCTCTGATGACTGCTTTTGCTGCATCCCCAAGATTTTTGACCATTGTGTTTTTATTTTCATGTTTCCATGTATTTTTAAAATTTCTTCCTTTATTTACTGGCTTACCCATTCACTGTTTAGTAGAATGTTGTGTAACCTCCATAATTTGTGGTCTTTCCATTTTTTTCTTGTGGTTTATCAAGTTTCATAGCATTGTGGTCAGAAAATATGCATGGTGTGATCTCAGTCTCTGTACTTGTTGAGGCCTGTTTGGTGACCTTGTATGTGATCTATTCTGAGAATATCCCATGTGCACTTGAAAAAAATGTGTATTCTGTTTTAGGATGGAATGTTCTGAATATATCTGTTAAGTTCATCTGGTTCAGTGCGTCATTCAAAGCCACTGTTTCTTGTTGATTTTCTGCTTATATGATCTGTCCATTGATGTAAGTGGGAAGTTACACTCCCCTACTATTACTGTATTATTATCAATGAGTTACTTTATGTTTATTATTATTTTATATATTTGGGTGTTTCTAGTTGAGTGCATAAAAATTTGCAATTCTTAGATCTTCTTGGATTGTCCCTTTTATTATCATATAGTGCCCTTCATCTTGTTACAGTTTTTGTTTTAAAGTCTACTTTGTCTGATATAAGTATTGCTACTCTGGCTTTCTTTTGATGTCCATTTCCATGATAAATATTTCTCCATCCCCTCACTTTCAATCCGCAGGTGTCTTTATGTATAAAATGAATCTCCTGTAGGCAACAGATAGATGGCTCTCATTTTTTTTAATCCATTCTGACACCCTGTGTCTTTTGATTGAAGTGTTTAGTCCATTTACAATCAGAGTAATTATTGATATATATGTATTTAGTGCTATCTTAGTACTTGTTTTGTGTTGTTTCTGAACCTTTCTCTACTCCTTTCTAGTTTTCGTCACTTTTGGTCTTTATTTCTCACTCAAAGAGTTCCCTTTAAAATTTCTTGCAGGGCTGGTTTAGTGGTCACAAACGCTTTTAGTTTTTGTCTGGGAAACTCCGTATCTCTCCTTCTATTCTGAATGATAGCCTTGCTGGATAGAGTATTCTTGGCTGAGATTTTTCTCTTTCAGCACTTTGTCTATATCTTGCCACTCTCTTTTGACCTGAAATGTTTCTGTTAAGAAATCTGCAGCTAGCTTCATGGATCTTCCCTTGTAAGTTAGGGACATTTTTTTGCCAGCCTTTCATTTTTATAGATGAAAAAATGTGGGCTCAAGAGAGGTAATTTACCTATAGTCACACAGTAATGTTCACCATTGTATCTCCAGTAACTAGCACAATGTAGACTCTTAATAAGTATTTGCTGTATGCATATCTAAATAAAGGAATAAGAGAATGATAAATCTTAGAGAAACAAGGACTTCTCATCCTGAGTCCTACATTTTCTCACTTTTGCATGGCCTCCTCATATTTTTTAGAACAAGGGTAAGTGTTCTTCTATTATAGCACTAAATAATTAGATTATTCATAATAAATAACTTTTTGGCAATTTGAAGCTCATCCTCCTCTGTTATCTGAATGAAGATACGGAGTATACCCCACTACTTTCTTTTGAGTATGTGTGTGTGTGTTACTTGTTTTCTTTTTTTTAATTTTACTTTTTACTTTTAAAAATTTACATCCAAATTAGTTAGCATATAGTGAAACAATGAATTCAGGAGTAGATTCCTTAATGCCCCTTACCCATTTAGCCCATAGCCCCTCCCACAACCCTTCCAGCAGCCCTCAGTTTGTTCTCCATATTTACGAGTCTCTTCTGTTTTGTCCCCCTCCCTATTTTTATATTATTTTTGTTCTCCTTCCCTTATGTTCATCTGTTTTGTCTCTTAAAGTCCTCATATGAGTGAAGTCATGTGATTTTTGTCTTTCTCTGACTGACTAATTTCATTTAGCATAATACCCTCCAGTTCCATCCACGTAGTTGCAAATGGCAAGATCTCATTCTTTTTAATTGCCGAGTAATACTCCATTGTATATATATACCACTTCTTCTTTATCCATTCATCCATTGATGGACATTTAAGCTCTTACCATACTTTGGCTATTGTTGATAGTGCTACTATGGACATGGGGGTGCATGTGTCCCTTGGAAACAACATACCTGTATCCCTTGGATAAATACCTAGTAGTGCAATTGCTGGGTCGTAGGGTAGTTCTATTTTTAGTTTTTTTTAGGAACCTCCATATTGTTTTCCAGAGTGGCTGCACCAGCTTGCATTCCCGCCAACAGTGCAAAAGAGATCCTCTTTCTCCACATCCTCACCAACATCTCTTGTTGCCTGACTTGTTGATGTTAGCCATTCTGACAGGTGTGAGGTGGTATCTCATTGTGGTTTTGATTTGTATTTCCCTGATGATGAGTGAAGTTGAGCATTTTTTCATGTGTCGGTTGGCCATCTGGATGTCTTCTTTGGAGAAGTGTGTATTCATGTCTTTTGCACATTTCTTCACTGGATTATTTGGTTTTGGGTGTTGAGTTTGATAAGTTATTTATAGATTTTGGATACTAACCTTTTATCTGGTATTTCATTTGCAAATATCTTCTCCCATTCTGTCGGTTGCCTTTTAGTTTTGCTGATTGTCTCCTTTGCTGTGCAGAAGCTTTTTATTTTGATGAGGTCCCAATAGTTCATTTTTGCTTTTGTTTCCCTTGCCTCCAGAGACGTGTTGAGTAAGAAGTTGCTGTGACCAAGATCAAAGAGGCTTTTGCCTGCTTTCTCCTTGAGGATTTTGATGGCTTACTGTCTTACATTGAGGTCTTTCATCCATTTTGAGTTTATTTTTGCATATGGTGTAAGAAAGTGGTCCAGGTTCATTCTTCGTCATGTCGCTGTCCACTTTTCCCAGCACCACTTGCTGCAGAGACTGTCTTTATTCCATTGGCTGTTCTTTCCTGCTTTGTCAAAGATTAGTTGGCCATACGTTTGTGGGTCCATTTCTGGGTTCTCTATTCTGTTCCACTGATCTGAGTGTCTGTTCTTGTGCCAGTGCCATAATGCCTTGATGATTACAACTTTGTAGTATAGCTTGAAGTCCGGGATTGTGATGCCTCCTGCTTTGATTTTCTTTTTCAAGATTGCTTTGGCTATTCGGAGTCTTTTCTGGTTCCATACAAATTACTGGGAATTCAGTCTGCAGACCCTGCCAAGTCTGTCTATACTTAAGATTCCATTTCCAGTAAATTCCAATGCAATGTCTTTAAGATATTTCCAGTGACTAAGATTTGAAGTGAACAAAAATGTAATAAATGAATCATAGTTAGCAGTACTGAATAGAGAAGATTTTACTTAACATTTTCTACGTATAATCTTGGGAAGGAGAGGAGTTTAAACTAGGGGAGATTAGAGTGGGGATTAGAAAACCTACATTACAGTCCTGTTTCTACTATTTGTTGTTGAGGGACTTTGGAAATATGACTTTATTGCATACTCTGGATAATGTCTATCTCTCTGTACCTGAAGGAATGACATAAGAGGGTGAAACTATATGTGAAAATATATTGAATTCCTTAATATAAAAAGTTGAATGTCACAGCTAGCCTTAAGAATAAAGCTGTCTTGAATGGCTAAATTTAACAACTCACGAAACAACAGATGTTGGCAAGCATGCAGAGATAGGGGAACCCTCTTAGACTGTTGGTTGAAATGGAAACTGGTACAGCCACTCTGGAAAACAGTATGGAAATTTCTCAAAAAGTTAAAAGTAAAACTACCTTCTGACCCAGCAATTGCACTACTAGGTGTTTTTAAGTTTTTTAAAATATTTATTTATTCTTGAGAAAGAGACAGAGTGCAAGCAGGGGAGGGGCAGAGAGAGAGGAAGACACAGAATCCAAAGCAGTCTTTAGGCTCTGAGCTGTCAGCACAGAGCCCAACGTTGGGCCGAACACGTGAACTGCGAGATCACGACCTGAGCAGAAGTCAGATGCTCAATCAGCTGAGCCACCCAGGCGCCCCTGCACTACTAGGTATTTATCCAAAAGATACAAAAATACTGATTCAAAGGGACACATACACCCCAATGTTTATAACATCACAATCAACAATAGCCAATAATGTATATATATTACACACACACACACACACACACACACACACACACACACACACACACAATGGAATGATACTTTGCCATCAAAAACAATGAATTCTTGCCATTTGCAACAATGTGGATGGAACTAGAGTCTATTATGCTAACACCTAAGTCAAAGAAAGTCAAATATCACATGATTTCACTCATGTGGAATTTAAGAAACAAAACAGATGAACATAGGGGGAAGGAAGGAAAAATAAAATAAGATAAAAACACAGAGGGAGGCAAACCATAAGAGAGTCTTAAATATAGAAAACAAACAGAGTTGCTGGAGGGAAGGTGGGTGGGGGGATGGGCCCAATGGTAATGTCCGTTAAGGAGGGCACTTGTGATGAGCACTGGGTGTTAAATGTAAGTGATGAATCACTAAATTCTACTCCTGAAACCAATACTACACTATATGTTAACTAACTTGAATTTAAATAACATCTTGGAAGAAAAAAAGAATAAAGTGGTCTTTTATTTTCCAACCCAACATACCCCATTTATACTCATTCACATATTTTGAGAACTGTTAAAATAAACAAAGTGAACACCTGAAACTGATATGGCACTATATGTTAAGTAGCTGGAATTTAAATAAAAACTTAGCAAGAATAAATAAATAATGTGTAACATTTAAGGCATGTTACAATCCATGGATTCTAACAATAAAGTCAGGTGGTCCAATAAAAAAAAAACATGGATTTTTTTTTATTACCTCTGCTAAGGCACCAGTTATCCTTCTAGTTACTCAAGCTTGTACTCATTGTGATTTTTTTCCCTTATCTATGTCATACTAGACTGTAAGCTCCTAAATAGCAGTGACCAAATTGTCCACTTTTGTATCTCCCACAGCATCTATTAAGGCCCTTGCATAAGGTTTAGTAAATGTGTATTAAATGAAAATAGATTCTTAGTGTAACATTGGTGGTAGAGCTTCTCACCTTTTAATTCTTGTAGTAGCCTTTGAGTTCACCTTCAGTGAACAAATAAAGCTCTGAACAAATTTTTCTATTCCTGTAATTCTCTCTCTCTCCAGCTTGTTCTCCCTATTACTCAGTCATCAGACTTTGACTCTTAAATATAGAGAACAACTGAGGGTTGCTGGAGGGGTTGTGGGTGGGGAATGGGCTAAATGGGCAAGGGGCTTTAAGGAAGACACTTGTTGGGATGAGCATTGACTGTTATATGTAGGGATGAATCATCACTGGATTCTACTCCTGAAATCATTATTGCACTATATACTAACTAACTTGGATGTAAATTTTAAAAAAATAAATAAGAAAAAAATAAGAAAAAGAAGTCATCAGACTTTTATTATCATAGATTGAACTAAGAATGTGCACTAAAATGATATTTGGCCTTTGTAGGGAAAAATTATTATTAAGAAGTGAGCCGAAGTTTTAGACATGTGTCTTAGGAAGATAATTCCAATAATATTGGGGGATGGTGGTAAAATGCACTGGTAAGGAGATGAAAGCACTTCTTGAGTTTCCCTTGAAACTTTTATCTTACATTTGTAAACAGTGAGACCACTTTGGAGACTAACATGGCACTTTAGGGAAAAATGATGGGGAACTGAACTAGGGAAGTGGCAGTGGGGTTGGGGAGAAGTGGGGAAACTCAAGAGAGATTCTGGAGCTAGAATAACCAGGACTTAGTGGCATTTTAGATGTAGGAAGTGAAGGAGAGAGAAGAGTATCAAGGATTCTGACCCTGAGCAGGTGAATGGTCCAGTTATTCACTGAGATGGATAACTCAAGAGGAGGAGCTAGTTTAGGGTGGTGAAGGAAAAAAGATGAATTCCCTTTCAAACATGTTATAACTGTGCTTATGGAAAACATCCAAGGAGGTAGTACCATTTACCTGCTTGTACAAAATACTCATTTTAAACTATCACAGGTTTATGACTATCTAATCTTCAACTTTAAAATGTTGTAAACTTTCTAAGTTTTCTTGTGTCTTCCAGTGTCTTACTGTCCATAGAATCAGGAAGATGCTTTTCATATGTTACCCCAAATTACTCTGATGTATTTTAAACCTATTCCCTACCTACTGTTGCTAGAATCCAAGAACAGATGCTCTGTCATCCTCCTTATAGTCTCTTTTCACATTTTCAAAGAAATCCAAATACATGCATACACGAAATCCTGTCCATCCCTCTGTAAAACATCCATGATCATTCTGTTAGTAAATTATTTCTTCATCTCTGAAATTTCATAGTCATGTGTACCATTAACATGACACTAAACCACTGTTACTTTTATATTTCTATAATTCTTTTTTGTATACATCTTATCTCCCCTAATAAACTGTAGCCTCTTTGAAGGCAGAAGTATGTATCCCCCATAGCATCTGCCATATTTGTGAAAGTTCATTGATCTATAAGATAGCATAGCACAATGCTTTACACATAGTAGGTGCTCAAAAAACACTTGTCTAATGAATGATACCCCAACTTCAACCTTCATTTGGTAAAATCAGCCCCATAGAACCTATTTCCTACATGGTATATTCTCACTGCACTCCTTGTTGTCATTAAGCACATTATGACATGGTCATATAAGACCCAGATATTAGATTTTACCCAGCAGACTTTATCAGCAGACATTTAAGCCCTCTTGGTTACAGTTTTTAAATCCAAGAGTGGTGTGTAAATGTCTAATTCAGGTTTCTAAGAGAGTAGAACTTAAATTTTCTCATGAAACTACCCTACTCACAAATGTGCAAGGTGATGGATGTGATGATTGACTAGATGATGGTGGGGATCCTTTCACAGCGTGTGTGTGTGTGTGTGTGTGTGTGTGTGTGTGTGTGTGTGTTTGTGTGTATAATGACAATATATATTTTAAATATATTAGAATTTTATTTATCAATTGTACCTCATTAAATCTGACAAAAACAAAGGCATTTAAGATAATTAAATAAAGTATAAGGGCACCTAGGTGGCTCAGTTGGTTAAGTGTCCAACTCCTAGTTTCAGCTCAGGTCATGATCTCACAGGTTCATGAGTTTGAGTCCTGCATTAGGCTCTGCTGACAGTGCAGAGTCTCCTTGCGATTATCTCTCCCTGTCTCTCTGCCCCTCCTCCCTCCCCTGTTCACACCATTTCTGTTTCTCTCAAATATAAATAAATAAACTTTAAAAAGAGCACATAATGTCTTTTCCTAATCAAAACACTTTTCTGGCCTCCCCTTTCGTCACTCAGGCAAAACACAGAAGCATTTACAAGCTCTGAATATTGTGAACTGGCTGCCTATCAAAGCACTACATTGTGGATAGTTCAATTCACTCTTCTTATTCTCTGCAACTACCCACCCATTAGCTAACAAGTCAAAGCTACAAGCTCCAGTACTCAATTCCCCTACTTCTTTGTCTTGACTGAGAAATGATAGTTCAGTTAGTTATCCATGCCATTCTTTTTGTTTTTTGACTCTGCTCAGAAGTCCCTGTTGATACCTACTAAAAGATTTGAAGTAGGTCTTCAAATAAAGAGAAGGGGCAGGGAGTGGTGAAGTGGGATGTATGCACCTTGGCCATGGATTTTCTCTCTTAGAAAAAGCAATCTGGGTTTCTGCAGTCTTCACAAATATGTGCATCAAACCAAAAAACTAACCAGTTTTATTTCCTTTACAGTGACCAGCCTTATCTAAACCAGCAGGTCCTTCTAATGAGAGGATCAAAGTTTGAGATCTCTGCATAGTTTTAGTCTTTGAAATAAATTATTTTATTTTATTTTATTTATTTTATTTATTTTGTTTAAATTCAGTTAGTTAAGATATAGTGTAGTAGTGGTTTCAGGAGTAGAATTTAGAATTTAGTGATTCATCACTTACATATAACACCCAGTGCCTTCCTTAATGTCCATTACCCAAGGGGCTCATCTCCCCACCCTCTTTCCCTCCAGCAACCCTTAGTTTGTTCTCTGTATTTTATATTATCTTATGGTTTGCCTCTTTCTATGATTTATCTTATTGTATTTTTCCTTCCCTTCACCTATGTTCATCTGTTGTGTTTCTTGAATTCCACATCTGAGTGAAATCATCTGATATTTTACTTTCTCTGAAAGACTTAGGTTGCTTAACATAATAAACTCTAGTTCCATCCATGTTGTTGCAAATGGCAAGAATTTATTATTTTAGATGGCTGAATAATATTCCATTGTACATATGTATATATGTACATATATTACATAGGTACATACACTATATATATACATATATTACATATGTACATGCAATATATATATATATATATATATATATATATATATATATATGCCACTTCTTTTTCTTTTAAAGGGATGACATTTATTCATTTTCCAAATGTTACACTAAAACCACGTGGAAATGAATGGTTTTAGCAGTTAGAAAAAAAGTACAAATCTGGGGTTTGGAGGGGGAAAAGAAAACAACAGAAGTTGTTTCACATTACAGACCTCCCTGCCACACCCAAAAGCCTAATACTTGCTTACCAAGTCAACAAAGAGACACAGTTGATTCACAAGCTGGAGGTTTGAATTTCAGTAAGACATTTATAAAAACCTAGACAGGGGCAGTGTCCTCCCCAGCCCAGGTGCCACTAGGCACAGGACAAGAGACTAAAAACTCAATGGGGGTGGAGGGGGATGCTGGACCCTCAGGGTTTGGGAGTGTAGGTACTCCACATCTGGCTCAGGGATTTGGGGAAAAGAGTACACAAAACCTACTTGGAAAAGAATTGGGGAAGAAAACCAGCAATTGCCTTCTGTAGGGGTGGGGACAGGAGAGGTAAGGCCAGGGACAGGAGCATTTCACATCACTAACTTAACTTGGGAAACTGCAAGGGACCATCTTCAACTGACCTTAAGAGAAAGCCCAAATGGAGGATGGGAGAATCCACAGGAGGGAAAAGGAGAGGGAACGTGGATGGGAGGGGGCAACAGCCCCTTCCTTTCTTGGCAGAGGAAGGCAACCAGGGCACCAGGTCCAGGCAGTGACCTCACAAGGACAGCACAATTTTTGCAGCTTAGAGCTCACCTACCTTTCCTCACCCAGCTGCTCATTCTGCTCACTGGTGGGTGTAGGGCCACTATCCGGCCCCACGGGAGTGGATGGTTCTGTAGACCCTGCCTCTTTTTCTGTGTCTCCTCCTTTGGAGGCAACACCAGCCTCTGCCCCTTTGGCCTGGGGCTCCTGGCCCTTTCCTGAGCTGTGCCTTCCTTGCCACAGGCACTGATCTCCCCCTGCTTCTGCTCTTCCTCTTTGGGTGAGGAGTCATGTATCACCCCCACCCTCGTTCCCATTTCTCTTGAAGGACAGACAACTCAGTTTGAAAGGCTTCTTGAAAGAGAATTTCTTCTTCTTCTTGGGGGTCTCCTTGGTGGGGGCATCCCCCTTGACCTCAATGCCCTGGCTAGGGGGTACTGGCTCAATGGGATCGCCAGTGGCCCCTGGCTGCCTCCTCTGTTCCGTTCATGGAGGGCGATTCCCCTTCGCCCTTGGGGGATAAGTTTCCATTGCTTTTCACGTGGCCATTCTCCTGTCACTTTACCTTAGCAGGGGAGGTGCCAGCTGCCTCCTTGGTGGTCACCTTGCCCCAGGGAGCCTTGGAACTCTGGCTTCCCATGATGGGGGTCTACTGGGGTCGCCCGGAGCCTCCCCCCCTTCCCCTTGTGCTGCAGTGGATAGTTCAGCCGGGTTGGCCTGGCTGGCAAAGGGGTGATGCTTGCACCTGAGGGGGAGGAGTATGGGGGTGAACAGAGCTTCACCCCCCTTTCCATCTCAGGACCCGCTAGCTGTGCCCACAGACCTGTGCCAGAATCTATACCACATCTACTTTATCCATTCATCATTGATGGACATTTGGGCTTGTTGCATAATTTGGCTATTGGTGATAGCACTGCTATAAACAATGGGGTGTTGTTTTTTGTGTTTTTTTGTATTGTTTGGATAAATACCTAGTAATGCAATTGCTGGGTCATAGGGTAGTCCCATTTTCCATTTTTTGAGGAACCTCCATACTGTTTTCCAGAGTGGCTACACCAGTTTGTATTCCCACCAATAGTGTAAGAGGGGTCCCCTTTCTCCACATCCTTGCCAACATCTGTTGTTTGCTGAGTTGTTAATTTTAGCCATTCTGAGAGGTGTGATGTGGTATCCCATTGTGGTTTTGATTTGTATTTCTCTGCTGATGAGTGATTTTGAGCATCTTTTCATGTGTCTGTTAGTCATCCGGATGTTTTCATGGAAAAGTGTCTATTCATATCCTCTGCCCATTTCTTCACTGGATTATTTGTTTTTGGGGTGTTGACTTTGATAACGACTTTATAAATTTTGGATGCTATCCCTTTACTTGATATGTCATTTGCAAATATCTTCTCTCATTCCGTTGGTTGCTGTTTAGTTTTGTTGGTTGTTTGCTGTGCAGAAGCTTTTGATTTTGATGATGTCCCAATGTTCATTTTTATTTTCGTTTCCCTTGCCTCTGTAGACATGTTAAGTAAGAAGTTGCTGCAGCCAAGGTCAAAGAGGTTGCTGCCTGTTTTGTCCTGTAGGACTTTGGTGGTTTCCTATCTTACATTTAGGTCTTTTATCTATTTTGAATTTATTTTTGTGTATGGTATAAAAAAGGGTTCCAGGTTCATTCTTCTGCGTGTCGCTGTCCATTTTTCACAACACCATTTGCTAAAGAGACTGTCTTATTTCCATTGGATAGTCTTTCCTACTTTGTTGAAGACTAGTTTGCCATACATTTGTGGGTCCATTTTTGGGTTCTCTGTTTTATTCTATTGATATATGTGTCTGTTTTTGTTCCAGTACCATACTGTCTTGATGATTACAGGTTTGTAATACAGCTTGAAGTCCGAAATTGTGATGCCTCCAGCTTTGGTTTTCTTTTTCAACATTACTTTGGCTACTCGTGGTCTTTTCTGGTTCCACACAAATTTTAGCATTGTTTTTTTTTAGCTCTGTGAAGAGTGCTCATGTCATTTTGATAGGGAGTGCATTCTATATGTATATTTCTTTGGGCAGTATCGACATTTTAACAATATTTGTTTTTTTTAATCCATGAGCATGGAATATTTTTCCATATCTTTGTGTCTTCTTCAATTTCTTTCATAAACATTCTATAGTTTTAAGCATACAGATCTTTTACCTCCTTTAGTTAGGGTTATTCCTAGGTATCTTATGGTTTTTGGTGCAATTGTAAATGGGATTGATTCCTTGATATCTTTTTTTGCTGCTTCATTATTGGTGTATAGTAATGCAACAGATTTCTGTATGTTGATTTTATAACCTGGGACTTTGCTGAATTCATGTATCAGTTCTAGAAGTTTTTTGATGGACTCTTTCAGGTTTTCCACGTACAGTATCATGTCATCCATGAAGAGTGAAAGTTTGACTTCTTCCTTGCCAAATTGTATGCCTTTTATTTCTTTTTGTTGTCTGATAGCTGAAGCTAGGACTTCCAGTTTTATTGTTGAACAACAATGATGAGAGTGGACATCCTTGTCGTGTTCCTGATCTTAGGGGGAAAGCTCTCAGTTTTTCCCCATTGTGGATGATATTAGTTGTGGGTTTTTCATATATAGACATTATAATGTTGAGGTATGCTCCTTCTATCCCTACTTCCTTGAGAGTTTTTTTTCAAGAAAGAATGCTGTATTTTGTCAAACACTTTTTCTGCATATATTGAGCAGATCATGTGGTTTTTATTCTTTCTCTTATTGATGTGGTGTATAACATTGATTTGCAGATATTGAACCACCCTTGTGACACAGGAATAAATCTCATTTGATCATGGTGAATAATTTTTTAATGTATTTTTGGATTCAATTTGTTAGTATCTTGTTGAGAATTCTTGCATCCATATTTAAAAAGAAATTGGTCCGTCATTCTCCTTTTTAGTGTGGCCTTTGCCTGGTTTTGGAATCAGGGTAGTATGGCCTCATAGAATGAGATTGGAAGTTTTCCTTCCATTTATGTTTTTTTGGAATGGTTTCAAAAGAATAGGTATTAACTCTTCTTTAAATATCTGGTAGAATTCCCCTGGAAGCCATGAGGCTCTGGACTCTTCTTTGTGGGGAGATATTTGATTACTGATTCAATACTTTTCCTGGTTATGGGTCTGTTCAAATTTTCTCTTTCTTCCTGTTTTAGTTTTGGTGGTTTATATGTTTCTAAGAATTCATCCATTTCTTCCAGATTGTCCAAATTGTTGGCATATAATTTCTCATAATATTCTCTTATGATTGTTTGTATTTCTGTGGTGTTGGTTGTGATTTCTCCTCTTTCACTAATGATTTTATTTGTGTCTTTTCCTTTTTTTTTTTTTTTGATCAATTGGCTAAGGGCTTATCAATTTTGTTAATTCTTTAAAGAAACAGCTCCTAGTTTTACTGATCTCTTCTGTGTTTTTTTTAAATTTCAATATCATTGATTTCTGCTCTAATCTTTATTATTTCCCTTCTTCCGCTTGTTTTGGGCTTTGTTTGTTGTTCTTTTTCCAGCTCCTTTACGTCTAAGATTAGGTTATGTATTTGAGACCTTTCTTCTTAAGGAAGGGCCTGGATTGCTATATGCTTCCTTCTTATGACCACCTGCATCCCAGTCTGCATCCTGGAGTTTTTGGACTGTCATATTTTCATTTTTATTGGCTTTCATGTACCTATTTATTTCCTCTTTAATTTCTTGGTTAACCCATACATTCTTTAGTAGGATGTTTTTTAACCTCCAAGTATTTGTGGTCTTTCCAATTTTTTTTCTTGTGGTTGTTTTCAACTTTCATAGCATTATGGTCTGAAAATATGCATGGTATGATCTCAATCTTTTTGTACTTGTTGAGGGCTGATTTGTGACCCATTATGTGATCTATTCTGGAGAATATATCATGTGCACTTGAGAAGAAAGTGCATTCTGCTGCTTTATGATGAAATGTTCTGAAGATATCTGTAAAGTCCATCTGCTTTGGTGTGTTATTCAAAGCCATTGCTTCCTTGTTGATTTTCTGCTTAGATGATCTGTCTATTGCTGTTAGCGGGGTGTTAAAGTCCTTACTATTTTTGTATTGTTATCAAAGATTTTTTTTAATGTTTGTTATTAATTGATTTATATATTTGGGTTCTTCCAAGTTGGGAGCTTAAATATTTACAATTGTTAGATCTTCTTGATGGATAAAACCCTTAATTATGATATAATGCCCTTCTTCATCTCTAGTTACAGTCTTGTTTTTAAATCTCGTTTGTCTGTCAATATACAGGTGACTTTAGGTCTAAAATGAGTCTCTTGTAGGCAGCATATAGATGGATCTTGTTTTTTTATTCATTCTGATATTCTATGTCTTTTGATTGGAACATTTAGTCCATTTACATTCAGAGTGATTATTGAAAGGTATTAATTTCATGACATTGTGTTGCCTGTAAAGTAGGCGTTTCTGGTGGTGTTCTCTGGTCCTTTCTAGTCTTTGTTGCTTTGGGTTTTTTTTGTTTGTTTGTTTGTTTTGTTTTTTTGTTTGTTTGTTTGTTTTCTCCACTCAAAGAATTCCCCTTAAAATTTCTTGCAGGGCAGGTTTAGTGGTCATGAACTCCTTTAGTGTTTGTTTGTCTGGGAAATTCTTTTATCTCTCCTATTCTGAATGACAGCATTGCTTGACAAAGAATTCGTGGATGCATATTTTTCTGATTCAACACATTGAATATATCCTCCACTCCTTTCTGGTTTGCTGAGTTTCTGTGGACAGATCAACTGTGAACCTGACCTGTCTTCCCTTGTAGGTTAAGGACTTTTTACTCTTTGCTGCTTTCATGATTCTTTCCCTGTCTGTGTATTTTGTGGATTTGATATTATGGTATGCCTTGGTGATGGTCAGCTTTTGTTGAATTTAATTGGAGTTCTCTGTACTTCTTGAATTTTGATGGCTGTGCCCTTCTCCAGATTAGGGAAGTCTTCAGTTATAATTTGCTCACATAAATGTTCTGTACCTTTTTCTCACTCTTCATCTTCTCGGGCCCCTATGATACGAATGTTAGTCCTCTTTAGTAAGTTGCTGAATTCTCTAACTGTTGTATCGTAATATTTTGCCTTTGTTTCTTTCTCTTCAGGTTCATTAATTTCCATAATTTTATCTTCTATATTACTATTCTATATTCTATATTACTGATGCACTACCGATTCATCCACCATCACCATCATGGCATCCATCCATTTGATATTGCATGTTGGTTATAACATTTAATTTTGGCCTGACTGGGTTTTAGTTCTTTTGTCTGTGCTGAAGGTGATTCTCTTGTCTTCTATGCTTTTTTCAACCCAACCTAGTATTCTTTTTTATTTTATTTTATTATCTATTTTTTAAAATTTACATAAAAATTCGCATATAGTGAAACAATGAATTCAGGAGTAGATTCCTTAATGCCCCTTACCCATCTAGCCCATCCCCCCTCGAAGAACCCTTCCAGCAGCCCTCAATTTGATCTCCATATTTACGAGTCTCTTCTGTTTTGTCCTCCTCCCTATTTTTATATTATTTTTGTTCTCCTTCCCTTATGTTCATCTGTTTTGTCTCTTAAAGTCCTCATATGAGTGAAGTCATATGATTTTTGTCTTTCTCTGACTAATTTCACTTAGCATAATACCCTCCAGTTCCATCCACGTAGTTGCAAATGGCAAGATTTCATTCTTTTTGATTGTTGAGTAATACTCTATTGTATATATATACCACTTCTTCTTTATCCATTCATCCATTGATGGACATTTGGACTCTTTCCATACTTTGGCTATTGTTTATAGTGCTGCTATAAACATAGGGGTGCATGTATCCCTTGGAAACAGCACACCTGTATCCCGTGGATAAGTGCCTAGGATGCAATGACTGGGTCGTAGGGTAGTTCTATTTTTAGTTTTTTGAGGAATCTCCATATTGTTTTCCAGAGTGGCTGCACCAGCTTCCATTCCCACCAACAATGCAAAAGAGATGCTTTCTCCGCATCCTCGCCAACATCTGTTGTTGCCTGAGTTGTTAATGTTAGCCATTCTAACAGGTGTGAGGTGGTATCTCATTGTGGTTTTGATTTGTATTTCCCTGATGGAGTGAAGTTGAGCATTTTTTCATGTGTCGGTTGGCCATCTGGATGTCTTCCTTGGAGAAGTGTCTATTCATGTCTTGTGCCCATTTCTTACTGGATTATTAGTTTTTTGGGTGTTGAGTTTGATAAGTTATTTATAGATTTTGGATACTAACCCTTTATCTGCTATTTCATTTGCAAATATCTTCTCCCATTCTGTCGGTTGCCTTTTAGTTTTGCTGATTGTCTCCTTTGCTGTGCAGAAGCTTTTTATTTTGATGAGGTCCCAATAGTTCATTTTTGCTTTTGTTTCCCTTGCCTCCAGAGACGTGTTGAGTAAGAAGTTGCTGTGACCAAGGTCAAAGAGGTTTTTGCCTGCTTTCTCCTTGAGGATTTTGATGGCTTGCTGTCTTACATTGAGATCTTTCATCCATTTTGAGTTTATTTTTGTGTATGGTTTAAGAAAGTAGTCCAGGTTCATTTTTCTGTATGTCGCTGTCCACTTTTCCCAGCACCACTTGCTGCAGAGACTGTGTTTATTCCATCGGACATTCTTTCATGCTTTGTCAAAGATTAGTTGGCCATACGTTTGTGGGTCCATTTCTGGGTTCTCCATTCTGTTCCATTGATCTATGTGTCTGGTTTTGGGCCAGTACCATACTGTCTTGATGATTACAGCTTTGTAGTATTGCTTGAAGTCTGGGATTGTGATGCCTCCTGCTGTGTTTTTTTCAAGATTTTCTTGGCTGTTCAGGGTCTTTTCTGGTTCTATACAAATTTTAGGAATATTAGTTCTAGCTCTGTGAAGAATGCTGGTGTTACTTTGATAGGGATTGCATTGAATATATAGATTGCTTTGGGTAGTATCGACATTTTCACAATATTTGTTCTTCCTATCCAGGAGCATGGAATCTTTTTCCATTTTTTTTTTTTGTGTCTTCTTCAATTTCTTTCATAAGCATTCTATAGTTTTCAGTGTATAGATTTTTCACCTATTTGGTTAGATTTATTCCTAGGTATTTTATGGTTTTTAGTGCAACTCTAAATGGGATTGATTCCTTGATTTCTCTTTCTGTTGCTTCATTGTTGGTGTATAGGAATGGAACCGATTTCTGTGCATTGATTTTATATCCTGCAAGTTTTCTGAATTCATGAATCAATTCTAGCAGTTTTCTGGTGGAATCTTTTGGGTGTTCCATATAGAGTATCATGTCATCTGCAAAGAGTGAAAGTTTGACCTCCTCCTGGCCAATTTGGATGCCTTTTATTTCTTTGTGTTGTCTGATTGCAGAGGCTAAGACTTCCAATACTATGTTGAATAACAGTGGTGAGAGTGGACATCCCTGTCTTGTTCCTGACCTTAGGGGGAAAGCTCTCAGTTTTTCCCCATTAAGAATGATATTAGTGTTGGGTCATTCATATATGGCTTTTATATCTCGAGGTATTCTCCTTCTATCCCTACTTTCTTGAGGGTTTTTATCAGGAAAGGATGCTGTATTTTGTTAAATTCTTTCTCTGCATCTATTGAGAGAATCATATGGTTCTTGTCCTTTCCTTTATTGATGTGGTGAATCACGTTAATTGTTTTGCGGATATTGAACCAGCCTTGCACCCCAGGTATAAATCCCACTTGGTCATGGTGAATACTTTTTTAAATGTATTTTGGATCCTGTTGGCTAATATCTTGTGGAGGATTTTTGCATCCATGTTCATCAGGGAAATTGGTCTATAGTTCTCCTTTTTAGTGGGGTCTCTGTCTGGTTTTGGAATCAAGGTAATGCTAGTTTCATAGAAAGAGTTTGGAGTATTTCCTTCCATTTCTATTTTTTGGAACACCTTCAAGAGAATAGGAGTTAACTCTTCCTTAAATATTTAGTAGAATTCCCCTGGAAAGCCATCTGGCCCTGGACTCTTGTGTTTTGAGAGATTTTTGATTACAAATTCGATTTCCTTACTGGTTATGGGTCTGTTCAAATTTTCTATTTCTTCCTGTTTCAATTTTGGTAGTGTATATGTTTCTAGGAATTCGTCCATTTCTTCCAGATTGCCCATTTTATTGGCATATAATTGCTCATAATATTGTCTTATTATTGTTTTTATTTCTGTTGTGTTGGTTGTGATCTCTCCTCTTTCATTCTTGATTTTATTTATTTGGGTCCTTCCTTTTTCTTTTTGATCAAACTGGCTAGAGCTTTATCAATTTTGTTAATTCTTTCAAAGAACCAGCTTCTGGTTTCATTGATCTGTTATAGTTTTTTTTTTTTTTTGGTTTTGATAGCATTAATTTCTGCTCTAATCTTTATTATTTCCTGTCTTCTGCTGGTTTTAGGCTTTATTTGCTGTTCTTTTTCCAGCTCCTAAAGGTGTAAGCTTAGGTTGTATATCCGAGATCTTTCTTTCTTCTTTAGGAAGGCCTAGATTGCTATATACTTTCCTCTTATGATTGCCTTTGCTGTGTCCCAGAGGTTTTGGGTTGAGGTGTTATCATTTTCATTGACTTCCATATACTTTTTAATTTCCTCTTTAAATGCTTGGTTAGCCCATTCATTCTTTGGTAGGATGTTCTTCAGTCTCCAAGTATTTGTTACCTTTCCAAATGTTTTCTTGTGGTTGATTTCCAGTTTCATAGTGCTGTGGTCTGAAAATATGCACGGTGTGATCTCGATCTTTTTGTACTTACTTAGGGTTGATTTGAGTCCCAGTATATGGTATATTCTGGAGAACGTTCCATGTGCACTGAGAAGAATGTATATTCTGCTGCTTTAGGATTAAATGTTCTGAATATATCTGTTAAGTCCATCTGGTCGAGTGTGTCACTCAAAGCCATTGTTTCCTTGTTGATTTTTTGATTAGATGATCTGTCCATTGCTGTGAATGGAGTGTTGAAGTCTCCTCCTATTATGGTATTACTATCAATGAGTTTGTGATTAATTAATTTATATATTTGGGTGCTGCCACATTTGGCTCATAAATGTTTACAATTGTTAGGTCTTCTTGGTATAGGCCCCTTGATTATGATATAATGCCCTTCTGCATCTCTTGATACAGTCTTTATTTTAAAGTCTAGATTGTCTGATATAAATATGGCTACTCCAGCGTTCTTTGGTTGACCATTAGCCTGATAGATGGTTCTCCATCCCCTTATTTTCAATCTGAAGGTGTCTTTAGGTCTAAAGTGGGTCTCTTGTAAACAGCATATAGATGGATCTTGTTTTCTTATCCATTCTGTTACCCTATGTATTTTGATTGGAGCATTGAGTCAGTCCATTGACGTTTAGAGTGAGTACTGAAAGATAAGAATTTATTGCCATTATGATGCTTGTAGAGTTGGTATTTCTGGTGGTGTCCTCAGGTCCTTTCTAATCTTTGTTGCTTTTGGTATATATATATATATATATATATATATATTTCCATCTTTCAGGGCTGGCTTAGTGATCACAAACTCCTTTAAGTTTTGTTTGGGAAACTTTTTATCTGTCCTTCTATTTTGAATGACAGCCTTGCTGGATAAAGAATTCTTGGCTGCAGGGATAAACGTGCCCTCACATATAAAGGGAGACCTATAAGACTCGTGACTGATCTCTCCTTTGAAACTTGGCAGGCCAGAAAGGCTTGGCATGATATCTTCAGTGTGCTAAACAGAAAAAATATGCAGCCGAGAATCCTTTATCCAGCAAGTCTGTCATTTAGAATAGAAGGAGAGATAAAGGTCTTCCCAAACAAAAACTGAAGGAATTTGTCACCACGAAACCAGCCCTACAAGAGATCCTAAGGGGGATCCTGTGAGACAAAGTACCACAGACATCACTACAAGCATAAAACATACAGACATCACAATGACTCTAAACCCGTATCTTTCTATAATAACACTGAATGTAAATGGATTAAATGCACCAACCAAAAGACATAGGGTATCAGAATGGATAAAAAAACAAGACCCATCTATTTGCTGTCTACAAGAGACTCATTTTAGATCTGAAGACACCTTTAGATTGAGAGTGAGGGGATGGAGAACTATTTATCATGCTACTGGAAGCCAAAGAAAGCTGGAGTAGCCATACTTATATCAGACAAACTAGACTTTAAATTAAAGGCTGGAACAAGAGATGAAGAAGGGCATTATATAATAATTACAGGGTCTATCCATCAGGAAGAGCTAACAATTATAAATGTCTATGCACCAAATACCAGAGCCCCCAAATATATAAAACAATTACTCATAAACATAAGCAACCTTATGGATAAGAATGTGGTCATTGCAGGAGACTTTAACACCCCACTTACAGAAATGGATAGATCATCTAGACACACGGTCAATAAAGAAACAAGGGCCCTGAATGATACATTGGACCAGATGGACTTGACAGATATATTTAGAACTCTGTATCCCAAAGAAGCAGAATATACTTTCTTCTCGAATGCACATGGAACATTCTCCAAGATAGATCATATACTGGGTCACAAAACAGCCCTTCATAAGTTTACAAGAATTGAAATTATACCATGCATACTTTCAGACCACAATGCTATGAAGCTTGAAATCAACCACAGGAAAAAGTCTGGAAAACCTCCAAAAGCATGGAGGTTAAAGAACACCCTACTAACGAATGAGTGGGTCAACCAGGCAATTAGAGAAGAAATTAAAAAATATATGGAAACAAATGAAAATGAAAA
This sequence comes from Panthera tigris, assembly GCF_018350195.1. NCBI lineage: Eukaryota > Metazoa > Chordata > Mammalia > Carnivora > Felidae > Panthera > Panthera tigris. Next base: position 60,641,856 of record NC_056677.1, on the reverse strand, counting down.
CACAACAATCCAAACACTTTGGGATGCAGCGAAGGCAGTCCTGAGAGGAAAATACATTGCAATCCAGGCCTATCTCAAGAAACAAGAAAAATCCCAAATACAAAATCTAACAGCACACCTAAAGGAAATAGAAGCAGAACAGCAAAGGCAGCCTAAACCCAGCAGAAGAAGAGAAATAATAAAGATCAGAGAAAAAAATAAACAATATAGAATCTAAAAAAACTGTAGAGCAGATCAACGAAACCAAGAGTTGGTTTTTTGAAAAAACAAAAAAAAATTGACAAACCTCTAGCCAGGCTTCTCAAAAAGAAAAGGGAGATGACCCAAATAGATAAAATCATGAATGAAAATGGAATGATTACAACCAATCCCTCAGAGATACAAACAATTATCAGGGAATACTATGAAAAATTATATGCCAACAAATTGGACAACCTGGAAGAAATGGACAAATTCCTAAACACCCACACTCTTCCAAAACTCAATCAGGAGGAAATAGAAAGCTTGAACAGACCCATAACCAGCGAAGAAATTGAATCGGTTATCAAAAATCTCCCAACAAATAAGAGTCCAGGACCAGATGGCTTCCCAGGGGAGTTCTACCAGACGTTTAAAGCAGAGATAATACCTATCCTCCTTAAGCTATTCCAAGAAATAGAAAGGGAAGGAAAACTTTCAGACTCATTCTATGAAGCCAGTATCACTTTGATTCCTAAACCAGACAGAGACCCAGTAAAAAAAGAGAACTACAGGCCAATATCCCTGATGAATATGGATGCAAAAATTCTCAATAAGATACTAGCAAATCGAATTCAACAGCATATAAAAAGAATTATTCACCATGATCAAGTGGGATTCATTCCTGGGATGCAGGGCTGGTTCAACATTCGCAAATCAATCAACGTGATACATCACATTAACAAAAAAAAAAGAGAAGAAGCATATGATCCTGTCAATCGATGCAGAAAAGGCCTTTGACAAAATCCAGCACCCTTTCTTAATAAAAACCCTTGAGAAAGTCGGGATAGAAGGAACATACTTAAAGATCATAAAAGCCATTTATGAAAAGCCCACAGCTAACATCATCCTCAACGGGGAAAAACTGAGAGCTTTCCCCCTGAGATCAGGAACACGACAGGGATGCCCACTCTCACCGCTGTTGTTTAATATAGTGCTGGAAGTTCTAGCATCAGCAATCAGACAACAAAAGGAAATCAAAGGCATCAAAATTGGCAAAGATGAAGTCAAGCTTTCGCTTTTTGCAGATGACATGATATTATACATGGAAAATCCGATAGACTCCACCAAAAGTCTGCTAGAACTGATACATGAATTCAGCAAAGTTGCAGGATACAAAATCAATGTACAGAAATCAGTTGCATTCTTATACACTAACAATGAAGCACAGAAAGACAAATAAAGAAACTGATCCCATTCACAATTGCACCAAGAAGCATAAAATACCTAGGAATAAATCTAACCAAAGATGTCAAAGATCTGTATGCTCAAAACTATAGAAAGCTTATGCAGGTAATTGAAGAAGATATAAAGAAATGGAAAGACATTCCCTGCTCATGGATTGGAAGAATAAATAGTGTCAAAATGTCAATACTACCCAAAGCTATCTACACATTCAATGCAATCCCAATCAAAATTGCACCAGCATTCTTCTCGAAACTAGAACAAGCAATCCTAAAATTCATAAGGAACCACAAAAGGCCCCGAATAGCCAAAGTAATTTTGAAGAAGAAGACCAAAGCAGGAGGCATCACAATCCCAGACTTTAGCCTCTACCACAAAGCTGTCATCATCAAGACAGCATGGTATTGGCATAAAAACAGACACATAGACCAATGGAATAGAATAGAAACCCCAGAACTAGACCCACAAACGTATGGCCAACTCATCTTTGACAAAGCAGGAAAGAACATCCAATGGAAAAAAGACAGTCTCTTTAACAAATGGTGCTGGGAGAACTGGACAGCAACATGCAGAAGGTTGAAACTAGACCACTTTCTCACACCATTCACAAAAATAAACTCAAAATGGATAAAGGACCTGAATGTGAGACAGAAAACCATCAAAACCTTAGAGGAAAAAGCAGGAAAAGACCTCTCTGACCTCAGCCGTAGCAATCTCTTACTCGGCACATCCCCAAAGGCAAGGGAATTAAAAGCAAAAGTGAATTACTGGGACCTTATGAAGATAAAAAGCTTCTGCACAGCAAAGGAAACAACCAACAAAACTAAAAGGCAACCAATGGAATGGGAAAAGATATTTGCAAATGACATATCGGACAAAGGGCTAGTATCCAAAATCTATAAAGAGCTCACCAAACTCCACACTCGAAAAACAAATAACCCAGTGAAGAAATGGGCAGAAAACATGAATAGACACTTCTCTAAAGAAGACATCCGGATGGCCAACAGGCACATGAAAAGATGTTCAACGTCGCTCCTCATCAGGGAAATACAAATCAAAACCACACTCAGATATCATCTCACGCCAGTCAGAGTGGCCACAATGAACAAATCAGGAGACTATAGATGCTGGAGAGGATGTGGAGAAACAGGAACCCTCTTGCACTGTTGGTGGGAATGCAAATTGGTGCAGCCGCTCTGGAAAGCAATGTGGAGGTTCCTCAGAAAATTAAAAATAGACCTACCCTATGACCCAGCAATAGCACTGCTAGAAATTTATCCAAGGGATACAGGAGTACTGATGCATAGGGGCACTTGTACCCCAATGTTTATAGCAGCACTCTCAACAGTAGCCAAATTATGGAAAGAGCCTAAATGTCCATCAACTGATGAATGGATAAAGAAATTGTGGTTTATATACACAATGGAATACTACGTGGCAATGAGAAAAAATGAAATATGGCCTTTTGTAGCAACGTGGATGGAACTGGAGAGTGTGATGCTAAGTGAAATAAGCCATACAGAGAAAGACAGATACCATATGGTTTCACTCTTATGTGGATCCTGAGAAACATAACAGAAACCCATGGGGGAGGGGAAGGAAAAAAAAAAAAAGGTTAGAGTGGGAGAGAGCCAAAGCATTAGAGACTGTTAAAAACTGAGAACAAACTGAGGGTTGATGGGGGGTGGGAGGGAGGGCAGGGTGGGTGATGGGTATTGAGGAGGGCACCTTTTGGGATGAGCACTGGGTGTTGTATGGAAACCAGTTTGACAGTAAATTTCATATATTAAAAAATAAAAAAATAAAAAAAAAATAAAAAAAAAATAAAAACAGTAAAAAAAAAATAAATAAATAAAAATAAAAATAAAAAATGTAGTATGTCATGTTGTAGGTAAGATTATAAAATATTCCCCAAAGATTTCCTTCTCACTGGTGTGTATGTCCTGCATGATCCCCAGCACTGTGAAGATGATGCATTTTATGCTTATGATTAGGTTATGTCCTGTGGCATAGTTGATCTTAAGATAGGGAGATTATGTGGTGGGATTATCCTAATCACATGAATAATTTAAAAGTAAAGAGTTTTCTCCAAAGAGGAAGTCAGAAAGATAAGCTCCAGGTGGTCTTGAATAAAGCAAACACCAATTTTGTGAGCTGCCATTGGAGAGGGACAGCCTGTAGTAGCAGAGCATTCTTCAGCCAACAGCTAGCAGGAAAATAGACTTCTACAGCTGCAAGGAAATGAACTTTCCAACAACCTGAATGAGCTTGGAAGCAAATTCTTCACTAGAGTCTCCAAAAAAGAATGAAGTCCGGCCAACACCATAATTTTAGCTTTGTGAAACTCTGAGCAGAGAACACTGCTACATCATGTCTGAACTTTGATAGAACTGTGAGTTAATAAATGGATGTTGTTTTCAGCAGCCACGTTTATGGCAATTTGTTACACAGCCATAGAAAACCCATATATTTCTTTTCCCTGATGAATTCAGATTTACAGAGAAGACCATCTTAGAGACAAATGTGTGAGATCATTCACTTTAACTCTGTGTGCTGCTGTGGTTACTTTCTGGGAGTTTGTAATAAGATAACTTAACAAGGCTTTATGCTACTACTATTTTACTGCTATCAGAATCTCATCTGAAGGATAAGAATATTACTGAATCATTTACCAACCAATTGTGGATAAAATGTTAGATGGGAAACTGTAACTGAGTGGATGACTATATAGTGTTGGGGGGTGTGAATACTTGGTGGAAGAAAGGAAAAGATGGAATAACCATCCTGTGAGTAACAGGAAATACATTGATACCTACCATGTAGACTTGGAGGGTGAGTCAAGGGGTCTGGGAAGTTGTATTAGCCAATACCTCGAGAATGAAGCACAAGTATTTAAGGAAACAAAATAAGGCATGGGATATGGCTTAAGCATCTTGTAAGCAAATTAACTAGTGTGAAATTAGAAACGAGTTCTTCAAAATTTTGATTGTGTGTGTGTGTGCTGTACTTTTTTATTTTCCTTGTGTTCTTCCTTTGCATTTTTTCAAATCTTTTAAAAATTTCAGCCTTTTGCAACTGTGCTAAGAGAAACCAAGGAAAGAAGAAGTTGTTCACACTTTTGCCAGATATTTAATGAGAAAATAGTGTTCAACTGGAGGCCAAGCATGGTGGTTGGAGCTGGAAGACAAGCTTCAGGAGAGTATTTCCTCATAGAAGCTACTTCAGAGAGATTAAAATTTAGTTCAAATTGAATGCTCCTTGAGGATGCCTAACTGGCTCAGTAGGAAGATCATAAAACTCTTGATCTCAGGGTCATGGCTTTAAGCCCCATATTGGGTGTAGAGATTACTAAAATTAATTAATTAATTAATTAATTAAAAAATTGAACATTCCTGATATGACTGACTATAAAAAAGTAGTACAAGGGAGCTTCTTTCTTGTGATAATACAGTTTTGTATTTTGATGGGGGTGGTAGTTACATGTGATAAAACTTCATCAAAAAATACCCAAATGAATATATGAATGCATATAAAATCTGATGTAATCTGAATAAGGTCTATGGTTTACATAATAGTATATTACCAATGTCAATTTCCTGGTTTTTATAATGTACTATGGTTAAATAAAATATTATCATTGTGGAAATCTGGGTAAAAAGTACATGGAAATTATTACTTTTGCAATTTCTCATGTGCCTTCACTTATTTCAAATTTAAAACTGTTTAATTGAAAAACAGAACTGAACACCCTTAGATTTCTGGCACCTTACCAGAAATTACTTCCTGAAATTGCTATCCTGATCCAGACTACGGATCATGGGAAAGGGTTTTTATGAAGTGTTAACAACCATGAGACACCTGCTAAACCCTGGCCCCACAACAGAATCACAAAACACCTGGAAATGAGAGGCTCTGCCTCAGGCTGCTCTGTCAATATCAGGGCTGTAAACACATTCTGAAGAAATACCAACCATGTCTCTCAATCCTCTAACTCACTCTCCACCTTCCATCCCTAAACCAGCTCTCCTATGGGAATTAATACCCAAAAGTGAGAAGCAGAGGATGTTAAGGAAAGGTCAATAACATTGTTACTGAGCTGATTGCAAGAAAAACCCTCAGGCCTCTGATTTACATGTCATGCACCACATGACTTTGCTTATTGTCACCTCTCTTCTAATCATCAATGTGACTTAATATGAGGCACTGTCCCAAAGGCTAGTGCTTGACAGAGAAACAATGAAAGACTCAAAGAGCAAAGGCTCTGTCTGTACTAAGCAGCTGTTCATCAAGGCTACATCCTTCCTGAGAGAATTCAGGCTCCTAACATGTTAGCTTCCTGTTTTACCATAAGAACGCACCAGTTTTTGTAGATGTCTTCGTTTTCTTCCGTCTTCTCTCCCTTTATATATTTTTGTAAAAATCCATCCTTGCTCTTCTTCAAAATCCAGGCTCAAAGAGCCTCAATAACCACATCATTCACCCTGGCTTAAAGCAAAGGGAAATGACAATTTTTAAACGAGGACAGAAGTGATATAATATATAAGAACGTTTTGTCTAGGCTAGTATTGGTGTAAGGTAGTTTTTAAAAAAAGCTTGAGTGCTAAACTTAACCAGATGGAAATGTGCCTGCTGAGAATTGGACCTAATTCAGAAAAGGTTGTTAGCCAATAGACTAATTTAGACCAGCATATGCCAAAAATGGTCAATCAAGTTGTCCCAAGTGTGACTCCCCCATAGCAGATGCCACTGTCTCTCTGAAGGCTTTTGAGTGTTATCTTTTAACATGGAGGTGGGTTTTTATGTGTACACATAGACATAAATAAAACCTTGGCCTGTAGCTACTCTTCGTTTTATTGCATTATGACCCTACCACTCTATCAGCAAAGAGCATTAGCTCTCTTTTAGAAATTTTAAATGAACACAGATTTTGCAAATCAAACAGAAGCTATGAACATACACAATCCAAGCAAATGTCTTCACTTTTCTTATCTTTTCATGTTCCTCTATTGTAAAAACAACAGAAATCTGAAACTGTACTTGTCCATACTGTCATCACCTAATAAAAGTCAGTCTTTTCATTTTCCCATATTACTTTTCAATCCTTGCCATTTTGTTTATCCAATTTTGACATTTTCACTTTAATATAAACTAAAAATGAAAACTTGCCCTCCTAAAAATAGGCACACACTGGAAGGGCTCTGCTTTCCCAAACCTGGACAATAAAGGGATACCCAAAATGCAATAATGACCTTTTTGGTACTTATTGGTTCAAGAAGCCCTTTCATATCCATTGTCTCATTACATTCTTATGAAAAACTTGCAAGGCAGGTAGGACTCTAGAAACTGACAAAAGGTAGAGGTTTTCTTGTCAGTCCTTCTCCCTGACTAAACCAGAATACAAGCTTCCCAGGTAGGCCAGTGCAAAGAGCTTCAGAAGCATAGAGGAGGTTGAGGCCATTTCTAAGTGAGGCAAATGACATTTGAGCAGAGTACTAAAAGGTGGGTAACATTTGGATCTGGAGAGAGGCCAAAGGACAGAATAGAAGGAAACACAGCCAAGACAACAAATTAGGAAAACATGTAACATATTCAGCAAGCTGTTTGCTGGAGTACAAGATACATAAAGACAAATCATAGGAAACAAGGCTGAAGAGATAGGTGACAGCCAGATCATGGAGGGCCTTGAATGCCATATTTAAAAGTTTCATTTGTTTTCAGTAGACAAAATGTTTTTTTGAAGTAAAGTATGCCAAGGATTCCTTGTGTTATTTAGGTTCTGTTGCTCTCTAATCAAGTGACCTTGGGCAAGTTAACCTCTCTGTGCCTCAGTTTCCTCATTTGTAAAATGGGTATAATAGCAATTCCTAGTCCAGAGAATAACTGTAAAGATTAAGTGAGATAATGCATGTAAAGCACTTAGGACAGTGCCTGGCACAAAGGAAGCATTCTGTAAATTCTAGATGTTATTATTGTAACAATTCATCTTCATAATCAGGCTCTGTTTCCTCAACTGTAAAACGAGATAATTGGACTATTTAATTTCTAAAGCCCCTTGACATCTTCAACACTATTATCATCTTCTTGCTCCCTCCTATACTTGTTATAGGGATGGTGAGAATTTAGGCTTTTTATATATAGAGAGAGGTTAGAAGTGATCACGAGGCCCTTACATAATTCATCCAGATGAGTAAACAGCAAGTGGTTAGGAGAGAACCTGCAGGCTTCCTTTGGGATAATCACAACTCCTCTGTGATAAAGAACATAATCAGTTTGGATGAGAAGTCCCAATAATCGTTAGATGCCCTGGGTTGAAGAAGACCAGCTTCTTCTCAAAAACAAAACAGCTATCCAACCCACGGGCACACAATTGTGTAGATTATTATGCACTTTCACATTTGAGGCTCACATCAACTCTGTGAGATTAATATTACTATCTTTATTTCTAGACTATGAGAAAATAAATGTATAGAGAAAGGAATGACTCTCCCAAGGTCACACAGCTGGTTAGTGGTAGAGTCAGCACTCAAACCCAGGTCTACAATATTGTGCTTGTCCTTACCACTACAGATCACCATCTCCACTACATCAATTAGAGATCTAGAAACCTGTTAATTTGCCCAATTTCATTCAAAGAGGTGGATTGAGCCTTCCAGAGAAAATGGCAGCCCATTTGGCTCTCTGTGGAAATCCCAATAACAATTTGTAACAACAGCACTTTGTAGGAAAGCAATTGAAACAATTACAAAAGAAAAATGAGATCTTTGACTTATATGAGAAATTTCTGCCCTTCCTCATCTGTATGGAAAATTGAAGGTGGACCTAAGCTCTGTTTTCATTGAGAACAAGTAGATGGTAACAAGATTCTGGATCTTTAGTTAAGATACATGGACTAATGATTTAAATGAATAAAGAATCTGCTATGTAAAGAGATAATGTTTCAAGATATTAAGAGAAATTGACCACAATTTGTGTTAATCTATTTGCAGTAAGCACATTGGGCCTTGCATTAAAGTTGTGTTTTCTTGAGGGTTCCGGAAGATGGCGGCGTAGGAGGACGCGGGGCTCACAGCGCGTCCTGCCGATCACTTAGATTCCACCTACACCTGCCTAAAGAACCCAGAAAACCGCCAGAGGATTAGCAGAAGGGAGTCTCCGGAGTCAAGCGCAGACCAGAGGCCCACGGAAGAGGGTAGGAAGGGCGGCGAGGCGGTGCGCGCTCCACGGACTGGCGGGAGGGAGCCGGGGCGGAGGGGCGGCTCGCCGGCCAAGCAGAGCCCCCGAGTCGGGCTGGCAAAAGCGGAGGGGCCGGACAGACTGTGTTCCGACAGCAAGCACGACTTAGAGTCTGGGAGGTCATAAGTTAACAGCTCTGCGCGGAAAGCGTGAAGGCTGGAGGACAAAGGGAGGGAGAGCTGCTGAGCCCCCGGACGGCAGAGCTCAGCTTGGCGGGGAACAAAGGCGCCAGCGCCATCTCCCCCGCCCATCCCCCAGCCAAAATCCCAAAGGGAACCAGTTCCTGCCAGGGAACTTGCTCGCTCCGCGCAAACACCCAACTCTGTGCTTCTGCGGAGCCAAACCTCCAGCAGCGGATCTGACTCCCTCCCGCTGCCACAGGGCCCCTCCTGAAGTGGATCACCTAAGGAGAAGCGAGCTAAGCCTGCCCCTCCAGCCCCCGTGCACCTTGCCTACCCACCCCAGCTAATACGCCAGATCCCCAGCAACACAAGCCTGGCAGTGTGCAAGTAGCCCAGACGGGACACGCCACCCCACAGTGAATCCCGCCCCTAGGAGAGGGGAAGAGAAGGCACACACCAGTCTGACTGTGGCCGCAGCAGTGGGCTGGGGGCAGACATCGGGTCGGACTGCGGCCCCGCCCACTAACTCCAGTTATACACCACAGCACAGGGGAAGTGCCCTGCAGGTCCTCACCACGCCAGGGACTCTCCAAAATGACTAAACGGAAGAATTCCCCTCAGAAGAATCTCCAGGAAATAACAACAGCTAATGAACTGATCAAAAAGGATTTAAATAATATAACAGAAAGTGAATTTAGAATAATAGTCATAAAATTAATCGCTGGGCTTGAAAACAGTATACAGGACAGCAGAGAATCTCTTGCCACAAAGATCGAGGGACTAAGGAACAGTCACGAGGAGTTGAAAAACGCTTTAAACGAATTGCAAAACAAAATGGAATCCACGATGGCTCGGCTTGAAGAGGCAGAGGAGAGAATAGGTGAACTAGAAGATAAAGTTATGGAGAAAGAGGAAGCTGAAAGAAAGAGAGATAAAAAAAATCCAGGAGTATGAGGGGAAAATTAGAGAACTAAGTGATACACTAAAAAAAAATAATATACGCATAATTGGTATCCCAGAGGAGGAAGAGAGAGGGAAGGGTGCTGAAGGGGTACTTGAACAAATTATAGCTGAGAACTTCCCTGAACTGGGGAAGGAAAAAGGCATTGAAATCCAAGAGGCACAGAGAACTCCCTTCAGACGTAACTTGAATCGATCTTCTGCACGACATATCATAGTGAAACTGGCAAAATACAAGGATAAAGAGAAAATTCTGAAAGCAGCAAGGGAGACCTATAAGACTCGTGACTGATCTCTCCTTTGAAACTTGGCAGGCCAGAAAGGCTTGGCACGATATCTACAGTGTGCTAAACAGAAAAAATATGCAGCCGAGAATCCTTTATCCAGCAAGTCTGTCATTTAGAATAGAAGGAGAGATAAAGGTCTTCCCAAACAAACAAAAACTGAAGGAATTTGTCACCACGAAACCAGCCCTACAAGAGATCCTAAGGGGGATCCTGTGAGACAAAGTACCAGAGACATCACTACAAGCATAAAACATACAGACATCACAATGACTCTAAACCCATATCTTTCTATAATAACACTGAATGTAAATGGATTAAATGCGCCAACTAAAAGACATAGGGTATCAGAATGGATAAAAAAACAAGACCCATCTATTTGCTGTCTACAAGAGACTCATTTTAGATCTGAGGACACCTTTAGATTGAGAGTGAGGGGATGGAGAACTATTTATCATGCTCCTGGAAGCCAAAAGAAAGCTGGAGTAGCCATACTTATATCAGACAAACTAGACTTTAAATTAAAGGCTGTAACAAGAGATGAAGAAGGGCATTATATAATAATCACAGGGTCTATCCACCAGGAAGAGCTAACTATTATAAATGTCTATGCGCCAAATACCTGAGCCCCCAGATATATAAAACAATTACTCATAAACATAAGCAACCTTATGGATAAGAATGTGGTCATTGCAGGGGACTTTAACACCCCACTTACAGAAATGGATAGATCATCTAGACACACAGTCAATAAAGAAACAAGGGCCCTGAATGATACATTGGATCAGATGGACTTGACAGATATATTTAGAACTCTGCATCCCAAAGCAACAGAATATACTTTCTTCTCGAGTGCACATGGAACATTCTCCAAGATAGATCATATACTGGGTCACAAAACAGCCCTTCATAAGTTTACAAGAATTGAAATTATACCATGCATACTTTCAGACCACAATGCTATGAAGCTTGAAATCAACCACAGGAAAAAGTCTGGAAAACCTCCAAAAGCATGGAGGTTAAAGAACACCCTACTAACGAATGAGTGGGTCAACCAGGCAATTAGAGAAGAAATTAAAACATATATGGAAACAAACGAAAATGAAAATACAACAATCCAAACGCTTTGGGATGCAGCGAAGGCAGTCCTGAGAGGAAAATACATTGCAATCCAGGCCTATCTCAAGAAACAAGAAAAATCCCAAATACAAAATCTAACAGCACACCTAAAGGAAATAGAAGCAGAACAGCAAAGGCAGCCTAAACCCAGCAGAAGAAGAGAAATAATAAAGATCAGAGCAGAAATAAACAATATAGAATCTAAAAAAACTGTAGAGCAGATCAACGAAACCAAGAGTTGGTTTTTTGAAAAAATAAACAAAATTGACAAACCTCTAGCCAGGCTTCTCAAAAAGAAAAGGGAGATGACCCAAATAGATAAAATCATGAATGAAAATGGAATGATTACAACCAATCCCTCAGAGATACAAACAATTATCAGGGAATACTATGAAAAATTATATGCCAGCAAATTGGACAACCTGGAAGAAATGGACAAATTTCTAAACACCCACACTCTTCCAAAACTCAATCAGGAGGAAATAGAAAGCTTGAACAGACCCATAACCAGCGAAGAAATTGAATCGGTTATCAAAAATCTCCCAACAAATAAGAGTCCAGGACCAGACGGCTTCCCAGGGGAGTTCTACCAGACATTTAAAGCAGAGATAATACCTATCCTTCTCAAGCTATTCCAAGAAATAGAAAGGGAAGGAAAACTTCCAGACTAATTCTATGAAGCCAGTATTACTTTGATTCCTAAACCAGACAGAGACCCAGTAAAAAAAGAGAACTACAGGCCAATATCCCTGATGAATATGGATGCAAAAATTCTTAATAAGATACTAGCAAATCGAATTCAACAGCATATAAAAAGAATTATTCACCATGATCAAGTGGGATTCATTCCTGGGATGCAGGGCTGGTTCAACATTCGCAAATCGATCAACGTGATACATCACATTAACAAAAAAAAAGAGAAGAACCATATGATCCTGTCAATCGATGCAGAAAAGGCCTTTGACAAAATCCAGCACCCTTTCTTAATAAAAACCCTTGAGAAAGTCGGGATAGAAGGAACATACTTAAAGATCATAAAGGCCATTTATGAAAAGCCCACAGCTAACATCATCCTCAACAGGGAAAAACTGAGAGCTTTTTCCCTGAGATCAGGAACACGACAGGGATGCCCACTGTCACCGCTGCTGTTTAATATAGTGCTGGAAGTTCTAGCATCAGCAATCAGACAACAAAAGGAAATCAAAGGCATCAAAATTGGCAAAGATGAAGTCAAGCTTTCGCTTTTTGCAGATGACATGATATTATACATGGAAAATCCGATAGACTCCACCAAAAGTCTGCTAGAACTGATACATGAATTCAGCAAAGTTGCAGGATACAAAATCAATGTGCAGAAATCAGTTGCATTCTTATACACTAACAATGAAGCAACAGAAAGACAAATGAAGAAACTGATCCCATTCACAATTGCACCAAGAAGCATAAAATACCTAGGAATAAATCTAACCAAAGATGTAAAAGATCTGTATGCTGAAAACTATAGAAAGCTTATGCAGGTAATTGAAGAAGATATAAAGAAATGGAAAGACATTCCCTGCTCATGGATTGGAAGAATAAATATTGTCAAAATGTCAATACTACCCAAAGCTATTTACACATTCAATGCAATCCCAATCAAAATTGCACCAGCATTCTTCTCGAAACTAGAACAAGCAATCCTAAAATTCATATGGAACCACAAAAGGCCCCGAATAGCCAAAGTAATTTTGAAGAAGAAGACCAAAGCAGGAGGCATCACAATCCCAGACTTTAGCCTCTACTACAAAGCTGTCATCATCAAGACAGCATGGTATTGGCATAAAAACAGACACATAGACCAATGGAATAGAATAGAAACCCCAGAACTAGACCCACAAACGTATGGCCAACTCATCTTTGACAAAGCAGGAAAGAACATCCAATGGAAAAAAGACAGTCTCTTTAACAAATGGTGCTGGGAGAACTGGACAGCAACATGCAGAAGGTTGAAACTAGACCACTTTCTCACACCATTCACAAAAATAAACTCAAAATGGATAAAGTACCTGAATGTGAGACAGGAAACCATCAAAACCTTAGAGGAGAAAGCAGGAAAAGACCTCTCTGACCTCAGCCGTAGCAATCTCTTACTCGGCACATCCCCAAAGGCAAGGGAATTAAAAGCAAAAGTGAATTACTGGGACCTTATGAAGATAAAAAGCTTCTGCACAGCAAAGGAAACAACCAACAAAACTAAAAGGCAACCAACGGAATGGGAAAAGATATTTGCAAATGACACATCGGACAAAGGGCTAGTATCCAAAATCTACAAAGAGCTCATCAAACTCCACACCAGAAAAACAAATAACCCAGTGAAGAAATGGGCAGAAAACATGAATAGACACTTCTCTAAAGAAGACATCCGGATGGCCAACAGGCACATGAAAAGATGTTCAACGTCGCTCCTTATCAGGGAAATACAAATCAAAACCACACTCAGATACCACCTCACGCCAGTCAGAGTGGCCAAAATGAAGAAATCAGGATACTATAGATGCTGGAGAGGATGTGGAGAAACAGGAACCCTCTTGCACTGTTGGTGGGAATGCAAATTGGTGCAGCCGCTCTGGAAAGCAATGTGGAGGTTCCTCAGAAAATTAAAAATAGACCTACCCTATGACCCAGCAATAGCACTGCTAGGAATTTATCCAAGGGATACAGGAGTACTGATGCATAGGGGCACCTGTACCCCAATGTTTATAGCGGCACTCTCAACAATAGCCAAATTATGGAAAGAGCCTAAATGTCCATCAACTGATGAATGGATAAAGAAATTGTGGTTTATATACACAATGGAATACTACGTGGCAATGAGAAAGAATGAAATATGGCCTTTTGTAGCAACGTGGATGGAACTGGAGAGTGTGATGCTAAGTGAAATAAGGCATACAGAGAAAGACAGATACCATATGGTTTCACTCTTATGTGGATCCTGAGAAACATAACAGAAACCCATGGGGGAGGGGAAGGAAAAAAAAAAAAAGAGGTTAGAGTGGGAGAGAGCCAAAGCATTAGAGACTGTTAAAAACTGAGAACAAACTGAGGGTTGATGGGGGGTGGGAGGGAGGGCAGGGTGGGTGATGGGTATTGAGGAGGGCACCTTTTGGGATGAGCACTGGGTGTTGTATGGAAACCAATTTGACAGTAAATTTCATATATTAAAAAATAAAAAAAATTAAAAAAATTAAAAAAAAAAAAAAGTTGTGTTTTCTTACTTCATCTACTGAAAAGTAAGCTCCTCATGAGCAAAGAGTGCATCTTTCTTATCTGGGTCCTTGTGGTAGGAATTTGCCTTAGACTTTGAATATTATAGACACTAGATAAATAACTACTTGTTCAGTGAACCAATCCGTTCTTTCATTGGTTATAAACTAAGCCAATGATTCTCATCCTGTTATTTATTTTTGTGAAGTGAAATGGAAAGGTTATCTTGTCTTCTCCCATAATGAAAAGTCATAGAATGAAATTAAGTTTGTAAATCTAAGTGAACAGCTAAAATCACTAGCAACCTTCATTAGTCAACACGTGTGATCTTTAAAAGTTACAATAGTTAGTACCAGAAAGATGGTGGGGTAGGAGGACCCTAAGTTCACCTTGCCCCATATTAACAACTAGTTATCAGTATGTACATGCTAATTGTTAAAAAGATATGTGCAGGGATAATACCATATAAATGATACAATAATAATAAAAAGTTGACTTAAAAAACAACTAGTTATCACTCATATCTGAGTCAGTAAACTTGAAAGCAATCTGAAGACTACTAGAATAAACCCCACAAATAAATGTAAAGAAGAAGCCACATCAGAGAGGTTAGGAAGGTCAGAAACTGTGGTCGGGAGCTGCCCACAGGAGGGAGGGAGGTGTGGCCACGGAGAGGGAAAAGCACCAGGGAGCCCACACAGGGAAATGAATCCCTATAACATCTGGCCTTGAAAACTGGAGGGGCTCAATTCCATGAGTTTGTATAACCAGCAGAGGTACTTGGAGCCTGGAGCTTTACAAGTCGGCTAACTCAGCGTTGAGTGATAGCAGGGTCAGTCCCTTAAAGAAAGAACAGGCCATAGAGAGGAAACATATAATTGACAGTTTGCACAATGCCTGGGGCAAATGGGAAGGAGATCTGTTTATAAGGATTTCAGAGCCTGTTGGGGGACTTCTTCAGGAACAAGGAGCTGGCAGGCACTATTTTCCTCCCACTGCCTCCCAACATAAACACAGAGTCATCTGTGGGAAGGTGGCACTGCACAGACATTTCCTACTTAACCTGCTAGCAGTGTGCCCAGACCATGAGTTCTCCCAAGGACTTGCCCACTCTAACCTGTTGGCCTTGGCCCAGAGCTCAGCACCAATTTAACCCTGAGCAGGCCTCACACAGCTGCCACCTCTGTACTGTGCTCCAGTGGCCATCACAATTCAGGGGATCGAGCCTAGAACTAAGAGCCCAGCTCAAATTTTGCTAATGCCATGTGGATCCCATACCCTCACCTTGCACACAAACACTGCACACCCCCAGCTGCCATTGTGCTCCACAACCAGAGACAACCTGTGTTCCTGTCTGCTGCCATGGACTTTGTCCCTGGCCACTGCTGCTAACCCATGCCATGCCACACCGCCAGCCACTGCCATACTTTGGGGAGATCTGGGCTAGGATTAGGAGCTCAGTGCATATTTTGCTAACATGCTCTTCCCAACCACAAGTCCCTACTTGCCACCGCACTCTGCACCAAGCATCTGCACTCACAGACACTACATGCCACACCTAGTCACTGTGTGCCTCTGGCTACTAGGGCAGCCTCCCTCCTTGCCCTCAGCCACTGAAGCTAATGCACTCCACACCCCCTGGCCACCGCCATGCTTTCAGGAATCCAGCTAGGGCTAGCGGCTTAGTGAAAATTTTGCTAACACCTCCGCCCTGCCCCTGAGCCCTCCTTCTGCCATGATCTCTCAGAGCTGGTCTGATTTGGCCTCACTAACACCACAGAGAGAAAGCATAGTCACCACAACAGTCAGAGAATCAGTGCAGATGTCTGTACTGAAAGGAAAAGTGACTCAGACAAAATAGCAGGACATAACACACATAGGAGACTCCCTGAAGTGTTAGTTTCTGGTGAACAGGGGACACTCCATTGCAGGGCACTACAGGGCCTTTTCTTCATAGAGCCACTCTCGATTTTCAAAATCAGAAGATATAGCTGACTTTCCTAAAACACAGAAACAGACACAGAGAGGTAGACAAAATGAAGAGACAGAGGAATTTGTCTCAAATGAAAGAACATAACAAAATCACAGCAGGAGATCTAAGCCAAACAAAGTAGTATGCTTGATAGAGAATTTAAAGTAATGATCATAAAAATACTCACTGGACTTCAGAAAAGGATGAAAGATGTTGATGAGATACTTGGCAAAGAGATAAAAAAAATAACATATCAGAAATGAAGAACTCAATAAAATTAAAAATACAATAGATGGTATAAATAGTAGGCTACAGGAAGCAGAGGAACATACTAGTGACATAGAGAATAGAGTATTGAAAAACAATCAAGCAGAACAGGTGAGAGACAAATACTGCATAGTGAGAATAGATTTAGAGAACTCAGTGACTCAATCAAGCATAACATTTGCATTATAGGGTTCTCAGAAGGAGAAGAGGGAGAAAGTGGGGCAGAAAATATATTTGAAGAAATAATAGCTGAAAACTTCTCTAATGTGGGGAGAGGAACAAGGATCCAGATTCAGGAAATAGAGATTCCCCCAACAAACCCAACCTAGAGGTGTCCACACCAAAACACATAATAATTAAGATGGCAAAAAAATAGTGATAAACAAAAAGTGTTAAAGGTTGCAAAAGAAAAGAAGACAGTGACATACAAAGGAAATGCCATAAGGCTATAAGGATATTTCAGCAGAAACATTCTAGGCCAGAAAGGAGTGGCATGAAATATTCAAAATGCTGAAAGGCAAAAATCTGCAGCCAAGAATACCCTATCCAGCAAGGCTAAAATTCAAAATAGAAAGAGAGATAGAGTTTCTCAGATAAACAAACTAAAGGGGTCCATGACCACTAAACCAGCTTTATAAGAAATATTAAAGGGGACTCTTTGAGTAGAAAGGAAAGACCACACTTGAGAGTATAAAAAGTAAAAAAATACAAAAGCAGTAAAAATAAGTATTTCTGTAAAAATGAGTCCAGGGATTCATATAATAAAAAGATGCAAAATAACATACCAATTATCTCAAACATGGAGGGGAGAGCAGTAAATAATGAGTTCAACATTAAGTGAGCATCAGCTTAATATAGATTGTTATATGCAGAAGATGGAATTTAAGAAACAAAACATATGAACATGGTGGGGAAGGAAGAGAGAGGCAAACCATATAATAGACTCTTAAATATAAACAGACCGAGGGTTGTTGGAGGGGATGTAGGTGGAGGGATGAGTTAAATGGGTGATGGTTATTAAGGCGAGCACTTGTGATGAGCACTGCATGTTATGTGTAAGTGATGAATCACTAAATTCTACTCCTGAAATTACACTATATGTTAACTAACTGGAATTTACATAGAAACTTGAAACAAACAAAACCGGAATGGTAACCACAAATAAAAAAAAAACAGTAATAGATATGCAAAAACTAAAGAGTAAGGAACCCAAATATATCATTAAAGAATAACAACAAACCATGAAAGAAAGAAAGAGTGGAAAGGATCATAGAAAAGCTACAAAAAAAGCTACAAAATAAGAAATAAAATGACAATAAATACATATCGATAATCACTTTGAATGTAAATGGACTAAATACTCCAATGAAAAGACATAGGGTGCCAGAGTGAATTAAAAAAAAAAAAAAGACCTATCCATATGCTGCAAACAAGAGACGAATTTCAGACCTAAAAATACAGTCAGATTGAAAGTCAAGGTATGGAGCAATATTTACCATAAATACGGATGTCAAAAGTAGCAATACTTATATAGAATGAAATAGACTTTAAAACAAACACTGTATGTAACAAAAGATAAAAAAGGACACTATATAAAATAAAGGTGGGTGCCTGGGTAGCTCTGTCAGTTAATAGTCTGACTCTTGATTTTGGCTCAGGGCATGATCTCATGGTTCATGGTCTTAAGCCCCACGTTGGGCTCTGTGCTGACAGTGTGGAGTCTGCTTAGTATTCTCTCTATCCATGTCTCTCTGCTCCTCCCCCACTCACTCATGTGCACTCTAAAAATAAATAAACTAAAAAAAATAAAGGGACAATCAGACAAGAAGATCTAACAATTGTAAATGTATATGCATGCAACATGAGAGCACCTAAATACATGAAACAGATAATAACAAACATAAAGGAACTAATCGATAATAATACAATAATAGTAAGGGACTTTAACACGCCACTTACATCAATGGGCAGATCTTCTAAATAGAACATCAAAAAAGAAACAGTAGCTTTGAATGACACACTGGACCAGATGGTTTTAACAGATATGTTCAGAACATTCCATCCTAAAACAGCAGAATACACATTCTTTTCAAGTGCACATGGAGCATTCTACAGAATAGATTACATATAAGGCCAAAAACCAGCCTCAACAAATTCAAAAATATCGAAGTTATATCATGCATCTTTTATGACCACAATGCTATCAAACTAGAAGTCAACCAGAAGAAAAAAATCTGGAAAGACCACAAATACATGGAGGTTAAATAACATGCTGCTAAATAGTGAGTGGGTCAACCAAGAAATTAAAGAAGAATTCAAAAAGTACATGGAAACAAATAAAAATGAAACAGTGGTTCAAAACCCTTGGGAGGCAGAAAAAAATGGTTCTAAGAGGGGAATTTATATCATTATAGGCCTATCTCAAGAGCAAGAAAAATCTCAAACAACCTAACTGTACACCTAAAGGAGATGAAAAAACAATAAAGAAAACCCAAAAACAGCAGAAAAATGAAATGATAAAGATTAAGATGACAGCAGAGCAGGAGGACCTTAAGCACACCTCATCCCAAGAATACAATTAGATAACTATAATATCATCCTAAATACTCCAGAAATTGACTTGAAGACTGGCAGAACGAACTCCACAACTTATAAGGTAGAGAAGATGCCACATGAAGAAAGTAAGAAGTATGGAGAAGCAGTTTGGAAGAGAAACAAATCATGGCCACTGTAGTGGGGAAGGAACCACAGTTGAAAGAACGAGAGACAGAATAGCACACAGGGACCCCACACAGGGAAGACGACCCCCCATAGCAATTGGTTTGGAGGGTGAGATGGGCTGAATTTCCTGAGTTTGTACAACCAATGGGGCTTATATCCTGGAGTTTAAAGGTCAGTGGGCTTGGCTCAGAGAGAGCCTAGAGAGCATTGCACTGCTCTTGGAAAGAAAGCAAGGCAAACAGCCTGCAGACATACAGTGTGGAAACAGAAATCTGAAGAATGTCTGGAGTACACAGTGGGGAGGTTTTTGTTTTTTTTTTTTTTTTGCTGTCCTTGGAGAGTGTTCCAAAGAGGCAGCATTCATGAAGATACCCCTTCCAGAACAAAGAAACTGGCTTGCACCATTTCCTCCCCTGCCTATTAGCATAAGTATAGGACCACATGTGGGAACCAGTGAAGCATGAACACTGGATACCTAACTTGCTTACGCCCAGCTCTGCCTTTGCACTCTGGAGGAAACATCTTTCCCAGTTACCCTTCTCAGTGTTGCGGGCTTCCTACCCCAGAAGACCAGCTCAAATCTCAGCCCACACTGTGTCTTCTAATCTGAGAATTTTGCAGGGCCTCCATTCCAGTGGCAGTGGTGACAGGTCTCATTTCACAAGCAAACCAGAGCATGCGTAGCTAAAATTGGCCGTTTACTGGCCAGGGACCAAATATTGCCCATTACAGGCAAAGAGAGTATCTGCAGATGAATAGCCTGAAAGATAAAGTGTCGAGGACACAACAGCAGAGTACATGCAGCACATATTTGAGACACTCCCTGAAGTGACAGACCTTTGGGAACAGGGAACACTACACTGCAAGGCACTACTGTACCTATTCTTTGTAAGGCAATACCTTCAAGAGCAGAAGACATAGCTGATTTTTCTAACACAGAGAAGCAGGAACAGAGACTTAGATGAAATGAGACAACAGAGGAAATTGTCCCAAATGAAAGAATAAGACAGTGCCGTGGCCAGAGATATAAGTGAGACAGATATAAGTAACATTTCTGATACAGGATTTAAAGAAATAATCATAAAGATACTTGCCGAACTTGAGCAAGAATGGAAGGCAAGAGTGAGACCATTAACATAAAGATAAGGAATAACATAGTAGAGAAAAAGAGTTCAAAAATGAAATCAGAAACATGCTTGATAGAATGAACAGGAGGCTAAGAAGCAGAGGAGCAAATCAATGACCTAGAAGACAAATGATGGAAAGTAATCAAGCTGAACAAAAGAGAAAAAAAGAATTATACAAAACAAGAATAGACTTAGACAACTCAATGACTCCATCAAATGTAATAAAATTTGTATTATAGGAGTCCAAGAAGGAGAGAAAAGAGGGCAGAACTTTTATTTGAGGAAATAATAGCTGAAAACTTTCCTAATCTGTGGAAAGAAAAAGAATTCCAGGTGCTAGAGGCACAGACAACTCCCATCAAAATCAGCAAAAGCAGGCCAACACCAACATATATTGTAAACAAATTTGCAAAATATAATGAGTAAGAAAAAAAATCTTAAAAGCAGCAGGACAAAAAAGTCACTTATTTATAATGAAAACACATAAGGGTAGTTGGAGATTTGTCAAGAGAAACTTGGCAGACCAAAAGGGAGTGGCATGATACATTCAAAGTGCTGAATGGGAAACATCTACAGTCAAGAATCTTCTATACATCAAGGTGGTCATTGAGAATAAAGGAGAGATAGTTTTCCAGACAAACAAACTAAAGGAGTTCATGACCACTAAACTAGCTTTGCAAGAAATATTAAAAGGGACTCTTTGAGTGGACAGGAGAAACCAAAAGTGACAGTAGAGAGGTAGGAAACACAAAAGCAGAAAAAAATGAACATTTCTGTAAAATGGAAAAATGTAGTAATAAAGAAAAAAATTTTAGAGCAGCAAGACAAAAGAAGACAGTTACATACAAAGGAACCCCATAAGGCTATCAGCAGATTTTTCAGCAGAAACCTGGTAAGCCAGAAGGGAGTATCATGATACATTCAAAATGATGAAGGAGAAAATTTTGCACCAAAAATATTCTATCTAGCAAGGCTAACATTCTGAATAGAAGGACAGATAAAGAATTTCCCAGACAAACAAAATTAAAGGAGTTCATGACCACTAATCCAGCTCTAGAGGAAATATTAAAGGTGACTCAGTGAGTGAAAAGGAAAGACCAAAAATGACAGTATGAAGGTAGGAAACACAAAAGAAGTATAAATAAATATTTCTGTAAACAATCAGTCAAGAAACTCACAAAATAAAATGATGTAAAATGTCACAACATATACCTAAAACGTGGGGAGTAAAGAATAGGTTCAAACATAAATGACCATCAACTTAATACAGACTGCTATATGTAGATGTTACATACAAAACTAACGGTAACCACAAGTCAAAAACCACTAAAAATATGCAAAGAATAAAGAGAAAGAAATCAAAATATACGACTATAGAAACCATGAAAAAGACAAAGACAAGAAAGGATAGAGAAAATCTTCATAAAAAAACATAAAACAAGCAATAAAATGGCAATAAATACACACACATAAATATATATATATATATACACACACATATATATGTATTTATATGTATATATATACACACATACATGTATATGTGTATATATACACACACACATGTGTATATATGTATATATATAATTACTTTGAATGTAAATGCCCTAAATGCTTAAATCAAAAGACATAGGATGACTGAGTGGATTAAAAACAAGACCTATCCATATGGTACCTACAAGAAATTTGTTTTAGACCCAAAGACACCTGCAGATTGAAAGTAAGGGTATGGAGAAATATTTACCATAAAAACCATGTCACAAAAAGCCAGAATAGCAAAATTTATATCAGAAAAACTAGACTTTGAAATGAATACTGTAATGAGAAACAAAAAAGGACAATATATCATAATAAAACGGACACACAACAAGATCTAACAATTGTAAATATTTACACACCCAACATGAGAGTACCCAAATACATAAAAAGATAATAACAAACATGAAAGAACTATTTTATAACAATACGATAATGGTAGGGGACTTTAACAGTCCACTTACATCAATAGACAGATCTAAATAGAACATCAACAAGGAAACAGTTGCTTTCAATGACACACTAGACCAGATGGTTTTAACAGATATATTCAGAACATTCCATCTCTAAAAGAGCAGAATACACATTCTTTTCAATGCACATGGAGCAGTCTCCAGAATAGATCACATATAAGGCCACAAAACCAGCCTCAACAAACTCAAAAATATTGAAGTTATATCATACATCTTTTCTGACCACAATGCTATCAAACTAGAAGTGAACCACAAGAAAAAAATCTGGAAAGAACACAAATACGTGGAGGCTAAATAACATGCTACTAAACAGTGAATGGGTCAACCAAGAAATTAAAGAAGAATTGAAAAAGTACATGAGGGAACAAATAAAAATTCAAACACAATGGTCCAAAACCTTTGGGATACAAAAAAAGTGGTTCTAAGAGGGAAGCTTATACCGATACAGACCTGTCTCAAGAGTAAGAAAAATCTCAGGTACACAGCCTAACCTTACAGCTAAAGGAAATAGAAAAAGAACAACAAACAAAACCTAAAAGCAGAAGGAAGGAGATAATAAAGATAAGAGCAGAAATAAATGATATAGAAACTGAAAAACACAATAGAACAGATTAATAAAGCCAGGTTGTCGTTCTTTGAAAAAAATCAATAAAATTGATAAACATATCCAGACTTATCAAGAAAAAAGAGAAAGGACTCCAATAAATAAAAGTACAAATGAGAGAGGAGGAATAACAACCAGCACCACAGAAATACAATTATGAGAATATTATGAGAAACTGTATGTCAACAAATTGGACAATATAGAAGAAATGTACAAATTCTCAGAAACATATAAATGACTAAATTGAAATAAAAAGAAATAGCAAATTTGAATAGACCAATAACCAGCAATGAAATTGAATCAGTAATAAAAAATCTCCCCCTTCCCCGCAAAAGTCTAGGGCCAAATGGCTTCACAGGTGAATTGTACCAAACATTTAAGGAAGAGTTAATACCCATTATTCTCAAACTGTTCCAAAAAATGGAAAACTTCCAAATTCATTCTATGAAGTCAGAATTATTTGGATACCAAAACTGGATAAAGATACCACTAAAATAGAGAACTACAGGCCAATATGCTTGATGAACAGAGATGCAAAACTGCTCAAGAAAATACTAGCAAGTTGAATTGAACAATACATTAAAAAATCATTCACCATGATCAAGTGGGATTTAATCTGGGTTTCAAGGGTGTTTCAATATTCATTAATCAATGTGATACACCACATCAATAAAAGAAAGGATAAGAACCATATGACTATTTCAATAGATGCCAAAAAAGTATTTGACAAAGTACAACATGCATTCATGATGAAAATCCTCAACAAAATGGAAGGAACACACCTCAACATAAGAAAGGCTACATATGAAAAACCCACAGCTAACATCATCCTCATTGGGGAAAACGTGAGAGATTTTCCCCTAAGGTCAGGAACAAGGCAATGATGTCCACTCTTACACCACTTCTATTCAACATAGTACTGGAAGTCCTAGTCACAACAATCAGACAGCAAAAAGAAATAAAAGTCATCCAAATCAGTAGTGAAGAAGCAAAACTTTCACTATTTGCAGATGACATGTTACTATATATAGAAAATCCAAAGGACTACACATAAAACTGCTAATACATGAATTCAGTAAAGTCATAGGATACAAAATCAAATAACAGAAATCTGTTGCACTTCTATACACTAATAATGAAGCAGCAGAAAGAGAAAATAAAAAAATCAATGCCATTTACAATTGCACCAAAACCCGTAAGATACCTAGGAATAAATCTAGCCAAAGAGGTAAAAGATATGTATTCTGCGAATTATAAAACAGTGATGAAAGAAATTGAAGATGACACAGAGAAATGGAAACACATTACATGCTGATGAATTGGAAGAAAAAATATTGTTAAAATGTCTATGCAGTCCAAGTAATCTTCACATTTAGTGCAATCCCCAACAAACTACCAACAGTATTTTTCACGGAGCTAGAGTAAGCAATTCTGAAATTTGTATGGAACCGCTGAGGACTCCCAATAGCCAAAGCAACCTGGAAAAAGAAAAGCAGAGCTGGAGGCATCACAATTCTGGACTTCAACTTATATTACAAAGCTGTAGTGATGAAAGCAGTATGGTACTGGCACAAAAATAGACACATAAGTTAATAGAACAGAATAGAAAACCCAGAAATGAATCCACAACTATATGGTCAATTAATCTTTGACAAAGCAGGGAAGAATATCCAATGGGAAAAGGACAGTCTCTTGAACAAACGGTGTTGAGAAAACTGGACAGCCACATGCAAAAGAAAGAAACTGGACCACTTTGTTACACCATACATGAAAATAAATTCAAAATGGATTAAAGACCTAAGTGTGAGACCTCACACAGTAAAAATCCTAGAAGAGAACACTAGGAGTAACCTATTTGACCTCAGCTGTAGCAACTTTTTTATATAAAGGTCCCCTGAGGCAAATGAAACAAAAGCAAAAATGAACTGTTGGGACTACATCAAAATAAAAAGCTTCCGCGCTGGGAAGGAAACAACAAAAGTGAAAGGCAACCTACAGAATGGAAAAAGGTATGTCATATCCACTTAAGGGTTAGTATCCAAAATATATAAAGATCTTATATAACTCAACATCCAAAAAGCAAATAACCCAATAAAAAGTGGGTAGAAGGCATAAACTGAAATTTCTTCAAAGAAGACATCCAGATGGCCAACAGTCACATGAAAGATGCTCATCATTACTTATCATCAGGGAAATGAAAATCAAAACTTCAATGAGATATCATTTCACACCTGTCAGAATGGCTAAAATAAAAAACACAAGAAACAACAGGTGTTGTTGAAGATGTGGAAAATGGGAACCCTCTTGCACTGTTGTTGGGAAAGCAAACTGGTGCAGCCTCTGTGGAAAAGAGTATGGAGCTACCTCAAAAAGTGAAAAATATAACTATCCTGCA
Source organism: Panthera tigris (assembly GCF_018350195.1). Lineage (NCBI taxonomy): Eukaryota > Metazoa > Chordata > Mammalia > Carnivora > Felidae > Panthera > Panthera tigris. Next base: position 60,616,378 of record NC_056677.1, on the reverse strand, counting down.
ATCCAGTAATCGGGTTACTGGGTATTTACCCAAAGAATACAGTAAGACTAATTCAAAGGGATACATACACCCCTATGTTTATAGCAGCATTATTTACAATAGCCAAATTATGGAACAAGCCCAGCTGTCCATGGACAGATGAATGGATAAAGAAGATGTTGTATATATGTACAATGTAATTATATATATATATATATATATATATATATATATATATTTATATATACACAAAAAAAGTAATATTATTCAGTCATAAAAAGAATGAAATCTGGCCATGTTCAATGACATGGATGGGGTTAGAGAGTATAATTCTAAGCAAAGTAAGTTAGGGAAAGACAAATACCATATGATTTAACTCATATGTGGAATTTAAGAAACAAATGAGCAAATATATTCTCCCATTCTGTTGGTTGCTTTTAGTTTTGATGATTGTTTACTTCGCTGAAAGGGTTAGTATCCAAAATCTATAGAGAACTTATCAAACTCAACACCCAAAAAACAAATAATCCAGTGAAGAAATGGGCAAAAGACATGAATAGACACTTCTCCAAAGAAGACATCCAGATGGCCAACCAACACATGAAAAAATGCACATCACTCATAATCAGGGAAATACAAATCAAAACCACAATGAGATATCACCTCACACCTGTCATAATGGCTAACATTAACAACTCAGGCAACAACAGATGTTGGCGAGGATGCGGAGAAAGAGGATCTCTTTTGCGTTGGTGGTGGGAACGCAAGCTGGTGAAGCCACTCTGGAAATCCACTCTTGGGCTCAGGTCTGGAAAACAGTATGGAGATTCCTCAAAAAACTAAAAATAGAACTACCCTATGACCCAGCAATTGCACTACTAGGTATTTATCCAAGGGATACAGGTGTGCTGTTTCGAAGGGACACATGCACTCCCATGTTTATAGCAGCACTATCAAAATTAGCCACAGTATGGGAAGAGCCCAAATGTCCATCGATGGATGAATGGATAAAGAAGATGTGTTATATATATACAATGGAGTATCACTGGGCAATCAAAAAGAATGAAATCTTGCCATTTGCAACTACGAAGATGGAACTGGAGGGTATTATGCTAAGTGAAATTAGTCAGATAAAGACAAATATCATATGACTTCACTCCTATGAGGACTTTAAGAGACAAAACAGATGAACATAAGGGAAGGGAAACAAAAATAATATAAAAACAGGGACGGGGACAAAACATAAGAGACTCTGAAATATTGAGAACTGAGGGTTACTGGGAGGGCGGATGGGCTAAATGGGTAAGGGGCATTAAGGAATCTACTCCTGAAATCATTGTTGCACTATATGCTAACTAATTTGGGTGTAAATTTAAAAAAATAAAATTAATTAAAAAAATAAACAAATGAAACTTCATAAGCTTTTTACGTGCAATGAGAAACAATGAAATATGGCCCTTTGCAGCAACGTGGATGGAACTGGAGAGTGTGATGCTAAGTGAAATAAGCCATACAGAGAAAGACAGATACCATATGTTTTCACTCTTATGTGGATCCTGAGAAACTTAACAGAAGTCTATGGGGGAGGGGAAGAAAAAAAAAGAGGTTAGAGAGGGAGAGAGCCAAAGCATAAGAGACTCTTAAAAACTGAGAACAAACTGAGGGTTGATGGGGGGTGGGAGGGAAGGGAGGGTGGGTGATAGGTATTGAGGAGAGCACCTTTTGGGATGAGCACTGGGTGTTGTATGGAAACCAATTTGACAATAAATTTCATATTAAAAAAATAAATGAGCAAAGCAGAAAAAGAGAGAGGCAAACCAAGAAACAGACTATAAACTATAGAGAACAAACTGATGCTTGTCAGAGGGGAGGAGGGTAAGGGGATGGGTTAAGGGGAGGAGAGTCGGGATGGATGACATTGGCGATGGGGATTAAGGACTACACATGTTGTGATGAGTACTGGGTGATGTATGGAATCGTTGAATCAGTATACTATACAACTGAAACTAATATAGCACTATATGTTAACTCTAGTGGAATTAAAACGTAAAAATTAAAAATAATGAAATAAAATCACTTATGTCTTAAAAATTAAATAAAAGTTACAGTAGCCAGGATTTGGAAGAAGCCAAGTGTCCATCAATAGATGAATAGATAAGGAGATGTTATATACATCCATAATATATATGCTATACAAAAAGAATGAGATCATGCCATTTGCAACAAAATGCATAGACCTAGAAGTGAAATAAGTTAGGCTGAGAAAGACAAATACCATGTGATTTCACTCACATGTGGAATTTTTAAAAACAAATAACAGACAAAAAGCAGAATCAGATCTACAAATATGGAAAGCAAACTGATGGTTGCCAGAGGGGAGGGGAATGGAGGGATGAACAAAATGAATGAAGGGTAGTGGAAGATCCTGAAGGCTTCCAGTTATGGAATGAATAACTCACAGGAATGAAAAGCACAGCATAGGGAATATAGTCAATGATATTGTAGTAGTGTTATATGGTGACAGATTGTAGTCACACTTGTAAGCATAGCATTACATATAGAGAAGTTGAATCACTACGTTGCACACCTGAAATTAATGTAACATCGTGTGTCAACTATATTGAAATAAAAACAAACAAACAAACAAACAAATAATAAAAATTCCTAGTCTTTTATGTAAAGACCAAATCAAAGTTTCATGGAGTAGTTAAAAAGCAATTAAGATATTTTTTAATCGAGTTGTGCCTGGGTGGCTCAGTTGGTTAAGTGTCCAACTTAGGCTCAGGTCATGATCCCATGGTTCATAGGTTTGAGCCCCACGTTGGGCTCTGTGCTGAAAGCTTAGAGCCTGGAGCTGCTTTGGTTTGTGTCTCCTTCTCTCCCTGCCCCTCCCCCACTCGTGCTCTGTTTCTCTCTCTCTCTCTGAAAAATAAACATGAAAATGATATTTGTAATTGAAAAACTCTACGTAGTGCAAAATTCAAGCAGCTCTAGATGTTCATTTGTAGGCTGCACTCTAATAATAACAACCATTATTGATCACTTATTATTTGAAGAATGTTATCTCACTAATACTTATTAGAATGTATTTTGTATCTGGTAAAACTGAACTTCAGGTAGTTCAAGATGCTTGCCCATGGTCACCAGGGATCTAAAATCCCAAAACCAAAACTGACTGATACTAGTCAGTGACCTTGACTGCTTATGTTATATTCCTCTCAAATCCTTGCTAGAGATTTTCTACATGTGAGGGAAAGCCACAATGTGGGAAAATTGGTCCTAAAAGAAATAATGAGATAAAGAATGATCTTTAAAGAAAAATGTATCCTGATTGTATCAAAAGAGATTATAACTTTAAATTATAAGCAGTTAAAAAATTATTGATTAAATAGAGACCAATTGTTTGTTACTTTATTTTCTTTTTTTAATATGAAATTTATTGTCAAATTTGTTTCCATACAACACCCAGTGCTCATCCCAACAGGTGCCCTCCTCAATACCCATCACTCACCCTCCCCTCCCTCCCACCCCTCATCAACCCTCAGTTTATTCTCAGTTTTTAAGAGTCTCTTATGGTTTGGCTCCCTCCCTCTCTTTTTTTTTTTCCTTCCCCTCCCCCATGATCTTCTGTTCAGTTTTTCACAACGGAACGGGAAAAGTTGTTTGTTATTTTAAAAGGACACTTACTAAAGGTAATTACTTACTGATTTTATGCTTATTTTTCCAATGCAGGGTACTATTTGTACTTTTTGATTTGTATTGAGAATTGTTAATACTTTTCCAGAAAATGAACTCACACCCCCTCCCCTTAACTGTCATTTTAAAAGAGTTCTTGCATTCTTTTTTTAAATGTTTATTTAATTTTGAGAGAGAGAGACACACAGAGTATGAGTTGGGGAGGGGCAGAGAGAGAGAGGGAGATGCAGAATCCGAAACAGGATCCAGGCTCTGAGATGTCAGCACAGAGCCCAATGCGGGGCTCACTAACTGTGAGATCACTGCCTGAGCCAAACCACCCAGGTGCCCCAAGAGTTCTTGCATTCTTGAGTGTGTACTTTTTAATTTATCATTTGGTCCCAATTCTTCCCATTATGGAAGGTTGCTGAAAATGTGATTTTATAGGGATTGCATTAAATCTGTAAATTTCTTTGGGTAGTATGGACATTTTAAAAATATATGTTCTTCCAATCTATGATAATAGAACACCTTTCCATTTCTTTGGGTCATCTTCAATTTCTTTCATCAATGTTTTATAGTTTTTGGAGTACAGATCTTTCACCTCCTTGATTAAGTTTATTCCCAGGTATTTTATTCTTTTTGATGCAATTATAAATGGGATTGTTTTCTTAATTTCTTTTTCTGCTACTTCATTATTAGTGTATAGAAATGCAACAGATTTCTGTATATTAATTTTTTATCCTGCAACTTTACTGAATTTATTTATCAGTTATAGTCATTTTTTTGGTGGAGTTCTTGGGGTTTTCTATATATAGTATCATGTCATTTGCAAATAGTGGAAGTTTTACTACTTTCTTACCAATTTGAATTCTCTTATTTTTTTCTTGTTTGATTGCTGTGGCTAGGGCTTCCAGTACTATGTTGAATAAAAGTGGTAAGTATGTATGTACATCCTTGTCCTTGTTCCTGATCTTAAAGGAAAAGCTCTCAGATTTTCCCCAAAAAGTATGATGTTGGCTGTGGGTTTTTCATATATGGCCTTTATAATGTTGAGGTATGCTCCCCCAGATCTATTATGTTGAAAGTTATCATGAATGAATGTTATACTTTGTCAAATGCTTTTTCTGCAACTAGTTAGATGATCATATGGTTTTTTATCCTTTCTCTTGTTGATGTGATGTATCATGTTGATAGATATGACAATATTGAATCACACTTTCATCCTTGTAATAAATCCCACTTGATCATGGTGAATGATTTTTTAAATGTATTGTTGGATTAGATATACTCATATTTTTTGAGGATTTTTACACCTATGTTCATCAGAAATACTGGCCTACAGTTTTATTTTTTGTAGTGACTTTATCTGATTTTGGTATCAGGGTAATACTGGTGGGAATGTCAATTGATGCAGCCTGGGGAAAATAGTATGGAGATTCCTCAAAAAATTAAAAGTAGAATTACCAAATAATCCAGTAATTCCACTACTGGATATTTACCCAAAGAAAACAAAATCACTAATTTGAAAAGATATGTGTTTATTGCAGCATTAGTACAGTTTCCAAGGTATAGAAGCAATCCAAGTATACATCCATAGATGAATGGATTAAAAAGGTGTACACACACACACACACACACACACACACACATGTGCGTGCTCACAATGGAATATTACTCAGCCTTAAAAAATGGAAATCTTGCCATTTGCAATAACATGTATGGAGCTAGAGTGTATAATGCTAAGTGAAATAAGTAAGTCAGAGAAAGACAAATACCATCTGATTTCACTCATATGTGGAATTAAAGAAACAAAACAAATTAACAAGCAAGGAAATTGAGAAACAAACAGACTCTTAAATACAGAGAACAAATTGGTGGTTGCTGGATGGGAGGTTGGGGGGATGGGTGAAATAGATAAAGGCAATTAAGAGTACATTTATATTGATGAGTACTGAGAAAGGAATAGAATTGTTGGATCACTGTATTGTACACCTGAAACTTATGTAACACTATGTTAATTGCACCTCAATTAAAAAAAAGAAAAGAAAATGTAATTTGATTCACAAATGTGCTTTGTGGTAAGGAAGATTTTATTTAAAGTAAATATATTTAAATCAAAGGTAAGGAAGACTTGATTTTATAGAACCATGAAATATTGGTATTGGAAGGGAAACTAGAGGTCACTGAGAACAACTCTGTATCTGACTCATGAATCAAATTATTAACTACAACATCTCTGACATTTTTCTTGGAAAAGTATTTTCTTACTGTTTGCTGTAGCCTTAATGCAGGTTCTTAAACTCAGCAGTAGATGCAGGTTTAATTTTAGAAGTTACATTCTAACACACTTTAGAGCAATGTATCATTTTTTCACTCTTTTCAAGATTAATTCTGCATCTACATGAGGAAACTAAATAATCATTTTTTTAATTTGCCAAAACCAATTAAAATAGGTGCTTGTGGGGTCATTGGAAGGCAAATCATTTACTATTCAGCATGGATATTGTTAAGTTATTTTTGGCCAAACTATTTTTAAAAAGAATTAAGATGTTTTATTTTAACAAAAACAACCAACTCATTCTGGAATATTTTCCTTTGCTAAACCATATATGTTTATTTTAACAAAACATGAATATGAACTCTCAAATTGTTTACTTAGTGATATGTCTGTCTATTTAACTATAATTTTAAATAAAAATCAAATCCCTTTCCATCCATAAAAAATTTTATGTAAAGAACTTAGTTTTCATTCTCAACTTTCTATTTGTGCGTTTGAAAGATTAATATTCTTTTTTATATTTTTCAAAATTCTTCTCAAAAATGAAAATGTCTAATGGGAGAAAAATAATCCTTCTTTACCTGTATAAGAAGCTTTCTGGTATTAAAACCCAGATCCATCACTATGAACATCTGAATTCAGGTATTTACAAGCTTTCTATTCATTTGCCTATGTGACTTTGCTGAAAGCCTTAACAGTAAGACTGTATCATTGAAGGATTGATCATTGACAAATATTTTTTGAGTGCCTTCTTTGTACCCAGTGCTGTGCTAGAGGCTCAGGATATAAGATAATTCCAACCCAGATCCAATCCCTACCATTGAGTTCAATTGGGGAGCCAGAGATATTAAAAAAGCAATTATAATGCAATGGCTATCGCAGAGGATTGTACACAACATAGAGAACAAATTGACTACCTCTGCCTTAGGAAATCAAGGAAGTCTTCACAAAAGAACTGACTTATGAGTTCAACTGATACGTAAGTAGGAATTCTCCAAGCAGAGATAGTGGGAAGGGCATTCTAAGCACAGGGAATAAGACGTACAAAAGCATGGAAGTATGAATAAGCATGGTATACTAGGAAAAAATTTTTTAAAGGTTAATATGCCTGGAGGGTACATGTGTGGTAATTAAGTGGTAGGATATGAGATTCAAAGGATGGACTAGATGTAGTTTGCGAAGAACACTGCATGCTAAAGATGTAAGGATGTTTTCCTGTCAGCAGTGAAATGTTATTAATGGCTTTCAACAAGGAAATGATAGGATGAGTTTTGTAGTTTTCAAGAAGATCACACCAGCTGTGATATGAAAGATTAAATAGGGTGAACAAGACTTAAAGTAGTGAAAATTGTTATGTTTCTACAGTAGTCCAGAATAAGGGCTTGACCTAGAACAGTGGCAGAAGGAGGAAAAGGGAAGGGAACATACCCAATAGACATTTCTGAGGTAGAATGGATATGGATAAGGGAGAGAAAGGAGACAAGGATGACTCAGATTTCCAGGGTACAGGGTGGAATCGTAGGGATGGTAGCAAGTTCAGTTTGAAATGCCTGTAGGATAGCTATGTAGAGAGGGCATGTTCTATATTTATTTAGTTCAGAAATATATTCCAGATAATGTCATGGCCAATATTGGCTAGAAATTTATGTCAGATTCTGTCTTTTAGTTTTGGCTGGGACCAATCATTGATACTTTTCTGAGAGAGAGCGCCACATGTTCTAGTGTGAAGGTACTTTGTAAGCCTTTGCGACTTGTTGATTTGCTAAGAAAACTTTTCTAAGCTGTTTTACTATCATTTTACTATCATTTCTATTTCACATGAATCTCAGAATGCACATAGATTGGTTTTTCCAGTGCCTATTGGATAAGTACCTGTTTTCTAGCCCAGGCCTTGTGCTAGATGCTGGGGCTACCAGGATGAGTGAGATTTAGTTTCAGCCCCCTCAATTCTCAGGGCCTGATGAGAAATATATAGAAGCCTTTCTGGTATTCCCTCAAACATTAAGTCAATTCCCTGTTCTTCTGGAGTTTAGCCCAAATTTGGGAGAAGGTGGGTAAGTTTTGAAAAGAAGAGACCATTGTCTTTCTAACTTAAGGTCATATTAACATGAAATTGTCACAGAAACTTCAACTTCATCAGCCTTTGCTTTACAATTTTACCACAAGAAATGGACTATTGGTTTGTACTTACTTAGAAATGTTTGTGTCATATAGATTTTTGTCTTTATTTTGGGTGAACAGAATTTTAATTACAACGGCTAAAATACCAAGGTCATTAAAGCACTTAATTTTCACCAAATTGATTACATATGTTTTCTCACATGTGTACTTTATTTATTTTTCTTTTTGTGTGAATAATGGAAAACCTCAAAACAAAGAGGGCTTCATGAATGTGCATGCTGAAGCGTGACTTAGGTATTGTACTTGTTCTTATACAAAGTAGTATCTCTTTTTTTCCTTTCTTTATAAAAATAATATTGATTTTTGCATATTTTTATTTTTTTCTTGGAGTTTTTATTTCATCTCATTTGATGCAAAAAATGCTTTTGGCAAAACCTAATACCTTTTCATGTTAAAAAAAAAACTCAAGAAACTAGGAATAGGAGGGAACTTCCTCAATGTGGTAAAAACCATATATAAAAAATCCACAGCTAACATTATATTCAATTATGCAAGACTATAAGCTTTTCTTCTAAGATCAGAAACAAGACAAGGATGCCCATATCCACTATTTCTTTTCAACATTGTATTGGGAGTGCTAAGAAAAGCATTTAGACGAAAGAAAGAAAAAGAAAGAAAGGAAGAAAGAAAGAAAGAAAGAAGAAAGAATGAAAGAGAAAGAAAGAAGCAAGCATCAAAATTGGAAAGAAAATAGTAAAACTATTCCTATTGATAGATGACATGATCTTATATCTCAAAAACCGTCAAAAATCCACAAAAAACCCTATTGAGTTAATAAATTCAGCAAAGTTACAGGATACAAAATCAAGCACAAAATCACTAATATTTCTATACCATAGCAATGAACAATCCAAAAATGAAATTAGGAAAACAATTCCATTTATAATAGCATCAAAAATAATAAAATAATTAGGAATATATCTAAAAATAGAAGAATAAAACCTATATGCTAAAAACTACTAAAAATTGTTATAAGAAATCTTATTTTATTTTTTTAACGTTTATTTATTTTTGAGACAGAGAGAGACAGAGCATGAACAGGGGAGGGGCAGAGAGAGAGGGAGACACAGAATCTGAAACAGGCTCCAGGCTCTGAGCTGTCAGCACAGAGCCCGACGCGGGGCTCAAACTCACGGACTGTGAGATCATGACCTGAGCCGAAGTCGGACGTTCAACCGACCAAGCCACCCAGGCGCCCCAGTTATAAGAAATTTTAAAAGACCTAAAAAAATAAAAAGACATCCCCTGTTTCTAGATTGAAAGACTTAATATTGCTAAAATGACAATACTCCCACATTGATCTACAAGTCCCTACAAAAATCCCAGCTGAATTACTTTTCTTTCTTTCCTTTCTTTCTTTCTCTCTCCAAATTTTAATTTAAATTCCAGTTAGTTGACACACAGTGCAATATTAATTTCAGGTGTAGAATTTAGTGATTCATCAACATTCAGTGCTCATTAGAACAAGCGCCCGCCTTAATCCCCATAAAGATAGAATGGGTTACATAAACCCATACCCCTGCCCACCTCCCTTCTGGTAACTATCAGTTCTCTATAGGGTCTGTTTCTTGGTTTGCCTTTCATTTTCCCCCATTATGTTCATTGCTTTGTTTCTTAAATTCTACATATGAGTAAAAATCATATGGTGTTTGTCTTTCTCTGACTGATTTCGCTTAGCATAATACATTCTACCTCCATCCACATCATTGCAAATGGCAAGATTCCATTCTTTTTATGGGTAATATTGCGCTCGCACACACACACACACACAAATATATATATATATATATATATATATATATATATATATATCACATCTTCTTCATTCATTAGTCGATGGACATTTGGGCTCTTTCCATAATTTGGCTATAGTTGTTCATGCTTGTATAAACATCAGTATGATTGTATCCCTTTGAAACTTTTTTTTTTGTATTCTTTGGGTAAATACCTAGTAATGCAATTCCTGGATCATAGAATAGTTCTATTTTTAACTTTTTTAAGAACTTGCATACTGTTTTCTAGAGTGGCTGCACCACTTTTCTTTTCCACCAGAAATGTAAGAGGGTTCCCCGTTCTCCGCATTCTCACTAAAATCGGTTGTTTCCTGAGTTGTTGATTTTAGCGATTCTGACTGACATAAGGTGATATCTCACTGTAGTTTTGATTTGCATTTCCCTGATGACGAGTGATGTTGAACTTCTTTTCATGTATCTGTTAGCCATCTGGATGTTATCTTTGGAAAAATGTCTATTAATGTCTTCTGCCCATTTTGTCACTGGATTATTTATTTTTGGGTGTTGAATTTTATAAGTTCTTTACATATTTTGGATATAACCCTTTATCAGATATGTCATTTGCAAATATCTTTTCTTAGTGTACAGGCTACCTTTTAGTTTTGTTAGTTGTTTCCTTCGTTGTGAAGAAGCTATTTATTTTGATGATATCCCTATGGTTTATTTTTGCTTTTGTTTCCCTTTCCTCAGGAGACAAATCTAGTAATAAGTTTCTATGGCCGATGTCAAGGAAATTACTGCCTATGTTCTTGTCCAGGATTTTGATGGTTTCCTGTCTCACAATTAGGTCTTTCATCCATTTTGAATTCATTTTTGTGTATGGTGTAAGAAAGTGGTACAGTTTTATTCTTTTGCATGTTCCTATCCAGTTTTCCCAGCACCATTTGTTGAAAAGACTTTTTTCCATTGGATATTCTTTCCTGCTTTGTCCAAAACTAATTGCGTTTATAGCTGTAGGCTCATTTTTAGGTTTTCTATTGTGCTCCATTGATCTATGTGTCTGTTTCTGTACCAGTACTTTACTGTCTTGATCACTACAGCTTTGTAATATAACTTGTGTCTGGAATTGTGATGCCTCCAGCTACATTTTTCTTCTTCAAGATTATTTTCACTATTCTTGGTCTTTTGTGGTTACATACAAATTTTAGGATTGTTTGTTCTAGCTCTGTGAAAAGTGCTGGTGGTATTTTGATAGGGATTGCATTACATGTGTAGATTGTTTTGGGGAGTATAGATATTTCAACAATATTTGTTCTTTCAACTCATGAGCATGGAATGTTTTCCCATTTCTTTGTGTTATCTTCAGTTTCTTTCATTAGTGTTTTGTAGTTTTCAGAGTATAGACCTTTAATCTCGCAGCTGAATTCCTTACAAAATTGACAAGCTGGTCATAAAACTCATATGGAAGTTCAATGGATAAAGAATAACCATAACATTCTTTAAAGAGAACAAAATTGGAGGATTCACACTTCCCAATCTAAAAACATACTGAAAAGGTATATTGATCAAGACTGTGGTGTTGGTTTAAGCACAGAAATATGTATCAGTTCAATACAATTGAGTGTCCAAAAAACCATACATTTATGTTCACTTGCTTTTCAACAAGTATGCCAAGACAATGCAATGGGGTAGAGGAAGAATAATGTTTTCAACCTATGGAACAACTAATGGAACAACTGGATATCTATCTGTCAAAGACCTAAGTTGGACACATACCTCACACCCCATAAAAATATTAAGTCAATATTGGTCAGAGACCCAAAAGTAAGTGCTAAAATTATAAAACTCTTAGATGAAAACAATTGGTGATTTATATGGGGGCTGACAACATTGACTCCATCTTTGGCCCTCAATCTCATTCATGCTTGTGCAATGATATCCCTTGGGGCTATGTGTTTTAGGCCCCTTGGAGGTTGATGTATGTCTTGGAGTGGAATATGGGAAAGCTTGTTTTGACCTTCCCTAAAGAAGGTGCTACTTTTGGGGCGCCTGGGTGGCTCGGTTGAGTGGCCGACTTCAGCTCAGGTCATGATCTCGCAGTCTGTGAGTTTGAGCCCCACATCGGGCTCTGTGCTGGCTGCTCAGAGCCTGGAGCCTGCTTTGGATTCTGTGTCTCCCTCTCTCTCTGCTCCTCCCCTGCTTGTGCTCTATCTCTGTCTCTCAAAAATAAATAAATGTTAAGAAATTTAAAAAAAGAAGGTGCCACTTTATATAACTAGTAGAGATAGCTGGTGCACAGATGGCACCACTTTATTTATTTATTTTTCAATATATGAAGTTTATTGTCAAATTGGTTTCCATACAACACCCAGTGCTCATCCCAAAAAGTGCCCTCCTCAATACCCATCACACACCCTCCCCTCCCTCCCACCCCCCATCAACCCTCAGTTTGTTCTCAGTTTTTAACAGTCTCTTATGCTTTGACTCTCTCCCACTCTAACCTCTTTTTTTTTTCCTTCCCCTCCCCCCATGGGTTTCTGTTAAGTTTCTCAGGATCCACATAAGAGTGAAAACATATGGTATCTGTCTCTCTCTGTATGGCTTATTTCACTTACCATCACACTCTCCAGTTCCATCCACATTGTTACAAAGGGCCATATTTCATTCTTTCTCATTGCCACGTAGTACTCCATTGTGTATATAAACCACAATTTTTTTTATCCATTCATCAGTTGATGGACATTTAGGCTCTTTCCATAATTTGGCTATTGTTGAGAGTGCTGCTATAAACATGGGGGTACAAGTGCCCCTAGGCATCAGTACTCCTGTATCCCTTGGGCAAAGTCCTAGCAGTGCTATTGCTGGGTCATAAGGTAGGTCTATTTTTAATTTTTTGAGGAACCTCCACACTGTTTCCCAGAGTGGCTGCACCAATTTGCATTCCCACCGACAGTGCAAGAGGGTTCCCGTTTCTCCACATCCTCTCCAGCATCTATAGTCTCCTGATTTGTTCATTTTGGCCACTCTGACTGGCGTGAGGTGATATCTGAGTGTGGTTTTGATTTGTATTTCCCTGATGAGGAGCGACGTTGAACATCTTTTCATGTGGCACCACTTTAGATAACTCTCCTTTCACCTCACCCCAGTACCCCTCACTCTATAAAAGCTGTAGGTTAAAATCCAGACTGGGGGGAGAATAGCTGCGTGGCACTTGGATCCTTTGTGTGCCCATCTCCCCAGTCAGTACATTACCCTGAATAAAACTGTGTAAACAGTATGGAGTAGCTTCCTTCATTTTTCTGTTGTAAAGTGCCTTCTGCATCTAGAGGGACAGATACTTTTCTGTCCCTCAGTCATGTCCTTGGATTAGATGTCCTTGGATTCGAACATGTCCTTGGATTAGACGTCAGTATGTGAGACATGACATAAAAAGCACAGGTGATGAAAGAAAAATAGATAGTTGGACTTCATCAAAATTAAAATCTTTGTACTTCAAAAAATATTAAGAAAGTAAAACGATAACCCAATGATTAGGAGAAAATATTTGCAAGCCTCATTTTTGCCAATTGACTTTTACATGGAATATATAGAGAACTCTTACAACTCAATAATAAAAGACATATAACTCAATTAAAAATGGGAAAAGAATCTGAATATACTTTTTTCCCCAAGAAGATAGACAATTTGCCAATAAGCACATTAAAGGATGCTCAAATCATTAGGTAAATGCAAATAAAGACCACAATTGTATACCATTACACACCCCATAAGAAGACATAACAAGTGTTGGTGAGAATGTAGAAAAATTGAAACTCTCATACGTTGTTGGTGGGAATGTAAAATGGTACAGTTTCTTTGGAAAACAGTCTGGCAGTCACTACAAAGATAAAACATAGAATTTCTACATAACCCAGAAATCCCACCCTTAGGCATATACACAGGAAAATGAAAACAAAATCTTGTATAATAATGTTCATAGCAGCATTATTTATAGTAGCCAAAAAAAGGAAACAACCCAAATGTCCACCAGTTGATGAATGGATAAATAATATATGGTATATCTATACAATGGAATATGATTGATCAATAAAAAAAGAATGAAATTTTGATGTGAGGTACAACATGGATGAACCTTGAAAACATTATAGTAAGTAAAAGAAAGAAGTCACAATGTTGTATGACTCATTTAGTTATATAAAGTATTCAGAATAGGTAAATCTATAGAGACAGAAAATAGATTAGTGGTTGCCTAGGTTTAGGGAGGTTGGAGGAAATGGAAGGTTACTGCTAATGGGTACAAGGTTTCTTGTTTCTTTTATGGGTGACAATGTTCTAAAATTGATTACACAACTCTGTCAATATACCAAAACCATTGAGGTGAGTCTGGGAAGATGGTGGAGTATGAGGACCTTAAGCTTACCTCATGGCATGGATACAACTAGATAACACTCACATCTGTGTGAACAGTCCAGAAAATGACCCAAAGACTAGAAGAACAAACTCCATAATTAAAGGTAGAGAAGAAACCAGACTGAGGAATGTAGAAAGGACAGAAATGCAGTTCTGGAGTGAAGGAAACTGTGGCCATCTCAAGTCTGGAGTGAGCCAGGGGCACGGTGAAGGGTGAGAAACAGACTATCACACTGGGAAGCCTGCACAGGGAAGATAAATTCCCATAACATTTGGCTTTAAAAGCAAGAGGGGCCAAATTTTGTGAGTTCTTACAACCAGCAGGATTTAAAGCCTGGAATTTGAAAAATCAGTGGGCTTGGCTCTAGGAGAGCCAAGAGGGCATTAAGAAGTTGAGTACCCTCCCTTAACAAGACAGCATGCCAAACAGCCCATGCAGATACAGCATGGATACAGCAGTCAGGAAAAGGCCTGGGGCACAAGGGAGGGAGAATTATTTATTAATCTCAGAGTATGGCCTGGAGAGGCAGAGATCCCAGGAAGACCCCTCCAGGAACAAAGGATGTGACAGGCACCATCTCCCTACCCTACTCCCCAGCATAAGCACAAGGCCACCTGCAGAAACTAGTGCAGTGCCAACACTTGCTTACACCATGCCCTGCCCCCACTGGCTTCAGTGGATCTACCCTTTCCAGTTACTCTTGCCTCAGTCCTGGTGCTGCAGGTTCCCTCCCCTAGAAGATCATCTCAAATCCCACCAACACTGTTTCTTCCCACCCAGATCTTCAGTTTCAGAGGCAGTGGTAGCAGGTCTTATGCAGGCAAGCCATCATACACCTTGTTAAAATGTGCCACACCCAGCTGGGGACCAAACACTTCCCACAAACAGGCAAAGAGAGCCTCTGCAGATGCGTGGGCTGAAGGAAAAAATGGCCAGGACAAAACAGCAGGGCACATGCAACACACATAGAGATTCCCTGAAGTACCAGGCCCTGGGGAACAGGAAGCACTGCACTGCAGGGCACTACAGAACCTATTTCTCATAAAGCCATTACATTCAAGAGCAAGAGACATAGCTGGATTTCTTAACAGAGAGAAACAGACATAAAGAATTAGACAAAACGAAGAGACAGAGGGATGTGTCCCGAGTGAAAGAACAGGACAAAAACCACAGCAAGAGATCTGAGTGAAATGTATGTGAGTAATATGCCTGATAGACCATTTAAAGAGATGATCATAAGGATACTCACTGGATATGAGGTGGAAGACATCAATGAGACCCTTAACAAAGAGATGAAAAAGAACCAATGAGAGATAAAAAACACAATAAATGAAATTTAAAATACACTTGATGGAATAAATAGCATGCTAGAGGAAGCCCAGGAATGAATTAATGACCTGGAAGACAGAGTAATGGAAAGTAATCAAACTGAGCAAATGAAAGAAAGGGATTATACAAAATGAGAATAGACTTAAGGAACTCAGTGACTCCATCAAGTGTAATAACATTCACATTATAGGGATCCTAGAAGAAGAAGGCAGAGGAAATGGAGAAGAAAATTTATTTGAATAAATAATGGCTGAAAACTGTCCTAATCTAGGAAAGGAAACAGATATTCAGAGCTCAGAGTCACAAAGATATCCCAACAAAATCAATCCAAGGAGGTCTACACCAAGACACACAGTAATTAAAATGGCAAAAAGCAGTGATAAGGAAAAATTTTTTAAAGCAGCAATAAAAAAGACAGTTACATACAAGGAAACTCCATAAGGCAATCATAGGATTTTTCAGCAGAAACATTGCAGGCCAGAAAGGAGCAGTAAGATATATTCAAAGTGCTGAAAGTCAAAACTCTGCAGCCAATAATACCCTATCGGGCAAGTCTATTATTCAAAATAGGAGAGATAAGAATTTTTCAGACAAAAAACATACTAAAGGAGCTCATGACCACTAAACCAGCCCTAAAAGAAATATTAAAGGGGACTTTATGAGTAAAAAGGAAAGACAATTGATGGTATGAAAATTAGGAAACACAAAAGCAATACAAATAAGTATATCTGTAAAAATCAGTCAAGAGATTAAAAAAAATAAAATGCTGTAAAATATGACACCATATACCTAAAATGTGGGGATGAGAGTAGTAAAGAATGGGTTCAAACTTAAGGAATCATCAACTGACTATAGACTGCTATATGCAGAAGATATTATGGACAAACCTAATGGTAACCACAAACCAAAAACCAGCAATAGATATGCAAATAATAAAAAGAAAGGAATCCGAGTATATAAACAAAGAATGCCAACAAACCATGAAAGAAGGCAAGAGAAGAAAGGAAACCACAAAACAAGTAGCAAAATGGCAATAAATAATACCTGTCAATAACTACCGTGAAATAAATGGACTAAATGCTCCAATCAAAAGACATAAGGTGAGAGAGAGGAAAAAAAAAAGACCCATCCATATGTTGCATACAAGAGTCTCATTTCAAGTAATTTTTATGTCCAACATGGGGCAAAAATTCACAATCACAAGATCAAGAGTCACATGCTCTACTGACTGAGCCAGCCAGGCACCTCTAGAGACTCATTTCAGATCTAAATCCACCTGCAAGTTGAAAGTAAGGGGATAGAGGAATATTTATCATGAAAGTAAATGTGAAAAGAAAGCCAAGATAGTAACACTTATATCTGATAAAACAGACATTAAAACAAATACTGTAACAAGAGACAAGGAAGGACACTATGTGATAATAAAGGAGGCAACCCAACAAGAAGACATAACGATTGTAAATATTTATGCACTCAGTGGGAGTACCCAAATACATACAACAATTAATAACAAACATAAGGAAACTAATTGATACTAATACAAAAATGGTAGGGAACTCTAACACCCCACTTACATCAATGGACAAATCAACCAAACAGAAAATGAACAAGGAGACAGTTGCTTTGAATGACACACTGGACCAGGTGGAATTTCGGAACATTCCATCCTAAAACATCAGAATACACATTCTTTTCAAATGCACATGAACGTTCTCTAGAATAGAGCACAAATTAAGCCACAAAATGAGCCTAAATAAATTCAAAAAGATCAAAGTCATACCATGGGTCTTTATGATCACAACACTATGAAGCTAGAAATCAAACATGAGAAAAAAAAATCTGGAAAGACCACAAATAATGGAAGTTAAATAACATGCTACTATAAAATGAATGGGTCAACACAGAAATCAAAAAGTACATAGAAACAAAAATGAAAACACAATTGCCCAAAATCTTTGGGATGCAGCAAAGGTGATTCTAAGAGGGAAGTTTATAGCAATGCAGGTCTACTTCAAGAGGCAAGAAAAAGCTCAAATAAACAACCTATCCTTACACCTAAAGGACCTAGAAAAATAATAAGAAACAAACCCCAAAACAAGAAGAAGATGGAAATCATAAAGATTAGGACAGAAATCAATGAAATAGAAACTAAAGAAACAATAGAACAGATCAATGAAACCAGAAGCTTATATTCTTTGAAAAGTTCAGCAAAAGTGACAAATCTGTAGCCAGACTTATTGAGACAGGGAGAGAGAAGAGGGAGAGGGAGAAAGAGAACTCAAAGAAAATCACAAATGAGAGAGGAGAAATAACAACCAACACCACAGAAATACAAACAATTGTAACAGAATATTATGAAAAAGTATATGCCAACAAATTAGACAACCTACAAGAAATGGATAAATTCCTAGAAGCATAAATTACCAAAGCTGAAGCAAGTAGAAATAGAAAATTTGAACACACCTATTACCAGCAATGAAATTTAATCAATAGTCAAAAATCTCCCAACAAAGAAAAGTCCAGGACCAGATGGCTTCGCAAGTCCATTCTACCAAACATTTAAAGAAGAGTTAATATCTATACTTCTCAAACTATTCCAAAAAATAAAAATGAAAGGAAAACTCACAAATTCATCCTATAAAGCCAGAATTTCCCTGATACCAAAACTAGATAAAGACATCACAAATTCTTGATGAACATAGATGCAAAAATCCTCAATAAAATACTAGCAAACCAAGTCCGACAGTACATTAAAGAAATCACTCACAAATAAGTGGGATTTAGTCCTGGGTTGCAAGAGTTGTTCAATATTCACAAATCAATTAATGTAATACATCACATCAAAAAGGGAATGGATAAAAACCATATGATCATCTCAATAGATGTAGAAAAAGCATTTGACAAAGTACAGCATCCATTCATGATAAAAACCCTTAACATGAAGGAACAAACCTCAACATAATAAAGGCCTTATATGAAAAACACACAGTGAACATCATACTCAATGAGGAAAAACTTAGAGATTTTCCTCCAAGGTGAGGAATGAGACAGGGATGTCCACTCACAATTTTTATTCAAAATAGTAATGGAAGTCTATCTACAGCAATTGGAAAACAAAAAGAAATAAAAGGCATCCAAATTGATAAAGAAGTAAAACTCACTATTTGCAGATGCCATCACCAAAGACATCACCAAAAAACTAATTGGACTTATAAATGAATTCAATAAAATTGCAGGATACAAATTCATTGTACAGAAATCTGTTGCATTTTAATACACTAATGATGAAGCAGCAGAAAGATAAATTAAGAAAAAAATTCCTTTTACAGTTGTACCAAAATAATGAAATAACTAAGAATAAACCTAACCAAAGGAGTGAAAGACCTGTACTCTGAAAACTATAAAACATTGTTGAAGAAATTGAAGATGACACAAAGAAATGGAAAGGCATTCCGTGATTACAGATTGGAAGAACAAATATTGTTAAAATGTATATACTACCCAAAACAAGATACACATTTAATGCAATCCCTATCAAAATACCAACAGCATTTTTCACAGTAATAAAACAAACAATCCTAAAATTTGTATGGAACCATAAAAGACCCTGAATAGCCAAAGCAATCTTGTAAAAGAAAAAACAAAACTGGAGGGATCACAATTACAGTCTTTAATTTATATTACAAAGTTGTTGTAATCAAAATGGTATGGTCCTGATACAAAAACAGACAAATAGATCAATGGAACAGACTAGAAAACCCAGAAATACACCCACAGTTATATGGTCAATTAATCTTCGACAAAGGAGGAAAGAATATACAATGTGAAAAATAAAGTGTCTTCAACAAATAGTGTTGGGAAAACCTGACAGCTACATGCAAAAGAATGAAACTTTGTTACACCATACACAAAAATAAATTCAAAATAGATTAAAGACTTAAATGTGAGACATAAAACCATAAAAATCCTAGAAGAGAACACAGGCAGTAATGTTTCTAATATCAGCTGTACCAACATTTTTCTAGATATGTCTCCTGAGGCAAGGGAAATAAAGCAGAAGTAAACTATTGAGACTACATCAAAATAAAAAGCTTCTGCACAGCAAAGGAAACAATAAACAAAACTAAAATGTAACCAACTAAATGGAAGAAGATATTTGCAAGTGACATATCCAATAAAGGGTATCCAAAATGTACAAAAAACTAACATAATTCAACAACCCCAACAACAAATAATCCAATTTACAAAATGGGCAGAAAACATGAACAGACATATCTTCAAGGAATACATGATCATGGCCAACAGACACATGAATAGATGCTCAACATCAGTCATCGTGAAGGAAATGCAAATCAAAAGTACAGTGAGATATTACCTCACTCCTGTCAGAATGGCTAAAATAAAAAACACAAGAAACAATAGGTGTTGGTGAGGATGTGGAGAAAAAGGAACTCTTGTACACTGTTGGGAATGCAAACTGGTGCAGCCACTCTGGAAAACAGTGTGGATGTTCCTCAAGCAGTTAAAAATAGAACTAACCTATGACCTAGTAATTGCACTATGGGATATTTGTCCCCAAAATACAAGAACACTAATTCAAAGGGACACATGTACCCCTATGTTTATTGCAGCATTATCTATAATAGCCACATTATGGAAGCAGTCCAAGTATATATTGATATATGAATGGATAAAGAAGAAGTGGTATATATATACAATGGAATATTAGTCATTAAAACAAATGAAATCTTTCCATTTACAACACCATGGATGGAGCTAGACAGTATAATGCTAAATGAAATAAGTCAGTCAGAGACTGACTTATGACATATGATTTCCCTCATATGTGGAATTTAAGAAAGAAAAAAATGAACAAAGGAAAAAAAGAGAGTAAATCAAACTAAGAAACAGACTTAACTATAGAGAACAAACTGATGGTTGCCAGAGCAGAAGGGTTGGGGGGATGGGTTAAATAGGTGATGGGGATTAAGGAGTGCACTTGTCATGATGAGCACCCGGTGATGTATGGAATTGTTGAATCACTATATTGTATATCTGACACTAACATAACACTGTATGTTAGTTATACTGGAATTAAAATTAAAAATAAAATCATTGAATTGTACACTTTAAAATAGTGAAATGTTTGCTATATATATTATGTCTCAGCTAAGCTTCTTTAAATATATAAAAAATAAACCATAACCAGTTGAAAGCATGGGGAGAGAGAGATGTGATGATGCTGAAAACTGCTGGAGTGACTGGGGCACCCGAGGCAGGTGATTACAGGACAGAGAATATCCTAGAGTTGGCAAAATAAATGCTATAAAGTAATTCCATAAAGTAAATTCATGGGCAAGGACTAGAATAGTGTAAACTAATTATGTCCAAGTGTTGCCAGGCAATGTGCTTACAAACACAGTCCTCTCAGTAGAATCTTGTTTTCCACCATTTTCTTTTTCCTATGGTACATACCTGAAGAACTCTGGTATTCCAGAGCTGCTATAGCCACTTCTGCCACTGGTGCCACCACTGCTACCACTGCTGGTGTACAACTAGCCATGGTGCTAGCACCAGGAGTTGATGTATGTTAAGGGCCTTATTTTCTGCACCATGTACCTTCTTTGAGCCAGTATATGCCTCCACTTTTGGGCTACATTTAACAAGAAAGTTCCCAAAGCAGGGCTGCCTTATGTTTCTTATATCTGATCTGTTTTTGGCAAAAGAGCTGTCACTATTTTTCCTCCTGTCACACACTTTAAAAATCAGATCTTGAGTGTCCCAAGATCTGGGCCAAAGAGCACGCTAAGTGGTAGACACTGCAACCAGAGCTCTATTCAGTTTTACCTTTCTCTCTCATGCTATTGATCCAGGCTTGTAGACATCCATTCTTTTTTTCCTTCAGCTGAATTCTTTTTCAGAAGACTTACTAATCTCTCATCAAAATAGATCCCTAAAGAGACTACCCCATCAGTCCTCTATATATGTTGAATCCTATGCTAAAGGGTATGTGCTTAAGCTAAGACCTCTGCTCCATCCCATAAATGGTACAACTTTTATTCAATAATTCATACATTATTTCCTAAACACCTATTATGTGCCAGGTTTTATTCTAGACACTGAGGATATAATGGTGAACACAATGCAATCCCTGTTCTCATGAAGCTTCTGTCTGGAGGGGAACAGAAAATAAACAAAACATTATATAATTTTTTCTTTAATTGCATTTGTGATCTATAGCAAAAATATAGGTTGCTGTGACAAGATTTGATAGTAGGATCCAAACAACACAAAGGTGGCAGGAAAGTATACTTGAGGTAATGATATTTCTATTGTATCCTGGAGCCTGTGGAGGAACTAATCAGGTGAAGGAGTTTGAAGAAGGGAGATGAGCTTTGCAGACAAAGGGAGCAACATTCATCATTCATCCATCTGTCCATTCCTTTATTCATTCATTCAGCAAGTATTTATTGAACACCTACCATGTATGAGGCATTGTTACAGGTGCTGAGGATTCAATAGTATAGGAAAAGTCACCAAATAAAATATGTGTTATCATGTTGCTTACATTCTAATAGAACAGAGGACAAAAATAAACAACACAAATATGTAAAATAATTAGTATATTAGATGGGAAATGCTATGGAGATAAAAAAGCAATGAAGCATGGGACAGCTGGCTGGCTCAGTCAGTAAAGCATACAACTCTTGATCTCTAGGTCATTAGTTTAAGCCCCATGTTGGGTGTAGAGCTTACTTAAAAATTGTTTTAGGGGTGCCTGGGTGTTTCAGTCAGTTAATCGTCTGACTTCAGCTCAGGTCATGACCTCCCAGTTTGTGGGTTTGAGAACTACATGGGCTCCAGAGCCTGGAGCCTGTTTCGGATTCTGTGTCTCCCTTTCTCTTCCCCTCTACCCCTCACGCTCTGTCTCTCTCTCAAAAATAAATAACCATTAATTAAAAAAAAAAACAAAAAGAAGCAATGCAGCATGATTGGGAGTGCTTTGAATAAGTATTGGGGAAGGAGGTGGGTGCAGATCTAAGGTAGGGAGGCTCCTACTACCTTCCAGAGGCTGAAAGTAGGCAAGCATGGCTGTGAGATGAAGAGTGAATGCTTATACTGCATTCTTCTATTTATATGGCATTTTGTTTTCATGTACATTTCATACACTGCCCAGTGTTGTCTAGTCCTTGCCAACACAGCATAATTGACCCTTATTCACCAAAAGCTCTTGATTCAGTGTGTTTTGGGGACAGTTTCCATGGGGACATATCTTTAACTTTATAATGGAGAATTAGAGAATTAGGATTCTCTTTAGAGAAATATGTTTTTAGTCAACTTTGCTGGGTTGCAAACGCATTTGTGGAAATTAATATTTTAGAGCTTTAAATTTTAGCTGATTAGGACATACACACTTGAAAGCACGTTGGCAGAATGACCAAATGTGCAAACCAAGATAATTATGACTTCTGGGGGAAGACAATATTCAGACTTTTGCAAAGCAGGGAAGTGGTGGGTCTGGCTTTCACAGGAGGTGATATGTAGGTGAATGTTTAGAAGTCAGGTCTCCTCTAATACGTAATCAAGTCAAAGTCCATCAGCATGTTTGTGTAGAATGAGTCTAAACTGCATTTCTAGAATGAGTTTCTGACACATTTGACACATTGCATGGCATTAAAAAAACACTGAGAAATAATGTAGGTATTGGGGTTCAAGGTGGAGAGAAATGGAGACTTTATAGCTGGTAAGCAAACACACCTTTTAGTCTGGGCTTTGTCACTTACTACCTATAGACAAGTCACTTACTACCTTTGAGCAAGGCTGAACCTCAGTTTTACCATTGTAAAACTAGAATGGGAATATATCTTTCACAGGATGCTGTGAGAAATAAATGAGATGATGAATGTGTAAAGTATTTTAGGATAGCAATAGCTAATTTTTATTGAGGTATTAGTATCTGCCAGGAACAATTTTAAGCATCTGACATATATTAACTCATTTGATACAACAACCTGAGGAAATTGGTATTATTATTATTTTTCCAACTTTACAGTTGGGGAAACTGGAGTTCAAAAATGTTAATTGATTTACTCAAGGTCACACAGAAAACCAGGATTAAAACTCCGGAAGCCATGCTCCTAACTTTCATACTATACTTCCTGGGTAGCAATTAAAAGAGTGATGGAGTTAATTACTCAGAAGGAGGATATGAAATCTGGCTATTAAATAGCAGAAATAAGGTTCAAACCTTGGTCTGTCTACAGAGTCTGTGCTTTTTTCACCATGCAACCTCCTGACAGCACATAATAATAGTAGCTATAATTTGTTGACTGCCTATTTACCAAGCACTTTATGCCTACATAATTTTAATAAGATAAATAACCCTACAATGTAGATATTATCCTCATCTGACAGGTGAGGAAAATGAGCCTCAGAGTCCAAAGTCCCACCACTCAGAGTTTTAATCTACATCTGCTTCACACCAGAAATTATATCAACTGTACCTTGCTATTATTGTCGCAAAGTGTAAAGGGTACACCTGGTCATTTTCAGCACATGACAAGAAGCATCAGCTGTATGCTTTGGGTAACTCAATTGATATTATTTTATATGAGGATGGTGCCAATTAAACTAACTCCTACAACATCCATCACCTAATTTAAGGTGGCATATCTGCTTATTTCTGATATCCCCTTCCCTTCTAGCTCTTTCTCTCCCTTGAATCTTTCCCTCCTTGTCTTCTTTTTCTTTCCTTCCTACTCTCCTTTTTTTTCTTCCTGTTTCCTCCTCCAACCCTTTCCCCATCTTTAAGGCCATTTGGGTTCAGGCAGGGAGACATGAGGGCATCTTCTGTGGGATAAGTTGTCTTCAGGGTTACACCAACCCTGGAACTGAAACATTAATAGGGAAAAGCCTGGAAATTGGCCCAGCCTCATCAGATTTTTGATGAATACGTTGACTAAGCCAGGCTCAAAAAAGAACCGACTGAGGGGTGCCTGCGTGCTCAGTTGGTTAAGCGTCCAACTTTGGCTCAGGTCATGATCTCACGGTTTGTGGGTTTGAGCCCCACATCGGACTCTCTGCTGTCAGCACAGAGCCCGCTTCAGATCTTCTGTCTGTCTCCCTCTCTCTCTGCCCCTCCCCTGTTCATGCTCTGTCTCTCCCTCTCACAAAAATAAACAAACATTACAAAAAAAAAACCCCATTCTTTGTAGACATTCATTAGGAACATTCATCTATGGGGCATGGCTGGTCAAAAATTATACATAAAAACATCAGATCATTCACTTATTTAGACAATTTATTCTTCAAATGTAAGTGCTGTCTGAAGAATAGACAAATTGTCTGAAAAATAGACAAAGAGAAGGAAGTAGGTTCCCTGCCCTCAAGGAATTTAGAAGTTCTAAGTTCATCGTGGGAGCAGACACATGCTCAAATAGTTATAATACATGGAGATAAGTGCTTTAATAGAGAATTATACTAGGTGTCATAAGAACCCAGAGTAAACAGCCAATTATTTTTGGGGGGAGGGAGGAAGAGTCAGGGAAGGCTTCAATAAGGAGGTGGCATTTAAGTTAGACCTTGACAGGTGAGCAGCAGATCACCAGAAAAGGAGGGAAGGACATGTCAGGAAGAACAAAGAACTTGTGCAAAGGCATGGAAGCGTGAAACAACATGCAGCTTCTGGGCACAGCAAGTAGTTCAGTATTTCTGGTAAGTATTCAACTTCATCACTTATCAACTACGTGACTGGGCTAAGTCACCTGCCCCTCCTGGCTTATTTCCTCCCCTATTAAATGGTAAGAATAAAATAATCATTTTATACACACTATGTATCAAATGAAATGGTTAAGGTGGAATTCTGGCATCATGTGGAGGTATGAATTTAGTAATTCTTTTCAATATTTAAAGGCTATGTTAAAGTAGATGTGAAGTAACTTTATAAATTATAAAGCACCATACATGTGTGCACTGGTAATACTATAAATCTTATGGACCAAAACTACAGCACCGCAGGAAAGCTAAAGAGTTTAGTTTTCAGCCACCTGGCTCCAGTCCCTCCCTTGGTTAGTTTGGTGCAAGGATTCCTCCCTCCATCTGCTCATCCCCCATAGCTACTTTTTACATTAGTTTATGTGGGAGAATATGTGAGCAACACGATTTTCCTGTACCCACTCCCCATCCTATTCTTAGCTCCTTATCTTTTTGTCTCTGGGCCTCAAAAGGGAACATATATCCTTCAATTTTCCCCTCCTTACTCCACTCTCCCCTACTTCATTCCAGGAGTTTCAGGAAACCTTTAACATTCATATTTATTCAAGAATTTTAATTCCAACATCTGGGACCCTGGATTGTCATTTCCAAAATCCTATTCACAATGTCTCCCATGGTGGGTGGGTAGTGTGTGTCTAAAAGACATCATCAAATAGACCTGGTGGTCTACCTTAACCTCTTAGGACTTCAATATGAAGAATTGAGTTACTTTTGTGTTTAAAGTGTTGGTGGTTAGAATGTGGAAATTAGACATGTTTTATTTTGATCCATGAAATGGGCAGGGTATATTTGCCCTGGGTAATTAGTAATGTATCATAGGAAACCCAAAGAAAATAGATGTTTCCAAAAAAAAAAATGGCAAGCTTTCCTGGCTGAGTCATGGTTCTAAGTTCTATTTAGGCAATGGACTCTCTGACCTATCCTTAGCAATATTTCATTAGTCATACCTGTCTGCAGATGATTATATCTGGCTCCATAAATGTCATATGTGTGTATGTTTCCTTTCTGGATAGACCCTACACTTATAAAGGGCACTACCTATATCTTGTCTATTTATGGATCTCTATGTCATGCCCTAGCTTAATGTGTGGCCCATAAGTGCTCAGTTAATTAAATGAATGAATTAATAAATGATAAAAAATATGCTAAGGGAAACAGGATAGCTTGACTTGGGAATTCTCAAGAAATCTTTGCTGTTTGAACTATAATACTACAGGGATTTACAATTTCCTCTTGGTGATAGGGGAACCAATACTTTCTCAGAGACAGACACTTATTCTATCTACATCATAACTCTGATGGTTAGGTAGTACGTTGTTGCCCCCAGCCTACCTTCCACAGCTACTTACCTTTATCCTGGAAGTGAAAGGCAAATCAACCGTTTTGAAATTTCAACAATAATTAACTGAATGCCTAATATATGTCACGCCCTGGGATAAGCAACAGGTTACACAGAGATGAATAAGACATAGTCCCTGGCATTGAAGAATATACCCTCTTATCAGACAGACAGACTTGTATTCACACACTTATAATATAGAAGACAGAATGCACCGTGTAAATTCAAAAGAAAGTGATATTAATTCAGTCTTGGAGGCTGTAGTGGATTGAATGGTGGCCTCCCAAAATATATGTCCAAGTTCTAATGTCTGATATCCGTGAATGTAAATTTATCTGAGAAAGGGGTTTTTGCAGATGTAATTAAGTAACGGACCTCAAAATAACATCATCCTGGATTAACCAGATAAGATCTAAATCCAATGACAAGTGTCCGTATAAGAAGATGAATAATAGATGGGCATCTGAATGGCTCAGTTGGTTAAGTGTCTGACTCTTGAGTTTGGCTCAGGTCATGATCTCAAGGTTTGTGAGATCAAGCCTTGCATGGGGCTCTGCATTGACAGTGTGGGGCCTGCTTGGGATTCTCTCTGTCCTTTCCTCTCTCTGCCCCTCCCCTGATTTTCTCTCTTTCTCTGTCAAAACAAATAAATAAACTTTACAAAAAGAAGATGAACAATAGAGATACGGTCAAGAAGGTCATGTGAAGATGTAGACAGAAATATTAGTTATGCTGTTACAAGCCAAGAAATATCAGGAGCTACCAGAAGTTGGAAGAGGCAAGGAAGGATCCTCTCCTAGAGCCCTGAGGGGAGCATGGCCCAACCGACACCTTGATTTCAGACTTCTGGGCTCCAGAACTGGGAAAAAATAAATGTATGTTGTTTTAAGCCATCAAGTTTATGGTAATTTGTTGCAACAATCCTAGGGAAATAATACAGGAAGATTAAAGAAAGACCTTAGAAAGGATATGACACTTTAACTAGACTTTAAAGGAAGAAGGATTTTGAGGTGCAAAGGCGCTCAGGCTGAAGGAACAGCATGAACAAAGACATGGAGATATAAAATGGAGAGTGTCCATGTGTTTGGAGTGCCAGCTATGTAGAGCAGTAAAGGTATTTGGACTGTTTCATGATTATTAGTTTAAGGATTTAGACATTTTGTTATTCAGAGTTTAGGGAGCCACTGAAGATTTTGAAGGTTTGAAGTAACAAGAGAGAATGCCCTGTTATTTAACAAAGCTGAGGGCACGCATTGACTGCTAGGAACAAATAGCCACAGTGGGTAGTGTGTTGATTCCACATTTTCTGCCAATGGACTGGTTTGTGTGTAGCCAAAAAAAAGTGCTCAGGGAGCATTTGTGTTAGATGAATGGGAACATCTCTTTTCTTGACTTGTTCTGCATTTACTCTTTTTTTTTTAAGTAGGCTCCATGCTAGGCATGGAGCCTAACATAGGGAACAAACCCATGAACTTGAGATCAAGACCCTAGCCTAGATCAAGAGTCAGATGCTCAAAGAACTGAACCACCCAGGTGCCCCCACCATTTACTCCTTTGAAACAAATCCTCCGTACTGTGCAGGATCTGCTTAGAGGCTACATAATCTCTAGAGCAATGTTCTTGGGGATTTGGCATGATTGCCTATATGGATAGACCTAAAGAGGCTAGCTCAGGGAAAGACAGGCCTTGAACCCAGCCAGAGATTTTGTTTCCTTTCTAAAGTAATTTTCTCTCACTCTCCTTTTAGTTTTATTATTTTTCTAAGGTCTGAGCCAGTCATTACTCTCCACATTATACTATCACCATCACCATCATCGCCACCATTATCAAAATTAACAGCAGGAGCAGCAGCTATTAACAGGGCAAAAGGAGAATATCATGGGAACTGTTAATGTAGATAGAAGAAATTTCACAATTTCCCCATCAATAACTTAGGAAGCTTCCCGCAGAAAGGGAGATTTTAGAAACTTCTGGAGTACATGCACAGACATATTTATTATATGCCTCTATATGCCAAGCCTTTTGTCAGGTGTTTTTGTATACCTTAACTCATGAATTTCTCAAAGTTCTCTGTGAGGTAGAGATTATTATTATTATTATTATTAGCCTCCTTTTACAGATGAGATTATGGCTTTGAGAAGACTCAGTAAACCACCCAGGACCACATCAGTAAGGGACAGAACCCAAGGTCATGTGATTCCAAGTCCAGTGTTCTTTTTACTACAGTACAGCTTACCTGCTTGTCTCTACTTGGATTGGTGGGAGCGTAGGACGAAGTACACTCTTGAGGTATTGAATTTTATATGAAGAGGAGTCTTTTAAGGTCCTTTCCTTAAAGGAAAAGAAATAACAATGTTCAAGAAACTCTGGACCAGATGTTTCGAGGGCTAGTTGAGCTTGATCTGTCTGGGTCTCCTCACTCTAGGACTACTGTTCAAACCATGAGACTACATTGCAATTTCCAACAGTGTACATTTGATAGTTTTAATACATACCTCCCACACTGAATAAGACTTGTGGGGCTGTGCCTGAGAAAGCTCACACTGCAGGGAATTCTGGGTGGTGCCTAAGCCAGGGAAACCCAAAACCCACATTCAAGACACTATCCACCTAATGGCAGTGCCACCTGGGCACCCAGCTGCATGATGGAGAGCTGAATTTCACTGTGAGATCTGGTTAAAGAAGTCTGCTGATCTCTGTCCAAGGTCCTTCCCTGAGTCTGGACACACTTCCTCATGGCCCATGTTTCCACTCTTATCTTGCTCAAGACCTTCTCAGTGCCGCCATGCCACAAACATTTGGCCTGTGGCTTCATCTAGGGCTTCTCCAGTGGCCCTTGGCAACTGAGGATGGAAATTATTTTCTCCAGATCTCAATTCCCTAGCTTTGATTCACTCATCCTGTCTTAGCATGTTTCAAAGGCTCACCCTGAGAGAGAAAGTACTCAGTGACAGAAGCTGTTTCTGCCTAGGCTGGCTTTGAACACAACAGCCAAGGCACATGAGCATGCTGGGAAAGTTGGATCAGGACACCCCAGACACTCTTGATTGGAACCAACACTTTGTTCATTTTACCTCAATTGGTGGTCTCAGCTGTTGCAACTCAGCTCTACCACCACAGGTAGTGAGTAGTCATGACTTCAACCAACAAATTTTGTTTGTTTGTTTTAAGGCTTAAGGAAGCAGGCTTCAAGGAGGGGGGGGATTTGCAGTGGGACATTGTCTTTAAATACATTGCCATGACAAAACAGCATGATGTATGTGAAAGTTCATAATTCATATATGTTCCTCATTGCTATTATCTGAACCCAAAGATACAGTGCCTCATCTAGCTAGCTAGCTACTATCATCCTCAATGGGGAAAAACTGAGAGCTTTCCCCCTAAGGTCAGGAACAAGACAGGGATGTCCACTCTCATAACTGTATTGGAAGTCTTAGCCTCAACAATCAGACAACACAAAGGAATAAACGTCATCCAAATTGGCCAGGAGGAGGTCAAACTTTCACTCTTCACAGATGACATGATACTCTATATGGAACACCCAAAAGATTCCACCAAAAAACTGCTAGAACTGATCCATGAATTCAGCAAAGTAACAGCAAATCAATGCACAGAAATCAGTTCCATTCCTCTACACCAACAATGAAGCAACAGAAAGAGAAATCAAGGAATCAATCCCATTTACAACTGCACCAAAAACCATAAAATACCTAGGAATAAATCTAACCAAAGAGGTGAAAAATCTATACACTGAAAGCTATAGAAAGCTTATGAAAGAAATTGAAGAAGACACACAAAAAAATGGGAAAATACTCCATGCTCCTGCATAGTAAGAACAAACATTGTTAAAATGTCAATACTACCCAAAGCAATCTACACATTCAATGCAATCCTTATCAAAATAACACCAGCATTTTTCACAGAGCTAGAACAAACAATCCTAAAATTTGTATGGAACCAGAAAAGGCCCCGGATAGCCAAGGCAATCTTGAAAAAGAAAACCAAAGCAGGAGGCATCACAATCCCAGACTTCAAGCTATATTACAAAGCTGTAATCATCAAGACAGTATGGTACTGGCACAAAAAGAGACACTCAGATCAATGCAACACAATAGAGAACCCAGAAATGGACCCACAAACGTATGGCCAACTAATCTTTGACAAAGCAGGAAAGAATATCCAATGGAATAAAAACAGTTTCTTCAACAAGTGGTGCTGGGAAATTTGGACAGCAACATGCTGAAGAATGAACCTGGACCAATTTCTTACACCATACACAAAAATAAACTCAAAATGGATGAAAGACCTCAATGTAAGACAGGAAGCCATTAAAATCCTTGCGGAGAAAGCGGGCAAAAACCTCTTTGACCTTGGCCGCAGCAACTTCTTACTCAACCCATCTCTGTAGGCAGGGGAAACACAAGCAAAAATGAACTATTGGGACCTCATCAAATAAAAAGCTTCTGCACAGCGAAGGAAACAATTGGCAAAACTAAAAGGCAACCAACAAAATGGGAGAAGATATTTGCAAACGACATATCAGATAAAGGGTTAGTATCCAAAATCTATAAAGAACTTAGCCTCTGGAATTGGTATCCAAAATGGCCACAGCCTTTCAGATACCAACCAAGTATCAAGGGCATTGTGGTTTTCAGCCTTCCATACTTCCTAAGAGTCCCACAATTCAGCCTGTTCTCAGTGAAGGGAGCGATAGTGTCTGGAAATTTGGGGGGCATAAGAGATGCTGCCATCCTGGAGATGGATCCAGGAGATGGGTGGCTCAGTTGGTTGAGCGTCCGACTTCAGCTCAGGTCATGATCTCGCAGTTCGTGGGTTCGAGCCCTGCATTGGGCTCTGTGTTGACAGCTCAGAGCCTGGAGCCTGTTTCGGATTCTGTGTCTCCCTCTCTCTCTGCCACTTCCCCACTCATTCTCTGTCTCTCTCTGTCTCTCAAAAATGAATAAACGTTAAAAAATAAAAAAAATAAAGCAGGCAAAAACCTCTTTGACCTCGGCTGCAACAACTTCTTACTCAACACATCTCCGGACAACACATCTCCGGAGGCAAGAGAAACAAAAACAAAAATGAACTATTGGGATCTCATCAAAATAAAAACTTCTGCACACCAAAGAAACACTCAACAAAACTAAAAGGCAACCGACAGAATGGGAGAAGATATTGGCAAATGACATATCAGATAAAGGGTTAGTATCCAAAATCTATAAAGAACTTATCAAACTCAACACCCAAGAAACAAAGAATCCAGTGAAGAAATGGGCAAAAGACATGAACAGATACTTCTCCAAAGAAGACATCCAGATGTCCAACTGACACATGAAAAAATGCTCAACATCACTCATCATCAGGGAAATACAAATCAAAACCACAATGAGATACCACCTTACACCTGTCAGAATGGCTAACATTAACAACTCACGCAACAACAGATGTTGGCGAGGATGTGGAGAAAGAGGATATCTTTTGCATTGTTGGTGGGAATGCAAGCTGGTGCAGCCAGTCTGGAAAACAGTATGGAGGTTCCTCAAAAAACTAAAAATAGAGCTACACTACGGCCCAGCAATTGCACTACTAGGTATTTATCCAAGGGATATAGGTGTGCTGTTTCGAAGGGACACATGCACCCCCATGTTGATAGCAGCACTATTGACAATAGCCAAAGTATGGGAAGAGCCCAAATGTCCATCGATGGATGAATGGATAAAGAAGATGTGGTATATATATACAATGGAGTATCACTGGGCAATCAAAAAGAATGAAATCTTGCCATTTGCAACTGCGTGGATGGAACTAGAGGGTATTATGCTAAGTGGAATTAGTTAGTCAGAGAAAGACAAATATCATATGACTTCACTCATAGGACTTTAAGAGACAAAACAGATGAACATAAGAGAAGGGAAACAAAAATAATATAAAAACAGGGAGGGGGACAAAACATGAAAGACTTAAATATAGAGAACAAACAGAGGGTTGCTGGAGGGGTTGTGGGAGGGGGGATGAGCTAAATGGGTAAGGGGCATTAAGGAATCTACTCTTGAAATCATTGTTGCACTATATGCTAAGTAACTTGGATGTAAATTAAAAAATAAGTTAATTTTAAAAAAGTTCCTGCTCTCAAGTGAAATCAATATCTTGAAGAGATATCTGCACGTCTGTGTTCATTGCAGCAGTAATAACCAAGGTATGGAAACAACTTAAGTATCTGTAGATGGATAAATGGATAAATAAAATATTACACACACAGATGGAGAGAGAGAGAGAAATATTATCCAGTCTTTAAAAAGAAGGGAATATTGCCATTCGTGACATGCATAAAGCTAGAAGATACTACAGGGTAATAAAATAGACACAGAAAGATGAGTACTGCATGATCTCACTTATGTGGAATATGAAAAAGTGGAATTCATAAAAACAGAATAGGATGGTGTTTGCTGTCAGCTTGGGGTAGGGCAAAAGGGAAGCTATTGGTCAAAGGGTATAAAATTTCAGTTATGCAGGATGACTATGTTTGGAAGATCTAAAGTACAGCATGGTAACTATAGTTAACAGTACTGTATTTTACTTGAAATTTGCTAAGAGAAATTATCTTAAGATAATATATAACTATGTGAGATCATGGATGTATTAATTAGCTTGATGATGGTATCCATTTCAAAATGTATACATATATCAAAACATCACAATGTACACCTTAAATATAAGCAAAATTTTTTGTAAATTAAAAAGTACCTGCTCTCTTCCCTTTAAGTGAGTAGTCTAGAAGGGGAAGAATATATATAAGTAGACAGTGTTAGTATCATATGCTTGGTGTGGTAATTAAGGTAAACCCAGGTTGTAATAGGAGCAGAGAGGAAGACACCTAGGCTAGACTACAGGTAGAGATAGGCCCTCAAAAGTTTTCCTGAAGTGACTACAACTAACAACAGTGCCTTGCCCATTGAACGCACTCAATAAAAGTTATCTATTATTACTATGGCAGTAGACAATATTCCTGCCCTCAAGGAACTCACAGTCTAGCATGGAGAAAGTACCAACACCTAACTATAATAATATGTAATTTGTGCTCAATAGTCTGTTGGAGAAAACAAGAACAGATAATAGCTCACATTCAATGAATGTTGCCTGTTTATGAAGCACTGTTCAAAGGATATCATATATATTCCTTCATTTAGTTCCCACAACAACCCTATGTTTAATTCCATTTACTCAATTATAGATGAGGAAACTGAAGCACAGAGAAGTAAAGTAAGTTGTCTAAGGCCAAGTTAGTTACAACTAATAAATGGTGCTAAGTAGTCACATGTAAGGGAAAAAAATGCAGCCCCTGATACATGAAATCTGGCTTGGCACTCACAGGTAGGCCATGTTGTTTCCCTGTTGGACATAAACAATCTCACAAAATACCAACATCAGACAAGGTTACTCTGAGAACATGATAAAGAGAGACAAATCAAGGACACCTCATAATGTAATCTAAGCACAAACAAAAACAAGGTCACTATACCATGCACAAAAACTTTAACCCTACTTGGGCACACCCTTCTTATAGGTAACATTTATTAAGATGCTCAATCATAAAAAGAATTCAAGGAATCCATCCCATTTACAACTGCACCAAAACCAATAAGATACCTAGGAATAATCCTAGTCAAAGACGTAAAAAATACGTACTCTGAAAACTATAGAACACTTATGAAAGAAATTGAAGAGGACACAAATAAATGGAAAGACATTTCATGCTAATGGATTGGAACAACAAATATTGTTAAAATGTCTATACTACCTAAAGCAATCTACATGTGTAAGGCTATCCCTATCAAAATATCACCAGCATTTTTCACAGAGCCAGAACAAACAATCCTAAAATTTGTATGGAACCACAATAGACCCCAAATAGCCAAACAATCCTGAAAAAGAAAAGCAAAACTGGAGGCATCACGATTTTGGACTTCAAGCTATATTATAAAGCTGTTGGATCAAGACAGTATGGTACTGACACAAAAACAGACACATAAATCAGGGGAACAAATAGAAAACCCAAAAAAGAACCCACAACTATTTGGTCAACTAACCTTCAACAAAGCAGGAAAGAATATTCAATGGAAAAAAGACAGTCTTTTCAGCAAATGGTGCTGGGAAAACTGGACAGCAACATGCAGTAGAAGGAAACTGGATCACTTTATTACACCATACACAAAAATAAATTCAAAATGGATATAAGACTTAAATGTGGTTGAGAACATCATCAAAATCCTTCAACCTCGGCTGTAGCAACCTCTTACTAGACATGTCTCTAGAGGCAAGGGAAACAAAAGATTCATCAAGATAAAAAGCTTCTGCACAGCAGAGGAAACAATCAACAAAACTAAAAGGCAGCCTATGGAATGGGAGAAGATATTTACAAATGACATATCTGATAAAGAATCTATACAGATCCATAAAGAACTTATAAAATGAAACACCCAGAAAACAAATAATCCAGTTACAAAATGGGGAGAAGACATGAATAAACATTTTTCCAAAACCATCCAGATGGCTAACGGACACATGAAAAGATGCTCAGCATCAGCTATCATCAGGGAAATACAAATTAAAACCATGATGAGATACCACCTCATATCTGTCAGAATGGCTAAAACTTAACAACACAGGAAACAACCGATTTTGGCAAGGATGTGGATAAAGGGGAGCCCTCTTACACTCTTGGTGGGAATGCAAACTGGTGCAGCCACTCTGGAAAACAGTATTGCATTCTTCAAAAAGTTAAAAATAGAACTACCCTATGACTTGGCAAATGCACTACTAGGTATTTATCCAAAGGATACAAAAATACATATTTGAAGGGGTACATGCACCCTGATGTTTATAGCAGTATAATCAACAATAGCCAAACCATAGAAAAAGTGCAAATGTCCATCAACTGATGAATGGATAAAGAAGATGTGGTATATATACAATGGAATATTACTCAGTCATCAAAAAGATTGAAATCTGGTCATTCACAATGATGTGGTTGGAACCAGTGTATTATGCTAAGCCAAATAAGTCATTCAGAGAAAGAAAAATAACATATGATTTCACTCATATGTGGAATTTAAGAAACAAAACATATGAACATGTGGGGAAAAAAAGAAAGAAGGATACAAAGTAAAAGGGACTTAACTATAGAGAATAAACCAAGGGTTTCTGAAGGGGAGGTATGTGGGGGGTGGGTTAAATGGGTGATGGGCATTAAGGAGGGCACTTGTTATGATGAGCACTGGGTATTATATATAAGTGATGAATCACTGAATTCTACTCCCGAAACCAATATTCCATTATATGTTACCTAACTATAATTTAAATAAAAATTTGAAAAAAAAGATTCCCAATCATAGAATTGCCCTTGCTTGCTGACAGCATTTAATACAGCATGAATCCCTACTTTCTAAGACTCTCCCCTAAATTACCCAACCAAAGCCCAAAGCCTAGAAGTCCTTACTACCATCCTTTTACTATGACACCCATGTCCTTATTGTATTTGTCTGCTAGGGCTGCCATAACAAAATACCACAGGATGAGTGGCTTCAACAACAGAGATTTATATATTTTCTCACAGTTCTGGAAGCTAGAAGTCCAATATAAAGGTATTGGTACATGTGGTTTCTCCTCCAACTTCTCTCTTTGGCTTGCAGATGGCTGCCTTTTCGCTGTGTCCTCACATGGTCTTTTCTCTGTTTGCATATGCCGCTGG
This sequence comes from Panthera tigris, assembly GCF_018350195.1. NCBI lineage: Eukaryota > Metazoa > Chordata > Mammalia > Carnivora > Felidae > Panthera > Panthera tigris. The sequence continues at coordinate 60,579,925 of NC_056677.1, read as the reverse complement.
TGTCTCTTTATGTGTACATATTTTCTCTTCTTATGAAAGAACATAAGTCAGATTGAATTTGGGCCCATCGTAATTACCTCATTTTAACTTAATCACCTCTTCAAAAGTCCTACCTTCATATACAGTCACATTCTGAGGTATTGGGGGTTAGGGCTTCAAAATATGAATTTGAGAGGGGAAACAGTTCAACCCCTAATATCTCTGATGTACATTCTCCCTCACTGTAACAAGTAATAAACCTAACTTTTTCAACTGAGGGTGCATACCTGGTAGTCTTTGGATGGAGAGCATTGACACAAATTATAACTGGTAACTAATAAGCAACTAACTTAAAATTTTTTAATGTTTATTTTTGAGAAAGAGAGAGAGAGAGAGAGCGATCAAGGGAGGGACAGAGAGAAGGGGGACAGAGGATTCGAAGCAGGCGCCCCTAAGTGACTAACTTTAAGAAAGAAGAATAGTGTACTTCATTAATATACGTGAAAACAATGCTTTCCAACAATGGGAAAAGAGCAATTCATTGTAGCACTTGAGATCCATCCAATACCATGGTGTAGCATTTCACATGTTGAATATTATTTGTTTGTTTTTGTTTTTGAGGGCAGAAGCCAAATCCTTTTTTTCTTCATATTTATCCCAGTGCCTGAAAGAAGCAAATGTATTTGCATAGTGCTTGATAAATAAGACGCAAGATAAAGGTTTTGTTTCTTTTCTCAAGTTGTCTGTATCTAACTTCTTTGTGACTCAATTTTCTCACTTGTAAAATGGGAGTAATAAAATTGTTAGGATTAAGTAAAATAATTTGCACAGTATCTGGCACATAGTAACGACTCAGTGAGTGTCAATTATCTAAGGATGGGCTATTATTTATGGATGAGTTTCATAGATATGAAATGAGGGGGGGGGGAGAGGATAAGAATGTTCCAGGGAGGTGGAATGGCAGAAACCAAGGCATGGAGATGACAAATTGTAAAAAGGCCCTCAATGCCCAGCCACTTTACTGCTCAGCAATGAAAGACCCATGGAGAGTGCATGAAACTTGATAAGGAAACCCATATTTTGTTGACCGTGGGATATCTACAACATTTGTCTCTTGTACTTTGTTAGGGATAGAGAAACCTCTGTCCCCCCTACCCCCCTCCAACCTGTGCTGTTTCTGGAGAGGGGTTGTGTCACAGGCCATAGAAACTCTGTTGAGGGTAACAGTGAGAAGTTGCACACATCCAGTCTCAAAGCCTGAGCAGTGGCAGCAAAGTGAGGCTGCAGCTGTGGCAGTAGACAAACCTGAAATCGGGCCCTGACTGACTGGTGAAGCCGTGCTTTAGCAATGGGCTGCTGCAACAAGTGCACACAAAGTAGCTTAGTTTTACCCCTTCTGTTCTAGCACCAACATTTCCCTCTCTTGCCCTGGCTCCTAGTGGTGGTGGTTCAGAGGCTCAGGCCCAGCCTTACATCCAGGGTTCCAGGGTGCTAAATAGTCCCTTCTAAAGTTGCTCTACAATCCTTTGCCATTTCCTGTTGGGTTCCCAGGAATTCTGAAGGGTAATGATCACCTAAGGGATTTCTTAATGACCGCAGTCAGGTAGATTACTCTTCCTTCCTGGGGCTTATTCATGTTCCCTTCTCTCCTTCTTTATTCCAGAAAACGCCCTTCTCCAATTCTCTGGGGAATGGCCCTTCATCTAATCCTTCATGACCCACCCCCCTGGGGGCCTAGGCTCTGAAGTTAAGGGTAGGTAGAGATTGAATGGTTAGATGCTTGGTGGAGGAAGCCATTGGACTCTTATTCCCCAAACTTCAGAGCGCCCCTCTCTGTACACATAACTGCTCTAAAAGATGTGGGAGAGTGGTGTCCAGCTGTGAGTCTGCCTAGGGAAGAACTCGCCACGGGCGCGGTGCACTAGGCTAGCTGCAAGAATGTGAGTGGGGGGCGGGGTGGGGTGGGGAAGGGGGGTGCGCGCCCTTTATGACAGGTGGCCGCGCAGTGCGCGCTCCCGGGCGCCTGAGGGGAGGGAGGGACAGACGGACAGAGTGGGAGGGGGTACATGGGGAAGGGACCGTAGACAAGGTAGAGAGAGCAGGATGGAAAGGGAAGGCTATGGTGGGGAAGGGAGATGGGGGTAGAACGCAGCCAGCAAGAACAGCCGTTTTGGAGGAAACAATAGCAGGGGCAATAGCGATGGTGGCAGCTGAGGCAGTCCCACTCTGGGCACCTTTCTGAATGGGCAGAGGCATCTCAGGGAGAAGAGGAGACCAGGCAGCGCCCGCCAAGGCTCTGAGAAAAGCAGCGGAGGGAGGGGAAGGAGGAGAAGGAGGAGGAGAAAGGGGAGGAGGGGGGGGGGACGAGGCAGGGGGAGAACCCGGGAAGGAAAACCAGTAGCATCAGCATCAGCATCAGCAGCCGCCACCGCCACACCAGTAGCAGTAGCAGTAGCGGCAGTAGCAGCATTTAGCAATAGCTTTAACGACTACAGCGACAGTAGCAGCCGCCCTCCTTCTCTCTCCCTCCCGCGGACCGCCGCAGCCGCCGCACTGAGAGGGCTCCAGCGCGCGCAGCCGGCTGCTGAGATAGTCCCGGCCCGAGCGAGCGGTGGTACATCCGAAGCACGGACCCCGGGAGCAGCCCATAGTCACTGAGGCGCTGAGTTTCAGGGCCAGAGCCTGACAGCTCTGACTCCATCTAGCACCGCGGCGGCGGCGGCGGCGGTGGCGCCTGAGGGACACAGGCGCGTCCACCTGGCGGGCCTGGCGCATGGAGCTGAGGCAGAGGCGGCGGCGGCGGCGGCAGCAGTAGCAGCGGCGGCGGCGACGGCGGCGGCTAGAGCAGCTGCGGCGACAGCGACAGCCCTGCCTTGACTGCGACCGCGCTAGTTCCAGCGCCCGCTGCCTGAGCCCGCCAGCGACTTGCGCCTCTTGAGGCGGCCTGTGAGGTGAGTACCAGCGTTGCCATCCAGCTCCCTGGCCTTCTCGCAGGCTCCCTGGCTGACTCGAGGTGGAGGTGGCAAGGGGTGGAACGAATTGGGGGCAGCCGAGCTAAAAGAGGAGGAAGGGAAAACGGAAGGGAGGACCTCTGTGTGAGAATGGCGTACATGTGTGTGTTTGTATACGAGGGAGCGAGGCAGCAAGGGCGAGAGATCTCGGCCAACCCTGACAGGCACTGCAATCTAGGAAAGGCCTCTGTGCTCGCGCCGGGAGAGGGGGGAGGGGAAGCGAGCGGGCCAGAGCGGTGGCGCTCGCACGCACGCAGCCGGGCATCGGAGACTGCAGTGTGCCGTCTTCTTTCGGGCTGGTTCCGAAGAGATCCTGGCCAGGAAACTGGCACCAAGACCACACGCTTCCGTGCGAGCGGGAAAACCCACGCGGCGGCCGCGACTGGGAGCTAGGGCCAAAGCGGCAGAGGTGCGAAGTACGGTCGTCAGCGCCCCCTACACGCTTGGGGCTCCCCTGCCAACCACAGAGCGCTCCCCAGCACACACCGCCCGACCAAGGGCCGCGGGCGGGCTTATGTTGGGGGTCCTAAAGAGCCTCGCCCAGCTTATCACCTTTGCAAACATTGGCCCTCGGCCCCTTCCCGCTTTCGCTGGCAATCGAATTGACACTGTCCTGCGCGGCTTCTGGTGCTTCGCTCTGCCGCGCCCCTCTGCATAGGTCCGCTTGGGTCTCGCACACCCGGTGGGGCGGGAGGCCGCGAGCCTGAGTGAGGAGCCGGCCCGCTCTGGGAAAGTATGGAAATCGCGCCGCTGAGTTGGCGCCGTTCTGCTGAGGAATCCAGTGGTTTCAGCATGACTGCTTCTCTGTCTGATTCGTGAGGGACCGAATCACCCGCGCAAGGTTTCCAATCTTTTTCGAAGTTAAAAAAAAAAAAAAAAAATTGGCCTCTCCATCTCAACATCGACATACTTGATTTTTTTGTCGAGCTTCTGATTGCGTTTTGGAATCAGTAGGTTTCATATTTTGCTTTTGGGTTTTGGCTCCCAGCATATTGTTGAATTCTGTGCACAGCATAGTACTTAGCTATGTGGCCTTTTCCTAACGTTCCATTTTCTAGATTCTTATCTGAAGAGACATGATTTGTGTGTAGGGCTGCTAGGGCTGTTTTTTAAAAGCATCAAAAGCCTGTCAACCAGTCATTTGAATATCTCCACGGTTGTTTTTGGTGGAGGAGCAGAGTGTGCAGATAGTTCCTGAAATATTTTGTTTGGTGAGAAAAGGTGTTCCAATAGTCTTCTCTGAACTATAGAGACAATTTAGGTTTCAGGGAACGAATATGCCTTACATCTTTTACAAATAGGGTGCCATAACCAAACATTTTATTTACAGCAGTGACGTTCTCATGGCTGAGGAGAATTTACACTTATTTAAAATATATTTTTAGAAGGGAACAGAAAAGCCCTAAGTAACTGTCATTTTACATATTAACAGGGAAACTGGCTAATCAAATAAAACTGGCTGAATGTCTGAAACTATCCCAGTGAAATATGTGGCTGTGAATATAATTAACCATCTGTCTAGTGAGCAATTTAAATTTGGGCTGGTACATTTTTATTACAGTGTCTAATTTCTGGAAGACTTGTACATTTTACCCAACAGTAACAACAAAAACGTATTTGCTTACTAGGTCAAAGACTTACTTGTGTGGTGGTGGGATTTCCCTTCCTCCCCGCCCCCCCCCCCATCTTTCTTAAAGTCTTCACACTCCTTGATCTGGAAGGTCAAAATGAGCCTCTTGCTTTTCCAAATGGTATATTTCAATAGAAGAACTCAAACTGGTAGCTAGTGATTAGACATTTTTGTTTCTCAAAAATGCCTTCCAATATTTTACCTTCCACAGAATCTAGAAAGATTTCATGCATTTGAGTTGAACAAAATATAATTTTTATGCACATGTGTTTAGGTGGAGTAGGGTGATTCAACAAAATTTAAGACTTAAAATTTGACTCTACTTCCTTTTATTCTAATTACACACTTGCTGTCCCCTAGCTGTCCCAGCCACCTTCCACACTTCACAAATACACACTCACACACATAAAATCATGTCCTTTTGTCCTTAAAGCCAGTTTCTTAGGTTAACAGTATTCAGATCTGTGATTTTAACAATATGTTGAGAAACTGTTTTTTTGTTTTTTTGTTTTTTTTTTTTTGGAAATCAAGAGTGTAAAATAGAATAACAGGAAAGGACATTGTACATATTTAAAAATTTTTCCCTATGATGTGATTTTAATTAGAAATTTGTTACTAGGAAAAAAAGGAATAGATTTTGGGTGGAGATGAAATGGCCCTAGGAAGATTAAATTTAAAATAGCTGATGTTAACAGAACAGAATAAAAATGAACCACTGATTGATTGTGCAGTGGACTAGAGAAAGTCATTTAAAGGAAAATACTTTTAAAACAAATATTTGGCTAAATAATAGCTTTGATTAATGGGTAACAATTATGTAAGCACATGGTAGAATTTGACATCTGTCAAGTCTGTTAAATAAATCAACCTGTTCAGTGAATAAATCTTTGATGCATCAATGCTTTTTAAAACACACAAGCGCACATGCACACGCAAACCTATAACACCCTGTTGTCAAAGTCAAACAAGAGCAGAACACTGTCACTTTTTCTCTGTTTCACTGCCTCTTTTCTCTCTTTTTCATTTTTTCACAATCTTCTGATTATCTGTAAAGTACCCAGTGAGCAGAGAACTGAAGATATGATGGTGTTGCCTTAGGAGTGGGAGAAAAGAGATGAGGAAAATGATAGTGCTGGAATTTAAACACTCAAAGACGAGCTCATGGATTTCTGACACAATCACCATGGAGGTCTCGGTTTTGCCAAAGTATTTACTTAACCAAGAGGGACTAGCTTAACCAAAAAGCATTCACTAATTACAGTTTCTCTGCTCCTAAGTCCAGTTCTAATGAACACTTTTTTTGGTCTAAATCCCTTTGTAAGGGGAGAGGAGATTTTAATTGGCCTTTGTTACCTTATCTTTAAACTTATTTGTCTGGTGACACATACATGATTAAGTGTTCCTGCTTGTAGTTGGCAAAAGGAGAGAAGAACCAAAGTGGATGATAGGCAAGAAAAATGATAAAATAAGGAGTAGGTCATCTGGCTTCCTTGCTTTTTCCATATTAAAGATTTCAGTGACAACAGCCAGACTTTCAGGATCCTATAAGTCTTTTTTAACATATGAAAATCACTTTAGAAACTTCCTTTATCTCTACCGCCCAACTTAAAAGTATACAATCAATCACTCCTCACAATCATAGTGCAGCTCTTTCGGCCCACGGGCCCTGTCCCTGTGCTTTAATAAAAACAACTTTGCACGGGAAAAAGAAAGATTTCAAGTTTGAACACTTTATTTTTTTTCTTTATTTTTCCCCTTTACCTCCTGTGAAAAGTTGCCCATCAACTAGCTCTCCCACTAACAGGTTCTCCACCATAAAGTACCCTTTAAAACCATGGGGCCATAGGGGTTGGACATAAAGAACTTGCCCTGCTCTTTATGCCACTTTTCCAGGGCTGCTTGAAAACAAAACAAAGGGCACTGAATCAGAGACTGCATCACTTGGGCCTACCTTTAACTTCAGGCAGAGGGCAATATTCCTTCCCCAAGCAACGCTGGTCTTGTGCATCAATAAGCATATCACAACCTTGGAGAAATCTGGTCCGGGATGGCGTCAGCCTGGAGAATGGAGAGTAGAGGGGAGAAGCTGCCTTATACTGATGGTAGCACATTTCCCAGGCAAGTTACAGGTAAGGGGTGCTCTTTGTCTCTCTTCCCTTCAGTCCTTCATTGCCCATGGGTGATTCACAGGCCTCGCTAGGGAGTGTGTTTTTTGGCCTCTTTTTCTGTAGATAAACACTATGACCTGATGTCTTTCCCTCCCTTGTTCTCTGGTTGTAAAAGGACTGAAGTCTTCAAGACCAACTACTATGCACATAATTTTTACTTTTCTAAAAGGGACTTCAATGGGTCATCTTACCCAGTAAGATTATTTTGATATAAACAATTATCTATTATTTTGTCAAACACCCTCAGACCGCATTTAAAAAGTTATACCTTTCTCCTTTAGTAGCCCATTTCAAGTATTACATAACTAGCTTAAGCAAGGAGGTACTCCTAATATTTAACCTCAGAGGGTTTAGAGATTAGAGACCAAGATTATACCATGGGCCTGACTGCAAGAGTAATGAGAAGCCATACTCCATTGAGAAAAGGCACAAAGATTCATTTTCTTTGGGGCAAGTTAAACCATCTCCTCTATGGAGGACTTTAAGCAGGGTGGCCATATATTATAGTTTATACCTCTTGTCCCAACATACTTATTTTACCCACAAAAGCATCCCAGTTTGGACAAAAAATTCTATGGTCATCCTAACTATAAGCCTGCTAAGTCAATGAGGAAATAAAAACAGAAGCATTTGTGCCATGAAGGCTGGTAATCTTGCCTCAACTTAGCTACAGATAATATCTGTGCAATGAATTTATTTGCTGTGTTAAAAAAAAACAGGGCATCTACACTTATTTTCTAATGAGATAATATATAAATAATAGAAAAATGCACCAAATTAGAAAAAGGATGGGATAAATTAATACAGATGACAAAAAGGCTCAACTAGGAACAAAGCTAATTTCCTATAGGACAGGAGAATCTGTTTTAATATTTTCTCTGTCCCCAGTATTTCAGTGCTTAGCACATAGTAGGAGCTCAATAAATGTTTGCTTAATTAAAATAGATATGATGATTAATGACCCAAATTTAGTATTCTATTAGCCCTAATGCTCTGCCATACTCCAAACTGCTAAGATAAGAAGCAGAGACAAGCAATAAACATTCATTTCTGGATAGGAATACCACCTATTCCTACCACCCCAACTGTAAGGCACAGATGTGGCGTATATTCTTGTTTGGAGAGCTTAAGAAGCTTTGACTTTAATATACGTTAGATCTCCAGTGGGGTTAATAATCCAAAAGGCCCATAAGTACCAGGGATTCTCATGAGGATATCTGGATACCACCTTCTTCTCTGATTCCACCTAACGATCAACATCAGGTCCATTGGCTAAGCTAAATATACAAAGAGAGATAGAGGAAAGAGAGATGATGGGGGTAGGCAAATATGCATGAGCCTTTACGGAATATATTTTATACATTAATAATGAATTTGTGGAGAGTGTTGAACAGACATTCTTAAGATTCTGAAAGTTGACAAATCAAGGATTTGGAGACACTGTCTTTGACTTGTTTTTAGTGAGAATAGTAAGTCAGAGTGAGTGCTAGGTAATTTCTTTTTCATAATAAAAAAAATACCCGTGATGGCTAATCAGGAAAATGCTTGTAACAGTAGCTGAGAGCTGTGGACCATAAGTATATTAATAATAGGCTTTCTTGAAAGAATAATTTTCATATCTTCCATTTCAAGCTACTATGACCATAACAGTCATGCAACAGGAATTCTTGAGGAATTCTTATAACAACTAAGAAAAGACTAGTGCAGAGGTTTTTAAGTCAGAATGTATGGCTGGACTTCCTAAAAATGTATGCAAGTATCATATATGTAAATGTGCACTTTTCTGAAGACAGTCTCCTTGACATTCATTGAATTTTCACAGGGTTTCACGCCAAAAATAAGGGTCAGGAACCACTAAGCTAGGTGGTGATGGCCCACTTTTTCTGCTCCTTTACTTAGTAAGGCATGTCTTTAGAATGTGTTCCAGTTACTTAGTAACTAAAGAGACAGAAGGTCTCTGTTCAAGCAGGTTACTCAGACCTGGTCTCTAGGTTAATAAATCACATGCATGTTTGGAATAATATGGCAAATATTGGGAAGGAGGCCAGAAAGAATTTAGTAGCACCACGAAATTTAGGTTACTGAAATAGTCAGAAAACAAAAGATACTATTAACGTTTTGACTCAAACAAACAAATTCACATGTGGATTTTACTTTTGGGGTCATCACCCAGACACTCCACCAGGTTCTGGACAATCTCCCAAACCCTAAATATCAGCTGATAGGTACATGTTCAGGAAATGTGGACCCATTTTAACACTGGCCTAACTAAAGCTCAATTACTAAAGGGAAGTTTGGAAACATTTGCAAAAGCAACTCTAAATAGCTCCACATTTTCTTCTTGTTTGCATTATTTCTTTTTCCATAGCAGGCCAGATTTGACCTGTGGACCACAGTTTCTTTTGACCCAAGCCCTAGATCAATGAAAGCCAATCAGAGATACTTAGAGCTGGAAAGTAGCTTAAAAGGCCATCTTGTCCATTACAGAAAAAGCAAATGGAAATATGTATAATATCTATATATGACATATGCATATAGATATGGATAAAATTTATATATTTATATTTGGAAAGACCACATGCAAACTATTCGTGACAGACAGAGAAGTGTGCAATTCTCAAAACATATTTGAAAAAGATGACTTCACACTTCCATTGGTACCACCCTCTTTTTACAACAGCCCTGGTAAGGATGATCTTTCTAGCAAACCCAAATACTTCCTGATATGCTTTAAGTTTATTACCTATCACCAGTCTTTCATGAAAGTAAGAATAGCCATGCTCCATCATGTAGATTGCACCTCTTTGTGAGTATGTTTGATTTAAAGGTAGCTTATTTAATAGGGAGTAACATGCCTCTTTTCCCTGCAATTCTGAAGCAAGATTTCTATCATTGTTATCATTGGTGATGTGGAGTTGCAAATGGCATTAGCCATGACGTATAAACTATTAAGGTTATAGTACATAGTTATTGACTTTTGAATCATGAGTGACTTGAATTGAGTGTACTCTGCAAAAGCCCATTGTCCATCTTTGAGTGAGTGAACTTTTAACCACTAGTTGGTGGTTGTATTAGTTTGCTATGGCTGCTGTAACAAATTACCAAAAACTTAGTAGTTTATAAACAACATTAATTTATTTTAGTTACAGAGGTCAGGAATCTGAAAAAGGTCTCATAGGCTAAAATCAAGGTGTGGACAGGGCTGTATTTTTTTCTGGAAGTTCTAGGAGAGAGTTTTTTCCTTTATTTTTCCAGCTTCTAGAGTGTGCCTACGTTTCTTGGCTCATGAAGCCCCTCCATCCTCAAGGTCAACAATAGGTTGACTCCTTACATTGCATTCCTTCAATCTTGCTTTCATTGTCACATGTCCTTCTCTGACTCTCATGCTTCTGTCTCCCTCTTCCACTTCTAAAGACCTCTGTAATTACATTAGGGCTACCTGGATGGATAAAACAGAATAATTTCCTCATCTCAGGGTTGGTTGATATGCAAACTTAATTCCATCTGCAATCTTAATTCCCCTTGTGACATATAACTTAACATATTTACAGGTTCTAGAAGTAGGATATGGACTAGTTTGGAGGATCATTACTCTGCTTACCACAGTGACTTGATTTTTTTCTTTTCCTTTTGTAATAATTGTAGATTCACAGGATGTCATAAGGACAGAGAAGTCTTATATACCTTTTACCCTGTTCCCCCAGTGGTTACATCTTACATATACATATATAGTAAAAGATCAAAATCATGAACTAGACACTGGAACAATGGGTGTGTGTAGTTCTGTGTCATTTTATCACATGTGTAGATTTGTGTAACCACTGCTACAATCAAAATAAAGTACTTTTCCATCACCACAAAAGATCTTTCTTGTGCTATCCATTTACCTTGTAGTCGCACTCACGTCCCTCACCCCTACTATCCCTAACCCCTGACAATCATTAATCTTTTTTTTTCTATATCTATAATTTTGTCATTTCAAAAATATTATATAAATGGAGTCAGAGAGTATGTTACCTTTTCAGGTTGGCTTTTTTATTCAGCATAATTCTCTTGAGATCTATCCAAGTTGTTTTGTGTATAAACAGTACATTCCTTTTTACCACTGAACAGTATTCCATGGTATGAATGTATCACAGTTTGTTTAACACTTACCTTTTGAGGAACATTATGGTTGTTTCCAGTTTTTGGCTCTTACAAATAAAGCTGTACAGGTTAGTGTACAGGTTTTTGTGTAAACATAAGTTTTCATTTCTCAGGAGACAACTGAGAGTTTTCTCTCAGCCCAGAGTGTGGTTGCTGAATCATATGATAAGTGTGTGTTTAGTTTTTTTAAGAAACTTCAGAATTATCTTCCAGAGTGCCTGTACATAACTTATCACAATCTACTAGTATCAACATTTTACCTGTTTGACTAAACTTTACCTTTTATCCACCTTTACTTATAATATTGTTGAATTAAAGACTTCCTCTGCATATATTTAGAACTACATCAGACAGTGTTACAGTTTTTGTTTCAACTGTCAAACATAATTGAGAAAACTCAACAGGAGAAGCAAAGTTAATTGTATTTACTCTTACTTTGGCTTTTTCTGTTGTTCTTCCTTCCTTCCTGAGGTTCCATGATTCCTTCTTTTATATTCTTTCCATTTAGAGAACTTCCTTTAGCTATTCTTTTAGTGCAGGTTTGTCGGCAGCAAATTCTCTTAGTTTTCCTTCATCTGAAAATTTCTTAATTTACCTTTTATTCTTAAAAGATATTTTCACAGGATGTAGAATTCTGAGTTGACAGCTCTTTTTATTTCATCACTTGAAAAAGTTGTGCCACTGCCTTCTGGCCTCCATGGGTTCTGATGAGAAATCATTCAAATTGGTTTTCCCTTGGAGGTAAGGCATCATTTCTTTCTCACTGCTTTCAAGATCCTTTTTTCCACATGTCTTTAGAGTTTTCAGGAGTTTGACTATGCTCTGTTGTGACATGGATTTCTTTGGGTTCATCCAGTTTGAAATACTCCCAGTTTCTTGAACCTATAGGTGTATGTGTTATGCCATATTTGGGAAGTTTTCAGCCATTATTCTTTTCAATACCTTTTATGTCCTGCCTTCATATGTTTTGTTGCTCCAGGCCTCTATGATGACAGGAAAGTTAGATATTTTTTATAGTCTCACAGGTCCCTGAGGCCCTGTTCATTTTTTTCAGATTGTTTTCCTCTGTCGTTCAGATGAATAATTTCTATTATTCTATCTTCAAGTTGGCTAATTCTTTCCACAGTCCCCTCCATTCTGTTATAGAGCCCATCTTTTGAGAATTTTTTTTATTTCAGCTATTTTATTTTTCATTTTTAAAATTTCTACTTGGTTATTCCATGTATCTTCTGTTTCTTTGCTGAGACTTTTTTTTTTAATTGTCAAGTTAGTTAACATACAGTGTAGTCTTGGCCTCAGGAATAGAACCCAGTGATTCATCACTTACATATGACACCCATCCTCATCCCAACAATTGCCCTCCTTAAAGCCCATCACCCATTTAACCCATCCCCACCCCCATGAACTCACAGTTTGTTCTTTGTGTTTAAGAGAGTCTTATGGTTTGCCTCCTTCTCTGTTTTTATATTATTTTTCCTACCCTTCCCCAATGTTCACCTGTTAAGTTTCTCAAAGTCTACATATGAGTGAAATCATATGAAAACTGTCTTTCTCTGACTGACTTACTTCGCTTAGCCTAACACACTCTAGTTCCATTCACGTTGCTGCAAATGGCAAGATTTCATTCTTTCTCATTGCTGAGTAGTATTCCATTATGTGTGTGTGTGTGTGTGTGTGTGTGTGTGTGTGTATGCCACATCTTAATCCATTCATCAGTTGATGGACATTTGGGCTCTTTCCATAATTTGGCATAATTTGGTTGATTGCTCTGCTATAAAAGTTGGAGTATATGTGTCTCTTCCAATCAGCATTTTTGGATCCTTTGGATAAATACCTAGTAGTGCAATTGCTGGGTAATAGGGTAGTTCTATTTTTAATTTTTTGAGGAATCTCCATACTGTTTTCCAGAGTGGCTGCACCAGTTTCCATTTCTACCACCAGTACAATAGGGTTCCCTTTTCTCCACATCCTCTCCAACATCTGTTGTTTCCTGAGTTGTTAATTATAGCCATTTTGATGGGTGTAAGGTGGTATCTCATTGTGGTTTTGATTTATATTTGTCTGATGATGAGTGATGTTGAGCATCTTTTCATGTGTCTGTTAGCTATCTGGATGTCTTCTTTGGAAAAATGCTTATTCATGTCTTCTGCCCATTTCTTCACTGGATTATATGTTTTTTGGGTGTTGAGTTTGGTAAGTTCTTTATAGATTTTGGCTATTAAGCTTTTATATGATATGTCATTTGCAAATGTCTTCTATTCTGTAGGTTGCCTTTTAGTTTTGTTGATTGTTTCCTTTGCTGTATCTTTGCTGAGACTTTATTTTTTGTTTCAAGAGAGTAATTGATCATTGAAGCATTTTTATTGTGGCTACTTTAAAATGTTTGTGAGATAATTCTAATGCCTCTGTCATTTTGGCAGAGATGAGTGCTAGGGAGATATGGGCTGCAGGGAACCTACCTGGACAGTATGGACCCAGCAGAGTTGGTAGAAACTATATCATAGTATTAACCAAATTTTTTCCTCTTGACTTTTGTAAGAGAGATGGAGTGACATGCTGCAGATTCCTGTACCACTCAACTTGGTTAAAGAGACAGTATCCCCTACTGGGGAGAAGTTAGTCTATTCATAGCAACAAACTCACTCCATCTCCATGATTGAAATTACCATTGATTGAGGAAATACTAACAGAAAAGAGCAGATTATGAAAAGGGTATTCATTCCATTTTGTTTTTAGAATCTAGGGGTTATCTGGCATCTTTGTGGCCCCAGCGCTCTGATCCTTGAGGCTTCCAGCCTGCTCAGGCAAGTGGGAAGCATTTGTGAAAGAGCTCTGTCCTTCACAGAGGTCCATGTTGACTTTTTGGCACTTTTTGTCCAAGGCTCAGAAAATCAGTAGACCTTGTTACACAGCTTCTTTGTGCGCTGGCATAAAAGTTGCTTTCTCAAAACCTTCTTTCCTTACACTTATAAGGGTGTCCTCAGTGTAGATTCAGTGTTTTTGATCTCCCCTTGGGGCAGTTCAGTAACATTTTCTTTACTGGCTCTCTGTTTGTGTGTACATCTCTGTGTGCTTGTTTTTATGGGCTGCCTATCTACTGTATCCTTTGGGAAAGAAAGAGCTATACTCACTGCTTATTGAAGGTGTGTTGTATGTATGGTACAAAAGTCACACTGCTTTTTCCTATAGCAAATCCTAAATGTGCCAAGCTGTAGCCTTGACATGTTAAGATGTTTCATAAATGACCTAGTCAAATCCATTTGGCTAAATAGATGAAATGAAGGGGAATTGTGCCAGTGCTACAGTGAGTTTTTCATATTTATGTGGTTTGACTTAAAGCTAAACAAAAACACATACACATCCGAAAAGGAAGCAATTTGAAAGTTGCATGGTAAAGAGAAAGGTAGACATGCTCTATAACCCAAGGCCAATGTGTTAAACCCTAGGCTAGCTCACCTAGATCCTTATGTATGTGTGTTTGTGGGGAAGAGGTGAGTGTACCTGGTCTCTTACTCAAAGATATGGAAATGATATGGTGGGAGCAACCAAAATCTAATTTGTCACTTTTTCTCTCAAGAAGGCTCCAAATATACTATTTAATTTTGAAGACAATGGTCACCAGTTAAGCAGAGAAGCCAAAGGATCAGGATACTGCTATATAGATCTGGGAAGAGACCTTGTAATCAACCTTCCTTGCCACTGACTTCACCCTTTTCCTATAAGCCACTGTGGGTTTTTTTTTTTTTTTGCCCTATTTCAAAAATCCTTTCGTTGCTACATATATCTGTATATTTAGCACCTGAATAAATGTAAAGACCCATTTATTTACTGTTCAGATAAGGTGGTGATGTCATGATATTGCCAATGATTCATGATTCATCAAGGACAAGTTCCTTCTAACCAACCAATGAAATATGCTAAGGAACAGGTAGGTGGACTAACCTCTCCTTCTGATTTTCACCTGTACATTCTACCGTTAGGTATGACTTTGATATCTTCCAGCATGGAGTCACATTGGCTAATGGAAGCCCAAAGTGGATGCAGCTAATGCCAGGAATAAGGGTCCTTTATTTTCTGAAAATCCAGTTTGTTAGACTGAAAAATCCACAGAACTGCCTCAGGCATCCAGGCCATATACTAGACAAGAGCATAATCAAATTACTATTTTAAATGAAAAGTCATTTGGCATAATATGGACTTAAAGGATCCTAGCTCTTTATTTTGCCTTTAGTCCTTTTGGACTTCCTCAGCCTTTTTCTGATCTGTGTAGCTCTCACTCCATTCCCAATAACCCTCTAAGAAGCCCTTTGTAATGAGCTTATCCCTGCTGCATGTCATTTACTTACAACACTGAAATGCTGGGTGTCACAGGGTATAAGATATCATTGGTCACATGGGCCAAGAAGAGAGTGCAAGGGGTCCAGCTGTTTTCAGACCCTCATGTAGAAGGGATGCTCAAGAAGTTGGGACAGTCTGAGGTGGGAGAGGCTGCAGTGAACAATAAGGCAGTGAGCTGCTGTCTGGGCTTGTTGCTAAGATGGCCAGCTGAAGGAGACAAATGTGTATTTAGTAGTCCTGTGGAAGTGAAAACTCAGACTGACGTGTCTTCTTTCAAGAGACTAAATTACATTAGGGGAGTATAGGCACTAATACTGCCAATAATAACACCTCATAATTCGATAGCCCCTCTTTTCTAGAGAATTTAAAGGGCTCCAATGTTGATTTTCATTTGGCCTCACAAACAACCTCATGGACTTAGGAAAGGTAAATATTGAAGACCGTGTATGACAAGTTGCTTCCCCTCCCTGGACCTCAGAGTTTTTAAACTATGAATTGAGGGCTTGGTTGAGAGTTGATCGCTAAGGTCTTTTCCCACAGTAAGAGATTTCCATGATACTAATGTTTCCAGGTGGGGGAATTGAGTCTCAGGTACTTTGCATTGAGTTGCTCAAAGTCACACTGTAAATCAGGGACAGAATGATCATTACAGGCCAAGCTCTGATCCCTTCCCTTAGATTGCTCTATCAGTGGTCTTTTTGAACAGTGAGATAAGGAGGATTCTGGTTTCTGAGCTCGTGAAGCCTGTGCTTACTCATTCCATTTAACACTTTCTCCTACATGACCACCTTCCCAATCTAACCCACACGCCCCCTCACTTATCAGCAGGACCTTTAACCTTCCCCTCGATGTTGCCTGTGGTCCATAACTTGTTTCACTGTAGTGGATTTCCCGGCATATGGTGTGGCTGGATGCAAGGTCATTGCTACCCTTAGAGAGCAAAGTCTGGAACCGACACTTCAGTTACATCAGCTGAGAGAGGTTATGTCTCCTGGGTGTGGCAGATGGTCAGGGTGAAGAGCCATTTAAAAACATCATATTGTGAAGTGCCCACAAAAAGCAAGGAGGGTTTGGGGAAAAGGGCTGACAAAGGGGCCATGGGGAAAATCAAGAGAAGTGAGTTGATAAAAGCAAATGGATTAAATCGTTGTTCAATATGAAGCAAAGAACCAAGATGACTGAGATTTCTTCAGAGGTGGAGGATAAAATAACATTTCTGACTGTGACGGGGATTTAGCTTGGGGGAGGCCAGTAGGGGAAAAAGGAAAGCTTTATCTTCAGCATGTTCAGCTTTTTTAGTAAGACATTTCGTTTAAGAAGTGTTGTGAACTGAGTACTGTGAGGCAGTAAATTCAGACAGCCACATTCCCCATATGATTCCTGGAAACCAGTAAGAATTTGGCTCAAGAAGGGATGGCAGAAGGTGATTTGTGGTGTTGTAACAGTCGCCTTGGAAGCTGAGATGGAAAATTTGTCCCTGAAAGGCTAAGCGATTGGAGGAGACTCACTGGAAGTTTCTGTCCAGAGAAAAATCACTGAAATGCAGTGGGGTTTTAAATATATGGTGGAAGATGGAGGCTGGAACACTCAGGAGTTCCCATTTTGTAAATCGTTTGTAATTCGTTAAGTCTTTGGTTTATGATCTAAAATAAGAATTTGTTAGTTACTTTTGGAAAAAATCTAATCCTAGTGACACCCCTCTTTCATTTTTCTTTGTCCTGTTACTTTTTTCTCTTTTCTCTTTCCATTTTCCAAGTTTTGAGATTAAAATCACTTGTCATTTATCAAAAGAATCCCTGAACACTTTACAGATTTTGAAAAATATAAATCTAATCTTTTGTCTTTAATGATGACGTTATTTTGAGTAATTAGAAAAAGTACTGAAAAACACTAAGAATCAATAAAATAAAAAAACACACTTAGATTTCTACTCAGAATTGACAAACTTAACTTTTTTTTATTGTGGCAAGAACAGTTAACTTATCTACCCACTTAACAAATTTTTAAGTGTACAATACAGTATTTAACTATAGGCACAGTGTTAAAAAGTGGATCTCTAGAACTTACTCTGTTGAATAACTATTACCATTTTTAAAGTTTATTTTGTTTTTTATCTTTATTGAAATATAATTGACAAGTAAAATTGTAAGATTTTTTTGTTCAAGTGTACTTGACATACAATATTATATAGTTTCAGGTGTACAACATAGTGATTTAACATTTGTATATATTATGAGGTGATCATCACAATAAATCTAGCTACCATCTGTCACCAAAGTCATTACATATTATTAACTATACTTTCTATACTGTACATTGTATCCCCATGTCCTACTTATTTTATAACTGGACTTTTATACCTCTTAACCCCCCTCCCCTATTTTGCACATCCCTACACCCTCCCCTCTGGCAACCACCAGATTGTTCTCTGTTACCATTTTTAACATCAAGTTTGCTTTAGATTTTTTTCTAGTGGGAAAATAAAATGTTACAGATAAGTCAAATTTTCCCCCTATTTCCAGCCCCATTCGTCTCTATCTATTCCCAGAGGCAAAGATGAATTTGGTATGCATTCTTCCATTTAATTCATATATATGTGTGTATGTGTGTGTACTTAATATATTATATAGACTATATATGTGAATATATAGTCTATATATAAATACATATATATAATTTTTCTGTGTTCTTAATTTACATAAGTAATATCTTAATGTATGTGTCATTCTGCAGTGTGTGCCTTTTGTTCATTCAACATCTTATTTGGGGTTGTATTTCATTATCCTTTTTACATTTCCTTTTCCACTCTAACCATGCTCTGGAGTCAATGACATGTACATTACTTTTTCATTATAAAATAGTATATAATCACATTATAAGAAAATTGGAAAATTCTACCAACTAATAGCTCTTAGGACCAGAGAGGCCTAAGTCCTACTGTAGACTTTAATTTGCAAAGACTGTAGGCAGCTCAACCAGCCCAGTGATTTTGGCCATAAAATATTCAAGAGCAAAATTGGAGGGGTATCTAGGGATACCTTCTTTTCAGTCTCCTACCCCATTTCATGCGAGTAACAGAGGCCCAGAGAAGGTAAATGACTTAGCAAGGGCACACTTCCATTTAACATTGTACTTGAGACTCTTGGCTCCTTCTCCTGTATGTGAAACCTTTCCATGTTCAAAAAAGGAAAAAAGAGAAAAAAGAAACCTAAAGCTGTATTTTTCTCATTATAAAAATAATTAATTTTATAATATAAAAACAGGGAGGGGGACAAAACAGAGGAGACTAATAAATATGGAGAACAAACTGAAGGTTGCTGGAGGGGTTGTGGGAGGGGGGATGGGCTAAATGGGCAAGGGGCATTAAGGAATCTACTCCTGAAATCATTGCTTCACTATATGCTAACTAATTTGGATGTAAATTTTAAAAAATAAAAAATAAAGTTAAAAATAATTCATTTTAATAAAGTGTGGGAAAAACAGAAGGGTAAAAAAATGAAGTAATCACATACTGCCCATTTTAATATTTTGATCTAATCTTTTTCCTGTATATTTTTATGTAGTTGTACCTATCTTGATTTTCTTTCACTTAACATTATAATGTCATTTTGCACAGTTTTCAAAAGGCAGATTTCTACATTGGAATATTTTTTAAGGCACAACTTTGCTATTTAGTCATTAAAATAGCACAGGCAGGGATTTGTGTAGAGAAGGAAATGAGGACTGTGGTATATATCCCCAGCAAGTTTGTTCCTGTCCTTTGACCAGATCTTGTTCTAAAAGACAAAACAACAACACAAATTTAGATTGGTATTTCCACAATTCCTGCTCCTGAAGTATTCATTCAGAATAGTTAGATTATGCTCTGAAATAGCTTGGGGTGTGACCAAGGGATGCCCTAATAGACTCCTCCACCTCCAAACCGAGGTTAATAGGTGCTGTTAAAGCCCACAGGGATCCGATTCTGGAGCTGCTTAGTTCAAAGAAACCAACTCCGAGGAAAAGACAGTGGTTGTTTTCCCTAGTCATTGGGGTGGGATGGGGTGTGTAATTTTTCCGGAACTGGAGCACAAAGAGGATGGCAGTCTTTAAAACTTCTTCAGCATTTACTGTGTGAGAGAGAGGCATCTGTCCCTAACAAACCACACCATTTCTATACACATACATACACAATTATCATTTGTTGAGTACAATTTTGGTTGCATTTATTGTAATACACACAAAACTGCATCAACTATCAAGACCTGCTGGGACAGAGGTGATGGTTTATCATTCTAGACAGTTGAATGTGTTTGAAACAACGAAGCACTGAGAGATTAAGCCAGTCGCTCAAGCAAAAAAGCACCATGCTGAAATTAAAAAATAAATTTAAAAAAATGAAAGCACTGTTATTCTTGGTCTTGGGTCTTGAAAGACAGACCTTAGCCCACTGAAGCTCGCTGCGCTTCTGCTTTAATCAGTTTAATTCTTTGCTAGCTGGCCCTTGCTGCCTTTGATTCTCTTTGCATTGGCCAAATGTTTATTTGCAGTTGTTCAGAAGCGTTGGACAGTTTCAACTTTTCAGTTACGAGCTCTATTCTTTTACACAGGACTGGAAAGCTAGGGGTCATGCCAGTGGCTAGCTGCATGTCTGCCCTAAGCTTACTGGGAGCTGTGTGTGTGTGTGTGTGTGTGTGTGTGTGTGTGTGTTCATTTGCATGTGCCTGTATGTCTATGAATTAGTGAGAACTGTAGGATTGGGAATATTTAAGATTTTAAATTGAAATAATTTTAAAAATCCCTGTAAAAAGAACCATCCCCCCTGCCAAAAGATTTTATTTTTAAGGATACTTATTTCTGCAGTTGATTGAAGTTTAGAAATAGGCAGGATAAGGCTCAGTAAACACGCATTTCACTGGGACATAAGGTGCTCTTGTTTCCAGGCCATAGAAACCAATGTTGGAACAAGTCCCAGCTGTGTTTACGCCCCAGATTCAAGTTTCAATTCAAGGGAGCTTCTTTCCACACCCTTTTCCCCTACCGCCAGCAAAAGCTGCTGAGCCAAAGCTGCCTTTAACAAGGAGTGGCTTTCCCTTGTTACAAGGAGTAGCATTTCCCCTTCAAAGTGGGCAGACAACTTCTTTGTGGGAGTCTTAACCTGCCACACCTATCAAAGGCTTTGGGAAATGTAAAGTGGCGCTTATTGCATCTAGACTACAAAGAACTTGCCTGCATGCTGACCTGTTTGGCCCTAGGAAACCTTGCAATTTTTTTGCCTATCCAAAGGCCCCCACTTAACCAATAAGTTCTGAATGTGTGGGTGTAGGGAGTATAAGGGGACTGCAAAAAACTTATAGCTGTCCTCAGACTCAGGGAGGGTGGCAGACCAAGAATTCTATTTTTCATCTGTTTCCAGTGTCTTGGGTAAGTGAACATTGCAGTTCTCGCTGGAAAAGACAAGGGAGGCAAGTAGATGAGGAAGCCCAAAAGAGTTGCAAGGGAACTCAGCCATGGATCAGCTGGATCAGTGCTTCCCAGTGTTTTCATACTTTTCCAAACCCTTCTGATATCTTTTTTATAAGGTCCAGGGCTTCTATGAGTTTTTCTTCTTCTTCTTCTTTTCTTTCTTCTGAAAAAAACTGCATTTATTAAATAATATCTTCTCCATGTTCATGCATGTGCACACACGTGTGCATCAGACCTTCTGATCAGCATGGATAACCAATGATATTGTGCTTGGTTGCTGTAACTCAGGGAAAAACAAACTTGACATTTAGATAATTGGGGCATCTGTATGATAGTTAAGTGCTCTGTTTTCTTTAAAGTTTGAAATCCTGAAATATATGTATGAAGTAATTGGTTTACATGATTATGGAGGCTGAGAAGTCCCATTAAATGCTGTCTGAAAGCTAGATACCCAGGAAAGCTATTGGTATACTTCCAGTCTGAAACCAAAGGCCTGAGGACTAGGAGAGCCACTTGTATAAGTTCCAGTCCTAGGGCAGAAAAGGACCAATGTCCCAGCTTAATAGTCAGGCAGAGACAGACTTTAATTACCTTAAAGGCACACAGTATGGCTTGGAATTGCCTTGAGATTTGAGACATGTCCTCAGTTTCTGGAAGGGATATTAAAGGAGCTTGCTCATTCCATTTATCTGAAGCTCAGTTGTTCATAGATACAGTATACTGAAAGACTACCTACTAAGTTTGAGATACTATAGTTGGGAGGAGGGAGGTGGTAGGAATAATAATGTGTTAGGTGAGTAAAATAGCCCTTATTTCAGGGAAACTGTTTTATTAGGGGAGAAATATGTGCACAGGACTATTTCTAAGGCAACATGTAAGATAGTGCATGCCTCTGGGGGTTGTAAATTGCATACGTAATACTTTGTTCACCAGGATTCCCTGGAAATAAAAGGTGTATAATGGAATGAAGTAAACCAGCGACTGTACTATTTCTAACTGCCTGCTAGAAGAAGACAAGTGTTGTAAGTTGTGCTTCGCTGGTGCGTTGTGCAGCAAATCACAACAAAATTTAGAAGCACTACCTTCATGCTATTGTATGTTTATCAGTTAAGTCTCACATTGACTCTTGGCCACAAATGTTTTCTGCCACCTGGTCATAACTAGATCATCAGTAAACTATTTTTATCTGATACATTAATCACCTTTTCTAGATTACCTTGCCTAGATATATACATGAACAAGCAACTACATCCAAAGGCAGTCCATGCCACAACACCATTCTTCTAATTTAATTTTATTATTTTAATTGTGCTAAAATACACATAACATTTAATTTGCCATCGTAACTATTTTTAAGTGTACAGTTCCGTCAAATTAAGTACATTCACATTGTTATGCATCATCACCACCATCTATCTCTGGAACTCTTTTCATCTTGCAAAACTAAAACTCTGTACTCATTAAATAATAACTTCCAATTTTCCCCCTCCCTTCAGCTCCTGGCAGCCACCATTTTACTTTCTGTCTTTATGAATTTGACTATTCTAGGTTCCTCTAGTCCTTTTGTAACTGGCTTATTTCACCTAGCATAAAGTCCTCAAGGTTCATCCATGTTGTAGCATGTGTCAGAACTTCCTTTTTTAGGGCTGAATAATACTCCCTCGTATGTATATATTATATTTTGCTCATCCATTCATCTGTTGATAGATACTTACTTGCTTCCACCTTTGGGCTATCATGAAAAATGTTGCTATGAACAACTATTTCTTCAAGACCCTGCTTTCAAATTTTTGGATATATACCCAGAAGTGAAATTTTGAGATCATATGATAATTCTATTTTTAATTTTTTGAGGAGCTATTTTACATAGCAGCTGCACCATTTTACATTCCCACCAACAGTTGTTCAAGGGTTTCAAGTTATCTACATTCTTGCCAAAATTTGTTGTTTTCTTTTTTTTCGTAAATAATGGCCATCTTAATGTTTGTGCAGTGGTATCTCACTGTGGTTTTAATGTCTATTTCCTGGGGTGCCTGAGTGGCTCAGTTGGTTGAGCATCCGACTCTTGATTTTGGCTTAGATCATGGGATCCAGCCCCGCGTTGAGCTCCACACTGAGCATGGAGTCTGCTTAAAATTCTCTCTTTCTCCCTCTGCCCCTCTCTCATGCTCTCTCTCTCTCTCTAAAAAACAAGAGAAATATATTCATTTCCCTAACAATTAGTGATGTTGAGCATCTTTTCATGTGCTTATTGCCATTAAAAATATTTTTTGGAGAAATGCCTATTTAAGGTTTTTGCTCATTTTTTAATTGGATTATTTATTTTTTTGCTGCTGAGTTATAGAAATTCTTCATATATTTTGTATAACAATCCCTTTTCTGATATATGATTTGCAAATATTTTCTCCCATTCCATGGATTGCCTTTTCAATTTGTTGATAGTATGAACTTTTCCCCTATGTTTTCTTCTAAGAGTTTTATAGTTTTAGCTTTTACATTTAGGTCTTTGATTCATTTTGAGTTAATTTTTGTATATGGTGTGAGGAAAGGGTCCAGCTTCATTCTTTTGCATGTGGATATCCCATTTTCCCAACACTATTTATTGAGAAGAGTGTCCCTTTCCCATTGAATGGTCTTAGAAACCTTGTTGAAAATTACTTGACCATTGGGGAGCCTGGGTGGCCCCAATGGCCTGGGTGGCTCAGTCAGTTAAGCGTCTGACCCTGGATTTTGGCTCACGTCATGATCTCATGGTTTGTGAGTTCAAGCCCCACATCAGGCTCTGCACTGACAGTGCAGAGGCTGCTTGGGATACTCTCTGTCTCTCCCTCTCTTTGCTCCTTCCCTGCTCATGCTCTGGTGTATTCTATCTCTTTCTAAATAAATAAATAAATAAATAAATAAATAAACTTTAAGAAAATAAAATTACTTGATTATTAATTTTAAGGTTTATTTCTGGGCTCTATTCTGTTCCATTAGTATATGTGTCTGTCCTTATGCCAGTACCATAATGTTTTTATTACTGTAGCTTTGAAATACGTTTTGAAACCAGAAAGTATGATGCCTCCAACTTTGTTCTTCTTTTCAAAATTGTTTTGGTTATTTGAGGTCCCTTGAGATTCCATATGAATTTTAGGATGGATTCTATTTCTGCAGAAACTGTCATTGGGTTTTTTGTATGCACTGAATTGAATCTTTGGGTGGTATTGAAATTTTAACAATATTAAGTCTTCCAATCCATAAACGTGAATGTCTTTTTATGTATTGGTGTTTTATTTAATTTCTTTCAGCAACATTTAGTAGTTTTCAGTGTACAAGCCTGCCTTTAACTTTCTTGTTTTAAGTTTATTCCTAAACATTTTATTCTTTTTGATGCTAATGTAAATGGAATAGTTTTCTTTATTCTTTTGAGTTGTTAATTGTTAGTGTATAGAAACACAACTGATATTTGTGTGCTGGTTTTGTATCCTGCAACTTTGCTTAATTTGTTTATTCTAACAGTTTTTTGTGGAATCTTTAGGGTTTTCTATGTATAAGGTCATGCCATTTGTGAATAGAGATAAATTTCTTCTTTATTTCCAATTTGAATGCTTTTTATTTCTTTTCAGAAAGCCTATTCTTAAATTGAGCCAAAATGTGTTTTCTTGAAGCTTTACCTGTTTTTTTAATAAAATTTTTATTTTAGAACAGTTTTAGATGTACAGAAACACTGTGACGATAGTAATAGAGAGTTCCCATATACCCTGCATACAGTTTCCTCTATTATTAATATCTTTTATTACTATGATATGTTCATCACAACTAACAAACTACTATTCCTCTAATGTTTTTTTTCAAGGACCCCATCCAGGATACCACATTACATTTAGTCATCATGTCTCTTTAGCTACTCTTGACTTTGACAGTTTCTCAGACTTTCCCTTGACAGTTTTGAGGATTAGTGGTCAGGTATTTTGTAGAATGTCCCTCATTTTGGATTTGTCTAATATTTTTATAATTATTAGACTAGAGTGATGTATTTTAGGGTGGAAGACCAGAGAGGTAAAGGGCTATTCCCATCATGTCATGCCATGAGTACATACTATCAGCATGACTTATTACTGTTGATGTTGACTGTGATGACCTGGCTGAAGTGTGTTTGTCAGGTTTCTTCACTGTAAAGTTACTTTTTAAAATTTCCATAATGTGTTCTTTGGAAGGAATTACTTTGAGCAACACACATTTTAAAGACTGGGGAATTATGTACCATCTCTTGGAGAATGGAGTATCTACATGTATTATTTGGAATTCTTGTGCACTGGAGATGTGCCTGTGTACATCTCTCATTTATTTATTCAATCATTTATTTATATCAGTATGGGCTCATGGATTTTTACTAAGTTTTTAATTTTAATTCCAGTATTGTTAATGTACAGTGTTATATTAGTTCCAGGTGTACAATATAGTGATTCAAAAATTGTATACATTACTCAGTGCTCATTATGATAAGTATACTCTTTAGACCCCATCACTATTTAACCCATTCCTCAACCCACCTCTCTTCTGGTAACCATCAGTTTGTTCTCTATAGTTAAGAGTTTCTTGGTTTGTCTCTTCCTCTCTTTTTTGTTATTTGCTTATTTGTTTTGTTTCTTAAATTTCACATATGAGTGAAATCATAGGGTATTTGTCTTTTGCTGACTGACTTATTTCACTTAGCATCATACTCTCTAGCTCCATCCATGTTGTTGCAAATGACAAGATTTCATTCTTTTTTATGGCTGAATAATATTGTATGTATGCACCACTCCTTTATCCATTCATCTATCGATGGACACTTGGGCTACTTCCATAATTTGGCTATTGTAAATGGTGTTGCAATAAACATAGGAGTGTATGCATCCCTTTGAATTAGTGTTTTTGTATTCTTTGGGTAAATACCCAGCAGTGCGATTGCTGGGTCATAGGGTAGTTCTATTTTTAACTCTTTGAGGAATTTCCATACTGTTTTCCAGAGTGGTTGCACCAATTTGCATTCCTACCAACAGTGCAAGAGGGTTCCCCTTTCTCCACATCCTTGCCAACACCTGCTGTTTCTTGTGTTGTTGATTTTAGCCATTCTAACAGGTGTTGGGTGATACCTCATTGTAATTTTGACTTGCATTTCCCTGATAGATTTTTATTTTAAACTTCGGGTTGTAGTCCAATACTACTTAATTTTGTTTCTCAAATTGTTCCAGCTTTGGCCATTGGGAGCTTTTTCAATTGGTTCTTGTGTCCCTTTGACATGCTTCCATTATTGTGGGTCAATTTTGTTTTCTTTTGAGTCTGGTTGATTTTTGTTCTGCCTTCAGACACACACACACATACACACACACATCTCTGTTATATGTAACAACACTTCAGATTTCTGAAAACAGCCATGATTACCCCATGTAGTCTTCTCCAAACTAAACATTTCCCACACATTCCTTCAGACACTCCTCATGTAACAGATCTATTGACTTCTTCTCTCCTTGTTGCTTTCTTCTGGAAACATTCCATTTTGTCAGTTACTTGAACTACCTCCTTCCACTCTCTTTACCCTCCATTACGTTGTTTTATAAATTTTGAGAGAAATCAAAAGTAGTTTCACTTCTGGAAACTATTTGTGATAGTACTTAGTACATAAGCTTTATCACTGAATGAATAAATAACCCTGTATTAGAATGAAGACTGCTAGGAGAAATATAATGCTTCTGCTTTGTGCAGAGCTTAATATTTTTCAAAGTGACTTAGGAACTTATTTCTTTGACCCTTCTAACTCTTTTGTAAGGCAGATAGGGCAAGTAGTGGCATGCCCAGAAAATGAAGGCTCAGAGAAAGTGCCTTGTCCAAAGTCACCATATAAGTTAGTTGGAACTGGGTTCTCCTGACTATTATTCTGGTAACCTTTATATTTTGCTTAAACTTTGACTGTGTAGGCTAATATTTGTCAGAACTTCAACTTAATCAGAATTGCCAGTACATTTGCATATGGGCTGAAATTAGCCTCCTGTTATAAAATGAGATATAAAATGTAAGTCTGAAATACAAACATTTATAAAATGTTTTTAAAAATAAAATTCATCTTTGTGTGCTTGTAGATAGATATCAATTGGGTGGTCAAGCCAGAACCCAGAAAGCATATGGTTAGCTTTGGGAATAGAAGTGTGAACAGAACAAAAATAAATGTTTTCTAATTGTCCTTGCTTGCTGTGAATATTAGGCAGCTAGCTTTGTGTCTTTTTTTTTAACCACTTACCACATTCTAATGGAAAGGTGCTGAGGTGCAGCTAATCCCAGTGTATAATCCCCAGATAATTTATACAGTAATATTTTGTCACACATACACACCCCAGTGCCCAGTCCCTGCTCTTCTGTTTTGGAGGTGGCAGAGTATGTACTAGGAGACTTGACAAATGGCACCAAGTTTTATTACTGGGATGTCTCTGTTTTTTTATAACCAGGGCAAGAAGATAGTAACAGCCTTGTCATATGGGCTAGTACTGAGATGTGGAGAAAATAAAAGAGCTGGAAAAGTTTTCTCCCTTTCTACCTTATCACTCCCTCAATATTAAAACCAGTTTGTACAAACCAGAAACTGTAGTGTATACAGAATATTTGAGATCACAATTCTTGGGGGTGAATGGTTGCCACACCCAAAGAGCCTGTTGCCTTCAAGGAGTTAGCAGTTGAAAAGAAACAGCTAGCTGTCTATGGCGCCACCTACTGGTGTAGGTCGGATGGAAAAGGTAATTTATTTGAAAGGAGGTGGGAGGTTTGGTTGGCAAATAGGGCTGAATTTTAGGGCTGAGGGAGGGGAATTATCAATAGAAAGAGGAGGGCAGCAAAGGGATGAGAACTAGACATTACAACTATAGTGACAAAGTATAGGGAGGATTTAGTGGGTATAGACACAAATCCCTACTACAAAAGTGGAGGTTGATAAGGAAGATCTCTTAGCTTTAATATTTTATGGATCTCTGAGATGGAGGATTGATAGAAGAACCTGGGAAGCACGACTAAGAAGTAGTTGAATCTTCTATAGAGAAAAAGGAGATTGGGATGGGCTTTTAATTATTTGAACCTATGAACTTGTTTCTTTGCAGCCTGAAAGAGGTTCTGAAGTACATTGAGTAAGGAATGTGAATTCTGCAGATATAATATCTTTTTTAATAGAGGAAAGACTAAGCCCTTTGGAAACTTGAACTTTTTAATCCTCCTTTACCCCCCAAAATATTAATAATTGTAAATTCAATCAACATGCTCCTTCCCTAGATAGGGATAGAGGGCTATCCCTCTGACCTAATTAAGGGCGGAGCCAGGTAATGAATTGAAGTCCAAATGGCCCTGACTAATCCTGGTAATTGAGCAGCTTTTGAGTAAATTTAGGAGAAAAAATGTCTGCAAAAGGTCTGATGAGCTCAAAATGAGACTTTGAGGAAAAGCTTCCACACCATCCATAGATATTATCTGATTATGTATTCATGGGCACTGAATATTTTTTAAATCTTCTAACTTATCTGAACCCAGTCTTCCCATCTCCATCTTGGGTGCCAGATATCCTCATTCTCTCATCTCTTCTCTGGCCCATGTTTGTTGAATGCACAAGATTAAGTAAAATAATGTTACACACAAAATAAAATGACTTGGTTGGCTATGACTTTAAGGCCAGGCATAAGATAGTCTATACAGGTCTTAGCTCCCTCTTCAGATGAACTCTTTAAGTCTTTTTAAAAAGGTGAGAGGGAGAAACAAGAAAACTTTGAGATTCTAATTCTTACATTTTCTCTGCAGCCTTAGGACTTAGAACTAGGTGGCGAAGATTGATACTCAAATAAAAAAAAAAAGACAAAGTCCCTTTTCCTCCTTGTGCCTTAGCTTCTAGAATAAAATGAGACACATTCAGTTTTCTATTATCTGAAGTCATCTGCTTTGGAGATTATTCATACTTTTGTTTTTTTATGCTTCACCTGTTCAGTGTCACTTCTTTACTTCTTTTCTCTCTCTCTCTCTCTCTCTCTCTCTATATATATATATATATATATATATATATATATATATATATTTCTGATCCTACTTGAAGAGTGGTTGCAAGGCTTAAGCATGCAGAAGGAAACAGAAAATTGTGGGGGCAAGAATCAGTCAATTTTCTTGTACTCTCATTCTTTCATACCTAGGTCATCATCTTTAGTTTTAAAAAAGTAACTGTCTAGCTCCTCCTCCTTGCTCACTCCCTCTCCCATACATACATATTCTCTTTCCCCCCTCTCTCTGCGTCATCCTCTTCTCTTCCCCTCTCTCCCTCTTTGGCAAGTCCAGTGAACAGACTAGTCTGACACCTCAAAAATACTCTAATTCCAAGAAAGAAACTAAATTTTGCCTCTGACATTTCATTCCCCCTGTGGTTTTAATTAGGTGTAAATTCTCCTATGCTTCATTTGAAACATGCCTCAGGATCTTAGGGAAATGGTAGGCAGATGGGGTATTAATGCAGGGTGATGTTTCTCACTTCACAGTGCCCATGCAACATTTATTGTCATTAAAATAGTGCCATTTAAATGGGGTGGCTGATGTTGGGAAATGAATGCAAAGTTGATCATTGTTCTATGGATCTAAGCTTTGATGAAGTAGCTGAATAAAGGCAGCACTTCAACTCTGCTTATGCAATATGTATCTGTG
Source organism: Panthera tigris (assembly GCF_018350195.1). NCBI lineage: Eukaryota > Metazoa > Chordata > Mammalia > Carnivora > Felidae > Panthera > Panthera tigris. The sequence goes on along the minus strand of NC_056677.1, from coordinate 60,550,526 downwards.
TATCATTCAATAGCGAAACCCTAGAGACTCTGACAGGAGGACAAAGCCTCTAAGGTTCAGTTATGGTGGTGAGGATAAAAATATCTGCTTTTCTTATTTTACCAGGCTATGGGGAAAATGAAAATTATACTATGTGTACAGCAGCCTGAGTGCCTAAAAAGAAAAATGTACATGTTTTATTAGCTATGTGTAAGATCTTTGGTTAATTCTTCAGAGCCCTGTAGAATTCTGGAAGCCCTGTCACTAATTTCTCTTTTCCCTCCTTAGGTTTTTGTTTTCCCCTAGAGCCCAGGTTAAAGAGAAATTGATTCCTGTCTATCTTCTGTTTAGCTTTTGTCCCTTTGCATTGAAGCTTTGAATTAGACAAACCTCTTTGGGTCCGTATGGCTCCCCATTAATGTTTAGGCTTAAACATTGAACAATCTCACAGAACTAATTAGATTTTATCGCCTATGGCAAAGTCAACTAATTTTGCTTCATAGAATTTCCAAGAGAAAAAAAATATTTAAGATGGTAAAACCTCCCTTAAAATATATCATGAAAGTATTGCTGACCCTAGGAAAATGGTTTGTACAGCCTGGGGACATACAGTTTTTTTTGTGCTGTACTCTTTATGACTTCAACCCAGGTTGAGTTGTGAAAAGGTGAAAGGGACAGGAGCCATTTTGGAGAAGTAGAATAGACTAAATCAAATATCTAAAGAGCATGGCTTGATTAATTCAAAACTGAAGTCTTAGGCTCCCCAGTCTCATGCTCCACAGCAATAATTTCTCCTTGGCCAGAGGCCTAAGCATCTGTCTCCAAATCTCATACTCCTTCCTGGACAGATTCATCAGGTCAAACCTTGGGTTTGCTTGAGTTTTTTTCCCTGCATCATCCCCTAATTTAAATTAAGCTTAAAAATGAGATCCATTAAATAGTAAAACAAACAAACACACAACAATAACAAAACATTATGTCCTGGCCCTCAGAGGTCAATTTAATGTGATTAGCAGCATAACATTTCGCAAAAGCTTTTGCTGGAGGATTACCAGAAACAGCATCATTTAATATGTTGCCACGTGCTACCATTCTTCCACTTTGGCATTATTTATTGATTGTAGCTGAAGCACAATACGTGTACCTATGAAGCCTTTTCGTTTCCTTTCAGCTTTTCCTGAGTAAAAGCGGAACTGTACCATTATTGTTAAACCATTCTCAAGGCCAGAAAACCTCTTGAATATTGTTTACATCCCTGGTTACAAAGGCAAGTACTGAGGTGGAGCTGCTCTGCCTGCTTTGATTCATTTCAAGGGTAACACTTATGCGTGTGTGTGTGTGTGTGTGTGTTCGTTCATGAGGAAGGAGGAGTAAGTGGAGAAAGAAGTTTAAGGGAGGAGAGGGCCTGTAAGGAAAAACAACTTTCAATGAATTGAAACTGCATAATGAAAAGGTTCTGAAATTTAATTACAAAAAAAATGACTGTGTTTTTTCTCTCACCTCCTCCTCTCCTACTTCCCTCCTCCCCACCCTCCCCAAAAGCACTGAAGTAAAATGAGACTTTCAGATCAAATCTACACACCCACTCTAGGTCTGTTTTGAGAAAGGGTTTTTTTTTCCCCTTATTTATTTTGTGGCAGTGACAGAATGGATAATGCAAGATGTAGTTATGGTGTGGAGTCTTGTCACTGTTTGGCTTAGTTCCCCTCCACTGTGCTGCTCTCTGGTCTGGCAAGCAGGGTCAAAGCTTCAAAAACTTGCTGTGGCCACATTTCTCACCACCTCTTGTGGTTTCACACTTGGCCATTCACAATTCAGTCACTGTCCCTCTGACATATGGCCTGAAAAGAGTTGGAAGTTTAGTTTCCAAGTTTGGAAATGCTTAAGTATTGCATTGGAGTGTGGGCTTGTCCTTGTAGCTTCAGGTTCTGTTGAGTACTTTTGGAAAAGAAATAAAATGTCTTTTTAACCTAGTAATCAGGGATATGTTTGTGAACATGTACATAATTCAAATAATATATTTTGGAACATGCCCACATTATTGAATATTGGAGTTTCTCTTTTTTAATTTTTGTCTAGGACTCTTTAGAGTGCCTATACCTGATTTCCTTAATGCGTTTTCAGGTTAGTTGTCATTTTCCAGCTGCTCAAAATGTAGCTTCTGGATTTTCTTTCTCCTGGCTTCTCTTCTCTTCTACTTTGTGTTTTCTTTTCAAGGTAAAATTGCACTTAATTTATAAGGGTAAATTGATATTCAGTTTTAATACTGTCTGTGAAAGCCTGTCTCCTATACCTGCTCTCTGTTAGGAATATCTTCTTCACATGCAACACAAACCTCTCCCATAGTTGGTTGAGAGAAACATGTAGCTCTAGGATAAAAGTCATAAAACAGGATCAGGGTCATCAGATATACAACCAAGATGGAGACAGAGGCCCATGGGACAAGAGCCGGAATGTGTAGTGTAGTGAGCTATGGGGTGGAAGAAGAAACTAAGTACAAGTTTGGTGGAGAAAGAGAAACTGGGTCAGGAAGAACCTGAAGCAGGAAGATAGAAAGAAGCTAAAGCAGACTCAGAAGTGTATTTTTGGTTATGACTGTTCACTGAACACACTTTGTTGCTCACTCTTCTTACTAAGTTATCCTTCAGCTGACTCTGAGATGTACACAATGTAGATATTTCTATTTCTTTAATGAATTTATCACTTTCACAGTCTTTTTAAACTCTCTCTTTTTCGTGGCCTTAGGAGCCCAGAACTAGATGTGTTACCGCAGGAAGAATTTGATCCGTATTCTGGGAAGATAGATTTACCATTCTGTCTTATATTTGTAACATACAACCACATATACACTCAGCAATCACCATACTGACCCATTTTCTTTTCTTTTCTTTTTAATTTTATTTTTTAAATTTACATCCAAAATAGCATATAGTGCAACAGTGATTTCAGGAGTAGATTCCTTAATGCCCCTTACCCATTTAACCCACCCCCCCACAACCCTTCCAGTAACCCTCTGTTTGTTCTCCATATTTAAGAGTCTCTTATGTCTTGTCCCCTTCCCTGCTTTTATATTATTTTTGTTTCCCTTCCCTTATGTTCATCTGTTCTGTGTCTTCAAGTCCTCATATGAGTGAAGTCATATGATATTTGTCTTTCTCTGACTGACTAATTTCACTTAGCATAATACCCTCTAGTTCCATCCATGTAGTTGCAAATGGCAAGATTTCATTCTTTTTGATTGCCCAGTGATATTCCATTGTGTGTGTGTGTGTGTGTGTGTGTGTGTGTGTGTGTGTGTATCTTCTTTATCCATTCATCCATCGATGGACATTTAGGCTCTTTCCATACTTTGGCTATTGTCAATAGTGCTGTTATAATCATTGGGGTGCATGTGTCTCTTCAAAACAGCATACCTGTATCCCTTGGATAAATACCTAGTAGTGCAATTGCTAGGTCATAGGGTAGTTCTATTTTTAGTTTTTTGAGGAACCTCCATACTATTTTTCAGAGTGGCTGCACCAGCTTGCATTCCCACCAACAATGCAAAAGAGACCCTCTTTCTCTGCATCCTTGCCAACATCTATTGTTGCCTGACTTGTTAATGTTAGCCATTCTGACAGGTGTGAGGTGGTATCTCATTGTGGTTTTGATTTGTATTTCCCTGAAGATGAGTGATGTTGAGCATTTTTTCATGTGTCGGTTGGCCATCTGGATGTCTTCTTTGGAGAAGTATCTGTTCATGTCTTTTGCCCATTTCTTCACTGGATTCTTTGTTTTTTGGGTGTTGAGTTTGATAAGTTCTTTATAGATTTTGGATACTAACCCTTTATCTGATATGTCATTTGCAAATATCTTCTCCCATTCTGTCAGTTGCCTTTTAGTTTTGCTGATTGTTTCCTTCACTGTGCAGAAGCTTTTTATTTTGATGAGGTCCCAATAGTTCATTTTCGCTTTTGTTTCCCTTGCCTCCGTAGACGTGTTGAGTAAGAAATTGCTGCGGTCAAGGTCAAAGAGGTTTTTGCCCGCTTTCTCCTCAAGGATTTTGATGGCCTCCTGTCTTACATTGAGGCCTTTCATCCATTTTGAGTTTATTTTTGTGTACGGTGTAAGAAAGTGGTCCAGGTTCATTCTTCTGCATGTCGCTGTCCAGTTTTCCCAGTACCATTTGCTGAAGAGACTGTCTTTATTCCGTTGGCTATTCTTTCCTGCTTCTTCAAAGATTAGTTGGCCATACGTTTGTGGGTCCATTTCTGGGTTCTCTAGTCTGTTCCATTGATCTGAGTGTCTGTTCTTGTGCCAGTACCATACTATCTTGATGACTACAGCTTTGTAATATAGCTTGAAGTCTGGGATTGTGATGCCTCTTGCTTTGGTTTTCTTTTTCAAGATTGCTTTGGCTATTTGGGGTCTTTTCTGGTTCCATACAAATTTTAGGATTGTTTGTTCTAGCTCTGTGAAAAATGCTGGTGTTATTTTGATAGATATTGCATTGAATATGTAGATTGCTTTGGGTAGTATTGACATTTTGACAATATTTGTTCTTCCCATCTAGGAGCATGGAATCTTTTTCCATTTTTTTGTGTCTTCTTCAATTTCTTTCATAAGCTTTCTATAGTTTTCATTGTATAGATTTTTCACCTCTTTGGTTAGATTTATTCCTAGATATTGCATGGTTTTTGGTCCAATTGTAAATGGGATTGATTCCTTGATTTCTCTTTCTGTTGCTTCATTGTTGATGTATAGGAATGCAACCGATTTCTGTGCATTGACTTTATATCCTGTAACTTTGCTGAATTCATGGATCAGTTCTAGCAGTTTTTTGGTGGAATCTTTTGGGTTTCCCATATAGAGTATCTTGTCATCTGTGAAGAGTGAAAGTTTGACCTCTTCCTGGCCAATTTGGATGCCTTTTATTTCTTTGTGTTGTCTCATTGCAGAGTAAGACTTCCAATACTATGTTGAATAACATTGGCGAGAGTGGACATCCCCTGATTCATTTTCTTTATAGTCCATTCTGATCCTGAATTTCTCTGATCTTAACAGAGAAATAAGTAAATAAATAAACAAATAAATAAATGTATCAGGTCAAATATTTTTAGGAAATAATGGATTAAACAAAGTAAAATAATTTATTTACTGTAAGTCTTTCCAGGGTCCTTCTGTTAATATATATTATGAATCTACAAAATGCAATTTTTCCCAAACTCTTTTGCTCTAAATTCCGTTTAGTAGCATTCTGAGAAATACTTGGGTTCCAAGGCATACAGTTTGAGAGACACTTTTTTTTTTGAAATTTAGAGGATGTGAAGCTTTTTTTCTCTTTTGTAATGTTTATTTTTTCCTGAAAGAGAGAGAGAGAGAGAGAGAGAGAGCATGTACAAGGTGGAGGAGGGGCAGGGAGAGGGAGACAGAGGATCTGAAGGTGAGCTCTGTTCTGACAGCAGAGAGCCTGATACTCAGGGGCCAAAACTCACAATCTGTGAGATCATGACCTGAGCTGAAATCAGATGCTTAACCAATTGAGCCACCCAGGCGCCCAACGACTTGAAGCTTCTAGATCAAATGTTTCCTTTATAATTTTGGTTTTCATGGCCATTTGGCCTTTGCCACTTCTATGCTTCAACAAAAGAAAACCTTTTGTCGTCTGATATTATTACTTGGTATCCATCCATCTTACTGTGGTTTTTATTTTTAAAACCTAGCAAGTTGCTTTCCCATCCCATTCCATTCTTTCCTACCTTTCCACTTTGGCCTGGGGAATTTAAATATGCTATCCTGCCCCTCACGGCTTATTTCTTCTTATCAGTTTTACAGGCATGGACATTAATGGAAATAATAAGAACCTTGTAATTGTAAAGGCTCTCAGAGCACCTGAATAGTATTATTATGATGTGAAGAAATGAGTGTGCATCACGGTCAACTTGAGGGGAGTTTCACCAAGGGTATTGGGCTCCTCTGGGGTTGTAGGTACAGTGCACACATGCAAGGGCACAGAATCAGATGCCAACATTCGCCTGGGGTTGGCTCTTTGTATGTCTGTCTTGTTTTTTGCTATCAATTCCCAGACTCCATAAGCCTCAATTCTTGTGGATTAGGCATCAGGGGCCGCTGTCAGCTTTAGGAAAAATCTGGTCAGAAGTGCCTAGAAGCTGCCTAAAGAAGTGCTCTTGAGGTCTGAAGATGGATTACTTTTTTTTAGGTTTACCTGAGAGGAAAATTCAGGGGTGGGTGGCTCTTGTGATGGTTTCCTAGACTTTTCTCCAACAGTTTTATGTGTAAGAAGATATTGTCATACACCCAGCCACTGCAGTTGTGAACATGTGGGATCCAAGAAGAGAGCAGTGCACTTGAGAGGAAGGGATGTAGCCATTTGGAGTGTGGAAGGGATGCCTGAGCATCTGGGTATGTGTTTGTGGTTTTATATTTGGGCTTCAATTCAAAGCCCCTTCATTCATGTGATAAATAATTTCCTATCTACTCCTGATTTTCATTGACTAATGGTGATTAACCTTTTCAATTTTGACATTATAGATAATAAATGAGGCTCCTTCTTTTAGGCTTTACCACAGTGCTTGTGCTTGAGTAAAAACAAAGACTGGAGTAACAGTTCCTTCAGTGCATTCAATGTGGCCCTAAAGGAATTACAAACTCTTATAAAACCTCTACTTATATTATGCAGAATATTAAGTTTTATAATGTAGGAGTGGGGCTCTGGGAGTTACCAAATGTAACCAAGGGCAAGTGTTGATAAACTCCTGGAAACCTGGCCCTTTTCTGTTTTTTCCTTCACTCTTAGGCCTTCCTCATTATGTCAGATGAAATTCATAGGTGGCAGGAACTATGCTGAGCTTTGAGTTCTGTTGCTGGTGGAAGAAGGAGTTAAGTCTGTGACCTTCCTTAGGAGGTTACGTTTGATTTCTTCCTCTTTGCTGTTCCCTCTGAGTTTGTGTGGGATTTATGCATTGGGAAGTGGAGAGTGTTTACCCGCAAAGGGTATAAGATAAGATGATGTGGAAATAAAAACTTTGCCATTTGAAATAAATGCATTTAAGTTACTAAAGGTTGAGTTTAAGCCTGGCAGCCATTAGCAAATATGATATAGTTTAATTGTGAATACCTATGAATTTATACGTGCACACATAATGTTGGAAATATTTTCTTGGTATGTTAATTAGAGAATGTATTTGAATATCGATATATGATTATTTCTCCATTATCCATGGCAAAGAAGAAAAGAAAGGGTTGCAAATAATCCCAAGTATCAGATGATTTTAAAATCTTTTCTGTTGAGTTTTAAAATTAATTATTATGAGAGGCGCCTGGGTGACTCAGTCGGTTGAGTGTCCAACTTCGGCTTAGGTCATTATCTCACAGCTCATGAGTTTGAGCCCCGTCTCGGGCTCTGTGCTGACAGTTCAGAGCCTGGAGCCTGCTTCGGATTCTGTGTCTCCCTCTCTCTCTGCCCCTAACTCACTCTCATTCTGTCTCTGTCTCTCTCAAAAATAAATAACATTAAAAAAATTTTTAAGTAATTATTATGATTTTTAAAAATGAATTTCACCTACATGTGTCAAGAGACTATGGGAAATCATAATGGGATTAAAAATAAAAAAAAATAATACACATGGAGAATTACTTTTGAATAACAAATAGTTCAATTATGTAGTCTATAAATATTATGACCAGTGTCCAGCAATGACTCAGTATGAAACTACTCTTCTAAAGTGCAGTACCTTCTTGAAATGGGAGTGCTCTTTACTAGGTGTGCTTTGTATAGCTTTCCTGAAATTTACTTTCCAGTTGTTTTCACACACTAAATACGACAGGCTTGGTCTTTAAATGATAAATAATTGTCTAAATATCTTAACATTTTTCCTTTGTTTTCTCTTTACTTTTTTCACACTAGCCTTTTTTCTCCCATTTCATACCATCATCTAAATAAAATAATTCCTGATGAATTTGTCATGGATATGTATGTCTAGGTGTAGATGCCTTTGAGTCTGTCCTATTAGAATTTGGAGCTTTTTGTATTGTTGATTAATGTTTCTTATCGAATTTGGAAAGATTTTGGGCATTATTTCTTCAGATATTCTTTCTTCCTCTTTTTTTCTCTCTTCTCCATTTGGATCTCCCATCATGTGTATGTTGGTGTATTTGATGTTATCCCACAGGTCTGTAAAGCTTTGCTCAATTTTCTTCATGTTTTTGTCTTCTCCATAGACTTGTTAATCTAACTTAACCTATCTTCAAGTTCGTTGATTCTCTCTTATGCCTGCTCAAATGTGCAGTTTTGCCATTCTAGTGAATTTTTCACTTCAGTTTTGTACTTTTCAACTTCATAACTTCTATATGTTTTATTTTTATAATTTATATGTTCTTAATTGATATTCTCTATTTGGTCAGACATTTTTTCATAATTTTCTTTAGTTCTTTAGATATGATTCCCTTTAGTTCATGAAAATATTTTTAATAGCTAGTTTAAAGTCTAATAATAGGTTCAACATTTGGGCTATCTCAGAGACAGTTTCTAGTGATTGCATTTTTTCCCGTGTATGAGACATACTTTTTGACTTTTTATATATTTGGTAATTTTTTTTATTGGAAACTGGATATTTGAAGTAATACAGTGTGGCATATCTGGAAATAAGATCCTCTGCTACCTCCACAAGGTTTGTTATTGTTGATTTCCTGAACTAATTTGGTAGAGTCTGTATTATTTGTCATATATGGCCACTGAAGTCTCTGCTGGACTAGCTTAATGGTCAGCTAATGATTAGACAGCAATTTCCTTAAACACCTGGAACCAATAAACCTCCCAGTCTTTGCCAAGGAGCTCTGTGTGCATGTTGGGGCCATGTCCTCAACACTCAAGCAGTTAGTTGACAACTTTACTTTAGCTTTCACTTCCTGCTTGTGTAAAATCTCAGAATCAGCCAGAAGGGAAAGCTTAGATCCTTCTCAAGTATTTTCTGAGCATGTACATAGCCCTGGGCATGAGTACAGCACTATAAGGCATTTGGCCATCGAGGTTCCCAGGAATATGTCAGAGCTTTTCAAATCCTTATACATATTTCCCCCAGCTTTCCTTTTAAGCTTTTTGGTTAGCCTGTTGTTTGCCCCATCTGTTGTTTGCTGTCTCTGACAGCCATGATGTAAAACAATTGCCACTGATTGTTTTCAACAAATGCCATTGTGGGAAAGGCTGTTTGCACTGGGAGAGTTCCCAGTCAGGTCAAATAAAGGTAAGGCTTGTAATTGGTATATTCCGGGGAACCACCAGACAAATCAAATAATGACAGTTCTTTGAAACTGAGGCTTCAAAGAAGCTCCAACTCCATTCTGCTGCCACTAGTGACTACTAGATTTTGCTGTGATTGTGGGATATTGGTTTTTAAGGCTAATTCAGAGTTGGGGAAGAGAGACAGGAATAGGGAAAGTTAAAAAACCAGCAAAGTTCACTGTTCTTACTGAAATACAACTATTTTTCTTGAATAAATACTCCCTGGATTGATGCAGACCTTTAATCTTAATTCTGACAGTGTCTGCCAGTGGTCTCATTGGGTTGATGAAGGAGAGGATTTTCTGACGTCTTTACTCCACCATTCCTGCTAATGTCACTCTGAATTCTTAGACATAGAATTTGACTTTTCTGGTGTTGGTGGAGAGATGGGATAGTCCTTTTAGTCGGACCATTTTTTAACTTTTTATTTGGGAATAATTTGAAGTTTCCAGGAAGTTTGCAAAAATAATACAAAGAATACCTGCATACCTTTCACCCAGATTCATATATTGTTAATAATTGGTCCCATTTATCATTTTTTCTCATGTGTGTGTATATATATGTAAAAACTTTTTCCTGAGCCATTTAAGAATAAGTTGCATATATTATGGCCCCTTAACCTAACAACCTTTTTTTTACTTTACTTTTTACTTTTTATTTCCAAAGAATAAGAAAATTATATTAAATAGTCACAGTACAGTTATCAAATTCAGTATATTTAATATTGGGGTAATACTTTATCTTCTGTATTCCTATTTTGCCAATTGGCCCAATAATGTTCATAGCATTTTTTTCTCCAATGTAAAATCCTTTCTAGAATCATGTACTACATTCAGTTGTTATGTCTTTTTAGTCTCCTAAATGTATCCCCCCTATTTGCTTATAAGTTTACAAGAGAGGAGAGTCATAGTAATTTGTCTAGAAATCATATTTCAATAGATCAACTTAAATAGTGGCTTAGGAAACTGTCTTCATTTCTCCTTAATTCTAAAACTTTCAACCCCAGGTCCATAAAGAGTTGTAAGGTAGAAAAAGGGGGAGATATTTAGCCTTCTGAATTCATGTATGTGATGAGAGTACTCCTAGAGATTGGCATTCTCCTGTCTCTCTCCTTTAGTTTAATGTCTCAAACCCATCTCCTTCCCCTACTGACTGCTATTCCTTTGATACCTAACATGTAGCAGATATTTGTTTGGGTTTAATTTGTCACAAGATACATGATTAAGCAGCAGCATAAGAGAACTGCAGACCACAGTGAGCATTCCTGACAAGAGATCTTATTAATTAAATTTTTCATGAAAGACCCCAGGCCCACCAGCAAAGGTCTTATTTTTTTCAACCCAAAATGGAGCAGGCATTTCCCAAACAGACTTCATCTATGCATTTGACTGTGATAATCAAATAGTGTTATAAATGTGCGATAGCTTTCTTTCAAAAAAAATTGTCATGATGCGAAAGTCTACACCTTAGCATAGAAGTTTCTGCCTTCACTCTTTGCAACTTAATTATTTTCTTGAGTATTTTACACCATTACTTCCCAAATATTAATTTGAAGTAGTTATTTTCTAGTGGTCATTAAACCTTTTCCCAATGTTGTGTAACCTAGTCTTCCCAGTGTCTTTTTCCACCCTTTATTGTCTTCCCCCCAGTATGCCACATATTTATTGCCTGAAGCCAATGACTGCCTTGAGGCATTCTAGAGGCTTCCACTATCTACTTTCCTGTCCCTCCCTAAAATGTTTGTTTGTTTGTATGTCTTATAAAATGTGAAATGATTTGTTTTTGTATTTTTACATTTACTTTAATTTACAAATTTTATAATATACTCAAAGAACATTTTGAAGTCAATTGCATTTTTTATTGAAGTATAGCTGTCACACAATATTATTAGTTTCAGGTGTACAACAGTGATTTGACAAGTTTATACATTATGCCTTGCTCACAAGTGTAGCTACCATCTCTCATGATACACAACTATTACAATACCATTGGCTATATTCCCTTTTCTGAAACTTTTATCCTTGTGACTTATTCATTCTGTAACTGGAAGCCAGTATCTCCCATCCCCCTTCACCTATTTACCCATCCTCCACTCTCCTCCCCTCTGGCAACAATTAGTTTGTTTTCTGTATTTATGAATCTGTTCCTGCTTTTAGTTTACTCATTTGTTTTGTTTTTTAGATTCCACATATATGTGAAATCAAATGGTATTTGTCTTTCTCTGTCTGACTTCTTTCATTTGGCATAATGCCCTCCAGGTCTATCTCCACGTTGTTGCGGATAACAAGATCTCGTTCTTTTTTGTGGCTGATCCATTCATCTATTGATGGACCCTCAGGTTGCTTCCATATACTAGCTATTGTAAATAATGCTGCAATAAACATAGGGGTGCATGTATCATTTCAAATTAGTGTTTTTGTTCTCTTTGGATAAATAGTAGAATTATTGATCACATGGTGTTTCTTTCTTTCCTTTCTTTTCTTTCTTTATTTTCTTTCTTTCTTTCTTTCTTTCTTTCTTTCTTTCTTCCTTTCTTTCTTTTCTTGGAACCTCCATACTGTTTTCTACAGTGGCTGCACCAATTTACATTCCCACCAACAGTGCACAAGGGCTCCTTTCCACATCTTTGCCAACATTTGTTATTTCTTGTATTTTTAATTTTAGCCATCCTGACAGGTGTAAGGTGATATCTCATTATGGATTTGACTTGCATTTCCCTGGTGATTTATGATGTTGAATATATTTTCATGTATCTGTCATCTGTATGTATTCTTTGGAAAAATATTCAGGTCCCCAGTCCATTTTTTTAATTGGATTATTTTGGCATTGAGCTGTATGATTTATATGTTTTGGATATTAACTCCTTATCAGATACATCATTTGTGAATATGTTCTCCCCATTAAGTAGGTTGCTTTTTGCTTTGTTGGTGGTTTCTTTCACTATGCAAAAGCTTTTTGTTTTGTTGTATTACCAATATTTTATTTTTGCTTTTGTTTCCCTTACTTTAGGAGACATGTCTATAAAAATGTTGCTAAGGCAATGTCAAAGACATTACTGCCTATGTTTTCTTCTAGTATTTTTATGGTTTCAGGTCTCACATTTAGGTCTTTAATCAATTTTGATATTTTTATGGTGTGAGAAAGTGGGCCAGTTTCATTCTTTTGCATGTAACTGTCCAGTCTTCTCAACACTATTTTTTGAAGAGACTGTCTTTTCCCCATTGTATATTCTTGCCTCCTTTGTCATAGATTAATTGACCACATGGATGCAGATTTATTTCTTGGTTCTGTATCCTGTTTCATTGATCTATGTGTGTTTTTGTGCCACTACCACATAGTTCTGGTTACTATAACTTTGTAGTATATCTTGAATTCTGGGTTTGTGAGACCTCCAACTTGGTTTTTCCTTCTCAATATTACTTGGCTATTGGAGGTCTTCTGTGATTCCATACAAATTTCAGTATTGTTTGTTTTAGTTTTTTGAAAAATTCTATTGATATTTTTATTCTCCTTACATTATTTTAATCGGTAAAAATCTATTTAAAATTGGTCCATTTTTTGTTTTAAAGAGCCTTTTTAAATTGACTTTTAGTCTTTACCTAATTTTAGTTGATTCATAAAAATTTGCTATGTAACAGAATGCTGTAGTTTGAACTTAGTGTTTCTCAACACTGTATCCATTGTACTTTAGAGATCTAAGGGGTTAGATACTTTAATTTGAAACCTTCTATTTTTATAACACTTCTAAATGGTTAAACGTAAGGAACCTGCCTTTAGATGACTTGTTCTTCATTGATAATTTTCTCGCCCTTTTCTTCATGTTTCCCTCACCTCCATTCTGTTATCCACATGTGGGGACTTCTCATCTTCTATGTTCACTTATTGAAATCTTCACCCTTCTTATCCTATTAACCAAATTATACACTACAAAGGCAGAGACCTGTTTTATTCATTTTGAAATCTTACATACACTAAACAATAGTGCTTTGATACAATAGCTTCTAAATATTGAATATCTGAATATTGAATAACCAAATTATATTGAAAAACTGAACTATGCTTCCATGAAACTTTCCTTGGTAATGCAGACAATGTTGCTCTTGTTTTTTTAAATTTCTATAGCCTTTTTACCTCTCAAGGTATTGTATCACAAGCTATTTAGAAATATATATATATATATATACATATATATATATATATATATATATATATATAAATTTTTCTGAGCCCCTAAACCTATAAGGGTTAAAAATTCTTCTGGATTGAGTCTTTATTAAAATTATAAAATTTTTATAGCAAATATATCTCGATGAAATAGAACTTTTTTCGGTTAGTCGCTATACCTATGGATTAATATTAATTGTTGTCAGAGTATGACAGGTTTAATACCAGTTTTTTATGTCTTTGTATTTTTAGTACATAAGTGATTATAAGTTGTTCATGAGAATTGAAGTTTTCTTTATCAGTGTTACCCAACTCTTTGAACTTCTTTCAAGTTATTTCACACAAATTATAATGATCTATTATCAAAAATTGCTTTAATTATATATAAGCTTAAAATTCTTTAATTTTTTTCAAAGTAAAAAAGTAGATGCTATTTGCCTGGAAAAATATGCTTTATCCAGTTAACAGAATAGTTGACTTTCTCAACAGCTACAATAATATTTGGAATTATTCCTTTCTGTAATGCCCTGGAGACTTTTGTACCTGAAACTTCTCACATATTAAGATTCAAAATAAATAAGAAGCATGTATTTCTTTAGTAAAGATAAGGAAGGGTCATGGTGAAAAGGGACTCCTTAACCACAGATTCTTTCTCAGACAGTTCAGATTAAGGAAAGAATACATATGGTAGTTGAAGATCTTCAAATGAATTCTCTTGAAACTATCTTGCCTCCTTATCCACTGAAAAATCTTCATGGTACAGGCCACAATTCTAAGACCACTGTTATATAGCGTTTAGCGCATTCCTGTATTTGCTGAGTACTCCAAAATGAGTAAATAATGCTTATATTTATCAAAACTGTGGAATGGAAGTGTTACTACTAGAATCCATGAGTTGGTGAGACATCATCCTCAAGGTGTGTTGAAGACACCCCACCTTCATCCCAAACTAATGAGAATATCACTGTTTTTTTTCTTTTTTGAGAAAGAGAGAGAGAAAGAGAAGGGCAGAGGGAGAGAGAGACAATCTTAAGCAGGCTCCATGCTCAGCATGGAGCCCAATATCGTGCTCGATCTCACAACTATAAGATCATGAGCTGAGCTGAAATCAAAAGTCACATACTTAACTGACTGAGCCACCCAGGCACCCCAGAATATCACTGTTTTTAAAGATATCTTTATATATCTTGTTTTCCATACTTATGCTGAGCATCTTCCACTCTCAAGATAATCTCTCATTGAAAATCTATAGCTTTATAGGCTTATATTTATTGTTTTAAACATTAGTGACACTGTAAGTTGTACCATCTTATTATTTTTTAGTAATCTCTATGCCCAAAGTGGGGCTTGAACTCATTACTCTGAGACCAAGAGCTGCATGCTCTACTGACTGAGCCAGCCAGGCACCCCAAATTGTACTATTTTTGTAGGCACATGTGGCTGAAAAGATGAAATTTGTACCCATTTGCATATTTAACTAATATCCTTATAGTCTTTGTGAGCATATTAATAATTACTATTTTTTAAATGTTTATTTTTTATCAAGACCTCATTAGTTTTTCAACTATTCTGAACTTTTTAAGTAGGTGTTAATAAGTATCTTTATTTTTTAAGCATTGATTTTTATAACAGACTTGATGATGGCCCTAAAAAGATCTGTCAATGCCCTAATCCCCAGAATTTATGAAAGTTATCTTATTTGAGGTAAAAAAAAAAAAGAAGTCTTTGTGGGTGTAATTAAGTTAAGGACCTCAAAATGAAGAGATCACTTTGGATAATGTGGGTGGTCTTTAAATGCCATCACATGTATCTTATAAGAAATAAGCAAGGGAAAAAACACAGGTACACAGAAGAAAAGAGACATGTAGAGGAGAAAGCAGCATGAATATAGAGCAGAGAAAGATGCAGCCACAAGCCAAGAATTGGCAGTAGCTACCAGAAACTGCAAGGAATGAATTTTCCCCTAGAGCCTTCAGAGGAGAGTGTGCCTTGGTGATACCTTGATTTTAGACTTCTGATGTCTTGAACTGTGAGAGAATACATTACTGTTCTTTTATGCCACTACATTTGTCATAATTTGTTACAGCAGTCACAGGCAACTGATACGATTATTTTTTTTAATGTTTTTAATTTTAAGAGAGAGAGAGAGAGAGACAGAGAGACAGAGACAGAGACAGAGACAGAGAGAGAGAGAGAGAGAGAGAGAGAGAGAGAGAAAGGGGCAGAGAAAGGGAGAGAGAGAACCCCAAGCAGGCCCTGCACTGTCAGCACAGAGCCCGACATGGGGCTTGATCCCACAAACTGTAAGATCATGACCTGAGCTGAAATCAAGAATTCCACACTTAACTGACTGAGCCACCCAGGCACCCCAAAACTAATATAATTATTAATGTACTTCAACTCCACAGTATTTTGAGGACATGGGTCAAATCGATGTTAAGTATCTGGCTTCTTTGTTAGCTGGCTTGAATTTGGTTTGTTTATCATGGAGGAATAGGTCATTTATGTTAATTACTTGCCCAACCAGTAGTTTTGCTTTACTGATTTTTTAAATAAATAAGGACACATGTTTTTTACCACAGGAGAAAAATCAAGCATAGATAATAGTCATAACCTTTGAATGTTATTCAACAGGAAGGACTATTGTCTGTGGGAATGCAGTTTAAAATTGGTAAATAAGCAGTCCAGACCAGACATGAGCTGTATCAATGATTATAAGGCAAAGAAATAATTCAGTCTTAGGACTGAACTCTTAACTGAACTGCCTGACCATTTAGTTGATTGAAGAGCCATTTAATGTGTGAAATGAATATAATACGCTCAGCAAATGTCTTACACATAGTATGTACTCAAATTTTAATTTTTATACTGTTATTATTATTACCATCAATTGTCTTGTGACCTTGAGTTGAGATAGTTACCATTTAAGAGCTATGAAGAGGGTGTTACAGACTGTGCATACTGCCACCTTGAAAATGACTTTGCCAACAAGCACTTGTAATTGAGGTGGAGAGACAAGGTATATGAACTGCAATCATAAAGTAATAGATATTTACTTAAAAAAACCAGCAGTTATGTATGTAAGCGCATATTGCCCATTCCAAATTGGTCACTTTAGGAAACATATTATTCTCACAAAATTGCCATTGCTTAAGGGTGGTTTTGGCATTCCTTCATTGAGATTGTCTCCAGAGACTGCAGCAAGTTGCTTAGAATCTACTTTGGCCTGGCAGGTCTTTTATCCTTTGAGGTTGGGGCAGCTTTATCATTTGGAACCAAGTTCGAGTTTTCTAGGGTGAATTCTTTGAAGTAGAACACATATGTATGCATGCACTTGGTTTTGTTTTCTAAACACAAATTTGTTTCACGACTTTATGGGCACACCCTATATAACATCAGCACTGAAATGGGACATTTTGAATCTTCTAACTCCATCCCTTCTTACCCCTCATCCCCCTTCATAGGATCCTTACCTCCAGCGGTTCTGATGAAAAGAGCTGATTGCTTTGTAAGACACACTATTCCATTGTTACTCAGTTATATTGTTAGACAAGCCTCCAGTAGTTAAATGAGACAAGATGGGGACATGTGCCCGATTTAGTGCATGGAACATAGTAAGTACATGATAAATGTTTATAACTTACTCATGTAGTCATCAAATGTACTTCCTGCAAACTCTACTTTCTGGAACAATAAAGGTTAATTCTTAATTCTTCTACATGACAAAGCTTCAGTTACTTAAAAATGTATTTACTTAATGTGTTCATGAAACATCTCTTCTGCAGGCCAAACACCCTCAGGTCCTTCTGTCATCCTCACATATGAGAATTTCTAAACAGGATACAATTGAAACAATTGGGTAATAGTACTGGGTAGTAGTGTATAATAAGGGAGAAATGAATGGTACAGAGAGCTAGTAAAATAGTCCATAAGTAGTGGGATGCCTGGGTGGCTCAGTTGGTTAAGCTCCAACTCTTGATTTCAGTTCAGGTCATGATATCACGGTTTGTGAGATGCAGCCCCATATCGGGCTCTGCACTGACAGCAAGGAGCCTGCTTGGAATTCTCTCTCCTTCTTTTTCTGCCCCCGCCCCCGCCTCTCTCTGTCAAAATAAATATGTAAACATTTTCTTAAAAATATTCGTAAGTGGGATATCCATAGGCCAGATTGGTCTTGGAAAGGTTTTGTGATGGAGATAGAACTTAGACTGGGCTTTAAAATTCAAGTAAAATTTGGACAGGATGAAAACAGAATGGAGTATATCTCTTAAGTGAGGTAAAGGAGCTTTTGACTGAGCCTTGTACAGAGATGAGTATGAATATTATTTGTTCTATCTGCCTGGAAAGGGGGGATTTGTTTTAAAGGGTATGAAGATCTTACTCAACACATCTCTGGAGGCAAGGGAAACAAAAGCAAAAATGAACTACTGGAACCTCATCAAAATAAAAAGCTTCTGCATGGCAAAGGAAACAATCAGAAAAACTAAAATGCAATTGACATAATGGGAGAAGATATCTGCAAATGACATATCAGATAAAGGGTTAGTATCTAAAATCCATAAAGAACTTACCAAACTCAACACCCAAAAAGCAAATAATCCAGTGAAGAAATGGGCAAAAGACATGAATAGACACTTCTCCAAAGAAGACATCCAGATGGCCAACTGACACATGATAAAATGCTCAACTTCACTCATCATCAGGGAAATACAAATCAAAACCACAATGAGACAGCACCTCACACCTGTCAGAATGGCTAACATTAAGTCAGGCAACAACAGATGTTGGCGAGGATGTGGAGAAAGAGGATTTCTTTTGCATTGGTGGTGGGAATGCAAGCTGGTGCAGCCACTCTGGAAAACAGCATGGAGGTTCCTCAAAAAATTAAAAATAGAACTCCCTACGACCCATCAATTGCACTACTAGATATTTGTCCAAGGGATACAGGTGTGTTGTTTCGAAGGGACACATGTACCCCAATGTTTATAGCAGCACTACAAAAAGAGCCAAAGTATGGAAAGAGCCCAAATGTCCATTGATGGATGAATGGATGAATGGATAAAGAAGTGGTATATATATATATATATATATATATATATATACACACACACACACACAATGGAGTATTACTCAGCAATCAAAAAGAATGAAATCTTGCCATTTGCAACTGCGTGGATGGAACTGGAGGGTATTATGCTAAGCAAAATTAGTCAGAGAAAGACAAAAATCATAAGACTTCACTCATATGAGGACTTGAAGAGACAAAACAGATGAACATAAGGGAAGGGAAACAAAAATAATATAAAAACAGGGAGGAGGACAAAACATAAGAGACTCTTGAATATGGAGAACAAACTTAGGGTTGCTGGAGGGGTTGTGGGAGGGGGGTGGGCTAAATGGGTAAGGGGCATTAAGGAATCTACTCCTGAAATCATTGTTGCACTATATGCTAACTAATTTGGATGTAAATTAAAAAAAATAAAATTAAAGGCTATGGAGGAAATAGTAGTAGATATAATTAAAGATGATTTCATCCCTTAAGGCTTTGCCCTTTAGCTAGCAGCTGTAGCAATCCAGGGTGGCTATGAGGAGAATCAGTGGTTTTTGAGCAGAACCTGTAGCTTTGGGAAAGTAGATGTTAATTACAATGGTGCTAATTGTTTCTATTTGAAATTTCTTGTAGCAGGTTTTCTGAAAACACATTAAGTAAGGATTATGTGAGTAACTAAATTGCTTCCAGTAAAGCATCTACTACTTAAGTAGAAAGACTCGGTTGCATAATCAAATGAGCTTGGTGCCTCTTCTGTTATACTGTTCTTAGGAGCTGATAATTAGAAATGTTTTGAGAGAGAGGATTAAAATTAGAGTTTAGGGAGTCTGGTGTATAGGTTCTTTATCCCCCTTTTGATTTTTATTGTTTATTTTTAAGACAAATTTTAACTTTTAGGAAGGGAGGCTCAATTTTTTGTCAGTGGTCAAACAAATACATTGTGTATTTGAATTCTTGAATTACATTGCAAATGAGTTTGTGTGATATTGGAATAGCACTGTGTTTATGAAACAGTAGAGTTTGATTCACTTGTTACTTGCATAGTCATATAGGCCCATATACTTAGCATTTTCACTTTTCCTCCCTCTTTTCTCACTGCCTCCTTCATTCTCCATTCCCCACCAATATACCTTGAGCTGTTAATCTATATCTGTTGTATCATGATTGAATCTCTTGATTGGGATTTCTAGCCCTCACTGAAAATGAAGACATAGAATGTAAGTTATTTGAAATGTCTCAATTGAGACTCTGTCTGTTGGTGTGTGTGTGTAAACAGAACTTCTATTTTTGTTTATTTTTGATATTTGTATATCCTTGCAGGAGACTGTCCATTTCCCGAAACAAAGAAACAAGGCATAGCATATTAGTGGTAGAACAAGGGCCTCTGTTGGCCTCTATTTTATACTATAGGGAAAATTATAATTCGATCGTCCTTATTTAGCATAGCTTCTATTTCTCTATGTAATGCCTCCCCGTCAGTGCCAATTACCGAGTAATGCACATAGTAGATAATTAAATAAGATCAAATTTAGCGATCCCAACTTCTGTGGCCAGGGGGCATTTAAGCACTTAATAGTTAACAAGTGATATATGTAGATGACCATTAACTATCTTTACAAATAGGTACTCTAGTAGGGTTTGTTTGATTTGTTTGTTTGTCTGTCTATACCCATCGCTATATCTGTCAACCACTAACCAATCAGGGCAAGCCCTGGCTCCCATTTAAGTAATTTATGTCCAACTGATTTTGCTGAAAAGAATGGTGGTAGATGTATTACTAGATACAGTTAAGGTGATATACCAATCTCTTATGTATGTATTCCTTCCTATCTCGCCTAGTACATAGGAAGCATTATAAAAATGCTCATTGAATTACTGAGTTCAATCAGAGATCTAATAACTCTCAAATCAGCAGCAACACCTCTTCCAAAATGTTTTGGAGCTCTGGTATAGTTACAATCAAAGGAATAGAGAGGGTCTGTTATTTTGGTTTAGATGAGTAACCAAGACTTGTTAGCTCAGTTAAAAAGAAATCAGACACAGAGAAAGACAGATACCATATATTTTCACTCTTATGTGGATCCTGAGAAGCTTAACAGAAGACCATGGGGGAGGGGAAGGAAAAAAAAAAAGAGGTTAGAGAGGACAGGAGCCAAAACATAAGAGACTCTTAAAGACTGAGAACAAACTGAGGGTTGATGGGGGGTAGGAGGGAGGGCAGGATGGGTGATGGGTATTGAAGAGGGCACCTGTTGAAATGAGCACTGGTGGGGCGCCTGGGTGGCTCAGTCGGTTGGACGTCCAACTTCGGCTCAGGTCATGATCTCGCTGTCTGTGAGTTCGAGCCCCGTGTGGGGCTCTGTGCTGACAGCTCAGAGCCTGGAGCCTGTTTCAGATTCTGTGTCTCCCTCTCTCTCTGACCTTCCCCCATTCATGCTCTGTCTCTCTCTGTCTCAAAAAAGAATAAATGTCAAAAAAAAATTAAAAAAAAAAGAAATGAGCACTGGGTGTTGTATGCAAACCAATTTGACAATAAATTAAATATTAAAAAAAAAGAAATAAGACAGGTCATCTGTGGACTAGAAATCTCCTCAGTCTTTCCTCTCTAGCCCCCCTGTATTAGGTGTTCATGAGGCTTGCCAGGGGAGTTGAGGAGGTTTACTGCAAGCAACTATTCTTTGTTCTCTTGAGGTAAGTGGTGTAGGGAGGAAGGAAGCTTAGAAGGTGGGGGAAAGTATTGAAACCCAAAACAAGACCCATTAGTTTTGGAAGCTTTCATTAATGATAATAATTTGAAATCGTAGGTTAAGCAATGACAAATGCTACAGAGTTATAAATAGTTAGAAGGCTCACCCAAGTGATGTGGTCCAAAAAAGAGTCTGGAGCTACGATAGTTCTTTTAGATCTCTAGTAGAGGACCCAAAGGGTCATTCTTAAGTAGGCACTGGGTACCTACTGTGTGAAAAGTTCTGTGGGGGGGGGTGCAGAGATAATCAAGATCCCATCCTCTTGCTACCACCTAGTTTTTAGTTTGGTAGGTGAAGAGGAATAAAGAACAATGCAAGGGAAATTATGTTAACTAGTCTAAATGGTATGAGGTGTTGAGAAGTGAACACTGATTTGTAAATAACTCTGAGTGAGATTATCACAGGGTAGGGAATACATGTTTTTCCTCCCAGGATAATTATTTTTAATGCAACTGGACTTAGTTAATAGTGACAATAGACTGCACTCCTTTGAGAAAAGAAGGATAATTTCTATCTTAAGGATTGAACAGGTTACTAGAATTTTGTCACAAAACTATACAGAAGAGTTAAAAATCATATTGGTTTATTCTTATACATATTTGTAGGTTTTCATTAGATTTTTGCCATTCCATGTTCTCTTCATACCATAATGATATATGATGATGATACTAAATGATGTATGAGAACCCTGTTTTCTTTATACCTGGGTATGGTAGGATGCAGTTTGGTGGGGAGAGCCCTTCAGTTATGGAATGACTGAGAGCTTAAGATAAAATCTTAAAAACCCAACAGTTTAAAGAAAAGTAAAGACCCTGGATCAGAGCAAAAGCTGTGTACACTGTCTGAAGCTTTCAAAAGACACTAATGTATGATTGCCATGTGTTGTTAATAGCACCTATACAAGGAACAGCCCATTGGCAAATTAGCTGATGGAAGTGAACAGCTCAATCTTCATTGGGAGCATAATAAAATGTCAATCAAAAGATATTGTTGCATATTTTTAAAACTTCCTTTGAAAAACAAATTTAATGTAAAATTACCCCACTTTGATTTTATTGTTTTATTTATTTTTAATTTAATTTAATTTAATTTAATTTAATTTAATTTGTTTTTGAGAGAGAGAGAGAGAGCACATGAGGGAGGGACAGAGGGAGAGGGAGAGGGAGAGAATCTTAAGCAGGCTCCACATCCAGCATGGAGCCTGACTCAGGGCTTGATTCCACCACAGTGAGATCATGACCTGAGCCAAAATCAAGAGTCAGATGCTTAACTGACTGAACCACCCAGTGGCCCCTATTTTTTTATTTTGTTTTAATTCCAGTATATCTAACAGTATTATATTAGTTTCAGTGTACAATATAGTGATTCAACAATTTCATACATCACCCAGTGCTCATCATGATAAGTGCCCTCCTTAATTCCCATCACATATTTTACCCATCCCCCACCTCCCCTCTGGTGACCATCAATTTGTTCTCTACAGTTATGAGTCTGTTTCTTGGTTTGTCTGTCTCTGTCTCTCTTTTGTTTTCCTTAGCTTGTTTTTATTTTAATATTTATTTATTTTTGAGAGAGAGACAGAGCACAAGCGGGGGAGGAGCAGACAGAGAGGGAGACACAGAATCCGAAGCAGGCTCCAGGTTCTGAGCTGTCAGCACAGAGCCTGACTCAGGGCTCGAACTCACGGACTGTGAGATCATGACCTGAGCCAAAGTCGGATCCTCAACCAACTGAGCCACCCAAGAGCACCTTGTTTTGTTTTTTGAACTCTACATGACTGAAATCATATGGTATTTGTCTCTGACTGACTTATTTCATTCAGCTTTATACTTTCTAGCTCCGTGCATGATGCAAATGGCAAGATTTCATTCTTTTTATGGCTGAAAAATATCCCATTGTTTGTGTGTGTGTGTGTGTGTGTGTGTGCGCGCGCATGTGTATACCACATCTTCTTTATCCATTCATCTCCTGATGGACACTTGGGCTGCTTTCATAACTTGACTATTATAAATAATGCTGCTATAAACATAGGAGTGCTTTCTTTATTTTGAGTATTTTTTTACTGAAGTATGGTTGACACACAATGTTGTATTAGTTTCAGGTGTATGGAATTGTTCTCTTAATTTTATTTTTGGATTGTTCATTGCAAATGTAGAAAAATACAGCTGAATTTTTTTGTGTATTCATCTTTGTCCTGCAGTGTTGCCAAACCCATTTATTCTCATAATTTTTAAGGATTTCTTAGCATTAAGTGTATGACATATATGTCATACATACATACATACATAAGTGTATGACATATATTAAGTGTATGACGTATATGACATACATATACATATACATAGATTATATATACATAGATATTCATATACATAGATATATATATACATAGATTATATGTACATAGATATATATACATAGATTATATATATATATACATACATATACATATATACACGTATATATATACATAGATTATATATACATAGATATATACACAGATTATATATACATATATATACATTATATATATACATATATATGTATATATATGTTATACATATATACATATGTATTACATATATACATATACATATATATATGTATATATAATCTATGAATAGAGATCGCTTTATTTCTTCTTTTCTGATCTAAATACCTTTATTTTTTTCTTACCTGGTTTTTCTGGATAGGAATTCCAATATAATGTTGAATTAAAATGGAATGAGTGGACATTATTGTCTTCTTCCTGATCTTAGGGGGAGCACATTTAGTCTTTCATCATTAAGTGTGACATTAACTATGTTTTTTGTAGATTTTTTTTCAAGTTGAGGAAATTTTCTTCTATTCTTAATTCATTGAGTGTTTTTATCATAAAAAGGGGATTAGATTTTGTCAGATACTTTTTCTGCATCTATAGAGATAATTTGGTTTTGAACATCTGTTAATATGGTGTATTATATTGGTTGATTTTTGGAGGTTACACAAACCTTGCGTTCATAGGATAAATTCCATCTGGTCATGGTGTATAATTCTTATATGTTGCTAACGTTAGTTTGCTGGTATTTTTGTTGAGGATTTTTGTGTCTATATTCATGAGATATTCAGACCAATTATTTAAAAAAATTTTTTTCTTAATGTTTTTATTTTTGAGACAGAGAAAGAGCATGAGCAGGGAAGGGGCAGAGAGAGAGGGAGACACAGAATCAGAAGCAGGCTCCAGGCTCTGAGCCATCAGCACAGAGCCCAATGCGGGGCTTGAACTCACAGACCGCAAGATCATGACCTGAGCCGAAGTCGGACGCTCAACCGACTGAGCCACCCAGGCACCCCACAGACCAATTATTTTTTTAAATTCTCTCAGTTTGGACTTTTCTCATGTGTTTCTAATGGTTAGATACGTATTGTCTATCTAATATTTGGCAAGAATACCTCAGAAGTGATATTTTGTCCTTCTCAGTGTATCACATCAGAAGGTACATAATGCCCAATTTGTGTTATTACTAGTGATATTAATTTTTATTGCATAAGTGTTTCTAAAATTGATCTCTTGAAATTTTACCTGAGATGAGCAGTACTTGAAGATCGGAACAGCAAAGATATAGCTGCATAAATAGAAATTAACCAACCTCTGTTTGACCTTTGGGGAGACAACGATAGCTGAGTTTTAAAAGTGGCTTTCCAAGTTGCTGATTACTGCTGTTTTGTCATATTGGATTGCCTGGAGACAGTCATGATGGACTTTCTGGAGTAGTGGGTATAACTTTTGGGAAATATAGAATAAAGAATGAGAGCTCTGGAATATGGGTGTTTGTGTTCAAATTTTAACTCTGCAATATGTAATTTTGTGACCATGGGTAAATTAATTAAGATTTAATTTTCTGACTTGTGAAAGGGGCTAATAATTGTATGTACTTTATAAAGATTTTGTAAGAATAAATGAAATAATAGTCAGTGCTTAGCTTGTAATGAGTGCTCAAATGTTAGCTGTTGATGATATAAAGGTAAATTTATGGCATCTTGCCCACATGCCAATAAAAATAAGCCCATTTTACCTTGCAAATAAGTGTCAAAGACTGCTGTACCCATCCCTGCCCTAACTCTTTCAGTTCCCATCTCTCCCAAGTTTTTATATATATTCTGAAAGTAAGGATGCTTATCTTTTATAAGATACCTTTAAGAAGGATCATCTAGAATTTGAAGACGTCAAGTATGATAAGGGAGCTCACAAGAAGGTACATAATGAAGCGCAAAGATGACTTATGACTAATTTTCAATCATGCTACACTTTATTAACATATTTTGTTTTCCTAATCTTCTGTTGTCGACTCCCACTATTGTCCTTTTAACACCTCCACAAGGGAGGAAGTAAAGGAGAAATAATAGGGGAAAATGAAATCAGTCCATCCTGCTACTTTGGTGATAGAGGGGAAAGAAGAATGTTGAAAACGAATGAGTTAAATGAGGTTTTGATGTAGTTTTCATCATTAATGTTCTCTCTGCCCCCTAGCAGCTTAGGATATTGAGAGTTCATTGTAAGAGTAACAGAAAACTAGAAAGTGCTAAAGAAATACCTCATGGTAAAGACAAAGTATTTCTTTCCCTTTCAGGAAACCCTGACACAAAATAAATAAAAGTAAAAAATTAATCTATCTTAGTTATAGCATTTTCTAGATTTATTGAGATGTAATTGACATATAATATTGCGTAAGTTAAAGGTGTACAACATGATGATTTGATACACATATATATTGCCAAATGATTGCCACAATAAGGTAAATTAACACATCCATCATCTTACATAATTACCATTTCTTTTTGTGGTGAGAACATTTAAGATCTATCTCCCAGCAACTTTCAAGCATATATACTACAGTATTGTTGACTATAATCACCATGATGTACATGATGTACATTTCCAGAACTGATTCATCTTATGACACTAAGTTTGTACCTTTGACCAATGTCTCCCCATTTTCCCCACCCCACAGCCCCTGGCAACCACCATTCTACTCTTTGTATGAACTTGGCCTTTTTTTAGATTCCACATTAAAGTGCCTCATAAAATCTATACAAGGAGAAACTCACCTTATTTTTAAAATTTAGAATGGGAGTCAAAGTAAATATCAGAAATAATTTAAGTTTCTTCACTTTTATATCATGACCAGTTAAAAGATAAAAGCGAAGAAAGGAGGAGAAGAGAAAGAAAATAATTAATGTTGGGAAAAGAATGGAAGAGGTATAGGAAGAGAAGGCAAAAAGAATCCTTCTTTTAAAAAGCGGTTGCTTTCTACTAAAGCACTGAGATAGAAGGTTAATATTTCTACTGTGTAAGATTACTTAGGACTAAAGAAATTAGGGCTATTATTATTAGGAAAGTGGTGTTGCATGAAAGATTAAAGAAGTAGGATTGTTTACCTTAAAAAGAGAAGGCTGAGAAGAAGTGTCATGACTTCTGTCTTTATATATCTTAAAGGCTTAAAAGAAAGAGGAATTAGACTTCTATTATATGGCAGAAGCTATATGGAAAAAGTTTGTTTTGACATAGGTGAGCATGGAATATGGTGACTACTTTTAGGAGGCAGTGGGAGTAATTTTCCTGGAGTACTTAACTGGAGTTACTTCAGCATCGTCTGAAGCTTTATTTTAGGTGACTTTTAAGGTCTTCCTGATCCTGTGGTATGTGGGCTATTAAAGTAATCTGGTGTGTTATTTTTCACTATTCAAAAAAGATTGTGTGGAAAGCATTGTTGTCTTGTTTGAATTTTCTGGAAGGTAGACCATGATGTTGTATGAACTATGTGATGACTACCATAGTGTGGGGCTTCTTCAGTAGGAATTAATTTAAAACTTAGGTGACAGCATTGATGTAACAGTAATCTTCCATTCTTCTTTTTTTTTTTATTTTTTAATATATGAAATTTACTGTCAAATTGGTTTCCATACAACACCCAGTGCTCATCCCAAAAGGTGCCCTCCTCAATACCCATCACCCACCCTGCCCTCCCTCCCACCCTGCCCTCCCTCCCACCCCCCATCAACCCTCAGTTTGTTCTCAGTTTTTAACAGTCTCTTATGCTTTGGCTCTCTCCCACTCTAACCTCTTTTTTTTTTCTTTCCTTCCCCTCCCCCATGGGTTTCTGTTATGTTTCTCAGGATCCACATAAGAGTGAAACCATATGGTATCTGTCTTTCTCTGTATGGCTTATTTCACTTAGCATCACACTCTCCAGTTCCATCCATGTTGCTACAAAAGGCCATATTTCATTTTTTCTCATTGCCACGTAGTATTCCATTGTGTATATAAACCACAATTTCTTTATCCATTCATCAGTTGATGGACATTTAGGCTCTTTCCATAATTTGGCTATTGTTGAGAGTGCCGCTATAAACATTGGGGTACAGGTGCCCCTATGCATCAGTACTCCTGTATCCCTTGGATAAATTCCTAGCAGTGCTATTGCTGGGTCATAGGGTAGGTCTATTTTTAATTTTCTGAGGAACCTCCACACTGCTTTCCAGAGCGGCTGCACCAATTTGCATTCCCACCAACAGTGCAAGAGGGTTCCTGTTTCTCCACATCCTCTCCAGCATCTATAGTCTCCTGATTTCTTCATTTTGGCCACTCTGACTGGCGTGAGGTGGTATCTGAGTGTGGTTTTGATTTGTATTTCCCTGATAAGGAGCGACGTTGAGCATCTTTTCATGTTCCTGTTGGCCATCCGGATGTCTTCTTTAGAGAAGTGTCTATTCATGTTTTCTGCCCATTTCTTCACTGGGTTATTTGTTTTTCTGGTGTGGAGTTTGATGAGCTCTTTATAGATTTTGGATACTAGCCCTTTGTCCGATGTGTCATTTGCAAATATCTTTTCCCATTCCGTTGGTTGCCTTTTAGTTTTGTTGGTTGTTTCCTTTGCTGTGCAGAAGCTTTTTATCTTCATAAGGTCCCAGTAATTCACTTTTGCTTTTAATTCCCTTGCCTTTGGGGATGTGCCGAGTAAGAGATTGCTACGGCTGAGGTCAGAGAGGTCTTTTCCTGCTTTCTCCTCTAAGGTTTTGATGGTTTCCTGTCTCACATTCAGGTCCTTTATCCATTTTGAGTTTATTTTTGTGAATGGTGTGAGAAAGTGGTCTAGTTTCAACCTTCTGCATGTTGCTGTCCAGTTCTCCCAGCACCATTTGTTAAAGAGACTGTCTTTTTTCCATTGGATGTTCTTTCCTGCTTTGTCAAAGATGAGTTGGCCATACGTTTGTGGGTCTAGTTCTGGGGTTTCTATTCTATTCCATTGGTCTATGTGTCTGTTTTTATGCCAATACCATGCTGTCTTGATGATGACAGCTTTGTAGTAGAGGCTAAAGTCTGGGATTGTGATGCCTCCTGCTTTGGTCTTCTTCTTCAAAATTACTTTGGCTATTTGGGGCCTTTTGTGGTTCCATATGAATTTTAGGATTGCTTGTTCTAGTTTCGAGAAGAATGCTGGTGCAATTTTGATTGGGATTGCATTGAATGTGTAGATAGCTTTGGGTAGTATTGACATTTTGACAATATTTATTCTTCCAATCCATGAGCATGGAATGTCTTTCCATTTCTTTATATCTTCTTCAATTACCTGCATAAGCTTTCTATAGTTTTCAGCATACAGATCTTTTACATCTTTGGTTAGATTTATTCCTAGGTATTTTATGCTTCTTGGTGCAATTGTGAATGGGATCAGTTTCTTCATTTGTCTTTCTGTTGCTTCATTGTTAGTGTATAAGAATGCAACTGATTTCTGCACATTGATTTTGTATCCTGCAACTTTGCTGAAT
The DNA here is from genome assembly GCF_018350195.1 of Panthera tigris. Taxonomy (NCBI): domain Eukaryota; kingdom Metazoa; phylum Chordata; class Mammalia; order Carnivora; family Felidae; genus Panthera; species Panthera tigris. The sequence goes on along the minus strand of NC_056677.1, from coordinate 60,521,497 downwards.
TCATGTATCAGTTCTAGCAGACTTTTGGTGGAGTCTATCGGATTTTCCATGTATAATATCATGTCATCTGCAAAAAGCGAAAGCTTGACTTCATCTTTGCCAATTTTGATGCCTTTGATTTCCTTTTGTTGTCTGATTGCTGATGCTAGAACTTCCAGCACTATATTAAACAACAGCGGTGAGAGTGGGCATCCCTGTCGTGTTCCTGATCTCAGGGAAAAAGCTCTCAGTTTTTCCCCGTTGAGGATGATGTTAGCTGTGGGCTTTTCATAAATGGCCTTTATGATCTTTAAGTATGTTCCTTCTATCCCGACTTTCTCAAGGGTTTTTATTAAGAAAGGGTGCTGGATTTTGTCAAAGGCCTTTTCTGCATCGATTGACAAGATCATATGGTTCTTCTCTTTTTTTTTGTTAATGTGATGTATCACGTTGATCGATTTGCGAATGTTGAACCAGCCCTGCATCCCAGGAATGAATCCCACTTGATCATGGTGAATAATTCTTTTTATATGCTGTTGAATTCGATTTGCTAGTATCTTATTAAGAATTTTTGCATCCATATTCATCAGGGATATTGGCCTGTAGCTCTCTTTTTTTACTGGGTCTCTGTCTGGTTTAGGAATCAAAGTAATACTGGCTTCATAGAATGAGTCTGGAAGTTTTCCTTCCCTTTCTATTTCTTGGAATAGCTTGAGGAGGATAGGTATTATCTCTGCTTTAAATGTCTGGTAGAACTCCCCTGGGAAGCCATCTGGTCCTGGACTCTTATTTGTTGGGAGATTTTTGATAACCGATTCAATTTCTTCACTGGTTATGGGTCTGTTCAAGCTTTCTATTTCCTCCTGCTTGAGTTTTGGAAGAGTGTGGGTGTTTAGAAATTTGTCCATTTCTTCCAGGTTGTCCAATTTGCTGGCATATAATTTTTCATAGTATTCCCTGATAATTGTTTGTATCTCTGAGGGATTGGTTGTAATCATTCCATTTTCATTCATGATTTTATCTATTTGGGTCATCTCCCTTTTCTTTTTGAGAAGCCTGGCTAGAGGTTTGTCAATTTTGTTTATTTTTTCAAAAAACCAACTCTTGGTTTCGTTGATCTGCTCTACAGTTTTTTTAGATTCTATATTGTTTATTTCTGCTCTGATCTTTATTATTTCTCTTCTTCTGCTGGGTTTAGGCTGCCTTTGCTGTTCTGCTTCTATTTCCTTTAGGTGTGCTGTTAGATTTTGTATTTGGGATTTTTCTTGTTTCTTGAGATAGGCCTGGATTGCAATGTATTTTCCTCTCAGGACTGCCTTTGCTGCGTCCCAAAGCGTTTGGATTGTTGTATTTTCATTTTCGTTTGTTTCCATATATATTTTAATTTCTTCTCTAATTGCCTGGTTGACCCACTCATTCGTTAGTAGGGTGTTCTTTAACCTCCATGCTTTTGGAGGTTTTCCAGACTTTTTCCTGTGGTTGATTTCAAGCTTCATAGCATTGTGGTCTGAAAGTATGCATGGTATAATTTCAATTCTTGTAAACTTATGAAGGGCTGTTTTGTGACCCAGTATATGATCTATCTTGGAGAATGTTCCATGTGCACTCGAGAAGAAAGTATATTCTGTTGCTTTGGGATGCAGAGTTCTAAATATATCTGTCAAGTCCATCTGATCCAATGTATCATTCAGGGCCCTTGTTTCTTTATTGACTGTGTGTCTAGATGATCTATCCATTTCTGTAAGTGGGGTGTTAAAGTCCCCTGCAATGACCACATTCTTATCAATAAGGTTGCTTATGTTTATGAGTAATTGTTTTATATATCTGGGGGCTCGGGTATTTGGCGCATAGACATTTATAATAGTTAGCTCTTCCTGGTGGATAGACCCTGTGATTATTATATAATGCCCTTATTCATCTCTCGTTACAGCCTTTAATTTAAAGTCTAGTTTGTCTGATATAAGTATGGCTACTCCAGCTTTCTTTTGGCTTCCAGGAGCATGATAAATAGTTCTCCATCCCCTCACTCTCAATCTAAAGGTGTCCTCAGATCTAAAATGAGTCTCTTGTAGACAGCAAATAGATGGGTCTTGTTTTTTTATCCATTCTGATACCCTATGTCTTTTAGTTGGCGCATTTAATCCATTTACATTCAGTGTTATTATAGAAAGATATGGGTTTAGAGTCATTGTGATGTCTGTATGTTTTATGTTTGTAGTGATGTCTCTGGTACTTTGTCTCACAGGATCCCCCTTAGGATCTCTTGTAGGGCTGGTTTCGTGGTGACAAATTCCTTCAGTTTTTGTTTGTTTGGGAAGACCTTTATCTCTCCTTCTATTCTAAATGACAGACTTGCTGGATAAAGGATTCTCGGCTGCATATTTTTTCTGTTTAGCACACTGTAGATATCGTGCCAAGCCTTTCTGGCCTGCCAAGTTTCAAAGGAGAGATCAGTCACGAGTCTTATAGGTCTCCCTTTATATGTGAGGGCACGTTTATCCCTTGCTGCTTTCAGAATTTTCTCTTTATCCTTGTATTTTGCCAGTTTCACTATGATATGTCGTGCAGAAGATCGATTCAAGTTACGTCTGAAGGGAGTTCTCTGTGCCTCTTGGATTTCAATGCCTTTTTCCTTCCCCAGTTCAGGGAAGTTCTCAGCTATAATTTGTTCAAGTACCCCTTCAGCACCTTTCCCTCTCTCTTCCTCCTCTGGGATACCAATTATGCGTATATTATTTTTTTTTAGTGTATCACTTAGTTCTCTAATTTTCCCCTCATACTCCTGGATTTTTTTATCTCTCTTTCTTTCAGCTTCCTCTTTCTCCATAACTTTATCTTCTAGTTCACCTATTCTCTCCTCTGCCTCTTCAAGCCGAGCCATTGTGGTTTCCATTTTGTTTTGCATTTCGTTTAAAGCGTTTTTCAACTCCTCGTGACTGTTCCTTAGTCCCTCGATCTTTATGGCAAGAGATTCTCTGCTGTCCTGTATACTGTTTTCAAGCCCAGCGATTAATTTTATGACTATTATTCTAAATTCACTTTCTGTTATATTATTTAAATCCTTTTTGATCAGTTCATTAGCTGTTGTTATTTCCTGGAGATTCTTCTGAGGGGAATTCTTCCGTTTGGTCATTTTGGAGAGTCCCTGGCGTGGTGAGGACCTGCAGTGCACTTCCCCTGTGCTGTGGTGTATAACTGGAGTTAGTGGGCGGGGCCGCAGTCTGACCCGATGTCTGCCCCCAGCCCACCGCTGGGGTCACAGTCAGACTGGTGTGTGCCTTCTCTTCCCCTCTCCTAGGGGCGGGATTCACTGTGGGGTGGCGTGTCCCGTCTGGGCTACTTGCACACTGCCAGGCTTGTGTTGCTGGGGATCTGGCGTATTAGCTGGGGTGGGTAGGCAAGGTGCACGGGGGCTGGAGGGGCAGGCTTAGCTCGCTTCTCCTTAGGTGATCCACTTCAGGAGGGGCCCTGTGGCAGCGGGAGGGAGTCACATCCGCTGCCGGAGGTTTGGCTCCGCAGAAGCACAGAGTTGGGTGTTTGCGCGGAGCGAGCAAGTTCCCTGGCAGGAACTGGTTCCCTTTGGGATTTTGGCTGAGGGATGGGCGGGGGAGATGGCGCTGGCGCCTTTGTTCCCCGCCAAGCTGAGCTCTGCCGTCCGGGGGCTCAGCAGCTCTCCCTCCCTTTGTCCTCCAGCCTTCCCGCTTTCCGAGCAGAGCTGTTAACTTATGACCTCCCAGACGCTAAGTCGCGCTTGCTGTCGGAACACAGTCTGTCCGGCCCCTCCGCTTTTGCCAGCCCGACTCGGGGGCTCTGCTTGGCCGGCGAGCCGCCCCTCTGCCCCGGCTCCCTCCCGCCAGTCCGTGGAGCGCGCACCGCCTCGCCGCCCTTCCTACCCTCTTCCGTGGGCCTCTGGTCTGCGCTTGACTCCGGAGACTCCCTTCTGCTAATCCTCTGGCGGTTTTCTGGGTTCTTTAGGCAGGTGTAGGTGGAATCTAAGTGATCGGCCGGACGCGCTGTGAGCCCCGCGTCCTCCTACGCCGCCATCTGCCGGCAATCTTCCATTCTTCTGAGTCCATTGGTAATGGCTAAAGACAAAGAATAAAAATAGCAAATTCATATATTGAAATTCTATTTAGCTTTCTATTCCCAGCATTAGATATTTGTTTCGCTGTGGGCTTTTGCTTAAATTAGAAGTTTAAATAAACATCCCTTGAATCTCTCAACTTCTTTTATTACACACCAGTGAACCAAATACACTTTTATATTCTAATGGTACAAATGAAAACAGAATATGGTGAATAAGAATCAGTAATTTAAATGGGGAAATAATATGTCAAATTGGACTTTAAAGTATATAAAATGCAGGGGCACCTGGGTCTCTCAGTCGGTGGAGCATCTGACTCTTGATTTTGGCTCAGGTCATGGTCTTGTGGTTCATGAGTTCAAGCCCTGAGTCAGGCTCTGTGCTGGCGGTGTGGAGCCTGCTTGAGATTCTTTCTCTTCCTCTCTCTCTCTCTCTCTGCCCCTCCCTGCCTCTCTCTCTCTCTCAAAAATAAATAAACTTATAAAAATTTAAAGTGTATAAAATGCATTGTGTAAGAAATCTGTACAAAGTATGTTTTAATATGGTAATGTTCACAGATTTTACTACATTACCATTTAAGTTGTTGGCAAGAGTTTAATAGGTCTCAGCAGATGCTATACTATCTTAGACCCATTTTATTGCCAAGTCCTCAAGTGCTGGAGAAAAGGAGTTACTTGTGATATGGATGTTTTGCTGTTATCCCTTTAAATAAAAGTAAGAAATTTTAGGGTTAGGTATAACACATTCAGGAATCTGTTTACTGATGAGGTTTTAAAGAAAGTCATATCAAGTGACAGGGGATGCACTTAAACAGGAGGATCATCAAGAACCATTAAAATGTTAATCTGACTTTTAAAAGCAATGCTTTTATCTCTAAGTGTAAAGAGGGTGTTTACTTATTCATTACCTATTCATTCTAAATAGAATAAGTCATTTGGGAATTAAGAAAGCAGGAACTCATCTTTTCCAATCTATAAAGAAAATGTTTGAATAAATGAGCTACAAAACCAATATTTTAGTTTCTTCTCATATTGACTGGGCTTGAATTTCTTAAAATAAACCCTTACCTTAGATTGGTAAAATTCAAAGATGTGTTAACTAACACATAGATAATTTTGCTGTAAATAAAAATGGCATAAATGTTCATTGTTTTTGGTGATAAACAATAAAAAAATGAAGAGACAACCTATGGAATGAGAGAAGATATTTGCAAGCCATATATCTGATAAGGGATTAATATCCAAAATAGATAAGGAACTTACAGGACTCAATAGCAAACAAAACAAAACAAAAAACAAACAAACAATCCAAGTAAAAAATGGACAGAGAAACTGAACATTTTTCTAAAGAATATATATAAATGGTCAACAGGTACATGAAAAGGTGCTCAACATAACTAATCAACAGAGAAATGCAAATCAAAACCATGAAGAGTTATTATTTCACACTTGTTAGGATAGTTATCATCAGAAAAAAACGAGATAACAAGTGTTGTCAAGGAGATAGAGGAAAGGGTACCCATGTGCACTGTTGGTAGGAAAACAGAATGGAAGTTCCTCAAAAAATTAAAAATAGGGGCGCCTGGGTGTCTAAGTTGGTTAAGTGTCCGACTCTTGGTTTTGGCTCAAGTCATGATCTCATGGCTTGTGTGATCGAGCACCCAGTCGGGATCTGTGCTGGTAGTGTGGAGTCTGCTTGCGATTCTCTCTCTCTCCCTCTCTCTCTGCCCCTACCCCACTGGTGCTCTCTCTCACTCTCTCAAAATAAAAATAAATAAACATTTTTTAACTTTAAAATGTGGACTACCCTGTGATCCAGCAATCCCACTTCTTGATAAAAAAAAAAGAGAGAGAGAGAGAGAAAGAAATCAGGGTCTTAAAGGGATATCTGCATTCCCATCTTCATTGCAGCATTATTCACAATTGGCAAGTATGGAAACAACCTAAGTATCAACAGAGGAATGGATAAAGAAGATGTGAGATGTGAGAAGTGTGTGTGTGTGTGTGCGTGTGTGTGTGTGTGTGTGTGTGTTATTCAGCCATAAGAAAAGGAAATCCTGCATTTGGGACAACATGGGGGTATTATGCTAAGTGAAATACATCAGACAAAACCCAATAGTGTATGATATTTACATGTGGAATCTAAAAATGCCAGACTCGTGGAAACAGAGAGTAGAATAGTGGTTGTCAGGATCTGGAGGGCAAGGGAAAAGGGGAGATGTTGGTCAAAGGGTAATGTCAATTATCTCTCAATAAAGCTGGAAAATTTTTAAAATAAATTTAAAAAGGAATACACATGTCATTGTGAGCTGGGATAGTTGAATAAAACTTTTTGAAAATGGTAGAACTTGAATAGGATAATGAAGGAAAACTAGAACTTAAGGAAAATGATGTAGTTCCCTATGTAGTTAATGAATGGTGTTAAGGTACAAAGACAGAAATGGAAATATTTTTGTATGAAGAAGCCAGTCATGCAGTAATTTGTTTAGGGGGCAAGAATTTATATTAGGAAATAGTGGCAGAGGATGTTGAAACACATTAGGTTCAGATCATGAAGAGCCTTAATACCAGGCTAGGGAGCCATTGTGAGCAGTGGAGAACCACTGATGGTTTTTGAGTAGGGAAATAAGGACATGTGCAAAGAGGGTGTTTTTTAAGAGAGTGTTTTGCTAGCAGTGTACAAAATGTTTTAGAGGCAGAGAGGGAGCAGCTAGAAGGGTCTTGCCCTAACCCAACTGTGAGAGAATGGAAGCCTAGCATAAGGTACTACTAGCATTGCAAAAAGATCCAATAGAGATTAGATTTGATGATTCCAATAGATTTAGGGCACAGGAATGGTTCCTAGTCACTCAGATTTGAAACCCTGAAATGATAGTGCCTTCGATGGAAATAAGATAGTGGTCATAATTCCAGACATTTTTCAGTGATCCTGAAAGGATTTGTTTCTGTTAGCTTTCATACATAAAATAAAATCATTCAGTTTAATGATGAAGCTGAAAATTAATCTTAAGATGTAAAATATAACTCACTTATTTTATTTTAAATGTTTTTTTTTATTTTAGAGAGATAGTGGGGTAGAGGGGCATAGGGAGAGAGAGAGAGAGAGAGAGAGAGAGAGAGAATCTCAAGCAGGCCCCATACTCAGTGTGGAGCTCAACACGGGGCTTGATCCCAAGACCCTGGGATCATGAGTCTGACACTCAACTGACTGAGCTACTCAGATGCCCCATAAGTCACTATTTTAATTATATACCTACATATCTTCCAAAAAATAAATATAAACACCACATCTGTCTGAGTTGTAAAGAATGTGTATTACGGTTGAATCAAACAAGTATGCATTCTTTATAGAAATATCAATTTACTTTTCTTTATTAGTGATTTAAATCGACATACTTTATTCCACTAATGCGAAGATTTTGTGCCCTCTGGGGGTCTCTCTGGAAGGGCAAGGCAGCTTATTGACAGCAGGGACTGGAACATTGCCAAGCCAGTCCCAGAGCTCAGCCCACTTTGTCTAGAAATTAAAGCCAATAGAAAGTTCTCTGAGGCTCCATGACAATACAAAAAGCAAGAAGTCAATTATATTCAATCTCACATTGTTCTGTAATTCTTTTATATCAATTATATAATCAGTCATGTATTGTTGGCTAATTGGTTTGTGTCAATTACATATTCTTCCTTACATTATTGACAAATTGTTTGTTTCACATGCATCAGACACAGTATTCCCATGTAAACTGGAAGCTCCCGAGGGACAGAGACTATGTTTCCCTTTTGTTCCCCCAATGAACAGCATGGTAACTGGCAAATAGCTAAGAGTTGAGTTAGAATAAGGTATATAAGAATATTTGTCTGGATCCATAGTACTATTGTGCATCTCTATAACACTTTAGATTTCACAACAGTACTGTAAAATGTTGATTTATACCAGCAAGATGACTTTATATTCCTATTACAGTTGTTCCCAGAGATACTGGGATCTTTGTATACAATCATGTGGACCCAGACTAGAAAGTAGAAATATATACTTATCTGTAAAATGAGAGGATCTGACTGATTAATAATATGTTCTGGATTTTTCCACTCAGGCCTGCTAGTTAAATTCACTGAACTCAAAATTTCCTTACCTGCAAAACAGGACAAGAATTCCTACCTTGGCAACTGGTTGTGATGATTAAATACAATAACAGGTAAATATCCTGGCAGTGCCAGTTCCTGGGAGTGATAAGAGGTAACCCATTGTCCATTTTGTTGAGATGTGCTCAGGGATGACAATAAATCTCTCAGATACATCTATCCAAAAATTCTGGTTCTGAGTAGCAGTGTCCATGACCAATACTAGGGTAGTGTTAAGCTCTGAAATGCTGTGATTATAATTTTCACGATCCCTCTTCATGTGTATTGCCATTTATGGCAAACAAAATATTTTCACAACTCTTATCTCCTTTGACCTTCACAACTAAAATAAATGCGTTAAAAGCATTAATTTCTTATTGAGTCCTTAATACATGCTAAATGAATATGTGTGCTCAGTAAAAACACTGAGTACTGGTGATGCATCAGTGAAAATACAGATGAGACAGATGAAAATTCCTACTGTTACGGAACTCACATTCTGGTGGATTGAACTGTGAGTGAAGAAACCTGGCTACTAGTTCTGATGTGGCTATCAACTCACTAGTTGTTAAGAGAAATAATGTGTGTTTTTCTTTCATATATGCATGTGTTCTTACCTCTAAATGCTTTCACAAGGTGTTTATTGTTTCAAATTGATTATTATCTCCAGTAGAATACTGGTTTAATCCTCCCAAATTTTACAAAATTTGTCGTTAGAATGCACAGAGTTTCTCTTGTCTCTGTTTTGTAGCATCTGTGGGCAGCACTTAGTGAAGTGCATTGTCTCAAGAAGGGACCTAAAGACCGTTATTCAGTGTGTTTTTTTCCCAGCATGTTATTTGATACATCTTCCTTTCATTTTGCTTTTTGTTTTGTTTCAGTTTTGAATTTAATTAAAAGTAATGCAGAGGCTCTGTATTGTTAGCTTTCTGTCTTTTGTTTAATTAAGGCTGTGCCATCTAATTATTGCAGCTCCTTAAAGATTCTAAATTGAATAAAATAATTATTTTCCAAGTGTTTTCTCACCTCTGTAGTCTCACATCTTCCATAGGAATTTTGGGCCTGTTAATATGATTGCTGTTTGACAGCAAGAGGAACTAACATATAAAGAAAGTAAATACTCTCTAGGATCAAAAGGCAGCAAGTGTTACTCATAGACTTGTGCTTTGTTTGCTATAGCAGCTTTCTCCAATTCAGACTGCCAGTAAATCCATCACACCAGGAGAGAAGGCTGCAGTTGTGATGAACTTGAAGCCAAAAGACTTGGCCTCTGGTCCTATTCTGCCTCTTTTATGACCTTGAACAAGCAGTTAAGCATTTTGGATGTCAATAAAATGGGATAAATGATAAACTTTTCTAAAACTCTCTTTTTAGATACCTTTCTTTAATCTTATCTTCCTTTTTTTTAATTTTTTTTTACTCTCAGCTTTTCATCTTTTTCTTATCCTCCTGAGATTAGCTCTGTCTCTTGCAGCCCTGGCTCTGATCTTCTTTAGTTTGCCCCTCATTCTCTAGGTATCATACTGTCCTATGTAATATTTAGTTGATCTGTTCCTTGCATCATCCTTGAATGAAGAGAAAATGAACCTAATTTGGCATATTTACAAAGGATACAATATCTTAATTCATTGCTTGTCAAACGAATATGAAATATTAAACACAATAAAGATCAAAGATCCAAAATAACTTGCTAAAGATCTGTTTTACTTTAAGGACCTAATGAAGAAGTTTATTTAAATATATTTTCAAAAAGAGGCTATCAAGCTAAGGAAAGGATATATTAAGTTGGTGTGGGGGGATGCATGGACGTGTGTATATAATTGTAATTAAGTTTGGATGTTATTTGTATCTGATGTGTAAAGTGTACGCACCAAAGGAGTTATTGTTAATGAATAATAGTGAGTAGAATAGCTTTTGAAATGTGTTAGTTACTGAGGCTGAATGCTAGAAATACTGATAGCATGAAATGCTACCTCCTAATTACTCCCAGGGTCTAATCTGCCTTCTATCTGATCTTCACTAAATCATAGCATGTTTTTCAGCAAATCATAATTAAATATCTGGCTGAAAGGGGAGGGATTAGTCAAACAACATAAATGTTTTCTTTGAAGCTAGATTTTTCCTTCTCTTATGTTCATATGAGAATATATTACATCCACCCAACCCCCTTATTTTCAGATTTCTCTTGATGCCTGAAAGGCAAAGGCAAGGAGCACAGAAGCTTTATTCCTACATCATTCAGGAGTTTAGCATCCTGAGACCCTATGGGAAACAAAGGAATCTTGTTACTGTGATATAAGGAGCCAAGAAAGTGGGAAGCTGGCTATATGATGCTGCTAATCTCTACTAGTCTGGAGCAGGTTGGGTTCAAAGAATTTAACTAGCCTACAGGCTCAGAGAGATGGCTAAGTAACACCATCTTGCTTAGAGGAATGGATGGCTTTTGCTGACAGCATGTGAACTCAGTCTTACCCTCACTGTTAGTCTTCTCAATCTAGGTATTGTGACAACTGCTACTAGCTAAGGAGTGAGCTGTAAGTGAAACCCTGAAGCTCGTGGAGGGTTTGGATTTGTCTATAAAATTGTGCTAAATATGTGACTTGTAGTTTTAACACCAAACACAAGGAAAGCTACCATCAATAAGACCCTGAAAAAGAGACACCTTCCACTTCAAGTAGGATGATTTCTTACACGGTTTTTATGGGAAGGGGCCAGTCCCATGGCACATGGCCTACAGATAGTATATGGAAGGAAATGGAAAATGAAAGGCAAAGTCATACTGAAAGATGACACTGGAAAGGTAAACAATGTCTTGCCTTGGAAGATCTTGAATACCAGGCTGAGGAATCTAAAATTTGTTGCTTATATATACAGTTAGAGCAAGTCTTGTTATGATCTGGATTAGAAAAGGATAGAAGAGTGTAGCCTTGAGGTTTAAATAAACCTAGCTTTGAATTCCTCTTTCTGATACTTACTATGAGATTTTGGCTATGTTGCTGCTTCTTTCATGTGCCTCATTTTTCTCTGTTGTTGAATGTGGATAATAGTAATTTCTCTGACATAGTTATTAATATTAAATGTTATAAATATAAAGTGAGATAGTGTACATAATATTTAGTACCTGGCATGTTATAGGTACTCAATAACTAGTAGCTATTATGAGTAATCTTTGGACCTCCCATTATAGCCCTTTGATTCCAGTTTGGTGATTGAGCTTTGGAAGAAGCAAATGAGGTTGATCTCTGTTTAGCCATTATGTCACTTCCAATTTGTAGAGCAGTTGATAACTTCATTTGATCTTCATAATGACTCTTAGAGTTGTTAGGGGGTGCCTGTGTGGCCCAGTTGGTTAAGTGACTGACTCTTGGTTTCAGCTCAGGTCATCATCTTATGGTTCCAGAGTTCGAGTCCCACATCACACTCTGCACAGAGCCTGCTTGGGATTCTCTCTCTCTCTCTCTCTCTCTCTCTCTCTCCCCTCCCTCCCTCCCTTTCCCTGCCCTTCCTCCTCTCTCTCTCTTTCTTTCAAAATAAATAAACTTAAAAAAATGAAGTTGTCAAGTTCATTTTACATATAAGAAAACTGAAGCCTAGAGGAGAAATGGCTTGCCTAAGGTTGACATAGTAATGTCAGAACTAGGACTAGAACCCAGATCTCCTAATGCTAAATTCAATGTCCATTTCATTGCACCACAGTCCCCAAAACTGGAGCTTAGGTTACGTTTACTTTGATTTGTTTCTGGCAAGGCTATGGTAGAACATATTGGGAAGATTTTAAAGTTACAGCTATATGAATGGCACGAGATCAAGCAAGAATAGTAATTTACATACTAATGTACATTGTTTATGGTAAACCTACTAGAAAAATCCCATACCCACATCTTTCCCCATTTTGTCCTTGAAATCTAGCAAATATTAAAAATTAATATAGTCAAAAGATGTCTTATCATTGAAATAAGTTTTCATAATGATAATTTTCTTAAAAAAATCCTAATTTCAAAGGAATGCAGTTTTTAGTTTTCAAGAAAGATTCATTTCATGAATTGCAATCATTATCTTACTCAGTCTAGAGAAGACAACAACATTGAAATTTTCTTTGTTTCTAAAATACCAAAGCAATGTTGATATATTTTCTTTCTTTCTCTTGATAAAGCCTACTTTTATAGAATTATTTTGTAATCCTGTTTATTTTTTAAGTTTTTATTTAAATTCCAGTTAAAGTTAACATACACTGTAATATTCCTTTCAGGTTTACAATATACTGATTCAACACTTCCACCCAAAACACGGTGCTCATCACAAGTATACTCCTTAATCCCCGTCACCTATTTCATGCATCCCCCACCAACCTCCCCTCTGGTAACCATCAGTTTGTTCTCTAGACATAAGAATCTGTTTCTTGATTTGTCTCTCTCCTTTATTTTTTCCCCTTTGCTGATTTGTTTTGTTTCCAAAATTCCACATTTGAGTGAAATCATATGGTATTTGTCTTCCTCTGACAGACTTATTTTGCTTAGCATAATATTTTTCTAGGTCCATCCATATCATTACAAATGGCAAGATTTTGTTCTTTTTATCTTTTTATGGCTGAGTAATATTCCATTGCATATATATATATATATATATATATACATATATATATATATTAATATACATATATATATATTCCTTCTTATCCATTCATAAATCAATAAAAACTTGGACTCATTCCATAATTTGGCTATTGTAGATAATACAGGTATAAACATAGAGGTGCATGTAGCCCTTAGAATTAGTATTTTTGTATTCTTTGGGTAAAGACCTATTAGTGCAATTGCTGGATCATAGGGTAGTTCTATTTTTAGCTTTTTGAGGAACCCCCATACTGTTTTCCACAGTAACTTCACCAGTTTGCATTCACAGCAACAGTGCAAGAGGGTTCCCCTTTCTCCACATCCGCACAAATGCCTGTTTCTTGTGTTGCTGATTTTATTTTATTTTTTAATTTTCTTTTATTATATGAAATTTATTGTCAAATTAGTTTCCATACAACACCCAGTGCTCATCCCAAAAGATGCCCTCTTCAATGCCCATCACCTACCCTCCCCTCCCTCCCACCCCCCATCAACCCTCAGTTTGTTTTCAGTTTTTAAGAGTCTCTTATGCTTTGGCTCTCTCTCCCACTCTAAACTCTTTTTTTTCTTTTATTTCCTTCCCCTCCCCCCATGGGTTTCTGTTAAGTTTCTCAGGATCCACATAAGAGTGAAAACATATGGTATCTATATTTCTCTGTATGGCTTATTTCACTTAGCGTAACACTCTCCAGTTCCATCCACGTTGCTACAAAGGGCCATATTTCATTCTTTCTCATTGCCACATAGTACTCCATTGTGTATGGGAATTTACCCAAGGGATACAGGAGTACTGATGCATAGGGGCACTTGTACCCCAATGTTTATAGCAGCACTCTCAACAATAGCCAAATTGTGGAAAGAGCCTAAATGTCCATCAACTGATGAATGGATAAAGAAATTGTGGTTTATATACACAATTGTGTTGCTGATTTTAGCCATTTTGGCAGGTGTGAGTTGATAGCTCATTGTAGCTTTTTTTATTTTTTTAATTTTTATTCACTTTTGAGAGACAGAGAGAGACAGAGCATGAGTGGGGGAGGGGCGGGGGGGGGACACTGAATCCGAAGCAGCCCCAGGATCTGAGCTGTCAGCACAGAGCCCGATGTGGGGCTCAAACCCACGAACCATGAGATCGTGACCTGAGACGAAGTCAGACGCTCAACCGACTGAGCCACCCATGTGCCCCTACTCATTGTAGTTTTGATTTGAATTTCCCTGATGATCAGTGATCTTGAGCATATTTTCATATGTCTGTAGGCCATCTGGATGTCTTCTTTGGAAAAATGTCTATTCAGTTTTTCTGCCCATATTTAGTTTATTTGACTTTCAGGTGTTGAGTTTTATAAGTTCTTTATATATTTTGGATACTAACCTTTTATCAAATATGTCCTTTGCAACTACCTTCCCCCATTCAATTGGTTGCCTTTTAATTTTCTTGATTGTTTTCTTCACTGTGCAGAAAAATTATTTTGATGAAACCCCAATGGTTTACTTTTGCTTTGTTTCCCTTGCCTCAGGAGACCTAACTAAAAAGAAGTTGCAATGGCTGATGTCCAAGAAGTTAATACCTGTGTTCTTTTCTAGGATTTTAATGATTTCCTGTCTCACATTTAGGTCTTTAATACATTTTGAATTTATTTTTGTGTATAGTGTAAGAAAGTGGTCCAGTTTCATTTGTTTACATGTTGCTGTCCAGTTTTCCCAACACCATTTGTTGAAGAGACTTTTTCCCTTTGGATATTCCTTCTTGCTTTGTGGAAGATTAATTGACCATGTATTTGTAAATTCAGTTCTGGGATTTCTATTCTGTTCTATCGATCTGTGTGTTTATTTTTGTGTCAATACCATACTGTTTTGATCATTAAAGCTTTGTAATATAACATGAAGTCCAGAATTGTGATGCCTCCATCTTTGCTTTGCTTTTCAAGGTTGCTTTGGCTATTTAGTCTTTTGTGGTTCCATACACATTTTAGTATTGTTTGTTATAGCTTTGTGAAAAATGCTGTTAGTATTTTCAGAAGGATTGTATTAAATGCATAAATTGCTTTGAGTAGTATAGACATCTTAACAATATTTATTCTTCCAATATATGAGCATGGAATATCTTTCCATTTCTTTGTGTCATCTTCAATTCTTTCATCAGTGTTTTATACTTTTCAGATTACAGGTCCTTCACCTCTATGGTTAGGTTTAATCTTAGGTATCTTATGGTTTTGGGTGCAAGTGTAAATGGTATTGATTCCTTAATTTCTCTTTTTGCTCCTTCATTGTGGTGTGTAGAAATGCAACATATTTCTGTACGTTGATTTTGTATCCTGCAGCCTGACTCAATTAATGTATCAGTTTTAGCAGTTTTTAGTGGAGTCTTTTGAGTTTTCTATATAGAATATCATGTCATCTGCAAATATTGAAAGTATTACTACTTCCTTGGTGATTTGGATGCCTTTTATTTCTTTCTGTTGTCTGATTGCTGTGGCCAGGACTTCTAGTACTATGTTAAATAACAGTGGTGAGAGTGGATACCCCTGTCTTATTCCTGACCTTAGAGGAAAAGCTCTCATTTTTTCCTCATTGAGGATGATATTAGTGGTGTTTTTTTGTAGATGGCCTTTATTATGTTGAGATATGTTCTCTCTAAACCTACTTTGTTGTGGTTTTTATCATGAATGGATGTTGTACTTTGTCAAATGCTTTTTCAATCCTATCTATTGAAAGGATACTATGGATCTCATCCTTTCTTTTATTAATGTGCTATATCACATTGATTGATTTATGAACACTTAATAACCCTTGCATTCCAGGAATAAGTCTCACCTGATAGTGTTGAATGATTTTTTTAAGTGTATTGTTGCATTTGGTTTACTGGTATTTTATTGAGAATTTTTTGCATCCATGTTCATCGGGGATATTGGCCTTTTTTGTGCAGTCTTTATCTGGTTTTGGTGTCAGGGTAATGCAGGCCTCATAAAATGAACTTGGAAGTTTTCCTTCCTTTACTATTTTTTAGAATAGTTTGAGAATAATAGGTATTAACTCTTCTTTTAATGTTTGGTAGAATTTGCCTGTGAAGCCATGTGGTCCTGGACCTTTGTTTGTTGGAAGTTTTTTGATTACTGATTCAATTTCTTTGTTGATTATCAGTCTGCTCAAGTTTTCTATTTCTTCCTGTTTCAGTTTTGGTAATTTACATGTTTCTAGGAATTCATCCATTTCTTCAGGTTGTCCAATTTGTTGGCACATAGTTTTCAATAGTACTCTCATATAATTGTTTATATTTCTGTATTTTTGGTTTTGGTTGTTATTTCTTCTCTCTCATTTGTGATTTTATTTATTTGTGTCCTTTCTCCTTTCTTTTTGATAAGTCTGGCTAGGAGGTTATCAATTTTATTAATATTTTCAAAGAACCATCTCCAGGATTCATTGTTCTGTTCTGTTGTTTCTTTAGTTTCTATATCATTTATTTCTGCTTTAATCTTTATTATTTCCTTCCTTCTGATGGACTTAGTCTTTGTTTGTTGTCATTTTCCTAGCTTCTTTAGGTATAAATAAGATCAGCTTGTTTATTTGAGATTTTTCTTGCTTCCTAGGTATATACTTGCTATATACTTCCCTGTTAGGATTGCTATTGCTGCATCCCAAATGTCTTGGACTGTTGTGTTTTCATTTTCATTTGTTTGTTTCCACTTTTTGAAAGAGAGAGAGAGAGAAAGAGAGAGAGGCGGTAGAGGCAGAGGGAAAGGGAGAAAGAGAATCTTGAGCAGACTCCACGCCAAGCACAGAGCCTGATGCGGGGCCCAATCCCACCCCCATGAGATCATGACCTTAGCCAAAATCAAGAGTGAGACACTTAACCAACTGAGCCACCCAGGCACCCCTGTTTCTATGTTTTTAAATTTCTTCTTTGATATTATGGTTGACCCATTCATTGTTTAGCACCATGTTGTTTAACTTCCATGTATTTGTGGTTTTCCAGACTTTTTTTTTGTAGTTGACTTCTGGTTTCATTGCATTTGGTCAGGAGAGGTGCATGGTATGATTTCAGTCTTTTTGTATTTGTTGAGGCCTGTTTTGTGAAATAACATGTGATCCATTCTGCAGAATATTCCATGTGCACTTGAATGTATATTCTGCTGTTTTAGGATGGAATATTCTGTATATATCTGTTAAGTCCATCTAGTCCAGTGTGTCATTCAAAGCCATTGTTTCCTTGTTTATCTTCTGTTTAGATGATCTGTTCATTGATGTAAGTGGGGTGTTAAAGTCCCTACTATTATTGTGTTATTATCAGTTAGTTCCTTTATATTTGTTACTGTTTCATGTTGGCTGCATAAATATTTACAATTGTTAGATTTTCTTGTTGGATTGTCCCCTTTATTATGACATAGTGCTCTTCTTCATCTCTCATTATAGTCTTTGGTTGAAAGTTTAGTTTGTCTTGCTACTCTGGGTTCCTTTTGTCATCCATTTGCATGATAAATGTTTCTCCATCACCTTACTTTCAATCTGCAGGTGTCTTTAGGTATGAAATTACTCTCTTAGGGCGCCTGGGTGGCTCAGTCAGTTGAGCTTCTGAATCTGGAATTTAGCTCGGGTCAGGACCCCTGGGTAGTGAGATCAAACCCTGCGTTGGGCCCCATATTGAGCATGGAGCCTGCTTAAGGTTTTCTCTCTTTCCATATTTCCATCTCTTTCTCTTTTTCCATAAAAAAGACAAGTATCTCATTTTATAGAGATGCTGATTACATTTATAAACATAAAAAAATATGTAAATTCTTATTTTATTTTTTGTTTCTTAAGAATGTATCTTTATGATTTATTCATATATCAATGTATGCATAAATCTCCCTCATACTTATCTATATGAAAGGGAAATCATTCAGATTTTTTGAGAAAAATAAAGTTTAGGTGAAAAATGTGAAAAAAAGATTTTCTCTCTTTTCCTCTACCCCTCTCCCCTACTTGCTGTACCTCTCTTCTCTAAAAATAGATAGATGATAGATAGATAGATAGATAGATAGATAGATACAATTACTCTCTGTAGGCAGCATATAGGTAGGTCTTTTTTTTTTATCAATTCTGACACTCTTTGTCTTTGGTTGGCACATTTAGTCCATTTACATTCAGAGTAATTTTTTATAGATATATATTTAGTGCCATTTTATTACTTGTTTTGCCATTGTTTCTGGAGATTTTCTCTGTTCCTTTCTTGCCTTTGTCACTTTGGGTCTTTCCTTTGCACTCAAAGAGTCCCGTCTAATATTCCTTATAGGGCTAATTTAGTGGTCACAAACTCTAATAGTTTATGTCTGGGAAACTGTTTATCTCTCCTTCCATTCTGAATGATAGCCTTGCTTGATAGAGTATTCTTGGCTGTAGATTTTTCAGTTCGGCACTTTGCATATATCATACTACTCCCTTCTGGCTTGCCAAGTTTCTGTTGAGAAATCTCCAACTAGCCTTGTGGGTCTTCCCTTACAAGTTAAAGATTTCTTTTGTCTTGGTATCTTTAAGTTTTTTCTTTGTCACTCACTATATTTTGCAAGTTAAATTATAATATATGTTGGTGTTGATCTGCTTTTGTTGATTTTGACGGGAGTTCTCTGTGCCTCTTCGATATGGATGTCTGTTTCCTTCCCCAGATTAGTGAAGTTTTCAGCTATTATTTCTTCAAATATATTTTCTGCTCCCTTTTCTCTCTCTTTGTCTTCTGGGAGTCCTATAATAAGAATGTTACTACTTTTGATGGAGTCATGAAGTTCCCTAAGTCTATTCTCATGTTCCATAAATCTTCTTTGTTTTTTTTTTTAGCTTTTATATATTCAATTATTTTGTCTTCTATCTCATTTATGCATTTCTCTGCTTCTTCCAGCTTTTGTTCATTGAATCAAGCCTGTTTCCCATCTCAGTTATTGCATCTTTCATTTCTTACTGATTCTTTTTTAACTCTTTTATCTCTGTGGTAAGGGTCTTCCTGTAGTCCTCCATCCTTTTCTCAAGAGCAGCTAGTATCCTTAGTATTTTTGCTTTAAATTCTCCATCAGGTATTTTACTTATATATGTTTCGCTTAGATCTCTAGCTGTGACTTTATCTTATTCTTTCATTTGGGATGGATTCCTCCATGTTGGCATATTTTCTAAGTCTCTGCCTTTTTCTTTGTGTTATATAAGTCCATTATGTTTCCTGTTCTTGAGAGTAATGGCTTTATGAAGAAGAGGTCTTATAGTGTCCAGGGCCTGGTGCTTCAGGGATTGTCTCTGGTGTGTGCTGCATGTGCTCTGCTGTTGTGTTTTCATTGCTCTGTCTTCATTGCTCTGTCCTTCTGGCCTAGTCTTCTGCAGAGGCTTTCTTTACCTGCAGTGGGCAATGTTTAGTTCTTAGCCAAAATGTGATGAGTTTTAACTAGGTGTACTTTGTTCTGATTTTTGAATGAAAACTGATATTACTTCCACTAGAACTGAAGCCCTGAAGAATTCTCTGGCTGGGAGATGTGGTGGGGGCAGGGGTTTCTGCTGGTCTTCTCGGGAAGGGGCCTGATGCATTGGGACTGAGGCAAGCTTGACAGAGAAGAGCAAGTGCACCAGCGTTCAGGGGTGTGGGACTTGGTTTAAACAAATTAGGCAGCCAATGTTGGGGCTGAGCTGCTTCCCTTAGCTGGCCTCATGTTTATCCTGAGGGGTAGGAGAGGAAAATGGCTCTTGCTGGCTCTTTTGTCCCTGGAGAGGTGTCTCCAAGAAGAGTGAATAATCTTCCCACTGTGTGCCCCAGGCACTCCTCAAATAGTTGTTTCCACACCATCTGCCCCCAGGTTGTTAACCTACCTTGGCTCCAAGAGTAGGGAAGTGCCCTCAGGGCTCTATCCTAGCCAAGCCCACTTACCTTTCAAACTCCAATCTTTAAGCTTTGCTGATTGCAAGAACTCAGGAAAATCAGTCCCTCTCACTTTTCCAGCCAATGGCTTTGGGGAAGTGTTCTCCTTCTTAGTTGTCCTGTGTGCTTCTCTCTCTCCTGCCTTTCTGAATGACCACAGCTCCCTCTCCTCTGCAGTATCAGCAATCTATTTCTCCCCTAAACCACATCTCCATATTTCCTACCTTTTTTGATGTGGCTTCTTCTCTTTCTTCAGTTGTGGAGTTTATTCTGCCAGTCTTCAGGTTGATTTCTGAGGTATTTATAATGATTGGATAGTTGTCTAGTTGTGTTCATGGGACAAGACAAGCCTAGGGTCCTACTCCTCTGTCATCTTTATCTCTGTTTTTTCCTTTATTCTATTAATGTGGTGTATTATATTGATAGATTTTTGTATGTTAAGCCACCTTTTCATTGCTGGGATAAATCCCACTTCGTCGTGGTATATAATCCTTTTAATATGATGCTGGATTCTGTTTGATAGTTTTTTGTAGATGTTTGCATCCATAGTTATAAGAGATACTGGTTTGTAGCTTATTTTTTCTTGTGATGTCTTCATCTGGTTTTGGCCTCGTGGTATGAGTTAGAAAACGTTTCCTCCTCTTGTATTTTTTGAAATATTTGAGGATAATTGGTTCTAATTCTTCTTTAAATGTTTTATAGAATTTACCAATGAAGCTATCTGGTCCTAGACTTTTCTTTGTTAGGAGGGCTTTGATTACTGATTCAATCTTATTACTAGTAATCAGTCTGTTTAGATTTTCTATTTCTACTTGAGTCAGTTTGGATAATTTGTATCTTTCTAAGAATTTGTGGAAAAGGTGTAAAAATGAAAATAAAAAGCCTATGCTCTATCACTGTCTAACTGGAGCTTCTGTGTTGACAGAAAGCATCCTGGGAAAAAAAGATTTAAAAAATTTTTTAAACCTGTTAAGAAAATTATACAGCTGGACCCAAATGTCCACATTTCTCTGTATGAAAATTATCTAAATATAAATATAGAAGCAAGACTCTTATCTAAGAAACACCTTCTGAAGAAAACTCCTTTGCTTCAAAACTGTAAACTTCTGCCACAATTCAGAGTTCCTCAGGATGTCTGTCACACTGACAGTTAGACTTGTTGACTTATTGAGGGAAGAATGAAATATAATAGTTGTTGGGTTTAAGCACATCTGTGGTGGTGGCAGCAATCGCTTTGTGTTCTATTCTGAGTGAGAAACACTCCATTATTCTCTGGCAGGTTAACATTTGGAAATCTTCATTGAATTTTTGGTTTATTTTCTACCTCTATTATTTTAATCTTCCCCTTCTTGCCTTGGCTGTAAGCAGGCTGGAATGGGCTAGGAATACTTTTGCTGGTTTAAATTTTTACAAGATGGTGTCTAGCCCTTTAGTTTTGTGGTTGATGTACTGTGTGCAAGTATATACATTTATCACATGCAGTCATTGTCTTTGAAAGTGAGCATGCGTCTTTCTCAGCCATCCCTCTCCTATAAAGCCATTGAAGTGATGCCAAGGTCTGAAGCTAGCACATTCTGGTTCTAGGGAGTCAAGGGTTATTTCCTTGAAGAGTTTGACCTGACAAAGGTCCTTTAAGAGTAGGAAGTGTTACTAGTGCGATTGCCATGAGTGGACCCAACTCTACCCTGGGAATTAGGCATTACTTGCTTTCAAATATTACGTCCCCATGTCTGATGAATAGAAAGAGTGACATTTTTTGAGAGAGAGAGACAGACAGAGGGAGAGAGAGAATAGTAAGCAAGTTCCATGCCCAGCATGGAGCCCGTCATGGGGCTCAGTCCCATGGCTGTAAGATCATGACCTGAGCCAAAATCAAAAGTCAGATGCTTAACCGACTGAGCCACTCAGGCACCCGTAGAAAGAGTGACACTTTGAAGGCACTTTGGTTTATTTTCAATATGTCCTTGCTTAGCTAGAGTGGTTGAGAAGTGGTGGCTCAGCAAGAAGCAACATACATCTTAACCATACAAATACAAGTTTTGGTTCATTTTCCCTTTTTCTTAAACCCCACCTATATATGGCTTTCACATTGTCCTCATTTCTTAGAGAACACAAAACTGTGCTCATAAAGGAGGTTTATACCATGCTCAGTTCCATTCTGCTTCTTACTGAATCCATCTCTCTGGGATTGTTGGCAATTAGAACTCACATGGAGCATTGTACTTTGAGCTTGTGTTGGTAAAGCAGCTGATATTGTTAAGCAAACCCAAGGGAAGTTTTTGGGTTCTGTTCCTGACTCCCACACAGCTAAAAAGGAGCCCAGACTAAGTAGATGTGAGAAGGCCTTTGGAGACCATCTGGTTCAATCTCTCATGGTACAGATAAAAAAATTCAAGCTAAGAGTTGAAGAAGGAACTCACTCAAGGTTACAAAGTCAGATAATGGTGGGCCTCTAACCTTCATAAGAAGGTTTTAATCCCCAATTGTATATTAAGGAGGAATCTGATAAACATATATGTTTAAACTACTAACTCTGTGTGTGTGTGTGTGTGTGTGTGTGTGTATTTCCATATATTCCATATGGTTTAACTTTTATAAAACTATTTTGGATTAATTTTATATTATTTTATTATATAATTTATGTATCTCACTACTAATTCAAGAAGTTAAGCTTGGGTTTTGTGTTGGCAAGCATTCCAACAAGTAAACTTCTGTCATGATAAACTTTAGGTTACATAACAAGTTTTGGGCTTGGAATAAGGTATGCAGCATCATGTCATTTTTGTGTCCCTTGTTTACTTCACCACAAAGTAGGAGAAGCTTGGAATCTTGATGCCTGGATTCTAATGCCAGTTATCTAGTACTCAACCTCTCTCAGCCTCTTATTCATCATCTGTAAAATAAGGATAATAACACCTACCCATTTACACTCACAGAACTGTTGGGAGAGATCAACAGAAGATAAATAATATGAAATATGTTGAAATATTTTATAAATTTAACATCACAAATATGCGAATTATTAATTCAGAACATAAAATGCTACACATTTATCTTCAGTCTTGAAGATAAAATGGTTTCCCTCCATCATAAGAGTTAGATATTTCATTCTTTTTAAAATTTTATTTTTTTAAATTCACATCCAAATTAGTTAGCATATAGTGCAACAATGATTTCAAGAGTAGATTCCTTAATGCCCCTTACCCATTTACCCATCCCCCATCCCACAACCTCTCCAGTAACCCTCTGTTTGTTCTCCGTATTTAAGAGTCTCTTACCTTTTGTCCCCATCCCTGTTTTTATATTATTTTTGCCTCCCTTCCCTTGTGTTCATCTGTTCTGTGTCTTAAAGTCCTCATGAGTGAAGTCATATATTTGTCTTTCTCTGACTAATTTCCCTTAGCATAATACCCTCTAGTTCCATCCACGTAGCTGCAAATGGCAAGATTTGCATTGCTGGTGGGAATGCAAGCTGGTGCAGCCACTCTGGAAAACCACTCTTGGGCTCAGGTCTGGAAAACAGTATGGAGGTTCCTCAAAAAATTAAAAATAGAACTACCCTACAACCCAGCAATTGCACTACTAGGTATTTATTCAAGGGATACAGGTATGTGGTTCCGAAGGGACACATGCACCCCCATGTTTATAGCAGCACTATCAACAATAGCCAAAGTATGGAAAGAGCACAAATGTCCATCCATGGATGAAGGGATAAAGATGTGGTATGTATATAAAATGGAGTATTACTCAGCCACAAACATCTCATTCTTTTTTTTTTAATTTTTTAATGTTTATTTTATTTTATTTTTTTAATTTTATTTTTTATTTTTAAAAATTTACATCCAAATTAGTTAGCATATAGTGAAACAATGATTTCAGGAGTAGATTCTTTAATACCCTAACCCATTAAGCCCATCCCCCTCCCACAACCCCTCCAGCAACCCTAAGTTTGTTCTCCATGTTTATGAGTCTCTTCTGTTTTGTCCCCTTCCCTTTTATATTATTTTTGTTTCCCTTCCCTTATTTTCATATGTTTTGTCTCTTAAAGTCCTCATATGAGTGAAGTCATATGATTTTTGTCTTTCTCTGACTGACTAATTTCACTTAGCACAATACCCTCCAGTTCCATCCACGTAGGTGCAAATGGCAAGATTTCATTCTTTTTTTTTTTTTTTCATTTTTTCTCCCCTCAGAAAGTCTCCCTTAAAATTTCTTGCAGGGCTGGTTTAGTGGTCACAATCTCCTTTAAGTTTTGTTTGTCTGGGAAACTTTTTATCTCTCCTTATATTTTGAATTACAGTCTTGCTGGAAAAAGAATTCTTGGCTGCATATTTTTCTGATTCAGCACACTGAATGTATCCTGCCACTCCCTTCTGGCCTGCCATGTTTCTGTGGATTGGTATGCTGCAATCCTGATCTGTCTTCCCTTGTAGGTTAGGGACTTTTTTTCCCTTGCTGCTTTCATGATTCTCTCCTTGCCTGAGTATTTTGTGAATTTGACTATGATATGCCCCTTGATGGTTGGTTTTTGTCGAATCTAATGGGGAGCCGCTGTGCTTCCTGGATATTGATGTCTGTGTCTTTCCCCAGGTTAGGAAAGTTTTCCGCTATGATTTGTTCACATAACCCTTCTACCACTATTCCCTTCTCTTCCTCTTCTGGGACCCCTATGATTCTGATGTTGTTCCTTTTTAGTGAGTCACTGATTTCTCTAAATCATAAATCGTGCTCTTTTGCCTTAATCTCCCTCTTTTTTTCTGCTTTGTTATTCTCTACAACTTTGTCCTCCATATCGCTGATTCTCTGTTCTGCCTCAGCCATCCTTGCCACCACTGCATCCATCCGTGATTGCAGCTCAGTTATAGCATTTTTAATTTCATTCTGGCTATTTATTACTTTTTTTTATATCTGCAGAAAGGGATTCTAATCTATTTTCGACTCCAGCTAGTATTCTTATTATCATGATTCTAAATTCTGGTTCAGACATCTTGCTTGTATCTGTGTTGGTTAAATCCCTGGCTGTCGTTTCTTTGTGCTCTTTCTCTTGGGGTGAATTCCTTCATTTTCTCATTTTGAAGGAAGAAAAGGAATTAATGAGGTAGAAAAATGGAAATAAAAAATTAAAATTAAAAAAATATTGAAATTAAAAATTAAACACACACACATACACACACACACACACACACACACACACAAATAGATGATGCTAGACCCTAGGTGTGTTTTGGTCTGGGTGTTGAAAGTGGTTTGACAGATTAGAGGAAAAAAAACGGGGAGGGGGAGAAGGAAATCATTTGAGAATTTGAAAAAATGAATACACTGAAGTAGACTAAAATGAGATGATGGGGGTAAAATACAATTTGAAAAATATACACAAAAGTAAAGAATGTAGTAGAAAAATAAAGAAAAATATTTTAATAAAAATTAAACTTAAATATGAATTTTTTCATTTTCTGTATTTAAGAAAAAAGAAAAATGAAAAGAGAAATAGATAAAAAAAGAGAAGAAAAAGACCATTTGAAAATTTGAAAAAGTGAATACACTGTAGTAGACTAAAATAAGATGATGGAAGTAAAGTAGAATTTGAAAAAAAATTACACAAAAGTAAAAAATATAGTAATAAAAATTAAAGAAAGATATTTTTAATAAAAATTGAAAATAAAAATGAATTTTTTCTCTGTATTCAAGAAAAAGAAAAGAATTGTAAAAGAGAAAAGTAAAAAGAAAAAAAAAGAAAGAAAATTGAATAGGTGAACCTGCTAACAGATTGAAGTAGGACTGAAATTGCTTCGTATTCCCCTAGAAGTCAGTCTATGTAGCTCTTTATAGTCCATAAATTAAGTCGGTGGTGAGACTTGTGTTCTTGAAGAGCCAAGTTGGCTCAGTTGGGCGGGGCTCAGTGTAACAGCTCTGCTCTCCACTATGTGGAGCTGCTAGTCTACTGGGGTGGATTGTTGCGGGGCTCATAGGTGCGTATGTGCATGCGCAGGAGCAGTGAAAATGGTGCCACCCAGCTACCCAGTCTGTTCTCCTGGATCAGCAATCATGCACCCGTCCTCCGTCTTCAGCTCTCGTCCACTCCCCACTTCTTCACTCTCCGTGACCAGACCCCAGGCAGCACCTCTCTCCGAAGCCTTGTCTCAGATGCGGCTGTTTTCTCCAGCTCCCTACTTCTGAAGGACTGTGGCTTTGACCCTTTCCACCCCTCTGCAGGAGGGTCTCACCCATCAATGGCCAAATATGCAATGGCCGAATATCAGCTGCACCCAGTTATGCCTGCTGAACCCTGTTGTTGCTGGTGCCCCAAGACTGCAGCCAGGTGCCAGCCCATCCCAGAAAATGTTCGTGAGACAGTGTAGCAGCAGCGTCTCAGGGATTATGGAAAATCACAATACACGTCTGGCACTAGGCTTCACCCTTAACGACCTAGCCCCAGCACCTGCGAATGTGGCCATTTCTGGGACCAGGTGGCTTCAACAGTCTCTACCAAATGCCCTTCCAGCAGTGGAACCACTTTCCCCCGTGTGGCCCGAGAACATCCTGGACCCCGCTCTGTTCCTGGGGATTCGCCATTCCCTCCAGAGCACCGCCAGGTATTAAGCTGCGGAGTTGCAGACTTTGCACTCCCCTTGTTTAACAGTCTTACTGGAATTTAAACCCTCTCCTTTCTCCCTTTTAATTTAGTCCCTGTGGCTGTTTCCAATTTTCCACTTTCTCTCCAGCTGCTTTTGGGGAGAGGTGATTTTCCCATTTTCTCCCCCCCCCCCAGTCTCCGTCCTCTCTCCACACGCAAAAGCGGTTCCCTACCTTTCGGGGCTTCTTGCTACCCAAGTTCAGCTCTCCGAGCCGTGTACCTGCTGAATTCTGTAGTTCAGGTTGTGCAGATTGTTGTGTTAATCCTCCAATCAGTTTTCTAGGTGTGTAGGATGGTTCAATGCCGGTCTGGTTGTCTTTTATGGACGTGAGACACACAAAAATCTTCCATGCTGTTCTGCCTTCTTGGCTCCTTTCTAATGTTTATCTTATTTTTGTGACAGAAAGAGACAGAGCGTGATTGGGGGAGGGGCAGAGAGAGGGAGACACAGAATCAGAAGCAGGTTCCAGGCTCTGAGCTGTCAGCACAGAGCCCGACGTGGGGCTCGAACCCATCAACTGTGAGATCATGACCCGAGCCTAAGTCGGACACTCAACTGACTGAGCCACCCAGGTGCCCCAGCAATAGACATTTCATTCTTAAAGTGACACAGTATTTCTCTTGGAACTTAGTGGGTAGGTAACTTTTTATTTTAGCACTTGCAGAAAATATATTAACTTGACTTCTGATTGAGCTGATTTATTCTTTGCCCTCACAAAATCCACATTATTTCAGTTTATCTTGTAAACACTAGCACATTCAGTAGATACTTAATGATTATTACATGACTATTTGGGGTTTTGATTGGAATTTCTGATTGACTCTGGTGCTCTGGGCCCAAGTTATTCCCTTACCTTTGGTGTGTACCAGGGTCCAACAAACCCCAGCCTTAGAGGTGGTTTCATCTTTAGCCTAGAAATTACCTGTAATTTCTCTGACTCAGAGCCTAAAGTAAGATTTGCCTTCTAAGAATGAGGAGTGTGTTCTCTTTACATCAGCACAGAAACTAATAGTCATTAAAGCACTGTCATCATAACTATGGTTAGATTCCTTTAGACCTTGCCTTGGTAGGTCAGCATTCCTCTTTTCCCAAAAAGAGACAAACTTCATTATAATGAAGATTCATTATAATCTTCTCAGCTTATGTGTCTGCATTTTAAAAAACTATCACCCTCTGGGCTCCCCTGCCTTTCTGAGCAAAAAAGAAAAACCCTATGTGTATGTGAAGGCCTGCATATAAGAAGTAGGACTTGAAAGCACCATTAGCATCTGTCTTGTGGCATGTAATATGTGTTGCTCATGATGGAATCAAAAAACCATAGGATATTAGCTGACTTGGGAGGTACACATCTGTCCCTTCATTTTACAATTGGGAAAACTGAGACCCAGACCAAAAAGCAACAGCTCTAGTTTTCTAGGTAAGTTTCACTCTATTACTGGTCACAATGAGTGAATCTTAACAGCAGCCATAGTAGGTATTCATTGGCCAAGTAGAAAAGAGGCTCTGAAATGCCCATGGCTCTGATCTTTATCTTCCTCCAGTGAAAGGGGCATAGCTTAACCAGAAATAGCTAGTGTGATGTAGAGTACTGGAGGGATGGATTGTGTATATGTATGTGTAAACAATCTTGTGTTTAATTACCTACTTACATTTTGCCTCTAAGTTCTGCAGTCCCCTCTCCTGTCAGAACAATTGGGTAAATATGTACTTTTTGTTAGTTTGCAAGTAAAGGCAGAATTAAAGAATTAAAGAATTATGTGTAAACAATCTTGTGTTTAATTACCTACTTACATTTTGCCTCTAAGTTCTGCAGTCCCCTCTCCTGTCAGAACAATTGGGTAAATATGTACTTTTTGTTAGTTTGCAAGTAAAGGCAGAATTAAAGAGTGTTTAGTTTAGGAATCTTGTATGCACATTTGGCTAAGTGTGTATCGTTGTGTATGGGGACAGTTGTTGGATTCAGGTTAATAATAGTCCCTCAAACCTGGAGCTTTATGTTAAGTGTAAATGCTCTACTTTTTGTCTTCCAAAGCGTAGTTTTATTAATGGATATGATATGCTATGTGCTATTCAATGCCTGAAAATATCTTCATAAGTAATCGAGCTGCCCTATCCTCCCTTCTCCCCAAATATTCCCTTCTATGCATGATAACAAACCAATATCGATGTGTTTATCTGTCTTTCAGTGCTTCATCAGAGGTTTTTTTTTCTCTCTGAACAAGCCAAATTCTATCCTTTCACACTGCACAACCACCATACTATTCACATAGGCAAACGTGCATTTTTCTGAGCGATATAAATATGTGAAAACTCTCACACGTTGCAATGAAACTGGACTTGCTGATGCCAAACAGAGCAGAAAGACCCTTTAGGAAGCCATTGTCAAGGATAAGATTGATTATTATATAGGTGGGTGTCCGTCCACTCTCCCTGCTCAGTGGGAAATTTTGCCTAGCTTGGCAAAAAAACAAAAAACAAAAAACAAACAAACAAAAAGCAAAAAAACAAAATACTTAGCCCAGGACCTTGAAATTCACTCATTGATGTTTTTATGTTGGGGATAAAAGCAAGGTTGCAGCCTAATTCATTCATATGCTTTATTGTTCTCATTAAAACATATAACATATTTTATACATATCAAATTTAATGAAAGGGGATTCATTTCATAAGTTTTCTCTATTATCCTACCATGTCACAATCTTCCATCATTTGCAAAACATACAACTTAGTGAGAGACACAGACTGCACAAATGTATGTGGAGTGTTGAGTGACAAAGCCAGTCCTTTGGGAGTTTAGAGCAAGGCAAAGTTATGTTGGCATTATCAAGTCAGAGAAGGCTATAAATTTTCCCTTCCATTCTTACCCTAGTAATGACAATGAACAAACCCAAAGTCTTTCTCAAATCCCTGTGTACAGTTGTATTTTTCAAGGACTAAGTATGTTTCTTGGATAAAAGCATGCTTAGTATAACTAGCAATTGTTTAAAGTGCAGTTTTTCCTTGGTCATTGCATAGTGTCAGTAGAGCCCTGTATACCCTAAGACAGAAGTGAGGTGTGCAAAGGAGGAATAGGGAGAGATGACCTGAACAAACTTTGCATTATTTTTACTCATACTTCCCCCTTTTTTTTTTTAAATGTGGGCTTCTGGACATACAGTTATGGATTTTCAGAGCTGAAAGAGACATCTGATACCACTTTACCCCTGTGACCTGAACAAAATTTATAGAAGGAGTTTCGTATAGTAGAAAAAGTGTGGGATTTGGCAAGAACCGTGTACTAGTTCCAGCTCAAGCACTAACTCTACTCTTGGGGAAGCCATTTTATCTCCCTGAAGCTCAGTTTCCTTATATGCAAAATGGAGATGATAATGATTATAACATTGTAAGACTGTATTGGTGGTTCCTGAGGCCACGCCCACACTCACTGGTGTGCTAGAAAGACTCACAAGACTTGGAAGTTATAATCAGGCTGTGGTTTATTACAGCTAAAGGATAAAAAACAAGACTAATAAAAGAAAAAGGTACATCAGACAGACGTTGCAGGATACTAGGTGCAAGCTTCCAAGAGTCCTTTCTCAATGGAGTCACATAGGATGTGCTTAATCGCCCGGCAATAAACTGTATAAACATGTGCAAAATGTTTTCTGATGGAGAAGCTTGCTTGAGCCTAAAATCCCAGGATTTTTATTGGGGTAACTACAGTGACTGATTGCAGTTATGGAAACTCCAGATCCCCGAGAAGGAAAACAGATGTTCACCATAAATCACAGTTTTTACACAATCTAGACAAGCTTATACAGTGTGGTTCAGGGCCCAAAGCATGCACAGTGCGCTTATCAGTTAGTAGCATAGGAAACATTTTAAGACTTCAGTTCCCAGGAGCCAGCCAAAGGCCAGTCATACAAGTAGGCCCTTCTGAGAATGTACAAGATTTGAGCAACTCAGAGCTGCTAGGTTAACTCTCTTCTTCACAAATAGGTATTAAATTGTGAATTTAATGTTCTACTTTATCATATATATGATATACACAGGTATATATGTCATATATACACACCATATATATATACATATACCTATATATCATATATACATATACCTATATATACCATATATACACACATGTATATGGATATATACCCATGTATACATGTATATGTGTATATATCATATATATGATAAATCAGTACATTAAACATTAAATTATTAAATGTAAATAAATATATATCATAGACATCATATGGTATATATAAGATAAGCAGTACATGTGAAGGATTATTATTATTACAAATGACTAATGAAGGCTAAAGGTGTTTTAGGGTGTGGTTGAGAGCAGTCAGAATGGAGATTTGCAAAACAACCCAACAGAGCAGTGAATGGGAGGCTATCAAAAAAATCTCACTGAGGATTTTATTTTTTTCAGTGATGGAGATAATTTTGTTACTGGAACCATTCTGTCCCTCTCAGTTTGACACTGTACTTTCTTATCAGTAGCTTTATGTTTGTTTGGGGGTTTTGCATAAGCCAAATTGTTCCAACACCTATAATAGAGTTTTGGCAAGATGTTACCCTCCCAAGGAAAGTGCAGAATTGAGCCCGTGGGGAGAGGCATAGACAGGTGCTTCCCAGAAAACCCTGAACCAGGCCCAATAAAAACTATGGCTAATAATATAACTAATACCAACAGTGAATTTGAATTGAATTGAGATGAATTTATGTGAATGTGAATACTGTTGGAATATCAATTTGGGCTAAATACTGGGTTATATGCCCAGCCAAACTCTGATTTTTTTTTAAATTGCCTTCTAAGGATGAAGAAAAAGACATGGAGAGGAAGCTTGGGCACTGTGCACTAGGATGGTTTTCTTGTGTGGAGGGGAGCAAGGAGGGTTATCTTGAGAAAGTGCACATACTCATTTCTAAAACTACTAGACACATATGCCAAAGGATAGTCTTATTATCTGAACCCAGGTAGTAATGGCAGCCAGTAGATTGGAGATCAGCTTGGAGGAGGATAGATCTTACAGATGGACAATAAGCCCCCTGATGCAACTTTGGTGGGGGAGCCTGTTAAGAGTATTTTGGCTACTGTCAGCCTCCTCTTCTACTTTATACCCACATAGCTGCTGTACTTCCCTGCCTCCAAACCACCCATGAGTGAAACCTGTGGCAGTTGCCTTTATTCTTCATTTAAGTTAAAATTAGTTCCTTTGTCTTTCTGGTATATTCTTTTACCCTTTATCTTTGGGGTATGTGAACCATGTCAGTGGTTCTTCTCAAATTGGCCCTCTGCTGCCAGAATTTCTGAGAATTCTCCAAAGCTCTTTCTAAGCCCCCTGCTTCAGGTGGCCCTGGAAAGTTTTCATACACAATTTATTTATTTTTATTTTTTAATTTCCATTTTCTTTTCTTGTTTTTTGCAGTCAAGATATATTTTCATCTTTTTAAATATGAAATTTATTGTCAAATTGGTTTCCATACAATACCCAGTGCTCATGCCAAAAGGTGCCCTCCTCAATACCCATCACTCACCCTCCCCTCCCTCCCACCCCCCATCAACCCTCAGTTTGTTGTCAGATTTTAAGAGTCTCTTGTGCTTTGGCTCTCTCCCTCTCTAACCTCTTTTTTTTTCTTCCCCTCCCCCATAGACTTCTGTTAAGTTTCTCAGGATCCACATAAGAGTGAAAACATGGTATCTGTCTTTCTCTGTATGACTTATTTCACTTAACATGACACTCTCCAGTTCCATCCACACTGCTACAAAGGGCCATATTTCATTCTTTCTCATTGCCACGTAGTATTCCATTGTGTATATAAACCACAATTTCTTTATCCATTCATCAGTTGATGGACATTTAGACTCTTTACATAATTTGGCTATTGTTGAGAGTGCTGCTATAAACATGGGGGTACAAGTTCCCCTATATATCAGTACTCCTGTATCCCTTGGGCAAATTCCTAGCAGTGCTATTGCTGGGTCATAGGGTCGGTCAATTTTTAATTTTTTGAGGAACCTCCACACTGTTTTCCAGAGAGATTGCACCAGTTTGCATTCCCACCAACAGTGCAAGAGGGTTCCATTTCTCCACATCATCTCCAGCATCTGATTTGTTCATTTTAGCCACTCTGACTGCCATGAGGTGATATCTGAGTGTGGTTTTGATTTGTCTTTCCCTGATGAGGAGCGACGTTGAGCATCTTTTCATGTGCCTGTTGGCCATCTGGATGTCTTCTTTAGAGAAGTGTCTATTCATGTTTTCTCCCCATTTCTTCACTGGATTATTTGTTTCTTGGGTGTGGAGTTTGGTGAGCATTTATAGATTTTGGATACTATCCCTATGTCTGATATGTCATTTGCAAATATCTTTTCCCATTCCGTTGGTTGCCTTTTAGTTTTGTTGATTGTTTCCTTTGCAGTGCAGAAGCTTTTTATCTTCATGAGGTCCCAATAGTTCATTTTTGGTTTTAATTCCCTTGCCCTTGGGGATGTGTCAAGTAAGAAATTGCTGCAGCTGAGGTCAGAGAGGGTTTTTTCCTGCTTTCTCCTCTAGGTTGTGATGGTTTCCTGTCTCACATTCAGGTCCTTTATCCATTTTGAGTTTGTTTTTCTGAATGGTGTGAGAAAGTGGTCTAGTTTCATTCTTTTGTATGTTGCTGTCCAGTTCTCCCAGCACCATTTGTTAAAGAGACTGTCTTTTTTTTCCATTGGATATTCTTTCCTGCTTTGTCAATGATTAGTTGGCCATACTTTTGTGGGTCTAGTTCTGGGGTTTGTATTCTATTCCATTGGTCTATGTGTCTGTTTTTGTGCCAATACCATGCTGTCTTGATGATGACAGCTCTGTAGTAGAGGCTAAAATCTGGGATTGTGATGCCTCCTGCTTTGGTCTTCTTCAAAATTACTTTGGCTATTCGGGGCCTTTTGTGGTCCCATACAAATTTTAGGATTACTTGTTCTAGCTTTGAGAAGAATGCTGGTGCAGTTTTGTTTGGGATTGAATTGAATGTGTAGGTAGCTTTGGGCAGTATTGACATTTTAACAAAATTTTTCTTCCAATCCATGAGCACGCAATGTTTTTCCATTTCTTTATATCTTCTTCAATTTCCTTCATAAGCTTTCTATAGTTTTCAGCATACAGATCTTTTACATCTTTGGTTAGGTTTATTCCTAGGTATTTTATGCTTATTGGTGCAATTGTGAATGGGATAAGTTTCTTTATTTGCCTTTCTGTTGCTTCATTATTAGTGTCTAAGAATGCAAGTGATTTGTGTACATTGATTTTGTATCCTGCGACTTTGCTGAATTCATGTATCAGTTCTAGCAGACTTTTGGTGGAGTCTATCGGATTTTCCGTGTATAATATCATGCCATCTGGAAAAAGTGAAAGCTTAATTTCATCTTTGCCAATTTTGATGCCTTTGATTTCCTTTTGTTGTCTGATTGCTGATGCTAGCACTTCCAACACTATGTGAAACAACAGCGGTGAGAGGGGACATCCCTGCCGTGTTCATGATCTCAGGGGGAAAGCTCTCAGTTTTTCCCCACTGAGGATGACTTTAGCTGTGGGCTTTTCATAAATCGCTTTGATGATCTTTAAGTATGTTCCTTCTATCCCGACGTTCTCGAGGGTTTTTATTAAGAAAGGATGCTGAATTTTGTCAAATGCTTTTTCTGCATCCATTGACAGGATCATACAGTTCTTATCTTTTCTTTAATTAATGTGATGTATCACGTTGATTGATTTGCGAATGTTGAACCAGCCCTGCATCCCAAGAATGAATCCCACTTGATCATGGTGAATAATTCTTTTTATAAGCTGTTGAATTCGATTTGCTAGTATCTTATTGAGATTTTTTGCATCCATATTCATCAGGGATGTTGGCCTGTAGTTCTCTTTTTTTACTGGGTCTCTGTCTGGTTTAGGAATCAAAGTAATGCTGGCTTCATACAATGAGTCTGGAGGTTTTTCTTCCCTTTCTATTTTTTGGAATAGCTTGAAAAGGATAGGTATTATTTCTGCTTTAAATGTCTGGTAGAATTCCCCAGGGAAGCCATCTGGTCCTGGACTCTTATTTGTTGGGAGATTTTTGATGAGTGATTCAATTTCTTCACTGGTTATGGGTCTGTTCAAGCTTTCTATTTCTTCTTGTTTGAGTTTTGGGAGTGTGTGGGTGTTTAGGAATTTTCCATTTCTTTCAGGTTGTCCATTTTTGTTCGCATATAATTTTTCATAGAATTTCCTGATAATTGCTTGTATCTCTGAGGGATTGGTTGTAATCATTCCATTTTCATTCATGATTTTATCTATTTGGGTCCTCTCCTTTTTATTTTTGAGAAGCCTGGCTAGATGTTTATCAATTTTGTTTATTTTTTCAAAAAACCAACTCTTGGTTTCATTGGTCTGCTCTACAGTTTTTTTTAGATTCTATATTGTTTATTTCTGCTCTGATCCTTATTATTTCTCTTCTTCTGCTGAGTTTGGGGTGTCTTTGAGGTTCTGCTTCTATTTCCTTTAGGTGTGCTGTTAGATTTTGTATTTGGGATTTTTCTTGTTTCTTGAGATAGGACTGGATTGCAATGTATTTTCCTCTCAGGACTGCCTTCGCTGCATCCCAAAGCGTTTGGATTGCTGTATTTTCATCTTCATTTGTTTCCATATATTTTTTAATTTCTTCTCTAATTGCCTGGTTGACCCATTCATTCTTTAGTAGGGTGTTCTTTAACCTCCATGCTTTTGGAGGTTTTCCAGACTTTTCCTGTGGTTGATTTCATGGTTCATAGCATTGTGTTCTGAAAGTATGCATGGTATGATCTCAATTCTTCTATACTTATGAAGGGCTGTTTTGTGACCCAGTATGTGATCTATCTTGGAGAATGTTCCATGTGCACTCAAGAAGAAAGTATATTCTGTTGCTTTGGGATGCAGGGTTCTAAATATATCTGTCAAGTCCATCTGATCCAATGTATCATTCAGGGCCCTTGTTTCTTTATTGATCCTCTGTCTAGATGATCTATCTATTGTTTAAGTGGAGTATTAAAGTCCCCTGCATTTACCACATTCTTATCAATAAGGTTGCTTACGGTTGTGATTATTTTATATATTTGGGGCTCCCGTATTCGGCACATAGACATTTACAATTGTTAGCTCTTACTGATGGATAGACCCTGTAATTATTATGTAATGCCCTTCTTCATCTCTTGTTATAGCCTTTAATTTAAAGTCTAGTTTGTCTGTTATAAGTATGGCTACTCCAGTTTTCTTTTGACTTCCACTAACATGATAGATAGTACTCCATCCCCTCACTTTCAATTTGAAGGTGTCCTCAGGTCTAAATGTGTCTCTTGTAGACACCAAATTGATGGGTCTTGTTTTTTTACCCATTCTGATACCCTATGTCTTTTGGTTGGCGCATTTAGTCCGTTTACATTCAGTGTTATCCTAGAAAGATATGAGTTTAGAGTCCTTGTGATGTCTGTAGGTTTCATGCTTGTAGTGATGTCTCTGGTACCTTGTCTCACAGGATCCTCCTTAGGATCTCTTGTAGGGCTAGTTTAGTGGTGATGAGTTCCTTTTTGTTTGTTTGGGAAGACGTTTATCTCTCCTTCTGTTCTAAATGACAGACTTGCTGGATAATGGATTCTCGGCTGCATTTTTTTTTCTGTTCATCACATTGAAGATTTCCTGCCATTCCTTTCTGGCCTGGCAAATTTCAGTAGATAAATCCGTCACTAGTATTATCGGTCTCCCTTTATATGTTAGAGCCTGTTTATCCCTAGCTGCTTTCAGAATTTTCTCTTTATCCTTTTATTTTGCCGGTTTGACTATGATATGTTGTGCAGAAGATTGACTCAAGTTACGTCTGAAGGGAGTTCTCTGTGCCTCTTAGATTTCAATGCCTTTTTCTTTCCCCAGATCAGGGAAGTTCTCAGCTATGATTTGTTCAAGTACACATTCAGCCCCTTTCTCTCTCTTCCTCTTCTGGAATTCCTATTGTACGGATATTGTTCCATTTGATTGCATCACTTTGTTCTCTAATTCTCCCCTAATTCTCCTGGATTTTTTTATCTCTCTTTTTCTCAGCTTCCTCTTTGTCCATAATTTTATCTTCCAATTCACCTATTCTCTCCTCTACCTCTTCAATCCAAGCTGTGGTCACCTCCATTTTATTTTACAGCTCTTTTATAGCATTTTTTAGCTCCTCTTTACTGTTTCTTAGTCCCTTGATCTCTGTAGTAATAGATTCTCTGCTTGAAAACGCCCAGCAATTAATTTTATGACTATTATTTTGAATTCATTTTCTGTTACATTGCTTAAATCGTTTTTCATCAGTTCGTTAGCTGTCGCTACTTCCTGGAGTTTCCTTTGAGGAGAATTCTTCCATTTCGTCATTTTGTATAGTCCCTGGAGCGGTGCGGAACTGCAGGGCTCTTCCTCTGTGCTGTCTGGAGTAACTTGCGTTGGTGGGCAGGGCGGCAGTCAGACCTGATGTCTGCCCCCAGCCCACCACTGGGGCCACAGTCAGACTGTTGTATACCTTATCTTCCCCTCTCCAGGGTCAGGACTCACTGTGGAGTGGTGTGTCCCCTGTCTGGGCTATTTGCACACCGCCAGGCTTGTGGTGGTGCTTCGATGGGATCTGGCGTATTAGCCGGGGTGGATCCGCAAGGTGCACATGGGTGGAAGGGGCAGACTCAGCTCGCTTTGCCTTTGGTGGTCCGCTTCCGGAGGGGCCCTATGGCACCGGGAGGGAGGCAGACCCATCGGAGGGATGGATCCACAGAAGCCCAGCATTGGGTGTTTGCATGGTGCAAGCAAGTTCTGTGACAGGAACTGGTTCCCTTTGGGATTTTGGCTGGGGGATGGACGAGGGAGGTGGCGCTGGCAAACGCCTTTATTCCCCACCAAGCTGAGCTCTGTCTTCCAGGGCTCACCAACTCTCCCTCTCGTCTTCTAGCCCTCCTGATCTCAGAGCAGAGCTGTTGACTTATAACATTCCAGATGTTAAGTCCCGCTTGCTGTCAGAACATATTCTGTCTGGCCCCTCTGCTTTTGCAAGCCAGACTCGGGGGCTCTGCCTTGCTGGGTGGGCTGGCTGCCCCTCCACCATTCCGGCTCCCTCCTGCCAGTCTGTGTAGCGCTCACCTCCTCTCCGCCCTTCCTACCCTCTTCTGTGGGCCTCTCATCTACACTTGGCTCCAGAGAGTCCGTTCTGCTAGTCTTCTTGCGGTTTTCTGGGTTATTTAGGCAGATGTGGGTGGAATCTAAGTGGTCAGCAGGACGAGGTGAGCCCAGCGTCCTCCTACACCACCATCTTCCTCTCCTTCATGCACAATTTAATGTAGGATCTTTTGTGTGCTTGTAGAAAAGGACAGAGAATAGGTGAAGGCCCTGCCATCAAGGGAGCCCATTGCTTCTTCTGAAGTAAAGTATTTGGCAGTTGGACTAAAGAATTAAGGTATTGAAGCACTCCTTGCCCCATCTTATCACTCCTTAGAACATTTTTTTCTAACAAGGGCTAACAACTAGC
The DNA here is from genome assembly GCF_018350195.1 of Panthera tigris. NCBI lineage: Eukaryota > Metazoa > Chordata > Mammalia > Carnivora > Felidae > Panthera > Panthera tigris. Next base: position 60,483,674 of record NC_056677.1, on the reverse strand, counting down.
CCTCACATTTGTATGATATCGTGCAGTTTTCTAACACTTTTCTATATATTATTTGGTCGTTAGAACACTTTTGTTCATGCTCCAAGGCCAAGTTCAAATGCTGTTCTCTACAAAGAGAAATTTAATTTTAACTTCCCTGACCTCTTGAGAATCTTCCTTTGATGTTTTCTTGGTATTTAACCAGTGTTTCTATTTTTGTTCTAATTATATATAAAATTTATTAGACTATAAAATCCTCAGTAGGAAGATCTGGATAGGATTCATTAACAACTAGCATATATCAGACAAGTAATGAATAGTGGAGTAGAAATAGAGTAGAAAACAAACAAATGCTTGACGCTTAGATAACTTTGCTAAAGTCATTTACTTTCATTACTAGAAGCCGTGAACTTGAACTCAAATTTTCCTCCAATCTTATACTACTATTTTAAATTCTCTTCCACACTGCTTCCTTTATCCTGACTTCCTACTGCAGATCACATTTACTCTTCAGGAGGAATATCAGCAAATTCTTTAATTTTATAGGCTTTAAGGAAGAAGTGAACTTTGACACATGGGTATAATTTCACTGGGTGTAATGCAGAGGAGGGTGTTCCAGACAGAGCTAACAGTAAAAGTACATAGGTAGGTGGAAGAGCATGATCTGTGGAGAAATGAAGCCAAGCTTAATCAGGGCATCAGGACTTGTTTGGAGTCAGGTCTTGAAAACCATGCAGAAATGTTAAGATTTGATGTAGTAGGAAATAAGGGCTCATGCAGGCAGCCTTCTATGAAGGAATGGTTTGTAGTAGGAAAGAGGATTTTCTGGTCTGGTAACTCTTTTGGAAGTTAGGAATGATGGTAGGGACCTAAGTCCCTGAACTTCCTGCCTCCTGGCTTGGTCCACTATGAATATAAAATATATATTATTAAAATATTCTAACGTGCTCAGTGCCTAAAATATTAGTTGCCAAATTTCTAAACCTCAGCTCAGAGAGAACCCTCATCCATGTTTGAAAGAGTTTCAGAATTCTTTGTCATGGTAATAAGGATTTTTTCTTGCCTAGGGGCCACTGCCAGCTCCTAAAGGCCTCTCTCTGGCACTCTAATTAGAGGAATTTAAATTAAATGAATCTTCTGAGGGAGAGGGTGCCTCCTTAAGCCACTCTCCCCTCAACCTTTTTGATACCTGGATCTAGCCTTTATTTGGCTCATGGCATTCAAGTTCTTACCTACTATCCATGTTCAAATGTCCATGTCATCTAGTTGGCCCCCTATATTGCAAAGACTTACCAACATTTTTAATAATGTTTATTTTTGAGAGAGAGAGAGAGAGAGAGACAGAGTGCAAGTGATGGAGGGGCAGAGAGAGGGAGACACAGAATCTGAAGCAGGCTCCAAGCTCTGAGCTGTCAGCACAGAGCCTGACATGGGGCTCAAGCCCATGAACCAAGAGATCATGACCTGAGCTGAAGTTGGACGCTTAACCAACTAAGCCACCCAAGCACCCCAAGACTTACCCAGTTTTTAATCTGTCCCTCCCCAGCTTGTCCTTAAGAATAGCAAGTATGAAAAAGCCATTGGCTTCCAGTTACAAAGCTGAATTTCTTGGTGAAATTCAGAAAGTATATCACACTCTTGTAAGAGGGTAAATCTTAATATAAATTTCATATACGCCAAACCTGAGGGTTCTCTATCCCTCTTCTCCCCTACTTCTCTCTTCCTCTACTCTTCTTCTGCCTCCTGTCAAGCATATTTCCTATGGTTTGTTGTTTGATATAAATTGCATATTTGACAATGGACAAATACACAAAAATCTTGCTCTCATTTGTTCACATCACTAACCTCCTGGTTCATTTGTCTCTGCAAAAGATCATAGCAACCTCTCCTAATGTTTCTTTCCAATATGCTGTTTATCCTTTATGTGGAGAGCCATGGAACTTCACTAAAGTCTACTTTGTTAATTCTTCCAAAAGACAGCCTCTGAAAGCTAAAGGGAGAAGAAACAGAAGGTGGTAAGTGGGAGCTGGGCCCCTGCAACAGATTTGTGGGAGGTAATGTGGAATAATAGAAGGAGCATAGGTTGGAAGACTGCACTTTAGACTTAGTTTTGCTTTAACTAACAGTTGTCCAAATTTTGCATACATTTCTCACACATTTATGTGTCTTTGGGGTAAGGATTATGGTTAATATTTGTATCATCTAACAGTACATAGCACACAGTTGTTCAGTTGAGTCACTAGGGCCCCCACTATGCTGTACCCTCACTTTGCTACCCAGTTTCTCCATACCTTGGGTTTAGATCTTCTTTCTACCACTTTCTAGCCTTGAGGGCTTGAGTAGTGTTCTTAACTTCTCTAATTATGAATTTGTTTCACCTTACACAAAAGACATATAATACTTGATTTATAGTTTTATTGCACATATCAAATAGAATAACAGATAAAGTGCTTTGGAAAGTGTAAGGTGGTTTTATCATATTAGTCAAGAAATATCAAAAAGCACAAAATTTTATCGCATCTGTGAACCATGCTCCCAACAAGATTATGTTGTTTTGTTCCAGGCCCATTTTATAGACTGAGGTTTGCTTAGAATCACCTTATTTGGACATTTTGATTAAAGTCAACATTAGGAAAGAATAAAGTGTTTGATACAAAGGCCAATAGCAATTATGTCACTCAAATATAGATCATTTTACTTTGGTATCTTGGTGAAATTCAGAAAGTATATCTGTGACTAATTAAAGCAGACTGGTTCTGGTGTAGGAAGTACATTAAAAGCAATTAGTAAAATATAACAAACTTAGATAAAAACCAAATCTACATTTCCCCATCCATTTCAAAATATTAACTATATAAATCTGTGTTCTAATTTGCCCAAAAGAAATATTTTTAGGGAGTCAAGCAGCGAAGACTTATTGACCACTTGTTGCATGCCTAGCTCTGTGCCAGGGGCATGGTGGGTCATAGATGTAAAATCCTGAAAGTCTGCTTTCCAGAAGCTCAGATTCTGGTTGAGTCTACAAAACATAGAGTATAATATGGTTATTTTTTTGTGTCTATAGGATGGGCCTTGAAAGGTGGAGTTTAGAGAGGCAACGAAGAAGGCGGGGGACCTTGACTGTGTTAGGATAGTAAGCATGTTGAGTGCTGTGCATGGTGGTAGGTATGGCTGCTGAGGTATAGTGGAATTAGATTATGGAAGCCCTTGAAAGCCTTGTAGAGGAGACTGGATTTCGTATGATTGGGGTTGATGATTCATTGTGAATTCCTGAGCCAGGACACTGATAAAAGAATAGTGTGTTAGGAAGCAATGAGCAGGTTGAATTACAGACAGGCACCTACTAACAAAAAATCACTTGGCTCCTCTTGTAAGATGTGGTAAGCATGGAGAAGGACTATTGAAAACAAGATGTGGCTAAAGAAAAGAGAACAAGGACAGTGGGGGTCAGAAGGTCAGATGACATCTTATTTAATCAGTCAGAACTCTGGAATCTGGTGATTGTTGTGAAAAAAACGTTTCTGTCAGAAACAAATGTTTAACATTAAATAGTTTATAGGCTTAAAGTGTAGCATGTCCCCTAACCGTAGATTAGCAGATGAAGAAGAATGTATCAATGATATTGAAGACAATGTAATGGAAAGCACCCAAGCTGAATCACAAAAAAAGAGAAAAAAAATTGTTTAAAAAATTTTTAATGTGTATTGTTTTTGAGGGAGATAGAGACAGAGAGACAGAGAGAGACAGAGCAAGCAGTGGAGGGGCAGAGAGATAGGGAGACACAGAATCTGAAGCAGGCTCCAGGCTCTAAGCTGTCAGCAGAGCCCAATGTGGGGCTCGAACTCACGAGCTGTGAGATCATGACCTGAGCCGAAGTCAGATGCTCAACCGACTGAGCCACCCAGGTGACCCTAGAAGAAAAAAATTTTAATTAGGATAGGTTAAGGGATTTCTGGGGCAACATCAAGCAAACAGACATTCACATTATTGGGATCCCAGAAGACTAAGGGAGGGGGGCAGAAAACTTATTTGAAGACATAATAGCTGAAAGCTTCTCTAACTTAGTGAAGGAAATAGATGTCCAGATTTAAGAAACACAGTTCCAAACAAGATGAACTCAGAAAGGTCCACACCATGACACACAGTAATTCAAATGTCAAAGTTTTAAGATGAAGAGAGAATTTTAAAAGCAGCAATAGAAAAGCCAAAAGTTACATACAAGGCCACCCTATAAAGCTGTTAGCTCAGTTTTCAGCAGAAACATTGCAGTGCATGTTCAAAGTGCTGAAAAGAAAAAAAAATAACAACCAAGAATAATTTACCTGGCAAGATTATCATCCAGAATTAAAGGAGAGATAAAGACTTTAGCAGAAAAACAAAAATTAAAAGAATTTATCACCATTAAACCAGCCTTCTAAGAAACGTTAAAGGGAAAAGAAATGGCCATAACTACACATGAGAACAATATGAATAAAAATAATAAAAAGATGTAAAATATGATAGCATTTACATATACATAAAAAGTGGAAGAGGGAATAAAAAAGGGTGATTTAAAAAAAAATGTGTTTGAACTTAAATGGCCATTATTTAGTATAGACTTAGGATGTTATATATGAACGTTACATTAAAAACAAAACTAAACCTATAATAGATACAAAAAAAAATAGAAAACCAAATATAGCACTACAGAAATCACAAAGAAAGGAAGTAAGAGAAGAAGAAAGGAACAGAGAAGAACTATAAAAATAGAAAACAATTCACAAAGTGACATTAAATACATACATATCAATAATTACTTTAAATGTAAATGGACTAAATGCTACAATAAAAAATACAAAGTGATGAAATGTATAAAAAACCAATACCCATCTATATCCTGCCTAAAAGACACTCAACACAGATTTAAAGACAAAGACTGAAAGTCAAGGGATGGAAAAAACATTTACTTTGCAAATGAAAGTGAAAAAATGTCAGACTAACAATACTTATGACAGACAAAATAGATTTTAATACAAAGACTGTAGAGGAGAAGATGGTGGCAGAGTAGGAGGACCCTAGGCTTGCTTCCTCCCTACAACTGATAACTATCAAATCACCCTAAATACCCCAGAAATCTATCTGAAGACTTGAAGAACAAACCCCATAACTAAAGATAGAGAAGAGAGAACATCAAAGGCAGGAAGTGGGGAGACGCAGCTAGGAGAGAAATGGATCATGGATGCTGTGGTGGGGAGGGAGTTACGGTCAAGGGGAAGGGCAAGAGACAAACTAGCACACAGGGGAGCCAACCAAGGAAGATAAATCCCATAGCAATTGGCTTGGAAAGCAAAAGGGGCTGAATTTCTTGAGTTCTTGCAACCAGTGGGGCTTAAAACCTAGAGTTCTTAAAGGTCAGCAGATTTAGCTCAGGGAGAGTCCAGAGGGCATTGGGCTGCTCTTTGAGGGAAGACAGGACCAACAGCTCACAGACATACCTCATGGAAAAGCCGATCTGAAGAATGCCTGCAACACAAAGTGGGGAGGTTATTTGCTTATCTCAGAGTGTGTTCCAGAGAGGCAGTGTTAACAAAGCGACCCCACTGGGAACAAAGGAACTGGCTGGCCCCATTTCCCTCCCTTGCTTCTCAGCATAAGCACCGGGCCACCTGCAAGACCTAGTGCAACACAGGCACTAGCTACCTAACTTGCATAAACCAAGCCCCACACCCCTCCCTGTGCTCTGATGGAACTGCCCTACCCGGTCACACTTGCTTCAGTCCCAGTGCAGTGGGCCCCCTCGCCAAACCCTGCCCAAACCACATCTCCTGATCCAGGAGGCTTGCAAAAATACAGTTCTAGCAGCAGTGGCAACAGGTCTCATTTCATAAGCATTCCAGAGCTAACATAGTTAAAACATGCCACATTAAGGCCGGGGAACAAATATTGCCCACAACAGACAAAGAGCGCCTGTGCAGTTGACTGGCCTGAATGATAAAGCAACCAGAACACAAAAGCAGAGTGCACACAGCACAAATTAGAGACACTGCCTGAAGGGCCAGGCCCTGGGGAACAGGGGTCATTACATGGCATGGCACTAAGGACCTCTTCTTCATAAGGCCATTACCCTCAAAAACAGGAGGCATAGCTGACTTTCCTAACATAGAGAAAAAGGCACAGAGACTTAGACAAAATGAGAAGACAGAGAAATTTGTCCCAAATGAAAGAACAAGAAAGGCCATAGCCAGAGATCTAAACAAAACAGATATAAGTAACATGCCTGATGGAGAATTTACAGCATCAGTCATAAGGATACTCACTAGGTTGAGAAAAGAATAGAGGTCATCAGTGAGACCCTACCACAAAGATAAGAAATTTAAAAAAGAATCAGTCAGAGATGAAGAATGCAATAAATGAGATTGGAAACAGGCTTGATGCAATGAACACATGGCTGGAAGAAGCAGAGGAATGAATTAGTGATAAAGAAGACAAAATAATGGAAAATACTGAAGCTTAATAAAAGAGACAAAGAAGAATTATGGAACAAGAGAATAGATTTAGGGAACTCAGTGACTCCATCAAAAGTAGTAACATTTCTATTATAGGAGTCCCAGAAGAAAAAGAGAGAGAAAAAGGACCACAAAATATATTTGGAAAAATAATAGCTAAAACTTTCCCTAATCAGGGGAAAGAAACAGACATATAGATCCAAGAGGAAAAAAGAATGCCAATCAAAATCAACAAAAGCAGGCCAACGCCGACACATATTGTAATTAAACTTCCAAAATACAGTGACAAACAAAAAATCTTAAAAGCACCAAGAGAAAATAAGTCCTTAAATTAAAAGGGAAGTCCCATAAGGCTAGCTGGAAATTTCTCAACAGAAATTTGGCAAGCCAGAAAGGAGTGTCATGATATATGCAAAGTGCTGAATGGGAAATATCTGCAGCCAAGAATACTCTATCCAGCAAGGCTATCATTCAGAATGTAAGGAGACATAAAGAGTTTTCAGGACAAACAAAATCTAAAGGAGCTCATGACCACTAAACCAACCCTGCAAGAAATATTTCTTTGAAAGAAAAACCAAAAGTGACAAAAACTAGAAAGGATCAGAGAAAATCTCCAGAAACAACAAAACAAGTAATGAAATGGCACTAAATACATATCTATCAATAATTACTCTGAATGTTAATGGAATAATGTTCCAATCAAAAGACACAGGGTATCAGAATAGATTAAAAAACACAAGATCCATCTACATGCTCCCTACAAGAGGATAAATTTAGACCTAAACACCTGCAGATTGAAAGTGAGGGGATGGAGAAACATTTATCATGCAAGTGTATGTCAAAACAAAGCCAGAGTAGCAATACTTAATTGGACAAACTAGACTTTAAAATAAAAACTGTAACAAGAGATGGATGAAGGGCATTATATCATAATAAAGGGGACAATCCAACAAGAAGATCTACAATTGCAAATATTTATGCACCCAACATGGAAACAACAAACTATATAAAACAATAATAAATATAAAGGAGCTAATTCACAATAATACAATACTAATAAGGGATTTTAAGACCCCACTTAACATCAATGGACGGATCATCTAAACAGAAAATCAACAAGGAAACAATGGTGGGGAATGACACACAGGACCAGATGGACTTAACAGATATACTCAAAACATTCCATCCTAAAACACATTATTCTATCCTAAAACACATTATTTTCAATTGTACATGGGACATTCTACAGAATAGATCCTGTATTAGGTCACAAAACAGGCCTAAACCAATACAAAAAGATTAAAATCCTACCATGCATCTTTTCTAACTACAACACTATGAAACTTGAAGTCAACCACAAGAAAAATTTTGGGAATACTGCAAATACATGAAGGTTAAACAACATGCTACTAAAAAATGAATGGTTCAACAAGAAAAATCAAAGAAGAAATTAAAAAAATACATGGAAACAAATGAAAATGAAAACACAACAGTCCAAAATCTTAGTGATGCAGCAAAAGGGGTCCTAAGAGAGAAGTATACAGAAAGTAAGAAAAGTATCAAATAAACAAACTAACCTTACACCTAAAGGGCCTAGAAAAAGAACAACAAATGAAGTCTGCAGCCAACAGACGGAAGCAAGTAATTAAGACTAGAACAGAAATAAATGATATAGAAACTAAAAAAGCAATAGAACAGATCAATGAAACCAGGAGCTGGTTCTTTGAAAACATTAATAAAATTGATAAAACCCTAGTCAGATTTATCGAAAAGAAAAGGGAAAGGACCCAAATAAATAAAATCACAAATGGGAGAGGAGAAAGAACAACCAACACCATAGAAATGCAAAGAATGATATAAGAGAATGTTATGAAAAACCATATGCCAACAATTAGACAACCTGGAAGAAATGGATAAATTCCTAGGAACATATAAACTACCAAAACTGAAACAGGAACAAATAGAAAACTTGAACAGACTGATAACCAGCAATGAAATTGAATTACTAATAAAAACATCTCCCAACAAACAAAAGTCAAGGTCCACATGGCTTCACAGGTAAATTCTACCAAACATTAAAAGAAGAGTTAATATCCATTCTTCTCAAACTATTCCAAAAAATAGTAAAGGAAGGAAAACCGTGATGGATTTATATCCTGATGGATATAAAAATCCTCAATAAAATACTAGCAAACTGAATGCAACAATACATTAAAAAATCATTCACCACCATCAACTGGGATTTATTCTAGGGTCCATGTGTGGTTCAGTATTTGCAAATCAATCAGTGTGATACACCACATTAATGAGAGAAAGGATAAGAACCATATGATCATTTCAATAGATGCAGAAAAAAACATTTGATAAACTACAACACTAATTCATGATAAAAACCTACAATACAGTAGATTTAGAGGAGACATACCTCAACATAATAAAGGCTATTTATGAAAAACTCACAGCTATTACAGTTACCAATGGGAAAAAACTGAAAGCTTTTCCTCTATAGTCAGGAACATGCCAGGGATGTCCACTCTCACCACTGTCATTTAACATAGTATTTGAAGTCCTAGCAACAACAATCAGACAACAAAAAGAAACAAAAGGAATCCAAATAAGCAAGGAAGAAGTCAAACTTTCACTATTTGCAGATGAGATGAAATTCTATATAGAAAACCCAAAATACTCCACCAAAAAACTGCTAGAAATTTACAAATTCTAAAAGTCACAAGATATAAAAATCAACATACAGAAACCTGTTGCATTTCTATATACCAATAATGAAGCAGCAGAGAGAGAAATTAAGGAATAAGTCCCACTTACAATTGTATAAAAAACAATAAGATATCTAGGAATAAACATAACCAAAGAGATGAAAGACCTGTACTCTGAAAAGTATAAAACACTGATGAAAGAAATTGAAGATGACAGAAAGAAAGGGAATGTTATTCCATGCTCATGGATTGGAAGAATAAATACTATTAAAATGTCTATACTACCCAAAGCAATCTATACATTTAATGAAGTCCCTATCAAAATACCACCAGCAGTTCTCCCAGAGCTAGAAGAAGCAATTCTAAAAATTTGCATGGAACCCCCAAATCCCTAAATAGCCAAAGCAATCTTGAATAAAGGAGAGTAAAGCTGGAGGTATCACAATTCCAGACTTCATGTTATATTGCAAAACTGTAGTAATCAAGACAGTATGGTAGTGGCACAAAAACTGTGGAACTCACTCAATGGAACAGAATAGAAATCCCAGAAATAGACCCACAACTATATGGTCAATTAATGTTTGAGAAATCAGGAAAGAATATCCAGTGTAAAAAAGCAAGTCTCAACAAATGATGTTAGGAAACTGGAAAGTTATATGCAAAGAAATGAAACTGGGGCACTTTGTTATACCATACACAAAAATATATTCAAAATGAATTAAAGACCTAAATGTGAGACAGGAAACCATCAAAATTCTAGAGGAGAATGTAGGCAGTAACCTCTTTGACATTGACCATAGAAACTCCTGCTAGATATGTCTCCTGATTCAAAGGAAACAAAAGCAAAACCAAACTATTGGGACTTCATCAAAATAAATAGCTTCTTCACAGTGAAGGAAACAATCAACAAAACTAAAAGGAAACCTATGGAATGAGAGAAGGTATTTGCAAATGACATATCTAGTAAAGGGTTAGTATCCAAAATGTAAAATGGAGTTATAAATTTCAACACCCCAAAGACAAAGAATCCGACTTAAAAATGGGCAGAAGACAGGAACAGGCATTTCTCCAAAGAGGACATCCAGATGGTCAACAGTTATTTGAAAAGATGTTCATTATCACTTTCCATCAGAGAAATGCAAATCAAAACTGCATGATACTGCACCTATCAGAATGGCTACTAACAACGCAAGGAACAACAGGTATTGGCAATTATGTGGAGAAAAAGGAACACTCATGCAACGTTGGTGGAAATGCAAACTGGTGCGGCCACTCTGGAAAGCAGTATGGAGGTTCCTAAAAAAGGTAAAAATTGAATTTACTCTATGATGCAGCATAGCACTACTGGGTATTTACCCAAAGAATACAAAAACACTAAATCAAAGGGATACATGTACCCTAATGTATCAGCATGTACCCTAATATCAGCATTTCCTAAAATAGCCAATTATGGAAGCACCCTAGTTGTCCATCTAGAGATGAGTGGATAAAGAAGGTGTGGTATAAAAACCCTAGAGGAGAAAGAAGGAAAAAACCTCTCTGACCTCAGCCGCAGTAATTTCTTACTTGACACATCCCCAAAGGCAAGGGAATTAAAAGCAAAAATGAACTATTGGGACCTCATGAAGATAAAAAGCTTCTGCACTGCAAAGGAAATAATCAACAAAACTAAAAGGCAACCAACAGAATGGGAAAAGATATTTGCAAATGATGTATCGGACAAAGGGATAGTATCCAAAATCCATAAAGAGCTCACCAAACTCCACATCCGAAAAATAAATAATCCAGTGAAGAAATGGGCAGAAATGAATAGACACTTCTCTAAAGAAGACATCCGGATGGCCAACAGGCACATGAAAAGATGCTCAACGTCGCTCTTCATCAGGGAAATACAAATCAAAACCACACTCAGATATCACCTCATGCCAGTCAGAGTGGCCAAAATGAACAAATCAGGAGACTATAGATACTGGCGAGGGTGTGGAGAAACGGGAACCCTCTTGCACTGTTAGTGGGAATGCAAACTGGTGCAGCCACTCTGGAAAACAGTGTGGAGGTTCCTCAAAAAATTAAAAATAGACCTACCTTATGACCCAGCAATAGCACTGCTAGGAATTTGCCCAAGGGATACAGGAGTACTGATGCATAGGGGCACTTGTACCCCAATGTTTATAGCAGCACTTTCACCAGTAGCCAAATTATGGAAAGAGCCTAAATGTCCATCAACTGATGAATGGATAAAGAACTTGTGGTTTATATACACAATGGAATACTACGTGGCAATGAGAAAGAATGAAATATGGCCGTTTGTAGCAACGTGGATGGAACTGGAGAGTGTTATGCTGAGTGAAATAAATCATACAGAGAAAGAGAGATACCATATGTTTTCACTCTTATGTGGATCCTGAGAAACTTAACAGAAGTCCATGGGGGAGGGGAAGAAAAAAAAAAGAGGTTAGAGAAGGAGGGAGCCAAAACATAAGAGACTCTTAAAACTGAGAACAAACTGAGGGTTGATGGGGGGTGGGAGGGAGGGGAGGGTGGGTGATGGGTATTGAGGAGGGCACCTTTTGCGATGAGCACTGGGTGTTATATGGAAACCAATTTGACAATAAATTTTATATATAAAAAAAGGAGGTGTGGTATATATATACAATGGAATATTACACAGCCGTACAAAAAGAATGATATCTTGCCATTTGAATATGACATGGATGGATCTAGAGAGTATTATGCTAAGTGAAATCAGTCAGAGAAAGACAAATAGCATATGATTTCAATCATATGTGAAATTTAAGAAGCAAAACAAATGAGCAAAGGGAAAAGAGAGAGAGAGAGGGGAGCAAACCAAGAAACATTCTTAACTATAGAGAACAAACTGATGGTTACCAGAAAGGGGGACATTGGTAAAATAGATGATGGGTATTAAGGAGTGCGCTTGTTGTGATGGGCACAGGGTATTGTATGGAATTGTTGAATCACAGTATTGTACTCCTGAAGCTAATATTACACTGTATATTAACTAACTGGAATTTATTTTTTTAAGTTTGTTTATTTTGAGAGAGAGAGAGAGAGAGGATGAGTAAGATAGAGGTAGAGAGAGGGAGAGAGAGAATTTAAGCAGGCTCTGTGTTGTCAGTGCAGAGCCTGACACGGGGCTTAATCTCACGAACCATGAAATCATGACATGAGTTGAAATCCAGAGTTGGATGCTTAACCAACTGAACCACCCAGGTGTCTATAAATAAAAACATTAAAAAAATGTTTTTTAATGTTTCTTTATTTTTAAGAGAGAAAGAGAGAGACAAAGTGCAAGTAGAAGAGGGGCAGAGAGAGGGAGACACAGAATCTGAAGCAGGCTCCAGGCTCTGAGCTGTCAGCACAGAGCCCGATGCAGGGCTCGAACTCATGAGCCCCAAGATCATGACCTGAGCCGAAGTCAGATGCTCAACCAACTGAACCACCCAGGCGCCCCATAAATACTTTTGAGAAAGGAATATAAGGAGAAAAATATAGTGAACAAGGCAAAGAGAAAAACCATATTCTTAATTACAGAGAACACACTGATGGTTACTAGAGGGGAAGGGAAAGGGGATGGGGGAAGGGGTGAAACAGGTGGTGGGGATTAAGGAGTGCACTTGTCATGAAGAGCCCTGAGCATTGTATGGAATTGTTGAATCACTCTATCATATACATCTGAAACTATTATTACACTGTATGTTAGTTAATTGGAATTAAAATAGAAAGTTATGGGTGTGCCTGGGTAGCTCAGTCGGTTAAGCGTCTGACTTCGGCTCAGGTCATGATCTCATGGTTTCTGGATTTGAGCCCTGCGTCAGGCTCTGTGCTGACAGCTCAGAGCCTGGATCCTGCTCGGATTCTGTGTCTCCGTCTCTCTCTTCCCCACCCCTACTCTCATTTTGTCTCACTCTGTCTCTCAAAAATAAATAAATGAAAAAAAAAGTTACAAGTTTTTTGTAACTTTGACTCACCAACTTTGCCTCCCCAAAGTTGGAGGCATTACACTTGTAGATTTCAAGATATGCTACAAAGTTGTAGCAATCAAAACAATATGGTACTGGTACAAAATAGACACATAGAACAATGGAAAAGAATATAGATTCCAGAAATAAACCACGGTTATATGGTCAATTAATCCTTGACAAAGGAGGAAAGAATACACAATGGGGAAAAAACAGTCTTTTTAATAAATGGTGCTGGGAAAACTGAAGAGCTACAGGCAGAAGAATGAATTTGGAACACTTTCTAACACCATACATAAAAATGAATTGACAATGGATTAAAGATCTAAATGGGAGATATGAAACCATAAAAATCCTAGAAGAGAACACAGGCAGAAATTGCTCTTTAGGAACCTTTTTCTCATATGTCTCCTGAGGCAAGGGAAATTACAGTAAAAATAAACTATTGAGACTATATCAAAATAAAAAGCTTTTGGACAGCAAAGGAAACAATCAACAAAACTGGGAGACAACCTACTGAATAGGAGAAAATACTTGCAAATGGCATATCTGATAAAGGGTTAGTATTCAAAATATATAAAGAACTGATACAACTCAGCATGCACACACACACACACACACACACATCCAATTAAAAATGAGAAGACATGGATAGACATTTCTCTAAAGAAGACATACAGATGGCCAACAGACACATGAAAAGATGCTCAACACCACTCATTATCAGGGAAATTGAAATCAAAACTACAAAGAGATATTACCTCACACCTTTCAGATGGCTAAAATAAAAAACAAAGAAACAACAAGTGTTGACGAGGATGTGGAGAAAAGGGAACTCTCATGTACTGTTGGTAACCACTATGGAATTTGTGTAACCATAAGAAAAACAGTATGAAGATTCTGCAAAAAATTAAATATAGAACTACCATACGATTCAGTAATCACACTACTGGTTTTTATTTACCCAAGAACATGAGAACACTAAATTGAAAGGATATGTGCATTCCATTTTTTTGCAGTGGTTTTTACAACAGCCAAATTGTGGAAGCAGCCCAAGTGTCCATTGATAAATGAATGGATGAAGGAGAAGTAGTATATATATTCAATGGAATATTATTCAGCCCTAAAAAATGAAATATTTCCATTTGCAACAACATGGATGGAGTTAGCGAGTATAATGGTAAGTGAAATAAGTCAGAGAAAGACAAATACCATAGGATTTCATTCATGTGGAATTTAAGAAACAAAACAAATGAGAAAATAGGAAATATATATATATATATACACACACACACACATATGTATATATACACATACATACATAAAGAGAGACAGAGACAGAGAAACCAAGAAACAGACAATTAATTATAGAGAACAAACTGATGGTTATTAGAAGGGAGGAAGATGGGTGGTTTGGGTGAAATATGTGATGGGGATTAAGGAGTGCACTTGTCATGATGAGCACGGGGTGATGTATGAAATTGTGGAATCACTGTATTACACATTTGCAACTAGTATGACACTGTGTGTTAACTAACTGGAATCAAAATAAAAACTTAAAAAAGGAACAAAACAAAGGGAAAAAACAAAGCACAAACTTTTTTTTTAGTAGCCATTTCTGCATTTTGTTTTAATTTTATTTTTTATTTTTTAACAAACTCTTAACTGTAGGGAACAAACAGGTGGTTACCAGAGGGGAGATATGTGGGGGAGGGTTGAAACAGGTGAAGGGGATTAAGAGTACACTTATCTTGATAAGCACTGAGTAATATATGGAATTGCTGAATCACTATATTGTACATCTGAAACTAATATAACACTGTATGTTAACTACACTGGAATTAAAATAAAATAAAAAATAATAATCATAAAGAGTAAACTATTGGACTGAGAGGGAAGATGAGAGCGTAGGAGGACGCTGGGCTCACCGCGCGTCCTGCTGATCACTTAGATTCCACCTACACCTGCCTAAAGGACCCAGAAAACCGCCAGAGGATTAGCAGAACAGAGTCTCCGGAGCCAAGCGCAGACGAGAGGCCCACGGAAGAGGGTAGGAAGGGCGGCGAGGCGGTGCGCGCTCCACAGACTGGCAGGAGGGAGCTGGGGCGAAGGGGCGGCTCGCCGGCCAAGCAGAGCCCCCGAGTCTGGCTGGCAAAAGCGGAGGGGCACGACGGACTGTGTTCCGACAGCAAGCGCGACTTAGCGTCTGGGAGGTCATAAGTTAACAGCTCTGCTCAGAAAGCGGGAAGGCTGGAGGACAAAGGCAGGGAGAGCTGCTGAGCCCCCCGACGACAGAGCTGTTTGGTGGGGAACAAAGGCGCTCGCCAGCGCCATCTCCCCCGCCCATCCCCCAGCCAAAATCCCAAAGGGAACCAGTTCCTGCCAGGGAACTTGCTCGCTCAGCGCAAACACCCAACTCTGTGCTCCTGCGGAGCCAAACCTCCGGCAGCGGATCTCCCTCCCACTGCCACAGTGCCCCTCCTGAAGTGGATCACCTAAGGAGAAGTGAGCTAAGCCTGCCCCTCCTGCCCCCATGCACCTTGCCTACCCACCCCAGCTAATACGCCAGATCCCCAGCACCACAAGCCTGACAGTGTGCAAGTAGCCCAGATGGCCACGCCACCCCACAGTGAATCCCGCCCCTAGGAGAGGGGAAGAGAAGGCACACAGCAGTCTGACTGTGGCCCCAGCGGTGGGCTGGGGGCAGACATCAGGGCGGACTGCGGCCCCGCCCACCAACTCCAGTTATACACCACAGCACAGGGGAAGTGCCCTGCAGGTCCTCACCACTCCAGGGACTATCCAAAATGACCAAACGGAAGAATTCCCCTCAGAAGAATCTCCAGGAAATAACAACAGCTAGTGAACTGATCAAAAAGGATTTAAACAATATAACAGAAAGTGAATTTAGAATAATAGTCATAAAATTAATCGCTGGGCTTGAAAACAGTATAGAGGACAGCAGAGAATCTCTTGCTACAGAGATCAAGGGATTAAGGAACAGTCACAAGGAGCTGAAAAGCGCTTTAAGCGAAATGCAAAACAAAATGGAAACGAGGACGGCTGGGATTGAAGAGGCAGAGGAGAGAATAGGTGAACTAGAAGATAAAGTTATGGAAAAAGAGGAAGCTGAGAGAGAGATAAAAAAAATCCAGGAGTATGAGGGGAAAATTAGAGAACTAAGTGATACACTAAAAAGAAATAATATACTGGGGCGCCTGGGTGGCTTGGTCGGTTAAGCGTCCGACTTCGGCTCAGGTCATGATCTCACGGTCCGTGAGTTCGAGCCCCGCGTCGGGCTCTGTGCTGACAGCTCACAGCCTGGAGCCTGCTTCCGATTCTGTGTCTCCCTCTCTCTCTGACCCTCCCCCATTCACTCTCTGTCTCCAAAATAAATAAACGTTAAAAAAAAAAAAAAAGAAATAATATACGCATAATTGGTATCCCAGAGGAGGAAGAGAGAGGGAAAGGTGCTGAAGGAGTACTTGAAGAAATTATAGCTGAGAACTTCCCTGAACTGGGGAAGGAAAAAGGCATTGAAATCCAAGAGGCACAGAGAACTCCCTTCAGACGTAACTTGAATCGATCTGCACGACATATCATAGTGAAACTGGCAAAATACAAGGATAAAGAGAAAATTCTGAAAGCAGCAAGGGATAAACGTGCCCTCACATATAAAGGGAGACCTATAAGACTCGTGACTGATCTCTCTTTTGAAACTTGGCAGTCCAGAAAGGATTGGCACGATATCTTCAGTGTGCTAAACAGAAAAAATATGCAGCCGAGAATCCTTTATCCAGCAAGTCTGTCATTTAGAATAGAAGGAGAGATAAAGGTCTTCCCAAAGAAACAAAAACTGAAGGAATTCGTCACCACTAAACCAGCCCTACAAGAGATCCTAAGGGGGATCCTGTGAGACAAAGTACCAGAGACATCACTACAAGCAAAAAACATACAGACATCACAATGACTCTAAACCCGTATCTTTCTATAATAACACTGAATGTAAATGGATTAAATGTGCCAACCAAAAGACATAGGGTATCAGAATGGATAAAAAAACAAGACCCATCTATTTGCTGTCTACAAGAGACTCATTTTAGATCTGAGGACACCTTTAGATTGAGAGTGAGGGGACGGAGAACTATTTATCATGCTACTGGAAGCCAAAAGAAAGCTGGAGTAGCCATACTTATATCAGACAAACTAGACTTTAAATTAAAGGCTGTAACGAGAGATGAATAAGGGCATTATATAATAATTACAGGGTCTATCCATCAGGAAGAGCTAACAATTATTAATGTCTATGCACCGAATACCGGAGCCCCCAGATATATAAAACAACTACTCATAAACATAAGCAACCTTATTGATAAGAATGTGGTAATTGCAGGGGACTTTAACACCCCACTTACAGAAATGGATAGATCATCTAGACACACGGTCAATAAAGAAACAAGGGCCCTGAATGATACATTGGATCAGATGGACTTGACAGATATATTTAGAACTCTGCATCCCAAAGCAACAGAATATACTTTCTTCTCGAGTGCACATGGAACATTCTCCAAGATAGATCATATACTGGGTCACAAAACAGCCCTTCATAAGTATACAAGAATTGAAATTATACCATGCATACTTTCAGACCACAATGCTATGAAGCTTGAAATCAACCACAGGAAAAAGTCTGGAAAACCTCCAAAAGCATGGAGGTTAAAGAACACCCTACTAATGAATGAGTGGGTCAACCAGGCAATTAGAGAAGAAATTAAAAAATATATGGATACAACGAAAATGAAAATACAACATCCAAACGCTTTGGGACCCAGCGAAGGCAGTCCTGAGAGGAAAATACATTGCAATCCAGGCCTATCTCAAGAAACAAGAAAAATCCCAAATACAAAATCTAACAGCACACCTATAGGAAATAGAAGCAGGACAGCAAAAGCAGCCTAAACCCAGCAGAAGAAGAGAAATAATAAAGAGCAGAGCAGAAATAAACAATATACAATCTAAAAAAACTGTAGAGCAGATCAATGAAACCAAGAGTTGGTTTTTTGAAAAAATAAACAAAATTGACAAACCTCTAGCCAGGCTTCTCAAAAAGAAAAGGGAGATGACCCAAATAGATAAAATCATGAATGAAAATGGAATGATTACAACCAATCCCTCAGAGATACAAACAATTATCAGGGAATACTATGAAAAATTATATGCCAACAAATTGGACAACCTGGAAGAAATGGACAAATTCCTAAACACCCACACGCTTCCAAAACTCAATCAGGAGGAAATAGAAAGCTTGAACAGACCCATAACCAGCGAAGAAATTGAATCGGTTATCAAAAATCTCCTAACAAATAAGAGTCCAGGACCAGATAGCTTCCCAGGGGAGTTCTACCAGACGTTTAGGGCAGAGATAATACCTATCCTTCTCAAGCTATTCCAAGAAATAGAAAGGGAAGGGAAACTTCCAGACTCATTCTATGAAGCCAGTATTACTTTGATTCCTAAACCAGACAGAGACCCAGTAAAAAAAGAGAACTACAGGCCAATATCCCTGATGAATATGGATGCAAAAATTCTCAATAAGATACTAGCAAATCGAATTCAACAACATATAAAAAGAATTATTCACCATGATCAAGTGGGATTCATTCCTGGGATGCAGGGCTGGTTCAACATTCGCAAATCAATCAACGTGATACATCACATTAACAAAAGAAAAGAGAAGAACCATATGATCCTGTCAATCGATGCAGAAAAGGCCTTTGACAAAATCCAGCACCCTTTCTTAATAAAAACCTTTGAGAAAGTCGGGATAGAAGGAACATACTTAAAGATCATAAAGGCCATTTATGAAAAGCCCACAGCTAACATCATCCTCAACGGGGAAAAACTGAGAGCTTTTTCCCTGAGATCAGGAACACGGCAGGGATGCCCACTCTCACTGCTGTTGTTTAATATAGTGCTGGAAGTTCTAGCATCAGCAATCAGACAACAAAAGGAAATCAAAGGCATCAAAATTGGCAAAGATGAAGTCAAGCTTTCGCTTTTTGCAGATGACATGATATTATACATGGAAAATCAGACAGACTCCACCAAAAGTCTGCTAGAACTGATACATGAATTCAGCAAAGTTGCAGGATACAAAATTAATGTACAGAAATCAGTTGCATTCTTATACACTAACAATGAAGCAACAGAAAGACAAATAAAGAAACTGATCCCATTCACAATTGCACCAAGAAGGATAAAATACCTAGGAATAAATCTAACCAAAGATGTCAAAGATCTGTATGCTGAAAACTATAGAAAGCTTATGCAGGTAATTGAAGAAGATATAAAGAAATGGAAAGACATTCCCTGCTCATGGATTGGAAGAATAAATATTGTCAAAATGTCAATACTACCCAAAGCTATCTACACATTCAATGCAATCCCAATCAAAATTGCACCAGCATTCTTCTCGAAACTAGAACAAGCAATCCTAAAATTCATATGGAACCACAAAAGGCCCCAAATAGCCAAAGTAATTTTGAAGAAGAAGACCAAAGCAGGACGCATCACAATCCCAGACTTTAGCCTCTACTCCAAAGCTGTAATCACCAAGACAGCATGGGATTGGTACAAAAACAGACACATAGACCAATGGAATAGAATAGAAACTCCAGAGCTAGACCCACAAATGTATGGCCAACTCATCTTTGACAAAGCAGGAAAGAACATCCAATGGAAAAAAGACAGTCTCTTTCACAAATGGTGCTGGGAGAACTGGACAGCAACATGCAGAAGATTGAAACTAGACCACTTTCTTACACCATTCACAAAAATAAACTCAAAATGGATAAAGGACCTGAATGAGAGACAGGAAACCATCAAAACCCTAGAGGAGAAAGCAGGAAGAGACCTCTCTGACCTCAGCCATAGCAATCTCTTACTTGACACATCCCCAAAGGCAAGGGAATTAAAAGCAAAAGTGAATTACTGGGACCTTATGAAGATAAAAAGCTTCTGCACAGCAAAGGAAACAACCAACAAAACTAAAAGGCAACCAACGGAATGGGAAAAGATATTTGCAAATGACATATCGGACAAAGGGCTAGTATCCAAAATCTATAAAGAGCTCACCAAACTCCACACCCGAAAAACAAATAACCCAGTGAAGAAATGGGCAGAAAACATGAATAGACACTTCTCTAAAGGACATCCGGATGGCCAACAGGCACATGAAAAGATGTTCAATGTCGCTCCTTATCAGGGAAATACAAATCAAAACCACACTCAGATATCACCTCAGGCCAGTCAGAGTGGCCAAAATGAACAAATCAGGAGACTATAGATGCTGGAGAGGATGTGGAGAAACGGGAACCCCTTCGCACTGTTGGTGGGAATGCAAATTGGTGCAGCCACTCTGGAAAGCAGTGTGGAGGTTCCTCAGAAAATTAAAAATAGACCTACCCTATGACCCAGCAATAGCACTGCTAGGAATTTACCCAAGGGATATAGGAGTACTGATGCATAGGGGCACTTGTACCCCAATGTTTATAGCAGCACTTTCACCAGTAGCCAAATTATGGAAAGAGCCTAAATGTCCATCAACTGATGAATGGATAAAGAACTTGTGGTTTATATACACAATGGAGTACTACGTGGCAATGAGAAAGAATGAAACATGGCCCTTTGTAGCAACATGGATGGAACTGGAGAGTGTGATGCTAAGTGAAATAAGCCATACAGAGAAAGACAGATACCATATGGTTTCACTCTTATGTGGATCCTGAGAAACTTAACAGAAACCCATGGAGGAGGGGAAGGAAAAAAAAAAAAGAGGTTAGAGTGGGAGAGAGCCAAAGCATAAGAGAGTGTTAAAAACTGAGAACAAACTGAGGGTTGATGGGGGGTGGGAGGGAGGGGAGAGTGGGTGATCGGTATTGAGGATGGCACCTTTTGGGATGAGCACTGGGTGTTGTATGGAAACCAATTTGACAATAAATTTCATATATTAAAAAAAATTTTAAAAAAAGTAAACTATTGGGGGTACATGAAAATAAAAAGCTTTTGCATACCAAAGGAAACCATCAAGAAACAAAAAGACACCCTACTGTTTGGGATAATATATTTTCAAATGATATATCCAATAAGGGATTAATGTCCAAAATAAAGAAGGAACTTACACATCTCAACACCAGAAACCATCTGATTAACAAAGGGGCAGAGGATCTGAATTTATATTTTTCTAAATGGCCATGCAGATGGCCAACAGACATATGAAAAGATGCTCAACATCACCAGTCATCAGGGAAATGAAAATCAAAACCACAATGAGATGTCACCTTTCACCTGTCAGAATGGCTAATGCAAAAAGATGAGAAATAAGAATTGTTTGAGATGATGTACAGAAAAAATAAGTTTTATGCACTATTGGTAGAAATGTAAACTGGTATTAGTAATTATGGAAAACAGTACGGAAGTTGCTCAAAAAATTAAAAGTTGAACAACCATACAAAACAAAACAAAAGAAAAACACTACTTCAAAAAGATATATGCACCCCTATGGTTATTGCAGCATTAGTTATATAATGCAAAATATGGAAACCACCTAAGTGTCCACTGACGGTGAATGGATAAGGAATACATGGTGTATGTATGTATGTATGTATGTATGTATATGCAATGGAATAGTATGCAGCCATTAATAAGGATGAGATCTTGCAATTTGTGACAACTTAGATGGACCTAGAGGGTATTATGCTAAGTAATGTAAGTCAGTCTGAGAAAGACAAATGCCATATGATTGCACTCATATGTGGAATCTAAAAACAAATTAACAAAAAGCAGAATCAAACCTATAAACAGAGAACAAAGTGATAGTTGCCAGAAGGAAGGGGGTGGGGGAGTTAGGCAAAATGGGTGAAGGGGAGTGGGAGATACAGGCTTCCAGTTATGGAATGAGTAAGTCACAGGAATGAAAGATACAGCATAGGGAATATTTTAAATCATATTGTAATAGCATTGTGTGGTGACTGATGGTAGCTACACTTGTGAGCATAGCATAACATATGGACAAGTTGAACCACTATTTTGTACACCTGAAACTAATATAACATTGCGTGGCAACTATGTTCAATTTTTTTAAGAAAAAAATGTAGTGGATTCCCACAGCCAAATCAATGAATGGTTTCTGCACGTGAGCTGTTGTCAGTAGCAAGCATGCGCAAGAATCTCTCTTTAGGCTTTCCCAGAGCTGGTAGGCCTAGTATTTATGTTATTATGACTGAATTAAAATTAAGGCCTCTATTGTCTCTGAGGAGAAATTAAGAAAGTGCCAGAACTGAACAAAACATGAGTGCAAAAAGACTGGAAAGGAAAGGGGAGTTACATGAAGATAAGAGAAAACTAGTGAAGTAGCAATTTGTTCTTTTTTAAAAAAATTGAAGTATGGTTAACATGCAGTATTAGTTTTGTGTGTACAATGTAGTGATTCAACAATTATATACATTATGAAATGCTCACCAGAATAAGTGCAGTTACCATATGTCACCATACATAGTTATTACAATATTATTGACAATATTCCCTATGGTGTATTTAGTTACTCAGGAAAGTACTGTTAACTTTACACACACACACACACACACACACACACGTCTCTTTCTTCTATTAAAATTTATGCATGTGACCTGAACATATTGGCCTAGAATGATGGTAATAAGGCTGTGTGACTTTGAGTAAGTTACTTAAACTCTCTGAGAAGCTTTAGTTTTCTCATTTTTAAAACAGTAATCCTAATTCCTCCCTACTTCACATGGCTTTTTAAAGGATTAAATGAAAATCAATATAAGCTTCTACTACATAGTAAACAATGCATGAATGTTAATACCCTTATCATTAGACATCATGAGGTGATAGGTCAGCTTAGTGTTGGAACTTACTTACATTCATATAAAGGTAGCAAAAGCTTTCCCCAGGTTGTTGTTTAAGTAGTTGCTAACGTTTAGATTTTAACCCAGTTGCATCAACAGCTGCTTAAATAGCAGTCTGACTTTTCAGTTCACATATCTGCCTACAATTGGATTGGAGTTATGTTGGGGGAAAGCTCAGCAGCTAGTAAATCCAATGTATAACTTGTTCCAGGGAAATACCTTATTTTTAACCTTAAAAAATTGACTTATTTATTGTAATATAACATAATCCCCCTTTCTGGGAATAAAGTGAACCCACTTGTAAGGGTAACATGACTCCAGTTTAACTGGTTAGAAATATAAATCCTTGTATTTCCCCATGAACCTTGACTGCGGTGTGACTTCACTTGGCAGACGTCAAAAGAGAATGAAAGCTATCATATGAGAGGTGTTGACACTGAGAGCTGTTTATTACCATTCACCTGCAAGAGCTGTCCATGCCACCCATTCATGCATATCAGGCACATGAACGCTCTCCTTTTATTTGCAGTACATGGAGCAATGATGGCATGCTCATATTTTGAGAAAAATTCCCCTTCTGCTTGGATGAATTTTCTTCTCTGTTCAGCAGGGCCAGGATTTTATCTAAGGAAGTACAAAGGCCACCAGGCCTTTTCCAGGTAAAGTACTGTACACATCTTGCCCCCTTGCCCTTGATCACTTTTATGGTTAAATAAATAAATAAACATGCTTTCAGTATAAATAAATTGTATAGAAAATAACAAAGAAATCACTTAGCTGCAGTTCAGTGTTTAGAAATCATTGGCTCCAGGGTACCACCTAATTCTCCTTAGTAATTTAGTAGATAATACTATGCTGAGCCTGCTGTGGCCACTTGATTGAAATGGAATCATCAAATCCCAATTGACTATCACTCCAAAATATCTGGGTGACAACAGGGTGACCAGAAATTTTAGATAGTGTCAGCAGCTGGAGCAGCTGGAGCTGCCACCCTGAGATGACAGGATTGAGCCCTAGTATATTCAAGCTGGTGGGAGAGGTAAGAAATAGCAACAAACTTTGTCATGTTAACCCACCTGAAAAATTTTCAACTTTCCATACCCATTGATTGGAAAACTCCAGTATCTTAGTCTCTGTTCTTCATATTTCAAGAATTCAAAAATGCTTGTCTGGCAGAGCTAACTCAGTAATGAGCAAGGCATTAGCAAAATGAAAGGTTCTAAACTGATTCTATGATGTGTTTGTAAATAGCAACTTTTATTAGATAGTCTCAGTAGGGGTTCTGAATTGTTAATTACTTGATTACATTTTAGACCCTGTCTTTATAATACTGGCTTTTACCCTTTCAAATCCATGCATCCTGGAAAAAGCAAAAACAAAAATAAAACACCAATTCAGATAAACTGTAGGGTAGGGCAGAGATGGGAATACCCTATCTGAATGTGGTACAGTTATTTCAGAACTGTTGTAAATATGTTGGAACATTTTGTGAGCAGAAGAGGTGAATGATAACATGAAACTGCTTGAGACAGAAAAATTGGAAAAATAGGTGGAACAAAAATGAAAATGCAGGAGGGGAATATAAAAACATGGGTTATATAATAATATTCCTCTCCCAAAAAACCTTGTTATAGGTGTCAAGATGCTGCTACTTGCCCACAGTCCACAGGAAGGTGTAATAGTAACTCATTTGATCTAACTATATTACCATAATTTTATCTAGGTATATATTAAGAGCTAATTAAACTATCTCTGGCACTGTGAAAAGATCAAAATGTGAGCGTGCTGATTTTCTTCATCCCACAACCTCATGATGGCAAATGATAGGAGGCATTTTGGTGTACCTCTCTCTCCTGTGACTCATAAGCTCACTATTCCTGCTTTTTTGCTTGTATCTTGGCCTTTAAATTAGGCTGCTTCCTTAGAACCCTAGTGGTCCTGGAAACTTGGGTTGAGTAAAGAGGTAGCCAGATAAGGGAAGAGTCAGCGATTCTATCACATCATCTTACTCTTAACTTGCTCAAGAAAAGTACCTAAAGTATCCAAAAGCTATTGGGGTGCCTTGGTGACTCAGTCAGTTAAGCGTCTGACTCTTGATTTTGGCTCAGGTCATAAGAATATCTTGGGATATTCTCTCTCTCTTTCTCTCAAAATAAATAAACAAAATATATAAAGTATCCAAAAGCTATAGAGCATAATTTCAGGTGAGTCTTATTTCTTCACTAGAAATGTTTTAAGTTGGCACAACAATGTGTTTATGTACCATAAGTGACAACAGAATAGATGATCCTCAGAATACTTATTAAAAACTGTGACTCCTCTAGTCACCAAGGGTCTAATTTACTTCAAGGTATCTAATGACCTATTAAACACTCTTATACCATTATTTCTCTCATTTGAGTCCCCAGCAGCACTGTTAAGTAGAAATGTCAGGGATCTTTATTTTACAGGCTCACAGATTAATAAAGTGATAAAGCCATGACTAGAACCCATAACCCTGATTCCCACTCTAGCATTACTCTAGTCCACAGTTCTGACTCTCATGATTCATTCTGAGTCAACTAATACTAAGATATTACTTTGATCATGTTACCCACCACCTGTTCAAAATATATTAAAAAAAGGATACCATTTATGACTTCAGGACCCACCCAGCCCCATCTCAACAACTTTATATTATTACTTCCCTGGTATTCGGTTTTCTCATCTGTAAATAGAGGTAATGACACTCCTTTTCTTGACTCACAGTGTGGTAGTTTTCAAGTGTCAGGATGGATGTGATAGTTTTACTAAACTGGAAAGCCCTCTATAGTCCTGTCACCCTATTCATTTAATCCCTTAATTTTAATTAGAACTAGCAGTGGAAAAATAACATGCATGACTTTCTTAGCTGTGCAAAAATTTGTTCCTTTGTAAGACACTATTGTGTTGTTATTTTTGTTTTGTTCTTTTATTAAAGTTTGACCAGACAGAAATACCTCTTGACTTCAGATGATCTTTAGATTGGGAATCTACTACAACCTCTTCTCTCCTTTCCTTCTTACTTTCCTTTCAAGGAATGTTTTATATGAAAAGAGTTCAACTTAAATGTTTAGAGAAGCATGTTACTCAATTGGAGTTGCCCTATCAGTCTTGGGATAAGTCAGTTGACTTTTATCGTCCCACCAAAGACTAAAAATGGTGAGCTTTGGAGTAACTCAATGCTAGGTTTGAATACTGATTCCCCTACAGCTATCTGGGTGGGCCTGAAAGAGCTGGTTAACTTTTTCTGAATCTCAGTTTCCCTATCTACTGAAGAAGATAAAAATACATATCTCATAACACTGTTGTCTAAATTAAAGTTGTAAATATATTTAAAGTACTTAGTAAAATGTCACTCAATAAGTGTTAGTCTCCTTCCCTTCCTATACTATGGACATAAAGAGTAACCAGTTGAACTTGTGGACAGATCAGTGTAGAATCCCCACTCATAGAGAAAGTCCTTCTGAATATGTATCTTAGTAATGGGGAGGGTTACCAGCATCATATCTGAATACTAATGACAGCATTATTATAGATATACATGCACAGCAAAGACATCATCTTTAACAGCTGTGTTTAGTTCAGTAACATATTAGAAAGTACAGACTGTAATCTATGGTTTCTCCTGGGATTTAATCACCATTTGATTGTTTTTCTGGCTAAAAAGTATAATTTTATCTTGGTTCCCCCTATCTTCCCACCCCCCCCTGCACACACACACACATCTGAGCCATCCTCCCAAGAAGTAGCTGCCTTCTTAAAATATGAATAAGAATATGGATAAGCATTTAAAGAACAGGAGGACAGTGGATACCGGAGGAGCTAAGGAGCTGAGGACTTTAGAATGAAAGCTCATGACATTTTTTTTCTTTTCCGCAGAAGGTCCTATTTCCTTCATATCTGCAGGGAATAGATGATGCTGGAGATACTACATCAAAGCTTGATTCCTCCTTGTTGCATAGCTGAGTGAGGCAATAAGCAAGACAGAAACTGTCATTGAGCAAAAGAAGCTACCTGGAGCAAGTAGTGGAAATAGAGAATTTTCTGTTTCCCCAAAGAGGGGCTGAAGAGGAAAGATAAAAGAGACTTTGTTATCAACTTTCTGGGGGCACAAACCACAGGTTCCTCTCCCTGGGTACTCTCTCTTCACCTAAAAACCCAGATGAATTCTGGGTTCTACCCCTTGTCTCTTTTAAGATTTGACAGATTATTTCCAGACATGGGGAAAAGATAAGGTACGGTCACCAGGATAGCCCTAGTCGGGAGGGGATAGAAGGTAGGAAATAAAAAGTAGGATTATCTTAGAGTCACGTAAAACCATCCAGTGTGCAGTTATGGGGCAGGTTGGCTGCATGGCAGAGGGCAAAATTTTTCAGTTTATCTCTCCTCTCCACTCAGCAATACTTTGAAGGCACCAAGCAGATTGTAGAAACTTTACTATTCTCATTGCTTTTGGTACTACAAAATATCTTAGAGATCAACAGAAAAGATAAAGGAAGGATCGGACTGCTCCATTCATGTAGTTCTCCTGTATCAACCTGTTGAGTAACTCTGAACACTGGTTTCTGTGCACACTGCCTTGAAGAACAAAGGCAACAAGATTCTGTTTACCCTGCTTTGAAGATTCTAAGATCCTGGGGATTCCACCTCCCAATTTAAAAGTATCCTGTGAAGAACTGTTTAAATGGCATTCTGGATTGGGGAAAGAGAAGATTAGAGCTTTCACTTTTGAGGAACCACTATGAGCCAAGTGTTGTACTACTTTATATATATAAACCAGTTAACTCTCAGGGTAATACTATGAGGTAACTATTACCTTTGACATGAGGAAACTGGAACTCAGAGAGTTTATATGATGTCCCCAGCATCAAAGAGCTAAGTGGCAGAGGTGGGACTAGAAGCCATCCTACTTAGTTCATTCAATACTAATTAATTTATTTTCCCCATACCTACTTCTACTCATCTCTGAAGAAAGATAGCACTATTTAAGTATTAACTATTATTGTCATTATCACAGTTATTATTATATCACATACCACTACTGAGTGGAGCTGAAGTAGGTGTAGATAGGAAAAGGGAGAAAAAAATGAAACTGATATTTACTAAACTCTGTAATAGGAACTGAGGAGACATATAATAAAAAATAATAGGTAGCTATTTTTGAACTATGCCTTATGGTTGACGTATGAAATCAAGGATTCCAAACCAACCAACTCTTTTTTTCTTAATTTTTTAATGTCTGTTATTATTTTTTTAATTTTATTTTTTATTTTTAAAAATTTACATCCAAATTAGATAGCATATAGTGCAACAATGATTTTAGGAGTATATTCCTTAGTACCTCTTAGCCATTTAGCCCATCCCCCCTCCCACAATCCCTCCATAACCCTCAGTTTGTTCTCCATATTTATGAGTCTCTTCTATTTTGTCCCCCTCCCTGTTTATATTATTATTTTTTGTTTCCCCTACCTTATATTCATCTGTTTTGTATCTTAAAGTCTTCATATGAGTGAAGTCATATGATTTTTGTCTTTCTCTGACTGACTAATTTCACTTAGCATAATACCCTCCAGTTCCATCCACGTAGTCGTAAATCGCAAGATTTCATTCTTTTTGATTGCCGAGTAATACTCCACTGTGTGTGTGTGTGTGTGTGTGTGTGTGTGTGTGTATATATATATATATATATATATATATATATATATACCACTTCTTTATCCATTCATCCATCAATGGACATTTGGGCTCTTTCCATACTTTGGCTATTGTTGATAGTGTTGCTATAAACATTAGGGTGCATGTGTCCCTTTGAAACAACACACCTGTATCCCGTGGATAAATGCCTAGTAGTGCAATTGCTGGGTCGTAGGGTAGTTCTATTTTTAGTTTTTTGAGGAACCTCCATACTATTTTCCAGAGTGGCAGCACCAGCTTGCATTCCCACCAACAGTGCAAGAGAGACCCTCTTTCTCTGCATCCTCGCCACCATCCGTTGTTACCTGAGTTGTTAATGTTAGCCATTCTGACCAGTGTAAGGTGGTATCTCATTGTGGCTTTGATTTGTATTTCCCTGATGAGGAGTGATGTTGAGCATTTTTTCATGTGTTGGTTGACCATCTGGATGTCTTCTTTGGAGAAGCATCTATTCGTGTCTTTTGCCCATTTCTTCACTGGATTATTTGGTTTTTGGATGTTAAGCTCAATAAGTTCTTTATAGATTTTGGGTACTAACCCTTTTTCTGATATGTCGTTTGCAAATATCTTCTCCCATTCTGTCGGTTGCCTATTAGTTTCTCTGATTGTTTCCTTTGCTGTGCAGAAACTTTTTATTTTGATAAGGTTCCAGTAGTTCATTTTTGCTTTTGTTTCCCTTGCCTCTGGAGACGTGTTTAGTAAGAAGTTGCTGTGGCCAAGATCAAAGAAGTTTTTGCCTGCTTTCTCCTCAAGGATTTTGATGGCTTCCTGTCTTACAGTGAGGTGTTTTATCCATTTTGAGTTTATTTTTGTGTACGGTGTAAGAAAGTGGTCCAGGTTCATTCTTCATCATGTCGCTGTCCAGTTTTCCCAGCACCACTTGCTGAAGAGACTGCCTTTATTCCATTGGCTATTCTTTCCTGTTTTGTCAAAGATTAGTTGGCCATATGTTTGTGGGTCCATTTCTGGGTTCTCTATTCTGTTCCATTGATCTGAGTGTCTGCTCTTGTGCCAGTACCATATTGTCTTGATGAGTACAGCTTTGTAGTGTAGCTTGAAGTCCGGGATTGTGATGCCTCCTGCTTTGGTTTTCTTTTTCAAGATTGCTTTGGCTATTCGGGGTCTTTTCTGGATCTGTACAAACTTTAGGATTATTTGTTCTAGCTCTGTGAAGAATGCTGGTGTTACTTTGATAGGGATTGCATTGAACATGTAGATTGCTTTGGGTTCTATTGACATTTTGACAATATTTGTTCTTCCTATCCAGGATCATGGAATCTTTTTCCATTTTATTTTTTGTGTCTTCATTTTCTTTCATCAGCTTTCTATAGTTTTCAGTGTATAGATTTTCCACCTCTTTGGTTAGATTTATTTCTAGGTATTTTATTTTATTTTTTTTGGTGCAACTGTAAATGGGATCTATTCCTTGATTTCTCTTTCTGTCGCTTCATTGTTGGTGTATAGGAATGGAACCAATTTCTGTACATTGATTTTATATCCTGCAACTTTGCTGAATTCATGAATCAATTCTAGCAATTTTTGGTGGAATGTTTTGGGTGTTCCAAATAGAGTATGATGTCATCTGAGAAGAGTGAAAGTTTGACCTCCTCCTGGCCAATTTGGATGCTTTTTATTTCTTTGTGTTGTCTGATTGCCGGTGCTAAGTCTTCCAATACTATGTTGAATAACAGTGGTGAGAATGGACATCCCTGTCTTGTTCCTGACCTTAGGGGGAAAGCTTTCAGTTTTTCCCCATTGAGGATGATATTAGCGTTGGGTCGTTCAT
This sequence comes from Panthera tigris, assembly GCF_018350195.1. Taxonomy (NCBI): domain Eukaryota; kingdom Metazoa; phylum Chordata; class Mammalia; order Carnivora; family Felidae; genus Panthera; species Panthera tigris. The sequence continues at coordinate 60,453,083 of NC_056677.1, read as the reverse complement.
ATAAGCTTTTATGATCTCGAGGTATGCTCCTTCTATGCCTACTTTTTGAGGGTTTTTATCAGGAAAGGATGCTGTATTTTGTCAAATGCTTTCTCTGCATCTATTGACAGGATCATATGGTTCTTGTGCTTTCCTTTATTGATGTGATGAATCACGTTAATTGTTTTTGCAGATATTGAACCAGCCCTGCATCCCAGGTATAAATTCCGCTTGGTCGTGGTGAATCCTTTTTTTAAATGTATTTTGGATCCGGTTGGCTAATAACTTCTTGAGGATTTTTGCATCCATGTTCATCAGGGAAATTGGTCTATAGTTCTCCTTTCTAGTGTGGTCTCTGGTTTTGGAATCAAGGTAATAATGGCTTCATAGAAAGGGTTTGGAAGTTTTCCTTCCATTTCTACTTTTTGGAACAGCTTCAAGAGAATAGGTGTTAACTCTTCCTTAAATGTTTGGTAAAATTCCCCTGGAAAGCCATCTGAACTCTTGTGTTTTGGGAGATTTTTGATTACTAATTCGATTTCCTTACTGGTTATGGGTCTGTTCAAATTTTCTATTTCTTCCTGTTTCAGTTTTGGTAGTGTATATTTTTCTAGAAATTTGTCCATTTCTTCCAGATTACCCATTTTATTGGCATATAATTGCTCATAATATTCTCTCATTATTGTTTTTATTTCTGCTGTGTTGGTTGTGATCTCTCCTCTTTCATTCTTGATTTTATTTATTTGGGTCCTTTCCTTTTTCTTCTTGATCAAACTGCTAGTGGTTTATCAATTTTGTTAATTCTTTCAAAGAACCAGCTTCTGGTTTCATCGACCTGTTCTATTGGTTTTTTTTGGTTTCAATAGCATCAATTTCTGCTCTAATTTTTATTATTTCCTGTCTTCTGCTGGTTTTGGGTTTTGTTTGCTGTTCTTTTTCCAGATCCTTAAGGCATAAGGTTAGGTTGTGTATCTGAGATCTTTCTTCCTTCTTTAGGAAGGCCTGGATTGCTATATACTTTCCTCTTATGACAGCCTTTGCTGCGTCCCAGAGGTTTTGGGTTGTGGTGTTATCATTTTCATTGACTTCCAGATACTTTTTAATTTCCTCTTTAACTGCTTGCTTAGCCCATTCATTCTTTAGTAGGATGTTCTTCAGTCTCCAAGTAGTTGTTAACTTTCCAAATATTTTCTTGTGGTTGATTTCGATTTTCATAGCATTGTGGTCTGAAAATATGCACGTTATGGTCTCGATCTTTTTGTACTTAGGGCTGATTTGTGTCCCAATATATGGTCCATTCTGGAGAACGTTCCATGTGCACTGGAGAAGAATGTATATTCTGCTGCTTTAGGATGAAATATTCTGAATATATCTGTGAAGTCCATCTTCACATCTTCACATCTGGTCCAGTGTGTCATTCACAAAGCCATTGTTTCCTTGTTGATTTTTTGATTGGATGATCTGTCCATTGCTGTGAGTGGGGTGTTGGAAGTCTCCTACTATTATAGTATTACTATCAATGAGTTTCTTTATGTTTGTGATTAATTGATTTGTATATTTGGGCACTCCCACATTTGGCGCATAAATGTTTACAATTGTTAGGTCTTCTTGGTGGATAGACCCTTTGATTATGATATAATGTCCTTCTGCATTTCTTGATACAGTATTTTAAAATCTTGATTGTCTGCTATAAGTATGGCTACTCTGGCTTTCTTTTGTTGTCCATTAGCATGATAGATGGTTCACCATATCCTTATTTTCAGTCTGAAGGTGTCTTTGGGTCTATAGGGGGTCTCTTGTAAGCAGCATATAGATGGATCTTCTTTTCTTATCCATTCTTTTACCCTATGTCTTTTGATTGGAGCATTGAGTCCATTGACGTTTAGTGTGAGTAGTGAAAGATATGAATTTATTGCCATTATGATGCTTGTAGAGTTGGGATTTCTGGTGGTGTTCTCTGGTCTTTTCTACTCTTTGTGGCTTTTGATATTTTTTTTTTCATTTTTTTCTCCCCTCAGAAAGTCCCCCTTAAAATTTCTTGCAGGGCTGGTTTAGTGGTCACAATCTCCTTTAAGTTTTGTTTGTCTGGGAAACTTTTTATCTCTCCTTCTATTTTGAATGACAGCCTTGCTGGAAAAAGAATTCTTGGCTGCATATTTTTTTGATTCAGCACACTGAATGTATCCTGCCACTCCCTTCTGGCCTGCCATGTTTCTGTGGATTGGTATGCTGCAAACCTGATCTGTCTTCCCTTGTAGGTTAGGGACTTTTTTCCCTTGCTGCTTTCATGATTCTCTCCTTGCCTGAGTATTTTGTGAATTTGACTATGATATGCCCCTTGATGGTTGGTTTTTGTCGAATCCAATGGAGATTCTCTGTGCTTCCTGGATTTTGATGTCTGTGTCTTTCCCCAGGTTAGGAAAGTTTTCTGGTGATTTGTTCACATAACCCTTCTACCACTATTCCCTTCTCTTCCTCTTCTGGGACCCCTATGATTCTGATGTTGTTCCTTTTTAGTGAGTCACTGATTTCTCTAATTCGTAAATCGTGCTCTTTTGCCTTAATCTCCCTCTTTTTTTCTGCTTCGTTATTCTCTACAACTTTGTCCTCCATATTGCTGATTCTCTGTTCTGCCTCATCCATCCTTGCCGCCGCTGCATCCATCCATGATTGCAGCTCAGTTATAGCATTTTTAATTTCATTCTGGCTATTTTTTACTTCTTTTATCTCTGCAGAAAGGGATTCTAATATATTTTCCACTCCAGCTGTATTTTTCTTATCATGATTCTAAATTCTAGTTCAGACATCTTGCTTGTATCTGTGTTGGTTAAATCCCTGGCTGTCATTTCTTCGTGCTCTTTCTTTTGGGGTGAATTCCTGATGAATTCTGTGGTTCAGGTTGTACAAATTGTTGTGTTAATCTTCCAGTCAGTTTTCTAGGTGTGTAGGATGGTTTAGTATTGGTCTGGCTGTATTTCATGGATGCAAGACACACAAAAAACTCCCATGCTGTTCCGCCATCTTAGCTCCTCCCTAATGTTTATTATTTTTGAGAGAGAGAGAGAGAGAGAGAGAGTAGGGGAGGAGCAGAGAGAGAGGGAAACACAGAACCGGAAGCAGGCTTCAGGCTCTGAGCTGTCAGCACAGAGCCTGACGTGGGGCTCAAACTCACGAACTGCGAGATCATGACCTGAGCTGAAGTTGGAAGCTTAACCGACTGAGCCACCCAGGGACCCCTTTCTTTATCATTTCTAAGGAAGCTGTTAGTGTCTTCATAGCTTTGGCATTTTATTTTCACTTTAATTATCAGGGTATGCTTCACTTAATTGGAACTATGATGGGTTCACTGCATGTTGTTTTCCTTCTTCATACTGATTGTAATTGAGTCTGAGCTAAAAGGGGAACAGGAGAGTACAGCAGCTAATAAAATTCAGCAAAGTGGAATGATGTCACTGGGCTTTCCATCTCTGGGTAGAGCCCTGGAGAAAAGTGGCAGAGCCATCTTGGAGAAATCACTTTTATTTTTCAGTTTGGGAGGAGAGGTAGTGCCAAGATGCTAAAAGCAAAAACCCTCATTTACTTAGGCCAATTTACATGACTCTCAAAGGCTTTGAAAAAACTGTCATGACTGTGGCTGAGAAAAAATTATGTATAGGTTCTATGAGATTTTTTTTTTAATATATGAAATTTACTGTCAAATTGGTTTCCATACAACACCCAGTGCTCATCCCAAAAGGTGCCCTCCTCAATACCCATCACCCACCCTGCCCTCCCTCCCACCCTGCCCTCCCTCCCACCCCCCATCAACCCTCAGTTTGTTCTCAGTTTTTAACAGTCTCTTATGCTTTGGCTGGTTCTATGAGATTTTTTTAACTACAGCATTCCTTCAGTGACCAAAGCCCCTTGTTCCTGAGAAAAATCCCTCCATCCTTATAAAAACATGCCTCAACATGGCTTGAGTCCATGGGCAGGCCATGTACCTTGTTGCTATGGTACTTGGTGTCACAGTGTGGGAATGTCTTCTGTTATTCTTTTTCTCACACACATGGCTGGGTAGCTTGAGTAGGACATAATTTTATTAGCTTTGCTGTATGTTCTTTTGCATCTTTCTAAAAGCTCCTTGAATTTGCTTCAGATTTGTACAACTGATTTTCTTGTTGTCACATTGAATTATAAAGTATTAGAATTAGAGTAGTCTAATCCAGCTTCGCCTTCCAGTGCTTAAATTTGTTCTTTATTGTTGCCTGTTGCCCAGCCTTTGCTAGTGGCAAGGAGCTCACTTTTTTTCCCTGTGCTTCTCCCTGAGGAGCCATTTCATCTTTGGACATCTCTGTTTATTCATATGTTGAGCTACAGTCTTCCTACTTCAAGTAACTTCCCATTGTGGTCTAACTAAACAAGTTTAGCCGTACTTTTTTGTATTAGCTTTTCAAGTATTTGAAGACAGAAAACACATTTCTTGAATATTCTTCCCTGAGTTTAATGCCAGGTTTGAGTCCCCCTGTTCTGGACATTTCCCTTTAAATGAGTTCCAATTTGTCTATGTCCCTTATCAAAGTTCAGTAGAACATATGTTTGTTCTCTTTCTGCTACTTCAAAGACAGCAAGTGTCCCCTATTCAGTTTTTTCTTGTATGTTTGTAGATTAATACATTTTTTTAATGTTAGGTCATTAGCACTGACAGATGATTTTAAATAAAACACATACCTTCACCTTCTCCTTCTGACCAACCCTCCTCCCTTCCCAGAAGACAAACATTCTAATTTGGTATGACATTATCTGGCCTAACAGTGCCTGGTATATGAAGTGCCTAAAAGGTCATCTTCCATTGTTTCAGCTTTCTGGAGTACTTGAATTAAGTTCAAACTCAGGATGTTTTTGAAATCTTAAATCTCTCTGGGGATGTTTTTCATAACATCTTCAAACTGGATAATGCTGCAATAAATGAAGTATGCTGCACTGGATTAAAAAGTTATTTCCCTTGTGTGTCAAGCTAACAGAGAATGTGATACCTCCCATTAGGCCCTGGATGTTTCTGGCTGTCAGTACGACAATCCTGTCTCCATTATGTTCCTAATCCTCCATTGTTCAGTGAAAACTTTAGTCAGAAAACTACCTGTCAAACTGAATCCTGAGTGGCATCAAGGCAATTAAAAGAAGCTATAGGAGGAATCGGAAATAAACAGAAGAAATAGGGGAATTTATAAACTAATAACCTGAGTCCAGGTAATCAGAGCCAAAGACCAATGAAAAACTATTATTTGAAATTAAAAATAAAGATGAAACTTCATATAAGACCAGAACCAAACAAAAAATACACAATGATCAATAACAGAATGATTCCAGTAAGTTAGAACATTGAAGGATAGCACAAGGGTGTATATTTTAGGAGGTTAAGATACCCTTAGTTAAAAGTGAGGTCACATACTCTGATTACAACACTTTTGGTTATAATTTTTTTTGAAGATTTTCTGTAAAACCAGTAACTTCTGCTAAGAGTTTGGTAAAGTGTGACGCCAGGCATCCTGGGTGTCTATCATAATGAAAGCAAATAGGTAAAATGTAGTTGGTGCATGCCATAGAGAATTATGCAGCAGATAAAATCAACAGATTAGATATATGCATAGAAGTATGAACGGGTCTTTAAAAACATGATTTATAGTAAAAAAGAAAAGAATGAGGTCTGTAGCATGATACCATTTACACAAATTTTTAAAACATACACATAAAGCAATGTGCCTTAAAAAATATTTAGGGGCGCCTGGGTGGTTCAGTCAGTCAAGTGTATGACTTCAGCTCAGGTCATGATCTCACAGTCCATGATTTCGAGCCCCACATTGGTTTCTGTGCTGACAACTTGAGCCTGGAAACTGCTTCAGATTTTGTGTTTCCCTCTCTCTCTGGCCCTTCCCCTCTTATGCTTTATCTCTCTCTGTCTCTCTATCTCTCTCTATCTCTCTCGCTCTCTTAAAAATAAATAAACATTAAAAATTTTTAAAAATAAAAAAAAGGAAGATGGCGGCATAGGAGGATGCTGGGCTCACCCCATCCTGCTGATCACTTAGATTCCACCCACATCTGCCTATATAACCCAGAAAACCGCCAGAAGACTAGAATAACGGATTCTCCGGAGCCAAGTGTAGATGGGAGGCCCACGGAAGAGGGTAGGAAGGGCAGAGAGGCGGTGTGCACTACACGGACTGGTGGGAGGGAGCCGGGGTGGAGGGGCAGCCCACCGGCAAAGCAGAGCCCCGAGTCTGGCTTGCAAAAACGGAGGGGCCAGATGGAGTGTGTTCCGACAGCAAGTAGGACTTAACATCTGGAAGGTTATAAGTTAACAGCTCTGCTCAGAGAGCAGGAGGTCTGGAGGACAATGGGAGGGAGAGTTGTTGAACCCCGGATGACAGAGCTCAGTTTGGCGGGGAACAAAGGCACTCACCAGTGTCATCTCCCTCGCCCATCCCCCAGCCAAAATCCCAAAGGGAACCAGTTTCTCTCAGGGAACTTGCTTGCACTGCACAAACACCCAAAGCTGTGCTTCTGCGGATCCATCCCTCTGGCGGTGGGTCTGACTCCCTCCCAGTGCCGCAGGGCCCCTGCTGAAGCGGATCACCAAAGGAAGAGCGAGATGAGCCTGCCCCTCCCGCCCCTGTGCAACTTGCCAATCCACCCCAGCTAATACGCCAGATCCCCAGCACCACAAGCCTGGCAGTGTGCAAGTAGCCCAGATGGGCCACGCCACCCCACAATGAATCCCGCCCCTAGGAGAGGGGAAGAGAAGGTACACACCAGTCTGACTGTGACCCCAACAGTGGGCTGGGGGCAGACATCAGGTCTGACTGCAGCCCCGCCCACCAACGCAAGTTATTCAAGACAGCACAGGGGAAGTGCCCTGCAGTTCCGCACCACTCCAGGGACTATCCAAAATGATGAAACGAAAGAATTCTCCTCAAAAGAATCTCCAGGAAATAGCGACAGCTAACAAACTGATAAAAAATGATTTAAACAATATAACAGAAAGTGAATTTAGAATAATGTCATAAAATTAATCACTGGGCTTGAAAACACTATAGAGGACAGCAGAGAATCTATTGCTACAGAGATGAAGGGACTAAGGAACAGCCAGGAGGAGCTAAAAAAATGCTATTAATGAGCTGCAAAATAACATGGAGATGACCACAGCTCGGATTGAAGAGGCAGAGGAGAGAATAGGTGAACTAGAAGATAAAATTATGGAAAAAGAAGAAGCTGAGAGAAAGAGAGATAAAAAAATCCAGGGGTATGAGGGGAAAATGAGAGAGCTAAGTGATGCACTAAAGAGAAATAATCTACGCATAACTTGAATCGATCTTCTGCACGACATATCATAGTGAAACTGGCAAAATACAAGGATAAGGAGAAAATTCTGAAAGCAGCTAGGGATAAACATGCTCTAACATATAAAGGGAAACCAATAAGACTTGTAACGGATCTCTCTACTGAAACTTAGCAGGCCAGAAAGGAATGGAAGGAAATCTTCAATGTGATGAACAGAAAATTATGCAGCCGAGAACCCTTTATCCAGCAAATCCGTCATTTGGAATAGAAGGAGAGATACAGGTCTTCCCAAACAAACAAAAACTGAAGGAATTCATCACCACTAAACCAGCTCTACAAGAGATCCTAAGGGGGATCCTGTGAGACAAAGTACCAGAGATATCACTACAAGCATGAAACCTACGGACATCACAATGACTCTAAACCCATATCTTTCTATAACACTGAACGTAAATGGCCCAAATGTGCCAACCAAAAGATAGGGTATCAGAATGGATAACAAAACAAGACCCATCTATTTGCTGTCTACAAGAGACTCATTTTAGACCTGAGGACACCTTCAGATTGAAAGTGGGGGGATGGAGAACTATTTATCATGCCACTGGAAGTCAAAAGAAGGCTGAAGTAGCCATTTTATATCAGAAAAACCAGACTTTAAATTAAAGGCTGTAACAAGAGATGAAGAAGGGCATTATATAATAATCACAGGGTCTATCCCTCAGGAAGAGCTAACAATTATAAATGTCTATGCGCCGAATACAGGAGCCCCCAAATATATAAAACAATTACTCACAAACATAAGCAACCTTATTGATAAGAATGTGGTAATTGCAGGGGACTTTAATACCCCACTTACAACAATGGATAGATCATCTAGACATGGTCAATAAAGAAATAAGGCCCCTGAGAGATACATTGGATCAGATAGACTTGACAGATATATTTAGAACTCTGCATCCCAAAGCAACAGAATATACTTTCTTCTCGAGTGCACATGGAACATTCTCCAAGATAGATCACATCCTGGGTCACAAAACAGCCCTTCGTAAGTATACAAGAATTGAGATCATACCATGCTTACTTTCAGACCACAATGCTATGAAGCTTGAAATCAACCACAGGAAAAAGTCTGGAAAACCTCCAAAAGCATGGAGGTTAAAGAACACCCTACTAACGAATGAGTGGGTCAACCAGGCAATTAGAGAAGAAATTAAAAAATATATGGAAACAAACGAAAAGGAAAAGAAAACAATCCAAATGCTTTGGGATGCAGCAAAGGCAGTCCTAAGAGGAAAATACATTGCAATCCAGGCCTATCTCAAGAAACAAGAAAAATCCCAAATAAAAAATCTAACAGCACACCTAAAGGAAATAGAAGCAGAACAGCAAAGGCAGCCTAAACCCAGCAGAAGAAGAGAAATGATAAAGATCAGAACAGAAATAAACAATATAGAATCTAAAAAAACTGTAGAGCAGATCAATGAACCAAGAGTTGGTTTTTTGAAAAAATAAACAAAATTGACAAACCTCTAGCCAGGCTTCTCAAAGACAAAAGGGAGATGACCCAAATAGATAAAATCATGAATGAAAATGGAATGATTACAACCAATCCTCAGAGATACAAGCAATTATCAGGGAATACTATGAAAAATTATATGCCAACAAACTGGACAACCTGAAAGAAATGGACAAATTCCAAAACACCCACACGCTTCCAAAACTCAATCAGGAGGAAACAGAAAGGTTGAAAGACCCATAAGCAGTGAAGAAATTGGATCAGTTATCAAAAATCTCCCAACAAATAAGAGTCCAGGACCAGATGGCTTCCCAGGGGAGTTCTACCAGACGTTTAAAGCAGAGACAATACCTATCTTTCTCAAGCTATTCCAAAAAATAGAAAGGGAAGGAAACTTCCAGACTCATTCTATGAAGCCAGCATTACTTTGATTCCTAAACCAGACAGAGACCCAGTAAAAAAAGAGAACTACAGGCCAACATCCCTGATGGATATGGATGCAAAAATTCTCAACAAGATACTAACAAATGGAATTCAACAGCATATAAAAAGAATTATTCACCATGATCAAGTGGGATTCATTCCTGGGATGCAGGCCTGGTTCAACATTCACAAATCAATCAACATGATACCTCACATTAATAAAAGAAAAGAACCATATGATCCTGTCAATGGATGCAGAAAAAGCATTTGACAAAATTCAGCAACTTTCCTAATAAAAACCCTCGAGAAAGTCGGGATAGAAGGAACATACTTAAACATCATCAAAACCATTTATGAAAAACCCACAGCTAACATCATCCTCAATGGGTAAAAACTGAGAGCTTTTTCCCTGAGATCAGGAACACGAAAGGGATGTCCACTCTCACTGCTGTTGTTTAACATAGTGTTGGAAGTTCTAGCATCAGCAATCAGACAACAAAAGGAAATCAAAGGCATCAAAATTGGCAAAGATGAAGTTAAAGCTTTCACTTTTTGCAGATGACATGGTATTATACATGGAAAATCCAGTAGACTCCACCAAAAGTCTTCTAGAACTGATACGTGAATTCATCAAAGTTGCAGGATACAAAATCAGTGTACAGAAATCAGTTGCATTCTTATACACTAATAATGAAGCAGTAGAAAGACAAATAAAGAAACTGATACCATTCACAATTGCATCAAGAATTATAAAATACCTAGGACTAAACCTAACCAAGGATGTAAAAGATGTGTATGCTGAAACCTATAGAAAGCTTATGAAGGAAATTGAAGAAGATACAAAGAAATGGAAAAACATTCCGTGCTCATGGAGTGGAAGAATAAATATTGTTAAAATGTCAATAATACCCAAAGCTATCTACACATTCAATGCAATCCCAATCAAAATTGCACCAGCATTCTTCTTGAAGCTAGAACAAGCAATCCTAAAATTTGTATGGAACCACAAAAGGCCCCGAATAGCCAAAGTAATTTTGAAGAAGACCAAAGCAGGAGGCATCACAATCCCAGACTTTAGCCTCTACTACAAAGCTGTCATCATCAAGACAGCATGGTATTGGCACAAAAACAGACACATAGACCAAAGGAATAGAATAGAAACCCCAGAACTAGACCCACAAACGTATGGCCAACTCATCTTTGACAAAGCAGGAAAGAATATCCAATGGAAAAAAAAGACAGTCTCTTTAACAAATGGTGCTGGGAGAACTGGACAGCAACATGCAGAAGGATGAAACTAGACCACTTTCTCACACCATTCACAAAAAGAAACTCAAAATGGATAAAGGACCTGAATGTGAGACAGGAAACCATCACAACCCTAGAAGAGAAAGCAGGAAAAAACCTTTTTGACCTCAGCCGCAGCAATTTCTTACTTGACACATCCCCAAAGGAAGGGAATTAAAAGCAAAAATGAACTATTGGGACCTCATGAAGATAAAAAGCTTCTGCACAGCAAAGGAAACAATCAACAAAACTAAAAGGCAACCAACGGAATGGGAAAAGATATTTGCAAATGATGTATCAGACAAAGGGCTAGTATCCAAAATCTATAAAGAGCTCACCAAACTCCACACCTGAAAAACAAATAATCCAGTGAAGAAATGGGCAGAAAGCATGAATAGACACTTCTCTAAAGAAGACATCCAGATGGCCAACAGGCACATGAAAAGATGTTCAACGTTGCTCCTCATCAGGGAAATACAAATCAAAACCACACTCAGATATCACCTCCCACCAGTCAGAGTGGCCAAAATGAACAAATCAGGAGACTATAGATGCTGGAGAGGATGTGGAGAAACAGGAACCCTCTTGCACTGTTGGCGGGAATGCAAATTGGTGCAGCCACTCTGGAAAACAGTGTGGAGTTTCCTCAAAAAATTAAAAATAGACCTACCCTATGACCCAGCAGTAGCACTGCTAGGAATTTGCCCAAGGGATACAGGAGTACTGATTCATAGGGGCACTTGTACCCCAATGTTTATAGCAGCACTCTCAACAATAGCCAAATTGTGGAAAGAGCCTAAATGTCCATCAACTGATGAATGGATAAAGAAACTGTGGTTTATATACACAATGGAGTACTACGTGGCAATGAGAAAGAATGAAATATGGCCCTTTGTAGCAACATGGATGGAACTGGAGAGTGTGATGGTAAGTGAAATAAGCCATACAGAGAAAGACAGATACCATATGGTTTCACTCTTATGGGGATCCTGAGAAACTTAACACAATCCAATGGGGGAGGGGAAGGAAAAAATAAAAAAGAGGTTAGAGTGGGAGAGAGCCAAAGCATAAGAGATTCTTAAAAACTGAGAACAAACTGAGGGCTGATAGGGGGTGGGAGGGAGTGGAGGGGAGGTGATGGGTATTGAAGAGGGCATCTTTTGGGATGAGCACTGGGTGTTGTATGGAAACCAATTTGACAATAAATTTCATATATTAGAAAAGTAAAATTAAATAAAATTTAAAGAAATAAATAAAAATAAAAAATAAAAAGCCAAAAATGAAAAACAAAGTTTATGTATTTATTTTGAGAGAGAGAGAGTGCACATTCGCAAGCAGGGGAGGGACAGAGAAAAGGAGAGAGAGAATACCAACCAGGCTCTGCACTATCAGCATATGGCCTGATGTAGGACTGGACCCCTTACCTGTGAGATCATGATCTGAGCCAAAATCAAGAGTTGGACACTTAACCAGCTGAGCCACCCAAACACCCCAAAACAATATTCCTTTTAAAAGAACACATACAAAAAAGATACGCATTCACCACATTAGAATAGTTACCTATGAAAGAATGTAAGAATAAATGGGAATGAGTGAATAATGGAAGAAAGAAGCTTTGCTTTGATTCCTGATGAATTGAAGAATATGTTAATCTTGTGTACATGAGACCAATAAGATAAATAAAATGCTAGGCCATCCTGTACAAATAAGAAAAGTGTCTAGATCACTAGAAATAAGAATAATAGTGCTATCTAGTAGAACTTTCTTTGATAATAAAAATGTTCTATATCTGTGAACTTCTTTGATAATAAAAATGTTCTATGTCTATGCTGTACAATATGGTAACCACTAGCCACGTGTGATTACTTATCATTTGAATATGACTAGTGTGACAAGGAACTGATATTTTTATTTACTTATATTTAAATTTAAATAACTATGTGTTACTAATGGCTACTGTAGTGGACAGTGCAGGTTAGAGGTTGAAAGTGAGCCCAGATATTGGCACAGAAATGGTAAATAGATGCTGTAGTAGCTGACAACACTCCTTCTAAAAATCACTCAACCCTGCTTGTAGATGAGAAGGTAGCAAAGGAACCTAAGGAAACCAGGATCACTAGGAAAGATCATTACTCATCCTTGCCTTCTTCAGGACTTGTTTTGCCCATCAGTAGGTGAACCTCCAGAAGCCTGAGTTCTTCCCTACTGTGGACTTGGCTGCTGGAATTGGCAAGAGCCTTTCAGAGCCTACTGCTGCTGTTTAGCAAATGTGGGCTTTGGAATTGCACATGCAGTTTGTGTTTCCTATATAAACTTCAATGAACAGAGGACCCCAGAATGCCATCTGTATGGCTTGGGGCATTAGCCAGGTTGGCTTGAGATGGGTGCTAGGGAATATGCCCCAGGGGGCTATTTCCGAGACTCTGGTATTACAAGGACTTTTTCCTCAGTTTGCTATGGGTGACAATAATAAACTGCCAGGAGCCAGAGTAGAGAGATAGTAGTCATAGATGATTGCTACGTTATTGTAGAACTCTAAATCGAATGACATTTTACCTATTCTTAGACTCAGCCTCTCTTCTGATGTCTCCCCATCTTGTACCCCTATCATTTCCCTTGTTTTGGGGTAGTCATTCTTGGTCCCATGTAAAAAATTAAAGGAGTATGAGAAAAATTCTTCTGATGGGAGGGGGGTGTATGGCCTTATGAATATATGGAATTGGGTTCCTGAGTGATTTTGTGGGGTTATTGGAATTTTCCTCCCTGTGTTGAATAAAACTTCTATAGCAGTCAAAACTATGTATTTTTTTAAAAAAAATTTTAATGTTTATTTTTTACAGAGAGAGAGAGAGACAGAGCATGAGCAGGGGAGGGGCAGAGAGAGAGAGGGAGACACAGAATCAGAAGCAGGCTCCAGGCTCTGAGCTGTCAGCACACAGCCCGGTGCGGAGCTCGAACTCACACACTGTGAGATCATGACCTGAGCCCAAGTCGGATGCGCAACCGACTGAGCCACCCAGGTGGCCCAAAACTATGTATTTTTATAAACAAACTCATTTTAAAGTATCTTTCTTTACATATAAGTAGCTACACAAAAAGATACTTTGGTGGAGTCCATTTACTTTTGGAGAATTTCTTGGCCATCTGACCTTTGGTAATGGCAAATCCTCTGGTGTAAAAAGGTCCAGGCATCTACAAGCTTATCATTTTGACAGTAACTGCCAAAATCTACTGCAAGCATATCTGAAAAAGGAGTGTGATGAAGGTGGGGTGATATCTGAAACAGTAGTCTTACCACCTGTTAGCAGCTATGTATTTAATAGGAACAAGCCCAGAGTTGAGTGGGAAGTTGCACTTGTCTTCATGGAGTGATCAAAGATGGATTCAGTTTTATTTAGCCTTTGACATATGGATTAGAGGAATTTTTCTTTGATAAAAGAAACCCCAGTTACACTAATTGGAAGACCTATTCTGGAGGCTTCTGAGTCTAGAATAATTTGAAAGTAAAGTCAAAACACAGAAATAAATATTTGAGCCAATCAAAGACTGAGAGATACCTGCTATGCCAAGTATACTCGTACCTCTCCTAAACTATAAGTGCCTTGGCTGTAGAGCTTGTTTTTCTCATTTCTCTTCTCCTCATGGCATAGTCTAACATATAAAACAGAAATAGTAAACATACATTCACACTCTTGTGACAGTTTCAGCCTTCCACCCAGCTGTTTGTACTGATCTCCATATAGCCGGGGGTGGGGGGTTAGGAACTAGGGTACTCAACTAAGCCCCAGATTCTCAGATTTTCATCAGTGTTAAACTTTGCTTTTCTTCACTGCTTAGAGTAGAGGACGGGTGCCTCTCTTCAAATATAGCCTTGTAAAAGGCTTGTTGAGAAACCCTTGGAACTATCTCTGAAATTAGAAAAGAAGGTCAGGGGTTTTATGAATGATGAAACTGAGGCCCCTCATTATCTGTAATAGCTAGCTCAGCAGCCCATGGAGAGATTCTAGCAAGACCAAGATTGATTGCAAATTCTTGGGCCAAGCTAGAAGTATCACTTTTGCTCATGGGATGTTTTGTATTTGGGTATGTGTTGTCTTTAATTTACTTATAGATGATTCTTGTCTACTTACCTAAAAATAGCTGATCAATTAGAAAATGAGTAAATATATCTGTAATTCTTTAAGGGTTCTAAATACATATATTAATTAATTTGATGTTTATTTCTTTATATTTTTGTTTTCTGCTTTGAGGGTAAAATGAAGTAAGGGATAAGTAAACAACTATAGAAGAAAACTACTATGATCACTTGGGACTTTTTCAAAAAATTTTTACTCATCATGGTATCCCCAGTCCCTCAACCCCAATTCAGAATTTTGGGTTATTTTATTTTTTTTATTTTTTTATTTTTTATTTTTTAATATATGAAATTTACTGTCAAATTGGTTTCCATACAACACCCAGTGCTCATCCCAAAAGGTGCCCTCCTCAAAACCCATCACCCACCCTGCCCTCCCTCCCACCCCCCATCAACCCTCAGTTTGTTCTCAGTTTTTAACAGTCTCTTATGCTTTGGCTCTCTCCCACTCTAACCTCTTTTTTTTTTTTTCCTTCCCCTCCCCAATGGGTTTCTGTTAAGTTTCTCAGGATCCCCATAAGAGTGAAACCATATGGTATCTGTCTTTCTCTGGCTTATTGCACTTAGCATCACACTCTCCAGTTCCATCCACGTTGCTACAAAAGGCCATATTTCATTTTTTCTCATTGCCACGTAGTTTTCCATTGTGTATATAAACCACAATTTCTTTATCCATTCATCAGTTGATGGACATTTAGGCTCTTTCCATAATTTGGCTATTGTTGAGAGTGCTGCTATAAACATTGGGGTACAAGTGCCCCTAGGCATCAGTACTCCTGTATCCCTTGGGTAAATTCCTAGCAGTGCTATTGCTGGGTCATAGGGTAGGTCTATTTTTAATTTTCTGAGGAACCTCCACACTGCTTTCCAGAGTGGCTGCACCAATTTGCATTCCCACCAACAGTGCAAGAGGGTTCCTGTTTCTCCACATCCTCTCCAGCATCTATAGTCTCCTGATATCTTCATTTTGGCCACTCTGACTGGCGTGAGGTGATATCTGAGTGTGGTTTTGATTTGTATTTCCCTGATAAGGAGCGACGTTGAACATCTTTTCATGTGCCTGTTGGCCATCCGGATGTCTTCTTTAGAGAAGTGTCTATTCATGTTTTCTGCCCATTTCTTCACTGGGTTATTTGTTTTTCAGGTGTGGAGTTTGGTGAGCTCTTTATAGATTTTGGATACTAGCCCTTTGTCCGATATGTCATTTGCAAATATCTTTTCCCATTCCGTTGGTTGCCTTTAAGTTTCGTTGGTTGTTTCCTTTGCTGTGCAGAAGCTTTTTATCTTCATAAGGTCCCAGTAATTCACTTTTGCTTTTAATTCCCTTGCCTTTGGGGATGTGCCGAGTAAGAGATTGCTACGGCTGAGGTCAGAGAGGTCTTTTCCTGCTTTCTCCTCTAAGGTTTTGATGGTTTCCTGTCTCACATTCAGGTCCTTTATCCATTTTGAGTTTCTTTTTGTGAATGGTGTGAGAAAGTGGTCTAGTTTCAACCTTCTGCATGTTGCTGTCCAGTTCTCCCAGCACCATTTGTGAAAGAGACTGTCTTTTTTCCACTAGATGTTCTTTCCTGCTTTGTCAAAGATGAGTTGGCCATACGTTTGTGGGTCTAGTTCTGGGGTTTCTATTCTATTCCATTGGTCTATGTGTCTGTTTTTATGCCAATACCATGCTGTCTTGATGATGACAGCTTTGTGGTAGAGGCTAAAGTCTGGGATTGTGATGCCTCCTGCTTTGGTCTTCTTCTTCAAAATTACTTTGGCTATTCGGGGCCTTTTGTGGTTCCATATGAATTTTAGGATTGCTTGTTCTAGTTTCGAGAAGAATGCTGGTGCAATTTTGATTGGGATTGCATTGAATGTGTAGATAGCTTTGGGTAGTATTGACATTTTGACAATATTTATTCTTCCAATCCATGAGCAGGGAATGTCTTTCCATTTCTTTATATCTTCTTCAATTACCTGCATAAGCTTTCTATAGTTTTGAGCATACAGATCTTTGACATCTTTGGTTAGATTTATTCCTAGGTATTTTATGCTTCTTGGTGCAATTGTGAATGGGATCAGTTTCTTTATTTGTCTTTCTGTTGCTTCATTGTTAGTGTATAAGAATGCAACTGATTTCTGCACATTGATTTTGTATCCTGCAACTTTGCTGAATTCATGTATCAGTTCTAGCAGACTTTTGGTGGAGTCTATCGGATTTTCCATGTATAATATCATGTCATCTGCAAAAAGTGAAAGCTTGACTTCATCTTTGCCAATTTTGATGCCTTTGATTTCCTTTTGTTGTCTGATTGCTGAAGCTAGAACTTCCAGCACTATGTTAAACAACAGCGGTGAGAGTGGGCATCACTGTCGTGTTCCTGATCTCAGGGAAAAAGCTCTCAGTTTTCCCCGTTGAGGATGATGTTAGCTGTGGGCTTTTCATAAATGCCTTTTATGATCTTTAAGTATGTTCCTTCTATCCCGACTTTCTCAAAGGTTTTTATTAAGAAAGGGTGCTGGATTTTGTCAAAGGCCTTTTCTGCATCGATTGACAGGATCATATGGTTCTTCTCTTTTTTTTTTTGTTAATGTGATGTATCACGTTGATCGATTTGTGAATGTTGAACCAGCCCTGCATCCCAGGAATGAATTCCACTTGATCATGGTGAATAATTCTTTTTATATGCTGTTGAATTCGATTTGCTAGTATCTTATTGAGAATTTTTGCATCCATATTCATCAGAGATATTGGTCTGTAGTTCTCTTTTTTTACTGGGTCTCTGTCTGGTTTAGGAATCAAAGTAATACTGGCTTCATAGAATGAGTCTGGAAGTTTTCCTTCCCTTTCTATTTCTTGGAATAGCTTGAGAAGGATAGGTATTATCTCTGCTTTAAACGTCTGGTAGAACTCCCCTGGGAAGGCATCTGGTCCTGGACTCTTATTTGTTGGGAGATTTTTGATAACCGATTCAATTTCTTCGCTGGTTATGGGTCTGTTCAAGCTTTCTATTTCCTCCTGATTGAGTTTTGGAAGCGTGTGGGTGTTTAGGAATTTGTCCATTTCTTCCAGGTTGTCCAATTTGTTGGCATATAATTTTTCATAGTATTCCCTGATAATTGTTTGTATCTCTGATGGATTGGTTGTAATAATTCCATTTTCATTCATGATTTTATCTATTTGGGTCATCTCCCTTTTCTTTTTGAGAAGCCTGGCTAGAGGTTTGTCAATTTTGTTTATTTTTTCAAAAAACCAACTCTTGGTTTCATTGATCTGCTCTACAGTTTTTTTAGATTCTATATTGTTTATTTCTGCTCTGCTCTTTATTATTTCTCTTCTTCTGCTGGGTTTCGGCTGCCTTTGCTGTTCTGCTTCTATTTCCTTTAGGTGTGCTGTTAGATTTTTTATTTGGGATTTTTCTTGTTTCTTGAGATAGGCCTGGATTGCAATGTATTTTCCTCTCAGGACTGCCTTCGCTGCTCCCAAAGCGTTTGGATTGTTGTATTTTCCTTTTCGTTTGTTTCCATATATTTTTTAATTTCTTCTCTAATTGCCTGGTTGACCCATTCATTCTTTAGGAGGGTGTTCTTTAACCTCCATGCTTTTGGAGGTTTTCCAGACTTTTTCCTGTGGTTGATTTCAAGCTTCATAGCATTGTGGTCTGAAAGTATGCATGGTATAATTTCAATTCTTGTAAACTTATGAAGGGCTGTTTTGTGACCCAGTATATGATCTATCTTGGAGAATGTTCCATGTGCACTCGAGAAGAAAGTATATTCTGTTGCTTTGGGATGCAGAGTTCTAAATATATCTGTCAAGTCCATCTGATTCAATGTATCATTCAGGGCCCTTGTTTCTTTATTGACCGTGTGTCTAGATGATCTATCCATTTCTGTAAGTGGGGTGTTAAAGTCCCCTGCAATGACCACATTCTTATCAATAAGGTTGCTTATGTTTATGAGTAATTGTTTTATATATCTGGGGGCTCCTGTATTCGGTGCATAGACATTTATAATTGTTAGCTCTTCCTGATGGATAGACCCTGTGGTTATTATATAATGCCCTTCTTCATCTCTTGTTACAGCCTTTCATTTAAAGTCTAGTTTGTCTGATATAAGTATGGCTACTCCAGCTTTCTTTGGCTTCCAGTAGCATGATAAATAGTTCTCCATCCCCTCACTCTCAATCTAAAGGTGTCCTCAGATCTAAAATGAGTCTCTTGTAGACAGCAAATAGATGGGTCTTGTTTTTTTATCCATTCTGATACCCTATGTCTTTTGGTTGGCACATTTAATCCATTTACATTCAGTGTTATTATAGAAAGATATGGGTTTAGAGTCATTGTGATGTCTGTATGTTTTATGCTTGTAGTGATGTCTCTGGTACTTTGTCTCACAGGATCCCCCTTAGGATCTCTTGTAGGGCTGGTTTAGTGGTGACAAATTCCTTCAGTTTTTGTTTGTTTGGGAAGACCTTTATCTCTCCTTCTATTCTAAATGAGAGACTTGCTGGATAAAGGATTCTCGGCTGCATATTGTTTCTGTTTAGCACACTGAAGATATCGTGCCAATCCTTTCTGGACTGCCAAGTTTCAAAAGAGAGATCAGTCACGAGTCTTATAGGTCTCCCTTTATATGTGAGGGCACGTTTATCCCTTGCTGCTTTCAGAATTTTCTCTTTATCCTTGTATTTTGCCAGTTTCACTATGATATGTTGTGCAGAAGATCGATTCAAGTTACGTCTGAAGGGAGTTCTCTGTGCCTCTTGGATTTCAATGCCTTTTTCCTTCCCCAGTTCAGGGAAGTTCTCAGCTATAATTTCTTCAAGTACCCCTTCAGCACCTTTCCCTCTCTCTTCCTCCTCTGGGATACCAATTATACGTATATTATTTCTTTTTAGTGTATCACTTAGTTCTCTAATTTTTCCCTCATATTCCTGGATTTTTTTATCTCTCTTTCTCTCAGCTTCCTCTTTTTCCATAACTTTATCTTCTAGTTCACCTATTCTCTCCTCTGCCTCTTCAATCCGAGCTGTCGTCATTTCCATTTTGTTTTGCATTTCGTTTAAAGAGCTTTTCAGCTCCTCGTGACTGTTCCTTAGTCCCTTGATCTCTGTAGCAAGAGATTCTCTGCTGTCCTCTATACTGTTTTCAAGCCCAGTGATTAATTTTATGACTATTATTCTAAATTCACTTTCTGTTATATTATTTAAATCCTTTTTGATCAGCTCATTGGCTGTTGTTATTTCCTGGAGATTCTTCTGAGGGGAATTCTTCCGTTTGGTCATTTTGGATAGTCCCTGGAGTGGTGAGGACCTGCAGGGCACTTCCCCTGTGCTGTGGTGTATAACTGGAGTTGGTGGGCGGGCCGCAGTCCGCCCTGATGTCTGCCCCCAGCCCACCGCTGGGGCCACAGTCAGACTGGTGTGTGCCTTCTCTTCCCCTCTCCTAGGGGTGGGATTCACTGTGGGGTGGTGTGGCCCGTCTGAGCTACTTGCATACTGCCAGGCTTGTGGTGCTGGGGATCTGGCGTATTAGCTGGGGTGGGTAGGCAAGGTGCACAGGGGCAGGAGGGGCAGGCTTAGCTCGCTTCTCCTTAGGTGATCCACTTCAGGAGGGGCCCTGTGGCAGCGGGAGGGAGTCAGATCTGCTGCCGGAGATTTGGCTCCGCAGTAGCACAGAGTTGGGTGTTTGTGCAGAGCGAGCCAGTTCCCTGGCAGGAACTGGTTCTCTTTGGGATTTTGGCTGGGGGATGGGCGAGAGAGATGGCGCTGGCGAGCGCCTTTGTTCCCCGCCAAGCTGAGCTCTGCCGTCCGGGGGCTCAGCAGCTCTCCTTCCCTTTGTCCTCCAGCTTTCCCGCTTTCTGAGCAGAGCTGTTAACTTATGACCTCCCAGACGCTAAGTCGCGCTTGCTGTCGGAACACAGTCCATCCGGCCCCTCCGCTTTTGCCAGCCAGACTCGGGGGCTCTGCTTGGTCGGCGAGCCGCCCCTCCACCCCGGCTCCCTCCCGCCAGTCCGTGGAGTGCGCACCGCCTCGCCGCCCTTCCTACCCTCTTCCGTGGGCCTCTCGTCTGCACTTGGCTCTGAAGACTCCGTTCTGCTAATCCTCTGGCGGTTTTCTGGGCCTTTAGGCAGGTGTAGGTGGAATCTAAGTGATCAGCAGGACGAGCGGTGAGCCCAGCATCCTCCTACGCCACCATCTTCCCTCCAACCCCCAATTCAGAATTTTGAGTGGTATTTCAACTAGGCATTATTAAATAGTTGAATTTATTTAGCATGTTCAGATAAAATGGAATTCCAGCTCTGTTTGTCTTCCAACTCTGGTCCAGTATGCAGCATCTTGCTTCCAAAATAGAAGAATAAAGGTACTTTGATTTATTGAGTGTACATAAACACATTGTGTGTGTGTGTGTGTGTGTGTGTGTGTGTGTGTGTGAGAGAGAGAGAGAGAGAGAGAGAGAGAGAATGGGAGAAGATGGTGTTTGGACTGGTATGCCTCAGGGTGACAACATAGAGCTCTAGAATCCAGAGTCTAGAAGAGCTGTGCCTCCATCCCAGGTACATTTCGGGTTTGGCCTTTTCTCCACTCCCTTTCACCCCCACCTTGGGATAAGTAAAGACATTTCTCCTGTTTGTGACAGCATTTCCTCCAATACAGACAAACAAAAAGTTAGTAGTGCTCTAATTAGTGGTTATTTTTATTTACAAATTATATTTCTCCTGATATGTAACTTGGTGCCATGGGGTTATTTCCAAATATGTATGTATTACCAACTCACTGTGTGACATTGGGCAAGTAGATTCTCCTTTGGGGGACTTGGTTACCCCACTTGTAAAATGGGGAGTTTGGGATTAGACTATCTTCTAAGATCCTTTTAACTCTGTGATTCAGTGATTATATTTCTGAAAAGAATTTAATAGCATTTTTAAAATGCAAATTAACAGGATAGATTAGTAGTAAGAAAAGAGATTATAAACCACATGGAAAAAATCAAAGGATAATTCAGCCTACAATTATTGCACTCAAGCATTAAATGTAACTCAATGCTGCCTGTTAATGAAGGCACTCAGTGATTAGGACACAGTCCTTGTATAAACCCATTCTCACAAAGTGCCAGGCTACAGTGGCATGCTCCTTCTAAAGACTCACCATCTTGTACACACCAATGGGTGTTGTAGGTTGGTGTCTCTGTGCTTACTGTGTCATTATACTGCCCATTTAGATCTGGTGACAAGGAGAAAGAGACTCTTTTTGGAAATATCCATTCTTTACCTGACAGTGATTGGACTTATCTATCACTTGTTCTTTGGACTTGAGAGAGAAAGCAAGCAGGAGAAGTCCTGAAAATAAAAATTTGCAAAGGCAAAGGGGCTCAGATGTGCCCATAAAGTGAAGCTACCTGTGGTCTAAAAGTTTAGAAATTAGGGGTACCTGGGTGGCTCAGTTGGTTAAGCGTCTGACTCTTGGTTTTGGTTCAGGTCATGATCTCACGGTTTGTGGGATCAAGCCCTGTGTTGGGCTCCATGCTGTCAGTGCAGAGCCTGCTTGGGATTCTCTCTCCCTCTCTCTCTGCCCCTCCCCAACTCGTGCTGTCTCTCACTCTCTCAAAATAAAAAAAATAAACTTTTAAAAAATTAAAAACAATTGGGGCACCTGGGTGGCTCAGTCAGTTAAGCGTCTGACTTTGGCTCAGGTCATGATCTCACTGTTTGTGAGTTCAAGCCCCGCATCGGGTTCTGTGCTGACAGCTCGGAGCCTGGAGCCTGCTTTGGATTCTGTGTCTCCTTCTCTCTCTGCCCCTCTCCAGCCCACACTCTGTCCATCTCTCTCTCTCAAAAATAAAATAAATAAATAAATAAATAAATAAACATTAAAAATTAAAAAAAATAAAAGTTTATAAATTAAGTCTAGTAGAGAGGTTGGCTATTCATGACTTGGGTGCATGAGTACATCTGCTTGTTTCTACCCCTACTTCAAGTCTTATTGAACATTCGGGTTTTATGTCATTGGCATATTTAACATAGACAATACTTTCTTAATGATTTATGGTCTTATGTACTTGCTCTTTTTGGAAATCACTTTAGAGTGATGTCAAAGGATGGTGCAGATAAGAACACTAAGTGAAGGGAAAACGAAAAGTGGAAGAAGGGACACTCAAACACTGAGCCACTGATTAGGACAAAAATGCACCAAAGAAGCCCTCACCCCAGATTGGTAGCTGCCAAAACTGAAGCCATGTGGAATATATAGAGCCCTGTTACCAGCAGCAGCACCCTATTTGCTGCCTATGATAGGACTGGGGTAGGAATGTACAAAAATCAGAGGAATACAGGAAGGAGCATGAGATGGAAGACAGTAAAGAGTTCCCTCAAATGTACATTTTAGGCTCATCTCAGAATCACATAAAAATTAAATCAGAACTAATTTTTCTTGCACATGTAATTTCAGTCTTTTTAAAATATTTTTTTTATTTTAGAGAGAGAGAGAGCACACAGGCAGGGGAGAGAGGAAGAGGGGGAGGGAGAGGGAGTGTAGGAGAATATCAAGCAGGCTTCATGCTCAGCCCAGAACCCAATGTGGGGCTCAATCCCACAACCCTAGGATCATGACCTGAGACAAAATTGCATACTTAACTGACTGAGCCACCCAGGCACCCCTGTAATTTCAATCTTAAAAAAGATTAAATAAATTATAATTTTTAAAATCTAGGCAAGCCCTTAGATATATAATCTCCCTTATTGTATAGCTAATAAAATTTAGGACCAGAGAGGGGAAGGAGAGACACCCAACTAGTAAGTAGTTATACTCCATCCATTATATTATATGAACTCTTCTGTAAGAGTTTATTTGTGCATATCTTTTGAATTTTGAATCTTTATAATAAGAGATGGAATAGATTTATACTTTACTTTTGAGATATATACAATTCTTTAGTTTAACTGTGATAGTCTCTTTTTCATGCCTCTCTCACCCTTAATATTTTTAAAGTTACAAGGCTCCTCATTTAAGCATGTTTTCTTTCTGTACTTAAAAGCATCATACCTCAATATTTCTAAAGTAGTATCTTGAAATCCTGGAAAGTATTAGAAAATGGAATTAGCCAAGCAGTATTATGGATAAGAATGTGCTCTCTGAAATATTGCTGATTCTGTCATCCATGATACTGACTGAAGTTGAACTTGGAAAAATCAGACTAGACAGAGGTTGCATAGGTTAGCCTGGAAACCTTCTCTGGACCTGTTCGCTATAGCAGTCCCATCTCCGTGCTCCATTTCAGTCCCTAACTAAACTTGTAGATTCCCCATCTACAACAACTTCTGGTCAGTTGTCTCCTTTGCAGTATTACAGCTAAGATCCTTGTCAAATTCATTATCCATGTTGGACCTGATGATTATTCCTTACCTTGTTTTATTCTCATGAAGATCTTGGTATCCTTATTTCTGAGGCTACTCTGGCCAGGAATCAAACAATCTCTAGTGCTCCTTTTATTAACTCCTGGACCTCTCCTTTCTCTGTATATACTGACTCCTGCCCAATTCTCACCTGCCACTTCTAAATTATTTTCCACTCACCTGCCACTTTTAAATTATTTTCCAAACACACCCCTGCAGTTCTCAAATCTAACATCTCCTTTCCATTCCTATTTCCTCTTTCTTAATTCTAATCTTCTTGACTTCTTACAACTGAACATTGTCTCCTAACCTATTTCCCTACCTCTGGTTTTTCCACTTTCACTGGTCCTAATGTCCTACTCAAAACCATTCAGTGTCTTCCTGGATTAAGATTCAGGTGGCCTCCACAGTGTAGCTCTTTTCAGCCATATCCTCTTGTGTGTACCTGATATTTCAGCCAAATGCTTACTGTTCCCCGAAATCTCTCCCCAGCTTTTCGTATGATTCAATATTATTGTTTAATCAACTTTTACATGATACATACCATGTTCTAAGCACTATGTGTGAGCTACGCCCTGCGGAGGTGAAGGGAGCTTAGTCTATTGAGGGAATCAGATATAAAGAGGTAATGCTTATGTAAGGTGATAGACACAAAGGGGATCAATGTTATTTGGGAATGCAGAGAGGAGACTAATTTTGTTTGGGTGGAGCGAATCAAGGAAGGTGTCAAGAAAAAGTTGAGTAGGGAATAGAAGAGGGAGGTGAAAGGGAGGCTTGAAGGGGTAGGAATGGGAGAGGGTGTGGGGAGGCGTTCCAGACAGAGGGAATATCAAGTACAATATGCCTGGAAGCAAAAAATGCTCTAGCATATTAAGGGGGCAGACCTGGCTAGAATATTTGGAAGTATAGGGAAAGATAAACAGAATGAAAGGAAAATACAACTTGAGAAGTTGAAGATTGATTGAGAAGGGTGTTGTATGCAAGTCAAAACAAATATTTAGGGCAAGTCGTCAGACCTATAATTCTGTATCAGTTGTTTAGAGGATAGACTAGAGTGGGGAGAGACTCCTGGCATCTCATGAAGATCCTTCGGCCTGGAATGCCTTTCCTCTATACTTCTCCATCCTCACCTCCTGAAAGACCATCCAAGAAGGTCCATCTCAAATGCTGCTGCTACTGGTAAAGCCTTCCCTGATCTCCCTCCTCTCTAGAGGTGGATTAGATCTATTCATTTGGAACTCCCATAGAAATGTTTTGCTTCTCTTTCAGCATACTATACATTTATTAGAAAATTTTTATGGCTTATTTACCCCCAATAGACTCTTAGCACCGTAAGAACATGGATCTAGTTTCATTCACCTGTCTTTTCCACGGCAGTGCCTGGTACACTACCGTTACCACCGGTGGTGCCTAGTCAATTTGTTGAATTTATTTAAACTGGTATCCTAAAGATCAGCACTACTCAAACCCCAAAGGTTATGTTGTCTTTATTTATTTTATTGCCTTGATTTTTCCTTTTTTAGTTGGAAACGCCAAGAACAGCCCTTCAACACAAATGCTAGGGTAGGTCACTTAGACTCTGAGACCTGAGGCTTAAAGGCCTTTGGGGAAGAACATAGCAGCCTACTGTGACAGTATATATGAACCCTTTACAGGCCCAACTGAGGGGAAAGGCAGGTGAGAGGGGTTGCTTTTCCAGTTTAATTGAGCATTTCCTTGCTTCAAAATACCTATCTCCATGCTAATGTTATTTCAATACCATTACACTGATGATTTACCATGATCAGCAAAGCAATTTGTTGTACATAATTCCAAAAGTGCTAATCAATTTCAGCTCAAAATGGGTTTTTAAAACCCCACAAAATTTGTTGTCCTAAAATGCTGATCAGTCAGTAAAAGCTAAAGCAAGCCAAGAACTGTTTGTATTACAACCATACAAAATTAAAATCCCTCTTCCAAATCATTTTTATAAGCAGCCAAGATATAAATAAATAAAAATGTGAGAAAATATATGCCTTTGGGTTGTCTCGCTTAGAGCTGAGCTTTGAAAAGACATAGGAAAGGACCACAGGATTATCTATTCAGGGTTTAGCCTTCTAATTCTGCAGAACAAAGGCCCAAATAATTTATAATCATTACATTAATATCTATAATACTTAGTTTTACCTGTTGAAAAAAAATGTGAATCTAATAAAGCCAACCTTACAAGATAATTTATAAGTACAAAATGAGATAATTTCTGTAACCTGGGGGGTATTCATGCATTCTCTTACTTTCCCCTTCCAAACTCAATAAGCTCCCATACCCATCTCCATTTCTCCTTTATTTCTTGCTAAAGTATATTTCTTCTATTCTCAACCCTTTAAGATTCCATTTAATTTAGGGGTGCCTGGGTGACTCAGTTGGTTCGGTGACCGACTTCAGCTCAGGTCATGATCTCACAGTTTGTCAGTTCAAGCCCTGCATTGGGCTCTGTGCTGACAGCTCAGAACCTGGAGCCTACTTCAGATTGTATCTCCCCCTCTCTCTACCCCTCCCCTGCTCATGCTCTGTGTCTCTCAATAATAAATAAATGTTTAAAAATTTTTTTTAAAAAAGATACCCTTTAATTTAGAGCCATAAATCCTGGGTGCTTGATCTGATTTTCTATTAGAGGAAAATTATGTGCTTTTTTATGTTTATTTATTTTGAGAGAGAGAGAGAGGGAGGGAAAGAGGAAGGGAATAAGAGAGACAGAGACAGAGACAGAGACAGAAACAGACAGACAGACAGATGGGAGAAGGGCAGAGAGAAAGGGAGAGAGAGAATCCCAAGCAGTCTCTGCGCTTAGCACAGAGGCTGACTTGGGCTCGATCTCACGAACTGTGAGATCATGGCCTGAGCCAAAATCAAGAGCTGGATGTTTAACCACCTAAGCTACCCAGGTGCCCCAAGGAAAATTATGTTCTTACAATAATAACATCCCAGAATAAAGTTACAATGACATTAATATGTCCCCTGACATAGTGTCCTTGTCTTGTGTGACATTGTATAATTCTTCATATTTAAGTATATTGCTCCTGCATATATTTTATGGTACATTAATTTTTACTAATAATTACTACTTGTCTGAAGCAGCTGTTCTTTATTTTATTACCTGAAAGAGGATGGAAGTATATAGATCAATAACATGTGGAAATTTGTATTTCTATATCTTTCTTTTGGCCAGGGGTCGGAGGTGGTAAGAATTATAGAGAAAGCATTTTATGTTTTAAGAAAAAATACTTGGTCTCTTGGTCAGGAGACTTGAGGTTTTTTCACAGATCTGCCATTAGGTTTTTTTGAGACCTTATTTTCTTTTTCTGTGCCTTGGTCTTCCTGGTGATAAAAATGGACTTCCTTGTAATTAGCCTTAGGCATAAGGGGCAAGAAGATACCAAATTATTGAAACCTACAAATAATTTGACCTTTATGAAGTCCCTGCCAAGATGGAGTTAGTTAGGCGGTGGTTAAAAAAGAGTAAAATGATACCTGAAGTTCAGTTGAGTTTCTTAAAAAGAAAGTTGCACAGAGAAATCCATCATGGCAGTATGATTCCACATGACCCATATGATTCTCTCTGAAGCAGAAGCTAAACCATCTGATCTGTTTATTCATTTCTACCACAAATGAGCCCTTCTTGCCAAGCGGTGGGGACTTTGACATTGTTTGCCTGTCCTCTCCACTTATTTTTTTATTATTTTATTATTTTTTAAATTTTTTAATGTTTATTTATTATTGAGAGACAGAGCATGAGCATAGGAGGGGCAGAGAGAGGAGGAGACACAGAATCCGAAGCAGGCTCCAGGCTCTGAGCTGTCAGCACAGAGCCTGACACGGGGCTCAAGCCCACAAACCACAAGATCATAACCTAAGCCAAAGACGGACACTTAACCGACTGAGCCACCCAGGTGCCCATTCTCTCCACTTTTTAGAAATCTTCAGCCCTTCTTTTTGTGTAAATACAACAAGTAAGCATATCTTTCCTTTTTTCCCTGGCACCTTGGTTTATTGGCTACTCTCAAATCAGGCCTTGTGTAAGTAGAAAGTTTGGCAATTCTGATATATAAATGTTAGGAGAAACTCAGGGCCATCTAACATTTTTAAAACTAGATGATTGCCTAATACGGACTTATTATTTTACAGATAAGGAAATAGGTAAAATAGTATAGAGACTGAATCATGTAAAACTCTGCTTACTGCTTCTTGTTCCCTCAATGCTGGTCCTACCTTTTATAGTATATCCATGTAGTAGGATAAATGAATATACTCTTGAGATTTTTGTAACAGCTGCTTGGCCATCAGCAGTCTGTGCTTTTTAATAAAGGGATGGATACTTGGCTGAGAAGAAGGTCTAGGAAAAGGGGGGTTGTGAAAAAAGGATTTATAGATTTTCTGATAGCATATGGTAGATAACTCCATCTCAGATGGCCTTGTCTTCTACTGTTTTGCATATACCTACCACCCAAGTAGGCGGGCAGGAGATAAGGGACTATAGATATGTATTCTATGCCCTAAAATAGATGATGTAGGGACTTTTCAGAAATTTAAGCTCTTCTTTGTAGTAACATTTTAAAATCCTGCTGGGCTTTGAGGAATATTTGTCATTAACAGAGTTAAGATCATGAAAGTTGAGAAACCAAGAAAAGAATTCTTTACCTTTTTCCATCCTTAGCAGTCAAATTTTAAGGCAGAGAGAGAGAAAATCTGAGTGTGATATATATGTGTGTGTATGTATGAATTGCCTTGTTTTTGAAGAGCTTTAGATCTTCTGAGGTGGAAATGAGGCAAACAAAAATAAAGCCAATCTTTACATGCATACATTCCTTCTCTCATGTTACTCTGGACTCTACTTTGCATCCTTTCTAACTGTATGGCCATGATTAGGTTAAATATATTCCTATCTGGAAGAAGGCATAAGTCTGCCTGCTTCAGATTTCTATTATAAATAGTATGGTGGCCTAGAGGGGATAGAAGGATCTAGGGTATAAAGTATGAAACAAAAAACAACAGTGGTGATGAAGCCAGTCTGGAAACAGGTAAATTACAGTGAGCCTTTTAAGATCTCTCTAGCTGAAATAACCTTAAAACAGAGAAAAAATATATTTAATGACTAACATTATATATTTGAAATGTGCAGGTTGGACAGAATTTGGACTTGGAATGAAAAAATAAGAGGTTACATTCATGGATAACCAACAAGATAAGGCTGTTGTTGCCTCAGCCAATGGAGAAAACACTTTGATTAATGGGGTCAAAGAAAATGGTAAGAGAATTTATAGTATATACTACCTCTCCTAGTGGTCCTTTGGTGTTACTACACCAAATAGATTTTTAGTATCTACAAAGTTGGAGCAGGTTAAGTCTTTGAGATTGATATTAAGCCTTTGAGATTGATATTAATCCTAAATTTTATTCCACCAGATTTCTAACTGGGCTAGAAGGGTCTCCAAGAGCTATTTAATCCAACCACTGTGCTCTTGCAAATCATCTCTGTCAGATGAATAAGTTCCTCAAAATTCCTAGTGAATTAGGCTTGGAACATCTAGATTCAGAGGAGCTGCTAGAACAGAGGTCTGATTGATAGGACTAAGCATTATAGATTGAAACCATAAATACCCCATCTGAGCATTTTCCCACCCTGGAAGCCTTAACTTTCCAATTGATCAAGCAGTCCAATTATTTCTCTGTTTCTGAGGAGAGAGCTCTGTGTCTAAAGAAAAAGCTGAATCTAAAGAAATACTATTTTTCACTTTCATGAATGTTCAATATAAAATCAGCGTTGTTCTTTAACTTTGTAGTTTCTAGTTCTAAAGCTAGAGAAGCTGAAACTTAGTTTATATAAGATCAAGTACCAGAAACTGATCTAGGGAAAGAGTGTTCTAATGAGTAGTGGTCTAAGACCTTTAACTTTATTTCTGTCATTTCTTTCCCTTTTCTCCAGATTCAGAGGACCAAGATGTGGCAATGAAGTCATTTGCAGCTCTAGAAGCTGCTGCACCAATCCAGCCTATACCAGTGGTTCAAAAAGATACCCTAATGTATCCCAGGGGTCTCCTGCCTCTGCCTTCTAAGAAACCCTGTATGCAGAGCCCCCCATCTCCTTTGGGCCTAATTGAAGCACCTGAGCATGCTGCTAATAGTGCTTCTGTGAATGCCATCTCCCTTACATCTGGTGTTACAAAAGGCCTGCATACATGGTCACTGCCCAGTGAATGTGAGAAAGCTCCATTTGCCATAATGGAGCCTGCAGGCATGTCAGCTCTGAATGGGGAC
Organism: Panthera tigris; assembly: GCF_018350195.1. NCBI lineage: Eukaryota > Metazoa > Chordata > Mammalia > Carnivora > Felidae > Panthera > Panthera tigris. Next base: position 60,422,757 of record NC_056677.1, on the reverse strand, counting down.
TGCCTCATGCAGCCAAGTCGGACTTGTTTGGGCTGCTTCATGGAATCAAAGGATGCAGTAGATCCTGAGCCAGGGATCAGTCTGAAAGTTGGTGATCTAAATAAGGATTATGAAACCTGTGCAGTCTCTGATATAGGGATTCAGTGTATTAATGCTGGAGAAAGCATGAAATATGGAGAGCAGCTGCTTTCAGACCAGCTCCTAGGCTTCCCCCTGCACAAATCAAGGGCAGGGGAAAAACGAGAAGCTGAGAAATCTGACATCGACTTGGAGGATCCAGCTCAGAAAAGTTATTATGAGGCATTACTGTTAGACAAGTGTAATACAGAAGAGGCTTTGCTGGCAAATTCCAATCAAGATTGGGGTTACTTTGAGACTTTCATTAGTGAGAGTAAGATTGAACTGCTTGACCTCTGTTCCAAAAATGAGCTGTCTGTCAACTTATTCTCTGAAGAAGATGTGGATAACTACATGTTCGATGATGATGAGTCAACACTGGGCAGTGATGTCTGTTCCTTGAAAATTCGATATGAGTCCTTCCAGGACAATGTTCGAGACAAGACCACCCTTCTAATGCAGGAGGATGCCCAATTCAACTTTTTTCCCAGTGTCTTTACTACTTGCCCCAAACGGGAGTCTAAGAGTGGGGTTTTGAAGCAGAACAGCGATCTTTCCCAATTCAAGGTTCCTGATGTGAACATCATCTGGGGGGAGGAGGATAAAAACTTGGACAAGAAGAAAGGCAAAGAAGAGGGACAGGAAGACAAGGGTGTAGAGAAAAAAGATGAAAAGGATAATGGAGAAAAATCTGCCTTAAATAAACCATGCAGTGGGACTGAAGTAGGGCAATTTAAGAATTCAAAGCAGGGCCATCTTGCTAATTCCTTGGAGGCATCAGGGAATTTCAGCGATGACAGTTCCTTCATTGAGGTCTCTTATGATGTCATGGGGGAGATCAAGGACTGTAGCCGCTATATGGCTCGGGACACTAATTCTGGCAACTCCTTCTCCCAGCAGAACTATGGTCTACGAGCCAAGAGAAAAGTCAGGTACAGTGAAGATTATCTATATGACGTTGACTCACTAGAGGGTGAAAAAGTAAATGAGAGGAAGGAATGGTTGCCAGGTGGTTCCAAAGAGGAAGATGATGATGAATGGTGTCCCAAAAAGAGAAGAAAAGTAACCCGTAAGGAGCCCCCTGTTATTATCAAATATATCATCATCAATCGCTTTAAAGGTGAGAAGAACATGCTGGTGAAGTTGGGTAGGGTAGATTCCAGTGAGACAACAGTGAATTTGAGTGAAAATCAGCTCAACAAATATGCCAAGCTTGCCCCCTTGAAGGGCTTCTGGCAAAAGAAGAAAAAACAGAGAAATAGCAACATTGACTCCAACAAGACACCCTTATGCCAAAAACAAAACTTTGAACCAGGTAGCTTTGAAGCGTCATTCCTGCCACCTGCTCGCAAACGAAAATCTAAACTTGGCAACAGGCACAGGATTCAAAGAATCCCATCTGTGGAAACTTCAGTAAGTGGTAAGCAAATTTCATTCTGCAGTGATCAGAGGCAAACTTGTACTCGTAAAGAAGATGGAGCCATGAAAGGTACACTAAAGTCAGCACCTCTGGCTGTCCCCAGCTGTGCAAATGGATCACATCTAAATGACATTACAGGCCCTGACTCAGTGAAAGTCAAAGCCCAAGATGCAGGATTTAAGGGGCCAGAGAGGAAAGTGCTCAACAAAATCAAATTTAAAAGTGAAGCCAGGTTAAAATCCAAGAAAATCAAAGCTGGTCAAGAAAGCAAGTCAGTTGTTCAAATGAGCCCTCTTTTGGAAGATCAATCATCTACACCTAATTTAAAGAATGAAGCTACCCCTGGGACTTCAAACAGTTCTCATCTATCTGAATTTCATGAGGCAAAGGTTGCCAAGAATTCTACTTTCTTACCAACCACCTGCTCTTCTGAAATGCCTCTATCATCTGCTAATGTTGCCACCAATATACCTGTTATCCCTGGAGGGTATCTGCAGACATTGTTAGATGCTTCTGACTTGTCAAATAATACTGGTATATCATACTTTGCTCACCATTCTCCAGAGCAAAATGAAAGCAGCCTCACTCAAACAGAAAAATCATTTGTGCCTCTTCAGCCTGCCCAGGACTGTGTGCTTTCCTCACCCTCTGAGTCTGAGCTACAGCAGTCATCCCAAAACTTCAAAATGGAATCAAACAACTATGGAAATGTGTGGCCCAACAAACCTACTTCTGGCCCCCAGGAATTCATGGCTGAAGTCTCAAGGGAGATAGCTCCAACACAATCTAATGAATTTGGAGTCTCCCAAGTACTCTCCATGGAAAATAACCTCACATCTACAACATACAATCGAATCTGCCTCAGTAGTGGTGGCAGTAATTGCAACAAGGTCCTATATGCCTCTGTGCAAGACACTCAGCTCCCATCTGATGACTCTTATCAATTATGTCACTTTAATAATGGAGAGATATGCTTTCCTTTCCAGCAGGGCCAAGCCAATATGGATGATGATCGGCTCTTTAGCTTTGATTCAATGGCCCAACTCTCTGTCAACTCAAGCAATTATTGTTCCTTAAGCTTGAAGTCCTGTGAAAAGGATGGTGATGATGATATTACTGATGACTTCCTGGCCCATTGCAGCCCCAAGCTGGTTATCCAGCAGAGCATTGATGAGATAACACCATTAAAGGAGTCCACTGACCTCCTGGATATCTCCAACTTCACTCCTGACAAATTCCGCCACTCTTCTCTTTCAGAAGTGTCCCCACCTGACACCCCCAGTCTTTCCCCTCAAATTACCAGATGTGAGAGTATTAAGACACTGGGAACACTGAAGGGGTTTCAAGAGGGTGTCCCAGGACCATTGGGCAACATGGAGAAAATCAAGTGGGACTGCAGTACCCTTTCACGGCAGGTCCAAGTGGATGATGGATTTACTTTAAATAACCATCAGTTTCAGTTCCATATGTTCAATGATGAGGATTCTGTCAGTCTTCTCCAAAAAACCCCTTGCTTATCAGCATTTAATGATCCATCTGGTCAAATGAGTACTAACAACAAAGTGTCAAAATCAAGAAAGAAAAGTTCACCAGGCAAGAGTGGGGCTCTGAACCAAAGCTCTTCTCAGAAAAACACCAGGAAAAAATCTCTCAAAGCCAACAACAAAGGAATTGAAAAGCCACCTGGCAAAACCTCCCGCCAGGCCCCTAAGTCAACAAAGAAAGGGAAATACATGGCTGCAATCAATGGAGAGAAAATGCAAGTTGGCATTGGCCGTGGAGGAGGCCAAATCAACAACATATCCTCCACAGGAAAGACATTGACCGAATGTATCCAACACGGTGGCCCTGTGGCCTCTATGAAGATGCCAACTCAAAAGGGACTTTCTGGAGATTGGGCTCTGGGGAAGGAGAGTAACCCAGGATGGAGCGACATGAACATGAGCACGAACACCAATAGCCTCCTTGATGACGACCAACGGGAATTTCAAGAGCCTTCCTATATCTTGTCTAACATTGCCTCTGGTATGGCAGATGTGCAGAGGTTCATGATGGCCTCCATAGAGCCCCTTTGGGAACCCATGGAACACCATGGAGACCCCAACATATTCTACTCCCCTGAGTCCAATAGTCTAAAATTAAAAACCCTTAAAATATTGGCTGGGACACCACAGGAATCTAAGAAAAAGGTCAACAGTGGGTCCCCAGGAGGCACTAAGAATCACAGGTCCATCAAGGGTGTGAGTAAAAGCAATGGAAAAGCAGCAATAGGTGATCCTGGTCGTGCAAACATGCATGGTTATGAGGACTCTCGCTCTGCCTTCTTTGATAAAAAGTGTAATAGCCTGAGCACTTTAGGCAATAATGGACCGACACACAAAAAGTTATATCGTCACAAATCCAGCTCCAAGGCCCTGAGAGATGAGAAGTGTAAGGGAAAGTGCGTGGAGCGAGAACAGGTCCACAAGGATGAGGCTGGGACAGCTTCTTTTGAAAAACTGAGGTAATACTGCACCAAAATGGCTGAGATGATGTACCCTTAGCTTTCCTACTACCTGCTAAGCCCACAGTCCCTCATTTTTTCCCTCTTGAAAGCAAAAGTTTGCATGAAAGAAACTGTCACATTCCCTTCTTTTTCAAATTAAAAAGAAAAAAAGTGCATGAAAATCCCTATACTTTTAAGCCACACAAAAGATTGGGCAATTTTGTTGTGGCTTAGCTAGGGATAAACTCTAACAAGTCTACTTTTTCTGCTATTCTGCATTGGTTTTTACTAATTGAGAAAATAGAACTAAAATATGCTCTTGAGTGATTTTGGGAAGGGAAGGGCTTTGCAGTAAAAAAAAAAAAAAAGTTTTGAACAACAGAATCAAAAAGTCATATAGACAAAAGGCCACGATCATTTAAGCAAAAAGAGCATAATTTGGGGGGAAAAACAGTCTCATTGTGTGGCAATTAGGAGTGCTTTCTAGTGCCCCCTGCTATTTGTATCTATCTATCTCTGCATTATACAGCATTTAGTATGATGTAAACAAATTTAGATGGTATGATCCCTTTGTGGGACATACACTAAAGCTAACTAAGGTGGCATAAATTGTTTGGTTTTTCTGCAGGGATTCCGACTACAATCTCCTAAAAGCAGAAACAGCATTTTGGGTTTTACCTGTGTTTGAAGAAGAAACTCACATTTTCCAGAAAGACATTTGATGTTTGTGTTTTATTTCTTTCAAAATATGCCTTGTGGTATGTATGTTGACATGTAAGTGCTTAAAGAAGAGATTTTTGAAGTGTGGGAATAAGTATTTAGAAGCAAACTTTAATCTGATGTTCTATGTAAAAGACTTCAAAAAGTCATACAGTTGCACAAGTAGTTTATGCACTATTTACCCAAGGGAAAAAAAAAGGAAAACATTGTGCCAAACTACAAACAAGTGACTGTATTGTATATATTTTTACTTCTATATCAACATTTGTTTGTATTTGGGGAGCTTGTCCCTCTTGATTTACTAGAAACATTCCAGTGATTCTTGCTATTAACCACCCCCACTTATGTGGATAGCACCTATAGATCACAGTGGAAAAAATGTTGTGTTACACAATTTACCAAAACTTAAAGGATACTGTTTGAAATGTGCCAAATTTTCTTACCTCATCTCACAGATTCACCCCACAGCTTAAATCTCATTAATAAATTTAAATATATATATATATATATATATATATATATATATATATGTATGTGTGTGTGTGTGTGTGTATACACACACACACACACACACACACACACACACATATATATATATATATGCACATATATTATTTTGAAATTTTAAACTCTACTGTCCTGTGTGGAAACATGAGCAATTAAATAAGGCACAATAAAGTTTTGTTTGTTCCATCGTCTAATGGTTAAATTGTTGGAAAAGTCTGGAAGTCATAACAGCTAAGTCCATCAGGGACCTAATATATGCATTTACAGAACCTTTTACAAGGAAACAAAACAGCTGCTTTAAAGTTTGTTTCCTAAAAGCAAAATCTGTAGCTGAAAATTATTTAAAGTGCAAAGTTATATTGCTGATACTTTATATCTCAGTTTTATATATTTTATAATAGTCTGGGATAAATTATAAAATAGCTATAAAATCAACACTAATGATAAATGAAGTACATAGATTGCTTTTATTTAAGTACTTTCATAAATGTTCATAAATGTGCACTCATATCAAGGCTTTAGTGTTCTTTAAGTGTTTAATCTTGCAATGCCAATGTCATTTAAAGAAAATGTTAAGGCATCTCAGTTCAACTCCTATGAGTTACGTACATATATTAGATAAGCTGAGCAATTTGTGGTAACAACTAATCAGGGCCATATATACTGAGTCTGAGGGGGACTAGTATTTGATGCCAAACACTAAACTTAAATTTCAATTTTTTATATAAATTTTTGAAATCACATTTTTATTTAGCCCTTCCCCCTTTTGTCTTTAATTTCACAGCTCCAACATCCCTCAAGACTAGCTTTTTCTTCCCCTTTATTCACCACTTGACTTCTAACATTTGATCTATTTTCCTTGCACAGTTGAAGGCCTATGTGTCTGATGACTGATGCATTATGGCACAGATGAGATAATGGATGTAAAAGCGCTTTGTAGATCGTAAAGTGCTATACAGATATAGAGGATTAATATTATTAATGTTGTTGGTTGTTGTTGTTGTTACTCTTACTATTCTTACTAATACTGTTAACTAACCTATTAACTTGTGAATATATAGGCTGTGGGTGGGAGGGTGGAGAATAAGTGGGTGGGGGAAAGGGAGATTTAAAAAAAAAAAACAAAGGAAGATGTTTCAAAAGGAAACATTTAAGCAAAATATAAACCTACCTAGTCATTGCCACCTAAATATATTCACAAACAGAGAAGCAACATTTGAAAGTAGTCAGAGAGAAATGGAAGGAAGCCTGTCACTTATATAAGTATACACACTTCCCAGTCCTTGATTCCTTTCACCAGCCTGCTCTACTACTTATAGCTAGGTAGTAAAATGAACAAGCCTGTGTTCTTGATGGTGTGATTGTGTGTGTCTATGGGGATGAGTGGGTGAGGAGCATTTTGTGAGGCTGCTTCAGGCCTGTTCCTAGGTTTTGATGCTCTGTGTGCAGTGAGTCTTAGACAATTACTTAGTGGAAAGGCACCAGATGAAACATGTCTCCTACTCTACAGCTGCCATCCAGAAGGGAAAATAATCAAACTGGAACACTTTCTTCTATTTCTCCACTCTGATAGCTAGCTGTTTATACTTAATGCTATGGCTGGTTCCTAGGAACTAGTTTTTGTTTTGTATTTGTTTTTGTTTTTGTTTGTTCTGCTTTGCCGCTAAATTTTGGTTTGGAATCTCTATCTGTATTATGATTCCCCAAGACTCCAGACCTCAAAATCACTTACAGGAATGGAGTGCTCTCTATGTAACCAAAAGGTGGCAATTAAAGAAGAAATAAATAAAATGTTCCATGGGTACAATGTGTTTATAAAATAAATATGGGAACAGTTGTCCCAGTTTTTCTCAGTATCAGTTCAGCTTTGGAAAATGGGGTAGGGGTGGGATAGAAGGACAGCCTGAAATTTTGGAAAGAGTTTCCTTGTCATAACTTGCTATTATGAGTCCTTTGGAGTGGATACTCTTTTAGTTGCTCCTATGGAGCCCATTAGGGGCCAATTCTAGGGCATGGTTCATCCCTTTCTCTGAAGAGAATTGACATTTTAAAGTACCGTTTTTACTGACTGAAGAGAACTGACATTTTAAAGTACCATTTTTAATGGCCTACAGTGCATTATATGTTTTTAACACATATATTAGTGACTTGTAATCAATCATTTTGTACTAACACATAACAAGAAACTGAGTTTGATTAATGAGCAATAGGACAAAGCAGAAGATGCTTATTCTCTTAATTTCACTTAATATCCTCTCAGTACATTATGTGCTGAGCTCTTCAGTTTTTATGGCTTTTTTGGTCCTGTCACTGCTCACAATTTTTTTTTTCTTCCTGTCACAACATAGTAGGCCTGAATTTTGGAGATCCCTTATTCGACCATCTGCCTTAGTGGAGTGAGGACCACTGAAACAAAAATAGTGTCTTGCCGTCACTGATAATTCAAGTCAGATGTATGAAATTTTCCTTGGTCTGAAATTCCTGATTGTCACTTCCTTCTAGACTCTCCTCTCTGGTTCTTATTACTGCCTCCTCAACATAATCCTATTTAATCTTTACTTTCCTGGAAATGGTATTCTTCATTATTCTTTCTATCTAATTTCAGTCCTTGGTCTTAGAATTTTTCTTATTTTATAATCTTATATTCCACCTACCGAAAGTGTCAGAGTTTCAGAACCTTAGCCAGGCTACTTCTGGAATTTCAGAGGGCAGTCTTCTCAATCTTAATACCTTTAATTGTCTTGACCACTTTCAAATCTAATTTTAAATACACACACACACACACACACACACACACACACACACAGACGTAATTATATCACATGACTGAGGAAAGTTGGAAACGCCTTTTCCTTGAAGGTAAAAATCTCTCTGATCCCCTTTCAGTCCTGGTTAGGTGCTAGACTATGTGGAGCAGGGTGCTGAAACAGTAGCCTTGACCAAGATTCTTCGAGACTTTGGGGGTTATGTTTGGGCTGTGATAACTTGCTTAAACCAGTGGCCTCTCCAGCGTCTCATATACCAGCTTCCTCACATATGCTGCTTCCTCTCAGCTTTCTCTTCTGACTTCTTGTTATTCTGTGCAATTATGTGTTAAGGCCTTACCTTATCCTAAATCTTTTCAAACCTCCTGCACTACCTTGATCATCACTTCTTTAGCCATCTCCCTGAAGTCTTTGGTGCTAGGTGGGCTTTTGTGACAACTTTCACCTTCTCTGACCTTTTTCCTTGCTGAGAAGCATCTGTATGTGTGCAGGGGGGAGGGAGGGGAAGGGAGGGGATTAAGCATGTGTGTAAGAGAGGGAAGCATAAAGGATGCTTCAAAAGCTGTAAACAGCTCTGGATAGCACCCTATGTCCTGTTATGTGAGGTTTTGCAGTTCTAGTGAATTTCTGTTTTACTGGGTCCTAATGAGCATTTACTCCCTAAAGGAGAAAGACCACATCCAAGGACCTCTTAACCAAGCTTGCTCTTACCAAGCTGAGTCAGTCTGATGCAGATCTGCCATATCTTCAATTTACAGATGCTCTCAGAACAGTTCCAAGAATTGAAGAGAGCTGAGTTTCTTCCCCAAAGAGGAGAATGGAGCACTAGCTAGTCCTAACTAGTGCTATAACTTTGTTTGTTTTCTCCTGGATTTTTAAGAAGTTATCTAATTACAGGTGATTTTTTTATTTAGGATTTTTCAATGATTGCTTATTATAGGAATATGTCCTTTTTATGAAATAAAACTAATATGAGATTTACTTTCTAATCATAAAATTCACGAAGCCCACCATTATGTTTAGAAGGTTTAGTACCAAAATAAAACACTTTAGTAACTAGGGATAAATAAGGATCTTGTCAACACAATGTAGGCCAGGAATTTTTGTATAAGTTTCTCAAGGACCCAAATAAAGAAGAAACAATTTTAGCTGGACTGTTTAACTTGGGAAACACTGTCATCAACTTGAAGGTCCTCAGCCAGCATGGGATTATTTTGATGGCAGTACACAGGCTACCCTGTAAGGTACATTTTACTCAGAGCATTAAACAGTAGCTACATTCATGAAACAGAGTTCCCATTGCAGCTATGTGATACTTGAGATGTACTCTTGGTTTCAGAATCATAACTAAGAGATGAAACATTGGAGAAGGACAATGTAAAAGAAAGAGGCTTAGTACAAAGCTTACGGTGTGAATGAGGCTTTAAAAATCAGTATCTGGGTAAATAAAAAAGAAACACTCAATATGAAATGGAAAGAATGTCTATCCATCTGTCAGGCTCTGGTTTCTGAGTGTTCAACATCCTCTTCAAAAGGAAGAAAGGTATTTAAATCATTCTGCCTCTTTCAGAGAAACCTGGTTTTACAGTACAAAAGGAAAGGCCTAGAATGAAAACTAGAAGAGGCCTTTTGTTTTTTACTCCCAGTGAGGAGGGTAGAAAGCTTAAAATGCTCTACTGGGATACCTGTAGCACTGACTAGAGTTTGCTGCCTACAGAGTTTTGAATGTACTAGTCCTTAATTTAATTTCCATAAAACTTAATGCACCTCTTTAGTAAATTACTGATTTATGGTGCTAAAGAAACTATTGTCTCCATTTTCTCCTCTCCCAAGCCCTTTAAACATTTAAGAAAATTTAAAATAAATATGTTAGAGGCCCTTTTTATGAATGTAACCTAAGTTTTTGTTTGACATATGACACTGCAACTTTAAAATGTTAGGAAATTGTTTGCCTTTTTTTCTTTCAGAGTTAAGCTTTATAAATAATCTGTAGAGTCAATTGAGGTATAAAGCTTAAGGATCACTCTTAAGACGCCTACAAAATCTTGTATATTTTTAAGTGTGCCAATTTGTAACATATTTTGTAAGTGTATATTTTTCTTAGAAAAGTGCTGTGAAGTGTCTGTATGTGAGAGTTTTCCTTTTTCTGCACCACTGGGTGCTAATAAAAGGATATTTACTTCAAAGTTTCTGGTTTTAGAAACCATAATACAAAGAAAAAATACACTTTTGTTGGGAATTTTGTAACACAAAACATGTTGTGAAAGAGTATAGTGATCTTGTGCAAATGAAAATGAACATTTGTGAGCTTCTTGCTGTTTTATAGATTTTCTTGTAAATTATTCTTGTAACACCTCTGGTTTTGTTGTTCTTGTTGCAAAGGTTTTAAATATTTGTGACTGAGTGTATGGTGAAACTGTCATAATGTACCTAGCTGAGTTTTGTTATTGTTTATGGAATAAATAAAAAGAAAAGTTTAAAAAATACTGCTTTGGAATCGTATGTAATAGAAATCAAACCATTTCTAAATAAATTCTATGTCCCAAATAAAAAGTTCTTCATTGCCTAGAAATTGATGGAGCTAGAGAGTATTATGCTAAGTAAGTCCATCAAAGACATATACCATATGATTTCACTCATATGTGGAATTTAAGAAACAAAACAAATGAACAAAAGGGGAAAAGAGAGAGAGGCAAACCAAGAAACGGACTCTTAACTATAGAGAACAAACTGATGGTTACCAGAGGTTAGGTGGGTGGGGAGATGGGTTAAATAGGTGATGGGGATTAAGGAGCACACTTGTGATGAACACCGGGTGATGTATGGAAGTATTGAATCACTGTATTGTACACCTGAAACTAATATTACACTGTATGTTAAATAACTGGAATTTAAATAAAAACTTTAAAAAAAAGTTCTTTGTTGTCTAGAGCAGTGTTTCTCAAACTATCCGTGGTGAAGGACCAATTTTTTTTTCTCCATCCATCACAGACTGATACTAGTATAAAACAAAATAGGAATAAATTTCTTTAAAATTGAAATGGAGAAAAAGATATACAAAATAAAAACTCTAATGTGTTTGATTCAAAATTTAAAATTACATTTCAAAGCAAACATAACAGGGAAAATTGCAAAGACTTAGTACCCTATTTGAAACAAGTCCACTGATCATGTCAAACAGGCATAGAAAGCTCTAACCATGCTTTGAGTAACACTTTGAGTAGGAGCAACAGCATTACTATCATCTGGAAACTTGTTAGGAATGCTGTATTCCAAGTCCTACACCAATTCTACTGGATCAGAATCTGAACTTTAACAAGATTCCTAGATGATTTATATACATGTTAAGGTTTGAGAAACACTGGGCTAGAGATTTTTGCAGGAGATTCTTCTGCCCTCAAATTGGGGAATCATTTTCTAGTGTGTCCTGCCTTCAAAGACCTTAGAAAAATTGGTGTCCTTGTTTTGCGGTCCAGATGGATTCTTTAGAGATGTAGTCCTCTCAAAGTGTTAAAGCTGTTTATTGAAAATAATAAATGCTAATTTTCTTGGCACCCCAAAAATTTCAGATTTTCTATAATTCCCTACAATTCCTATGTCATTTTACTTACCACACATCCAAAGACCCTGTCTCCTTTAATCAGGACTTCCTCAAGCTCTATACCCACTGTGCTCAGTATTTTAATATTGGCTGTGTCTAGAAAAACTAGACTTTGCTCTCAAGTGCCCAGATCATGTGATCCACCCATCAGAGCCTGGAGCCCTGACTAACCATAGGAAGGCCATTGTGGCACACACAACTCAAGAGCCACTTCTTGGTTTTAAATATCACTATTCAAAGAAATTGAAAAATGTGTATGAGAGAATAACCCTCTATTCTCACTGGATGATCTCATTCACTTCTACCACTTCAACTACCTCCTAGATTTTTACAAATCTCTCCTGAGTTCCTAGCCTATATTTCCAGCTATAGGCTGGCTATCACCACTTGGACATTCTACAAATTCCTCAGACTTACCTATTCAAGATAGTTTCATAAACCTTTTACCCTCTGAGTATGCTTTAGCTCAATGAATTATGCTGCCATTCATCCAGTGACCCAAGCCAGAGAGCAAGGTTCACCAGCGACTCCTTTATCTCCCATCCTCACATTCAATTGGTTACTCTTAATTCTCCTGCCTTTCTATCCCCAGTGGCACTGCCTTAATTTAACCTTCATGGTATTTCACCTGGATTATTGCAAAATTGCCTTAATTCAGTGATTACCAGACTTAGATTTCATACCTGGACATTTTCAAGTAAGGAGAAAAAAATGGAGTCTCTACAGAGCTGCCAACTTTTTATTTTGTTCAATAAAGTCACTTTTAAATCTATGAAAAACTATTATCAATTCATAGATCATTTTAATACCAAAATACAATGAGGCAGTGCTTTATTAAATATACACTACGTTCTCTTTTTCTCTTCATCATGGACCATAAGAGACTGAAACCAATCTCTCAACCCCTTACTTTAAAGAGTAAAAAGAAATTTTGAGTTTCAGTGCTAAAGGAGTGGGGGAGGATAAAGAATGAGGGGCAGAACAGTTAAAGCCCCCAGAATTGGACCCCTCTAATGTTGTGAAGCTTTATTTTTCCCAATTTCAATGAATTCCTTATGTGATGAAGATTAAAAGTGTATATTCTTCACTCTGTGCATGATTCAAAAGTGTATTCTGGTGAACATGGCCCTAGAGAAAGATTTTTCTTGAACTAAACTAAAATAGCAGGGTTGGAGTAGTTGAGTGGTTCCATTTTTTTCCCAGTAGGTTTACATCCCTTTTTTTCTTTTTTGGCCAAAGTTGAGAAAGTACCAGGGCTTAGGGGGAAGAGGGTAGGTCCTTTGACTAAAGACATTTGATCTGGGGTGCCTGGGTGGCTCAGTCAGTTAAGCATCCGACTCTTGATTTCAGCTCATGTCATGATTGATTTCAGTCAGTTATGGTCCACTCATGGTTTGTGAGTTCGAACTCAGCGTTGGGCTCTGTGCTGGCAGTGCAGAGCCTGCTTGAGATTCTCTCTCCCTCTCTCTCTACCCTTCCCTGCTTGCTCTCTCTCTCTCTCAAAATAAATAAATAAATTTTTAAAAAATTTAAAGACATTTGATCTGTCTTGGAGTTGAGCTTTTGATGGACTTAGTTTAGGGGAGGAGTGATTATGACACTGTTTTAATACAGTATTCTATTTAAAGTACTTGGATTTGTGGTTATTAAACTTTTCAGGATACATACCACTTGGATAATCTAATGAAATCAATGGGCCTTTGCCTCAGGAAAATTAACATACTCAAATTTTTTCATAAAATTTCCAAGGACTCACAGATTAGGAATTTCTCTATGAAGAGCATCAATTTCCCAAAACGTCATCCCCACCTTATAATGGAGTTTCTTAGTATATCTCCTCTTCTCCACTGACCCCAGATAATATTATCATTTATTTATTGCCTACTATTTGCCAGGCATTTCACATGAATTATAATTTCCCACAACAAACCTGCAAGAGAGGTAACTTTCCTATTCTACATTTAAGTAAATTGGGACACAGACAGGTGAAATAAACTTTCTCAGGATACTCAACAGTTCTCAAAGATCTTCACTACAGCTGACCTCCATGCTTGCCCCATCACAAGCCCATGCCTCCAACTCAAGACATTTATTTCTAGCATAAACAATGTTGTATATAACACTTCAAAAATATGATGATAAGTTTCAATAAACGAATATTTTTTACTCAATAAATATTTGACTCTGTATCAGGTATTGTGCTAGATGCTAAGAAAACAATAAATAAATAAATGTAAAGCACATGACTTTCCTTTTATGAGCCCACAGATAAAACATAGAGGTACAATTTAATAATTGAAATAGAAAAACACTCACTGATCAATTTAAGTTGAATAATCACATGTAAAGTAACTAATGATTTGCTGTTCTTAAGCACTTGAGAAGAAAAAATCCTCCATCCATTGTTATAGAGGAACTAATATCACAAAATGTCACTCCCAGTAACCAATATCTCACCTTCTACCTTTCCCTTATTCTGGAATCAGAGTTGAGTGTGAGCCTAGATCCACCACTTACCAGCTATGTGATTTGGGACAAATTATTTAAGTATATTTGTACCCCAGAGTCTCTGCCCCAAAAAACCCTAGTATAACAAGACTATTGCTCCCATAGCTAATTTTTAATATCATACTTGTGAACTCTTGGCACCAAGTGGGCAGTTGGGTAATACTTAGCACTCACTATTGTTTAACAGATGTGAAGAGCATTTTCCTAATAGCTCCTATTTTGATTCCTTAGAAATGACTCCAGCTTGCTACCCTGAAATGTTTGTTTTTTTATTAGGCTACAAACTAAGAAAATGAGTAAACTTGTAGCACAAAGAGCCTTTGATCTTTATTTGGAGAAAGATGTCATTTTAAAGATAAAATTAAGAGTCATTACATTTAACATATAATAATATGTTTAATAATTGCATGTAATAGATATAATGATATGGATAATAGTTTCTTCATTAGATTTAATTTATTATCAGTGGCAGAGTGAGGTAGTTAAAAAGTTATAAATTATTAATCAAGATACCTGGGTTCTATTCCTGGCTTTGCCATTAAATTGGTTATAAGAACTTGGACAAGTCATTTCCCTTCTGGGTCTCAATTTCCCCATCTGGAAAATAGCTTAGCATTTAAGAGCATGGAGTGTGACGTAGACTGCCTGGGATTAAATTCAAGTGTATCCTCTTGCTAACAATAAGACCTACCTCAATTTCTCCATCAATAAAATGAGAATAATTATGATACCTATCTCAAAGTACTTGAGGGAGAATTAGGTGAGATAATACATTAAAAAAAAACATTTAAAATAGTAGCTGGTACATATATAAAATGCTCAATAAATATTAGCTATTATTATATTGCAGGACCCTTCCTTTTAATTTAAAACCCATGATTCAATGTATCATCTGGGCTGCTGTTACAAAAGTAGAAACTACTGAATTAACTATGGACATATGTTCATGAATCAATTCATTAATTCAACAAACTATTATTTAGCACCTACTATGTGCCAGGAACTGTGCTGGGTACTGAGAATGTCATAGTAAGCAAAATGGGACTTTGACTCTCTCCTCATAAAACATGTTATTAAAAAAAATCACTTGGATAATGAACATATATTTTAAAACTGAAATAAAAACTCTGAAAGAAAGGAATATACTTTTTTGTGAGAATCACTGACAAAAAAACTTGACTCAATACTGGGACTGACACCCTAAGGATGAGTAGGATTTACCCAGTTCAAAAGGAAGATGGAGGTGAGAACAGGGCACATCCCAGAAGTGCTACTGAAAAGGTCGTTTGGCAAGAAGAAGATGGAAATAGAAGACTGCCAGTGTTGCTAGAAAACAGTAGAGAGATGAAGTCAAAAAGCAATGCTCCATGTGTTCCAATTTGGTCGCATTTTATAGAAATTCTAATTAGGCAAACTTCAGATTGTACAATACAAAAAATTGAGAGTTTGACTACGTGCAACTTTTTAAATAGTTCAGATAAAAACTTTATTAGAAAAAGCATAATTAATTTCAAAATGGACAGGTATGTGAAAAATAGGCTGTTATGTCATTGCCACATTTCAGTACCATTTTAGACATTAAATGGAAATGCCTTCCATTATGTGTAAGAACTATAACTTTGAATTATGCTAAACCTCTCACAAACACATTCACATAAAATGCAGAGAGACCTCACTTATCTTTGGTTTTGAGTTAATATCACTGGACCTCATTAGCATCCTCTCAAAGTTGGCCCTGGAAGTGCCCTCCTAGCTCAGGCATTGTTTCTAACTTTAAAATGCATAAACATTGGGGCGCCTGGGTGGCTCAGTCGGTTAGGCGGCCAACTTCGGCTCAGGTCATGATCTTGCGGTCCGTGAGTTCTAGCCCTGCGTCGGGCTCTGTGCTGACAGCTCAGAGCCTGGAGCCTGCTTCATATTCTGTGTCTCCCTCTCTCTGACCCTCCCCTGTTCATGCTCTGTCTCTCCCTGTCTCAAAAATAAATAAACGTTAAAAAAATTTAAAAAAAATAAAGTGCATAAACATTTATGTACAATAACTTAAATCAGTCCAACTTAATATATAAAACTATGCTGAACCTTATAATATTTAAAATATGCATCTGTTTCTATATATTTTCTCAGAGAGTTCCGGAAAAAAATAAAACTATCACTTTGCATTTTACAAGAGAATTACTCAAATAACAACTTGATCACTAGGGCCCTCAAAAATTTGAGTGTTGAGGATTGACTTTGCCTCAGATTCTTAGAAAACAAACACATATTCCTTTATATGTAAAATTTAAATTTAAAGGAGAAAACATATTCTCACTACATAAGTTCATGTTATGCAGCTACGAGTTTGCAGATATCAAAAGATCTTTTTACCACTTCAAATTTAAACTGCTTACAAATAGTTTTAAAGTATTAAAATTACTCATTGAGGAGGATATCAGCTGTGGGTTTTTCCTAGGTGGACTTTATTATGTTAAGGTATGTTTACTCCACCACTACTTTGATGATTTTTATCATAACTAGATGTATTTGGTCAATTGCTTTTTCTGCATCTATTGAAATGACCATATGATTTTTATCCTTTCTTTTATCAATGTGATGCATCACACTGATTTGTGAATATGGAACCACCCTTGCATCCCAGGAATAAATCCCACTTGATCATGGTGAATGATTTTTTTAATGTATTGTTGCATTCAGTTTGCTAGTATTTTATTGAGGATTTTTGCATCCATGTTCATCAGGGATATTGGCTTATAGTTCCCCTTTTTAGTTGTGTCCCATATGGTTTTGGTATCAGGCTAATGCTGGCCTCATAGAATGAATTGGAAAGTTTTCCTTCCTTTTCTGTTTTTTGGAATAGTGTGAGAAGAATGAGTATTAACTCTTCTTTAAATGTTTGGTAGAATTCCCCTGTGACGCCATCTGGCCTTGGACTTGGTTGGGAGATTCTTGATTACTAATTAA
The DNA here is from genome assembly GCF_018350195.1 of Panthera tigris. Lineage (NCBI taxonomy): Eukaryota > Metazoa > Chordata > Mammalia > Carnivora > Felidae > Panthera > Panthera tigris. The sequence continues at coordinate 60,405,673 of NC_056677.1, read as the reverse complement.
AGTTTTTGCTGGTTATTAGTGTGTTCAGGTTTTCTATTTCTTCCTGTTTCAGTGTTTATAGTTTATATGTTTCTAGGAATTTATCCATTTCTTCCAGGTTGTCCTGGAAGACAAATGTAGGCATATAGTTTTTCATAATATTCTCTTATAATTGATTGTATTTCTGTGCTGTTGGTTGTTATTTCTCCTCTGTCATTGGTAATTTTATTTATTTGGGTCCTTTAACTTTTCTTTTTGTAAGTCTGCCCAGAGGTTTATTAATGCTATTAATGTTTTCAAAGAACAAGCTCTTGACTTCATTGATCAGTTCTACTGTTTTCAGTTTCTATATTGTTATTATTTCCCTTTCTCTGCTGTCTTTAGGCTTCATTTATCATTTTTTTTCTAGGTCCTTTAGATGTAAGGTTAAGTTGGGATTTTCCTTGCTTCTTGAGTTGGACCTGTATTGCTATATATTTTCCTCTTAGGACTGCTTTTGCTGCATCCCAAAGGTTTTGGATCATTGTGTTTTCATTTTCAATTGTTTCATGTATTTTTGTATATTAGTCTTTGATTTTTTGGTTGACCCATTCATTATTTAGGAGTATGCTGTTTAGCCTCCATGTATTTGTGGCCTTTCCAAATGTTTTCTCATGGTTGACTCCCAGTTTCATAGCATTATGGTCAGAAAAGGTGCATGGTATGAACTCAATCTGTTTGTATTTGTTCAGACCTGTTATGTAACCTAATAGGTGATCTATTCTGGAGAATATTCCATGTGTGCTTGAAAAGAATGTGTATTCTGAGAAGGGTGCTAAAATTATGGTGTAGTAGGAGGACCCTAGGCTTGTCTTATCCCTTAAACACAACTAAATAACTATCAAATCATTCTGAATACCCAAGAAATCAACATGAAGACTGACAGAACAAATTGCAAAACTAGAGGAAGAGAAGAGGCCACAACAAGAAAGGTAGGAAGTTTGGAGACATTGTTTGAGGGAGAAAGAGATTATGTCTGCTGTGGAGGGAAGGGGACCCTGGCTGCAGAGAAAAGTGAGAGTAAAACACACAGGGATACACACAAGGAGAACACTTCCTCAAAGCCATTGGCTGGAGAAATAAGAGGTTCAGCTTTTTGTGAGTTTTTGTAACCAGTGGGGCTCAAAGACTTGAGTTTCATTTTATTTTATTTTATTTTTGGAAAGAGAAGAAGAAAGCGAGCATGGGAGGGGCAGAGAGAGAGAGGGAGAGAGAGAATCTTAAGCGGGCTCCACACCCAGCACAGAGCCCAATGTGGGGCTTGATCCCATCACCATGAGATCCTAACTTGAGCCAAAACTAAAGGTTGGGTGCTTAACGGACTAAGCCACGCAAGTGCCCCAAAGACTTGAGTTTTAAAGGTCAGCAGGCTTAGCTGGGATACAGCCCTACTCCTGGAGAGAAAGCAGGCAAACAATCCTGGGGCCAGTGGTGTGATCGGAGGATCGTCTAAGGCACATGGGGAGAAACTTTTCACTCTTCTTGGGGCACATTTATAAGAGGTAGAGTTCACAGAGATGTCTCTCTGGGAACAGAAGAGCCATTGGGCACCATTTCCCTTCCTTGCCCTTTGGCATAAGCGCAGAGACACCTGCTGAGGGTAGCTAACCTGGACACTGCCTGTTTAGCCTCCTTTGTTCCAAATCACATGCCCTTGTGCTCTGGTGGAACTATCTTTCTCAGGCAAAGCTGCATCTGTCCCAGTGCAATGAGACACTACCCCCAGAAAACCAGCACAAACACAGCAGGCAAGCAACTCAGAGACTATACTAAAACAGCAACCTGAAAAATACCTGGAATGCACAAGGAGATATTATTTGCTTTTCTGGGAGTGCGTCCCTTAGAGCAGCAAACACAGAGACTCCTCTTCAGGGAAAAGGGAGCTTGTTTGTGCCATTTACTCCCCCATCTCAGAATAAGCACAAACCCACCTGCAGTAACTAGCACAGCACTGACACTGGCTGCCTGACCTGCTTACACCAAGTACCCTCCCCCCCCCACCTCATGCTCTGCTAGCATGGCTTTTCTCAGGCAAGTGTGCCTCAGTCCCTGCACAGGAAGCCTCTTCCCCAGAGGTCAAGTGGAAACCCACACACACATCATGTCTACTGACCAAAAGGTACTGCAAGGATTCAGTTCTAGTGGTAGTAACATCAGGCTTCATTTAACAAGCACACCAGAGGACACATAGTTAAAACTCCTCACACTCTGGCCAAGGTCCAAATACTGCCCACTGCAGGCAATGAGGGCCTTTGCAGACTACTGGCCTGAAAGATAGAGCAACCAAAACATAGCAGCAGATTGCACACATTACACATCAGAGACACTCCCCTAATTGCAAGGCCCTTGGCTCTATATGACCTCTTCTTCACAAAGCCATTACTCTGAGGAGCAGGAAACAACAGGCTTTTCTAACACAGAGAAGAAGATGGGGACTTAGACAAAATGCTAAGACTGGGGAATTCATCCCAAAAGAAAGAACAAGAAAAGGTTATAGCAGGAGATATAATCAAAACAGATATAAGTAATATGCCTGATGGAGAATTTAAAGCAACAATCATAAGGATAATTTCTGGGCTTGAGAAAAGCATCAAAGACATCAGGGAGACACTGCAGAGACAAAAGACTTAAAACACAAGCAGAAATGAAAAAAATGCAATAACTGAGAATTGAAATAGACTGGATGTAATGACCACAAGATTGGAAGAAGGTGAGGAATGAATAACTGATACAGACAATAGAATAATGGAAAATAATGAAGCTGAACAAAAGAGAGAAGGAAGAATTATTGAACACAAAAATAGACTTAAGGAACTCAGTGACTCCATCAAACATGATATAATTCATATCATAGGAATCCCAGAGGAAGAAGAGAGAAAAGGGGGCAGAAAATTTATTTGAGGAATTAATAGCTGAAAATTTCCCTAATCTGGGGAAGGAAACAGACATCCAGATCCAGGAATCATAGAGTACTCCTATAAAAATAAAAGCAGGCCAACACCAAGACATATTGTAGTAAAAATTGAAAATATAGTGACAAAGAAAAAAACCTTAAAAGCAGCAAGACAAAAGAAGTCTATCTTACAAGGGAAGACCATAATACTAGCTGGGGATTTCTAAACAGAAATTTAGCAAGCTAGAAGGGAGTGGCATGCTATATTCGATGGGCTGAATGGGAAAAATATGCAGCCAAGAATAGTCTATCCAGAAAAGCTATCATTCATAAAAGAAGGAGAGATAGAGCTTCCTAGTCAAACAAAAACTAAAGAAGTTCTTGAACACTAAACAAGCCCTGCAAGAAATATTAAAGGTGACTCCTTGCATAGGAAGGAAAGACCAAATGTGACAAACACTAGAAAGGAAAAGAGAACATCACCAGAAGCAATGACAAAACAACTAAAATGGCAATAAACACATATCTATAAAGAATTACTCTGAATGAGGTGTCTGCTTGGCTCAGTCACTTAGGCCTCCAACTCTTGACTTCAGCTGAGGTCATGATCTCATGGTTTACAGGATCAAGCCCCATATAAGGCTGCATGCTGAAAGCATGGAGCCTTCTTGGGATTTTCTCTCTCCCTTTCTCTCTCTTTCCCTCTCTCTTTATCTCTCTTTCTCTCAAATTAAATAAAAAATATTAAAAAAGAATTATTCTTAATGTAACTGGACTAAACACTTCAATTGAAAGACATAGGGTGTCAGAATGAACACCCTATGAACATAGGGTGAAAAAACAAGACCCATCTATATTCTGCCTACAAGAGACTCATTTTAGACCTAAAGACACCTTTAGACCAAGAAATTGAAAATAGGGATATGGAGAAACATTTATCATGCAAATAGACATCAAAAGAAAGCCAGACTAACAATAATTATCAGACAAACTAGATTTTAAACCTAAGATGGTAACAAGAGATGAAGAAAGGCATTATATCATAATAAAGGGGACAATCGAACAAGAAGATCTAGCAATTGCAAATATTTATGCACCCAACATGAAAGCACCCAAATACATAAAACTATTAATAATAAACATAAAGCAACTCATAATAATACAATAATAGTAGGGGACTTTAACACCCCACTTACAATAATGGAGAGGTCATCTAGGCAGAAATCAGCAATGAAACAAGGTTTTGAATGACACACTGGACCAGATGGACTTAACAGATATATTCAGAACATTTCATCCTGAAGCAATAGGATACACATTCTTTTCAAGTGCTCTATTCTTCAGAATAGGTCACATATTAAGTCACAAACCAGGATTCAACAAGTAAAAAAGATTGAGATCATACCATGCACCTTTTCTGACTACAACGCTATGAAAATGGAAGTCAACCACAAGAAAAATTTGGAAAGACCAAAAATACATAGAGGTTAAAAAACATGCCACTAGGGGCACCTGGGTGGTGCAGTCAGTTGGGAGTCCAACTCCGGCTCAGGTCATGATCTCGCTGTTCCTGAGTTCAAGCCCTGAATTGGGCTCTGTGCTGACAGCTTAGAGCTTGGAGCCTGTTTTGAATTCTGTGTCTCCCTCTCTCTCTGCCCCGCCCCCACTCGTGCTCTGTCTCTCAAAAATAAAATAAACATTAATAAAAAATATACCATTAAACAATGAATGGGTCAACAAGGAAATCAAAGAAGAAATAAAAAGTCATGGAAACAAATGAAAATGAAAACACAATAGTCCAAAACTTTTGGGATGCAGCAAAACACAGGTAGTAACCTCTTTGACACTGGTTATAGTAACTGCTTACTAGATATGTCTTCTGAGGCAAGGGAAATAAAAGCAAAAATAAACTATTTGGGACTGTATCAAAATGAAAAGTTTCTGCACAGCAAAGAAACGATCAACAAAACTAAAAGGCAACTACAGAATGGAAGGAGATATTTGCAAATGACATATCTGATAAAGGGTTAGTATCCAAAATAAATAAAGAACTTATAAAATTCAAAACCCCAAAAGTGAATAATCCAGTTAATAAGTGGTCAGAAGACCTGAATAGACATTTTTCAAAAGAAGACACACAGATGGCTAACGCACAGGAAAAGATGCTCAACATCACTCACCATCAGGGAAATGCAAACCAAAACTATAATGAGATATCACCTCATGCCTGTGAGAATGGCTTAAACTCAACAACACAAGGAACAACAGGTGTTGGCAGAGATGTGGAGAAAGGGGAACACTTCTGCACAGTTGGTGGGAATGCAAACCTATGTAACCACTGTGTAAAACAGTATGGAGGTCCCTCAATAAGTTAAAAATAGAACTACACTATGATCCAGCAATTGCACTAGTAGGAATTTACCCAAAGATAAAAAAATACTAATTCAAAAGGATACATGCAACCTGATGTTTATAGCAGCATTATCTATAATAGCCAAATTATGGAAAGAACCCAAGTGTCCATTGATGAATGGATGAAGAAGAGGTGGTATGTATATACAATGGAATATTACTCAGCTATGAAAAAGAATGAAATCTTGTCATTTGCAATGACATGGATGGAGCTAGAGTATTATTCTAAACTAAATAAGCCAGTCAGAGGAAAACAAATCCCATATGATTTCACTCATATGTGGAATTTAAGAAACAAAACAAATGAGCCAAGGAACAAAAAGAGAGAAAGAGAGGCAAACTATAGAGAACAAACTGATATTTACCAGAGATGGGTGGGGGAATGGGTTGAATAGGTGATGGAGATTAAGGAGTGCACTTGTGATGATTAACCAGTGTTGTACAGAAGTGTTGAATCACTATTTTTTGTACACCATAAAACTAATATTACACTGTATCTTAAGTGACTGGAATTCATTTGTTCTTGGTGTTTGTGAGTCTGTTTCTGTTTGGTTTTGTTTGTTCATTTGTTTTTATTTTTAGATTCCACATATAAGTGAAACCATATGGTATTTGTATTTCTCTAACTTGTTTCGCTTATTGTACCCTCTAGGTACATTCATGTTGCAAATGGCAAAACTTTAGTCTTTTTTATGGCTGAATAATATTTGTGTGTGTGTGTGTGTGTGTGTGTGTGTCCTTTTAATGTATTGAATTCAGCTTGTTAATGTTTTGTTGAGGATTTTTACATCTATGTTCAATAGGGATATTGGTACACAATTTTTTTATTTTGTAGGGTTTTTGTTTAAGTATCAGTAATGCTAGTCTTGCAGAATGTGTTTGGAAGCATTCCCTTCTCTTCAGTTTTTTGGAGTCGTTTGAAAAAGATATGTATTAACTCCTCTTTAAATGTTTGGTAGAACTCACCAGTGAAGCTGTCTAATCCTGGGCTTTTGTTTGCTGTGACTTTTTTTGATTAATGATTTAATTTCATTACTAGTAATTGATCAATTCAGATTTTCTATTACTTCCTGATTGAGTCTTGGAAGATTGTATATTTCTAGTAATTTACCCATTTCTTCTAGGTTGCCCAGTTTGTTGGCATATAATTGTTCTAGTGTTGTCTTATGGTCCTTTGTATTTCTGTGGTATTGGTTGTAACTTCCACTCTTTCATTTCTAATTTTATTTGAGTACTCTTTTTTCTTTTCTTTTTGGTGAGTCTGACTAAAGGTTTATAGATGTTGTTTGTCTTTTCAAAGAAGCAGCTCTTGGTTTTATTGATATTTTCTATTTATTTTTTAGTCTATTTCATTTATTTCCACTCTGATTCTCATTATTTTTCTGTTCTTTAATTTTGGGATTTTTTTTCTTTTTCTAGTTCCTTTAGGTATAAAGTTAGATTGCTTATTTCAGATTATTCTTTTTTCTTGAAATGGGCCTGTATTGCTATAAACTTCCCTCTTAAAACTGCTTAAGACTCCATCCCATATATTTTAAATGTTATTAATTATGTATTTATTTTTGAGAGAGAGAGAGAGAGAGAGAGAGAGAGATACAGGCAGAGAGAGAAGGAGAGAGAATCCCCAAACAGGCTCCTCATTGTCAGTGAAGAGCCTGATGTGAGGCTTGAACCCATGAACCGTGAGATCATAACCTAAGCCAAAACCAAGAGTCAGATGCTTAACTGACTGAGCCACCCAGGCGCCCCTCAAAATGTTATAATTTAATTCTCATTTGTCTTGAGGTACTTTTTTACTTCCTCTTTGATTTCCTTGTTGACCCATTGTTTGTTTAGCAGTATGTTTCTGAGTCTTCATATGTTTGTGTTCTTTCCGTTTTTCTTCTTGTAATTATTTTTAATTTTATACCATTGTGGTCAGAAAAGGTGTTTGATATGATTTCATTCTTCTTAAATTTATTCAGAATTATATTTTATAGCCTAACATTTAATATATACTGGAGAGTGCTCCATGTGTACTTGAGAAGAATGTATATTCTGTTTTGGAGTGGAAAATCCTATATATATCTATAAAGTGTGTATAATCTATTATGTTGTTTAAGGCCACTGCTTCATTTTCTGTCTAGATGATTTATCCATTAATGTAAGTGTTGTGTTAAAGTCCCCTACTAGTATTGTATTACTGTCATTTTCTCCCTTTGTGTGTGTTAATATTTGCTTTATATATTTCAGCCCTGCTATGTTGATACATAACTGTTTACAAGTGCTGTAGCTTCTTGTTGGATTGATCCCTTTGTCATCATGTAATACCCTTGGTACAGCACCTCTTTTAAAATTTATTTTCTCTGCTCTATGTATTGCTACCCCAGTCTTCATTTCATTTCCATTTGCATGGAATATCTATTTCCAACCTTTCACTTTCAATCCATGTGTGCATTCACATGTGAACTGAGTCTCTTGTAGACAGCATACAGACGGATTTTATTTTTTGTCCACTCAGCTACTCTATGTTTTTTGATTGCAGAATTTAATCCATTTACATTTATTTTTTATTTTATTTTATTTTGTTTTATTTTTTTTACATTTATTTATTTTTGAGAGACAGAGATAGACAGAGCACAAGTTGGGGGGGCGGGGTAGAGAGAGAAGGAGACACAGAATCCGAAGCAGGCTCCAGGCTCTGAGCCATCAGCACAGAGCCTGATGCAGGACTCAAACTCACAAACCATGGATCAGGACCTGAGCTGAAGTCGGACACTTAACCGACTGAGCCACCCAGGCATCCCAATCCATTTACATTTAAAGTAACTCTTGATAGGTATGTACTGATTGACATTTTGTTAGTTTGTTTTCTGGTTGTTTTGCAGTCCTCTGGTTTTTCTTTTGCTCTCTTGTGATTTTGTGACTTTCTTTAGTGTTATGTTTGAATTCATTTCTCTTTATTTCTTTTTTGCGTATCTTTTATAGGATTTTTGTTTGTGGTTATCATGAGGTTTGTAACAACATATGTATATAGCAGTTTATTTTAAGTTGGTGGTCACTTAAGTTTGAATGCATTCTCTTCCCTCCCAAGTTTTATGCTTTTAATGTCATATTTTTCATCTTTTTATTTTCTGTATCCCTTAACTAATTATCGTAGATATAATTGATTTTACTACTTTTATCTTTTAACTTTTATACTAGATTTAGAGAAGTGGTTGATCCACTACCTTACTAACTGCTTACATTTACCACTGATATTTTTTCATATATTTTCTTACTTCTAGTTATGGAAATAACTTTTGCACTTAGAAAAGTCCTTCAATATATCTTATAAGGGCAGTTTGGTGGCGATGAACTATTTTAGTTTTTGCTTCTCTGGAAAACTCTTTATCTCCCTTTCAATTCTGAATGATAACCTTGATAAATAGCAAACCCTCAGTTGTAAGTGTTTCCCTTCAGCACTTTTTATATATCAAGCCACTCCCTTCTGGCCTGCAAAGTTTTGCTGAAACAATCAGCTGAATGTCTTATGTGGGTTCCCATATATGTAACTAATTTCTTTTGTTGCTTTTAAGATTCACTCTTTTCTAAATTTTAGACATTTCAATTATAATGTGTCTTAATGTGGATTTCCTGGGGTTCATCTTGCTTGGGACTCTCTGGGATTCCTGGACCTGGGTGCCTGTTTCTTTCCCCAAGATTAAGGAAATTTTCAGCTATTATTTCTTCAAATAAATTTTCTGCCCCTTTTCTCTCTTCTACTTGGACCCCTTTCATGCATATGTTTTATGCTTGATATTGTCCTAGAGGTCCTTTAAACTATACTTTTTAATAAAAATTATTTTTTCTTTTTATTGTTCAGTTTGGGTGATTTTCACTACCCTGCCTCCTACATTGCTGATCTGTTCTGCATCATCTAATCTGCTATTTATGCCCTCTGGTGTATTTTTCATTTCTGTTGTATTCTTCAGCTCTGATTGGTACTTTTTTATATTTCTAATCTTTTTGTTAAAGTTCTCACTGTATTCATCCATTTTTCTCCTAAGTTTGATAAGTATCTTTATGAACATTGCTTTGAACTCTTTATTGGGTGGATTGTTTATCTCCATTTTCATTTAGCTCTTTTTCTGAGATTTTTCCTTGTTCTTTCATTTAGAACATATTTCTCTGTTTCCTCATTTTGTCTAACTCTCTATGTTTGTATCTATCTGTTAGGTAGTTCAACTACATCTCATGGTCTTTAAGGAATGAGCTTATATAGGAGATGTACTGTGAGTCCCAGAAGCACAATCTCCCTTGGTTCCCAGAGTCAGGTGTTCCAGGGTTGTCCCCTGTGTGGATTTGATGTGTCCTACTGCTGTGGTGGGTCCATGACTGCTGTGGGCACACTGATGGGTGGGAGTGACCCACAGTCTGTCTGGTTGCAAGGCCTGGTTGCAACTTCTGTGGATGCTTTGGTGGGCAGAGTTATCACCATGTTCACTGCAAGCAAGGCTCAGATGAGGTGCAGGATTGTGTGGGACTCTCACTGGTTCATATCAACTCATGTTAGCAGCCTAGAGGGAGAATTCCAAAATGTTGCCCACCAGCACCAAGATCTACATGGAAGAACAAGACAGCAAAGATGGCTGTCACCAGTCTCAATCCCTGAGGCAAGGCCCAGCTGCCTCCTGCTTTGGAGGTGCTCCAAGATTAGTAAGTGAGTCTCCTTCACCTATGCATGAGTCTATTTACTTTTTCATATGGTATTTTGGGGCTGGTTTCCAGGTTGAGTGAGCCTGCACATGAGCCTTTTAAGAGAATGTTTTCCTTTTCCTACAGCCAGAGTTTTCCTGAATGCCTTCCCTGTTGTTTTTCAAAGCCAGGTGTCTCCTCCAGGGCTTGTCTCTCCTGTACGGGATATAAGGGTTGGGGTTACTAGAGAAAAATTTTTGCTGATTGGGGACATCTTAACCAAGGGTTCAAACATTGCAGTACTATTATTAGGACAAGCTGACATTATAATGTGCCTCCTGATGAGATACAACATAAAGTACACACTAGGACCTATGAAGTATTCTTGCCAAAAATGTTCATCCTAATCTATTTTCTATATGAGAATTATCCCATGTAATAAAATACCACAATTTGTTTATCTGTTCCTCTATTAACAGTTAAACATTAACAGTTTCTAGTGTTTGATTGTTATGAATAAATATTCTTTTTTGGACATATCCTTTTTCTTTAATACAGTAGCATAATTTGGAAACCATAGCTTATTTCCTGATTTTTTCATTCTGCTCCTTTTATGGCTGAAGACTGAGCTTTGGTGGGTGAGGATTAAGTGTTAGTAGGTGGTACATTATGTTGTTCTTTACCTTATCCTGAATTATATTCAATGTAAAAGGTAGTGTAATGTGACTCACTTATAGATATATGTGGCTTGTGTGCCATGCTTCTAAGGCCTTCGTTCCCCTACAAGTTCCTGAATTTGTTCTGGTAATCCCTTAGGCAGACCCTAATCCTGGTTGTAGATTTCAAAGACCCGAAGGGTGATAGACTTTATTGTAAACCATATCAAAAAGTGTGACAGCTATAAACTCATGGGGACTATGGCTACTTGTAAGATTGGGGTAGCAGAAAAAGACAATGAAATAAATTATCACAAATCCAAAAGAGAAAATATAACAAAAAAAAATAGTGTACTAAAAAAGGACTGTGGCAGTATTGCTTGGCCTTAAGAATCCACTTGGCACAGCAACATCTTTAGGACTTTGGCAGCAGACAGAGAAACTACAGTATGTTTTAAATGAACACGGACCCACAGCCCAAGAGACCATTTTGACTTTAGAAATGTCATAAAGCAGGGGTGCCTGGGTGGCTAAGTCGGTTAGGCTTCCCACTTCAGTTCAGGTCATGATCTCATGGTTCGTGAGTTCGAGCCCCATGAGTTCGAGTCCCGTGAGCTTGAGCCCCGTGAGCTTGAGCCCCGTGAGCTTGAGCCCTGTGAGTTGGAGCCCCGTATTGGGTTCTGTACTGACAGCTCAGAGCCTGGAACCTGTTTTGGATTCTGTCTCCCTCTCTCTCTACCCCTCCCCTGCTCATGCTCTGTCTCTGTCTCTCAAAAATAAATAAATGTTAATTTTTTTAATTTAAAGAAATGTCAGAAGGAAAACCAGAGGATTATCAAGAAATAAAGGTAGAGAAGGCTTAATATCTTAGAGGTCAAATTCAGCTTACATTAAAAGGAAAAGAAGAAGGAGCCCCCAAAAGATGTCCCTAGGCCTAAAAACTGTTTGATATGAGACTAGGAAAAGAAGGATATATTTTCCGTTATTAAGCCAAGGAAGATAACTCAGATCTAAGAGATTCAACAGAAAAGGAAAAATACGAGAGTAAACTAGAATGACCTCCCATCACCCCACCCCCTCCTGCCAGGGAACCCAGATCCAGAAAACTATTTAGGTGCCCTCTGAAAACTGCAAAGTGTAATCAACAAGAGCAGATTACAATCTTTTTGATGACTGATTATAAAATATTCAGAAAAAATTCAAGAGAACAAGATCATGATGAGCAGTGTAGGATACTTCAAGAATTATTTAGTGTGTTTCAGGTGACACAGTACTTGTCATTGGAGAATCAGGAATGGCCTGGACCTGGAGGGAAGATGCTCATGGCACTTAGGGAGTTAGGATTCCAAGGAAAGGGGAGAAAATATTAAATCACCAAAGTAGGATCTCAATATATATGGGTCTGGTCTGCATTAGATAATTGAATGATGCGAAGATACCTCCTGGAAGAAATTCCCTTATTCTTCACAGGGATGTAAAAGTGGGTAAGGAGGTTTTATTTGACCAGCAGATACTTTCTGTAGACCTATAACTTTTTTTTTTTTGCAGTTTTCACCATGGAGGGATCCCATAAGGCAAAACCTAAAGAAGTATGTTTGGAAAACAAAGAGAAAGGAAAAAGGACAAAAGACACTATGATCCAACAAATAGTATGACCTTACACATGCTAGAGAGGACACAGGAACTTAAGAAATAAATAAGGGAAAAACAGAAGGAAATTGAAGAACTGGAGGGAAAGCAAGGTTTCAGGAAAGAAGACATGGCTGAAGACATACTGGTGCTCACTGAGGGGCACAACTTTTGGGAGCATCAACAGCAGCTTCAGTTCAGGGATTTGTTGAGGGTGCTTTACTTGTTGAGTCATTTGTGAGGACAAGGGGTGAACCTTTTCTAAAAGGCAGGTTTTTGTAGTCATAAGGAACCTAGAGTGGACAGCAACAACAGCATCAACTATGGCACAAAACAAAACCCTTAAGAGTGGTTGTTAAGCCAAGTGAGAATGGAAAAAAAAAAAAAGATTACAACTGCCTCACCTCCACTCCCTCCCTCAAGGAGGACCTCGTAATATGATTGGCTCAGATCCTTTGAGCCATGTTTGCTAGTGTATTTGGGTTGGTCACTATGGGTTAAAAGATTATATACTGCAGATGGCTTTCTCTTTCGTGTTTTTCTGCCATTTGAGAAATTAAACCACTAAGCCAGAGTCTCCTGCATGACCAGCCATTTTGTTTTCTTGCCTCCTTCACTTGATATTTCAGGTACTTAATAGTTCTTACCAATTCAGTGGTCAATTACTAATAAGATTGGGGCTTGGCAGGAAAAGGTGAAGCCAATTTTGGACCTTCAGCCTAAGTTATACACTAAAAGCCAGCTTTTAATTTTTTTTTAATTTTTAATTCCAGTAATCATAAAGTAGTGTTTTAATTCCTATCTATCCTTGTCCCTTACATGTATGACTCTTTTGTGGCTCTTATCATAGGAGAGGTAATGAGGTTAAGTCAAAATATGACTATTCCTGAGTCCCTGTCCATAACACCAAATTACTATGATCAAAAACCTTACCCCAGCTTTTAACAGTCAGGACTTGTGGGATCAGGGCTTACAGGACTAGCCATATCCATTAGGATATGATCAAGTAACAGACTATAAATGAGGCAAAATGTGGCTAGTCCCTGGAAACACTGTCACTGATAAACTATTTTCTGATTTCTAATTAAAACGTTCTGTAGAACCTATTTCATCCTTAGTGCATTCATTTTATGACCATTTAGTATCTACCTCGAAAAGTCCCCACATCAGTGAAATATCCCTGTGGAAATGAAGTTAGCTTCTTATTGCTAAGCTGATCAATAGGGGATGGAGGAACAGAGTTGATTTCTCAGTAATGAAATAGCCTCTCTTTGCTATGTCTACTGTTTCTTGTGTCCTCTTCCTGGGGATATGATAGGTGATTTATTTCTTTATATAGGCTTTCTGTATTCCCAAATATTCTATAATGTCTCAAGAATCAGGAAATTTAAAAAAAAACAGAAAATCCTATAAATTGAAGGGATTTAATTAGGAGAGAGAAAAAGATCTTTACCCATAATTCCAGTCTGATCTTAGAAATCAAAGCCATAGCTCTTGAGGGAGAGTTGTCAATATTGAAATGCTATAATTAAGAATGATACCCATCATAATAAATGACAAATAATACACTATTTGCATATTTCACATTTTTAGATCACCGTATCCCTAAATTGTTTTTTTATTTTTTGTAAAACAGTCAGTTGCTATCTCAACTATCTCTGAAAGAAAAAACTAATTATTAGATTTTTATCTTAGTATCCCTCAGTCTTGGTTGCCCTTTCCACAGGTGATGGGATTTAAAAAAAAGTTATCTTCAATTATCCTGTGTGCTCCTAAGGCAAAACATGGTCGTTAAAAGGTTGATGAAAGATCCCAGATACTGGTAGGGTAGAAGGCCCTGATAATGTCAGGGTGTAAAATAGGAATAATATCTTCCCATAACAGAGCAAGACTAAGTCATACTCTAAAAAGAGTTTTGACATCCAGGAGTAAAAGTTGAATTTGTTATTATCTGTTCTTATGAACATGGAGCAGACTACATCTTTAGCTGATATCAGAAAGAACAATGCTTAATCTAAGTTTGGAGGTCCTCGTTAATGTGGATAAAGAATCTGTTAGCCTTCATTGCATCCCTAGAAGATAGAGTCTCTGGGTGTATTCAGAATTCTTACACTGAGCTTTTGTTTTTCACCAAGGAAAGATGAAGCAGCCCTCACTCTCATCATTGAAGGTAAGAAGATCTCTCTGGTTTGCATGAGGGCCTGTGATATGGTCTTCCCTGTTTTTTTTAATTAACTTAACCAAATTTTTATGTCTATAGTTCAATGAGCATTGAGAAATATATACATACATCCATGTAACTTTCACCCCAATCAAGAAATAGAATATTTCTATCACTCTAAAATATTCCTTCATGCTTCTTATCCAACTCCCAGCCCCAGGAAGCCACCAATCTGTTTTCAGTCATAATTGGTTAGTTTTTTCTTTTCTAGAATTCTGATAAGTGCAATCATGCAGTATTTACTGTTTTGTGTCTGGATTTTTAAACTAAGCATGATTGTTTCAGATTCATCCATGTGGTGTTGTTTTTTTTTCCATCCAAGTTGTTATATGTATCAATATTTGTGCTTTGTAAGAAAAGGTTTGTTAGAGTATTATTTATATACGATGAAATAGATTAACTGTGATACATTCATTTGTTGGAATACCGTACAACAATAAAAAGGAATGAACTAGGAAGAGAGAGGATTTGCCAAGTTCCTCACTCCACCATTCTGAAATTCTAACTCTTTCCATTTCATTATTTTATATTGCTGTATATTTCATTTTTGTATGTGTATGGTGTGAGGTAGAGGTCATGGTTTGCTTTTTCCCCATACAGATATCCAGTTGTCCAGCACTATTTATTGAAAACACTATCAGCTCTCCATTAAATTTCCTTTGTATTTTTGTGAAAAATCAAATGAAAAAAAAACATTTGCAAATCACATATTTAATAAAGAATATGTAGATAACTTTTTAAACTCAACAGTGAGAAAACAAAGAACCCTATATTCTAATGTACAAGAGATTTAAATAGATACTTCACCAAAAAAGATATACAGTTGGCAAACACAAATGTAATGCCCCCGATTTCAAATCCGAGAGACCACCAAGGAGCTGATACCGATGCAAACGCACGAGGGTTTATTTGCAAGCTCAAGCTTGGGCCCAAGTATACCCAACACAGCGGAGCAGGGACTTGGATCCCTAGGATAAGAGGCGTAGCAGTTTTATAGGGGGCAGTGGCCAATGAGATTGTAACACACACAGAAAGTTGCAGTCATGTCAGTCCACACGCAGGTGGCCAATTGAATTACAATTTACCTTATAGTAACTGTTTGAACTAGCCTAGCACTCTGGTCAGAATTGGCGCACAAGTTTGGCGGCCAAAAGGCGGGGTTTAAGAATTGGCAAGCAAGTTTGGCGGGCAAAAGGCAGGGTTTACATTCTTTGGCAGTTAGGGGTTCCGCATTCCTATATGAGCCAGTTTCCAGTAAGGGTGTGCTCAGCGGCTTGACTAGGGTGGGGGAGTGTCTTAAGCAATAAGTAGGTCATGTGGGGGTTATACATGAGATGGTGGGTGTAGCACAAAATGGAGTTAGTCTTGCTCTGCTTGTCCAGGGGTAGGGGATTTTTGTTAAATACCTTGGGTCCCACACAAGAAAAGATGTTCTACATTACAAGCCATTAGTAAAATCTAAATTAAGACCACAGAGGGGCACCTAGGTGGCTTAGACAGCTAAGTGTCCAACTCTTGATTTTGGCTCCAGTCATGATGTCACAGTTTGTGAGTTTGAGCCCCACATCGGGCTCTGGGCTGACAGTGCATGGAGCCTGCTTGGTATTCTGTCTCCCTCTCTCTCTCTGCCCCTCCCCGGCTTATTCTGTCTATCTCTGTCAAAATAAATAAAAATAAACTTAAAAATGATTACATAAAATGTACAAATGACTATAAGGCACATGTAAACATTAATCAGTTATCAGAGATACAAATAAAATTCACTACATATATACCAGGTGGCTAAAATAAAAAAAAATATATTTATAATGTTGAATGCTGGTAAGAATGCAGAGAATATTGATAAATGTTAAATGCTGGTGAGGATGCATCAACTTAACATCTCTCCTATATTGGTGATGGGAATGTAAAATGGTACAGCCACTTTGGAAAATATTCTGAAAGTTTTGTAAAGTATTAAACAGAGATTACTTCCAGAATGGAAGCATGAAATTTTACATGATCCCTCTTCTCAGCAAAACAACCATAACTGGTGAAAATTACTTAAAAAAACCAACCATTTAAAGTCTCTGGAAATTTTTCTAAGGGTATAGCAAATGAAGAGAGATTTATTCGAGAAAACTTACTAAATCTTGGTAAAAGCAGTGAGAATCTAAGCTCAGTGACATAAGCTCCATTGTGGGCAAGTAAATCCAAGAATATGGGTTTTCTTCCCAAGAGGGGAAGGTAACTAGCATTTCTCATTTCCCCCATATTCATATTGCAGCTCTATTACAACCAAACATGGTTGAGAGGATGGGGCTTCTTTCCCGCAACAAGACTTAACTAATAGTAGAAGCTCTAACCTAGGTGTGGCAGGCCAAAAACACTTGTCCCCTATCACCCTCACCCCAGCTGACTTATAGGATATTTTCCAAAGCAAGAGAGGCAAGGCACTCTTTACTTATAAAGCAAGTGTGCCACTCTGATACAGGCCACTGTTCCCAACCTTAGCTCTGGGGCAGTGACACAGAGAATTTGTTCAAGGAAAGCCATAAGAATAGCGAACTCTGAAACTCTCCCAAAGGGAACTGCCTTTATTTGGAACACAGTGTGGTTAAGTTCAAGCCAACGGGTGCTCTTGAAACACTTGAGATTTTTGTAGTAAGCAACTAAGAGGCTAGCAGCTTCATAAGAACATACTAAACTAACTATAGGCCAATTTATTAGAGAGACTGAGGGAAAGTGACAGCTAAGAAAAGCCCTCTTGGAGTCAGAGCAAAACTCAAAAGCTGGCCTCAAAAACTACCTCTGCAAAGGGGTCCAAGTTTAATTGGATCAGACTGAAGAGCAATTTATGCCACAGGGCATTGTTGAAAAGAGTAGAGCAATTAGCCAGCAATTATGGTGCCTAACAGTTCTCAGTGCTACCAACAAAGACAGACAGCTTAACAGAGAAATCAGGGAAAGAGACAAAAGGAGCTCTTCAAAAACCACTGTCATTTCAGAGTGAATGCTTACATGCCTAAAACTGTGCCTTCTGAGGAATGACATGAGGTCCGCACATTACAGGGGAAATAGACTTTACTAAAATATAGTGCATTTATATCACTAAACAAACAAAAAAAAAACAGACAAAAAATACTAACAATAAACCCTGGGAGATGGAGGATCAGTAGAGTTGCTATACTATCTAAAATATCCATCTTAAAATATAATTATATATTATAAATTTAAAAAGCAGGCAAGTTTAACTTATACACAAGAAAAGAAGCAGAAACCAAAACTGCCAGTGAGAGGGGCTTGGTGTTAGATTTGGGACACAAAGATTGCAGATTTACTATTATTTATTGTCAAATTTGTTTCTATACAACACCCAGTGCTCATCCCAACAGGTGCCCTCCTTAATACCCAACACCCACCCTCCCCTCCTTCCCACCCCCCATCAACCCTCAGATTGTTCTCAGTTTTTAAGAGTCTCTTATGTTTTGGCTCCCTCCCTAGCCTTTTTTTTTCCTTCCCCTCCCCCATGGGTTTCTGTTAAGTTTCTCAGGATCCACATAAGAATGAAAACATGGTATCTGTCTTTCTCTGTATGAGTTATTTCACTTAGCATAACACTCTCCAGTTCCATCCATGTTGCTACAAAAGGCCATATTTCATTCTTTCTCATTGCAAAGTAGTATTCCATTGTGTATATAAACCACAATTTCTTTATCCATTCATCAGTTGATGGACATTTAGGCTCTTTCTATTTAGGCTATTGTTGAAAGTGCTGCCATAAACATTGGGGTACAAGTGCCCCTATGCATCAGCACTCCTATATCCATTGGGTAAATTCCTAGCAGTGCTATTGCTGGGTCATAGGGTAGGTCTATTTTTAATTTTTTGAGGAATCTCCACACTGTTTTCCAGAGTGGCAGCACCAGTTTGCATCCCCACCAACAGTGCAAGAGGGTTCCTGTTTCTCCACATCCTCTCCAGCATCTATAGTCTCCTGATTTGTTCATTTTAGCCACTCTGACTGGCGTGAAGTGGTATCTGAGTGTGGTTGCAGATTTACTATTACAATAAATATGTTCCAAGAACTAGAGGAATTAGTATCCAAAATATATAAAGAACTTATAAAACTCGACACCCAAAAACTGAATAATCCAATTTAAAAATGGGCAGAGGACATGAATAAATATTTTTTCCAAAGAAGACATCCAGATGGCCAACAGACACAGGAAAAGATGTGCAATATCACTCATCATCAGGGAAATACAAATCAAAACTATAATGAGATATCACCTCACACCTGTCAGAATGGCTAAAATGTACAACACAAGAAACAACAGGTGTTTGTGAGGATGCAGAGAAAGGGGAACCCTTCTGCACTGTTGGTAGGAATGTAAACTTGTGTGTAGCCACTATGGAAAACAGTATGGAGAACAGTATGGAGGTTCCTCGAAAAGTTAAAAATAGAACTACCCTATGATCCAGTAATTGCACTAATAGGTATGTGCCCAAAGAATACAAAAATACTAATTTGAAGGAATACATGTGCCCTGATGTTTATGCAGCATTATCAACAATAGCCAGATTATGGAAAGATCCCAAATATCCATGGATTGCTATGTAGATAAAGATGTGTGTGTGTATATGTACATATATACATACATACATATATACATACATATACATACATGCATATATATGTATGTATATGTGTGTGTATGTATGTATATATATATATATATATGTGTGTGTGTGTGTGTGTGTGTGTGTGTGTGTGTGTGTTACATACAGTGAAATATTACACAGCCATCAAAAGAATGAAACCTTGCCATTTGCAATGACATGGCTGGAGTTAGAAGAGTATTATGCTAAGTGAAATAAGTCAGTCAAAGAAAGACAAATATCATATGATTTCACTCATATGTGGAATTTAAGAAACAAAACAAATGAGCAAAGAGACAAAAAAAGAGATAGATGCAAATCAAGAAACAGACTCTTAAATATAGAGAGCAAACAGAGGGTTACAGGAAGGGAGGTGTGTGGGAGGATGAGCAAAATAGGTGATGGGGATTAAGGAGTGCACTTGTGATGAGCACCAGGTGCTGTATAGAAGTGTTGAATCACTAAATTGTACACCTAAAATTGATATTACCCTGTATGTGAACTAACTGGACTTCAAATAAAATTTTTTTTAAAAAGCTAGACAAAACCTCGCTTAATGAATTAAAGGAAAGAATGATGACAATGTCTCAATAAAAAGAAAAATCAATACAAAGAGAAATCATTTTTAAAAATCAAAATTCTGGATTTTAAAAGTACAATAATAAAAATGAAAAATTCACTAGAGAGGCTCTAGTAGATTTGAAAGAGAATATATTTAACTGGCAGAGGAAAGAATTTGTGAACTTGAAGATAGATTAATAGAGATTATGCAATCTTAAGAATAAAGAGAGAAAAGAATACAGAAATGTAAATACAGCTTCAGGGACGTGTACAACAACATTAAGTGTGCCAACATATGAATGAGAGAGAAAAGCAGCATAAAAAATATTCAAAAATAATGGAGAACAGAGGGATGATATATTCAAAATGCTGAAAGAAAAAAAATCCTGTCAATCAAAAATTGTATATCCAGCAAATCTATCTTGTAAGAATGAGGCAAAATGAAGACATTTCCAAATAAGCAGAAACAAAGAATAAGTAGTTAGCAGATCTGCTGTACAAGAAATATTAAAGGAAGATCTTCAGGTTGGCAGCAAGTGACCTCAGACAAAACTAACTGGTCTAAAATCTCCTGTGAATATATATACAGATATCCTCAACCAAAAACTAGCAATCTGAATCCAGCAATATATAGAAAGGGTTATATACCACAACCAAACAGGATTTAGCCCAAGAATGCAAGTTTGTTTTATTTACTTTTAAATAATTTACATTTATTTATTTTTGAGAGACAGAGAGAGAGCACAAGTGGGGGAGGGGTAGAGAGAGAATGAGATACAGAATTCGAAGCAGGCTCCAGGCTCTGAGCTGTCAGCACAGAACCTGATGCGGGGCTTGAACTCACAAACCATGAGATCTTGACCTGAGCTGAAGTTGGATGCTTAACTGACCGACCCACCCAGGTGCCCCAAGTTTGTTTTAAATATAAAAATTAGTTGGGGCACCTGGGTGTTTTGGTCAGTTGAGTATCTGACTCTTGATTTCAGCTCAGGTTATGATCCCAGGGTTGTTGGATTGAACCCCACACTGGGCTCTGTGATGAGTGTGGACCCTACTTGAGATTCATTCTCTCTCTCTCTCTCCCTCTCTCTCTCTCTGTCTCTCTCTCTCTCTCTCTCCCTCTGCCCCTCTCCACCACTCATGCTCTCTCTAAAAAAAATAGAAAATTATATATAAAAATTAGTCAATGTAATACACCATATTAATATATTAATTTATTAATAGAAAAAGGACAAAAACTACATGATCCATTCAAGGGATGTTGAAGAGTGCCCGGGTGGCTCAGTCGGTTGGGCATCTGACTTCGGCTCAGGTCATGACAGCTCAGAGCCTGGAGCTCAGGTCTATGCTGACAGCTTAGAGCCTGGAGCCTGCTTTGGATACTGTGCCTCCCTCTCTGCCCCTCCCCCGCTCGTTCCCTCTCTCTCTCTCTCTCTCTCTCTCTCTCTCAGAAATAAATTAACATTAAAAATTTTAAAAAGAGAGATGTTGAAAAGCATTTGACAAAATCTAATACCCTTTCATGATAAAAACACTCAACTCATTAAAAATGGAAGGGAGATTCCTCAGTATGATAGAGAATATCTACAAAAAAACCCCATAAGTATCATCATATGTAATAGTGAAAAAATGAAAGCTGTCCTCCTAAGGTCAAGAACAAGACAAGGATGTCCCTCTCATCACCTCTATACAGCACTACAAAGTTCTATCCAGGGCTATTTGGCAAGAAAATGAAATAAAAGACATGTAGATTTAAAAGGAAGAAGTAAAACTAATCCTGTTTGCAAATGACACAGTTTGTATATAGTAAATACTAAAGAATTTTCAAAAAACTACTAGAGCTAATAAATGTGTTTAGCAGCATTATAGGATTCAAGATTAATATACAAAAACCATTGTACTTGTCTACATATAAAACAAACAATCTGAAAATGAAATTAAGAAAATTCCTGTTACAATAGTATTAAAATGAATAAAATACTTGGGAATAAATTTATACAAAAAATGCAAGATTTATATAATGAAAACTACAAAATGTTGTGGAAAGAAATTAAAGAAGATCTAAATGTAGAAAGATGTCCAATGTTCCTGGATGAAAACACTTAAAAATATTAAGATGGCAATGCTTCCCAAGTTGAACTACATATTCAACACAATCCCCATCAAAATCCCAGACTGTTTCTTTGCAGAAATTTACAGCTTGATCCTAAAATGCATGTAGATAGTCAAGAGATTCAGAACACCCAAATTAATCTTGAAAAAAAGAACAAAACAGAAAGACTCACACTTCCTAATTTCAAAACTTGCTACAAAGCTACAGTAGTATAATCAAGATAGTGTGGTCCTAGCATACAGGTAAACATATAGATCAATGGCATAGAATTGAATATCCACATAAAAACCTTCAAATTTATGGTCAGTTGATTTTTGACAAGAGGAGCAGTAGAATTCAATGGGGAAAATATGTCTTTTCAACAAATAAACTGGGACCATTAGATGTCCACATGCAAAAGAATAAAGTTACATCCTTTCCTCAGATCATACACAGAATAAACGCAAAATGTATGAAATACCTAGATTTAAGAACTAAAATCATAAAGCCCTTAGAAGAAAATATAGAAGTAAATCTTTATGGCCTTGAGTTTGACAAAAGTTTCTTAGGTATGATACCAAAAACACAGACAACAAAAGACAGAATAGATAAGTGGCACTTCAAAATGAAAAAGTTTTGTGCTTCAGGGATGCCTGGGTGGCTCAGTCAGTTGAGCAGCTGACTGTGGCTCAGGTCATGATCTCACGGTTCCCGAATTCAAGCCCCATATCAGTCTCTCTGCTGTCAGCACAGAGCCTGCTTCAGAACCTCTGCCCTCCTCCTCTACCCACCCCTGCTTGGGCTCTCTTCTCCCTCTGAAAAATAAATAAACATTTTTAAAAAACTTGTGCTTCCAAGGACACTTTTTAGAATATGAAAAAACAACCCAGGTAATGGGATAAAATATTTGCAAATCATATATCTGATGAGGAGCTGTACCCAGAATGTATAAAGGAACTCATAAATCAACAATAAAATGATAAGTAACTCAGTTAAAAAACAGGAAAATAATCTGAATAGATATTTCCTCAAAGAATATAAATACCTAATAAGCATGTGAAAAGATGTTCAACATCTTAGTTTTCAGGGAACTGCTAATGAAAACCACAAAGATACCACTTCCTACTGGAATGACTGTAATAAAAAAGATGAACAATTACATGTGTTGGTGAGGATGTATAGAAATGTGAAACCTCAGGGGTGCCTGGGTGGCTCAGTTGGTTAAGCATCTGACTTCAGCTCAGGTCATGATCTCACGGTCTGTGGGTTCGAGGCCCACGTCAGACTCTGTGCTGACAGCTCAGAGCCTGCTTCAGAGTCTGTGTGTCTCTCTCTCTGCCCTTCCCCTGCTCACGCTCTATCTCTGTCTCTGTCTCTCTCTCTCTCAAAAATAAATAAACATTTAAAAAATTTTTAATAAAAAAAAGAAATGTGAAACTTCACAACATTGCTGGTGGGAATGTAAAATGATGTGGCCACTTGGAAAAACAAGTTGTTAGTTCCTCAAAAAGTAAAACATAGAAGTACCATATGACCCAGCAATTCCAAGAGAAACTAAAACATATGCCTACACAAAAATCTGTAGACAATGTATCTGGCAGCATTATTGACAATTGCGAAAAAAGTGAAAACAAGTAAATTGTCTATCAGTTGATGCATGGATATAAAATATGTAGTATCGCTATACCATAGACTATTGTTCAGCCATAAAAATGAATAAAGTGCTGATATACACTACAAAATGGATGGACCTCCAAAACATTATGCTAAGTGAGAGAATTCAGTCACAAAAGACCACATTTGATTCCACTTATATTAAATGAAAGAGCAAATCCATGAAGACAGAAAGCAGATTAATGATTGCCTTGGGCCGGTGAAAGAGAATGGTGAACAAGTAGGATGGAACATGCTAATTAGTATGGTGTTTCTTATTAGGGTGAAGGAAAATGTTCTAAAATTAGTGTTGATGGCTCTACAACTTTGTGAATATACTAAAAACTAGTGAATATTTTAAAAGGGATTATTTTAGGGTATGTGAATTGTATTTTAAGCTGTTATAAACACCCATACACAATGAGATATCAATTATGGTAGGCTAAATAATGCACCCTGCCCCCAAGATGCCTACTTTCTAAACCTTGAAACTTGAGAATATATTACCTTACCTTGTAAAAGGGGCTTTTCAAATGTGATCAAGTTAAGGACCTTGAGTTCAGGAGATGATCCTGGATTATTTGTAAGGGTTCAACATAATCACCATGCTCTTTTAAAGAGAGATGCTTAAGTATTGGAGTTGAAAAAAAAATATGTGACAACAGAAGCAAAAGATGTGCTTTGAAGATGGAGGAAGAAGAGGCTATGCATGACTCAAGGAATGTAAGTGGCCTCCAGAAGATGGAAAAAGCAAGGGAATGGAGTTCCCTTGCAGCCTCCAGAAGGAATACAATCTTGCTGACACATTGATTTTAGTCCCATAAGACTCATTTCAACCTTCTGACTTCCAAAACTATAAGATAATAAATTTGTGTTGTTTCGATCTATTAAATTCGTGGTAATTTGTACAGCAGCAATACAAAACTAATATACCATCTCACATCCAATAGATAAGTAAATGGCCAAACAAAATTGTTAACCATACTAAATGTTGGTGAGAATGTGGAACAACTAGAAATTTCATATGTTTCTGATGGGGATGTAAACTGGTATAATCACTTTGGAAACAGTGGTAATTTCTTATAAAACATAAAACACATCTACCATATGATCCAGCCATTTCACTCCTACGTGTTTTACCTAACAGAACTGAAAACATAATTCCATACAAAGAATATACATGAATATTCATAGCAGTGTTATTAACAACAGCTAAAAATTAAAGACAACCCAAATGTCCATTAACAGATATGTGGGTAAACAAAATGTGCTATATCTATACAATGGAATACTATTTAGGAATGAAAAGGAACAAACTATTTATAAACACTACCACATGGATAAATCTCAGAATAATTCTGCTAAGTAAACAAGCCAGGAAAAAGTGGCACTTGGTGTTTGATTACATAAAACTCTCAAAGAAAGAGAAATGCCATATGATTTCACTCATATGTTGAATTTAAGAAACAAAACAAATGAACAAACAAGGAAAAAAAGACAGAAAAACACCCCAGACTCTTAAATGCAGAGAACAATCTGGTGGTTTCCAGAGGGGAGGTAGGTGGGTAGAGGGGCAAAATAAAGGGGATCAAGAGTACACTTATCTTGATGAGCACTGGATGATGTATGGAATTGTTAGATCATTATACTGTATACCTGAAACTAATAGACCACTGTATGTTAATTATACTTCAATATTAAAAAGTACTATAAAGAAACTCTTAAAAATATAAAATAATGTAAAATTGTGACAGTGGTTACCTATAGACAGGGGATGGGAGTGGGGTTTCAGAAGTGGTGAGGATTGGGAGGGAGGAATTAAAATGTGCAATGTAGAAATTTTGAGGGGATGGATATATTCATCATCTTGATTTTGGGACTTCACGGTGATATACATATGTCAAAACTTATAAAAATTTACATATGTGTACTAATCATTGGGTTCATCATTTCTCAACAAAGTACTTTTTCAAAAACTACATAAAGTAAAATGATAAATATAACATAGCTCTGTCTCTTAACCATTTCGGGTATTGTGAGAATAATCTGTTTTTTATCTTGTGCCCAATGAGCAATTAGACATATCACAGTAACTGCTTCTGTGTGTGTTACCTCTTTCTCTTCCTCTTAATATTTAGTTCTGTTTTAAGTTCAGCCTTATGTTTCTCATGTTGGGCTCCAGTTTCCCTAGGAAGAATTATTTGTTTTTCTGAATTCAGTGTGGAAATGAGTGTTGCGAAAAGCTTCTCAGTAATACTCTATTGACTTAATAATTCATTACTTTAACGCCCCCCTTTTTATTTCTTTGTTTTAAACTTTTAATTTTGGTAAAATACACATAACATAAAATTTCCCATATTAACCATTTTAGAACGTAGAGGTCAGTGACATTAACTACATTTACATTGTCATGCAACCATCACCACCATCCACCTCCAGAACTTTTTCATCTTGCAAAACTGAAACACTATACCCATTTTTTTAACCATTATTTGAAAGGTTATATTTTTAAATTGTAAATAAGACATTTTTTAAATATAATTTATTGTCAAATTGAACACTATACCCATTGAACAGCAACTCCATTTCTCTTCCCCACAGCTCATTCTACTCTAGATATCTCAAATAAGTGGAATCATACAGGATTTGTCTTTTTGTGACTTAGCA
This sequence comes from Panthera tigris, assembly GCF_018350195.1. Lineage (NCBI taxonomy): Eukaryota > Metazoa > Chordata > Mammalia > Carnivora > Felidae > Panthera > Panthera tigris. The sequence goes on along the minus strand of NC_056677.1, from coordinate 60,379,574 downwards.
CAAGGTTTCACTTATCACAACGTTTTCAAAATTCTTCTATGTTGTGATGTATATCAGAATTTCCTTCCTTTTTAAGGTTGAATAACATTCCATTGTACATATATACCACGTTTTGTAATGGCACTTTAAAAATTCCAATCATTGCAAATAATGGAGCTATGAATTTTTAGATGTTTTGACCCTGGACCCCAACACAGTGCCAAAAAATAAAGTAGTTCTATCTCACTTAGAGATGGTTGAAATCGAGCCCCAGTTTAGAGATGGCTAAAACATTAGTTAGACAAGGAGAAGGTGGGTTTCCAAATTGGTCTAGGAATCTTCCATTTTTCCTAAAAATTAGTGGAAAATACTATTTGATGAGACTAACTTGCCACTTGAACAGAAAGTACACAGTTAATCAGGCTTCTTCTTGGCTAGGAATGATACCAACAACTGACCAGAAAGTATGTTCTCCTTGGCAATGCACACAGCTCAAGAGGGATGCCCAAGGATGAAACACCTGCTAAGTCAGCTAGCTCAGCCAACTCAATCCTGGGGACAAATGGAGTGACTGATCATACAGCAAGATCATCCTCACTGCTATTTGGGTTCCAGTCATCGTGGAGTTATTTCTAGAGAGTGTATTGTAATCCCTGGGAAAGTGAATGGGTTAACTGCTGAAATGTCAGCAATGTTTTGGTCTCAAGGCAGTCGAACACGATAGCGCTATGAGATCCAGAGCCCCATGATCTCCCTGGAGCCAGTTAAGGAACAGATAGACCCACTGTAATTGCCTAGCAGTCCTTGAAACTGCACATCTTCCTGCATGATTTCATGTAAACACTAGATGTGTGTTTGGTCTGTCTGGAGGCTCTTTGTGTATTCCTCACATGCTTTAACAATCTTTGATGCTTATACCTGGCGAACATGAAATAAAGACTATATGCAGTTTGCTGCTGCTGCTGTTTCACTGGCAGACGCAGCCCTGCATGTCCACTCAGTCTAAGTGTCTGAGAACTTTTTCTTCAGTGCGTGGCTACAAGTCATAGTACACCTGTAGCATGGATAATACCATTACAAAGCTCATGTCCATTGCCACCGGGATCTTTAACTCCAGGTCTACTTGGAAGTTGCAGCCAGGAAACCATGGTAGGAGACATAATAGCAGACATTAGAGGATATAGGGAACATGGGTGCTAGAATTGAATGCAAGAGAAGCTTTAGTCTTTCTAGTTCATGCAGAGTCCTATCTCTTTTGCTTCTGCTTGGAAAAATTGTACTTTTAGGAGAAGCCTAGAACTCTGAATGTCATTAGTACCTGGGTTGATAGAGCCTAGTCCTGTCATGATTTAGGATTCACCAAACAAATGCTTTTCCTTTTTCATTTCCCCATAATTGCCATTGTCCCCAGGACATGCCTTTAATGCATATACAGCAGCCTAATGAATGCTTCTAAAATTGTTTTGTATCATATGAATAAAAATAAAACTAAGTCCCTAAATAAGGTTATATTAAAAAGTGGACAATAGATGGATTAGGGAACTAAAAGTGAATGGTAACACTACAGCTTTAATAGAGGAAAATATTTTCAAAATACATTTGTGACCTGGAGATAGAGGATGGAATGGGGAAAGAACTCCTTAAACAAAATTCTAGAAGTCAAACCATAAAGCAAATCTTTGATGAATTCAAATATTTTAATATTACAGACTTCTATTTGACATAAAACACCATGGGCAAAACTAATAGGAAGATGATAAAATTAGAGAAAATATTTTCAATGTCTGAAACCAACGAAGAATGCCTAAACTCTGGCAAATCAACAACAAAAAAATCAGCAACTCCAGTCAAAAAATAGGCAAATGCTATCTAAAAGCAATGTGCATACAAGCAAACCCAAAAGATTAATAAGCATATGTAGAGATGCTCAAACTGATCCATAATCAGAGAAATGTAAATTTGGAAAATCAATGAAATATCACTTTGTACTTATTAAACTAATAAAAATTAGGGAGCAGGGTCATGCCAAGTGCTGGTAGAATGTAGATTTATATATGCAGGTGAATGTAGATTTGTGGGGCACCTGGATGGCTCAGTTGGTTGAGCATTTGCCTTCAGCTTGGGTCATGATCTTGCAATTCGTGAGTTTGAGCCCCATGTCGTGCTCTGCGCTGACAGCTCAGAGCCTGCTTGGGGTTCTCTCTCTCTCTCTCTCTCTCTCTGCCCTTCCCTCACTCGTGCTCTCTCTCTCAAAAATAAAGAAACATTAAAAAAAGGAATGTAGATTTGTGCCATCATTCTGAACTAACTGGAAGCAATTAATTGCTCATACCTCAGCAATTTTTTCTTGAACCAATATCCCCTCAAAATTCCTACATGGGTTCAGGCAGGGCTACTTATAGCAGCATGATTTGTGGTGGGGGGAGTTGGAGATGCTAGGAGAGTAATGCAGCAGGAACAAAAACCAATGGGGTAGATATGCACATAACAACATGGATGGAGCTTTTAAATACAGTGCTGAGGGGGAAATGAGATATATGACATAATTCCATTTACATACAGGTAAAAATATGTATATAAGATAATAGATGTTTTACAAGAATACCTATAAGTTAAAAGATACACACAAATCATGTTAGCACAGTTACATATGGAGAATGGAGAAGTGAAATGGGAGTCCTATACAGGAATGAAAAACAATAAAACAAGAAATGGGCATTACCCAGGCCAATGATATAAAAATGAAACACCAGAATATAAAATTATTCAGTTAGGGGGCAATAAAAGCAGCCAGTGTGCAGATTTCAGGAACTACAAAGGCCATATTTCTGACTCTTCAAAAACTTGTAGGATAAGGAACAAAAAGAGGTGAAGTGAGTGGCTCAGCCTAGAAGCTGAGCTGCTAAAGAAAAATATCTAGAACTGATGCTTAGTGGTCACTTTTAGACAACCTCTCTTTTTCAAGGGTCCACTCTCCATAGTTCACCACACATTTTATGATGGACTGTATTTTGAGAGCTTACTTATACTCAATTTAACACTAGTAGACACTGAAAAATACCACCTCCTAGATTCATTTATCCATTTATCTACCAAATATGTATTTAAGGCCTAGTATGCAAGGGTGAGACTGAGTATAGTCACTAGATTAGAGGTTGTTAGTAAATTCTATAAGGTACAGATTTTGCCAGTGGTATAGAAGGTTCACAGTACAAGGATGTAGGTGGAGCCATAGTCTTTTATACAAGGAAAATTATTTTTTAGTAAATGTATTGCTTAGAAACCCTGTAATTCTCATTGACTCTCGTGTCAGTGCTGAAGTGTTCTCTTTATCATGAGGATACCCCCTCTGTCTCCCCAAAAAATGCATAGTATAGGTTTTTTAGCAGATATCACTTCCAATGTAAAATCTGATGTGGTTGAGGGGCCCCAAATGGGTTATGGTTTTAATTATTTACAAATAACACTTCCTGGTTAATTTGAAAAAAGAGTAAAACTGGATCACATGAGACCTCACTAGCACTTTCTTCTGTTAAATCTCTGCTGAGAGTAGGGATCCTGCTGTCAGGACTTCGGTATGGGAAACTTACAGGGTTCGCTGATGAGCAGAGGAAATAGTAAGCCAAGGTCTGCTACATAATACTTTGGATTTTAGTAGTGACACTTTATAACTTGACAGTCCAATAAATATGTAAGAAGACAGTGGCATTAGTGTATCCCCCAAATACATACACCAACAGGTTAACATAATGAGGCAGTATAAACTCACAATTAGTCAATCTGCCTAGATTTCCAAAATCCCACTTCTCCAATTCCTACCTCATTGTGTAAAAACATCCTATGGGAGATTTTAGAATTAGTAATTTTCTATCAGGGGCTTTGACAAAGCAGAAGCCCAGCCTAATTATCTAAGGTGTCTCTGAGGGTAAACCTGAGTCATGATTAGGCCCCAACCTTTGTCATCAGCTCAACTAAAGTTATAATTAAATATAAACCATTATCTGCCTTTAAAATGCCCTGCACTTTCTATGCCTTCTTTGCACAGTCATAACTATTATTAAAAAAATCAAATCATCAAGGGCTCAAATTGGGTCTTTATCCTGTCCTCCCATTTCTGATATCAAATGTATAAATTCTTGAGCTCTGCTGTCTGATTCTGAAGAGCGTGTTAGAAGTTTTTAAAATAATTTAATGGCTTGAGAGATTTTGATACTCATTCCCTCTTGGGCACCTGAAGTACAAGTTTTTTACTCATACAAGTTTTGATGCGGAGAATGGAGATTTGGAGATGAGAAATGAAATATGACTAAAGACCTGCAAACCTGTCCTTCTGGCCAGCTTCCCAATAGAAAGAGGCCCTTGCCACTTCAGCTGATTTAACACTGGCTTGTAAGAAGGAACCCAGATTGGGTACAGGTAGCCCATTTACCAGTTGCAGTGGTATGTGGCTTTTTAGTTAAAATTTTCCAGTAAAGGTGGGGCACCTGGGTGGCCCAGTCAGTTAAGTGTCCAACTCTTGATTTCGGCTCAGGTCACAATCTCATGGTTTGTGAGTTTGAGCCCTGCATCAGGCTCCACACTTACAGCTCAGAGGCTGCTTGGATTCTTTCTTCCCCTTCCCCATTCTCTCTTTCTCTTTCTCTCTCTCTCTTTCTCAAAATAAATAAATAAACTTAAAAAAATTTCCAGTAAAGTACCCAGACAAGACAAGCTAATTAGTAGAACCACAAAAGATTTGGATGAGACTCAAGATTATCCAAACAGAGATAGTATAAGAAAATAATTGCTTGGACTGAAATTGACAAACTTGACTGGTATGACTCACAAATCTTTAATGGTCACTTTGTACTCTCAGCCTTGACAAGTGCTTTCCTTTCCCAATATATGGCAAAAGGCCTGTAGGCCTATAGCGCTTTTCAAAAAACTCTTTCACTTTTTTTCTCACTACTAGTGAGAAAGAGATTTGCATATTTAAATACGCATGCCCACATAGGTACATATGCACAAATTCAGTTAGTCAACATTTATTGAATGCAAAACACTATGTCCCAGGGAGTACCAGGAGAAATTTTTTTTAAACCTGATCTCTGCGCACATGATAGTTACAGTCTAATGGACAATTTGCAATGCATAAGAAGATGAGAAAACCTGATTACTCTAGAGATAAAAATCTCTTTTTCTTTCTTTAATATTTATTTTTCTTCTGAGTACAAAAGTAATGTGTGCATCTTTCAGACACTTTGGGAAATAATGACCTGTAAGGCCAGTACCCAGAAATATATATTAACATTTCAATACATATCCTTCCAGATTTATTTTTCCTATATTTATAAAATATATCTTTAAACTTTTCCAAAGAAGACATCCATATGGCTAACAGACACATGAAAAGATGCTCAACACCACTTTTCATCAGGGAAATACAAATCAAAACCATGATGAGATACCACCTCATTCTGGTCAGAATAGCTAAAATTAACAACACAAGAAACAACAGGTGTTGGTGAGGATGCAGAGAAAGGGTAATCCTCCTGCAATGCTGGTGGGAATGCACATGGGTGCAGCCACTGTGGAAAATAGTATGGAGTTTCCTCAAAAAGTTAAAAATAGAACTACCCTATGATCCAGCAATTGCACTTCTAGGTATGTACCCAAAGCATACAAAAACACAGAGTTGAAGGGGTACATGCACCCTGATGTTTATAGCAGCATTATCAACAATAGCCAAACTATGGAGAGAGCCCAAATGTCCATCGGCTGATGAATGGATAAAGAAGATGTGGTATATATATATATATATATATATATATATATATATATATATATACAGTAGAATATTACTCAGCTGTCAAAAAGAATGAAATCTTGCCATTTGTAATGACATGGATGGAGCTAGAGAGTATTATACTGAACAAAATAAGACAGTCAGAGAAAGACAAATACCATATGATTTCACTCATACATGAAATTTAAGAAACAAAACAGATGAATATATGGGAAAGGGGAAAAGGGGAGAGGGAAACAAACTATGAAAGACTCTTAAAGATAGAGAACAAACTGAGGGTTGATGGAGGGAGGTGGTTGGGAGATGAGCTATACGGGTGCTGGGTATTAAGGAGGCCACTTTTTGGAATGAGCATTGGGTGTTGTATGTAAGTGATGAGTCACTGAATTCTACTCCTGAAACCAATATTGTACTGTATTATAACTAACCGGAATTTAAAGAAAAATTTGAAAAAGAAAAAAGTTAACAGAAAACCATGAGGGAGGGGAAGGGGGAAAAAAGTTACAGAGAGGGAGCAAGGCAAACCATAAGAGACTTAAATACTGAGAACAAACTAAGGGTTGATGGTGGGGGTGGGGGAGAGGGGAAAGTGGGTGATGGGCATTGAGGAGGCCACCTGTTGGGATGAGCACTGGGTGTTGTATGGAAACCAATCCGACAATAAATTATATTTAATATAAAAAATAAAATAAAAAATAAAAGTACCAGCTAGAAAAAAAGAAAAAAGTTAACATATTTAAAAATATGTCTTTAACTTCTCTAAAGAAGACATCCGGATGGCCAACAGGCACATGAAAAGATGCTCAACGTCGCTCCTCATCAGGGAAATACAAATCAAATCCACACTCAGATATCACCTCACGCCAGTCAGAGTGGCTAAAATGAATAATCAGGAGACTATAGATGCTGGAGAGGATGTGGAGAAACAGGAACCCTCTTGCACTGTTGGTGGGAATGAAAATTGGTGCAGCCACTCTGGAAAACAGTTTGAAGGTTCCTCAAAAAATTAAAAATAGACCTACCCTATGACCCAGCAGTAGCACTGCTAGGAATTTGCCCAAGGGATACAGGAGTACTGATGCATAGGGGCACTTGTACCCCAGTGTTTATAGCAGCACTCTCAACAATAGCCAAATTATGGAAAGAGCCTAAATGTCCATCAACGGATGAATGGATAAAGAAATTGTGGTTTAGATACACAATGGAGTACTACGTGGCAATGAGAAAGAATGAAATATGGTCCTTTGTAGCAACGTGGACAGAACTGGAGAGTGTTATGCTAAGTGAAATAAGCCATACAGAGAAAGACAGATACCATACGTTTTCACTCTTATGTGGATCCTGAGAAACTTAACAGAAACCCATGGGGGAGGGGAAGGAAAAAAAAAAAGAGGTTAGAGTGGGAGAGAGCCAAAGCATAAGAGACTCTTAAAAACTGAGAACAAACTGAGGGTTGATAGGGGGTGGGAAGGAGGGGAAAGTGGGTGATGGGCATTGAGGAGGGCACCTTTTGGGATAAGCACTGGGTGTTGTATGGAAACCAATTTGACAATAAATTTCATATATTGAAAAAAAATAAAATAAATAAATAAAAATATGTCTTTAAAACAAAATTAGAATCATACCATGCATATGTGATAAACTGATTTTTCTTACTTGACAATATGTCATAAACATTTCCCATGTCATTAAACTAAAATAAACCATTTAATGGTGCTATAATATCCCTTCATAAAGTGTGCCATAATTTATTAACAAATACTCTAGTTCACTACAAAGCTATACACTTAAAAATGGCTAAGATGATTTTAAACATTTTTAAAAACACCCTAATTATTGAAGAGAGGGCATTTTAATATTTTGCATTATAAATAATTTAATGATGAACAATCTTTGGGTGTTATTTTTGTGCATGTGTATATATCTCTGATTCTTTAGGAAAAATTCCTAGAATTAGATATGCTAAGCTAAAAGGTATCAGCAAAAATAGAAATATCTTTATTGCTTTTCCTTATTTTAAAAATAATTCGTGCTTATACCTTTTTTTAAGAAAATGTCAAAAGATACAAACAACAAAATAAAAGCTACCTGGAAACCTACCATTTACTAGATAAACACCATTAATATTTTGGTGACTTATCCAGACTTTTTTTTCTTTGTATATATTATTATACATATTTGAAAAGGAGGATACTATATTTGGTAACCTGCATTTTCATATTATAACATAAGTATCTTTCCATACCAATAAATATGGAAAGACATAATTATATTTCATTCCTGAAATACATTTCACTGTACAAGTGTGCCATATGTTATGTAACGAATACTGTATTTCTGAATATTTTTACTGTATCTAGCTTTACATTATTAACAACATTTAATGAACAGTCTTATATATACAGCTTTGTGCACTTATGTGATTATTTCCTCAAGATAAATTCCTAAATGCAGAATTGCTAAGTAAAAGGCCATGCAGATTTTTAAGCCTTTTGGGATATAATGCCAAATCTTACTTAAAAAGAGTGGACCAATATACACTTTTTTAAAATTTTTTATATATATAAAATGGTTTTATCCAGATGGATGTTATTTTTTGTAACTTTTTTGTTCAAAGTTAATAAATTGTCTCAACATCATTGGTTAAAAAGTAATCTATCATACAGTTGATTTGAAATGCCATCTTTATCAGATATTTACATGGAATATTTGTGTATGATTTGAGCTTTTTATTCCCCCAAATCAATCAATACTGGCACTACTTCTTTGAAATTCTCTTAAAATAATAATAATTATAGGGGCGCCTGGGTGGCACAGGTGGTTAAGCATCCCAACTTCAGCTCAGGTCATGATCTCAAGGCTCCTGAGTTCACCCCGTGTTGGGTGCTGTGCTGACAGCTCAGAGCCTGGACCCTGCTTTGGATTCTGTGTCTCCCTTTCTCTCTGCCCCTCTCCTGCTCTCTCTCTCTCTCTCTCAAATAAATAGTAAACATTAAAAGAAAATTAAAAAATAAAAATATACCTCATTTGCTCCCAATTAAATTCTTCTTTAGGTAATCAAGTCTACAGAATTAACCTTGCCTGTAGTAACCGCCTAAGTGTGATTTGACCAGTGTCAACAAGCACTGTCACCTGAAAATATGTTCCCCAACAATCTGCTATGGCTCCCCCAAAAGACCTCTCCACAAATTAGTTGGGGAGGTTTGTTTGTTTGCTTGTTTGTTTTAGTTTTTAAATTTCAATTCCAGTATATTTAATATATTCGTTTCAGGTGTACAACATAGTGGTTCAACAATTCCATACATCACCCAGTGCTCATCACAACAAGTGCACTCCTTGAATACAGATATGTGGACCCTACCTCAGTCTTACCAAATCGGAGTTACCAGGGTGAGCTCTGGCACCCGTGATTTGGAGGTTTGGAGATCACTGGGTTCATGAAAAAAGGCAGCAATTACCTCAAGAACGCAAAAGTTGAAACCCATATTTATTATGTGGAAAGAATCTCTTCCAATACCTTTTCCTAAGCTGGGAATTGGCTTATTCAATTTGAGCTAATTATCACTTTGAAATAGGCCACCAAGGAGGTTTGAGTCCTAAGAGGAAAAACTATAGAACTGGCTTAATTGGGAAGAGAGGGAAGCAATATAATGAGATATTCTGGACACTATTGGGTTTCATGCCAGGAAGACCAATCCATAAATAAGGTTTCCTTTGTTTATGTTAGTCAACATGTTAAATGTAATCAGCCTTATCACAAGTGACATTCAAACAAACATCCTGTATTTTACTAATTATGTATTAATTTTTCTGGTTATCTTCCATCTATGGCAAATGATATGGTTTTCCATTTATAATACTAATAAAATATCCTTTTAAATAAATATATTTACATTTTAAAAGGTGAGTCAATTTAGAGGAAAAAATCACTAACAGTAAGGAATATAACAAAACTTCTGAATATGGTTAGAAATAACTGAAGTTGGCTAAGCACTGACAACTTGATGCTTGGAAGTCTAGTTGGGGGAGCAATGCTGAAGGGACAACCACAATAGCTTTGCTATTTGATAGCTCTGCTATCTGGCAGCTTTGCTCAGGATCAGAGATAACACCAATTACATTAGTGTCTTTTAGCTTCCTCACCTAATCTTGTTTTGGCTTTTACTGCATTTATTCAACTGGCATCATGAGTCAAACTGTAAAATTTCAACTTTACCCTAATGGAAAGTGACCAGTCCAGCTACACTGCTATCAAAGACTGATGCTCTATTTATGACTGAAGGCTTCTTGTTGAATCAAGTTCTGGACCAGAGAAGAGAGTAGGAAATCTAGTTTTGTGTGTTAGTATGATGATATCTGCATTACTCTATATCTTTTTGTAAAATATTTTCTTCAAAAATGGATGGTAATTCAAGACTCCGGCATTCAGGATCAGAGAAATGAAGGTTCCTTACTCTGCTCTTAAAGAAACAGGCTTGCCTCTGTCAAGAAGAGTTTATAGGCATTCATAATCAGGCAGATTTAAGCAATAATCCTTCCTTTGAAAGTTAATGCTTCTTTTCCAGTATGGGAATAACTGAGAGACCACGATGGAGAAGATAGTACACTGAGTGAAAAGAAACACGGGGTATTTTCTCTTCTCTGCTCAGTACTCAAACCAGTGCAAGTCAGCTACCACTCAACATGAAGGGGCTCTAAGGGGGATAGGCACTTCACATGTGAGAAATGGATGCATCTGTTGCTCCAGTGCTCCATGGAGAAAATAAAAGCATCCAAAATAAAAATACGCCCTTTCACTCCTTATTCTGAATTATGTGACCGCATCTTTAGTACCTGACATGGACTCTACAGTCTCACAGGCTTGGTTCGCATCCCTGGCTTCTCCACTTACTAGCTGTATTGCTTGATAGTTACTTCAAACTTTAATTTCCCCAGCTTTAATATAGGTATAATAAAACATACATCACAGGTTTCTGGTGAACCTTAAATAAAAGGACTGCTTAGTGTTAGTATAGAGCCTGACACTTTTTAACTACACAATAAATATTTTATTATTTATATGTGTAAGTAGTATGGCATATTTTTAAACACCGTTTTATTTCTCCTTGAAATATAGAGTTATGAAGATTGATAGCAATTTTCTCACAGCTGGATTACCTTGAGTGTTTAGACGCACATGAGCACTGACCAGGTTTTCCTGAAGTCAGAGATTTCAACCTTTTTCTAGATATTTCCAAGTGCTTTTGTCCTGTCAAAAAGAAAAAAAAAGAAATTAACCTAGCCAAAAAAATAAGTGACTTTAGCATATTTCTGCAATATATACATAGAGAAAGGTGGGTAAAACGGGAGGAGAGGGAACTTTTATTTGACACACACACAAAAATACCCATTCAAGATCTTTAGTATTATAAGATATATAGAACTTTTTAAGAATAACATTTCTAGCAGAGCTGGGCAATACCTTTTAAATCACCTTTAATGAAAATACTTTTTAAGGGGTGTCTGCGTGGCTCAGTCAGTTAGGCAACAGACTCTTGATTTTGGCTCGGGTCATGATCTCACAGTGGTGAGATTGAGTCCTGTGTCAGGTCCCTGTGGAGCCTGCTTGGGATTCTTTCTCTTCCACTCTCTGCCCCTCTTCCACTTATTCATTCTCTCTCTCTCTCTCTCTCTCTCTCTCTCTCTCTCTCTCTCTCTCAAAAACAGAAAAACAAACATTTTTTTTAAAAAAGAAAATACTTTTTAAAATTTATTATTCACTTTAACCCTGGTTTAGGAGCTAGGAGATATGGGTTGTTAGAAGCAGCATGCACTTAGAGATGCAAACCTATCTCCATTATTTACAGTTGTATGATCTTATGCAAATTTCAGTTTTGCTTCTTTGAGCTTCATTTTCCTTAACTATTAAATGCTCATAACATCTTTCAAGGTTTTTTTGTGTGTATGAGAGAGTTAAATGAGGTAATATGCATAATGTTCTTGGCACATAGTAGGGACACAGTGAAGGATAACTATTATTGTTTTAAATAAGTCCATCTTCTAAGCACTTGTCTGCAGATAACCTGCATCTGAATCTTCTGGAAAGTCTATATGAAATGAGGAAGATTCCTGAGTTGCACCCTAAAACGTCTGAGTCAGAATCCTAGGGTGAGGCCTGGGAATCTACATTTTAATTAGGTGCCCCTCCCATCTCTCCTTCTGGATTTGAGATTTGAAGACTTTTCTAGGAAAAACAGTCTGCACTTGGGTTTTTTCTCAGTGAATCTTGGGGGAGGGGAGGTCTTTTGGAAACTGGTACTTCTCAGTCAAAGTGCTAAGGATAGACCTTTCTACAAAGAGACTAGGAAAACAGGGGTATCTGCTAGTATTGAATGCATGGTTTCAGAGGGTTCAGTGGAAAGTGTTGAGGGGGTGCAAAACGGTGGAGATGGAGATGGAAATGGATTTACAGCTGACCTCTATGGAGATGAAAGTTTGGGTGGGTGAGGGACCAGAGGGGCTTGAGGCTTTTATGGTGATTGAGGAGGATGGAGATAAGAAGCAGGGACAGAATCATCCTGTCTCCGCAGAGAAGTTGTTTGATGCTAAAGACAGTGCATAGTCAACCTAGTCTACTTTAAACAATTTATTCTTCACAGTTTAAATAATTAAACGACGATGCATTCATTAAAATAGATTACTAATTGGGAGACAAGATGGGTATTTCTTCTCTAATCCAAGCTTTCTTTTACCTGCTATATTGCACTTAATTTGTTAAAGAAAAATTACATTCTGGTTGTTTTGGTATGATTTAGAAAACTGCTCTGGGGCGCCTGGGTGGCTCAGTCGGTTAAGCGTCCGACTTTGGCTCAGGTCATGATCTCACAGTTCGTGGGTTCGAGCCCTGCGTCGGGCTCTGTGCTGACAACTCAGAGCCTGGAGCCTGCTTTGGATTCTGTGTCTTCCTCTCTCTCTGTCCCTCCCCCACTCGCTATCTCTCTCTCTCTCTCTCTCTCGAAAAATATGTAAACATTAAAAAAAATTAAAAAAAAAAAGAAAACTGCTCTGTGCTTTCTATATCAGAGCATCTGAAACCTTCATGCTTGATACATAAGGTGCTTGATATTGCTTCCTTAGGCAGGTTGTTTTTATATTCCCAGAAAGCATAAAATGTAGAAAGATCTTTTCACTGCTGCTGTATTAGATGGGGAAAAAAAGGCACTACAGTAAATTTACTGAATTCCCCTACTAGTAACGTAATAACCAGGCATCAGTACATATTTTATTTCTACTGTGTTTGAATATTTGCAATAATACTTCCTATTTCTAGAGTATATTTTGTTGGAGAACAACTCCAGTTAGTTCATTACAAAGCATTGTAGGAGAAACAATATCCATCACCTTTTTCAAAGAGAGAAACTGAGAGAGCAACTAGGTTTTCAATAGCAATACTAGTATAAACATGGCATTGTGCTGCTAGGAATGAAAACAATTGTAATCTTTCCTACTAGCCTAAGGTGAATATACAAGATGCCATTCTTAAGTCTTTCAGGTTAATAATAACTTCTACAGATGGCAAGGAATAAAAGGGCTTTACTCTTACACTTTCTGTGCTTCACTCCCTAATCTTTCATTTATTTTTAAGTCCTCTAACATTCTGTGAATACAAATTTGTGGGTGACTTTCTAGAAAGTGTTGCCTGGGCCGCTACAGTGAAACCAACACATCAGCTTTAATTTCTACATATTTTTACAAATTGACTGTAGATGAAACTAGATCCTGCCTCTTTTCTTCTGGACTGTAAATTTTCTCAGGACTGTGACTATATCTTTTTTTTAATTTTTAATTTTATTTATTTTTTAAATTTACATCCAAATTAGTTAGCATATAGTGCCACAATGGTTTCACGAGTAGATTCCTTAGTGCCCCTTACCCATTTGGCCCATCCCCCATCCCACAACCCCTCCAGTAACCCTCAGTTTGTTCTCCATATTTACGAGTCTCTTCTGTTTTGTCCCCCTCCCTGTTTTTATATTATATTTGTTTCCCTTCCCTTATGTTCATCTGCTTTGTCTCTTAAAGTCTTCATATAAGTGAAGTCATATAATATTTGTCTTTCTCTGACTGTCTAATTTCACTTAGGATAATACCCTCCAGTTCCATCCACGTAGGTGCAAATGGCAAGATTTCATTCTTTTTGACTGCCGAGTGATACTCCATTGTATATATACACCACATCTTCTTTATCCATTCATCCACCAATGGACATATGGACTCTTTCCATACTTTGGCTATTGTTGATAGTGCTGCTATAAACATTGGGGTGCATGTGTCCCTTCGAAACAGCACACCTGTATCCTTGGATAAATACCTAGTAGTGCAATTGCTGGGTCGTACGATAGTTCTATTTTTAGTTTTTCGAGGAACCTCCATACTATTTTCCAGAGTGGCTGCACCAGCTTTCATTCCCACCAACAATGCAAAAGAGACCCTCTTTCTCCGCATCCTCGCCAACATCTGTTGTTGCCTGAGTTGTTAATGTTAGCCATTCTGACAGGTGTAAGGTGGTATCTCATTGTGGTTTTGATTTGTATTTCCCTGATGATGAGTGAAGTTGAGCATTTTATCATGTGTCAGTTGGCCATCTGGATGTCTTCTTTGGAGAAGGGTCTATTCATGTCTTTTGCCCATTTCTTCACTGGATTATTTGCTTTTTGGGTGTTGAGTTTGATATGTTCTTTATAGATTTTGGGTACTAACCCTTTATCTGATATGTCATTTGCAAATATCTTCTCCCATTCTGTCGGTTGCCTTTTAGTTTTGCTGATTGTTTCCTTTGCTGTATAGAAGCTTTTTATTTTGATGAGGTCCCAGTAATTCATTTTTGCTTTTGTTTCTCTTGCCTCTGGAGATGTGTTGAGGAAGAAGTTGCTGCGGCCAAGGTCAAAAAGGTTTTTGCCTGCTTTCTCCTCGAGGATTTTGATGGCTTCCTGTCTTACATTGAGGTGTTTTATCCATTTTGAGTTTGTTTTTGTGTACGGTGTAAGAAAGTGGTCCAGGTTCATTCTTTGGCACGTCGCTGTCCAGTTTTCCCAGCATCACTTGCTGAAGAGACTGTCTTTATTCCATTGGCTATTCTTTCCTGCTTTGTCGAAGCCGTACGTTTGTGGGTCCATTTCTGGGTTCTCTATTCTGTCCCATTGATCTGAGTGTCCGTTCTTGTGCCAGTATCATACTGTCTTGATGATTACAGATTTGTAGTATAGCTTGAAGGCTGGGATTGTGATGCCTCCTGCTTTGGTTTTCTTTTTCAAGATCGCTTTGGCAATTCGGGGTCTTTTCTGGTTCCATACAAATTTTAGGATTATTTGTTCTAGCTCTGTGAAGAATGCTGGTGTTACTATGATAGGGATTGCATTGAATATGTAGATGGGTTTTGGTGGTATCACCATTTTAACAATATTTGTTCTTCCTATCCAGGAGCATGGAATCTTTTTCCATTTTTTTGTGTCTTCTTCAATTTCTTTCATAAGCTTTCTATAGTTTATATCTTTTATATCTATAGCCCCAAGGCGTAGGACAGTGCCACAGCACACAATAAATATTGTTGAATGAATGACTTAACTGAATGAATGGATAAATTACTAATTACCTGTCACTTATCCCTTCCCATCTTGTTATTCTCATCATCAGGGCAAATTGAAGAAAACATTTTGAATTCATTTATATCTTGAATATTATTGTGAACCCCTGGAATCACTAAGAAGCAGACATTGGTTTTCTGATTAAATTAATTTTGGCCAGTAGTTCTTATTCAAAAGATTTTTTTTACATTTTATTTACTTTTGAGGGAGAAAGAGAGACAGAGCACAAGTGGGGGAGAGGCAGAGAGAGAGGGAGACACAGAATCCGAAGCAGGCTCCAGGCTCCGAGCTGTCAGCACAGAGCCAGACGTAGGGCTTGAACCCACGAACTGTGAGACCATGACCTGAGCCAAAGTCAGTTGCTTAGCTGAGTGAGCCACCCAGGCTCCCCTTATTCAAAAGATGTTTTAAAAAATCTCCTTAGACACTACAGGTAGTATGTAAACTAAATAAATAGATATTTTGTGGGTGTCATTTGCTTTTTAAAACAAAACCTGTCAAGTTTCTTAAAGGAGATTGGAATCTTAAAATAGTAAGTATACCCACTACAAAGAAAATTCAATCTTGAACATATGGCAGTCATAAAGCTCTTTAAAAATTTTTTAGATAATTTTTAAATGATCTCTTTTTAAAACTCTTTAACAACTTTCCCTTGCTTTTAAGAATCCAAAATCTCTAATATGAGCTACCAGCTAATTCTTTGATTCTTTCAAGAAATACTGATTGTCTACTACATATTTTAGGCTCAGAAAATACAGCAGTGTAGTAGTGGGACAAAGCCTCAGTCCCCATGGAATTTAACACTGGGGGCAGGCTAGTAGGAAGATTGACAGGCTAGAAACATAGACATACAAACAGTAAACAACATAAACAAATAGACAAGATAAATTCTGGCATGATGAATGGTAAGAAAAAAATCACATAGAGCTATTTTCTAAAGAAAATGAGCTATTCTTTCAGTTCTCCATTTACTCACCCCAGGAAATTTGTACAGATCATTCCCTCTTCCAGGGCTCCTCCTAATTCTTTTTCCCTCCTTAATTATCATCCTTACTTCAGCTCAGGTCTTGGCTAAAAGTGGCAACTTCTCTAAATTAAACGTTCCTTTGTACCTACATGTCTCCTTTGTAACGTTCATTACATTTATAAGTATTTGTTCAGTGTGTCTTACCATAAGGTTAGGGTCTTCCTGTCCGTGGTCTACTGATCTATTCCCAGCGACCAGCATAGAGTGGATGATCAATACATTTTGTTAAATAAATGAGCACAAGAAAGTTTGGGAAATTATTTTTTTTTCCAGTTAAAGGACATCTTACCAGGAAGGGGTAAAAATCATTTGCACATCACTCATTATGTAAGAAGTGCATGGGAGAGAAATGCAATTAGACTGAGTGGGACCTGAATGAAAATTATTCAGTGGTTGTTTACTTGGGTTCTTGGGTGGCTCTGAATGCCATCATAGGATAAACTGTTTTGAGAAGTCACTTCCAAGATTTTGGAAGTAAGCAGCTCCTTGCTGATAAAGCAGCATGGAAGAATACATGGAAGAGAGGAAGAGAAAAAGGACAGAAGAAAGAAAGAGAGAAAGGGAATATTAAATGATACATATGGAAAAATAGGTGGATGGGAAGATACTCTTTTTTATTTTATTTTTTTTCAGATTCAGACTTGTCTTTCAAAATGAAAATGGCCCCTTCTCCTAATACCAAGTAATGCATGCACATTGCAAGATATTTAAGACAATGCAAAAAGAGGTAAAGAAGAAAGGTGACTAATAATCCCTTTACATTTTATTTGCATGTATACACATCTAGACTTTTTAATGCATATTTACACCTATTTTAATATAAAAATCAGGTTAATCATGCATGCTATTTTGTAAATTGCTTCTTTCATTAAAAATGCAACCTGAACATATTTCCAGATCTAGCTACTAATTTTTAATGGCTATGTAAGAGTACATTATGTACATGCACTGTAAAGTATTTCACTATTATTGGATTGTTGTTTCCCTGATTTTCCAGTATTTAAATATTATAAGCCTCACTATGATTAAAACCTTTGTACATTCATTACATACACCTCTGCAAATGTGTCCACTTCTTTTATTTATAATAAATTTCTGTATGTGGACTTGTTTGTCAAACAGTATCTTGAGGCTTTTGATATGTATTGCCAAGTTGCCTAAAACATGTTATATCAATTTGTACCAGTAGCATACAGGTGTGCCTATTTCATAGGATCTTCATCAACACTTAATATTATCAAATTTTTTATCTTTGACATTCTAAGAGGAAAAAAGAAACTACTGTTTTTGTTTTCATTTTTGGTTACTAGTGAGGTTGGATCTATTATCATATGCTTATCAGGCAAATATTTTCTCCTTGTTTGAACTGCTTATTTATTGTCCTTACCACATTTTTAAATTGGGGTGTTTATATTTAAAAAAAAATCAATTTATGATAGCTTTGTACAGACTAATGGTGTTTGTCATATGTTTATCATATATGTAGCATTTTTACCAATTTGTCATTTGTCTTTTAGTTTTACTAAAGACTAGTATTACCCCTTAGCTGTCATATGTCATGTTGAAATTATTTGTTTGTCATTTCTCTTTTAACTTGACTAACCTTGTGTTTTGACATTCAGAAGCTTTTATTTATGAAGTCTTACTTAACAGTAATTCCTTAAAAATTTTTTTGTCATGTCTAGAAAGTCCTTCCACATTCCCAAAGATATAAACATATTTTTCACTTACATTTTCTCTTATGATTGTAAATTTCACCTTAAGTCATGTTTGCCTCAAGAATATGTCAAGGAGTGGCTAATGTTATTACCAGAAGCTCAATACTGGACTTAATGGCAATCGTAAGCCACTGAAGAATTCATTTCACACATTCTAGGTAAAATTTCTGGTACATGATTATGTCATATAAGAAAAAAAATGCTTACAGCCGTAAAAAATGACAATATCAAGCCCGCTGGGAAGGTGAGCAGGAAATATGAGAATATTATTGTAACTGTTTGGAGTGAAATACTTATATTCCAGGCTGATAAAATGGTCATCATGCTGAGGGGGGCATTCTTACAAAAAATATTTGATGGCCTACTATGAGCTTGCTCAGGTTATAACAATAAACACAGCAACAAGGTTTACTGCTCTTCAGGGGTGGGGCAAACAAATAAATAATATACTTTCAGATTAAGTACTTTAAATAAAATTAAGCAGGTAAGGGGATGGGGAAATTATTTTAGATAGCGTGGTTAGGGAAGTCTCTTCTGGGGAGATGACGACTGAGGAGTATTGGTCGTTAAGAGCTAAGATACAAAGGGAAAATATTCTAGCCTATGTAAAGTTGTAGAAGTGGGATCTTTTGGTTTGTTAGAAGAGCCAGTGTAGCTGGAGTGTTACCTGGAAACAGAGAAAACAGAAAAATGGAAAAAGGAACACAGAAACACCCTAAAAACTTGGGTAACGTTGTTGTTCTAAATTAACTGCGAAAACGGGAGTAGGATGTCGTGAGGCTGGTTCCCTAACTTCCTTCAGGCATCAGCATCCAAGAAAGGCCTTAACTGTCCTTTTACAAATACCAAGGTTATCAGATTTTCCCACCGTTTACAATCATCGCCTCTTTTCAAGTATTTCAGAAAATTACCATCTCAGAGAGGCCAACTCTGACCACTGTTGAAAACCACAATTGCCCCCACCGGGCACGGTGTCATTCCACCCCACCCCACCCCCTTTCCTCTGCTTTTTCTCACTAGCATTCATCACCAAATATATAGATATATAGTAATTATTGTCCCTCCTCTGAGTATAAAGAACTTTGAGAATGTAGAATATAAAGAACCATGAGAACTGGGATCTAGGGTCTGTTTTAATTTCCGCTGTATCCCCAGCATCTACAACAATGCTTGATAGATAGTTCGCACTCAATAGATGCTGAATAAAAGGTAAGATATTAAACTAGTCTGGACTAATTGTATTAACTGACGTCAGGTTGGACTAATACCGCATTTCTCGCTCTCTGAAAATGGCTTCAAGAGGTCAGAAGGTGACGTTCTTCAGTTTTCAGAACGGGAAAGCAAAGGTTCCCACAGTTCTCAGAACGCGCATTTCTCGCCACAATTCAAAATGGCGGAGGAGGGTGGGGCCTGTCACATGGTGGGCGTCACAGCAGCTCTCCTTTTCCAGACCAAGGCCCGCCTTGCCGCGTCGTCTGTTGCCCCCTTCTTCCTCCCGCCGAGGCTTTTCGAGGAATCGCCTGGGATTGGCTAATAGACTAGGAGTGGGGCTGCGGGGCCGGAACGCGGCATCATCACTTCCTGTTGTGGGCAGTCGTTTCCTGTCGCTGCTTGGTAACAATGGGGAAGATAATGGCTGCCTGAGCAACGTCTCCGAGCAGGCGCTGGGCTAGAGGCGGGTCTCAACCAGCGACTCATCGGAGGCGGGCTTGAGAGCAGGGCAGGGGAGGTGCACAGGAGCCTCGGCGGCGGCGGCCGAACCGACAGAGTCGGACCCGACACTAAAACCGAGTAAGTGAAGCCTTGGGAAACCTCTTGAGAAATGGATGGAGCGTGAGAGGAAGACAGCGGAGCTGCGGCCGCCGCGTTCTCTCAAAATGGCCTGAGTGTCGCGTCGTGGCGGACGCTCAGCGCCGCCTCCGGACCCCAAGGCGCTGATTGCTGCGGGGGGCTCCGTGGCGTAGTCGCCGCTGCCATTTTAGTTGGGCGTATAGTCACAGTCTCTTGAAGAAGGGGAAGGAGGTGGGTAGTACTTCCTCCCCGTGGCGGTGCAAGCTAAAGCCAAGGTCCTCTACAATCTTAAGAATTTGGGGGAGGCGATTTATGAGTGTTGTCCTCCGGCATGAGAATCTTTGATCGTCTTAGGGTTTTTTCTCTTTGGTTCTCTGGAGGCTTACCTCGCTTCCTTACCCCTCTTTTACATGGCGGGCTTGGGCTTGGGAAAAGGGAAAAAAATCAGGCTGCTCTAAGTCAGTTGCAGGGAACTCTTGGGCCTTTAGATTTCTCAGGATTTGCAGAACCCCACTTCGAGCCCTTCTGCTGGGCACTATCAATTAGACGCCCCCTGGGGCCACGATGACATCTTCCCTGAGGATCTGGGGCAACTGGTTTACCCCCTTACTCGATAACCCTGGCATAGTATTTGCCAGATACCACTGCAAGAATCCCCCGAAAAGGCAGGGAAAAGCTGTTGCGTGTTTGTTGTTTTCCCTGGGTAAGGGTGGGAATTGGGCCAAAACATTTTAAACTTAATTTCCTTCAATCCGGCAACAACCCAACCCCTCCCCCCTCAAAAAGAAAAGCCTAAGGGTCTCGGCTTCTGCGGGCGGTACCTGCCACGTACGCCATAGCTTTAGTAACTAGTATTAACCGGTTGGGCTTCTGCTTCCTGAATACTCAGTCCCTTTTTCCCTTATGCTGATTAATTTCAAGATGGAGGAGACAGCCACGTTCCTTCCCTAGACAGTTACCCTGTACTTATTCCACAGGTTAGTCCGGGAATTTGAGGTCTAGCAATCTTGTTATTTAGGTCATTCTTTTCGTTTAGGGGCAAGAGGAAGCATTTATATGAGGTTGTCATCCACCATTTGCAAGGTCTAACAGTAATTTTTTGCTGCAAATAAGGAGCCCCCATTTCCTGAATCAGAATTAACCGCTGTCGCTTTGGATCATTGAAGGGAGGAAGAAATAAATGTACTACTAGTCGTTTCTACTACTAGAATCATTTACTTGATTCTTCGTGATTAAAGACAAAATTACCCCAAGCACCCCCATCAGGTACCTTATGTCCCTACTGGATGACTTGAGACCAGGCAGCCCAATTATAGCCCCCCCCCCAAATCAGTTTTCTAAATTATAAAGTACCCAGGAAGACCAATCCAAATACTTTTTAAACTATGATTTCAAGAGACTGTTACACTGAACAATTTTCATTCTTTAGCCTAAATGTCCTGCTGAGCTTTTCATACTTTAGTTTCTGCCATAGGCTCCTGTAATGTGCCAAATAAGTACTTGAAAGTAACCATCAGAATCTGAAAATATTACTGGTCTAAGGAAAGGCCTATTTTAAGCAAGCTTATATTAAAAGGTAGATTGGCTTTCAGCCTTTAAAGGAAATCTTATATCTAACACAAGATTGCTGGTTTTCTCTGACCTTCTCAATCTCCCCAAATAATCCTAATAGTAATACTAAATTAGGTTGGGTTATGGGGTAACTTAAAATATATAGGATGTGTTTTTTTTTAGGATGTGTCTATTTCAAAGAAAATGTCTATCTTATGAAAGAGGAAGAATAATGGATTCTTTTTTTTTCTAGAGCAGAGAGTGAAGAAAACTAAAATCCAGTTTATTGTATTACAATACTATGTCATAACAGTCAGGTAATTTATTTTTTGTTGCGTCTCCTGATGATTTATGTGTAGAATGCATGTTTAAAAATATTTATTCTGTTTTGCAGGCCCTGTAATTGGATGGGCTCATTTGATATATGTTTATTGGTGCTGGGCATTCTTCATGATGAAAATGGGTTTTTCATTGGGAATTCAAAGGGTAGTGTGAGTAGCTAGAACTCACTAGTGTTTTGTCTGTGAATTTTCTTCTTTGAAAATAATATCTGAAGTTTACCAATACCTATATAGAACAGAAAGAACAAAGTAGAAATTTGCTGCCTTAAATCATTGTTGGAATGGGATGGGTCTAAATAAATAGTGTTTCAATGTTCATTGAATAACTAAATGAAACATCAGTTGAGTGTCTTCCAGGAATATAATCTTACATTGGTTTGGGTGGTGGTCAACTTTTTTCCTTCAAGTTCCAAAAAATCATAATTGATATATGATACTATGATATTAACTCCTTTCATTACCATCATTGTTAAGGTAACCACATAATTTATTGCCCTAGCCAGGTTGCTTTTAAGAGCAAAAGGGACATTATTAGTAATTATGCCTGGACAACAGGTGCAAGCCTGGATTGCCCTAGGCAAACTGGGATGGAATTAGCTTAAATTCATAACTAATTTGCATTGAATGTGTATGTTCTGTGTCCTTTGTTTTTACATGCATGACTTTGTAATCCTCATAGCAAAGCCTCATGAGGATATTAACTATTTTACAGAGGTAATCGAAACTGAAAAGAGGTTAAGCAATTTGTCCTCAATTAAATATCTAATAAATGGTAGAGCCCCCATTTTAACCCAGGTCTCTTTGAACCTGGAGTCACTAAAGTTTTATACCTCTAGACTTAATTGCTCTCTAATTAGTTTGGAGATGGAAAGAAAATGAAAGCTTGTTATAAAAGAAATCTATAGGTTAGATCATTTCAAAAACTTTTGTTCCCACTTAAAGGGAATCTGCTTTATGAAGTAGGTGAGACTTTTAGCAATTACTCCATCCCCCTTTTTTTTCTGTTTCAGCTATTACTGCTTGTGATATAATTTGATAACAATTTAAAATCAGAAATGGTTTTAAGAAATAGCTTAATGAAATGATCTGGAAATGTTAGGCTGGTTGTATATGTTCTTTCAGGTTAGTGAAGATGTTGTGAGGCCTTAAATAATATAGTAGGTCAGATGGGACATCTGCATCTGTGGAATTATAATGTGTGTATTACTTTTTCCATAGACCTAGTAGATTGTGAAATAGAGCAAATCACTCACCAGCCTCTTGTCCCTTGATTTACCATAGGGTGGATAACAAATTAGAAAGTGAAAATTCCTCTCTCAAATCCAGATTGATGAGGTGCTAGAATTTTGGGCCACTGCGTAGGACATGTTTTTCTTTTGTAAGTTTACTTCCTTAACACCTCTGTATAACACAAAGATTTCCAAAACCTTATGGGCCATCGACTTCAGAAAGTATTCGTTTATATAATCCCTTGACATTTTGATAACCAGTGTAAGAAGGCAATAATGCTTGTGTCTATTTTTTCCTTCATTATTTTTTCCCAACCTTGAAAATGGAAATTTCCTAGATAATCAGTTTATTTTTCCTGTCATCAATTGAGATGTTTTTTAAATATGAAAATATTGGCAATTTTGAACAATTCAGGAATATATGAACTTATGGTTTTATTTCTGAAATATATAGTTGATCTTCTTGTTGTAGATTTTCTGACCCAAGATTTTTGTTCATTAGTACACTACTACATATGTGTGAGACAAATATCTATAGACAGTTTGTGGTATGTATATCAATTTGTGCACCTTTTGCAATGATTTCATGACTCCAGGTTGGGCTGCCATTATAACATTTGCATGGTGATGAACATGATACTTTGTTGGGGGGCGGGTATTTGTGTTGGGTGTTTTTAACTTTATAATGAAAAATGGTCTCTTTCCTCTCACTCTCCACTTAATTAAAAGCTGTAGGGAGAAGGAAGTTAACTCTTAATTATAATTTTAATTTTCTTACTGGCCAAATTTCCCATTAGTGTCAATTATATCCAAGGTGACTAACTATATTAATTTATCCAAGCTGGAACAGTTTTGAGAGTGAAAGAGGGCCATATTAATAATTACTGTGGGACAACAGGTGTAGATTGCTACTCTTCTGGATAAACTGGGGATATATGGTCACTATGGTCATCGTTTGTATGTCAGAACACTGGTTCAGGAAGCACAGTTGTCAGCATGTTTCATTCGGTAACACAAAATTGTTTCCCTCAAATGATATAACCGTCATTTGTGTACATAATATTTTCTTTTTTGGTCAAGGGATTTTTAATTTTAAAAACTTTCTTCACTTTTTAAAAAGTTAGATGTAAAACTTATGTTTTTAAAGATAGTATCTTAAAGATAGTTCTTAAAGATAGTTATCGATTAACACCAAAACTGTCAGTAGTCAATGATTTTACATTACTTTTTTATGAACACATGAACATTTTGGTGTTTTGAGTCATTTTTTGACTTGTTGGGGATAATAAGGCAGAATTGAGTTTGTGTGGATAAGACCAAATTCCAATTTAGTGATGTAGCTCAATAATAACATGGAATGAGTAATCGAAGATTAAATTTACTGTCTAAAGTACTTGAGTGAATAGAAATGTCATCATGATGGTTTATTAACTAACTTGTTCCTGTGAACTGGCAGCATTTGGTTTGATCTCTGTCCTCTGATTTGTTGTCATTCTTATTAATACTCTTTCAATTTAACTGTTGTAGAGGGTTGTAATAGAACTGTTTGTGAGCTGCACATCAGTAGACTTCCTGCCAAGAGATTTAGACCCATGAGGGACACTTCTGAATCCTTTTTTTTTTTCTGCTGTCCTTTTCAAGTGGTAAAGATAAAAGAATATAAATGAGGCTGAAGTAACATTGCCATGCAGATAATATTTTGTAATCTTGTATTGCTATAATAGTATCAATAGTGGTAGAGTCCTTGGTAGCATCCTCTGATAGGCCAGTATTGGAAATAATCAACAAATTGTGTGGGTGATGACAGGTATCATGTATTAGGTAAAGGCAGTGAAACATCAATCCTGTCCTGTTTTTCAAAGAGGGGTGCTTTATATTTCTGTTGAAAAAAGTAAGATAGTCACAAAAAGGAGATAGAAGTGCCTGAGTGAAGTGGTAGGGAGAAAAGCACAGCGTTTTAGGCTGATAGCCTAGTTACTCATGTTGTTTCTTAAGCCTTATTTTTCTGACTTATTACTGTAATGTGACCTGGGTTATATTTTATTCATAGTCACAGATTCATAGAACTGGCAGGTACCTTATGGATGGTTTTAATCCAGCTCTCTTAATATTGATGAAGATCCTGAGGCACAAGAGGTTAAGTGAATTGGCCAAATTAACATAACTGGTTAATATTACAGCTGAGACTAGAACCCACTATCTCCTACTTTCTCCTTTTCACAGAACGGAATTCCACCCTTCCACTGATAGAATAAAAAAGCTGTTTGATTGTTAATCATCTTTTGTCTATTACAAATGCTATAAAATTTTAATTACACATTCTGTATATGTAAATTCTCAATACTTTTGGTGACTACATATACAATAGTACTTTATATCCTGACCTCAAATTCAGTGGTTCTTTGTGATTTAACTTAAAAAAAAAAAACTGCGTTAAATATTTTTCATTTTGGTGATGGTATTATTGAACTATTTTCTTTATTGACGAGGATTGCATGTCATCACTTTTCATTTATTTCTGAGGTTCTTAATGAAGCTCTGTTGCAAACAGAATGATGCTTGTTCTTTTTCAGTATGACACATTTTTATGTTGATACTATGATTTTTTTTAATTGGCATGTTCTGCTTTAGAACACTATTGAGTCTGGAGCTTGTATGAACACAAAAGATGAAATGCTCAAGGTGCTCTGGTAATTAGTTGATATTAGGTTACCTTGATTACTCCCTCCCACTGTACCTTTTTGTTTTTAAGAAGAGATTATATCTCACAGACTTAATAGATGTGGCTTCTTTTTAAATTGATATTCACACAAGCATTTGGATTTCAGGATTCAGTTTTGTAAAGTCTTTTGTTTAACAGTATTTGGTGCCTAAAGTCTCCTTCATTGGGTACTGTGATGCAGTATATCTATTGAATATAATATGTATGTATTTAGCACCAGGAGTAACCCATTAGTATGAACAATATGTTTTAAGTGACTTTTCACCCTGACATAAGAAAATTACATTCTTTAAAGATTGGAGAACATAGGAAAATTAAATGAAAAACTTTTAACAGTGGTCAGAAACATAGTGATCTGCATACTTGTATTAATATATAAGAAATGGAAATCACTAAGATAGTGCTTTAAAATACTCAAGGTGAATAAAATCTGCTTTAAATTCTCTAATTACAGAATAAACCTCAGGTTTAGTTTTGTTGCTGGCTTTTCTTTCCTGGAATTGAATTTACCTGACACAAACATTCATTGACCAAACGAATAGTTTTTGAAATGACTGGGCAAAATTTATAATTCGGCTGCTCATTTCCAGGAATGGATTTGGATATATTGGCACACAGTACTCTGGAAGAAATAAGGTTAATAAAATATGCTACTTTTTGTTTTTAAAACAAAAGTACTAAAAGTTGGCTTACTTAAAAATAAGTCCTACTTGCTTCATACTGCTTATAAAAGGTGTTTTGTTGCTTTGGAAGTTTTCATACCAAGAGTGAACATGGTATAAAAAGCTCATAGTGAAGTTGAATACTTTAGACATGCCTGTTGGGATTGAAGGAATGTGTTTTAAAGTATATAGTTTTGCAACATTATTGGGAGTCAGTTGTTGATGTAGTGAAAACTTGACTGGATTTGGAATTAGGAGGCTTGTATTTAATTACTGACTCTTTCCACTTACCAGCTACATGGCATTTGGTAAATCACTTTCTCACTCTATACCTGTTGTCTGTAAAGTAGAGGTGATTATTCCTACTTCATAGGATTGTTGTGAGGATTAAGTCAAATATAAGTGAAAGGGTTGTGTCAATACATGGTAGTGGGTATTGCTTATAATAAGGGAGAGACCTAAGTGACTTAACAATTACATATTTGTTCTCTTAAATTGTTTTATTGGTAAGCTTTTCAAAAAATATTTAAGTTTAAAAGTGGGTGATGCTAATCATATATTTACTCCAAAATTTCTGACTTATGCACATGAATATTGTAACTGAGAATAAGATAACTAAATAGATTTAAGATGTTCTCTTTTATGTTGATAGAAGGAGCCCAAGAGTGTGGGAGGATTCTTCTTTCCTCTTACTAGTTAAACTGGAAGTGTACCACAGTGTTCACTATAGAGTAGAATCTAGAGACCCATTTTGGCAACATAATTCTTTATTAAAATTTGACACCAAAATGGAGAGAGATCTGTATTTGATCATTTGAATTGTGGTGTCTGGCATCTTTAGTGTGCTTTAACCTTTAAAATGTTCATTTTCACTTACGAGTGGTAATGTTACATCTACCAGGGTCTGAACCTGTGGTTTAGATTTACTATATTTTCTCACTTTATTCCACTTGGGTAATAAAGGGACTGCTTAAAATAAGATCAGGTTCATGGATGTGTGTGTGTGTGTGTGTGTGTGTGTGTGTGTGTGTGTGTGTGTTTAAGATCATTTTACAAGGCATTTGAGAGCATTGCTTATATTCAGGATTTCCTTTTTTCTCCAGAATGTAATTACCTCTTGTCCAGGGGAACTCTGCAGGTGTAACGGTCATAACTCACCCATTAAATGTCCCTAAAGTGTAGAAGTGTCTTGTCAGTGCTGAAATCTCTTGACCTCCATGCCCAGCCTAGGGGAAATGCAGAGTAAATCAGAAAGAAGGCAGAAGTAGGGAAAGAAGTCAGAGTTTTCTCTCCCTGTCCCCTAATCAACTACAAGAAATAAACTTCTCCTTCAGTGGACACCTGTACCTTAGCAAAAACATTGTGTGTTCTGTTTAATGAAGCCTTGCTGGTTTGGTCGCAGTTTTGAAATAAAAATAAGTGTGTTACAAGGGATGTCATGTGGGGAAATTATTTTCCTTGATTTTCTCTGGTGTATATTGGGAGGAGGGAAAAGGAGAGCAGGATATGATTATGGAAGTAAGAGTAATTTGGATGATCATGGGTTGCTTTGTGAGTGTGTCCCATTGTTAAAGTGTTAAATTTAAAGATAAAATTAAACCAAGATAAAGATTCTTGCATGGAATAAACTAACCTCTAAGCTCACCAGGAAAGAGCTGTTTAGGATTCAACAGTCCCTAAAATCACAGTGTCAGTAGGGTTTTGAATAGAGGTGTAATGTTTTGTCTCTAGTTTCCATGTAGGAAATGATAGAAATTCTAAAAAGGTCAAGAATGAAATCTTGATGATTGGTGAGCATAGGAAAGAATTCTCTATTCCATGTATATTGGTAGAATATTAACATTACTATTTTATTTTAGAAAAACATAAAGAGGATGTATAAATAGTGGGTGTGTAGAGCACGAACAATATATTGGGAACACTTTGAAATTCGTCGCATATGTGGGATTTCTCTACCTTACAAGCAAATTCTTTCAAATTGCACTGTCCAGTGTGGTAGCCACTCAGCACATGTGGCTACCTGACACTCGAAATGTCACTGGTGTAAGTGTATTACTGAACTTTCAATTTTCTTTAATTTTAACTAAGTTAAATTAAAACTGAAGCAGTGTAAAATATTTTCTCATTAAACACAACTTCGTTGTTTTGGTAGGACTGCATTTTACTTTAACCATTGAAAATTTAGTATCTAGCTTGAGATGTGCTGTGAATGCAAAATACCAGATTTCAAACACTTGGTATTAACAAAAAAGAATGTGAAACATCTCACTAATTTTTTATAGTGATAACATGTTGAAATGGTATTTTGGTTATGTTGGGTAAGTAAGATTATGAAGAATATTTCAAACTATAAAAGACCACGTAAGGCATGAAGTGCCACTCTAGTGGCACAAACGCTGTGTGCAGCAATGGATGAAAAAATTGCTAGCTGAGATAGTAATAGTTTCTTAGGAGGTAAGATTTCATTTCATTTCATCTTAAAGGATGAGTGAAATGGGGAGAGACTAAGAAGCGGCTGAGGGAACAGTGTTAGTGGAAGTGTGAAGGTAGTAAAGTACAAGGTATGTTGCAGGGCAGGGATGCAGCAACTTAAATGGATTTGTCTTATCAAAGTGTTATAACAAAATTGTGGCAGTGGAATACGTAGCTTAATAGGACCCTAAGCCCAGAATAGAAAACTAAGAGATTTCCCCATCCTTAATGACATGTTAATCCAAAGGGTCTTTTGAAGTCCATCTGTTCAAACTCCCTACCTAGTAAGCAATCTCCTCTTAATATCCACCAGAATTCTGCTTGAATATTTTGAGAGAATGGGTAGTTTGCTTGCTTCAAGAGGCTGGTTACATCTCCACTTTAGAATAGTTTCATTGTTAGACCATTGTATCAAAAGAAAGAAATATCTGCTCCCATAGTTCTTCAACTGTTAGCCCTAGTTTGATTCTGTGGTTCTCCCTTTCATGTTATAACTCTAAATATTTGAAAATGTAAATCACGCCCGTTTTTAGTTTTGTCTTCATGCAAGTCTTCGTCTTCTCCGGATAATTCAGCCATTTTCTTTATGGTGTTCCCTGACTTGTCATTTTGGTCATTCTAGATCTGAACAACAGGTTGCCTTGGGTCTGTTACCTCTTTTATTTGAACACTGTGGTCTATGAACACAGTATGAGACTATCTTAGGTGTCTTAGCTAGGTCAAACAGGTTTTTTATTGAGCTTTTTGTTAACTGAAAACTTGAGGTCTTCATGTGAACTACTCTTTTCACAAGAGTAGGTTTCCTCCCTACTCTGTACTCTTCGTATAGGTTATTTTAATTTGATAATCCTTCATAAAGTGTTCAGGGTAGCACATATACCATCACTTTTGTTGATTTCAGCTCATCCTCACAAGCCACTGAAAATTCAAAATATTACTTATCATATACATACATCTTCATTACTAACTCCCAACTCTGAATTGGTTAGATTTGGTTGCCATGTCTTTGACATGGTTCTTATTTAAATACTGAAGACAGGATTCTTTGCAGGTTGACATTGCTCTGTAACCTTTGAGGGTGAATCTGTTAAGCTGTATTCTGTGAATCTGTTAAGCTGTATTGTCATCAAGCTCTTTGCTACTCAGACTGTGATTCTAGGATCAGCAGCAGCAGCATTTGGAGGCTTATTTAAAATGCAGGTTCTCCGGCCCCACCCCAAATCCACTGAATCAGAATCTGTATTTTAACAGGATTTCCAGGTGATCTGTTTGTATGCTGAAGTTTGAGAAGCGCTAATCTAGGCTACATTTCTCCATGATGATAAATAAGGATGTAAAACCTTCTCAGACTCTGTACAGAAATCAACCCAGACTAGTCAGCAGTGTAATTCTGACGTTCCTATTAAAGAGGTTCTCAAACCTAACTGTTCAATAGAATTACCTGTGGAATTTTTAAAATATTGCTATCTGGCCAACCCCAGAGAAAGCTTCCCAGGTGATTCTAATGTACAAGCCAAGGTTGAGAACCATCCCTATGGAAAGCAAATAAGGTTAATTTGGCAGTGAACCCCACTGCTGGTAAACATATTTTTCTTCTCCGTGTTTGCAATATACCTGATAGTCTATTCCAAAATTTCCCTCTAGGTTTCTGGTCAGATTCTGCTGTGCTACAGTTTATAGACTTCACTTTTTATTTGAAGGTTAGATAATTTCTAAATCTAGTGTTTTTATCATCTCTCCTATTCTCTGCGATTTCTCAGAGATTATCATTAGAAGTTTTGCAGTTCGGTCTCTTGATTCTCTCTTTGAGAAGTTTGTTTTTTCCACTGCTTCCAGTTGGAAGGTGGTTCTCCTTGTTGAATAAAATAGGAACAAAACAGAAGTTGAGTGCCTCTACCTTCCGTCCTCTGTTAATATACCAACTCCCCCACCACTCAGTATAAGACTCCTTTCTTGTTTCAGATTCCGTTTTTCAAAGCCATTTTAAAAATCTTCCATATTTTTGCAAGTTTCTGTTCCATATGGGCTTTAACCTCCCCGATGCTGTTCTTAAGACTTTGTGACATTCCCTCCCTGATGCTGTTCTTAAGACTTTGTGACATTCTTAGAACAGTCCTTGGTATGTGAGTTTTCTGTTATCTTTGGTTCATATCCTTCAAATGTCAGAACTTACCAGACATTTTTGTCTTTGAAGATTTATGTTTTAAAAGCCTTTCAACCATACTGAGTTACACTTTTTTTATAAATTATTTTTAGAACTATTTACTGATCCTCCACAAGTGGACTTTGTCCTAACTTTCATGTTAACTTTCAGAATATTAGGTGCTTAAGTACATTAACAAATATCACTGGTGGTTTTCTTTGGTTTGAAGAGTTATGGCTGAAGTGTCTTTTTCCTTTGTGCTTTCCTGTATTTTTTTAAGTTAGCTGCTTAACTATTACCAACACCAAATTGTGTTCCTTAGCTACATATGGAAAATTTTGACTTCCTTTTGTTTTTTGTTTGTTTTTTTTTTCCATTTCCTGGCCTATATGACTTTAAGCTGTTGATTTCCAGTCTTAAAGTTTAAAGTTATAAAAACCAGACAGGTAGAGAAGCTGCTTCTTTTATTATTATTATTATTATTATTATTATCTGAAAGAGAGTTTGGTTTTATTTTCCTCTTTAGTACTGAATTGTGAATATCCAGATATTTCATGTATTGTATTTGGGATTGAATCTTAGTACTGATATAGATTACCTCTTCCACAAGTCAGGTTTTCATATTTTTTTGGAATTAACTTTTATATTTTCAGTGTGAACTTAAGGTCAATCTGGTGTTAGAAGGAAAAAAGTTAGAGGATGACTTTTTTTTTATTGTTTGGAGTCTTATTTTAGATTGCTTACTTACTACTGTTGTTTTTCATTAGAGTGGTTAATTGAAAGTAGTAGAAAAGCCAGGTAGTAATGTGTTTTTTTGGCTTTGCTGATCAAAAAGCAAAATTGAGCATATTTCGTAGTTATTTATATAAAAAGAGAGAAGCCCAAATTTCCACAAAGTTTTTCTTGGTAAAACTCAAAATATAATAATAATGGAGTAGTATTCTGTAATATGGGTCTGATAACAGGAAGAGTGGCATTCTTTTTTGGAGGGACATTTTGCTTAATCAGAGCTAAACATATTACTTATCAAAATTATTTGCAGATGTTCATCTAGTGTTACTGACTTTAAATGAGATTTTCCTTATTTAATTTTTGAAAATGTCTTTTCACACATACAGGTACAAGAAAACCTAGGAGATACTGCAGGTTCAATTCCAGACTAACATAACAAAGCAAATATCACAAATATAACAAAGCAAATAAACCAGGTCAAATGAATTTTTTGGTTTCCCAGTGCATATAAAGGTTATATTTACAGTGTAGTCAGTTAAGTTTGCAATAAATAGCATTATGTCTAAAAAATGATGTGCATACCTTAATTTCAAATGCTTTGTTGCTTAAAAATGCTATCCATCATCTGAGCGTTTCAGTGAGTCGTAATCTTTTTGCTGGTGGAGAGAGGGTCTTGCCTCCTTGATGTTGCTGCAGCTTCTACATCAGCATTTGCTGCTTCACCTTGCAGTTTTATATTAGGAAACCTCATGAACTACCTTTCAAACTTTTCTCATGCAGCTTCCTTACCTCTCTCAGCCTTCATAGAATGAAAAGTTTTAGGGCCTTATTCTTGATTAGGCTTTGGCTTGAGGGAATATTGGGGCTGGTTTGATCTTCTATCCAGACCACTGAAACTTTCCATACCAGCAATAAGGCTGTTACCCTTTCTTATCATTCGTGCATTCACTGGAATAGCACTTTTAGTTTCCTTCAAGAACTCTTCCTTTGCATCCACAATTTGGCTGTTTGGCACAAGAGGGCTAGCTTTTGGCTTATTGTGGCTTTTGACATGCCTTCCTCACTAAGCTTAATCATTTTGCTAGCTTTTGATTTAAAGTGAGAGATGTGTGATTCTTCCTTTCATTTGTATACATAGAGGTCATTGTAGGGTTTAATTAATTGGCCTAATTTCAGTATTGTGTCTCAGGGAATAGGGAAGCCCAGGAAAAGGGGGAGAGATGGGGAACAGGTGGTTGGAGCAGTTAGAACACACACATTTATCTCTTTAGTTTGCTATCTTACATGGGCATGGTGCATGGCACCCCACAGCAAATGTAATAATACAGATCACCACAGCAAATGTAATAATAAGGAAAAGTTTGAAATATTGCAAGAATCACCAAAATGTGAGACAGAGACACAAACTTAGCTAATGCTGCTAGAAAAATTAGCACCAATAGACTTGCTCCACTCAGGATTGCCAGAAACCTTTCAATTTATTTAAAAAAAAAACCAGTATCTGTGAAGTTCAATAAAACACGGTATGCCTATATTGCTATCTAATCAGTACACAAGCATAGAATTTTAATGAAGCATATTTATCCCTTACAGAAGGCATTTATAGAATTCATTTGATATTTACCTTTCAGCATATCATTACACGGCAGAATTATCACTTTCAGTTGAAGGTTAGGTGGAAGCTCCTCAGATGCAGTTAAAGGGATTTTGAAATAAGGAAATTTTCTTTGTACTTGCAATGAGGTCCAAAAAATGCTTCCGGTACTGTAATTTGTGCTCAGAAAATAAATCTGTTACAAATATGTAGGGGAATGGAACTGTTGTTTCTTTGATAGTGTGTGTAAAGCAGCTTAACATTGTGATTCCAGTGTTAGTTGTTGTTGAAATGATCTTACTGCATTATAAGTTTTGCATATAAGTGCTGTTCTGCCTTATAATTTTAGGTTGAATTCATTAAAACACATTAGGAAGTCTACAGCAATAGCTAATTTCTCAAGCCATTCATCATTTGGTAATAGTGATTGAAGTTGGTTCTTCTCATTCAGAAAAAAAATTCAGTCTTGGACTTGAGTACAATGAATTACACTATAACTTTACCAAGGCTAAGCCATCAAATTAACAAGGAGTAGGGCAAGTTAGGAAATTCAGCTTCTATTTCTGACAAAAATTCAAGAGAACTGGTGATGTTTAAGTCCACAGTAATGAAGTTCACTGGTAACAATACTGGTTCAGTAATACGTTAGATTCACATAGTTTCTGCAAACTACCTGCTGATGAATAATATAATGAATAACCATAGACTTTAAATACCTTACATTTTCACAAGCTTTATAAATTTGTCCAACTTGTCTTTAGCTGCTGTACATATATATTTACCACCATTTCAGTTGTAACACATCTTAGCAGATTTCACTTTAAGCTGTGCTCAATTAATGTTTTCTCAACTTTTTTGAAATAGTTGGGGCACCTCGGTGGCACAGTCAGTTAAGCCTCTGACTCTTGATCACAGCTCAGGTCATGATCTCATGGGTTAGTGAGTTTGAGCCCTGCATCGAGCTCTGCGTTGATGCTGTGGAGCCTGCTTGGGATTCTGTCTCTCCTTCTCTCTGCCCCTCCCCCACTTGTGCACATGCTCTTTCTCTCTCAAAATAAAATAAACTTAAAAAAAATAGGATCACCTGTAGTTGCTCCATGCAGACTATTCATAGAGGCTACTTCTGTAGTTACTTCAAACTTCTTGAGTAGTCAATACTTGACTCCTTGAATAAACAACTGAATAGTATCAATTACATTTGTCGACTCATCAAGAGCCAAGAAAACTCACTCAGAATCATTTGCTGTCTCATTTTTCAATTGATTATGACATGTCCCAATATCCTTGAATTTTTGAGCAGCTACTCTCACAAAAAGCCAATCATCTTGGGGTGCCTGGGTGGCTCAGTCAGTTAAGCATCCAACTTCGACTCAGATCATGATCTCACAGTCGGTGAGTTTGAGCCCCACATCAGGCTCTGTGCTGACCACTCAGAGCCTGGAGCCTGCTTTGGATTCTGTGTCCCCTCTTTCTCTGCCCCTCCCCCACTCACATGCATGCTCTCAAAAATAAATAAACATTAAAAAATAAAAAAACAAAGCTAATCATCTTAAACAGGTTTATTTTCTCTGACACATTTCTTTAGCTTCTGCAATGAAGCACAGTTTAATTAACTCCCCATTATAAACAGCTTTTCTTGATTTAGCCAACAAACCACTTGGAAACTTACTTTGGTTGAAGTTTCATTTTTTTATTGTGAGAAAATATTTTGTGATGAGAGTGTTCTTTTTAAATTTTCCAATTTTTTGGACTGTAGCTCTTCTGTGAATTGGGAATATCGTGATGGTTGCTTAGTCTGATAGTATGAACGTGTATTTTATTTTAGCACAGTTAAAGAGTGCCATTGCATAATAAACTCAGTCTTTTCCATCTCACAACAAAATCCATATTCCACTATGCCTTTGAGGTTGACAAAGTGCACTTTTACTTCATTTGACATGATAAGTATGAACTGGTAATTTTTTAAAATGTCACAGTTCTGGTGATATGTATGACACTTGAAATTCTGTCAGGTTACATCACTGCAGTTTATAAGGTGCAGATCATCACCAATGCAAAGTGATGAGAGTGCCACATCAGGTCGCTCATCTCTATTCAGCTCTGCCATTACAGCACAAAAGCAGCCACAAACAATACGTAAATGAATGTGTATGACTGTATTCCAACGAAACTTGATGAACACTGAAATTTGAATTGCATATACTTTTTGTGTATCACAAAACATTATCTCCCTTTTGTAAAAACAGTCTTTAAAAGTGTAAAAAAAAATCATTCTTTGATCTCAAGGAAAAAAATAGGCGCCAGGGCTGGTTTTCATAGTTTGCTTACTCCTGACCTACTTTTTTCCTAGTATAACAGTCCTTTTTGGGAGTTTTTCTTTGATGAAATTTTATTCATATGATGTCTGAAAATTCACATCTTGACCTGCATTCTGGATTTTCACATAATTTAAAGTGTTCTGCAGAACACATGGTAACTTTTGTTTTCAAGATTGATCTCCTTTCTCCTTGTAGATAATTTTCCACTTGTTCATCAAGATGGAAAGCTCAGATTCTAACGATAAAGGAAGTGGTGATCAGTCTGCAGCACAGCGCAGAAGTCAGATGGACCGATTGGATCGGGAAGAAGCTTTCTATCAATTTGTAAATAACCTGAGTGAAGAAGATTATAGACTTATGAGAGATAACAATTTGCTAGGCACCCCAGGTATGCGATGTGTGAAGATTACTGGTCTTTTAAAAAAAAAAATCTTATTATAAAAATCTGTTTCTGCAGCCATTATGATGTATGATTTTTAAAATTTTTTTAATGTTTGTTTATTTTTGAGAGAGACAAAGTGCAAGTGGGAGAGAATTGAAAGCAGGCTTCATGCTCTGAGCTGTCAGCACAGAGCCTAATGTGGGGCTCGAACTCACGATCTGTGAGATCATGACCTGAGCCAAGGTCGGACCCTTAACCGACTGAGCCACCCAGGTGCCCCATGAAGTGTGATTTTAATACAAGGGATACAGAATGACATTTATTGCTGTACTTATTGCCTAATTCTGTTCACTTGTATTTGGAATTATCCTCTATCACATCTTTTAATTATGAATTATACTATGAATTTATAGCAAGCTGAATTGAAAAGACTGGAACTGAACAATATTTTTGTTTTTAGTTAGCTTTATTTAACCTACAAGACATAAGTCTGAGTGTGGAAGAGCTAATGGGAATGTTAGTTCCTAGGACAGACTTCCTTTTTTGTCATCTCTGATTCCCAGATTATTTTCTAATCATAATCCTCCAAAGCTGGCCTTGGGTAAAATTGTTAATTCAGAACTTTGTGCTTGGTTATTCTCTTTTGCCCAATTAGGTCCCATTTGATCCTAATTAAAACTCATTATCTCTAGTCCTCCTCATATCTATTTAATTCTTTTTAAAAATTTTTTTAATGTTTTTACTTTTGAGAGAAAGAGTGCAAGCAGGGGAGGGGCAGAGAGGGAGACACAGAATTAGAAGCAGGCTCCAGGCTCCGAGCTGTCAGCACAGAGCCCATTGTGGGGCTCGTACTCAAGAACTATGAGATCGTGACCTGAGCCAAAGTCGGACGCTTAACCGACTGAGCCACCCAGGCGCCCCTCTATTTAATTCTACTAACTTTTGAGTTAGTGTTTAAATTTTAAAAGGTAAGGTGTTAGTTAGCATGCCTCTTATGAGAAGGAGTGTGTTTTGAGCCAACAGAACCAGACTTGAATCAGAATGCCTAAGTTGGTATTCTGGCCCTGCCATTTATTGATACATCAGTCTCTCACTTAGTCTCAGTTTCCTTGTTTTAAAATGCAGATAATAATGTCTACTTCCCAGAGTTACAGTTTTAAAGAATGAGCTGTTATATGCCAAAGCATTTAGTAAACTGGAAAGAAACTTATATAAGTTTTAATGTCATGCTCCCATACCCAGGTTCCTACTCCTTGGTTTTCATCTCAGTTTTTGTAATTTGGCAAACATTTTTAAACTATTTTCAGGTGAAAGTACTGAGGAAGAGTTGCTGAGAAGACTACAACAAATTAAAGAGGGTCCACCACCACAAAACTCAGATGAAAATAGAGGTATATTTTGCTTTGGAGGGTGGGTAGAGGATTAAATAGATAAGGAACTTCAGTAAATGTCAGCCAGAGATTACCCAGAAATGGAACAAATTAATTTAGTGCTAAGTAATTGTTAATAAAAAGAGAATTGGCAATTTCTTGATATTTGGTGAGAATGTCAACATGTTTTTTTCTGCTTCACCTTTAGGTTGTTCGTATTAATTGAGACATAGTGAGAAATGGCTTATTTAAATGTGATATTTTTTCTTGATTTTTTTACCTCCATCGAAATTTCTTCCCTCCTACTGAATTATTTTTTCCTTATAAACATGTGAGTTATCCACCAGCAGAAAGAAGTGGCTATATTCTCTAACCTAGTAGCTATCAACAGGTTATAATTCCCACCCCCACCCCCCGCCACCCCCCAGGGGACATTGGCAATACCTGGAGACGTTTTTTGGTTGTTGTCACAACAAGCTGGGGATTTCTACTAGTAGCTAGTGGGTAGAGGCCAGGGATGCTTCTAAACATCTTTACATCCTAAAATTCACGACAACACAGCCCCCAGAACAAAGAATTATCTGGCTCAAAATGGAAATAGTGCCAGTGTTGAGAAATCCTGCTTTTATGTTTTAAATAGGATTGTAGGGAATTTGGCTATCTAACATAAGAGGCTATGATAACAGTTTGGTTCTTGAGCATGCCATTACATGTACTATGCCAGATTCAGACTATTCATTTGTTCTGGTCTCCAGTTTCATGTTAATTTAAGCTCTTGGTAATATGAAGAAGTACTCAATACTTTTAAACCAGTAAACACCATTTATATTTTTGCAACGGCTGCAGCAGTCTTGTGTTTTAAAAGACCTATATATCAAAAGCATTTAAGTCAGTATCCTAGAAGAAATACTGTAAACTAATGAAAATTTGAGAGAAATGTACTTTGCACTAAAGCAGTAGCCCTGTACCTTAACTGGCATTTGTCTTGTTTGATTACATTAGTGTTTTGACAGTGGACTGAAAAAATGTCTTCTATATATGAAGTATTGAAAATAGACTTCCTACAGATTCCCTTTAAAAAACATTCTCTAAATTTCTCTAGGATTAGCTTGTT
This sequence comes from Panthera tigris, assembly GCF_018350195.1. Taxonomy (NCBI): domain Eukaryota; kingdom Metazoa; phylum Chordata; class Mammalia; order Carnivora; family Felidae; genus Panthera; species Panthera tigris. Next base: position 60,341,021 of record NC_056677.1, on the reverse strand, counting down.
CTCTTGAAACGAAGTTAAAACATTCCTGTCTTTACTTTGCAAATCTACACAGTATAGCTTACAAATGTCTGTAAATGTGACATCCATTGGGAATCTTTCTTTTTTCTCTAACGCAGAGTTTCAGAGCATTATTATATGATTGTCCTAATTTTAGTAGTTCCTTTTTCTCCCTCACCCCTCCCTTTTTTAAAAACAGGTGGAGACTCTTCAGATGATGTGTCTAATGGTGACTCTATAATAGACTGGCTTAACTCTGTCAGACAAACTGGAAATACAACAAGAAGTGGGCAAAGAGGAAACCAATCTTGGAGAGCAGTGAGCCGGACTAATCCAAACAGTGGTGATTTCAGATTCAGTTTAGAGATCAATGTTAACCGTAATAATGGGAGCCAAAATCCAGAGAATGAAAATGAGCCATCTGCAAGACGTTCTAGTGGAGAAAATACAGACAACAACAGCCAAAGGCAAGTGGAAAATCCACGATCTGAATCAACATCTGCAAGGCCTTCCAGATCAGAACGAAATTCAACTGAAGCATTAACGGGAGAAGTCGCACCTACCAGAGGTCAGAGAAGGGCAAGAAGCAGGAGCCCAGACCATCGGAGAACCCGAGCAAGAGCTGAACGAAGTAGGTCGCCTCTGCATCCAATGAGTGAAATTCCGCGAAGATCTCATCATAGTATCTCATCTCAGACTTTTGAGCATCCTTTGGTAAATGAGACTGAGGGAAGTTCTAGAACCCGGCACCATGTGACATTGAGACAACAAATAAGTGGACCTGACTTGCTAAGTAGAGGTCTTTTTGCAGCTTCAGGAACCAGAAATGCTTCACAAGGAGCAGGTTCTTCAGACACAACCAGCAGTGGTGAATCTACAGGATCAGGACAGAGACCTCCAACCATAGTCCTTGATCTTCAAGTAAGAAGAGTTCGTCCTGGAGAGTATCGGCAGAGAGATAGCATAGCTAGCAGAACTCGGTCAAGGTCTCAGACTCCAAACAACACTGTCACTTATGAAAGTGAACGAGGAGGTTTTAGGCGTACGTTTTCACGTTCCGAACGGGCAGGTGTGAGAACCTATGTCAGTACCATCAGAATTCCGATTCGTAGAATCTTAAATACTGGTTTAAGTGAAACTACATCTGTTGCAATTCAGACCATGTTAAGGCAGATAATGACAGGTTTTGGTGAGTTAAGCTACTTTATGTATAGTGATAGTGATTCAGAGCCTAGTGGCTCAGTCTCGAGTCGAAATGTGGAAAGGGCAGAGTCACGGAATGGAAGAGGGGGTTCTGGTGGTAGTAGCAGTTCTGGTTCCAGTTCCAGTTCTAGTTCCAGTTCTAGTTCCAGTTCTAGTTCCAGTCCTAGTTCCAGTTCCAGTGGTGAAAGTTCAGAGACTAGCTCAGAGGTGTTTGAAGGCAGTAATGAAGGAAGCTCATCATCAGGCTCATCAGGTGCCAGGCGAGAGGGTCGACACAGGGCCCCAGTAACATTTGATGAAAGTGGCTCTTTGCCCTTCCTTAGTCTGGCTCAGTTTTTCCTCTTAAATGAGGATGATGATGACCAACCTAGAGGACTCACCAAAGAACAGATTGACAACTTGGCAATGAGAAGTTTTGGTGAAAACGATGCATTAAAAACCTGTAGTGTTTGCATTACAGAATATACAGAAGGCAACAAACTTCGTAAACTACCTTGTTCCCATGAGTACCATGTCCACTGCATCGATCGCTGGTTATCTGAGAATTCTACTTGTCCTATTTGTCGCAGAGCAGTCTTAGCTTCTGGTAACAGAGAAAGTGTTGTGTAATTAAGGTCTGAACTCTCAGCTATGTAGCTGGTATAGTGATGGGCAAACAGGAATCACTTGCTTTATGCCCACTTTTTGGGTGGTGCTTAAATGTAAAGTAGCAACCTGAATTGAGTCATTGCTTTCTGAATGCATCATTGTCCTTTTTCCAATTTCTGTTCCAGAATAAAAGGAAATATTTAAAAAGCAATGTTTTAGGACATAAAAATCTGATTTCAGTACCAGTAATTGCTATTACTGGTGATTCATCATCTACATTTATCAGTTTTGCCTTTGTTATCTTAAAAGATCAGCCTTAGCAATGACTCTTTATCTGTTTCTCATTGATCTTTGATCTTTAACGTTTCCCATGCCATAGGAGAGAGGGGCAAAGGAAATTCCCAGTTTAGACTAAGTTACAGTACATGTATAATAAGTGATTGCTTAAAGCTTTGCCATTCCCAGTTATTAGTTGGCACAAATTCAGCTACATGCTGAATGTCATTTGTTCACCTTTCAGATGAGGTGATATTGGACGTCAGTGTAAATAACACTAAGGTTAGGATCTTCTAAATGTATAACTGTCTCCTAAGCCCATCACTGTGGCACACTGTAGAGTGAGCTTATAGTTTAATTGAGATATTTATCTTGTGGAAATATTAAAAAAAGCCTATGCTTGTGTAAGTGAAAAAATCACATTCATTTGTTTAAAAATGTAAAGCTATTTTGTAGAGGCTCAGTACTTTTCCAATGCACTGTTGTATTAATGCATTAAAAATTGTAAAGTACCATGCTTAGAAATGAAAAAACTGCTTTTTGTGAGCCAACATAGTAAAAAACACACCAAACAAAGTACAAAGCTGCTTTTGTAAGTGTGTAGATGTCAAGAGCAGAACATATCTATAGTATTTATAATGTATGTGAACAGCTACTGTGACATGCAGAGGAAAGGACGGAGTGCAGAATTGTACTGCGTTGAAGATAACCAATGGAAATTTTGTACTTTAACTTGGATTTAGGCAGGAAATGAAAGATAGGAGGAGTAAAGAAAACTGCTCTGAAGAATTTAAAATTTTTATGAAGACAGTAACCATATAGATGTGAACTGGTTTCACATGGTGAGATCCTTGACACAGTATTTTAATTGAGCTGATGAAATAGATTTAACAACTTTGGTAGAGTTTTGGTTTAAAGAAAACAAACTACTACCACCTAGCACAAGTTTACATTGATGTTTCTACAAGTCTGCTCCTCAAAAAAAAAAAAAGGTGGAGGAAAGAGACTATAAACCACTTTTAGCATAAGAATTAAAGTTGGTACAGAGGTGTGTACTCTGTAAGAAAGTCTCCAATTTGCATTATTTTCGAGATTTGTCTTTTAAGGTACCAGGCCACACTTTCTAATATTTCATTACTATCTAACACACACTTAACATCTCATATTTAAAGACCAATTGAAGAATTAAGGGATATTTGTCCTTTGTTGAAAGTTGGGTTATTTGAAATTCAAATTTTTCATTGTACTGCTCATATTTGAAGATGAGGCTGCCAACTCAAAATCAATGGCACATGCATTTTTGTGTTGTTTCCTTAGTAATAAGATTAGGTTTATGAAAAACCCCAGTACTTTTGCCAAATTTCTCTTTTGAGACCAGTTTTGGTTAGGTTTAGTCTGACTGTGGAGGACTTGTTTGTTTATCTGGGAAAAGATAGTGGACCCAAAGAGGAATTGAACACATCCTTGGTCTTTAAAGTGACAACTATCCACGCATAGTCAGATACTCTACAAAATAAACAAGTCTGCTTCAGGAATTATCTGGCTACCTTATCTGTTATCAACTTGTCTGTAAAGGTTATTTCAAAGCTCATTCTTTTATATTTTCCTCCAGCTTTCAATCCTACCTAAGTATCAAGGTAATTAACTTGTAAATATGGTAGTTGTTTACTAAGGATATGTACTGCTCTTGCAAGGAAATAATGTCCAAACAAAGCTTCACTTATTTTTTTTAATATAAGCAGATTTCACTGTTTATGGCGCTTATGTAATACATTTTATCTTTTTAAAAAAATTGTCCATGTAAAAGTCAGGATTCCTTTATATTTGTGAGCCTCCTTGTCTCTTTTCCCAAGGGTGTAATCTACGGTTTTCAGATCTGCAGGGTAGTCCCAATTGGCTAAAAACAAACCCATTTTCCTCTTGGTTTGAAATGTCCCATTATAAGGGTGTTTATTTTAAATAGTTTAAAAACAACTACAGCACATTCTAAGCATAAAAGTTATTGACAACAGGTACCTCCCTAACCTCCCAAGATGTATTACTCATTTGTGACATATTAAAGTAAGAGGTAACTCATGCAGAATGCTGGTTATGAATGTAGATATTGAAGCTATTCATAAACACTGGAAATAGGATTTTAAGTTTTTAGCCTTCAGTAGAATGCACATATTGGACATGTGCATGTGGACACCTTTTTCAGTAGCACTCATTAATTTCCATTGGATTGTGTAGAATGGATACAAATATTTTAGTGAAATTTGCTACCTTTTTTTTTTTTTAAAAGGCCCATGACTATACTTATTGGTGTTGTGGACCTTGGAAGACAAGGTCATTTGTAGGTGTCAGATGTACAATGGAGAACAAGAGTCTTTTTTCCCCACCAGCATCCAAAACACCTATTCTCTTGAGGGAACATTTTCTTGCTAAAGACTGCATTTCATTTTGTATCTTTGCACTTTTTCTTTATTACAAAAGGTTCTGTGTTGAAGACCTAGTTTGAACTTCATGCAGTAATAGGAACAAGAAAAAACAATGTTGGGAAATAACGTTCAGAGCATAGGGAAAAATACTAAAAACTGAGTTTTCTTGAGTATTTCAGGTATTTTTAAAAATTCACTTACTGGTATGAAGTGTTTGAGGTGTTATGTTGTTTAACTCCAAGCAGCTGACAAGGTTGAGATTTATTATTACTAAAACCAAAATTGAGCAAGTTAGGTTTTGAAGTGTGCAGACTTTATCTATAGCAACACTAGAAGATGAGCCATATTGTTAATTTGGAATATTTGCTCTAAAAAGAACACATTAGTTACACCTCAGTGGTGTTAATGGTTAATGGAGGTGGGGATTGAGAGAAGTGTTCACATTAGTGTTGGGAGTATAGGAAATAATTAATTGTAAAGTTAACAAAAAAAGTTTAGTACCAGGATTGTGTGTGTGTGTGTGTGTGTGTGTGTGTGTGTGTGTGTGTGTGATGTACACACACACACACAATCCCTATAAACATGATTGTTGAGTTTATCCAAACTTTAAGATTAGGAAACTGCTTAGCTATAAGTGTTACCTCAAGTAATTTTTTTTCCTTTGGGAAAACATGTCCTTTCTGTGCCAAGTGTTCTCTCCTAGTGTCAGTGTCTCAAATTGTATTTATGAAGGGTTATCACTCAATATGCTTTTTTATTTAACCACCTGCTTCTCAAGTGTCTATGACCTGAAATGGGTCAAGCATCAGTCGTGACTTTCAGTCATTTCCCAAAATACCCATGCGATAGGGAGGTTAATGTTGCAAAATGACTCTCACAAGGCCATTTTTACAGCTTGCTAGAATACAGTGGCACCTTGTGGTGGTTGTTGATACTTTCCTTTTAAAAACGGAGGGTATTCCCCTCCACCCCTTTTTATTCTCCTTTGTTCTTTTGTGAACAAAAAATATAATCTTCCTTGAGTTTTTAAGTTTTACTTTACTGGCTTCCCTATCAAATGTATGGTCAATATTAAGTACACAGAAGCCATGTTTGCAGGGCACTTTTTTCTTTTCTTGTCTTATGAGACTGTTGATTGCTATTTTCTAAAGTATTCTGTACCTTAGTGATGAAAGAGGTGGATAAGGCACATATGAAAGTGTTGGGCGTTGTTTCCCCCCCTTATCTATAGTATAATTGTTCACTATGTTTAATATTCAATAACAGTGTTGTAATTCAATGAGTTAACTGGTAAATTGTACACTTTTGAAAAACGAAGACGTAAATCAAAAATAACATGCTTCATTTGGAAAGTTAAAAGTGCAAGGTCCGAGGAATGAGTGTTTCACTTATTTTTAAATTGGATTTTTAATTAGCAACTAAGAAACAGCTACGAGTTAAGTACTTGCCCTTTAAAATTTTTAGCATCTTGAAATTGAGTTCTTAACTGGAACACTTCTAAAATACTGTAATATTCCCAATAGGTGAGTGATTTCGCTTTAGTAACTCCATCTTGTACTTACAATAACAGTGTAGGATAGAGCTGGTACTCAAGTGTTGGAACTCTCGAGATAAAAACAGTTTTTATCAGTTTCCATTTCTGTATAGGTGTTTTAATTCAAATTTGAAGCAAATGAACACACTCTCCAACACTCTCAAATATAATTACAGTGAGATATTTGGCTTTGATTAGGATTTGTTTACTACTAAAGAGCGACAAGCTGCTTTATAGTCACTTGGATTGAACCATACCTTAAATACCTGCAATGAAAGTGAACCCCACCATACCACTGTGCCTGGTTATTTCAGGGTTCCTCTCAGTTCCTCATCTTGCAGATTTATTCCAATACCAACGTATGGTTGAACCAGTTGCCCAGCCTTAAACTCTATTTAGTGGCCCTCTGCTAACATTCTTTGAACTGATTAATTTGTGTTTGAACTGTCAGATGTTTGGATTTTACCTCTTGTTAGCTCCATTTGTCCCTGGTGCTGCTTTTAAAGATATAGGGCCATGTGATCAGGTATCAAGTTGAGTAGGTACGCAGTTGGCCTGGTTATGTATCTGTGCCTGTTTTATCTTCTCCCATGAAGAGCTGCTTTGGTATAGATGTTTACTTGGATTCATATATAAAGAACTAACTGGGCAGCAGTCTTAGAAAGCTTTCTGAAGCCAAAAGAACCTGAAGGGATTTGGAGGGGGAATAGTAACAAAAGCTGCCTTTATGTCTTTGAACATGAAGCACATAAATGTATGTTCTGTAAAGACTAAAGTGATTGTTATACCAGGGCTTCCTGACCTCTGGGAGAGATTTTGAAAAAAGCAGAAAGGAGCACAAAGTGAAGTGAATTTGGTTGGCTTGCTTTATCGGTTTCTCATTTTCTTTCAATTTTAAATCTTAACATAACACCCTTCTCCAATATCTATCCAGAAGACTCCTGGTTGGGAAGCCCTGTATTAAATTTTGAGAATGTACCCAGTTTCCTTTTTTTTTTTGTACAGTGCTTTACACCTGCTAAAAAATAACTTGTTTAATGCAAAACAAGACCTTGAAAGGTCAGTCATATTAAAGCTGGTTTGATTATTAATAGTTATCTTTTAGGAAGAAGCTTTTTCCCTATGTAAGATGTCATACTGCAGATTTAAAATATAGACTATCAATAAAATGCATGAAGTGATCATTTGTGCTTGATCATCTCTTGGGTTTTTCTTTAAAAAGGGGAATCTGATAAATCTAATAAAGGTTTTGTTGCATCAAACCAATGTCACATAGACTTGATTTTTAGAATCAAGTGAAATTCCTTAGCACAACCTTGATTTTAATTTTCCTCACTTCCATGAGTTTGAGTAGGTACTGGTTTATGGGATATGACCTCCATTTTATGTTGTGTAGTTTAATGGCTTTATCCTTTATCTTCAAGTGGTAAAATAAAAGATTAAAGTGTATTCCGATGCAAGAATCCTGAAAAGGTTTATGTAAATAAGACATCTTAAGTAGGTGCATTTTTGCTGTTAACTTGTATTCTCACCATTACCCTGCCTACTCTCTTGCTTGACCTCTATAAATGCAAAAACCCATCTAGGTGTGCACATGTGTTCATGTAGCTTTTGTTTTCCATCCCTATTTCCAACCTCTTAACACATGTTCCTTAAGCCACTAAGATGTCATGTCCTTGTTTCTTAAGTAGGTTGTCACATTCTGATACCTGGATGAGACTTCCCCTTGGTACTGATAATCATTTAGCTGATGGTGGTTTTTATTATAGTTTCATTTCCTCTGGTGCCCACTGAGCCCTGTTATTGGCATGGGAACTCAGTTCCTCGGAATAACTTTGGTGTGGTCAGCTCTTTGCCTTATGACCTTCCCAGGGTTTTTAAGTGTTGTTCATGATTCTGCTCTTTGAAACTCAAGAACACCACTGAAAAGTTGACTGTAGACAACAAAATAAGCCAATGCACAAGCATCTTGAGGGAAATTTGGTGGAAGAGACCATTACCCAAAACAGAGGATCTGGGTCATCAGAGTGGAATATAAGCTATACTTTTAATGGTCTTTTAAAAAAATAGGAAATCTAGGGTCCAAGTTCTTTGAGGTCTTTGAATTCAGGCAAGATTTAAATTTAAGACATTCCAAATGGATTACTAATAGCTATATTAAAAATAGCTAAATTTTTCTGATTGCTGTTAGGCATTGTATCAGGCACTCTATAAATTATGTAATCCCCATAGTGACTCAGATGTATTGTTATCACCCTGTTTTATAGGTGATGCAGATGAGAAACAGGCATTTTGTAATTTTCCCAAGGTCACATGGTAAGTGGCCAAGTATTTCCAGTCATCTCTGATTCCAGGCCTTATTTCCATTGTACTCTTAGCCCTGCTCCTATATGGCTCCTAATTATTATTATTTTTTTAGAGCACACATGCTGGGGAGATGGGCAGAAAGAGAATCTTAAGCAGGTTCCATGCTCAGCACAGAGCTTGACTCAGGGGTCTATCTCATGATCCTGGGATCATGACCTGAGCCAAAATCAAGAGTTGGACGTTCAACCAACTGAGCCACCCAGGCGCCCCTGATTTTCTAAGTATTTATCCCAAGCCCTAGATTAGATTGTTTATAAGGTATTATTTCTTAAAATAAACATAGGTTTTGGCTAGTTTGCCAAGGAAAACTTTATGAGGAGGATTAAAGTTTATATATTGCAAATTCAGTAAATCACTTTGGGCATTACCAAGTAAACCTTAGTACTATGTATATCAAGGTGTCTCAAATTCTGGAGGGAGGATGGAATACATTTTAGGAATCTTACAGGTCATCTCAGCACCTTATTACATGTGCTCTTTGCCCCAGTTTTCACTTGATTTGAAATATGAAATGATTAGAAAAGATTGCAGCCTTTTAAAAGTATGTCAGCTAGCTTATTGGCATCCAAGTAAATGTCCTTTAAAGTTGCCTTGGGCAGCCATAGGCAAGAATTCTAAGAATGTTGTCATTGCTCAGAAGATACTTGAAGCTTGTTTGAAATTGCTTTCAGAAACAATTTTATGAACTGAGAGAAGCAGCCCTATTGAGTTTCTTCACATTATTTGCCACTCTGAGACAAGTCTTGGCTATTTCCAAGAATTATATTTACCTCAGGGAATGGAGATTTGCCACCTTTAAGCACATTCAGAATAATCTATGTGGTCTAAATGCAATCACAAACAAGGCAGTCCAAAGAATAGGTGCAGTAAGTAGTATTTAGAAAAAGTAAGTGGCTGCCAAGGTAAGTACTTTGAAATGATTATTGCTCCTCATCAAACGTCAAGTATAGGCAAAATATATAATCCCTACTCACAAGGAGCAGGCGTTTCAGTGGGGAGATGTGTAAATATTTAATAAAGTATTACAAAAACCTTTATTTAATATTTAAATATTAAATATTAAATATATATATTTTATATTTAATATATTTGTTTGTTTAATATATTTAATATAAATATTAATATAATATAATAAATATAAATATAAAATATAAATATACATTATAAATATAAATATATTTTATTTATATATTTTTATATATTTATATATAATATATATTATATATATTTATATATAATATATATATTATATATATTTATATATTACAAAAAAACTTTTTGTATATATTTTTATATATATTTTTTTTATTTTTTATATATATATTTTTATATATATATTTATATAACTTTTTATATATATTTATATATATATTACAAAAAAACTTTTTAATACAAAGTATTAAAAAAAATTATCCAAATGATAATTGAGAGGAGCAATGAAGAATAATGAAGTGAAAATGGGCTAATCTGAAGTTAGAGTTTCCTCTGCTAATAGATAATGTGTACTGTGCTCCCACTACGTTCTAAGCATTGTGCTGGTCTGAGATTTCTTGGTTTTGGCAAGATTGGGACCTAAAGCCTCTGAAATACTGTTGAGCTTATTAGCAGACAGTATTGGTGACTGATACATCTACTTTTTAAAATGTTTTTATTTTTGAGAGAGAACAAGTCGGGGAGAGGTAGAGGGAGACACAGAATCCAAAGCAGACTCCAGGCTCTGAGCTGTCAGCACAGAGCCCGACCGCAGGGTTCAAACTCATGGACTCTGAGATCATGACCTGAGCTGAAGTCAGGCGCTTAACCAACTGAGCCACCCAGGTGCTCCCTTTATACCTACTTTTAAAATAAATACACACTTGATCCCCTGTCTGCACCAAATGTTCCAGAATAGCACTGTTCAGTAGGAGTATAGCACAAGTGATATAATTTTAAGTTTTCTAGCAGCTACAGCACAAAAGGTAAAAAGATATAGGTTAAATTAATAATTTTATTTAACCCAATAAGGTCAAAATATTTTAACATGTTGAAATAATATAAAAAATAATATTTAATTTTTTTCAAATTGAGTCTTCAAAATCTGGTATCTTATACTTGCAGTATGTCTCATTTGAATAAAGCACATTTCTAAATGCTCCATAGCAACAAGTGGCTAGCAGCTTCCATATTGGACAGTGCAGTTCTAGAATATGAGAGTGGTTAAAGTAGGTAGGATGCAACTGGAGATGAATTTTAAAAGTTCACCTGTAGATACACACATCTTACGTGCTCCCCTACACCACCCTAAAACTAAATGGGCATGATTTTTTTGTGTGTCAAAGTTGTAGCTTAAGAGCATCTATCCAAGCTTACAAAACTACCATCATTCTCCCCTTTTGAGGTTAAAATGCTCCCTACCAAAGCTTGAAATCTGACCATTAAGCAAAAGACCTTAGCTGGTTGAGGGCCCAATGATTAAAAATTAGGGAAGCCCATCACCACTTCAGCATTATGAAGCAAACAAATACTGGTTGTCACATTTATTTATTGCAGGAATAAGCACCCAAAGCTTTATGTGGATTCCCTTAGTTCAGTTATGTTAAAATAATACAAATGATTTCCAAGCAGTTGCCCTGTCATCTGAAATCACTGCATTTGAATATTCTTGGCATTTGTTAGAAATGGCTAACCTGGATTTATGTTTCTACTTTGTGGTTAGGTAGTAAGTGACATATTATGTTTAAATTATTGAGTGTAAGGGGGAAAGCTGACCTGAGAATCTAGACTACCAAATCAGACTTCAGCCCAGGTAAAAGCAAGTTATTTCCTAACGCTAAATCTTTCTGGTGCCATTACTGAAAGTTTGTTTTGTTCGGCAACACAGAGTGAAATATTAACTCCCATGAAAAAAAGAGCCTTTGGAATTGAGGTTTGGGGAAAAGCTGATTCATCCAGGTTGGCTTTACTTGTATTTTCTGTGTGAATATAAGAACATTTTCTGTGGCCTTTTTATTGAAGAATCTGAAAATCTATCTAGTAGTAGAGGATGGATATAGGTTTCTATCATGTGTGACTCAAACCTATCTCCAGCGTGTGAATCTGACTGCTTGTTTGGAAGAGGCCACAGAAACACATCACCGGGATTTTTTCAATATTTTGGGTGTAGCTCCTCTAGATTAAAGGTGAAAATTCAGGAAGAGTCCTGTTTTGTCTTTGCCCTGCACTTTCCTGGATAAGGAAAAGAACGGAACAGTGTCTGGAGCTCTGTTAGCACAAAGCTACAGGATTATTCCTAAGAAGGAGACCAACTCAACAACTAAGCCCAAATTCTTCCCTATTGCTTTAGTGAGAAGGAAACTCCCCTGATAATGCTATCTTCTCCAGCATCTGAGTTAATCCCTTTTCTCCACATTTGGGGGACAAGTAGCATCTACATTTTTAAACAGGAAAATCATTCAGCCTAATCTGATAAATAAAAATACATTCCAAGCTTCACTTTAGTATAGAACTTATCTAACAGCACTTGTACAAACATGGGCACTGACTGGGCCCTTTCCGTGTTACTTTTTAAAAAAACTTTTTTAATGTTTATTTTTGAGAGAGCATGAGTGAGGGAGGGGCAGAGAGAGAGAGAGGGAGACACAGACTGACAATTTGGTGGATGACAAATATCTACACATAACTGTTCTGAAGAGGTACTGTGGGACCCACTAGAAAGCATATTGTGATTTACAGCATCCACCCTTCAATCACCAGCACTGTGTATACATGTTAATTCTACTGAAAGGTTAACGTGTATTGCCAGCATGGCCCTGAAAAGGAAGGGGATGTGGAGAGATGATTATGGATTTGTGAACAGATCAATAGATGTGTTGTACCTGTTTATCAGCTACCAGGCTAGACCTTTTCACATTTGTCCTCTTGTTTGATATTCATAACAGCTGGTAGGAAATTGGATATTTTCACTTTGTAACTGAAATAGAATCAGAGTATAAGTGACATCTTCTGGGACCCATACTAGTATAATCATCCAAAAATAATTTTTTTTTGGAATTTACATCTCAAACACCATTCCAGGTTTAGGGGATACTGTGGTGAATAAGACAAAGGTCCTTGTGTTCATGGAGCTTACATTCTAGGAGGGAGAGGCAGATAATACCTTTGTAAATACAAATTAAAACTGTGCTTAAATGCTGTAGAGAAAATAAAATGATCTGATGTGATTGTGACTGAGATGAAATAGCGTGATTAGTAGAAGACCTTTCTGAGGAGGTGACACAAACTGAGACCTGAATGAATAGGGAAGCAGAACTTTCCAGCCCCAGGAAATGAGCTCAGATCATTATAGGTTAGGTTAGGTTAGGTTAGGTTAGGGCCCCATACCTAGGATTTTATTCTGAGATGAGAAGCTGTTGGAGACTTAATCATGGAAGTGAAATGTTCGAACTTAAAGTGGCAGAATCAGAGCTACAAAACAGATCTGACTCTAGAGCTGCTGCATATTCCATAACATCGCAGGAGGCTCTTGCTTCCCTGTCCCTTTCTTTCTACAAGTGGAAGTGCAGGGAAGCTGGATCCACAGAACCCAGTGAAGATGGCTCTGCAGTGCTCTAAGCTTTTGACTTCTTTTGTAGGTTTCCTAAGAAACTTGGTTTGTGAGATTCATATAAACAGCAAGGTGGCTCTTTATGTATTTTACACTCTAATCCAATTTGAATGACTTTTCTGTCATCACTGAGAAATCCTCAGATAACAGGGACCCAGTGCAACAAATACAATGGAACTAACTTCTCACTGGTAATTGGGCCAGCATTGCTCTGTTTTTCTTTGCTAATACCTGTAGGGGGCAGGGTTGCCCATATAATGAACCAAAGGGACAGCTGTTTTTAATTTTTTTAAAGAGGTGATTACTAAAATCCTTTTCATTGGATGCCTCTAGGTGAGTTCTTGTCAGTGATTTTACTGATGGGTAGACTAAATTCAACAAACTCAGACGAATCTGGCAAATTCAACATACATTTGTGGATTAGCTAATATGTCCTATCATTTTATGATTGACAGTCACCTAGTTCAGTTGCCTGCATCTAAGCAGGTCTATATTTAAACCAGCCTGAGAGAGAATTGGTAGATGAAAAAATGGAAACTCCAGATTGAATACTTCCAGTTATTTAGGGGGTATGGGGCCCTAACCTAACCATGGAGTAGGGGTCCTAACCTTGGTGTTGAAGTTCCTAGGAAGTTCATCTTCTGGGTTTCAGGTATAAGAGCAAAGGGCCAAAGGAAAGGCAGTTCCAGGTACAGCATAAGAATCAGGACAGCGACATGCATGTTGGCTCCTTTTCTGCTTATCAGGGTGGCATATATTGCTTCCTTAGTCTAGTAGGTAGGTTCATGTTGCAGTCTTAACCTCATCTCTCTGCCATGCCACCACTAACTGTTGGGATGGGTCTGGTGGTGATTTCATAACCACATTCCCTCTGGATCCCCAGCCCTGGGATTTCTAGGGCTTCAGGTGAGTGCACCTGGAGCCTGACTCATTTGCAGAGATCTCTCAGGCTAAGCAACAAATTTTGGGAAGAGGCCCTAGTTCAGTGGGTGTGGAAACTAAGTTACTATATTACTAAGTTATTATGACAAAGAGCTCTGCAAATAGCATATCTGATACAGATGCTATTCCTGTGTAAGACAGTTGGCTTCCCCCTCCCCAAAACTTCCATCTTTCTTCCTTCAGAAGAATCTATTCACCTGGAAATCCAATATTCACCTGGAGAGGCAATATAACCCTAACAATAATGAGCAACAATTATTCTATTGAGCAAATGGCCCATTGGAGAGGTTGTTTAGAGACCTAAAAATGCAGTGAGAAGAATATAGGTTTAAGAGCCAATCAGACTCAGATTCATAATGCCTCTGACAAGCTGTGTAGTTTTAAATGACACTTCTCTGAGTCGTAGTTTTCCTTTTTGCAAAGCAGGAATAATGATGGCTACTTTGTTGGGAAGAGTAGAGATCACATAGGTAAATTCCCTAGCACTTTCATGGGAGAGATAGTCTATTAAGATATTAGTAAAATAGGAAAGCAGTATTGCCCAATGTGGGAAAGGTGGCTGAAACAACCTCTAATGGCTGTGAAATCTGCACATCTGATTTTGAGACATTTAAAGGACACTGAGCATGTAGTCTGGGAAACAAGCTTCAATAAATATGAATGCATCTGAACAATATTCTGTGGATGCCCAAGGAAGCCTAGTAGGTGTGTGTGAAGGAGATAGGCAGGATGACAGACACAGTTGTTGGAGAATAAGTTGGGACCTGTCCATTGAGACAGTTAAAAAAAATAAAAACCCATGTAACAGGTTCCTGCTTTACCAGGTAAACTAGGATTATACTTAATTGCCTGTGAAACAACAAATCAGCAGCTGAAGATTTGTTGCTATGACAACCTTATTTTTTTTCTTTTTGCTCAGCATATAGCCAACTGTTTAGAGGCTACAACAACTGTAGCTAGATAGGCAAATAATTAGATATGCCAGGTGCAAAAAAAAAAAAAAAGCTAAGCACACACACAAATCTGTTAAATAGGATAAATGCCAAAAAGAAGCATCTTACAGTGGTTCTTTTAAAACTTGCATGTGGTTCAACAAAGATTCCACACATGCGAAGTGATGCTAAAAAAAAAATATCTTTGATAGAGTTGGAAAATATTGATAAGGAAAAGAAAGAAATGTGGAAAGTGTGGATCTTAGACCAGGGAAAGCTTTTGTCAGAAAGCAGTGACTCCCAGAATCTTATCTAGAATTTTTCCTGTTTCCCTTTCTCTTACAATTTGGGGTCCGCTTCACTAGGAACAGCAGGCTTCAGATACCCCTTACCAACATTTTATACACTATATCCAGCAGTCTTCTGTTTGTAATCAGCATCCCCAGGTCTGAGTTGAACTGAGATTTTCCTTTGTTCTTCTAAAAGGAATGAACAGCCTGCAAAAAAAACCACTGAGACAATTCATCTAGAGGAAATCTCTCCTTACATTACCCCATCCATCGCACAAAGCCCTGATACTTTCCTCAATATGCTCAGAACAGTTCAAGGCTTCAACTACCTGAGATAATTGCTCAGAGAAAAAAGCACTACTGGACCCTTCATTCTTCTCTAGTTAATTAACACTTTTTGATTTTATCCACCCCCATGGTATTGCTCCTTTATGTAAGAATTATCTTCCTGTTACAGAATAAATTTTCTCATGGTCTAACTATTATCCATACCCCAACAATTCATAAATCTGTATCTCTAGGCCTGACCTCTCCTTGGAACTTTAGATACTTTTTTTTCCTCCAGTTGTTTGCTGGGCATCTCAACCTGAATATTTTACAGGTACTTTAGACTTGTGGAATGTCCTTCTCCTATTTCAGTAGGTGGAACCATGTAGTGATTGGCACTGGACTTGAACTGCTAGGTCTAGCTAATGAGTGAGCCATTTCTCAACTAAAAAGATCATGAAGCAGGCAAGAAGCTTCTAAGAAATCTTGAACATTATTGAGCCAGATCCTAAGGATTAGTGTAAAGAGTTAGGAGTGAAGATTAGAAAATCTACCTTAGCAATGTATATTTAAGTGTATGGCTGCCAAAAAAAAAAAATAGTCTAAGCCTTCTAGAGGGGAAATGCCAGTATGCAGGAAGACTTCTAAGGGAAATCTGACCAGCAAGAAGAACTAGAAGAAATTTGGTATAAGAAAATATGATGGAAGTATGGACAAGTTGATGCTGGAAAGTACACTGGTGAAAATTAATTAGTTTTTAGAGGTTAGGTTTCAGGAAAGTAATAAAAGTTGCAAAGTGTCGGTGCTGCACTGACAGTTGTGAAATATTGGGCGAGTTACCTGCCCTTTTGGCATCTCAGTTTCCTTATTTGTAAAACAGGAATTTGGATAATTTTTCCCAGCTAATTCAATTTCTAACTTTTTATTTTGAAATAATTATAAATCCACAGGAAATTAGAGGTACTGTATGCCCTTCACTCATTTTCCCCCAATGACTACATCTTAAGTAATATAGTACAATATCAAAACCAAGAAATTTATATTGGTACAATGCACATGTGTAGTTCTTGTCCTTTTATCATATATAGATTCATATAGCCACCACAACTATCAAGATATAGAACTATTCCATCAACTCAAAGATCTCCCTAATGCTACCAGTTTACACTCACACTCACACCTACTTTCCCCTGCCCCCACCATCTCTAATCCCTGGCAGTCAATCTTTTTCATCTCTATAATTTAGTCATTTGGAGAATGTTACAGAAATAGAATCACATAGTATGTGACCTTTTAAAATTGGCTTTTTGTCATTCAGCATAATCCCATTGAGATCCATCTAGGTTGTCACATGTATCAGTAGTTTGTTCCTTTTTATTGCTGAGTAGTATTTCATTGTATGGATGTACCACAGTTTGACCACTAATCTATTGTAGGATATGTTGTTTGCTTTCAGATTTGGACTATTACAAATATGCTGTGAACAACTGTGTAGAGATTTTGTGTAGACATAAATTTTCATTTTTCAGGGATAAATATCCAAGAGTGTAATTGTTGGATCTCATGGTAAAAATGTATGATTAGCTTTTAAAGAAACTGCCAACTTATTTTCTAGAGGGGCTGTAACATTTTATATTCCCATATGAGAGATTTATTTTCTCCACATCCTTCCAGCTTTTGGCATTGTCACCATTTATTATTTTAGCTGTTATGGTAAATATATAATGTCATCTCATCATGATCTTAGTTTGCATTTCCCCAGTGCAAGTAATGTTGAACATCTTTTCATGTGATTATTTTCCATACATATATCCTTTTTGGTGAAATGTCTCTTCATATATTTTGCCTGTTTTCCAATTGGATTGTTTGGGTTTTTTTTCCGTTGAGTTTAATTTATACATTCTGGATACCAGTCCTTTGTTGTGTATGTGGTTTGTAAATATTTTCTTCCAGTGTATAGCTTCTCACTTCATCCTATTAACAGAGTCTTTTGCAGAGCAATTTTTTTAGTTTAATGACATCTAATTTATTGATTGATTCTTCCCCCCTATGGATGGTGCTTTTGGTGTCATGTCTAAAAAACCATTAGTCCTGAAGATTTTCTCCTGCTTTCTTTTAAGTGTTACAGTTTTACATTTTACATTTAAATCTATGATACATTTTGAGTTTTTTTCCTTTTTCCTTATGAATATCCAATTTCTCCAGCATTGTTTGTTAAAGAGATTATAATTTCTCCCTTAAATTATTTTTGTACCATTGTAAAAAAAGTCAGTCATACTTGTATGAGACTATGTCAAGGGTCTCTATTCTGTTCCATTGTTCTATATATCTATCTCTCTACCAATATCACCGTCTTGATTACTATAGCTATATAATAAGTCTTGAAGTCAGATGGAGTGATTCCTCTCATTTATTCTTGTTAAAAATTGTTTCAGTTATTCTAATTCCTTTATCTTTCCATATAACTTTTAAAAGGAATAATCTTGTCCATATTTATAAAAAAAAACCTTGTTAAGATTTTGATAGGAATTGAGTTAAAACTGTATGAGTTAGGGGAAAATAGACATCTTTACAATGTTGAGTCTTCTAGTCCATGAACACAGCATGTCTGTCTTTCCACTTATTTAGATCTTCCTTGATTTCTTTCACCAGCACTTTGACATTTTTAGCATACAGATCTAGTACATGTTTTAAAAGTGTATAACTATTTTATTTTATTTTATTTTATTTTATTTTATTTTTCACTTTTTAAAATTTACATCCAAATTAGTTAGCATAGAGTTCCACAATGGTTTCAGGAGTAGATTCCTTGGTGCCCCTTACCCATTTAGCCCATCCCCCCTCCCACAACCCCTCCAGTAACCCTCAGTTTGTTCTCCATATTTATGAGTCTCTTATGTTTTGTCCCCCTCCCTGTTTTTATATTATTTTTGTTTCCCTTCCCTTATGTTCATCTCTTTTGTCTCATAAAGTCCTCATATGAGTGAAGTCATATGATTTTTGTCTTTCTCTGACTGACTAATTTCACTTAGCATAATACCCTCCAGTTCCATCCACATACTTGCAAATGGCAAGATTTCATTCTTTTTGACTGCCGAGTAATACTCCATTGTATATATATACTACATCTTCTTTATCCACTCATCCATAGATGGACATTTGGGCTCTTTCCATACTTTGGCTATTGTTCATAGTGCTGCTATAAACATTGGGGTGCATGTGTCCCTTCGAAACAGCATACCTGTATCCCTTGGACAAATACCTAGGATGCAATTGCTGGGTCATAGGGTAGTTCTATTTGTAGTTTCCTGAGGAACTTCCTGACTGTTCTCCAGAGTAACTGCATCAGTTTGCATTCCCACCAACAGTGTAAAAGGGTTCCCTTTCTCCACATCCTCACCAACATCTGTTGTTGCCTGAGTTGTTAATTATAGTCACTCTGACAGGTGTGAGGTGGTATCTCATAGTGGTTTTGCTTTGTATTTCCCTAAAGATCAGTGATGTTGAGCATTTTTTCATGTGTCTGTTAGTCATCTGGATGTTTTCTTTAGAGAAGCATCTATTCATGTCTTTACCCATTTCTTCAGTGGAGTATTTGTTTTTTGGGTGTTGAGCTTGGTAAGTTTATTTTTAGATTTTGGATACTAACCCTTTATCTGATATGTCATTTGCAAATGTCTTCTCCCATTCTGTCGGTTGCCTTCTAGTTTTGCTGATTGTTTCCTTTTTATTTTGATGAGGTCCCAATAGTTCATTTTTGCTTTTGTGTCCCTTGCCTCCAGAGATGTGTTGAGTGAGAAGTTGCTGCGGCCAAGATCAAAGAGGTTTTTGCCTGCTTTCTTCTCGAGGATTTTGATGGCTTCCTGTCTTACATTTAGGTGTTTCATCCATTTTGAGTTTATTTTGTGTATGGTGTAAGAAAGTGGTCCAGGTTCATTCTTCTGCATGTCGCTGTCCAGTTTTCCTAGCACCACTTGCTGAAGAGACTGTCTTTATTCCATTGGATATTCTTTCCTGCTTTGTCAAAGATTAGTTGGCCATACGTTTGTGGGTCCATTTCTGGGTTCTCTATTCTGTTCCATTGATCTGAGGGTCTGTTCTGGTGGCAGTACCATACTGTCTTGATGATTACAGCTTTGTAGTATAGCTTGAAAGCTGGGATTGTGATGCCTCCTGCTTTGGTTTTCTTTTTCAAGATTGCTTTGGCTATTTGGGGTCTTTTCTAGTTCCATACAAATTTTAGGATTATTTGTTCTAGCTCTGTGAAGAATGCTGGTATTATTTTGATAGACATTGCATTGAATATGTAGGTTGCTTTGGGTACTATTGACCTTTTAACAATATTTGTTCTTCCTATCCAGGGGCATGGAATCTTTCTCCATTTTTTTTTTTTGTGTCTTCTTCAGTTTCTTTCATAAGCTTTCTATCGTTTTCAGCGTATAGATTTTTCACCTCTTTGGTTAGATTTATTCCTAGGTATTTTATGGTTTTTTGTGTCATTTTCTTTGTAATGATTATAAATGTTACTGTATTTTCAACTTCAGTTTCTTCATGTTTGTTAATACTATATAAAAATGTGTTTGATTTTTGTGTGTTAATCTTGTATAATACAATGTTGCTAAACTCACATTTAGTTTTATAAAGTTTTTGTAGATTCCTTGGGATTTTCTATGTAGATAATTCTGACATCTGCAAATACAGTTTTATTTCTTCCTTTCCAATCTGCATACATTTTATTTATTTTCCTTAACTTATTGCAGTGGCTAGAATTTCCATTAGTATTTTAAATAAGAGTGGTGAAAATGGGCATCTTTCCCTGGTTACTGACCTTAGCAGGAAAACAGAGTATTTCCCCATAAAGTATGACATTAGATGTAGATTCTAAAGACATTATTTATCAGATTGAAGCAGTTGCCCTCTATTCCTAACTTGCTGAGAGTTTTTAATCATAAGTAGTATTAGACTTTGTCAAATACTCTTTCTGTACCAATTCATAGTATCATATGACCTTTCATCTTTAACTTGCTGACATGGTACATTACATTGATGGATTTTCAAATATTGGAACAGCCTCACATACCTGGAATAAATCTCATATTGTCACGGTATATAATTCTTTTTATACATTATTGGATTTGGTTTGCTAATATTTTTAGAGGGATTTTGCATCTATATTCACATAAGATATTGCTCTATAATTTCCTTTTTCTTTTACTTTTTGTATTGTTTTTGGTTTTAATGCTGACCTCACAGAATCAGTTGGGAAGTGTTTCTTCATCTTAGGTTTTCTGGAAAAGATTGTGTAAAACTGCTGTTAATTCTTCTTTAGAAGGATGTTTGGTAAAATTTTCCAATGAATCCATATAGGCTTTTCTTTGAGTGAAGCTTTTAAATTATAAATTCAATTTCTTTTAGTCCTAATTTAGGACTATTCATGTAATATGTTTCCTCTTGATTGAGTTCTTGTAGTTTGTGGGTTTTGATGAATTTATCCAATTTTTCTTTAGTTATTAAGGTTATGTATGTAAAGTTGTTTGTAGTAGTCTCTTATTATCTTTTTATTTTTTCTTTTTTTTCAATATATGAAGTTTATTGTCAAATTGGTTTCCATACAACACCCAGTGCTCATCCCAAAAGGTGCCCTCTTCAATACCCATCACCCACCCTCCCCTCCCTCCCACCCCCCATCAACCCTCAGTTTGTTCTCAGTTTTTAAGAGTCTCTTATGCTTTGGCTCTCTCCCACTCTAACCTCTTTTTTTTTTTTTTTTTTTTTTTAATATATGAAATTTACTGTCAAATTGGTTTCCATACAACACCCAGTGCTCATCCCAAAAGGTGCCCTCCTCAATACCCATCACCCACCCTGCCCTCCCTCCCACCCCCCATCAACCCTCAGTTTGTTCTCAGTTTTTAACAGTCTCTTATGCTTTGGCTCTCTCCCACTCTAACCTCTTTTTTTTTTTTTTTCCTTCCCCTCCCCCATGGGTTTCTGTTACGTTTCTCAGGATCCACATAAGAGTGAAACCATATGGTATCTGTCTTTCTCTGTATGGCTTATTTCACTTAGCATCACACTCTCCAGGTCCATCCATGTTGCTACAAAAGGCCATACTTCATTTTTTCTCATTGCCACGTAGTATTCCATTGTGTATATAAACCACAATTTCTTTATCCATTCATCAGTTGATGGACATTTAGGCTCTTTCCATAATTTGGCTATTGTTGAGAGTGCTGCTATAAACATTGGGGTACAAGTGCCCCTATGCATCAGTACTCCTGTATCCCTTGGATAAATTCCTAGCAGTGCTATTGCTGGGTCATAGGGTAGGTCTATTTTTAATTTTCTGAGGAACCTCCACACTGCTTTCCAGAGCGGCTGCACCAATTTGCATTCCCACCAACAGTGCAAGAGGGTTCCTGTTTCTCCACATCCTCTCCAGCATCTATAGTCTCCTGATTTCTTCATTTTGGCCACTCTGACTGGCGTGAGGTGGTATCTGAGTGTGGTTTTGATTTGTATTTCCCTGATAAGGAGCGACGTTGAACATCTTTTCATGTGCCTGTTGGCCATCCGGATGTCTTCTTTAAAGAAGTGTCTATTCATGTTTTCTGCCCATTTCTTCACTGGGTTATTTGTTTTTCGGGTGTGGAGTTTGATGAGCTCTTTATAGATTTTGGATACTAGCCCTTTGTCCGATGTGTCATTTGCAAATATCTTTTCCCATTCCGTTGGTTGCCTTTTAGGTTTGTTGGTTGTTTCCTTTGCTGTGCAGAAGCTTTTTATCTTCATAAGGTCCCAGTAATTCACTTTTGCTTTTAATTCCCTTGCCTTTGGGGATGTGCCGAGTAAGAGATTGCTACGGCTGAGGTCAGAGAGGTCTTTTCCTGCTTTCTCCTCTAAGGTTTTGATGGTTTCCTGTCTCACATTCAGGTCCTTTATCCATTTTGAGTTTATTTTTGTGAATGGTGTGAGAAAGTGGTCTAGTTTCAACCTTCTGCATGTTGCTGTCCAGTTCTCCCAGCACCATTTGTGAAAGAGACTGTCTTTTTTCCATTGGATGTTCTTTCCTGCTTTGTCAAAGATGAGTTGGCCATACGTTTGTGGGTCTAGTTCTGGGGTTTCTATTCTATTCCATTGGTCTATGTGTCTGTTTTTATGCCAATACCATGCTGTCTTGATGATGACAGCTTTGTAGTAGAGGCTAAAGTCTGGGATTGTGATGCCTCCTGCTTTGGTCTTCTTCTTCAAAATTACTTTGGCTATTCGGGGCCTTTTGTGGTTCCATATGAATTTTAGGATTGCTTGTTCTAGTTTCGAGAAGAATGCTGGTGCAATTTTGATTGGGATTGCATTGAATGTGTAGATAGCTTTGGGTAGTATTGACATTTTGACAATATTTATTCTTCCAATCCATGAGCAGGGAATGTCTTTCCATTTCTTTATATCTTCTTCAATTACCTGCATAAGCTTTCTATAGTTTTCAGCATACAGATCTTTTACATCTTTGGTTAGATTTATTCCTAGGTATTTTATGCTTCTTGGTGCCACTGTGAATGGGATCAGTTTCTTCATTTGTCTTTCTGTTGCTTCATTGTTAGTGTATAAGAATGCAACTGATTTCTGCACATTGATTTTGTATCCTGCAACTTTGCTGAATTCATGTATCAGTTCTGGCAGACTTCTGGTGGAGTCTATAGGATTTTCCATGTATAATATCATGTCATCTGCAAAAAGCGAAAGCTTGACTTCATCTTTGCCAATTTGGATGCCTTTGATTTCCTTTTGTTGTCTGATTGCTGATGCTAGAACTTCCAGCACTATATTAAACAACAGCGGTGAGAGTGGGCATCCCTGTCGTGTTCCTGATCTCAGGGAAAAAGCTCTCAGTTTTTCCCCGTTGAGGATGATGTTAGCTGTGGGCTTTTCATAAATGGCCTTTATGATGTTTAAGTATGTTCCTTCTATCCCGACTTTCTCAAGGGTTTTTATTAAGAAAGGGTGCTGGATTTTGTCAAAGGCCTTTTCTGCATCGATTGACAGGATCATATGGTTCTTCTCTTTTTTTTTGTTAATGTGATGTATCACGTTGATCGATTTGCGAATGTTGAACCAGCCCTGCATCCCAGGAATGAATCCCACTTGATCATGGTGAATAATTCTTTTTATATGCTGTTGAATTCGATTTGCTAGTATCTTATTGAGAATTTTTGCATCCATATTCATCAGAGATATTGGCCTGTAGTTCTCTTTTTTTACTGGGTCTCTGTCTGGTTTAGGAATCAAAGTAATACTGGCTTCAGAGAATGAGTCTGGAAGTTTTCCTTCCCTTTCTATTTCTTGGAATAGCTTGAGAAGGATAGGTATTATCTCTGCTTTAAACGTCTGGTAGAACTCCCCTGGGAAGCCATCTGGTCCTGGACTCTTATTTGTTAGGAGATTTTTGATAACCGATTCAATTTCTTCGCTGGTTATGGGTCTGTTCAAGCTTTCTATTTCCTCCTGATTGAGTTTTGGAAGCGTGTGGGTGTTTAGGAATTTGTCCATTTCTTCCAGGTTGTCCAATTTGTTGGCATATAATTTTTCATAGTATTCCCTGATAATTGTTTGTATTTCTGAGGGATTGGTTGTAATAATTCCATTTTCATTCATGATTTTATCTATTTGGGTCATCTCCCTTTTCTTTTTGAGAAGCCTGGCTAGAGGTTTGTCAATTTTGTTTATTTTTTCAAAAAACCAACTCTTGGTTTTGTTGATCTGCTCTACAGTTTTTTTAGATTCTATATTGTTTATTTCTGCTCTGATCTTTATTATTTCTCTTCTTCTGCTGGGTTTAGGCTGCCTTTGCTGCTCTGCTTCTATTTCCTTTAGGTGTGCTGTTAGATTTTGTATTTGGGGTTTTTCTTGTTTCTTGAGATAGGCCTGGATTGCAATGTATTTTCCTCTCAGGACTGCCTTCGCTGCTCCCAAAGCGTTTGGATTGTTGTATTTTCATTTTCGTTTGTTTCCATATATTTTTTAATTTCTTCTCTAATTGCCTGGTTGACCCATTCATTCTTTAGGAGGGTGTTCTTTAACCTCCATGCTTTTGGAGGTTTTCCAGACTTTTTCCTGTGGTTGATTTCAAGCTTCATAGCATTGTGGTCTGAAAGTATGCATGGTATAATTTCAATTCTTGTAAACTTATGAAGGGCTGTTTTGTGACCCAGTATATGATCTATCTTGGAGAATGTTCCATGTGCACTCGAGAAGAAAGTATATTCTGTTGCTTTGGGATGCAGAGTTCTAAATATATCTGTCAAGTCCATCTGATCCAATGTATCATTCAGGGCCCTTGTTTCTTTATTGACCATGTGTCTAGATGATCTATCCATTTCTGTAAGTGGGGTGTTAAAGTCCCCTGCAATGACCACATTCTTATCAATAAGGTTGCTTATGTTTATGAGTAATTGTTTTATATATCTGGGGGCTCCGGTATTTGGCGCATAGACATTTATAATAGTTAACTCTTCCTGATGGATAGACCCTGTGATTATTATATAATGCCCTTCTTCATCTCTTGTTACAGCCTTTAATTTAAAGTCTAGTTTGTCTGATATAAGTATGGCTACTCCAGCTTTCTTTTGGCTTCCAGGAGCATGATAAATAGTTCTCCATCCCCTCACTCTCAATCTAAAGGTGTCCTCAGATCTAAAATGAGTCTCTTGTAGACAGCAAATAGATGGGTCTTGTTTTTTTATCCATTCTGATACCCTATGTCTTTTAGTTGGCGCATTTAGTCCATTTACATTCAGTGTTATTATAGAAAGATACGGGTTTAGAGTCATTGTGATGTCTGTATGTTTTATGCTTGTAGCGATGTCTCTGGTACTTCGTCTCACAGGATCCCCCTTAGGATCTCTTGTAGGGCTGGTTTCGTGGTGATGAATTCCTTCAGTTTTTGTTTGTTTGGGAAGACCTTTATCTCTCCTTCTATTCTAAATGACAGACTTGCTGGATAAAGGATTCTCGGCTGCATATTTTTTCTGTTTAGCACACTGTAGATATCGTGCCAAGCCTTTCTGGCCTGCCAAGTTTCAAAGGAGAGATCAGTCACGAGTCTTATAGGTCTCCCTTTATATGTGAGGGCACGTTTATCCCTTGCTGCTTTCAGAATTTTCTCTTTATCCTTGTATTTTGCCAGTTTCACTATGATATGTCGTGCAGAAGATCGATTCAAGTTACGTCTGAAAGAAGTTCTCTGTGCCTGTTGGATTTCAATGCCTTTTTCCTTCCCCAGTTCAGGGAAGTTCTCAGCTATAATTTCTTCAAGTACCCCTTCAGCATCTTTCCCTCTCGCTTCCTCCTCTGGGATACCAATTATGCGTATATTATTTCTTTTTAGTGTATCACTTAGTTCTCTAATTTTCCCCTCATTCTCCTGGATTTTTTTTATCTCTCTTTCTCTCAGCTTCCTCTTTCTCCATAGCTTTATCTTCTAATTCACCTATTCTCTCCTCTGCCTCTTCAAGCTGAGCCGTCGTGGTTTCCATTTTGTTTTGCATTTCGTTTAAAGCGTTTTTCAGCTCCTCGTGACCGGTCCTTAGTCCCTTGATCTCTGTGGCAAGAGATTCTCTGCTGTCCTGTATACTGTTTTCAAGCCCAGCGATTAACTTTATGACTATTATTCTAAATTCACTTTCTGTTATATTATTTAAATCCTTTTTGATCAGTTCATTAGCTGTTGTTATTTCCTGGAGATTCTTCTGAGGGGAATTCTTCCGTTTGGTCATTTTGGATAGTCCCTGGAGTGGTGAGGACCTGCAGGGCACTTCCCCTCTGCTGTGGTGTATAACTGGAGTTGGTGGGCGGGGCCGCAGTCCGACCTGATGTCTGCACCCAGCCCACCGCTGGGGCCACAGTCAGACTGGTGTGTGCCTTCTCATCCCCTCTCCTAGGGGCGGGATTCACTGTGGAGTGGCGTGGCCCGTCTGGGCTACTTGCACACTGCCAGGCTTGTGTTGCTGGGGATCTGGCGTATTAGCTGGGGTGGGTAGGCAAGGTGCATGGGGGCTGGAGGGGCAGGCTTAGCTCGCTTCTCCTTAGGTGATCCACTTCAGGAGGGGCCCCTCTTCCGTGGGCCTCTCGTCTGCGCTTGGCTCCGGAGACTCCGTTCTGCTAATCCTCTGGCGGTTTTCTGGGTTCTTTAGGCAGGTGTAGGTGGAATCTAAGTGATCAGCAGGACGCACGGTGAGCCCAGCGTCCTCCTACGCTGCCGTCTTCTAAGTTCTCTCGAACCTCTTTTTTTTTTTCCTTCCCCTCCCCCATGGGTTTCTGTTAAGTTTCTGTTAAGTCTCTCAGGATGCACATAAGAGTGAAACCATACGGTATCTGTCTTTCTCTGTATGGCTTATTTCACTTAGCATAACACTCTCCAGTTCCATCCATGTTGCTAAAAAGGGCCATATTTCATTCTTTCTCATTGCCACGTAGTATTCCATTGTGTATATAAACCACAATTTTTTGTATCCATTCATCAGTTGATGGATTTTTAGGCTCTTTCCATAATTTGGCTATTGTTGAGAGTGCCGCTATAAACATTGGGGTACAAGTGCCCCTATGCATCAGTACTCCTGTATCCCTTGGGTAAATTCCTAGCAGTGCTACTGCTGGGTCATAGGGTAGGTCTATTTTTAACTTTTTGAGGAACCTCCACACTGTTTTCCAGAGCGGCTGCACCAATTTGCATTCCCCCCAACAGTGCAAGAGGGTTCCTGTTTCTGCACATCCTCTCCAGCATCTATAGTCTCCTGATTTGTTCATTTTGGCCACTCTGACTGGTGGGAGGTGATGTCTGAGTGTGGTTTTGATTTGTATTTCCCTGATGAGGAGCGACGTTGAGCATCTTTTCATGTGCCTGTTGGCCATCCGGATGTCTTCTTTAGAGAAGTATCTATTCATGTTTTCTGCCCATTTCTTCACTGGGTTATTTGTTTTTCGGGTGTGGAATTTGGTGAGCTCTTTATAGATTTTGGATACTAGCCCTTTGTCCGATATGTCATTTGCAAATATCTTTTCCCATTCTGTTGGTTGCCTTTTAGTTTTGGTGATTGTTTCCTTTGCTGTGCAGAAGCTTTTTATCTTCATAAGGTCCCAATAGTTCATTTTTGCTTTTAATTCCCTTCCTTTGGGGATGTGTCAAGTAAGAAATTGCTGCGGCTGAGGTCAGAGAGGTCTTTTCCTGCTTTCTCCTCTAGGGTTTGGAAGGTTTCCCATCTCACATTCAGGTCCTTTATCCATTTTGAGTTTATTTTTGTGAATGGTGTGAGAAAGTGGTCTAGTTTCAATCTTCTGCATGTTGCTGTCCAGTTCTGCCAGCACCATTGGTTAAAGAGACTGTCTTTTTCTTCCATTGGATATTCTTTCCTGCTTTGTCAAAGATGAGTTGGCCATACTTTTGTGGGTCTAGTTCTGGGGTTTCTATTCTATTCCATTGGTCTATGTGTCTGTTTTTGTGCCAATCCCATGCTGTCTTGATGATGACAGCTTTGTAGTAGAGGCTAAAGTCTGGGATTGTGATGCCTCCTGCTTTGGTCTTCTTCTTCAAAATTACTTTGGCTATTCGGGGCCTTTTATGGTTCCATATGAATTTTAGGATTGCTTGTTCTAGTTTCGAGAAGAATGCTGGTGCAATTTTGATTGGGATTGCATTGAATGTGTAGATAGCTTTGGGTAGTATTGACATTTTGACAATATTTATTCTTCCAATCCATGAGCAGGGAATGTCTTTCCATTTCTTTATATCTTCTTCAATTTCCTTCATAAGCTTTCTATAGTTTTCAGCATACAGATCTTTTACATCTTTGGTTAGATTTATCCCTAGGTATTTTATGCTTCTTGGTGCAATTGTGAATGGGATCAGTTTCTTCATTTTTCTTTCTGTTGTTTCATTATTAGTGTATAAGAATGCAACTGATTTCTGTACATTTATTTTGTATCCTGCAACATTGCTAAATTCATGTATCCGTTCTAGCAGACTTTTGGTGGAGTCTATCGGATTTTCCATGTATAATATCATGTCATCTGCAAAAAGTGAAAGCTTAACTTCATCTTTACCAATTTTGATGCCTTTGATTTCCTTTTGTTGTCTGATTGCTGATGCTAGGACTTCCAACATTATGTTAAACAACAGAGGTGAGAGTGGACATCCCTGTCGTGTTCCTGATCTCAGGGAAAAAGCTCTCAGTTTTTCCCCATTGAGGATGATGTTAGCTGTGGGCTTTTCATAAATGGCTTTGATGATCTTTAAGTATGTTCCTTCTATCCCGACTTTCTCGAGAGTTTTTATTAGGAAATGTTGCTGAATTTTGTCAAAGGCGTTTTCTGCATCGATTGACAGGATCATATGGTTCTTATCTTTTCTTTTATTAATGTGATGTATCACATTGATTGATTTGCGAATGTTGAACAAGGCCCGCATCCCAGGAATGAATCCCACTTGATCATGGTGAATAATTTTTTTTATATGCTGTTGAATTCGATTTGCTAGTATCTTATTGAGATTTTTTGCATCCATATTCATCAGGGATATTGGCCTGTAGTTCGTTTTTTTTACTGGGTCTCTGTCTGGTTTAGGAATCAAAGGAATGCTGGCTTCATAGAATGAGTCTGGAAGTTTTCCTTCCCTTTCTATTTTTTGGAATAGCTTGAGAAGGATAGGTATTATCTCTGCTTTAAAGTCTGGTGGAACTCCCCTGGGAAGCCATCTGGTCCTGGACTCTTATTTGTTGGGAGATTTTTGATAACCGATTCAATTTCTTCGCTGGTTATGGGTCTGTTCAAGCTTTCTATTTCCTCCAGTTTGAGTTTTGGAAGCGTGTGGGTGTTTAGGAATTTGTCCATTTCTTCCAGGTTGTCCAGGTTGTTGGCATATAATTTTTCATAGTATTCCCTGATAATTGCTTGTATTTCTGAGGGATGGTTGTAATCATTCCATTTTCATTCATGATTTTATCTATTTGGGTCATCTCCCTTTTCTTTTTGAGAAGCCTGGCTAGAAGTTTATCAAGTCTGTTTATTTTTTCAAAAAACCAACTCTTGGTTTCGTTGATCTGCTCTACAGTGTTTTTAGATTCTATATTGTTTATTTCTGTTCTAATCTTTATTATTTCTCTTCTTCTGCTAGATTTAGGCTGTCTTTGCTGTTCTGCTTCTATTTCCTTTAGGTGTGCTGTTAGATTTTGTATTTGGGATTTTTCTTGTTTCTTGAGATAGGCCTGGATTGCAATGTATTTTCCTCTCAGGACTGCCTTCGCTGCATCCCATAGCTTTTGGATTGTTGTCTTTTCATTTTCATTTGTTTCCATATATTTTTTAATTTCTTCTCTAATTTCCTGGTTGACCCATTCATTCTTTAGGAGGGTGTTCTTTAACCTCCATGCTTTTGGAGGTTTTCCAGACTTTTTCCTGTGGTTGATTTCAAGCTTCATAGCATTGTGGTCTGAAAGTATGCATGATATGATTTCAATTCTTGTATACTTATGAAGGGCTGTTTTCTGACCCAGTATATGATCTATCTTGGAGAATGTTCCATGTGCACTGGAGAAGAAAGTATATTCTGTTGCTTTGGGATGCAGAATTCTAAATATATCTGTCAAGTCCATCTGATCCAATGTATCATTCAGGGCCCTTGTTTCTTTATTGACCATGTGTCTAGATGATCTATCCATTTCTGTAAGTGGGGTGTTAAAGTCCCCTGCAATGACCACATTCTTATCAATAAGGTTGCTTATGTTTGTGAGTAATTGTTTTATATATTTGGGGGCTTCTGTATTCGGTGCATAGACATTTATAATTGTTAGCTCTTCCTGATGGATAGACCCTGTGATTATTATATAATGCCCTTCTTCATCTCTTGTTACAGCCTTTAATTTAAAGTCCAGTTTGTCTGATATAAGTATGGCTGCTCCAGCTTTCTTTTGACTTCCAGTAGCATGATAAATAGTTCTCCATCTCCTCACTCTCAATCTGAAGGTGTCCTCAGGTCTAAAATGAGTCTCTTGTAGACAGCAAATAGATGGGTCTTGTTTTTTTATCCATTCTGATACCCTATGTCTTTTGGTTGGCACATTTAGTCCATTTACATTCAGTGTTATTATAGAAAGATATGAATTTAGAGTCACTGTGATGTCCGTAGGTTTCATGCTTGTAGGGATGTCTCTGGTACTTTGTCTCACAGAATTCCCCTTAGGATCTCTTGTAGGGCTGGTTTAGTGGTGACGAATTCCTTCAGTTTTTGTTTGTTTGGGAAGACCTTCATCTCTCCTTCTATTGTAAATGACAGACTTGCTGGATAAAGGGTTCTCGGCTGCATATTTTTTTCTATTCATCACATTGAAGATCTCCTGCCATTCCTTTCTGGCCTGCCAAGTTTCAGTAGAGAGATCGGTCACGAGTCTTATAGGTCTCCCTTTATATGTTAGAGCACGTTTATCTCTAGCTGCTTTCAGAATTTTCTCTTTATCCTTGTATTTTGCCAGTTTCACTATGATATGTCGTGCAGAAGATCGATTCAAGTTACGTCTGAAGGGAGTTCTCTGTGCCTCTTGGATTTCAATGCCTTTTTCCTTCCCCAGATCCGGGAATTTCTCAGCTATGATTTCTTCAAGTACCCCTTCAGCCCCTTTCCCTCTCTCTTCCCCCTCTGGAATACCAATTATACGTAGATTATTTCTCTTTAGTGCATCACTTAGTTCTCTAATTTTCCCCTCATACTCATGGATTTTTTTATCTCTTTTTCTCAGCTTCTTCTTTTTCCATCATTTTATCTTCTAGTTCATTTTTTCTTCCTCTCTCTCTTGAATTTGAGCCGTAGTTGTCTCCATTTTATTTTGCAACTCGTTGATAGCATTTTTTTAGCTCCTCCTGGCTGTTCCTTAGTCCCTTGATCTCTGTAGCAAGAGATTCTCTGCTCTCCTTTATACTGTTTTCAAGCCCAGTGATTAATTTTATGACTATTATTCTAAATTCATTTTCTGTTATATTGTTTAAATCATTTTTGATCAGTTCGTTAGCTGTTGTTATTTCCTGGACGTTTTTCTGAGGGGAATTCTTCCGTTTCGTCATTTTGGATAGTCCCTGGAGTGGTGCAGGACTGTGGGGCACTTCCTCTGTTCTGTCTTGAATAACTTGCGTTGGTTGGTGGGGCTGCAGTCAGACCTGATGTCTGCCCCCAGCCCACCGCTGGGGCCACAGTCAGACTTGTGTGTGCCTTCTCTTCCCCTCTTCTAGGGGCAGAATTCACTGTGGGGTGGCGTGGCCCGTCTGGGCTACTTGCACACTGCCAGTCTTGTGGTGCTGGGGATCTGGCGTATTAGCTGGGGTGGATTGGCAAGGTGCACAGGGGCGGGAGGGGCAGGCTCAGCTCGCTTTTCTTTCAGAGATCCACTTCGGGAGGGGCCCTGCGGCACCAGGAGGGAGTCAGACCCGCCAGAGGGATGGATCCACAGAAGCACAGCATTGGGTGTTTGTGCGGTGCAAGCAAGTTCCCTGGCAGGAACTGGTTCACTTTGGGATTTTGTCTGGGGCATGGGCGAGGGAGATGGCGCTGGTGAGGGCCTTTGTTCCCCGCCAAGCTGAGCTCTGTCATCCAGGTCTCAAGAACTCTCCCTTCTGTTGTCCTCCAGCCCTCCCGTTCTCAGAGCAGAGCTGTTAGCTTATAACCTTGCAGATATCAAGTCCCGCTTGCTGTCGGAACACACTCCATCCGGCCCCTCTGCTTTTGCATGCCAGACTCTGGGGCTCTTCTTGGCCGGTGGGCCGCCCCTCCACTCCGGCTCCCTCCCGCCAGTCCGTGGAGCTCGCACCGCCTCTCTGTCCTTCCTACCCTCTTCCGTGGGCCTCTGGTCTGTGCTTGTCTCGGGAGACTCCATTCTGCTCGTCTTCTGGTGGTTTTCTGGGTTATTTAGGCAGGTGAGGTGGAATCTAAGTGATCAGCAGGACACACGGTGAGCCCAGCGTCCTCCTACGCCGCCATCTTCCCAGGATCCTCTCTTATCTTTTTAATGGCTGCAGGATCTATAACATTATCTCCTGTTTCATTCCAGCTATTGGTGGTTTGGGTCTTCTCTCCTTTTATTCACTCTTACTAAAAGTTTATAAATATTACTGATTTTTTCAAAGAACTAACTTTCAGGGGTGCCTGGGTGGCTCAGTTGGTTAAGCATCTGACTTCAACTCAGGTCATGATCTCACGGTTCGTGAGTTTGAGCCCCATGTCAGGCTATGTGCTAACAGCTCAGAGTCTGGAGCCTGCTTGGGATCTGTGTCTCCCTCCATCTCTGCCCCTCCCCTGCTCGTGCTCTATCTCTCTCTCTCAAAGATAAATAAACATTAAAAAAACCCAAAGAACTAACTTTTTGTTTCATTGATTTTTTTCTATTGTTTTCTTATTTTTTATTTCTTTGATTAATGCCTTTTATTATTTACTTCCTTCTGCTTGCTTTGAGTTTATTTTGCTTCTTTTTCCTAGTTCTTGAAGCAGGAACTTAGATTATTGATTTTAAATCATTCCTAATCTATAATGTAAGCATTTAGTGTTATAAACTTCCTTCTCAATATTGCTTTAGCTCTGTCCCACATATTTTGGTATGTTGCATTTTGGTTTTCATTCAGTTGCCTGTAATTTTGTTTTGTTTGTTTGTTTATTAGAGAGAAAGCATAAAAGAGCATGATCAGGGAGAAGGGCAGAGGCGGAGAGAGAGAATCTTAGGCTCCATGCTCAGCACAGAGCCCAACATGGGGCTCAACCCCATGACTCTGGGATCATGACCTGAATGGAAATCAAGAGTTGGACACTCAATGAACTGAACCATCTAGATGTCCCCAACTGCCTGTGTTCTTAAATTTCCTTTGAGACTTTCTCTTTGATCTATGCATTGTTTAGAAGTGTGTTAATTGCCACTTATTTAGAGACTTTGCTTTTGTCTTTCTGGTTTTGATTTTTCATTTGATATCATTATACTGAGAAGACACATTATTTATGGTTTCAATTATTTTAAATTTGTTAAAGTTGGTTTTATAGCTCAGGATATGGCCCATCTTAGTGTTTATCTCATGGGTGCTTGAAAAGAATGTTTATTCTGCTGTTGTGAGGTAGAGTGCTCCTTAAATGTTGATTAGATCTTACTGGTTGATGGTTCTATGTCCTTATTTATTTTTTCTCTCTAGTTTTTCCATCAACTTTTGAGATATATGTTGAAGTCTCTATATTGTGGAATTGTCTATTTCCCCTTTGTTTTCTGTTTTTGCTTCAGCTATTTTGAAGCACTGTTTAGGACTGTTATATCTTCCTGGTAGCCTAAACATTTTATCATTATGTTTTGTCCTTTTGTCTTTCTGGTAGTTTTCTTTGCTCTGAAGTCTAGTGTATCAAAACTTAATACAGCCACTCTCATTTCTTTTTATTAATGTATATATGGCATACTTTTCCCATTCTTTTACTTTCCACCTACCTATCATATATTTGAGGTGAATTTCCCATACACAACATATACTTGCGTCATTAGTTAAACCACTCTGCTAATCTCTGTAATTAATGTATTTATGTCATTTACATTTAGTGTAGTTATTAATATGTTAGGGCCTAGGTCTGACATTTTATTATTTGTTTTCTGTTTGTTGCCTCTGTTCTTCATTTGTGGCTTTATTCCTGCCTTCCTATAGGTTTTCTTTTTAACTTTTTTTAGAATTCTATTTTACTTATCTATAGTGTTTTTGAAGGTATCTTTTTACATAGCTTCTTTAGTTGTTGATCTAAGTGTTACATTTTATGTACATAATGTACTGCAGTCTATTGGTGTTGATATTTTACCAGCCTCAGTGAAATATAGAAACCTTACCTCCTTTATTGTCACTTCACTGTCCCCCACTTATAATATTGTCTTAAATGATTCCTCTACATACATTGAAAGCCACATCAAACATTGTTATAAAGTTTGCTTCAATTGTCAAACATACCTTAGAAAACTAAAGAGGATAAGGAAAAGATGTTGTTTTACTCATATTTCTACTCTTTCCATTGTACTTTTTTCTTTCCTGATGTTCTAAGATTCCTTCTTTTGTCATTTCTTTACTGTTTGTAGAACTTCCTTTAGCCATTATTTTAGGATAGGTCTGCTGGCAACAAATTCTTTTAGTTTTCCATTATTGGAGAATGTCTTGATTTCCTCTTCATTCCTTAAGGATATTTTCACTGGATATACAATTCTGAGATAACAGTTCTTTTTTTTTTTTCAGTACTTGAAAAATTTATGACTTCTTCCTTTTTCCCCTCCATGGTTTCTGATGAGAAATCCATTATCATTCTAATTGCTTTTTCCCTATAATTAAGGTGTTATTTCTCTCTCTCACTGATTTCAAGATCTCTTTTGTCATTATTTCTTTGAATATGTTCTTAGCCACACCTTCTTTCTTTTCTCCTGGAACTCTGATGACATTATTAGTAATTTTTTTCTGTTGTAGTCCCACAGCTCCATGAGGTTCTGTTAATTTTTTTTAGTTTATTTCCTTTCTCTTGCTTGTTTTTTTAAGTAGGCTCCACGACCAATGTGGGGCTTCAACTCATGACCCCGAGATCAAGAGTTGCATGCCCTACCAACTGAGCCAGCCAGGCACCTTCCTTTCTCTCATTTAGACAAGATAATTTATATTGGCTTTTTTTCAAGTTCTCTATTTCCTCTTTCTTCTTCATTCTGCTGTTGAGCCTCTCCACTGAGTTTTTTATTTCAGTTATTGTATTTTTCAGTTCCAAAACTTCCACTTGGTCTTCTTTATATCTTCTATTTATTTGCTGAGACTTTCTAATTTTTGAATTATTTCAAGCATGTTCATAAATTGAAGCATTTTTATGATGACTGCTTCAAGTTCCTTGTCAGATGATGCTAACATCTGTGCCATCTCGTTATTGTCATTATTATTTTGTTTTAAACTCAAATTGATATTTTCTTAGGTCTGGTATGATGTCCTTGTATCATGAATGATTTTTGATAGAAACCTGGACATTTTAGTTGTATGTGGGTGTTTAGTCGAACTGTGGGTTTTTAAAAAATCTGTTTTAGCAGGCCCCTCTGACAGCATGCCAGTGGAAGAAAGGACACACTACCTCATTACTCATTACTGTCAAGTCAAGATTCCTCACTGGTCCACCATTGACACCCCAGTGTTGAGGAGCTCCTCATTACTGCTTTGTGGGCGTGGCAGTTAAGGCACACCACTAGATTTCCTTTGATACCACTAGGGATGCAAGGGACAGGGATATTAGGTGTTTCTGCCTGACTGGGATGAAAGTTTGGGTTCCATACTTGGTCTTCTGTGACAGCACCATGGTGATGAAGGGGGGAGAGGTTAATTGCTATAACATGATGAAAGTGAAAATCTAGGCTCTCCACTTTGCTTTGCTGGCTGGGGTGGGGCTGGGACAACAGTTGTTTCCATGGTGTTTGACTAAAGTAAAATGGTTATTGTGTAAAAGCTTTCTGTCTTTCTAGGCTGACAATTTCTGATTGGATAGAGAGGAAAATATTTTCTTTGGCTTTTTGTGTCAGTACCCATTGGCATTTTTGGGTTTCTGGCTTCTCCAGCACCAAGTCTGGGATATGCAAGGTAAAAAGAAAACCTAGAGCACTCACCTCAAGGAAGTCACTCCTCAGGTTCCGAGGTCCCTAGCTGGTCTGCCTTCTTATCTCCACCTTTCAGAGTTTTTTTAAATTTGTTTTTCATATAATATTCAGCATTTTTATCTGTTGTTCATGTGAATTTTGAATAAGTAAAAACCAGTCCCAGAAATTTAAATGACTTTGAGGTACTTCTGTAAATCCCCTAAAAAGTCACAGAATACAGTGTGAAAATTACTGGATCTGGACCTCTCCACTATTTCAACCCCGACCTTCTTTGGATCTTTGATTTCCTCCTCGTATGACAGCCCTCAATTGTATTGACCAATGATTATGAAGACAGAAGTCAGCTGGCTAGAAAAAAGGGAATCAAGGTAAGT
This sequence comes from Panthera tigris, assembly GCF_018350195.1. Lineage (NCBI taxonomy): Eukaryota > Metazoa > Chordata > Mammalia > Carnivora > Felidae > Panthera > Panthera tigris. The sequence continues at coordinate 60,304,592 of NC_056677.1, read as the reverse complement.
TTGTTTGTAGCCCCTGTGCTGTGTCAATATAATATTTAAAGTGCTCCTAGAGTTCACTAGTTATAACTATTTACAAAGCTACTGAACTAGAACTGGCTTTGCCTAGAACTTGACTTTCCCTGAAACCTGGTTGCCCCTGCTTTCCAGGCCCAGCATGTTTGGCAGATGAGTCCTGAACTTGAAGGGACCCCACTTGGATGCTTGAAGCTGTTCATCCTAAAGGAAAGGCTTAATCTAGGTCTTACTGGGATCAGGGAATTTAGAGCCTACCAAGCAATGTGGTACTGAATGGTGGGGACTGCTAGATGACCAACCTCTCCTGTAAATATAGGGAATCTCTCACCTGGGAGTAGAGGAAACGAGGAGGAAGGCAATGGCCACAACTGCTGAGAGTCACAGACAGGAAAACTCTACCTCACTGAGGTGTATGGACAGAAGTTTAGGCATGTTCTCCACTTTTCCTTTACATAGCTCCTGGCTTAGGAGCTCCCCTACCTTTAACTGCATAATATTTGCTACTTTTTCCCATCTCGTCTCTGAAGCTTAGCAAAGCACTGGAAGTCTAAAAGAGAGATATCCTTTGAGCTAGCTATGTTGACTACTTGGACACACAAATCCTTTCCCATAAAAGTAGGTCCACTCAGGAACTGTTCTTTCTCCACCCAATAACCAAATTAGACAGAGGGGCCTTTGCAGGGTCTCTGGGCATTAAACAAGGACCTGAATATTAGCCCTCAGTGGTAATAATTTTATTGAATAATAAGAGGACTGAGGGAGTAAGGCACAGGAGAACTCACTTTGGAGTTTTACCTCCATTTTGAGGCACAGAGTAACCCAGAAGACAGTGTTGTGTATTCCCAGGGAAAGGCAGATTAGGGACTCCTAATTATTCTTCCATACTCCTCTCTTCATTCCTCTCCCTCCATAGGGGAGGCTGGGGTGGGTGGATGGATGGGGGGTGCACAAGGACTCTGGCTCAGCTTCTGCAGCCTTCATGCCTCCATTTTGGGACTGTGGTGCCATTACTGCCCAGTTTTCCTTGGGGGACAGAGTGGGCCTGGGGGCAGCAGGTACTGACTCCAGGAGCAGCAAGCAGACTTTCTGAGAAGTCAGGGGGAAATGAAAGATTCACTTATCTCCCTACTTTCTGTAAGGAAGGGTGGAAAGATCCTTGGAGAAGGGCTGGAAAACTGGCACTTAGTTCTTGTCAGGGCCTCCCTTTCCCCATCTGTAAAGCAGGTATAAGAGCAGCTGCCTCTCAGGGTTGCAGGGGGTGGATAAAATGTGATGAGGGATATTGGAGCACCTGTGAACTGTAAGTTGCCCACCCAAAGGTGAGGGCACCCTGTTATCACTGAAGGGAGTCTCTGTGTCCAGATATGCTGGGGGGAAGACCCTTGTGTTCATGGAGCCAAAGGAAGAAGGAAGTGTGTCTGTGCATGAGGGGTGGGGGTGGGGCGAATGAGGAGGCTAGTAGTTGAAAGATGTCTCACTGACAGGAGGAAACTGGCCTTTGCAAGGCTTTGAGGTAGATGGAACTGCAGGGCTGAGCATCCCAGAAGACTCCATCCTAGGGGAGGAAGAGTGTATGTGGCTGAGTGGGAGAGGGGAGTTGGAGTGGTTACCCTCTCCCTCTCTTCCACTCCCACTTGGGCAAATGGCTGAAGGAAGCAGGTTGATGGAGAGTAGGGTGGAGGAGTGTCGGATGGGGAGCAAATTGAGGAGGGGGCTCTTAGAGTCAATCTGGTCCGTTCATGTTTGGGGGAGGTTTCTCAAGCCTAGGAAATCCCACTAGTATACCTGTGTGAACCTAGGGCAGCTGGTGGGGGCTCACCTTCACCCTGAGTGGTATCCAGGGACCATGTGGTGAGGGAGCAGACCTGAGCTGGGAGCTCTCACCCACGTGGTTGCCCACCCCTCCCCAGGAGTTCTGGGGACAGCTATTATGGGGGACTCTTGGGATTGAGGAGTTGGTCAATTCTTTGGAAGAAGCAGCTTCATTGTGCTGACTTGCGTGGAGGAAGCGCCCCACAGGCCCTGCCCAGGGTTGGAGGCTGGAGAGGCAGGCGGAGGAGGATGGCTGCTCTGGACCCAAGCGTTTCCTGGAGGCGATTCCCACCCCCGGCCCCCGCATCTCTGAGAGCCCCTTGCGCAGAACCGCTTAGATCCTTCACCAGCTGCAGGCTGACTCTAACCTTGGGGCCTTGGGGCCAGATCAGGTAAGGGGAAGAGAGAAGAGGGTCTCAGGTAGGACAGAGTTGTCGCTGGTCCAGCCCGGATTGCCTCCAGGGCTCGGGACCAAGCGCTAGGTGGGGGCAGCGACACTGCAGTCCCCGGTGGTGGTGGTCTGGGCGGGGCAGTGGGGGCAGGGGGATGGAGGAGGAGCGCAGCCCGGGACACGCGGCGGTTGCGGTCTATTCATCTGGCTCTCTGAGCAGTTGGCAGGACCTGGCGCTGGGTTCTCTCGCCTTTCTTCCCGCCCCCTTCCCCTGGGCGGGCCTGATTCCCATCTGAGTATAGCAGGGTCAGATACATCTCTGTGGCGCGTCTCCCGGGTTCTTACCCTCCCCAGACGCAGAAGTGGATGGAGGGCCACAGGGTGGAGGAGGCAGGAACCTTGCCCTTTCCCGCCCAGTGTAGCCAGAGGACGGTGGCAGAACCAAGGGATGCCCGGGACCCGCGGGACCACAGCCCCATCTCTATCTCCAGGCACTCCCTGAGTGTAGGGTAGGCATGGAGACCTGGTGGGAAGGGATACCTGTTAGCACCCCCATTCCCGGATCCCAGGGCCCAGTCGTTTTGAAGGCAGTGTAACGTGGGTGTGCAGTGGGAAAAGGAGGGTAGCAATTGCCTGTCTCTAGTCTGTCATCCCTGAAGCAGGTATGGCTGGGGGCGCTCTACAGGTACTGTCAGTCTATGAGTCCTACTGGCCAGGCAAGAGTGCTGCTGGGCTAAGCTCTGACACTTGTTAGATGTGAGCAGTGGTTAATTTTATCTGGCTGGGCTCTGGCTTAGCAGGAAACCAATGCTGAGGAGCGAATAGTTCTCCCAGGTGGCTTTGGCCAGGTGGAGGCCAGACAGTAAGGTGGAAATGCTGGGGCCTCCATCCTGGAAGGGCCATGGTGGTTCCTATTCCCATCCCAAAGCTCTGAGGTCTGTAAGCTGTGGGGCTGTTGGGATCCAGAAGAGAAAAATGTATCTCAGAAAAAAGATATTATAAATTCCTTTTTGTGTTTTTCTCTTTGTTTTCTCCACCTCTGCTTCTTTCATTGTGAAATCCCTGAGTTCTAGCAGAATGCCTGACATATAGCAGGTCCCTAGAAAATATTTCTGAATGACTTGAAAATCAGTCATAGAACTCTGCTTCTGGTGACCACTAGGGAGAGCTGGAAGGCAGGAATTGAAGGGCCTTCTGAAGCAAAACCTCCTCAACCCTTTGCAGGAGTGGTATCTAATCCCTTTCCTTATGCCTCTGGAGTCTCCTGTACATTTCAGCTCATTAAAATTTCAAAACTCCCTTCAAGGGTTCTGGTTCAAACCAGCATCCACCCTATCTAGGTGCCAGCTGTCAGACATCAGGGATTTGCTGGGGGGCACCTGTAATCCCTGTCAGCTGGCCTGTTCTGTTGCTGTGAAGAAGTGGCAGGCAGCTGCTGGCTTCCTCTTCAGACCTGAAAAGGCCCTGGAGGAAAGCATGTGCTCATAAAATTTATGGGATTCCACAGCTTTGAAATCTAATGATCTGAGTGATCAAACACAGAGTGGGGCCTTGGGGCTACTGGAGGAGGGGATAGAGGAGGCAGTATAACTTGGGTGGGAGAGCCTGGGGCCAGGCAGCAGGACAGAGTAATTAGTCTCAGTGGGAGGAGATGAGGAGTCTGGCAGCCTATGGATGTCGGCACTAAGTCAGGGGAGAAATGAAAATTGCCAAGAGCTGAATGGTAAACCACCCTCTTTCAGAGGAAACCATCCCCCTCTCATTACCCCTCCCCTGTTCAGTGTATGGCCACAGAGAGATGGACTTTATTTGTACCTCTTGGGTTACTGGAGATGGAAGAGCAGTAAGTGGGGCCAGCTTTCCAAGGGCAAGGCTGCATGAAGGTCTTGAGTGCTTAGGAAGAGAGAACACCAAATGTATGTGTTGGTTGAGGGTGAGGGTAATCTTGAAAAGACGTGATATGCTAAAATCAAACTATTCAGATTTCATTTTTGCTTGGAGCTGGTCCTTTTGACATCCTTTGGGAAATGAGCTCACTACATAAGTTGTTAAATGAAGTACACAAATTATTTCCCCCTTCTTGAGTTCATTTCCTCATCTGTAAAATAAGGGATTTGGACTGGACTGGAAGTCAATTACCTGAATCCAAGTCTCAGTATGCTCTGTCACTGATGAACTATGTGAACTTGCTCAGTCCCTTACTATCTCTAGGCCTCAGGTTTCCTCACTTAAATTCAATGCAGAACGTGGACAAGGGAGACTCAAGTTACTCCCATCTTTTGTCATTGTTGTAGGTCTCTCTTTTGCATCACCCTCAATTCCAGGGTCTGTTGCTGTTCTGGCTGTGTAACCCAGCTATACCAGTCCCTTCAGGTTCTCCATCAATAACAAGGGAGAGGATTAAATTGGATTGTTGCTAAGGTCTATGTCCATTTTCAACATGGCATGTAAGTCCCAAGGCGGTGGCCTTGGTGGGGCCTCCACTGAGCCTCAGCCACTAATTGTGCTCTCATTTTGTAAAGTGACTGCTTTTCTACTTTAGAGCTCCTAAAAATCTAATCCTGAATAGATTAGATTAGATTAGATTAGATTAGAATCCACCCAGCTCCAAACCCCCTATATAGCTCCTTTTCCAATTTCTGCTCTCACAGAGAGTATAGACCCTGGCAGAAATTTTATTTGAAACGAAATTTCAGTTCTGAAGCCAAACTTCTTGCTGTTAAGAGTATTTCACCCTTGTAGGCAACACACATACCAAATCTAGATTTTTAGATCTGTTTATTTTGTTCCAACCTTTTGAGGATTTAAATGTCCCAGATCTCAAGCTCCCAAATTTTGTTCGTTTTCCTAGATTTAATTGTGGTGCATTAGAGGCTGCATCCTACCGAAATATTAATACTGAGCTGCTTTCACCAACCGGCATTCTCTCCAAAACACACAAGCTCACACATGTACATGCACATATGTGGAAGAAATAAACTGATATCCCACTATGTCATGTGACAACTGATAGGGCAGATTTGCGACCTGTGAATGTCTTTCCTTCATCTGGAGAGAAGTAGTTGGCAGCCTGATTTTTAAGAGCTATCTTCACCTTGAGCAACAAAAGGTGCTCACCTCAAGGCCTTCACCTTGAAGCCCTACAGAACTTCCCTCTAGTGACTTGGTGGGGGAAGGACAGGAAGAATGAGAGCAGGGGTTTGTTGCTCCAACATTTTCAGTGGTCAGTTACAAGGCTTCTGGGGCCCAGCTCCCCCTGTTCCACTGCTTTTGGAGCCAACAGGATAGTAATTAGGCCCCTTCCTATCCACAGGTCTAAGAGCCAGTGGGTTTTCCTTTGGGGGGTTGATAAAAGCTGGACTAGGACCAACGGAGGGGATACAGGACTTTGGACTTGAATGAGGCCATCATAGGCCCACCATGCCACAGCTGCCTGTTTGTAGCGGAAAATGTTATGGGTGGGGACCACTGTTTTCTTTGGAGCTCCTCACAGGCAACCTCATCCTTCTGTCCCTGGGATGGCCCTGTCTTAGGGTGGCAAGTCACTGTTAGCTCTAAGTAACAGCCAAGGATGCCTGACAAGAAGGTGATGAAAGATTAGAGTAACAGGAGCACAACAGACAAATGCCCAGAATAGGGAGAAAGAGACACAAAGAGACCAAGTAAGGAGAGAAACTGAGCTCCTAAGGGCGTGAGTTGTGCTAGCTTGGACACAGCCTGGCTGGGAATGCTCTTCAGCAAGAGTGTTGCCCAGAATCTGGGCATAGGGGAACATCTGGCACCTATTTCAGAGAGATTAAGATGGTCCAGATGCTACCTTTCCTGGCACCTTTAATGCCTGCTAAGCAGAATGGCTCAGAATGCCCAGCATGGGAGACACATTCAGTGATAAAGGCTAGGAAGCTTCCCTCTTCCTAAGAGAAATTGTTCAACACTACATGCAGCTGCTGCCTCTACCCTTGGGGGATCCAGGTTGGGAATGGGATTTTCCCTAAAACAGTCCCTTTCCTGCCCTGACCCAGATGGTAATATTAACCTATAATGAATAATGAGAGATGGAGGAGTTGGTCCTTTGCCAGGTCAATAACTATTGCCCCTCCCCCAATCATGCCCTCCCCCATCATCAGTCCTCCTCTGCATGCTGAGATGAAAGGAATTTCTTCACATTTTGACAGATGAATATAAGGATGGGGAGCTGGTAGTGCCTGCAAGTTACTGCACTGGCCTGGAGAATCTGTAAAAATCAGTGAGTGGAGCTTTATGGTGTTTAAGATCCCTTTCCCTATGTGATATTCTACTCTTCCAGTTTATAATTATAGAAGCTTTAGCCAAAAAGTAAGATGTGGCTCAGCCTGAGATGAGTGGAATTAATGACATGTTAGGGGTGGGCTGGGCCAAGGTGAGGCTGATTGGCACAAGCTCTAGATCCCTCCTGTCTTCAAGCACCCATGCATCTATGACAGTCATAAAAAGAAATAGAGGGGGAAGAGAAGGGAGAAGAAGCAGTAAAGGAAAGAAATGAAGGGAAGAAAGAAGCAGACTGTTAACCAACTGTATGATGGGGAAACTATTTGTACACTTGTAAAGTGATGTCACCCACAGCTCTTGGGAAGCCACAGCCCTCAGAGGCTCTGAGATTAAGCAAGGCTCATTGTCTGATTTTACCTCTCTGCCCTTTCTCTTCCCCTTTACCAATGGTTTCCAAGGACAGATGACAAGGAAATCCTGAGCACACAGAGGCTTGGGTCTTCCCACCAGGCTCCGAGGGACACAGTAGCACCTTTGGAAGTTGCTTTTAGTGGGTGACTAGCAATCTGGGGCCAGGAGGTACCATCTCCAGGTGTTAGAAAGTGTATGGAGATGTTCCAAAGGCCAGGGGGATCCCAAGCTTTTCTAGCTCCTGGGAGAAGGACCCTGGCAAATTTAAAGGCATTAACATGGAGAATTTGGTTGAGTTTAACAGGAGCTTTGGCTCCAAGGGGATGGTCAGGTGTCTGAACTGCTGTGTGTGCATGTTTGAGAACAAGTGTGCTGATGGCAAAAATGTAAAAGCTGAGCAGGGTGGAGTGAAGGGAAAGGGTTGGGGAGAAGCACACAATGGCAAGGAAAACACATTAGATTGGTTCCTCAGGGATGGGGGAGCCAGGCAGCAGCTCCCCATTAGGGTCTGCATCAGGGGCCAACATTTTATCCTTGCTGGAATCCCTTTGCTCTTTCTTGAACATCCTTTGATGCATCAGAGGGACGAAGAAGAGGATTATAGCCCCAATGATTGGGGGCACACCAGCAAAGTAGAAGGCCACATGGTAGTCCCCAAAACAGTTGCGGAGGAGGCCTGAAATAAGAGAGACAAGTCAAGTTCAGCTTTGCCCTTTTGCCCAAAGGTGCTATCTGCCTCTTTTAGGGGCCATCACAATGCCTATCCAGTGGATCTTGGCCTGCACTACCTTTACCCAGGATCCCCTCAATTTAAACATTTGCAATGAAAAAAATAAAACCTCTGTTACAAATTCAGGTGGCTCCTCTCTGAGGTAATGGAGTTGCAGGCCCTTGAGGTTAATGATTATTATGAAAGAGGCTAATGAAGCTTCTCTTAAAGTTCTCCATTTTTTACTTTCATGAAGCTACAGCTTGACTTCCAGTCACTCCTAGGTATGGAGTTAGGAGGGAAGCTAGTCCAAAAGGGTTCCACAGAAGATGGCCAAGTCTTGACTTGATTTATAGTGATATACCCTCTACCCCCAACTTAGGCTAGAGTGTTCTTATGGAACAATTCAGCTAAGTTTATATTTTCTCTTTCTCTGAGGTGCCCTTTCTCTGAAGTTCCCATTCACCCTAAGGAAAGGCTGTTTGTATATCCTTCATCCGGTTATAGATATGGTGGCCCCTCTGGGTTTCTATAGGTTGCTAATAACATGGATATGTTTGGCATGGTATGCAAGTATTCCCCTACTTACCTTCAGAATCTAACATGGGGCACCTCACAGGAAAGATGATCACAGAAACACTACTGAGGAAAGGAAAATATGCCCTTGGGCTGCTTAGATGGTAAGCAAAATGGAAAGAGATGTGGATTCTGGGATCCACCTCTGGGACTGGGGGCTGGGTAGAGGCTCCCCTCCTTCAGTGAGCCCCATGGCTGTTGCACAAGGGCCTGGGTGGAAGCTTTTGTCACTGTCACACAGCATGACATGCCCTTACAACACCTTGCACACAATTGGTGTTCAAGGGATATTTGTTGAGTTAGCCCAGTTGGCTAGCCTAGGAAGGCTAACCCACAAATCAATATTTGCATTAAATCCTAAAGAAAAGAAGTGGAGTTCTCTTTTCATTGGTTTTCCTTGTTTCCTATGTCCCCTGGGGTATCAACAATGCTCTTTTGGGAGAGTGGAGAAGGAAACTGAGAATACTGAAAGACAGCAAGCCAACACTTTGCCTACTACCTGCTAGAAGTAAGCCTCACTGGCCCAGTCCTAGGATTTGGCTTTAATCAAAGTCTCTTCTACAGGCTTAGTTCAGAAGCCAATAGAGAAGGAAGGGGAGTATCTCTAAGTCTTAATGAAGCCAAGGTCCACTTTCTCTTCTCTTTCTGCCCAACTACCTTGCAAATAATAACTTGCTTATAAAGAGGAAGAGAGAAGACACTGAACCAATAGAATGATCAAAAAGCCAAACCCATTTCTCTCTTTACCCTCCTGGAATCATCCAGGCTGTCTAAAATAAACCCCACTGAAACAGATAGAGAGCCATGAACAGCCCGTTCCCAAAAAATGAATCCATGTACATATACTGTAGTTAACCTCTTCCACTAATAGAGGTAAGAGGTTTCATACACTTTGACAAGGCTGCTTAAATAGAGAATAAGAGTAAAAAAAGGACTTACAGCAGAGGTATTCAGGATTGCTAGGGCCCAGGGAAGACAGGACTCCCACACTCATGCCCTCCCTGTAGTATCAGCCTCACCTGCAATGGGGGGCCCAGCAATCATCGGCAGGGCCATCATGCCAAGGAGGTAGCCAATTGCCTGTGAGGCCTGCATTGGGCCCACCAGCTCAAATGCGATGGGGGCCATGATGGTGATGAAGAAGCCATCACACAGGCCCAGGAAGAGGCAAACAACGATGAGGCCCCCAAAGCCCCGGCACAGGGGAATCATCATGGACATCAGGCCCAGGAGCAGGAAGGAGATGACCTGGAGGAGCAAGGACCTTAGGTCATGTTGTGCTTGTCAGTCAAGACCACATAGCAAATCATATCTCCTTTCTCAGGGTTTCATTTCTACCATCTATAAAATAGGACAGGGAGTGTCAACAGAGAAAACAGTTGGGCTAAATACTTACGTAGGCCCTTTCTAAGTCCTGCACTGAAAGATTCAAAGTTTTTAAGAAAGATTCAAAGTTTTTAAGTTTTTAATCCTACTTAACTGTGATTCCATCAACATTTTTTAAAAAGGTAAGGGGCATGGCCCCACCCTTAAGAAGTTGTCTTTTCACTGGACTCTAAGCTAAAAGAAATTGCTGTTGTTCTGATCTTGTGTTTGGCTGCCCAGGTATTAGGGTCTAGGATCAGATCATGCTGGTGTTCTCAGATCCAAGTAAGGTCTGAGAAGAGGAAGAGAAGGAAATGAGGATAACTTGAATGATGATTAGATGGGGGCATGAATGGAAGGCAGAGCTTTGAAATAAGCTGAAATAAGAAAGGATGCAGTGCTCATTTATTGGGTGGCCACTTTTAGAAAACACCTTGGCGGGGCGCCCTGGGTGGCTCAGTCGGTTAAGCGGCCGACTTCGGCTCAGGTCACCATCTCGCGGTCCCTGAGTTCGAGCCCCGCGTCGGGCTCTGGGCTGACGGCTCAGAGCCTGGAGCCTGCTTCCGATTCTGTGTCTCCCTCTCTCTCTGCCCCTCCCCCATTCATGCTCTGTCTCTCTCGGTCTCAAAAATAAATAAACGTTAAAAAAAAAATTAAAAAAAAAAAAGAAAGAAAACACCTTGGCATGAAGAAGACCATTGGGAGGTTCACCCAGGTTCCTTATGATTTAGGACATGAGACACACCACCCATCTCAGCATGGCTGTGGGGTCCTCTGGACTTGGTTGGGTACCATGCAAAGACAAAAAAGGGGACTTTAAGGAGATCCAAGACACTAGGAGGGGGTCTAGGGAGCTGAAACAAGTTCAGGGGCACTGACTAGCCACTGGGCTTTCTTTGGGCTGAGCAAAATGATTCTAAAACAAAGAAGCTGCCTTTCCAGAGGCTGGTTTTTCCCACTCAAAAGAGAGAAGAGCAACTGGAAACACAGTTGGTCTTTTGATTAAGGTCATCTGCAACCTGTGTCAGTGAGCCAGACTGAAGACCTGGGCTGCAGGCAGGGAAATAAACCCCCTCCTCTCACCCACTGTAGCCAGCAGAGCCAGGTCATCCCAGGGTCAGGGGTAAGACCTGATCTGTTTACCAAAGCCTTAACAGGACCCAGGATTTTCTAATGTTTCACACAGGAGGGTAAACTTACCCAGGAAGTGTAAGTGACCACAGAGTAAGGGTAAATAACCAAATCACCACATGGATGGGATAGGAGGGTCAAGGCTGTTTCAAGCCCTAAAGATTTTGTGTTGTACTGGCAGTGGGTTTGTTAGGTTGATTGGTTGGTTTTCAGAGAGGATAAGAAATGTCCTGGACATGTCATGTGAGGAAATCTCTTTGCTAGAAAACTTTTTGAACTTTGCCTAGGCTGTTTTGGGATAGCTAGGTGGAATCTAGGAATAAGAACCCTGATATTCCAGCTCGTCCTCTAGGAGATTCATGCACAACTAGAAGATAAAACCAGATCCACCTATCAACCAAGCCCTAATGGTATGGCAACTAAGAGTTAATAGCGTTATACAATACAGAGGATCCCATTAACTGATTTCTGTCATCTCCAATTACTACTTATTGTATCTAGCTGCTGCTTAACATCCTCCATGAGCCCTTGAAAAGTTCAGAAATTAAAAATCTCTCTTTAAACTGAGAATCAGACCTCAAGAATTGGCCTAAAGTGAGGCTGTCCTGCAGGCTGTCACCATTTCTTTTCTAACAGACTGTCAAGGGGAAGTCTGTATATCAGATACATGTGCCTGTCTTTTCCAATAGTAGGAACTACAGGGTCTAGTGGGTATCTCTTCAGAACCTGAAGTTATGTACACTCCTTTCCTCTCCCAAGCCTATACTCCTGTATCTGACCCAGGGAGAAAGGGAGGAAAATTCCTGTGATGGAGTATCTTGAGCAGCTCAAGAGAAGTTTATCCATTGTCTTGTGTTCTTAGCCTGAGACACTTGCCAGAAAGATGAGTTTGGACTCATCTTTCCCTTTCTAAGCCTCAGTTCCTCAATTTGTAAAATGAGGCAGTTGGACTATAATTGATAAAGATATATTTCAGCTATAACATTCTAAGATTATTTTATATTACTCTAAGTGGCAAAGTTGGATCAAGTAAGACTGGAAAAGGGGAGAGAATGTTGGGTGGGTAGGGGAAGTGATCAGCAGAAGCACTGGGTCCTAAGCCTAGTTCTGCTTCTGACTAGTTAATGCCTCTACCTCCCTTGGAACTTTACACAATAGATAGCAAAAGCTGCTTGGGCCCTACTTCTCTCCTAGGGACTGTAATGAGAAATGAGCTATATGGCTAGATAGGGGCTGCTCTTTTCCTCAAGATAAAGTCCTGGCCCAATGCCAGCACTGTTAGCATCTTGGAGCTGCTGATACTGACAGGGAAGACATACAGGGGTGGCATGTGGAAGAAGCTGAAAAAGACATACATTCTCCTATACAAAAAGCCACCCAGATAAGGCAATTCCTGATATTTGCCCTGGAATTCAAAATTTCATAACTGGTTTATCTCAATCACAGTCTTTTGAGTTGACTTTGGTCAAGTTACTTATCTCTAGGACATGGCTCTACCACCCATCACTTAGTATAAAGTGAAATATGAGAAAAGTGCTACATATGAATTCAACTTTGCCATGACTGTCTGAGTCTTTCTCTCAGTTTCTGTGTAATGAGAGGTTGGACTGGATAAACCACAAGGTCACCCCCAGCTCTGACAAAGAAGATTCACCAGCTTTTGCAAATCTAACACAGAGTTAAACACAACAGAAATCCTTAATCATATTCTTGTCTAAGACATCTTAGAATATTTAGGAAAACACTTGAAGCTGTCAGAAGACAGAGAAATCCCTACTATGAGAATAGTCAGGGCCCCTTGGAAGTGCTTTTAGGGCTTCTCCAGGAGAGTCAGAACTCAGCCACCTTCTTAATGGATTATTTGTGACCACATGTTTTGAAGGGCTGATGTTGTCCCTTCACAGGGTTCCACATTGGTGGAAAACATTGTGGTAAACCAAGCTGCAGGAGCAAAAAGCATGAGCAAGGGTCAGAGAGGCAGTAGTGCTGCCAGGTAGACAAAGACAGACAGCTTGAGCAGTAGTCCCAAGCCAGACCAGAGCTCAGTTCACACAGAAACTGCCCACAATATGATGCACTGTGTTACTGTCGAAAGGATTAAAATCTTGCATGGCTATAACAGTTTTTTACTTCCCAAATCCTGGTTACACCTATATTTCTTTTGATACTCCTCTGTAAGGTAAGATAGGAAGGGCAAGAATTATTCTTATTGTACAAATGAGGAAAGTGAGGCCCAGAGAGGGGAAGTAAGGTTGTGTTTTCTGGCACTATTTTTGCGTCCATCAAGAGGATAATATTTGAGAGCCAATGCTTGGTGCAAGTAACTCTGGAAATGTAAGAAGTGATTGACTTGGTCCTGCTGGCTTAGAGGAGAGAAACACTGGGCCACAGAGTACTATAGATGCCCAAGACCTTCCAAGAGAGTATGGAGTAGCAAGGAGATCAGTCCTCAATGGGGGTCAGCATCTAACTCCTAGCCTCAGGTTTCCTATTTCAGATGGATGAACCATTATTAATAAATGCTTTCTTGTAAGTGTTCTTATAGGTTCGATTTACACAGTGCTCTCACTGGATCCTTACTCCATATTGATGAAGGAGGCAGAACAAAGATGACTGTCTTCATTTGAAAGCCAAGCAAACTGAGGCTTGGGGAATTTGATTGACTTTCCCATGCTGAACAACAAAGTTGTGTCAGAGCTGGGGCCCAGGGCATAGTAATGATACGACCTACCATTCTATCCCAAAGGCTGGGGGTAACCTAACATCTGTGGCAGGCTTTTCCTCCCCACACCACTCTGATCAGGGCAAGGTGGTAACACTCACCTGCAAGTAGATCTTCTTAAGTCCAGGAATGGAGTCACTGACACGGCCCGACACAAGACGCCCAAGGCCTGAGGTAGCCCCAATACACACCAAGAGCACCCAGGTCTGCTTGATTTCCAAGAATTCCTCTTCCACATATTTCATCTGAAAAGCATAACACCAGGACCCCCAAGGACAGGGGGAAGAAAAGGAGCTGACTGGTTAACTGTTGGTATATCCAGAACCCCCTACTGCTTGCTTTCCTGGACCACAGCAAGCTCCCTTCCCTTCAACCCCCTCCTTTGTAGCCCTAGATCCAGAACAAGGTTTCTGGCTACTTCTAATTGCTTAAAAGGCTTCATATCCCTTGGATTTTTGGATTCTGGGCTTCTGAGCAACAGCTAAAGGGAGTGGGTATCTCCAAGCCCTGGCTTGAAGGACAGAATACAGCCTTAACAACTAAGAAAACCCAAGGGCTCCCCCCAAATCTCCCCATTCCCTGACCAATAATTGATACCCTGGGGCAACAGCAGGTCACCAGGGGAGAGGACTAACTTCCATGTAAAATTTCCAGACATGTGTTTTAAGAAACACAAGATCTATGGAAGATAATATCTGGACTATAACCAACAGTTCTATGGCAGTATAATTTGGGTGGATAATGGTTAAATGAAGCTAAGTGGGTTTCTTTTACTGCTTGATTTTTTGGTACCTTTAAAAGATTGTGACAATATGAAGCTAGAGAGACTGATTGTACGTTGTTTCCTAAACAAATCATTTGACCACAAAGACCAGCATTCCACAGAACACACTCTTAGAAAACCCTGCCCTTGGGTCATCTCAGCCAGTCTTCTCAATCCCAATGATGCTTATCTTCTCTTGAAAATCTATCTAGATTTATCAAGGGGGAAAGATCTATCTAGATTTATCAAGGGGGAAACAGGCATGGACTTTCCCTTTATGAATTCTACCCATTTCCCATTGAGATCTTCCCTCAGTCTGTGTTCTTTCCCACTTTGGGTCTCTTCAAACACTGTTTGGTCTCTTTTTCCGAAGGTCCCAGATCTGCCCTTCTAGTGTCCTCCACCTCTATTCTCTGGACTTCAGGCAGGCCAAGGGCAGCTTCTTAGAGGTAAGTTGGGCCCACCCTAATATTCCTTACCAGGTGTACATAGGGAACGAAGTAGCCGAGGGCAGCAGCAGCAATCCCGAAGGCCCAGATGCGGTAGGTACGTTGGCGGAACACTCGCATGTTGAAGTACTTTCTAAGCTGAGCCAGGATGCGTTGGCACAGGGTGTGGACACCTCTCTTGTTTGGGGTGTCCTGAGAACTGGGTAGGAGTGGCCGGTAGGTGAGTGAAAGCAGGGTAAGAATAAACATGAAGGTACTCAGCACCTGGAAGGTTTGGGCGAGCTTGATCTTAGCCCCCAGTGTTTTGATGAGAAGAGGAAAGGATATGGAGAAGATGCTACTTCCAGCAGACACCACACCATTGGCCAAACCCAGGCGGCGTTGGAAGTAGTGGCCGAGGATGACGAGAGATGGCTGAAAGGCGAAGGAACAGCCACAACCAAAGAGAATCCCATAGGTGAAATAACGCAGGCTTAATGAGCTGTGGGAGAAACACCAAGAACTATTCTCAGCAGCCTGACCAGGAATCTGTCTGCCCTTTCCCTTCACCCTCCTGAGACCTGCATACCCCCACCCTTAACCCACAGCCCCACTTACCACTTACCCTCAGAAAAGACAAGGAACAGGACTTAATAATAATGCAGATAGGGAGACAGAGGCTCAGAGAACTAATTCACCCAATGTAGCATAACAGGATCAGGAAACTTGGACTTGACTCTTGGTCTGTATGACTCTAGTTTGAATCATAGTACCCAATCAGAGAGAATCGTTCAAAAGAATGCCAGAATCAACCTATGCAATGGCTGGATAAGAGACCATAAGGAGTAAGACAGGGCCTTAGAACAGTTTCACCTACTGCTCACCTAGACACCATGGGTAGGCTGATAGCCAAAGCTTTATCCCAAGTAACAAAAGTCTGCAAGAAGCCAAGATCCTGGAAAGTCAAGATCCTCCATGGGACTCTACTACCTTTTTCCATGGTAGGGGCCCTTAATATTTCAGAAAATGGCTGAGAGACACCTTATCTCCAACCCTGCCCAAGGTCTGGATATCCCATGACCCTTTACTATAGGTCCTAGATGATCTCCATGGGGATCCTGAAGTAAGGAGTCCCTTTAACTTCCAGAGCCTTGTTCCTGTTGCTGGACATGATATGGATTATCCTCTCAGAGTAGCCTAGTTGCTTGATGGGAAGTGGAGCCTCAAAGAAGTTGTGGGCCTGGCCAAGTAAGATAGGTTCTGGCTTAAAACTCTTATGTTCTGCTGTGGCCATCAGCCTCTGTAACAGAAGGCAAAGTTTCAAAAGAGTAAAGGCCATGGGAAGGTTACCTTGGCCAGCCATCTGCCCTTAGATAATATTCGCACAAGCTAATGAGGAATTTTGTTTTCTTTTTGAAGACTCCACATATTTTACAACAGTTCTTATCTGACCACTTAATTAACTAATACTCTCCATGGTCAAGCGGTTGGTCCCTGTAGATGGACCCAGTCCTTATACTAAAGCACTAGGTCTGTGCTGCAGAGATGATGTATTAACACTCAACAGTTGTAAGACAACTGCATCATCATTCCTTTTCTTTGTTTTTAAGTTTTTATTTAAATTCCAATTAACATAGTATAATATTAGTTTTGGGTGTACAATATAGTGATTCAACACTTCCATATAACACCCAATGCTCATAACAACAAGTGCATTCCTTAATCATCACCTATTTAACTGATCCCCTGAACAACTTCTCCTCTAGTAACCATCAATTTGGTCTCTGTAGTTTAGAGTCTGTTTCTTGGTTTGCCTCTCTCCCTCTTTTTTCCCACCTTTGCTCATTTTTTTTGTTGTTGTTTCTTAAATTCCACATATGGGTGAAATCATATGGTATTTGTCTTTCTCTGACTGACTTATTTCACTTAGCATAGTATTCTCTAGTTCCAACCGTGTCATTACAAATGGCAAGGTTGCTTTTCATCTGCTTACATTCACTGGATATGAGCAAAAGCTTTGGTTTCAAAAGTGTTGCCTCCACTTGGTACACATAGCTAAACTAACTGCTCCTCTTCTGTCAGATTTTTTGGGATTGGCTTGGTCTGGGGACCTTGTGTAAGGGAGAGGAGTTAGGAAGGTCTAAAGTAGACCTTCAAGGAGAGGGCAAGTGGGGGCAAAACATGGGATTTGGTTCAGAGTGCTATCTGATGGATCTGTTTCTATCTGGGCCTCAAGGAAGGAAGGAAGCCCCTGAATAGGCTTGACAAGGCATCTCCAGCCCTGACTGCACTCTGTCCCACCTCATGTCATCCAATGGAACTCAGAGCCCGAATTCAGACAACAGGAGGGATGACTTGGAGCTCTAGTCACAAGCAGAACCACTTTCCCAACAGACATGAAGCCATTCAGAAAGTTTCTTGGCTCTAAAGATGTTATTACAGAAAAGGCAAAGGGGGTGGGGAAGGGCTTAGGGGCTGGAAAACAGAAGGCCTACTCCAATGTGCCTAAAGAAGAATGCCAGAAAAAAATACATCTAAGCTCCTTCCCCTCCTGTAACCGAGCTCACGTGTATTGGAAGAGAAATGGGATCCGTATGTTGCTAATTTGTTTATACTTTGCTCAGCTCAACCTTAAAAAACAGACCTCTGCTGTGTAGTGCCGAGACTGGAGCCACTTCTGAGGCCTAGCTCCTTCCCTCAAGGGGCTAGGCACCAGCTTACTGAGGGCAAATGAGGCCAACCACCAGAGGGTTCCTGAAAGGGCTTGGAGCTGCTGCCATAGGAGGGCTGAGCACATTCCAAGCAGAACATGGTTTTCCCCTCCTCTGTCCCAATTGGATGGGATGAAGCCAAGAAATCATTGTAGGTCATATACAAGCTCTGCTGGAGGGTAGGCTGAGTAGCCAGAAATGCTCAAGTCATAAGGAAAGCTGGATCCCCCTCAGAGGGCCCAGTTGTGGCAGAACACAATTATTCTCCACTCTGAGTGGAACCTTAGGCCTAGAGAGCATAACCATAGTCCTTCTCTGGTGAGCCAAGCTCAGAAAACAAGTCTCTGACAAGTAACCCATGTCTCCAGGCCAGCATTTTCATACACCAGCCCAGGAAGATTGGAAGTAGGAGGTATAACAACTTCCAAAACATCTTTGGCTGAAAGCCAACAGACTTCTTTAGGAATCCCATATTCCTCAGGGCATGGTGGAGGGTTTTTACTTCTCCCCTCGCCTGCAGACATGATCCTGCAGGATTGGCAGAAAGAAACCAGAACATTAACTTATAGCCTGCTTCTTGCCTGATACTACCAAGTTTTGCCAGTAGGACCAACTGCACTGTAGTTTGAGGTTAGCTTAGGCCTAGCTGGGTAGCTGGGTGCTAGGTCTATACCCCAGTGGGGGATGCTGCTAAACATCCTTTCTTATGCCCAATACATTATTTTTTTTTCTTTCCCAAATTATCCATACATTGGCAGCCAAAAATACCTGGAAAGGAGCCAGAAATGCTGAACAGCCTTGGGCTCAGCTGACTTCTTTTTCAATATAAGATTCCCTCAGGAATCCTGTAATGGTAGGTGTTTCACATGGATTCACTCCAGAAGCTCATTTCCAGGAAGGCAAGTGAGGTCATGCATTGTGTGGCACATGGAAGAGGGAATAGAATGGCAGAGCTGGAAGAGACCTGAAAAGACCATCTGGTCTAACTCCCTCACATTACAGATATAGAAACTGAGGCCCAGATATGGGAATGGTACTAATATATTGTTCCATAGCCATTTAGTGGCCAAAAGTGGACTTAGGCCCAGTTTCATGAACTCTCAAGCTTAGGCTCCATCCACCACTTTGGAACTCTTGGGTCCTCTTTTGGGGATATTATATATCAATGTGTCCTGGAGAACCTACCTAGATGAATCCCATTGTACAATGATTCTCAGGAGCAGAGTCTTGAGAACTCTACATGGAAAGGACCACAGAGGATTCTTCAATGAGTATCCCTAGTTGAAGCCCAGAAAGAAGCCTACCTTCAGCCTTGGGCAAATGGCCAGCCACTCCTAGCCTTACCTGGTGAAGGAGCTGGTATGGAGGCCTATGAAAGCGACAGCAGCCCCTGCAGTTGCTGTGATTCGGCAGCCCAAACGATCAGTGAATATACTCACAATGGGAGAACAGAAGAAGATCATGCCCATTGAGAGGGCTCCTACCCAGGCTGCAGAGAAAAGAAGCACAAAGACAACTTAACTTAATATGGTACCTGGTGGTGCAGTTGGTATCTCAGTTCTTCTCTGACCTTTCACAGGGGTCATTGCATTTGCCTCATTGCCATCCTTCTAGTCCCTAATGGTCAGAGAAGTTAGGTGATTTTCAAAGCACTTGTAGCAGGGCAATGTGGGAACCAGGAGTCTAGTTAATAAACATACCCAGAGTTTCAGAGCTGGGGCAGAGGGCCTTTAGAGATCATCAAGTCTATGGTGGGACCTTCTAGCTAGCCACCACATGGCTGCACTCCATTTCTCCACCACTTTGGTCAAACACTTTGGTATGACCATATGACTGAATTCTGACCAATACAGTGTGGATAAAAGTGATACACACCACTTCCAGGCCTGGACCATAAAAAAACTCCCATGATATTTCTGCTTTCCTGTGAGCTACAACTGCAAAGTCATCTTGCAAGCCATGTATTAAGACTGGAAGAAC
Source organism: Panthera tigris (assembly GCF_018350195.1). Taxonomy (NCBI): domain Eukaryota; kingdom Metazoa; phylum Chordata; class Mammalia; order Carnivora; family Felidae; genus Panthera; species Panthera tigris. Next base: position 60,285,330 of record NC_056677.1, on the reverse strand, counting down.
TGCCATCAGTTCTGTCTGGGTCCCTAGATAATTACATGGAGCAAAGTTCTCTCTCTAATCTGGAACCCCTTCCATGAATATTGCATAGGAAATAAACAGGGGTGTCTGGGTGGCTCAGTTGGTTAAGTGTCTGACTTAGGCTCAGGTCATGATCTCATGGTCCATGAGTTTGAGCCCTGCATCAGGCTCTGTGCTGATAGCTCAGAGCCTGGAGCCTGATTCAGATTCTGTGTTTCCCTCGCTCTCTGTCCCTCCCCCACTCATGCTCTCTCTCTTTCTGTCTCAAAAATAAACATTAAAATTTTTTTAAATAAAAAATTTAAAAAAAGAAACAAACTTCTTGTCACTGAATTTTTGAGGGCCATTTGTTACAGCAATGAAACCAACATAAACTAAAACAAAGAGATTCCTCCACTACCATTTTACTGATAAAGAAATAGGTCCATAAATGTGACGGGACTTGCCAAAAATCACACAGCAAGTTAGTGGCAGAGCTGGGACTCAAACCCAATTCTCCTTATTCCTAGTCCAAAGTTCATTGTATTATGTCTTCTATGGGGATGAATGAAGCTTCCCATAATTGGAGGTGTGCAAGCAGATGCTAGATATAAAACAGGGGATTTAAGAATTGGTATCATATTTGGACTAGCCAGCATTTTAGGCCCTTCTGGGCATGCTGAGCCAAATTTATAGCCTTGAGCATTGTTCCACTTGGCTTCAGGGCCAAGGAGTATGGGAATTAATTAAGCCTTGAGGAGCTAAAGTAAGGCTTGTGTTGGGCATTGGAACAGTCCTGTAAAGATGCTAAGACTAAGGAGCAGGGAAGTCCACAAAGGCCTACTCAAATTGTATGAGGACATAGGGCAGATTTAGGAGCCACCCAGAGATTTCTAAGGACACTGTGCAAGAGGTCATGCAACCCTCATGCTGAAATCCTTCATCAGAGCCCATGTTTGGCAAATCCCTGACTCTAAGCTCAAATAAAAAGAGTTTATTATGTTTATAAATGCTCTTAAGTGTCCATAACAATCCTCAACAGGAAGGAAGAAATTTACCCTTTTACTTAGATTCTTCTAGTCCATTTCCCTTTGCTTAGCCCTTAGAAAGCTCAAGTTTTTTTTTTTTTCTTTTAAAGCTGTTGTCAAGTTTCTTCTTTGGCCTCTTTTCTAGTCTAAGTAATATTAGTTTCCTTAACTTTTTCCCTTAGCTTCTATTTCTAACTCTGTAATTACTTTCAGAGCTCTCATCTGACCGTTTTCCAAATCATCATCATCATCATCATCATCATCATCATCTAAAAGCATTCACTGAGGGGAGCCTGGGTGACTCAGTCAGTTGAGCACCCAACTCTTGACTTTGGCTCAGGTCATGATCCCAGGGTTGTGGAATTGAGCCCTGCATTGGGCTCTGCACTGGGTATGGAGCCTGCTTGATTCTCTCTTCCTCTTCCCCTCTCCCCAACTCTCTCTCTCTCTCTCTCTCTCTCTCTCTCAAAACAAAAAACAAAAAAACAACCATTCATTATCACCTGAGCATGGTGCCAGGCCAGCTTCTGGCTCTCTTCAGTTGTATAACCCCAAGTCAGTCAGAGAAGTGCAGTCTGAGTTTGGTCAGGGCTAGTCCACCATTTGTGTCTCTTATCTCAGTGCCTAATTGGTTGCTCAGATTTCCATTGGGAATCTTTGCTTTCCAGGGCGCTAACGTGAGTCCTAGCTGCCTGGCTTCAAAAGTACCGGCCTGGGACAGCAGGAAACCTGAAGTCTCTCATCACAATTTTACCTCTTGCTGTGCAATTTCACTTCTTATCAGCTGTGGGACCTTGAGCAAGTCACACAGCACTTCTCTAATCCTCAGTTTTCTCATCTGTAAAATAAGGATTAAAATTCCCGATGTGCCTTCCTCCAAGTTTTCTTTTTTTTAATGCTTACTTATTCTTTTTTTTCAATATATGAAATTTATTGTCAAATTGGTTTCCATACAACACCCAGTGCTCATCCCAAAATATGTCCTCTTCAATACCCATCACCCACCCTCCCCTCCCTCCCACCCCCATCAACCCTCAGTTTTTTCTCAGATTTTAAGAGTCTCTTATGCTTTGGCTCTCTCCCACTCTAACCTCTTTTTTTTCCCTTCCCCTCCTCCATGTGTTTCTGTTAAGTTTCTCAGGATCCACATAAGAGTGAAAACATATGGTATCTGTCTTTCTCTGTATGGCTTATTTCACTTAGCATATCTACCCTATGACCCAGCAGTAACACTGCTAGGAATTTACCCAAGGGATACAGGAGTACTGATGCATAGGAGCACTTGTAACCCAATGTTTATAGCAGCACTCTCAACAATAGCCAAATTATGGAAAGAGCCTAAATGTCCATCAACTGATGAATGGATAAAGAAATTGTGGTTTATATACACAATGGAGTACTACGTGGCAATGAGAAAGAATGAAATATGGCCCTTTGTAGCAACGTGGATGGAACTGGAGAGTGTTATGCTAAATGCTTATTTATTCTTGAGAGAGAGAGACAGAGCACAAACAGGGGAGGGGCAGAGAAAGAGGGAGTCACAGAATCTGAAGCAGGCCCCAGGTTCCAGGCTGTCAGCACAGAGCCCAACACAGGGCTTGAACCCACGAACTGTGAGATCATGACCTGAGCCAAAGTTGGGCACTTAACCGACTGAGCCACCCAGGCGTCCCCAAGTTTTCTTTTAAATAATAATCAGAGGTGGGGCACCTGGATGGCTCAGTCGGTTGAGCATCCAACTTCAACTCGGGTCATGATCTGATGTTTTGTGGGTTCGAGCCCCGCAACGGGCTCTGTGCTGACAGCTCAGAGCCTGGAGCCTGCTTTGGATTCTGTGTCTCCCTCTCTCGCTGCCCCTCCCTTGCTCATGCTCCGTCTCTCTTTCTCTCTCTCAAAAATAAACGAATATTAACAAAAATAAATAATAATCAGAGATAATCATATTTAAGAGAGCTTTATAAATACCAATAGTCACACCATATACAAAAATTAATACAAATGGATCATAGGCTTATATGTAAAACTTAAAACTAAAAAACTTACAGAACAAAGTACAGGAGAAAATCTTTCTGACCTTTAATTAGGCAAAGATTTCACAGATATTAACAAAAAGTATGATCCATAAAAGAAAAACCTTGATATATCAGACTTTATCAAAGTTTAAAACTTCTGATAAATACTGTTATCAAAGTGTAAAAAGCAAGCCACAGGCTGGGGAAAATATTTACAGCACATAGGTCTGATAAGAGACTGGTATCCAGAACACAGTGTTGACTCTCACAACTCAACAATAAAGCAAGCAATCCAGGTTAAAACATGAGGGAAAGATTTGAAAAGACATTTCACACATATAAACACACACACACACACACACACACACACACACACACACACTGAATGTCAATTAAGCACGTGAAAATATGCTCAATATCATTAATCATTCAAGAAATGCATATTAAAGCCACAGTGAGATACTGCTACATACACACTAAAAAGGCTTTTAAGAAATTGCAATACCTAGTACTGGGGAGGATGTAGAGGAACTGGAAATCTCATGCACTGCTGGTGGGAATGCAAAATGGTATACCAACTTTGGAAAACAGTTTGGCAGATTCTTATAAAGTTAAACATGCAATTGCCACATGAGCTTGAAATACCACTCCTAGGTATTTACCCAAAATAAATGAAAACTTATGTCCCCAGAGAAACCTATGCCTAGATGTTTATGGTAGCCTTTTTTATAACTGCCAAAACTTGGCAATAACTCAAAATGTACTTCAACTGGTAAATGGATAAATAAGTGGGTAATACATTAATACAGTGGAATACAATTTTGCAATAAACAGGAATGAACTACTGATACCAGTACCAACTTCAACAATTCTCAAAGACATTACAGTAAGTGAAAGAAGCTAGACACAAATGATTTTATTTACATAAAATTCTGGAAAAGACAAAATTATGGGGACAGAAAAACAGATCAGTGGGTACCAGGAGGAAGGATGGGTGTAGGGAGAGGATTCATTACAGGAGAGCAGGAGGGAACTTTCTGTAGTGATGAAATGTTATATATCTTAACGTAGTCATGATATTCTTTTGTCAAAATTCATAGAACTGAGCACATAAAAAGAGTGAATATTACCATATGTAAATTATAGCTCAATAAATCTGATGTTATAAAAAAAAAGAGAGGGGGCAGGGAAGTAGAAAGTGCCAACGGGAGGTCTCATTTATGATGTATGTATTTTATTCTGGCAGGATTTTCCCAAAAAATCATAGTTCAAGTATATTATCAAAGAGGAAAAAATTATGTATAGTCACCAAATCATCTTGCTGACATTTAATCAACTAGAACTCACCATTATTCACCATTGTTTGACCTTTCTGAATATTTACAGTACAACTAAAACTGATGATTGGGCTTGAAGGTAACTTTTGTACAAAGAAAATTTAAATTATATTTGATATATAATTTTTTGGTTAATGACATGTATCCATAATTATGGTATCATACAGAATATTTTCACTACAAATCCTGTACTCCACCTATTCATCCTGCCTCACCCTTCCAACCTCTGGCAACCACTGACCTTTTTACTGTCTTCATAGTTTTGCATTTTCCAGAATGTTATATAGTTGGAGTCATATAGTGTGTAGCCTTTTCAGATCGGCTTCTTTCACTTAGCAATTTGCATTTAAGCTTCCTCCATGTCTTTTCATGGCTTAATAGCTCATTTCTTTTTAGCACTGAATAATATTCCATTGTCTGGATGTACCAAAGTTTATCAACTCACCTACAGAAGGACAACTTGCTTGCTTCCACATTTTGGCAATTATGAATAAATCTGCTATAAACATTTGTGTGCAAATTTTTGTGTAGACAAACATTTTTGACATATTTGGTTAAATACTAGGGAACACAATTGCTAGATCATGTTCAATTTTTTTAATGTTTATTTTTGAGAGAGAGACAGAGCATGAGTGGGTGAGAGGCAGAGAGTGAGGGAGATACAGAATCCAAAGCAGGCTCCAAGCTCTGTGTCAGCACAGAGCCCGATGTGGGGCTTGAACCCATGAACTGTGAGATCATGACCTATGCTGAAGTCAGATACTTAACCGACTGAACCACCCAGGTGTCCCTATCCAGTACTATTTTAAATAAGAGCAGTGGGAATGAAAAAAAGAATGGTGAGAATGGACATCCCTGTCTTCTTCCTGACCATAGAGGAAAAAATTTCACTTTTTCCCCATTGAGGATTATGTTAGCTGTGGGGTTTTCATATATGACCTTTGTTATGTTAAGATATGCTCCCTCTTGGGGCGCCTGGGTGGCACAGTCGGTTAAGCGTCCGACTTCAGCCAGGTCACGATCTCGCGGTCCGTGAGTTCGAGCCCCGCATCAGGCTCTGGGCTGATGGCTCGGAGCCTGGAGCCTGTTTCCGATTCTGTGTCTCCCTCTCTCTCTGCCCCTCCCCCGTTCATGCTCTGTCTCTCTCTGTCTCAAAAATAAATAAAAAAAAAAAAACGTTGAAAAAAAAATTAAAAAAAAAAAAAAGATATGCTCCCTCTAAATCTACTTTGTTGAGGGTTTTTATCATGAATGGATGTTGTACTTTATCAAATGCGATTTCTGCATCTATTAAAATCATCACATGGTACTTATCCTTTCTTTTATTAATGTGCTGTATCACGTTGATGTGTGAATATTGACCCACCTTTGAAACCCAGAAATAAATCCCACTTCGTCATGGTGAATGATTCCTTCAATGTTGTTGGATTTAGTTTGCTAGTATTTTATTGAGGATTTTTGCACCCATGTTCAGGGATATTGGCCTGTAGTTCTCTTTTTATCCATGTCTTTATATGATTTTGGTATCAGGTAATTCTGGCCTCATGGAATAAATTTAGAAGTTTTACTTCCGGTTCTATTTTTTGGAATAGTTTGAGAAGAACATGTATTAACTCTTCTTTAAATGTTTGGTAGAATTCACCTGTGAAAACATCTGGTCCTGGACTTTTGTTTGTTAAGAGATTTTGATGACTGATTCAATTTCTCTTCAGGTTTTGGTTTCTTTAAGTTTTTTTTTCTTCCTCTTTCAGCTTTGGTAGTTTATATGTTCCTAGGAATTTATCCATTTCTTTCAGGTTGTTTAATTTGTCGGCATACAGTTTTTCATAATATTCTTTTATAATTGTTTGGATTTCTGTGTTGTTGGTTGTTCTTTCTCCTCTCTCATTTGTGATCTTATTAATTTGGGTCCTTTCTCTTTTCTTTTTTGATAAGTCTTGCTAGGGGTTTATCAATTTTATCAGTGTTTTCAAAGAACCAGCTCCTTTTTTCTTTGACCTGTTCTATTGTTTTCTTAGTCTCTTTATCATTTATTTTTGCTCTCGTATTTATTATTTCCTTCCTTCTGCTGCCTTTAGACTTCATTTAATGTTATTTTTCTAGCTTCTTTAGGTGTAAGATTAGATTATTTATTTGAGAATTTTCTTGTTTCTTGTTGTAGGCCTGTATTGCTATACACTTCCCTCTTAGGACCACTTTTGCTACATCCCAAAGGTTTTGGACCATTTTCTTTTCCTTTTCATTTGTTTCCATGTATCTTTTAATTTCTTCTTTGATTTCCTGGTTGATACATTCATTGTTTAGTAGCATATTGTTTAACCACCATGTATTTATGGTCTTTCCAGATTTTTCTTGTGGTTCTAGAAGTCACCGTGTTGTGGTCAGAAAAGTTGCATGGTGCAACTTCAATCTTCTTATATTTTTTGAAACCTGTCTTGGGGCCTAATATGTGATCTATTCTGGATAATGTTCCATATGCACTTGAAAAAAAATGTGTGTTCTGCTGTTTTAGGATGAAAGGTTCTGAATGCATCTGTTAAATCCATCTGGTCCAGTGTGTCATTTCAAACCATTTTTTCCTTGTTTATTTTCTGTTTAGATGATCTGTCCTTTGAGGTATGTGGGGTATTAAAGTCCCCTATAATTTTTGATTATCAATTAGTTCTTTTGTGTTTCTCATTAATTGTTTTATATATTTGAGTGCTCCATGTTGGGTGCATAAATATTTACAGTTGTTAGATCTTTTTGGATTGTCCACTTTATGATGACATAGTGTCCTTCTCTGTCTCTTGATACAGTCTTTGTTTTAATGCTACTTTTCTTTGTATTAAGTTTATTTATTTTGAGAAAGAGTGTGAGTTGGGAAGGGGCAGAGAGAGAAGGAGAGAGAGAATCTCAAGCAGGCTCCATGCTGTCAGTGTGGAGCCCTGACAGAGCTCGATCCCATGAACCATGAGATCATGACCTGAGTTGAAATCGAGTCGGGCATTTAACCAACAGAGCCACCCAGGTGCTCCTTACATTCTTTCTTTTAAAGCCTAGTTTATTAGATATAAGTATTGCTATTCTGGCTTTCTTTTAACCTCCTTTCATTTGATAAATTTTTCTCTATCCCCTCACTTTCATTCTGCAGGTGTCTTTAGCTCTGAAATGAGTCTCTTGTAGGCAGTGTAGAGATGGTCTTTTTTTTTAATCCATTCTGACACCTTATGTCTTTTGATTTAAGTGTTTAGTCCACTTGCATCCACAGTAATTATTGATAGATACATATTTATTGCCATTTTATTACTTGTTTTCTTGTTTTTTTTTTCCCTAAGATTTTCTCTGATCCTTTCTTGCCTTTGTCACTTTTGGTCTTTCTTTTACCTTCAAAGAGTCCCCTTTAATATTTCTTGCATGACTGGTTTAGTGGTCACAAACTCTTTTAGCTTTTGTTTATGTGGGAGACTCTTTATCTCTCCTCTTCTGGATGATATCCTTGCTGGATAGAGTATTTTTGGCTGCAGATTTTTCCCATTCAGCATTTCGAATATATCATGCCACTCCCTTCTGACTTGCCAAGAGTCTGTTGAGAAGTCCCTAGCTAGCCTTATGGGTTCTCTGTTGTAAATTAAGGCCTTTTTTCCTGCTGCTTTTAGGATTTTTCTTTACCATGATATTTTGCCAATTTAATTACAATATGTCTTCATGTTGGCTTGCTTTTTTTTTTTTTTTTTTTTTTTTTTTTTTTTTTTTTATGGGAGTTCTCTGTGCCTCCTTGACCTGGACATCTGTTTCCTTCCCTAGATTAGGGGAGTTTTCAGCTATTATTTCTTCAAATAAATTGTCTTCCCCCTTTTCTCTTTTTCTTCTGAGACTCCTATAATACAAATGTTATTACTTTTGATGGAGTCACTGAGTTGCCTAGGTATATTCTTGTGTTGCATAATTCTTCTTTCTCTCTTTGGTTTAGATTCCTCACTTTCCATTACTTTGTCGTCTAGGTCACTAATTCATTCCTCTGCTTCTTCCAGCCTACTGTTCATTGCATCAAGCCTGTTTCCAATCTCATTTATTGCACTCTTCATCTCAGATTCTTTTTTAACTCTTTTATCTCTGTGGTAAGGGTCTCATTGATATCTTCTATTATTTTCTCAAGCCCAGTGAGTATCCTTGTGATTGTTGCTTTAAATTCTCCATCAGGAATGTTACTTATATCTCTTTTGCTTAGATTTCTGTCTGTAGACTCATTTTGTTCTTTCATTTGGGATAAATCCCTCTTTCGTTGCATTTTGTCAAAATCTCCGCCTTCTTCTCTATATTAGAAAAGGCAGTTATGTCTCCTACTTCTGAAATCAATGGCCTTATGAAGAAGAGGTCATTCGTTCCCAGGACCTGGTGCTTCAGGAAGTGTCTCTGGTGTACACTGCATACCCTCTGCTGTTGTGTTTTGACTGCTCTGTCCTCAGGCCAGTCATCTGCAGAGGTTCTCTTTGCCTGTTGTGGGCAGTATTTGGTCTCTGGCCTGAATGTGGCATATTTTAACTATATGCCCTCCGGTCTGCTTGTGATATTAGACCGGACACTTCCTCCACCAGAACTGAGGCCCTGCAAAACTCTCTGGTTAAGAGACATTGTGTGGGCAGGGGTTTGTGCTAGTCTTCTGGGGAAGGGGCCTGCTACACTGGGACTGAGGCAAGTGTGACTGAGAAGGGCAATCCCACCAGAGCACACGGGTGGTGGGGCTTGGTGTATGCAAGTTTGGCAGCCAGTGTCAGCACGGTGCTGTTTCCCACAGGTGGCTCTGTGTTTAATCTGAGGGGCAGGAGAGGGAGTAACTTACTAGCTCCTTAGGTGTCTCCATGAATGCTGCCTCTCAGGGACTGTTCTGAGAAGAGTGAATAATCTCCCCACTGCGTACCCCAGGCACTCTTCAGATTGCTGTTTCCACACTGCCTATCCCCAGTTGTTTGCCTGCCTTCTCTTCAGGAGCAGTGCATTGCCCTCCTTGCTCTATCTTAGCCGAGTCCATTGGTTCAGCTTAAAACTCCAGACTTTAAGTCCCACTGACTGCAGAGACTTACAAAATTCAGCCCCTTTTTTCCATGACAATGGCTTTGGGGAAACATTCTCCTTGTGCATTCCCTTGTGTGCTCCTCTCTTTCTCGCCTTTCTCTATGACCATGGCTCCCTCCCTCTGCAGCATCTGTGATCCATTTCTCCTCTAAACCACATCTCCACACTTCCTACCTTCTTCAGTGTGGCCTCATCTCTTCCTTAAGTTGTGGAGTTCTTTCTTTTGGTCTTCAGGTCAATTTCTGAGGAATTTAGGATAATTTGATAGTTATTTAGTTGTGTTCATGGGACAAGGTGAACCTAGGGCTGCCTATTCCACCACCATTAACCTGTGAGATCTGTGTATTTTCTTTGACAGTTTCTGTTTATCTTTGGCCCATTTTATTGTTTGGTTGTTCATTTTCTTATTGTTGAGTTTTAAGAGTAATTTTTATATTTTGAATAATAGTCTTTTATCAGGTATATATTTTGCAAATATTTTCTCCCAGTCTGTGGCTTACTTTCTCATTCTCTTGCCATTTTCTCTCACAGAACAGAAGGTTTTAATTTAATGAAGTTCACATTATGAGTTATTCATGGGTTGTACCTTTGGTGTCATTTCTAAGAAGTCATTGTCCTACCCAAGGTCTTTTCGGTTTTCTCATATGCTATTTTCTAGGAGTTTTATAGTGTTGTATTTTATATTTAGGTCTGTGATCCACTCTGAGTTAATTTTTGAAGGTTGTAAAGTCTGTGTCTAGATTCATTTTTTGCATGTGGATGCCCAGTTGTTCCAGCACTATTTGTTGAAAAAGAAAACTGTTTTTGTTCTATTGGATTGTCCTTGCTTCTTTGTCTTAGTTGGCTATATTTATGTGGATCTATTTCTGTGCTCTCTATTCTCTTCCACCGATCTATTTGTATATTCTTTCATCAATCCTACAGTGTCTTGAATATTGTAGCTTTAAAGTAATCTTTGAAGTTGGATAGTGACATCCTCTAACTTTGTTCACTTCCTCTATTATTGCATTGGCTATTTGGAATATTTTGCCTCTCCATGTAAAGTTTAGGTTCACTTTGTTGATATCCACAAAATACCTAACTTGAATTTTGATTAGGATTGTGTTGAATCTATATATCAATTTGGGAAGAATTGAGTCTTCCTATGAATGAACATTTATTTAGTTCTTTTTTTATTTCATTATTCAGAGTTTTGTAGTTTTCATCATATACACTTTGTATATGTATGTATTTTGTATGTATTTTGTTAGATTTATACCTATTTCATTTTGGGGGTTCTAATATAAATGTATTCACTTTTTCAAAGTTTATTTATTTATTTTGAGAGAGAGAGAGAGAGTGAGCAGGGAAGGGGCAGAGAGAGGGAAAGACAGAATCCTAACCAGGGGTCATGTTGTCAGCACAGAGCCTGATGCAGGGCTTAAACTCATGAATCATGAGATCATGACCTGAGCCGAGATCAAGAGTTGGATGCTTAACTGACTGAACCACCCAGATGCCCCTAAATGGTAATCATTTTTAAATCTCAAATTCTGCTTGTTCATTACTGATATATAGGAAAGCAATTGACTTTTGTATATTAACTTTGTATCCTGCAAACTTGCTATAATCACTTATTAGTTCCAGGAGTTTTTTGCTGGTTCTTTCAGATTTTCTACATAGATTATCATGCCATCTGTGAACAAAGACAGTTTTATGTCTTCTTTCTTTTTAAAAAAACGTGTTTTTTTTTTTATCAGAGAGAGAGTGCAAGTGGGGGAGGGGCAGAGAGAGAGGGAGACTCAGAATCTGAGGCAGGCTCCAGGCTCCAAGCTGGCAGCACAAAGCCCAATGTGAGGCTCAAACTCAGGAATGGAGAGATCATGACCTGAGCCAAAGTCGGATGCCCAACTGACTGAGCCACCCAGGCACGCTTATATCTTCTTTCTTCATCTATATTCCTGTTATTTCCTTTTCTTGCATTATTACATTAGCTAGAACTTCCAGTACGATATTGAATGAGAGTGGTAAGAGGTGATACCTTTGCCTTACCTGATCTTAGTAGGAAAGCTTCAAGTTTATCATCATTAAGTATGATGTTAGCTGTAGGTTTTTTAATACAGATTTTTAAAAGATCAGTTTGTTTTGATTTCTTTTAAACTTTTAAATTTTTAAATAATTATAGATTCACAGGAAATAGCCAAGATAATCCAGAGAACTCTTGTGGATACTTCACCCAATTCCCCCCAATGGTTACATCTTATGTAACTATAATAAAATATCAAAACCAGGAAATTTACATTGGTACATTATATGTGTATAGTTTTATGTCATTTTATTATATGTGTAGATTCATGTGACCACCACTGCAATCAAGATGCAGAACTGTTCCATCACCACAAACATCTCCTTTGTGCTACTCCTTCATAGTCACACTCAGTCCACTTTCCTACTATTCCTAGGCAACCACCAATTTGTTTCACACCTCTATAATAGTATTTTAAGAAAGTTACATAAATAGACTCATAAAGTATATGACCTCTGAAAATTGCCTTTTTTTCACCCAGTATAATTCCCTGGAGATACATATTTGCAGTGAATTTTTTGTAAACAGCATATAGTTCGGACATGTTTTTTGTTTTTTCCATCCACTCTACTAATCTGTCTTTTACTTGATGTGTTTAGAACATTCACAATGGACATAATCATTGATATGTACAGTCATTTTATTTTTGTTTTCTGTTCCCTCTGTTTTCCCTTCCTCTATTTCCCTTTTCCTCACCTGCCTGAAGGTTCTTTTAACAGTTTTTAGAATTCCATTTTGATTTATCTATAGTGCTTTTGAGTGTCTCCTTTTGTATATATTTTAGTGGTTGCTCTAGCTATTATATTACATGTATATAACTTATCAGTTTACTGATGTTGACATTTCACAAGTTTGAGTGGAATGTAAGAACCTAACTTCCTTCATGTCCTTTCACTCGCCCTCATTTATAATAAAATTGTTTTAAATATTTGTTTTATATACATTGATAACCACATCAGGAATCAATATAACTTTGGGGTCAACTGTTAAACATAATTTAGATAACACCAAAGAAGGAAAGTTTATTGTATGTATCCATAATTTTACTTTTTAATTGCTTTCTCGCCCTTCTTCATGTTTCAAAGCTCCTTCTTTTATTGTTTCCTTTCTATTTAAAGAACTTCCTTTGGCCATTCACTTAGGGTCAGTTAGCTAGTGACAAATTCTCTTAGTTTTCATTCATCTAAGAATATCTTGATTTCCCCTTCATTCCTAAATGATATTTTCATTAGATATGCAATTCCGGGTTTACAAATTTTTTCTTTCAGCACTTGAAACATGTGCCACTTCTTCCTTCTGCCCTTTATGGTTTCTGATAAGAAATCCACTGTCATTTGAATGTTTTTCCTCCTTGGTTAAGGTGTCATTTCTCTCTCACTGTTTTCAAGAGTATTTTGTGTGTTTAGATTTCAGAAGTTTGATTATGATATATCTTGGCATAAATTTCTTTGAGTTCATTCTCTTTGGGATTCACTCAACTTCTTGATACTGTAGATTTGTCTTTTTCTAATTTGGAAAATTTTCAGTCACTACTTCTTTGAGTACTTTTTCAGCCCCATTTCCTTTCTCCTCTCCATCCAGGACTCCTCTGATGACAGGAATGTTGCATTTTTTGTTAGAGTCCCACAGTTCCTTGAGGCTCTGTTCATTTTTTTTTCAGTTTTTTTTCTCTCTGTTGTTCAGACTTGATAATTTTTATCATTAATTCTATCTTCAAGTTCACTGATTATTTCCCCTGTCCTCTCTATTCTTTCATGGAGCCTATCCAATGAGGCTCTTATTATCATTATTTCAGTTGTTGTATTTTTTCATTCTAAAAAGTCCATTTGTTTCTTCTTTATATTTTATATTTATTTGCTGAGACAGTATTTTTTTCATTTGTTTCAAGTATTGTTGTAGTTGCTCATTGAAGCATTTTTAGGATGGTTGCTTTATATATCCTTGTCAAATAATTCCAACATCTGTGTCACCTTGGTGCTGGCATTAGTTAACTATCTTTTCTCATTGAAGTTGAGATTTCCCCAGACTTTGCTGTGACAAGTGGTTTTCTATCCTAGACATTTTGGATATTATAAGACTCTGGATCTTATTTAAATCTTGTGTTTTAGCAAGCCTACTATGACACTGTGCCAGTAAGGCACCACTTCATTATTGCTAGATGGGGTAGAAAAGATGGGGGTGGAAGTCTGGCTTTCTTGTTTAGCCTCCATTGATACCCTGTGAAGGATGGGTGCCTTGTTACTGCTGAGCAGGGGTTGGTGTTCAAGATCCCCACTGGACCTCCTCTGATATTTTTCTGGATAAGAGGGGTAGCAATTGCTCATTGTTATTTCCCACATTGCTTTAACTGATGCTATAATGAACATTGGTAAAAGATAGGCCTTCACTGACACACCTTGGCATCTCTCCAGGAGTGGGAAGAGAGTCAAAGGTTAAAGTCTGGAAGGATGAAAGTCCAGGCTCCCTCTATTGATGCAATGGGGGAGGAGTAGGCCTTCTTGCCACTGAGATGGAATGAAATTCTTAGCTCTCCACTCAGTTTTCTTTGATACTACTTAAGCATGGTGGGGGTAGTTTGGGGCACCTTGTTACAATTGGGTGAGTGTAGAAGTCTAGGCTCCCCACTAGGACTTTGCTGACAAAAGTCAGATGAATTTTTTTCCCCATGGTGTTTGGCTGGAGCAGAGTGGTTATTTAAAAGTGTTCTAAAAAAATAAGTAAATAGGGGCGCCTGGGTGGCTCAGTCGGTTGCGCTTCCGACTTCGGCCCAGGTCACGATCTCACCGTCTGTGAGTTCGAGCCCCGCGTCGGGCTCTGTGCTGACAGCTCAGAGCCTGGAGCCTGCTTCGGATTCTGTGTCTCCCTCTCTCTCTAACCCTCCCCCACTCATGCTCTGTCTCTCTCTGTCTCAAAAATAAAATAAAACATAAAAAAAAAAAAAATTTAAAAAAATAAGTAAATAAATAAAAAATAATAAAAGTGTTCTGTCTTGATGTGCTACCCCTTTCCTGGTTGTTTAGCTAGAAAAATCAGGATTTTCTAGCGGCTTATACATTGGTACTTCTGGGCTGTTGGCTTTTTCAGTTCCAGTTCTAAGATATATGTGGCAAAATAAAAACTGCTTCATTCACTGCTGTGTTGTTCCTTGGGTCCTGAGGTCCCTGGCCCATCAACTTCTCTCTACCTTTCAGCCTTTTATATTTGCTCTGTATACAGTGCCCAGTGTTTTTAGCCATACTTCATGGGAGGAATATGGAAAAGTACCTTGATATAGTTTTTAATGCTAAATGTATATTATAAAAAACTAAGCCATCCATTTATGACATTAACTTATTCAACAGTTATTTAACATCCTCTCTGGCCCAAACACATGGCTATAAGGACACTGAGGTTGATAAATGAGTGACATATGGTTCTTGCCTTCAAGGATCTCACTGTAGAATAGGGAACATTTAAAAAAAAATAAGGCATTACAAAATATAAATTCCATGGTTCAAGACTAGAGTAAAAATTTCTATTTATAGATTTTCAGGCAAGTCAGACATTCCAAGTGAAAGAAAAATTGCTATATTAAGGGAAAGAAAAGTAATCTAATAGCTAGATTAATAACTGAAAAAGTATAGTATGATATAAGAGATATGTATTTGAAGGATTGTTAGAAGTAAAGGTTTTTCAGAAGAAATTTAGAAAAAGAAAAATAATCAAGGGGTGACTATATTTAAAAAAGAACCCATAATCATTATAATAATGATGATGATTGGATGCTATTGGTTATCCTTTATCTTCCTTGAACTCAGTTTCCTTTTTTGGCAAATATGAAGCATGGGCAAAGGTTTTCTAGAACTTTGGGTAGTCCTTGGACTCAAAGCTAGGGAATTTTTATGTTCCCCATATTACTCTTGCTCATGTATGAGTAAGACAAAGAGATTTCAATGAAGCAACTGACACCTGCGATGGTTGTGAAACATGAAAGGTATAGGCATACCTTATTTCATTGTGCTTCACTTTATTGTGCTTCACAGACATTGAGGGATTTTTCTTACAAGTTGGAGGTTTGTGGCAACCCTTCAGTGAACAAGTCTATTGGCGCCATTTCTTCAAAAGGATTTGCTCACATTATGCCTGTGTGTCACATTTTGGTAATTCTTGCAATATTTCAAAATTTTTAATTATTATTGTATTTGTTATGATGATTTGTGATCCATGACCTTTGATGTTAACTATTGTAATTGTTTGGGGACACCATGAACTGTGTCCATATAAGATGGCAAACTTAATGGATACATGTTGTGTGTGCTCTGATTGCTCCACCAACCATCTTTCTCCCCCTCCTCAGGCCTCTTTATTCTCTGAGACACAACAATACTGAAATTAGGCCAGTTAATAACCGTACAATGGCTTTTAAGTATTCAAGTGAAATGAAGAGTTGCATGTCTCTCACTTTAAATCAAAAGCTAGAATGTATTGTGTTTAGTGAGGAAGGCATGTTAAAAGCTGAGAGGCTGAAAGCTAGGCTTTTTGTACTAAACAGTCACGTTGTGAATGTAAAGGAAAAGTTATTGAAGGAAATTAAAGGTGCTACTCCAGTGAACACACAAATGATAAGAAAGTGAAACAGCTTTATTGATGATATGGAGAAAGTTTTAGTGGTCTGGATAGAAGATCAAGCCAGCCCCAATATTCCCTTAAGCCAAAGCCTAATCCATACCAAGGCCTTAACTCTAATTCTATGAAGGCTAAGAGAGGTGAGGATGGTGAAGAAGAAAAGTTTGAAGCTAGCAGGGGTTAGTTCATGAAACTGAGGAAAATAAGGCATCTGCATAACATAAAACTGCAAGGTGAAACACCAATGTTGATGTAGAAGCTGCAACAAGTTTTCCAGAGAATACATCTAAGATGGATTAATTGAAGGTGGCTACACTAAACAACAGATTCTCAGTGTAGAAGATGCAGCCTTCTGTTGGAAGAAATGCCATCTAGGACTTTCATAGCTGGAGAAAAGAAGCAAATACCTGGATTCAAAGCTTCAAAGGACAGGCTGACTCTCTTGTTAGGGGCTAATGTAGTTGATGACTTTAAGCTGAAGCCAATGCTCATTTACCATTTTGAAAATCCTAAATCCTTTAGGATTAGGCTAAACCTACTCTGTGCTCTATAGGTGGAACAACAAAGCCTGGATGATGGCTTATTTGTTTACATCATGGCTTACTGTATTTTAAGACTGTTGAGACCTACTGCTCTGGGAAAAAAAATCCCTTTCAAAATATTACTACTCATCTACAATTCATCTGGTCATTCAAGAACTCTGGTGGAAATGTGCAATAAGATTAATGTTTTTAATGCCTGCTAACACAATACCCATTCTGTGGCCCATGGATAAATGAGTAATTTTGACTTCCAAGTCTTATTCTTTAAGAAATTAATTTCATAAGGCTATAGCTCCATTCTACAGGGATTTATCTGATGGATCTGGAAAAATAAATTGAAAACCTTCAGGAAATCATATACCATTATAGATGGGATTAAGAACATTTGTGATTCAGGGGAAGAAGTCAAAATAACAACATTAACAGGAGTTTGGAAGAAGTTGATTCCAAAGCACATGGATGACTTTGAGGGATTAAAGACGACAGTGGAGGAAGTAATTGCATATATGGTGGAAATAGAAAGAGAAATAGAATTAGAAGTGAAGCCTAATGATGCAACTGAATTTTTGTCATCTCATGATAAAACTTGAATGGATAAAGTGCTAGGGATGAGCAAAGAAAGTGGTTTCTTGAGATGAAATCTACTCCTGGTGAAAATGTTGTGAAGATTGTTGAAATGACAACAAAGGACTTAGAATATTACAAAAACTTAGTTGATAAAGCAGCAGCAGGGTTTGAGAGGATTGACTCCAATTTTGTAAGAAGTTCTACTGTGGGTAGCTACAGAGAAATCATTTGTGAAAGGAAGAATCAATCAAGGCATGCAAACTTCATTGCTGTCTTGTTTTAAGAAATTTCTACAGCTACCCAAACATCAGCAACAACCACTCTGATCATTCAGTAGCCATCAAGAAAAGTTTGAATATAGCAGAGGTTGGCTAATAAGGTTTAAGGAAAGGCACCATCTCCATAACATAAAAGTGCAAGTTTGTGGAGCAGCAAGTGCTGATGTAGAACTTGCAGCAAATTATCCAGAAGAACTAGCTGATGCAGATGGCTACACTAAACAACCAATTTTCAATGTAGATAAAATAGCCTTCTATTGGAAGAAGATACCATCTAGGACTTTTATAATTGGAGAGAAGTTAATGCCTATCTTTGGAGCTTCAAAAGGACAGGCTGACTCTCTTGTTAGGGGGTAATGCAGCTGGTGACACTAAGTTGAAGTCAATGATCATTTACCATTCCAAAAATCCTAGGTCCCTTAAGAATTATGCCAAATCTACTCTGCCTGTGCTCTATAAATTGAACAATAAGGCCTAGATGACAGCACATCTGTTGGCAACAGGGTTTATTGAATATCTGAAGCATTGTTGAGACCTACTTTTAAAAAAAAATGGAGATTCTTCTTAATATATTGCTCATTTATAATGCACCTAGTTACCCAAGACTTCTGTACATTAGAAATGTACAGTGATATTAACATTGTTTTCATGTCCCCTAACACAACATCCATTCTGCAGCCTGTGGATCAAGGAGTAATTTTGACTTTTAAGTCTTCTTATTTAAGAAATACATTTTGTAGACAGTTATTCCTCTAGTAGATCCCAGCAAAGTAAATTGAAAACCTTCTGGAAAGGAGTCTTCATTCTTGTTGTCATTAAGAATATTTGAGGGGCACCTGGGTGGCTCAGTTGGTTAAGCATCCGACTTCAGCTTAGGTCATGATCTTGTGGTTTGCGAGTTCGAGCCCTGTGTTGGGCTCTGTGCTGACAACTCAGAGCCTGTAGCCTGCTTCAGATTCTGTCCCTCTCTCTCTACCCCTCCCCTGCTCGTGCTCTTTCTCTCTCTCAAAAATAAATAAATAGTAAAAAATATTTTTAAAGAATAATATTTGATTCATGGGAAGAGGTCAAAACACCAACATTAACAGGAGTTTTGAAGTTGATTTCAACCCTCATGAATGACTTTGAAGGCTTTGAGACTTCAATGAAGGAAGTAACTACAGATGTAGTAGAAATAGCAAGATAACTAGAATTAGAAGTGGACCCTGAAGATGAGACTGAATTGCTGCAATCATGATAAAGCTTTAATGGATGAAGAGTTGCTTCTTTTGGATAGCCAAAGAAAGTGGTTTCTTAAGATAGAATCTACTCCTGGTGAAGATGCTGTGAAGATTGTTGAAATGACAACAAAGGATTTAGACTATTACATAAATTACATGATAAAGCAGCAGCAGGGTTTAAGGGGATTGACTCCAATTTTGAAAGATATTCTGTGGGTAAAACTCTGTCAAACAGCATCTTATACTACAGAGAAATTGTTTGTGAAAGGAAGAGCCAATCGATGTGACAAACTTCATTGTTGTCTTATTTTAAGAAATTGCCACAGCCACCCCAACCTTCAGCAAACATCATCTTGATCAGTCAGCAGCCATCAACATCTAGGCAAGACCCCCCACCAGTAAAAAGAATACAACTCACTAAAAGCTCAGATGATGATTAGTATTTTTTTTAGCAATAAAGTATTTTTAAATTAAAGTATATAAATTTTTTTAGACATAATGCTATTTCATGGTTAACAGATTACAGTATAGTGTAAACATAACTTTTATATGTACTGGGAAACCACAAAAATCACTTGACTCATGTTATTGTGATAACATGGGCTGGCCTTTCCAGCTTCATCCTGAGCCTACTGGTCATCAAGATTCCTTATGCTTAAAGTCTTTTCAGTCAAGTGCCCAATTATTGCCCTGGATCCTTACCACAGGCAAATGCCTTTGATGAACCAGGAGACTTCTCAGAAAAGAACTCAAATGCAAGAACAGATTCTTCATTCCTTGGCTGCCAAAAGCCAACCTTTCTGAGCTCTCCCTCTGAGTTGCAAAGGACGAAAGTGTAAGAGCCAAACTCTCAAAATAAATTACAGGCTTTTACAAATTCCTGTTGTTGTGGGGGAACTAACGAAAGCTCAAATGAGGGAATGATGGAACAAAGCCAAAGAATGGGCAAAGTTGGGGGAAAAGGTAGATCAGAGAGGTGAAGGGAGGCTGGCATGGGAACAGAGATGGCTCTATTCGGGAGCCCCCCACTTCCTGACAAGGAGTACAGTTTAATGAAAGAATAGCAAATAGGATTAGAAGGTAATGTTTTGAGTCTTAGCTATCCAACTGTTGTACCTAATGGTAAGTGGGAAAAAGAGGCACTATGAATTAGTTTAGTGTCTCTGTTTCCAAAAGTATTTCCCCGTTTCTGCCTCATCTCTATCCCTCTTCAGAGTCCCCAGGTTATAGTAAAGAGATGAAACCTACTTGTGACAAATGAGGGTGGTCATAATGGCATAACTAGGACATGGGTACCATGTGGGATAGGTGGCAGGCAGCTCAGGATAGGCTGATAGTATGCTAGTACATTGGGCCAGGTGGTCATCAAATACTAGTCAGATGACTGAAAGCATTGTGGAACAGTTAAGAGGAGGAAAGTAAAGGCACTTTAGCGGTTAACTAGAGAGCTCCAGAGGGGAGAAATGCAACACCCTAGTCTGCCTTAGGTACTGAGATGGAAGAGCCCTGACCCCCTTTCTTTCTGTGCCTGACCAGAGAGTGACGTCCAGCTGAGTTTAATTTATTAATTATTTATTTAGCTTTGTGCAGGACCCAAAGTTAAGTGCTAGGTAGTTATTTTTCCACCTAACGAAAATCTCTTGTTCAGGAAAGCTAATTATAAACTTTTTTTTTTCATTTTCTCACCAACACTTAAGTTGAGAAGCTCTTTCTTCCAGTTTTCAGCTTCTCTAAATCCATTTACTTTGGTAGCTACTCAACATCCATTAATTGTGTCTAGAATTCTACAAATTTGTAGCAAGGCTTTATTTTAAAATTCCAAAAGTATTTTTGTATTTAACCTGGCATTTATCCTGCCAGTATTTAATTCTTTTCTTCATTAGAATGTGGTGGTGTTTTTCTGGGTTGGCACAGCAATACTGGAAAACATTCTTTTCTAAGCATTCAGTATCTAAACAAATCCCATATTTAACTTTCCACACTTTGCCTAAACACATGCCAACTTTAATGGTCTACCTACTTTTGAGTATCAAAACTTATAAAGTAAATAATCACTGAAAACATAAGTTGTCTTATTACCCCCTTATTAAGTCATTTGGCCTTATTCTTTCTGCTGCTATTGTTTACTTACATTTTTGGAATCAGACAATCTAGAAATCCAGTTCCTAATATTATAGGTAGTCCGAATGAGGCCCAGAGAGACTGCACCTGAAAATGCAGTCCCTCTAACTACTGCCCCAGTCTTTCATGTGTGACTGGGCTCTACCTAATGGCCTATGGCCCACTGATTTGGCAACCACTGATTTAGGACAATAGTCAGTTATCTACATTAACAACTAAGGTATATTACAGGTGGTTCTTGAACCAAAATCATCAGTGCTTAGAGGAACAATGAATTGAAACAATTTCCTCAGCTTTCTCTGAGCAGGCTAGCAAGAACCTACAGACTCAGATTGTCATTCACCTGATAGAGGGTATGGGCAAGAGGGAGGAGGCAGAGACAGACAGATAAGAAATAAGGAGACAGAAGGAGAAACATACATCTAAAACAGAAAAATTGATAACAAGGGCCTTGTTAGAACTACAGAATGTTAAAAATGAAGGAGTACTCAAGAATCATAGAGGTGGTAGGGCATCTGGCTGGCTCAGTCAGTAGATCATGCAACTCTTGATCTCAAGGTTGTGAGTCCAAGCCCCACATTGGATGTGGAGCCTACTTTAAAAAATCAGAGTGGGTAACCAACATGGCTTCACTTATGAGTTTCAAAACATATTTGAAAGGAAGGAATAATAGCAATTGTATAAAAATTCTATACAAACTCTTACAAAAAATAGGAAACAGAACACTTTTCAACTCATTCTATGAGTCCAGTATTACCTAATACTAAAACCAGATAAAGACATCACAAGAAAAATACAGATGGATGTCCATCATAAACACAGTTGCAGAACCCTTAACAAATGTTAGCAAATTCAATCTGACAATATGTAAAAAGGATAAAACATCATGATCAAGTAGGATCTATCCCAGAAATACAAGGTTAGTTCAGCATCCAAAAATCAATCAATGCAGTATGCAGTTACAACAAGACTACACATTTGATAAATCCAATATAATTACTCAATCGATGCAGGAAAAGCATTTGAAAAAATTAAACTCATTCAATATAAATTAAATATTCATTCAATATAAAAGCTCTCAGAAAACTAGTAATAAAATGGCAGTATAAGAGCAACTATAGAAAACCTATAACTAGCATGATACTTACTAGTGAAAAACTAAAATCTTCCACCCTAAATTAGGAACTAGGCAAAGGATGTCTGCTCCTGTTTACTTCTATTTAATAGTGTACTGGAGGTTCTCACCAGTGCAGTAATACAAGAAGAAATAGAAGACACAAAAATTAGAAGAGGTAAAACTATCTTTATTTACAGATAACATGATTATCTGTTGCAGGGAATATGGCCAGAGTCACAAAAGAGGAGTCGGCAAAGTGTGGTTAAGGTCCTCATACTCAAGTGGGAATGAGACCCTGATTCCAGAATGAAGTTTCTCTTCATTGGGATAATTGCTAAAGACTACATGCATAAAGTAAGCTAAGCAAGTGTGTTAATTGATCTAATGGTTCAGCTTTTCAAGGTTGAATTTTGAGTTAATAGGTTTCTATAACACTAGGAAGGGTCAGGTGTGAAGAAGGATCTGGCCCTGGACAATGTTAATGGATCTAGGCATTCCTTATGAGCTGCAGCAGTGTTCAGCTGTGTAAACATGTCCTAAGTCCTTGCACCTTCTCCAGCCCTTCCCTTTTGAAGTCTTTTCCTTTGATGCTACTCTCCTGCACCTCCCACAATTATATATCTAGACAATTTAAAAGACTAAAAGCTACTGGTGGGGCACCTGAGGCTCAGTCAAGCATTTGACTCTTGATTTCAGCTCAGGTCATGATCTCATGTTTGGTGAGATTGATCCCCATGTCAGGCTCTATACTGACACTGCAGAGAATCTGCTTGGGATTGTCTCTCTCTCTCTCTCTCTCTCTCTCTCTCTCTCTCCTTCTCTCTTTCTCTCTCTCCCTCTTTCCCCCACTCATGTGCACACATGCTCTCTCTCTCAAAATAAATAAATAAATAAATAAATAAATTTTTTTAAAAAAACAACAAAAAGCTACTAGAACTAATAAGTGAGTTAAACAAGCTCACAAGATACATTGCCAACATTCAAACCCCAATTGTATTTTTATATACTAGCAATGAACAATTAAAAGTAGAATTAAAATGCCCTTTATAATATCATCAGAAATTTAAAATACTCGAAGATAAATTTGATTAAAAATATGTGTAAGACTTCTACACTGAAAATTACAAAGTGTTGATGAGAGAAATTAAGGAAGACCTAAATAAATGGAGGGATATACCTTGTTCATGGGTCAGAAGGCTCATTATAGTTAAGCTATCAATTCTCCCCAAATTGTTCCATAGATACAATGCAATCCCAATCAAAATCCCAGAAAGGTATTTTTGTAGAATGTGGCAAGCTGATTCTCAAATTTATGTGTAAATGAAAAGGATATAAAATTGTGAAAGGGGCGAGTGGGTGGCTCAGTCAGTTAACCATCTGACTCTTGGTTTTGGCTCAGGTTATGATTTCATGGTTTGTCGGATGGGGCCCACGTCGGGCTCTGCACTGAGGGTGCGAAGCCTACTGGGGATTCTCTCTCCCTCTCTCTCTGCCCCTCCTCTGCTCTCTTTGTCTAAAAATAAATAAACATTTAAAAAACGAATTATGAAAATAATTTTGACAATGAAGAGCAAAGTTGGAGGACATATAGTGACCTGAATTCAAGACTTACTATAAAGTTATAGCAATCAAGACATTATGGTATTGACATAAATATAAATGTATAGATCATTGGAAAAAAAATAGTCTAGAAATGGGCCTTCACATCTATGACTAGTTGATTTTCAACAAAAGTATCACAACAATTCGATAGAGAAAGAGTAATATTTTTCAACAAATGGTGCTGTGTTAACTGGACATGCACATGGAGAAGAGTGAAGTTGAACTGCTACCTCATGCCATATTCTAAAATTAACTGAAAATGGAGTATATACCTAAATGTAGGAACTAAAACTATAAAACTTCTAGAAAACAGGAGAAAATCACAGTGGCCTTGGGTGAGGCAAAGATTTCTTAAATAGAACACAAAGAACAAAAGTATTAAAAAAAAGTACATAAAATTTACTTCATCAAGATTTAAAAATTTACTCCTCAATACACTTTTAAGAGAATTAAAACACAAACTACAAACTGAGAGGAAATATCTGTCAATTATATATTTGATAAAGGAGGACTCATATCCTTTGTGTGTGTGTGTGTGTGTGTGTGTGTACATTCTCAAAACTGAAAAATAGGAAAATAAATCCAACTGAAACAGACAAAATACATGCAATTACACTTCATCAGAGAAGATATTTAGATGGTAAACAAATACATGAAAATATGCTCAACATCATCAGTCATTAAGGAAATGCAAACGAAAGCCCAGTGTGATGCAACCACACACCTATTAAAACATTTAAAATTAGGGGGATCCTGGGAAGATGGCTGCGTAGGAGGACGCTGGGTTCACTGCGTGTCCTGCTGATCACTTAGATTCCACCTACACCTGCCTAAATAACCCAGAAAACCGCCAGAAGACTAGCAGAATGGAGTCTCCAGAGCCAAGCGCAGACGAGAGCCTTGTGGAAGATGGTAGGAAGGGCAGAGAGGCGGTGCACGCTCCACGACTGGAGGGAGGGAGCCGGGGCAGAGGGGCGGCCCACCGGCCAAGTTGAGCCCCCGAGTCTGGCTTGCAAAAGCGGAGGGGCCAGACGGAGTGTGTTCCGACAGCAAGCGGGACTTGACATCTGGAAGGTTATGAGCTAACAGCTCTGCTCTGAGAACGGGAGGGCTGGAGGACAACGGGAGGGAGAGTTCTTGAGCCCCTGAGGACAGAGCTCAGCTTGGCAGGGAACAAAGGTGCTTGCCAGTGCCATCTTCCTCGCCCATCCCCAACCCAAAATCCCACAGGGAACCAATTCCTGCCAAGGAACTTGCTTGCACTGCTCAAACACCCAAGGCTGTGCTTCTGCGGATCCATCCTTCCGGCGGGTCTGACTCCCCCCTGGTGCCGCAGGGCCCCTCCCGAAGCGGATCTCTGAAGGAAAAGCGAGCTGAGCCTGCCCCTCCCACCCCTGTGCACGTTGCCGATCCACCCCAGCTAATACGCCAGATCCCCGGCACCACAAGCCTGGCAGTGTGCAAGTAGCCCAGATGGGGCCACGCCACCCCACAGTGAATCCTGCCCCTAGGAGAGGGAAAGAGAAGGCACACACCAGTCTGACTGTGGCCCAGGTGGCGGGCTGGGGGAAGACATCAGGTCTGACTGTGGTCCCGCCAACCAATGCAAGTTATTCAAGACAGCACAGGGGAAGTGCCCTGCAGTCCCACACCACTCCAGGGACTATCCAAAATGACGAAACGGAAGAATTCCCCTCAGAAAAATGTCCAGGAAATAACAACAGCTAACGAACTGATCAAAAATGATTTAAACAATATAACAGAAAGTGAATTTAGAATAATAGTCATAAAATTAATCACTGGGCTTGAAAACAGTATAAAGGAGAGCAGAGAATCTCTTGCTACAGAGATCAAGGGACTAAGGAACAGACAGGAGGAGCTAAAAAATGCTATCAACGAGTTGCAAAATAAAATGGAGACAACTACGGCTCGGATTGAAGAGGCAGAGGAGAGAAAAGGTGAACTAGAAGATAAAATCATGGAAAAAGAAGAAGCTGAGAAAAAGAGAGATAAAAAATCCGGGAGTATGAGGGGAAAATTAGAGAACTAAGTGATGCACTAAAGAGAAATAATCTACGCATAATTGGTATTCCAGAGGAGGAAGAGAGAGGGAAAGTTGCTGAAGGTGCACTTGAAGAAATAATAGCTGAGAACTTCCTTGATCTGGGGAAGGAAAAAGGCATTGAAATCCAAGAGGCACAGAGAACTCCCTTCAGACGTAACTTGAATCGATCTTCTGCACGACATATCATAGTGAAACTGGCAAAATACAAGGATAAAGAGAAAATTCTGAAAGCAGCTAGAGATGAACGTGCTCTAACATATAAAGGGAGACCTATAAGACTCATGACCGATCTCTCTACTGAAACTTGGCAGGCCAGAAAGGAATGGCAGGAAATCTTCAATGTGATGAACAGAAAAAATACGCAGCTGAGAATCCTTTATCTAACAAGTCTGTAATTTAGAATAGAAGGAGAGATAAAGATCACACAAACAAAAACTGAAGGAATATGTCACCACTAAACAGCCCTACAAAAGATCCTAAGGGGGATCCTGTGAGACAAAGTACCAGAGACATCGCTACAAGCATGAAACCCAGAAACATCACAATGACTCTAAAACCATATCTTTCTATAATAACACTGAATGTAAATGGACTAAATGAGCCAACCAAAAGACATAGGGTATCAGAATGGATAAAAAAAAAACAAGACCCATCTATTTGCTGTCTACAAGAGACTCATTTTAGACCTGAGGACACTTTCAGATTGAGAGTGAGGGGATGGAGAACTATTTATCATGCCACTGGAAGTCAAAAGAAAGTTGGAGTACCCATACTTATAACAGACAAACTAGATTATAAATTAAAGGCTGTAACAAGAGATGAAGAAGGGCATTATATAATAATCACAGGGTCGGGGCGCCTGGGTGGCTCAGTCGGTTAAGCGGCCGACTTCAGCTCAGGTCATGATCTCGCGGTCTGTGAGTTCGAGCCCCACATCGGGCTCTGGGATGATGGCTCAGAGCCTGGAACCTGCTTCCGATTCTGTGTGTCCCTCTCTCTCTGCCCCTCCCCCGTTCATGCTCTGTCTCTCTCTGTCTCAAAAATAAATAAAACGTTAAAAAAATTAGTTATAATAATCACAGGGTCTATCCATCAGGAAGAGCTAACAATTATAAATGTCTATGCACTGAATACAGGAGCCCCCAAATATATAAAACAATTACTCACAAACATAAGCAACCTTATTGATAAGAATGTGGTAATTGCAGGGGAATTTAACACTCCACTTACAGAAATGGATAGATCATCTAGACACATGGTCAATAAAGAAACAAGGGCCCTGAATGATACATTGGCTCAGATGGACTTGACTGATATATTTAGAACTCTGCATCCCAAAGCAACAGAATATACTTTCTTCTTGAGTGCACATGGAACATTCTCCAAGATAGATCACATACTGGGTCACAAAACAGCCCTTCATAAGTATACAAGAATTGAGATCATACCATGCATACTTTCAGACCACAATGCTATGAAGCTTGAAATCAACCACAGGAAAAAGTCTGGAAAACCTCCAAAAGCATGGAGGTTAAAGAACACCCTCCTAAAGAATGAATGGGTCAACCAGGCAATTAGAGAAGAAATTTAAAAATATATGGAAACAAACGAAAAGGAAAATACAACAATCCAAACACTTTGGGATGCAGCAAAGGCAGTCCGGAGAGGAAAATACATTGCAATCCAGGCCTATCTCAAGAAACAAGAAAAATCCCAAATACAAAATCTAACAGCACACCTAAAGGAAATAGAAGCAGAACAGCAAAGGCAGCCTAAACCCAGCAGAAGAAGAGAAATAATAAAGATCAGAGCAGAAATAAACAATATAGAATCTAAAAAAACTGTAGAGCAGATCAACGAAACCAAGAGTTGGTTTTTTGAAAAAATAAACAAAATGGATAAACCTCTAGCCAGGCTTCTCAAAAATAAAAGGGAGATGACCCAAATAGATAAAATCATGAATGAAAATGGAATGATTACAACCAATCCCTCAGAGATACAAGCAATTATCAGGGAATACTATGAAAAATTTTATGCCAACAACCTGAACAACCTGGACAACCTGGAAGAAATGGACAAATTCCTAAACACCCACATGCTTCCAAAACTCTATCAGGAGGAAATAGAAAGCTTGAACAGACCCATAACCAGTGAAGAAATTGAATCAGTCTTCAAAAATCTCCCAACAAATAAGAGTCCAGGACCAGATGGCTTCCCAGGGGAGTTCCACCAGACGTTTAAAGCAGAGATAATACCTATCCTTCTCAAGCTATTCCAAGAAATAGAAAGGGAAGGACAACTTCCAGACTCATTCTATGAAGCCAGTATTACTTTGATTCCTAAATCAGACAGAGACCCAGTAAAAAAAGAGAACTACAGGCCAATATCCCTGATGAATATGGATGCAAAAATTCTCAGTAAGATACTAGCAAATAGAATCCAACAGCATATAAAAAGAATTATTCACCATGATCAAGTGGGATTCATTCCTGGGATGCAGGGCTGGTTCAACATTCACAAATCAATCAACATGATACATCACATTAATTAAAGAAAAGATAAGAACCATATGATCCTGTCAATCGATGCAGAAAAGGCATTTGACAAAATTCAGCACACTTTCTTAATAAAAACCCTTCAGAAAGTCAGGAAAGAAGGAAAAAAACATCATGAAAGCCATTTATGAAAAGCCCACAGCTAACATCATCCTCAATGGGGAAAAACTGAGACTTTTTCCCTGAGGTCAGGAACACGACAGGGATGTCCACTCTGACCGCTGTTGTTTAACATAGAGTTGGAAGTCCTAGCATCAGCAATCAGACAACAAAAGGAAATCAAAGACATCAAAATTGGCAAAGATGAGGTTAAGCTTTCACTTTTTGCAGATGACATGATATTATACATGGAAAATCCTATAGACTCCACCAGAAGTCTGCTAGAACTGATACATGAATTTAGCAAAGTTGCAGGATACAAAATCAATGTACAGAAATCAGTTGCATTCTTATACACTAATAATAAAGCAACAGAAAGACAAATAAAGAAACTGATCCCATTCACAATTGCACCAAGAAGCATAAAATACCTAGGGATAAATCTAACCAAAGATGTAAAAGATCTGTATGCTGAAAACTATAGAAAGCTTATGAAGGAAATTGAAGAAGATATAAAGAAATGGAAAAACATTCCGTGGATTGGAAGAATAAATATTATCAGAATGTCAATACTACCCAAAGCTATCTACACACTCAATGCAATCCTAATCAAAATTTCACCAGCATTCTTCTCGAAACTAGAACAAGCAATCCTAAAATTCATATGGAACCACAAAAGGCCCCGAATAGCCAAAGTAATTTTGAAGAAGAAGACCAAAGCAGGAGGCATCACAATCCCAGACTTTAGCCTCTACTACAAAGCTGTAATCATCAAGACAGCATGGGATTGGCACAAAAACAGACACATAGACCAATGGAATAGAATAGAAACCCCAGAACTAGACCCACAAACGTATGGCCAACTCATCTTTGACAAAGCAGGAAAGAACATCCAATGGAAAAAAGACAGTCTCTTTCACAAATGGTGCTGGGAGAACTGGACAGCAACATGCAGAAGATTGAAACTAGACCACTTTCTCACACCATTCACAAAAATAAACTCAAAATGGATAAAGGACCTGAATGTGAGACGGGAAACCATCCAAACCCTAGAGGAGAAAGCAGGAAAAGACCTCTCTGACCTCAGCCGTAGCAATTTCTTACTTGACACATCCCCAAAGGCAAGGGAATTGAAAGCAAAAATGAATTGCTGGGACCTTATGAAGATAAAAAGCTTCTGCACAGCAAAGGAAACAACCAACAAAACTAAAAGGCAACCAACGGAATGGGAAAAGATATTTGCAAATGACATATCGGACAAAGGGCTAGTATCCAAAATCTATAAAGAGCTCACCAAACTCCACACCGGAAAAACAAAGAACCCAGTGAAGAAATGGGCAGAAAACATGAATAGACACTTCTCTAAAGAAGACATCCGGATGGCCAACAGGCACATGAAAAGATGCTCAACGTCGCTCCTCATCAGGGAAATACAAATCAAAACCACACTCAGATATCACCTCATGCCAGTCAGAGTGGCCAAAGTGCACAAATCCGGAGACTATAGATGCTGGAGAGGATGTGGAGAAACGGGAACCCTCTTGCACTGTTGGTGGGAATGCAAATTGGTGCAGCCACTCTGGAAAACAGTGTGGAGGTTCCTCAGAAAATTAAAAATAGACCTACCCTATGACCCAGCAGTAGCACTGCTAGGAATTTACCCAAGGGATACAGGAGTACTGATGCATAGGGGCACTTGTACCCCAATGTTTATAGCAGCACTCTCAACAATAGCCAAATTATGGGAAGAGCCTGAATGTCCATCAACTGATGAATGGATAAAGAAATGGTGATTTATATACACAATGGATTACTACGTGGTAATGAGAAAGAATGAAATATGGCCTTTTGTAGCAATGTGGATGGAACTGGAGAGTGTTATGCTAAGTGAAATAAGCCATACAGAGAAAGACAGATACCATATAGTTTCACTCTTATGTGGATCCTGAGAAACTTAACAGAAACCCATGGGAGAGGGGAAGGAAAAAAAAAGAGGTTAGAGTGGGAAAGAGCCAAAGCATAAGAGACTCTTAAAAACTGAGAACAAACTGAGGGTTGATGGGGGGGTGGGAGGGAGGTGAGGGTGGGTGATGGGTATTGAGGAGAGCACCTTTTGGGATGAGCACTGGGTGTTGTATGGAAACCAATTTGACAATAAACTTCATATATTGAAAAAAAAATAAAACATTTAAAACTAAGCAAAACTGACCATGGAAACTATTGGCAAGGATTTGGAAAAACTGGAACTTTTAGCTCTGGTTGCACAGCAGCTGAGAATGTAAAATAGTGCAATCGCTTTGGAAAACAGTTTGGAAATTCTTCAAATGGTTAAACATAAAGTTACAATGACCCAGCAACTCAAAAGAAATGAAAGCATCTGTTTACATCAAAATTTGTAATGTTCATAGAAACTATATTTGTAATAGTAAAAAACTAGAAACAACCCATGTGTCCTTCAATATGTTAATAGTAAACACATCCATACCAATAAATGGTATTTGGCAATAAAAAGAATTAACTCTTGGTATATGCAATAATTTGGATGAATTTCAAACAATTGTGGTATGTGAAGGAAGCCAGACTAAAAAAAGACCCACTTTTTATTCCATTTATATAAAATTCTAGAAAATGCAAACTAACTTGTAGTGACAAAAAGAAAAGCAATGGTTGCCTATGGATAGGGAGCGAACTTTTGAGGATGATAAATATGCTTATTTATCTTCAATATGGTAATGGCTTCATGATATATGTATATATCAAAACTTATGGTATATACTTTAAATATGAGCTCTTTATTATATGTCAATTATACTTTAAGAAAGCTGTTTAAAAAATAGTAGCATTTTCTTATTTTTAAACAGAGCTATATATTTTCACAATTGAAAAATTAGAAAATACAGAAAATATGGCAAAAAAAATCTCCACAATTCCAATCACTTGGAGACAAGTATTTTTACCTTGGTATGTATTCATCTGGATTTATATATATATATATATATATATATATATATATATATATAAATTTTGTATTTAATTCATATTTAAATATTTTACAGATATATAAATATTATACAAATATAAATTTGTAAAAGTATTTATATGTGTATATATACATATATAGTTATAGTTAGTTATAGTTTTGTCAAAGACAATATGTATAGCACATATCACTTACAATATGCTTTAAAAAAACTTTTCATGTTTCAGAGACCTTTCCATGTTAATAAAATTCAGTACTACCTCCCCAATTTGATAAAATGGAATAAAGTGAGGAAGGAGGGAAGAGAAGGAGGGAAGGAGGGAAGAAGTAAGGAAGGAAGGAGCATGAGCTATTGATACATGCAACAACATGGATGAATCTCAAAATAATTATAATGAGTAAAAGAAGCCAGAGCCTACCAGAAAATACATACTGTATGACTTCAGCTCTGTAAAACTCTTGAAAAATACAAACTAATCTATAGTGACAGAAAGCATATTACTG
Source organism: Panthera tigris (assembly GCF_018350195.1). NCBI lineage: Eukaryota > Metazoa > Chordata > Mammalia > Carnivora > Felidae > Panthera > Panthera tigris. Next base: position 60,253,581 of record NC_056677.1, on the reverse strand, counting down.
GTTTCCTGGGTGTGGGGAGAGGCAAGGAGTAAGGTGGGAGGGAGGAATTATAAAGAGACAGAGGCAACTTTTGGGGGTGATATGTCCTTTACTTTGATTGCAGTGATGGTTTCATCAGTGTGTACATGTCAAAACTCATCAAATAATACACTTGAAATGTGTGTGGTTTATTGTATGTTAATTATACCTTGATAAAGTTTTAAAGATTCATAGGGGAAATGGAGTCTCAGAGAGGATACAAACTACTGAAGTCCATTTCTCAGCCAGGACTAAAACCTTCTTCCCTGGACTCCTAATATAGTATTCCTTCCACTGTAACATGATGCCTGACAGGCCTCCAATGATCTGTCCAACCACCAGGGAAGAGCAGAAGTCAGATGGCTAATTTTCTAAGATCTGCTTTCAGGAAGCATCAGGGCCTTTGCAGAACAAGAACAATAAAACAAATGCTGCAGTGATGAGCCCCTTCCTGTCCCGAGACTGAAACTGGCCACCTTCTTAGCTCAAAAAGGTTCTCAACTGCCCTCAAGTTTGAGGCAATCAAAGGAGACAGGTGGTCACTGTCTCCAGAAGTGGCTCTCCCCATACTTGCAGTCCAGCATTAGGAAGGAAACCTTGGGTGGTTGGTCTAGGACAAACAACAAGGTAATCAATTCAGGGAAGACTGGCTGCCAGGATCAAGGATTTCATTCTCAGAGCTTAGAGAAATATTAATGTTGATTTAACAGTTAGGGGCCTCTTGCTATGGCTTCATGAAATGTCCAAGCCAGAGTAAATCTCACTCTTGAGATTAGACTATGTTCCTGCCTCTAAACAGGAATCTTCTTACTACACTCCCTAGAACTTCTGCATTCTTTGTCAGAACGGAGGGATAGAGGTAGGGAAAAGAGGGTAGAGTGAGGGACTGGGAAAACATGGGCGGACCTCACTTTTCTATCAAAAATGCTTTTTTCCAGGGATACCTACTCTTTCTGTTAAGTGTTTTCTGTGCTAGATGGGGGAAATGAAAGAAAGAGCAGAGAAAGGAAATCAAAAGTCCCTGCAGGCCAGAGGATATTGCAGTGGTGGCAACCAAGAAATTTCCTTAAACTTCAGCGTGGCCATTGTGGAATCAGGTTGGGACTTATACCACCACAAGAAGGTTCTGGGATGGATTAGTCTTTCTACAATGTATAGGTTAAAAGTGTAGGCTCTACAGTCAGAAAGACATGGGTTTAAGAACAAGATCTTCTTACTTGCTGTTTGACCTAGAGCCACTTACATCAGATCTCTAAGCCTCAGTTTCCTCATGTGGAAAATGGGTATATAAAAGCACCAACTAAATCTTTGTTTTGTGAAGATTAAATAAGGTAATATAAGAGACTTGGCATGTAGAAATTAAATATTGTCCTGGGGAATGTATACAGATGAAGACAGTCACTCCTCTCAAGCTTCTACTGAAGGAAACCCTACACCCACAAACAGACACCCTTCTCTTTTAGTTAGCCCAGGTTTGTTGAATGACCATTATGCAACAGTATGTTTTTGTGTTCAGAGTGGTGAGTCCTCATGGCGCCCCATAGGCTCCAACATACCTCAAAATCTGAAATGCATCAGGAAGGCTGGCCATTGGCAACTAGGAGCCAGACCCTTAGTAGGGCAAATTTGAAGTGCTGTCTGGGTGTGGCCTGGGCACTGGCTACTTATCTGATAGGTTCTTCTGTAGTAAGAGTGGCAGAGGGATGGAGGTCAAGGTTTCAAATCCCCTCTTCTAATTCAATGTGTCAGGAGGAGCAAATCATCATGAATGCAAAGATATGTCAGTGGGAAGGAAGGCCATAGCCACTCATGCCAGCACTAAGCAAGCCAGAGCCCATAGACTCAAGATAAACCTCTTGGCAGCAAGGGGGAAGGTCCCCATACCTTTATCTTTTAATTTCAATCCCATCTCACATTTTAAGAGTCATTTTATCTTCCAAAGCCTTTTCTAGCACTTATCTCATTTGATCTTCATAGCGACTGTGTAAGATAGGCCAGCAAATGTCCTCCCCCAGGTCTTCCTTTTCTTCATAGTAGTAGTTGTAGTAATAGCTGACACTTACATAGCATGTACTATGTGACAGGCACTATGTTAAATTCTTTATGTATATTATCTATGTTATCTCATTTAATACTTATAACAATATAATAAATAGAATTAGTGTCCCATTTACATTCCCTCAAGTTAGTAAACAAACCAAGAGGGATTTGGTGATTAGATTAGGTCACACAGCTAGTAAGTGGTATAGCTGGGACTCCAACCCAGGTCTGTCTGACTTTAAAGCCCTTGTTCTTAGCTACTATGCTATACATACCCTATTTTGCAAGGGAAGAAAATAAAGCCAGAGAGCTTGAGTGGCTTGCCTTAGGATGCAAAGCAAGCTAGTACCAGAAGGAGGCCTAACTTTTGGCCTCTGGCCCTTAGTCTAGTGTTCCTTACCTTATTTCTATCACTGGCATGACTTCCCACCCATTAGTACTATGCTCCAAGGGCGCTGTGGTCGCCATGCACTTGGAACACCAGAGATCAGATAAATATGCTGTCTTCCAGCAAGGACAGAGTTTAATCTTTCATTATTTATGATACCTGTTCTATAGGTAAAGTAACCAAGGTGCATAGAAGGCAAACAGCTTACCCCCAGGATCTGTGCTGTACAAGGAGCAGAGAAATTCCTTGAAGTTCTTAACTCTCATCTCAAGTCTGGGCTTGTTTCACTTGAATACCTATGCATGTACCCACAGGCAGCAAAGAAAGCTGTAGGTCAAAATAAAATCAGACAAAAGAAACCCAGTATACTCCCTGTCTTTTAAAAATTGGGTCTGTGAAGCCCTCAGGACAGGGCCAAAGGGAGCTAACACAGAAGTGGCATGGCTGAAAGAAAGGTCGGGGGCCTGCAGGGATAGGAAAAGAGAGGTTTGAAAAATCATATAATTTGGGTAGAGGTAGAAGGAAGGTAATGTCAAGGTCTTGAAGGCATAGTGTGTCTTTTCGTAGAGGCTATGTAGCATCCCAGAAGGGAGTGAGGAGCAGAGTTGTAAATGCATTTCTACCCTGGTTGGTCTTCAGCAATGAAACCAATACTGACCAATAACATGCCAGCATTTTGGCCTGACACCAAGGACTGAGGTGGCTATGGAGCAATGCAAAGCCAAAGGTATAGCCAGTCCCAGCAGGAGGCTAACACATGTGTAAAGGGAGCCTGTCCAGTGATCCCAAATGCCAGCCTGGAGACTACCTAGGGTAATTCAAGGGGCCTGCCAAGTTTGGGAAGCTCTGGATTGGCTCAACTAGTATTGCCCATTGTCAAGATCCATTGTGGGATGTAGAGAGATCAGGAGGAAGAAATCAGACGAACCATTAGGCTAGAGCTCTCAATCCGAAAACGTCTCCAATACAGACCTTATTAATCCAGTAATTATGGTTGCATTTTATTTGAGTGATATGTATTAAAATGTTTAGTTGTTAAAGGTAAATATTTAAAAACTACCACAATTTCTGATCACATATTTTGGCTTTTTTTTTTTTCATTTTAAAATATCCAGAAATCCTCACAAAATGGACGTGTCCTGAGCCTTTCTCCAACTTTGAATGTGGAGGGTTTTGAATGACAGGGTCAGGAAAAGGACCTGGATCTTTAGGTACTAGAGAGCCCACACATGGTTCAATTAGAATGTTAGATAATTGTGGTCATTGTGTTCATAAGGGTATGAACGTAGGATTAGAAGCCACCATTGAGGAGGCTGGTATCAGGGAGAGTAAGAGAGAGTCTGGACTGGGGACCTGCCAATGGGAGCAGACTTAAGTTTGAACCACATAACACAAGAGTTTGGAATAACAACAATTAGTACTTGTCTAAGTCAACATCCTCATTTTATGCACTGAGGCCCAGAGAAATTAAAGTATATCACCTAGTCACTAATCTGTTACTGCCAGAGCCTATAGAAACACATTTTATTTTTCTAGTACACAAACACTTGAGATATTAAAAAGAGACAGGAGGACTCTTCATGGAGAGGGGGGAAGAGAAAACTGAGAAGGACTAAAAAATTTCAAGCATGTATCTGCATTTCAGATAGTGCCTGGACACAGGATGTGAAGATGTTCCTTGGGCCCTCCCACCCTGGAGGATGGCCAAGATTTCAGGGAAACTTCATAGAGAATGGCTGAAGCCTTACCCTCAGGTTCAAGGCTGGGGTGTATGGAAGACCCCAGGGGCTCCTTCCATGCAGTGGGCCAGGTGCCAGTCTGAGCTCTGGCTAAGGATCTCTGCCTGGTGGGTTTTGGTGGAGCAGCAGATACCAGTAAAAACCAAGCTGTTAAGCAACCACTGCAGCCTATTCCATTCTTCTCTGTGGGTGGCATTCCCCAAGGGCCAGGGTGGGAGCAGAGTGAACAAGCTAGCAAACACCAAGGTGAAGAAAAGCAGGAGCTGTTTGTTGAGACATATGCTTTTTGGAGGAGGTGGCCTCCATGCCAAGACAAACTCCTTCGGAAATAAATATTGTACACAAAAGACTAATTATGGGTTTGGAGTTTAAGGTTTAGAAAGAGAGAACTGGCTCTGTCCAGGATGAACTTTTGTAGTCTTCAGTGCCAGGCTTCAGAAAGGGAACATGAGAGAGCAGAGTGGGAAGTGGGTGTCTCCAGTACCCCTCAGCAGTCCCCTCTGGCTAAGAAGTGACATTTATCTACGGGGAAATAGTTTTACAAAGTTAGTTCTACTGGGAACTAAAACCAAAGGGAGCTGAAGCAGAGATGGGCCCACCAGAGATGACAGTAGCAGCATTGGTTTCTTGCTCCTTGCCTTCCTTGTTCAAGGGGCTACAGCTGCACCCTCGCCAACCACCCTACTCAACTGACTCATGCTATTGTCATCAGCTGCCACTAAAAGTGCTCTTCACCCCCAGGCCTGGGGATAGTATCACTCTGCCCCTCCTACTCTGAGCTGCTTGATCTATGCATTATCTGCCCAGCTCAGGGTAATACATCTCTAAAAGAGCATAAGTTGAAACCAAGCACTTGTTCTGTACATAGCCCCAGGCCTCTCTGGTGAGAGTTTGGTCTGGAGACACTAAACAATACTCTTGACAATTGAATGCACAGCCCTAGCTTCATCATTTGCCTTCTATATACCTTCATACAAATAACACAACCCCTTCAAATTAATTTTCTTGCTCTTTAAAATGAAAGAATAGGGGCGCCTGGGTGGCTCAGTCGGTTGAGCGGCCGACTTCGGCTCAGGTCATGATCTCACAGTCCGTGAGTTCAAGCCCCGCGTCGGGCTCTGTGCTGACAGCTCGGAGCCTGGAGCCTGTTTCGGATTCTGTGTCTCCCTCTCTCTGACCCTCCCCCATTCATGCTCTGTCTCTCTCTGTCTCAAAAATAAAAATAAACGCTAAAAAAAATTAAAAAAAATAAATAAAATGAAAGAATAGTAGTCATATAATAAACTTATTGCAAGGATAATATAAAATAATGCATACAAATTAAAATGAATGACATTTAGATAGGGGGAGAACATAATTTATCATCCAAATCATGCCAAAGTATACAGGGGCTTTTGCTTCTAATAATTAGAATGCAAAAATATTCATAAACTGGGACTTCGATTTATTCAATTTATAAAGGTTACCTATTATTAAGAAACCTGAGTTTCAGTTCTTTTTTTTTAATTAAAATCTTTATTTTTGAGAGAGAGAGAGACAGAGCGTGAGCAAGGGAGAAATAGAGAGAGAGGGAGACACAGAATCTGAAGCAGGCTTCAGGCTCTGAGCTGTCAACACAGAGCCTGACACAGGTCTTGAACTCACAGACCGCTAGATCATGACCTGAGCTGAGTCAGACTCAACTGAGACACCCAGAGGCCCCAACCTGAGTTTCAGTTCTATAGTTGATTGCCATGGAGCTTTGATCAAATGACTTCCTTTCTCTGAAATTCAGTTAGTCTATCTGAGAAACAGAGTACATAAGGCATAAGGGATAGGCTCAGAATTACAATGAGGTTGGTAATTGTTTCTTAGAGATACATCAGGATTGTGAATTCTATTCCAGAATACATCTCTGCAGTAAGCACTACTTTAAATTCCTAACAACTAAGTGAAATAGAGGTTTACACCTTTTCTGATTCCTGGGACAAAAGCAGGTACTCTGTGTTCTCTAGGTTTTGAATCCCAGCTCTTAGCAAGAAGGTGCTAGATATCATCACACCTGTGTTCCTTTCTGATTCAAACACTGACACGGGTGGAACTCAGCATGGGAGAAAAAAGGAAGGTGACATCCTGGGCCCCAAAGGACTGGGGACCCACTGTTTTCCATGGGTACAGGCCCCACATCATGGCCAATGTCAAAAAGGGAGCGCTTACACATGGAAGGAGAGTCTTGGGTAGGAAAGGCCCAAGGGACAAGAGGGCCCTTCCGTTTATGATCCAAGAAAACATGCAGCTCCTTAATAGCTCAGCACTTACGAAATAGCCTGGAGCAAAAAGACTCAGAAACCAAACAATAGGAATGATGAGGCAGCTAAAACAAGACATTTCCTTATATTTTTCCCTGAAAGTGTCACTTAAACATCTCTACATGTCACTGGGATCAGTAAATATAGAATCCACAAGACACTTTCCATACCTGCCCCCTTGTTTCCTGTGTCACTTCCCGCCACACACATAAAAGAAGAGCAGCAAGGATGGAGAAAAGGGGCAGCCTTGCTCAGTGCCCTTGCTCAGGTGCCCTTTATATTAATTGTCAAGATCAATGGAAGCTAAATCACAAACACAGGTTTGAAGAAGAAAACGACCCTCTGAATGAGTAGGGGAATTTGTTTTTCAGAACAATTTAACTTCCAACATTTTTTGAGTCCCCACAACCCACACTTCACATCACCATAACCAGCAAGAAAAAGGGGCGAAGTTCATATGCAATGTCTGCTCAGAAGAACCACTGAACACTCAACAGTGATCTTGAGGATTCCCACCATTACTTCAAGAACCCTTGTCTATAGAAGGGGAGCCTCACCTCTCCTCCAAGCCCCAGAAATTTCCCAGTTCTTGCTGAGATAACAAAAAGTTCCTGAGGGTCATCCACATCCTTGACTATGCCTGCCTGACCTGAAGAAGGGAGACCAATTGCTTCCCACAGCTACCTTCCCAACCAACCAGAACTGACTCCTCCAGAAATGGGCACAGCCATGGCAGTGCCTGTAGCACAGGACTACACCTGAGCCCCTGAGATAGGCTCCACTGGGTTCCCACAGCTGCTGGCTTCCTTTAGCCTGGGAGTAATTCCCTGGGTTGGAATCTCCTCTTGAGCACTTGCTTGCCTAGCTAGGTTGCAAACTCTGAGAGGGCAGGGACCACATCCCACTTGTTCACAGTTTGGTTCCCAGTAACTTAGTCACTATTTGTTGAATAAATAGAGTACCTGGGAGACTCAGTGGTTCCTGGTGGGGTGGCCAAGTTAGAGCCCCAGCTCAGGCACTTGGTAGTCAGAAACGTTTGTGACCTCTTCTCCTGTGGGGTGTGTGTGTGTGTGTGTTCCCCCAGGAGAACCTGGGAGCTCCCTGATGGTGGGTTTCGTAAACTGGTTTTAGTTTAGTTTTGTGACCTTGGACAAGTCCCTGTTTCCTTGTCTGGAAAATGGGGAAGTTGGGCTACATGGAGGGCAAGGAGCTGATCAGTGTCACAATTGTTCATCTCCATGATGTCTGAACACTGCTGTCTCCTGATCACCTCTGGGATTGGGAGCAGGGACTGCAGGGCTTCAGCCCCACTCTCCCACCATTGTGACTTGAGTTGTGCATTCTAGCCCATGAAAATGCCTATTGCCCACCCAGGTACTTCTGGGACAATAAACATGCTTATCCAGATGTGGGTCTTGGCAGGAGAAAACAAGCTCAAAGACAGTAGGAAACAGGCAGGAAGACCCTCCTGACTAAAGATAGTTAAGAACAGTAACAATTTACCAAGAAATGTTGTGGGTCTCCCTTTCCTGGAGGTCAGAGAAATGTGGAAGCTAGTTGGCCCCTAGAGATCATCTGGTCCAATCCCTTCATTGTATAGATAAGGAAACTGAGACCCACAGGGAGGAAATTGCCTGCCCAGGGTCAGCGAGCAGCATAATGAAAGAGCAGAGACCCAGACCTGACATCAGGGCTCTCCGGCCAGAGCACATTTTATTGCTCCAAGCTGAGAGGGCTCCTTCAACCACAAGACAGCCCAGCCGATTCTCTGGAGTGTCTTTGCTGCACAGATGAGGACTCCCTGATGCCTTCACAGGGTAAATGGTCTATAAAAGGGAGGGGTGAGGCCAAAGGCCCCTGTCCTCAGGATGTCTGGCTACTCCCTGGACACTTCCTTGCTTCTTCTGAGGACACGAGAGACCGCTTTCACTCTGCAGTGTCTGATGGTTGCTCCTTCCTGGGGTCCAGGAACTCTCCTCCCGAAGACTCAACTGTCTTTCCAGCACACCCACCCTCCAGACGGCCCCTGACTCAGGCAGTCAGTGAGTAGGCCCTCCATTTGGGGAGCATCTTCCAAATGCCTCTGGGTGAGCCTCAGGTGGGGCGGGTCACCAATATCCAGAGCCAAGTTCCTTGCACTCAGGGAGTTCTGAGTGAGTGGGAGACTGAGGCACATGCACCCAAAGGCAGATACTTGGGAGGAAAGAAATGGTCCAGAGCAGTCAGAAGAGGTGGGATTGCATGGGTCTTTCACAGATGTTGGGTAGGACCTGGACTAAGAGGTGGTCAGAAGAGGCCTTCCCTGACTCCTTCTTAAAGCCTTCTTTTACTTCTTTGGAGGCAGGACAGGTTGGGGGGGTGGCGTGGGCAGAGTATGGTTGCCAGGACTCACACAGTTAGGAGTTTGGACTCCTGACATGAGTTACTGGCCTGGCCCAGAGCCTCATTAGCTGGGGGACCTTGAGCTGTTCATTTCACCACTTTGAATCTCAGTCTCCTCATCTTAAGATTTGGGAACTAATAATGCCTCGCACAGCTCACAGCAGAGCTCACAGGAAGTCTATGAAGAGCCCAGGGGTCAATGGTTTCCAGGGTAATTTCAATTCCTTGTTATGTCACTATATTATGGGCACCCACTTGGAACCCTAGAGTTGCTATAAAGATTAGTTTAAGCTGAAGACGTATGCAATTAAACAGATAACAAGGGGGAAAAAGCCTTCTTGGGGCTTCCCTTATCTGACTAAAAGCAGCAACTTCTGGGAAATGAGGTGGTTATAAATTCCTTCTCAGGCCATCTACTCCCAGAAGGTAGACCGTGAGTAAAATTTACCTCAAATCTCTTCTCCAGGAGGGTTTTGTGGCCCTGAAAGAGACAGAAAGACCACTCACACCTGTAGAGACAAACATTATCACAAACTTTCCTATCAACTGTTTGTTCTCCTGAAAACCCATTTATCTTTGCAAAAAGGCATTTGTTTTCCAAGAAGTGCCTTTCTCTCTCAGCCCTCACCCATTAAGATGGTATATAAGCCCCAAAAGCCAATCACTCCTTTGAGTTATCATCACTGAGTTCTGCCATGTATATGGAGGTTGCACATTTAAAGAAATGCTGGTTTTCCCCTCCTGTTAGTCTGTGTTTTATCAGCTCAATTTACACATCTCAGTTACTGAGCTTAAGAGACTAGAGGAAAAGTTTTCCCTCTCTTACAATATTCAGGAAGTGGAATCCATAAATTAATGTGTAGACTTCATTTAGATCCTGACCCAAATAAACTGTTAAAAAAAAAAGACCAACCCTTCATGATACTGATGAGACATTTAAAATTTGAACACCAACTGCGTATTTGATGATATTATGGAACTACTGTTAATTACTTAAAATAACATTGTAGTTCCATACAAATTTTAGGATTGCTTGTTCTAGCTTCGAGAAGAATGCTGGTGAAATTTTGATTGGGATTGCATTGAATGTGTAGATTGCCTTGGGTAGTATTGACATTTTGACAATATTTATTCTTCCAATCCAGGAGCATGGAATGCTTTTCCATTTCTTTATATCTTCTTCAATTTCCTTCATAAGCTTTCTATAGTTTTCAGCATACAGATCTTTTATATCCTTGGTTACATTTATTCCTAGGTACTTTATGATTCTTGGTGCAATTGTGAATGGGATCAGTTTCTTTATTTGTCTTTCTGTTGCTTCATTATTAGTGTATAAAAATGCAACTGATTTCTGTACACTAATTTTGTATCCTGCGACTTTGCTGAATTCATGTATCAGTTCTAGCAGACTTTTGGTGGAGTCTATCGGGTTTTCCATGTATAGTATCATGCCATCTGCAAAAAGTGAAAGCTTGACTTCATCCTTGTCAATTTTGATGCCTTTGATTTACTTTTGTTGTCTGATTGCTGATGCTAACACTTCCAACCCTATGTGAAACAACAGCGGTGAGAGTGGACATCCCTGCCGTGTTCATGATCTCAGGGGGAAAGCTCTCAGTTTTTCCCCATTGAGGATGATGTTAGCTGTGGGCTTTTCATAAATGGCTTTGATGATGTTTAAGTATGTTCCTTCTATCCCGGCTTTCTTGAGGGTTTTTATTAAGAAAGGATGCTGAAGCCAAAGTAATATTGAAGAAGAATACCAAAGCGGGAGGCATCACAATCCCAGACCTTAGCCTCTACTACAAAACTGCAATCATCAAGACAGCATAGTATTGGCACAAAAACAGACACATAGACCAATGGAATACAATAGAGAACCCAGAATTGACCCACAAATGTATGGCCAACTAATCTTTGACAAAGCAGGAAAGAGTATCCAATGGAAAAAGGACAGTCTCTTTAACAAATGCTGCTGGCAGAACTGGACAGCAACATGAAGAAGAATGAAACTAAACCACTTTCTGACACCATTCACAAAAATAAACTCAAAATGGATAAAGGACCTGAATGTGAGACAGGAAACAATCAAAAGTCTAGAGGAGAAAGCAGGAAAAAAACCTCTCTGACTTCAGCTGCAGCAATTTCTTACTTGACACATCTCCAAAGGCAAGGGAATTAAAAGCAAAAATGAACTATTGGGACCTCATGAAGATAAAAAGCTTCTGCACTGCAAAGGAAACAATCAACAGCCGACAGAATGGGAAAAGACAACCGACAGAATGGGAAAAGATATTTGCAAATGACATATCAGACAAAGGGCTAGTATCCAAAATCTATAAAGAACTCACCAAACTCCATACTCGAAAAACAAATAATCCAGTGAAGAAATGGGCAGAAAACATGAATAGACACTTCTCTAAAGAAGACATCCAGATGGCCAATAGGCACATGACAAGATGCTCAACGTCACTGCTTATCAGGGAAATACAAATCAAAACCATACTGAGATATCACCTCACACCAGTCAGAGTAGCTAAAATGAACAAATCAGGAAACTATAGATGCTGGAGAGGATGTGGAGAAACGGGAACCCTCTTGCACTGTTGGTGGGAATGCAAACTGGTGCAGCCACTCTGGAAAACAGTGTGGAGGTTCCTCAAAAAATTAAAAATAGACCTACCCTATGACCCAGCAATAGCACTGCTAGGAATTTACCCAAGGGATACAAGAGTGCTGGTGCATAGGGGCACATGTACCCAATGTTTATAGCAGCACTTTCAACAATAGCCAAATTATGGAAAGAGCCTAAATGTCCATCAACTGATGAATGGATAAAGAAGGTGTGGTTTATACATACAATGGAATACTACTTGGCAATGAGAAAAAATGAAATATGGCCCTTTGTAGCAACATGGATGGAACTGGAGAGTGTTATGCTAAGTGAAATAAATCATACAGAGCAAGACAGATACCATATGTTTTCACTCTTATGTGGATCCTGAGAAAGTTGACAGAAGACCATGGGGGAGGGGAAGGGGAAAAAAAAGTTAGAGAGGGAGGGAGCCAAAGCATAAGAGACTTTTAAAAACTGAGAACAAACTGAGGGTTGATGGGGGGTGGGTGATGGGCATTGAGGAGGGCACCTGTTGGGATGAGCACTGGGTGTTGTATGGAAACCAATTTGACAATAAATTTCATTAAAAAATAAATAAAATAAAAAACTTTTTAGTTATGTTACAAAGATAATTCTAATGTTCCAGAGCCAGAGCCACATACTGAATACTTGCAGATACAATGATGTGGTATCTGACCAGGAGTTAATAATTGCTGATGCTGGGCGGTGTGCACAGGAGGGCTTATTATGCCATCCTACTTTGTGTGTGGGCTTGAAATTTTTCATAACGAAAGTTTTTAAATATGAAATAGAGAAGGGTGGATCAAGGAGGTATTTATCCATATGTGGGTTATTTGTCTGATTTTGAAAGGCTTTTCATCATAGAGCACAGTGATTGAAAGTTTAAGAAGATGTGTAATTTGTGAGCACCAGCAGCATTGCTGGCAGAGGCTTATGACTGGAGACAGAGATTTTGCCCCTCATTTCATCCCCCTCATTAGGCAGCATCTGTGCTGCTCTTCCCAGCCTGTGGCAGTCCTTTGGTTGCCAGGCAATGGAAGCCAGAAGCCCTTTTCTTGGGAGGGAGAAAGGAGGAAAGGGAGGGAGAAGCAAGAAGCTGGGAGTGGGGGGAGGGGTAGAGAGAAGTTGCCCAGGGAAAGGCTTGTCCCTGCCTAGGGTCCTGACTCAGGGTGAGAGATGGGGATGGGGTCGCTTGTTAGATGTCAGTTTCCCACAGCCCCCACTTTCCATGGTTTATTTCTAGGGGGCAGCCCTGTTGTCAGAGCTCGAGGCCCTACAGAAGAGGTGGAGGAATGCACCCACGTGCACCTCCTGTGAAATCCAGTGAGATCTGAGATTAAGGTACCAGCAGCCCCCATTCATAGAGTCAGAATTCTGATCCAGCCTCTCCTGGGGGACACTCCTGAACTCTTATTAAGTTAAAAAAAATCTAGGAAAGCAGCTCATCAAATGTGAAGTCTGCACCAATGATCACCCTGAGCTGGGGCCATGCCAAAACGCAGGAGGGCAGAAGGCTTCTTCTTTGTGGTGCAGAACCCCGTGCTCACTGTCTTTTGGGGAGTGGAAGCAGAAGCCTCTGGAACTGCACAGTGGCCTGGCAGTGTCATGGATGCTGACTGTGTTGGGTTCAGACCCAGCTGTCACTGAAATGTTGTGTGGGTCTGAGCCCATCTGACTCTCAGTTTTTTGACCTGTAGAAGTGGGGAGTTATCCCTTGCCTCCCTTCAGGCTCAGGTGGACTGGGATTATAATGCACAGTCCCCTACATCCAGGGCAGGAATTGCTCTCACCCAGAGTTAAAGGAGCCTGGCCCACCCACCAGTCAGACTGGAGGAGCCTATACAGCCAGTGATCTCTGTCACTGGTCACTGGAAGGTGAGGGCACTGCCTAGAGCCACCCTGCTGTGATCATGAGCTCCTTCTGCTGGTCTTGGAGGTAAGATTCAGAGAGGCTCCAGGCAGGAAGAATGGGTGGGGGTTGAAATCAAGGCAGCTTCCCCAGAGATCAGGCTTTCAAGACCTGGCATCTGAGAAAGGAAGGGTGTGTGTACTCGATGAGAAAAACATCAGGGAGGCCAGCAGTCAGGAGCTGAGTGAGAGGAGGGCCCAGACAACCCCCTCTTTCTGCAGCATCTTTGTGGCTTCTGGTTGCTAGGAGCAGGCCTTTCTGTTGCTAAGCAACTGGAGCCTGGTGGATTAAAACCAATTTTCTGAGCTCACTGGAAGGGGGAGGGAGAGAAAGTGCAATGCAAATGCCCTGGAGAAGCTCATTCCAGCCTCCAGGCTTTGATGGGGGATGTGGGTAGTGGGTGAAAGGAAGGTGAGGTGCAACTCTTAGCTGATCCCTAGAGAGAAAGAGGGTGGGAGGGATAGGGAGAGGAGTCTGCACCAGGTACTCACTGTAAAAACTAAAAGGCAGACAGTGAGACTGGTAATTAAAATGCCGCTTAGAGCACTAATGAATGCTAATGCTGCTCCTTTTTTGAAACTTCAGGAAAAGGCTGCAGTCCCTGGGGTGCTTCTGAACCACCTGACTGGGCCAGACAGGACTGGGCAGGGTTTGTCCTTCAAAGATGGAGCATATTAGGGTCCATGGACCCTCAAGGGTCCTGGGGTCCAACCCCTTGCTGATTGCCAGAGGCTCCTCTGCATGTGGCCCTCTGCTCTCTGCTTAGATAATAACCTCGGGATGACAGGGAGCTTACTTCTTCCTGGGGAAGCCCTTTCTGTACTTTACCCTTAGAAAGTGCTTTGTCCCTTTGTAGCCCAAGTCAGTCTCACTGTGGCTCTTTCCCTCAAGGGCTAAGGGAGCTAGTCCAATCTGCCTTGCTATAGGGACCTGTAGTGTCTCTCTTTTGTGAGCCCTGCACCCCCACCTCTTGCCACTTCTTGGGGGACAGCGTTGGTGGAAGCCTTACCATGACTGGTGCCCTCTGGTCCTCCCCCTCAGCCTGATTTTTAGCCTCCTTAAGGGGTAGGCCACTAGGGTGGAAAAATTTACAGAGGTCCTGGATCCAATTTCTGCCCCAGAGTCCAGGCTTTTTGCAGTGCCCTGCTCAGGTGGAGACCTCCTGGCCTGGGGCAGTCTTAGATCAGAGGGAACAAAGTCATTGTGGGGAGTATTTATGAACCTAACAGAGAGATTTCCAGTTTTGGAATGGGGATACAACCAGCTCTGTAAACCTATTTTCTAATGCAGGAACCATAATTGGTGAAAAAGTATTATATTTATTAGAAGTTGTCCTAATGTCATAGAGATAATGAAGCAGTATTTTTTCAAGAATCTAATAAACCTTGGTAAGAACAGGAAGAGTCTATGGCGTTTCACCATGACTTGTTCCCATCCCATCCCTGTCCACTTCCAGCTCAGTGTGATAGAAGCTCTATTCTGTGTGACAGGGAACTCCATCTTCTAATTTTGAGCTACAGTTGAATCTATGGTAAGTTAAGGTGCTAGAATCTCATCCCTACCCTCTAGTTCTGTGTTGTAGAAGCTTTGTTCCAGATTGGTGGGGCCAAGAGGACTGGAAAGCCTTTTCTACCACCCAACTTCTCCTAGTGTGGTTGGCCAAGAATATTGTGTCACTGTTTACCTCTCTGGCTCAGCTCCCTCATAGGGTGCAGCTTCCATGCTAGGTTAAAACAAGATGAGAAATGCAGTAGCTATTATTGTTTCTAGCACCCTATTCACAGAGTAGGGGTGCCACTCTGGAAAATGTTGGTTGCTATCCCCACCTCCAGGTTAAGTGCAGTGAAGCAGAAATTCTTCCCAGAGGAAAGGCAGAATAAAGAATGGAGAACACTTTAGTTCTCCCTAAATGGACTAAATTATTTGGAAAAGAAAGTGGAAAAGTTCTCTGAAGGTACTCTCAGAAACAATGAAGTTCTCTATGATTCTAGGAGCAACTCAAGAGTGGTAGACCAGCTAGAAATTTAACAGAAAAAACCCACGGAAAGAAATAAGAAGTACTATTCTAGGGTTTAAGCAAACCTCAAAGACTGATAACACCTTACCCTGGCAATGGAGTACAAAGTTAATTGGAACAGATTGTGGAACAATTTGTGCCCACAGGCATCATTAAAAACACAATAGTGGAATTAAGTAACAATTAATGGAGGCTAATAGCTGGGTGTGATACCACTGGAGACAGATTAGCCAGAAGCTAGATAGGGATCTCAGTGAAAGAATGCAAGGGTCAGATAAAACCACAGTTGGTGGTGATGCTGTGTATATGTCCAAGGCTGTAACTTCTGAGGAGCAACATAAAGGCCATATACTTCAAGGAATATACTTCATCAAACAAGTTCAGAAAAGTCAGTAGCAGTATCCAGAATTGCTACAATATATTATCTGAAATATGTCCAGCTTTCAACAAAAAATTATGAAACATGAAAAAAACAGGAAAGTATAATCCATAAAAAGGGGGGGAAGCAGGCAATAGAAACTGTCTTGAGGAGGCCAGATGTTGGACTTAGAAGAAAAGCAGCTAGTACAAATATGTTCAAAGAACTAAAGGAAATCATGCTTAAAGAATTAAAACAATGCATAATGGCAATGTCTCATCACATAGAGAATATCAATAAAGAAAAACCAATTAAAAAAAACTAAATGGAAATTTTAGAATTGAAAAGTACAATAAGTGAATTAAAAAATGTAAAAAGGAGCTCAATGTAATTAGGGGCAGCAGAAGAAAAAATCAACAAACTTAAAGGTATATCAATACATATTATGCAATGTGAAAAAAGATTGATAACATAGAATGAAAAAAATGAACAAAGCCTCAGAGACATATGGGACACCATGAAAAACACCAATAAACATGCAATGGAGATTCCAGGAAGAGAAGAAAGGGACAGAAAAAAAAAATAATGAAAGTTTCTCAAATTTGAATAAAACATTATTCTACACATCTAAAAAGCCCTACAAAAACAAGTAGGATAAAAACAAGGAGAGACACCTCAGACACACCACAGTCAAAATGTAGAATGCCAAAAACAAATGGAAATCTTGAATGCAGCAAGAGAAAAAAAGACTCAGCAAGGACAAGAAAACTTCAATATGATTAATGGCTGACCTTTACTAAAAAGAATAGAGGCTGGAAGGCAGGGGGTTGACATACTGAAAGTGGTTAAAGGAAAAAACTGTCAACCAAAAATCTTTTCTATGAAATGTCCAAGATCCATAGAGACAGAAAGTAGGTTATTGTTCATCAGGGGCAGGGGGATGGGGAGCTAGGGGAGAGACTGCTACTAAATGCAATCTTTTTGGGGTAATAAAAATGTTATGGAATTAGATAATGCTAAGTTCTCCTTTTTCGGTTTACAAGACCAAGGCATTTTATATACTACAAACTCATCATTTGAGGATAATGGTTGGAAAACATTAAAAATATACAGGAAAAATTGTATGTGAGTTTTATCTCAATAAAAAATTAAAAATAAAGATTCCAAGTCACTAACCTAACTTTCCAGCTAAAGAAATTAAATAGAAGATCAAACTAAACCCAAAGTAAGTAGAAGGGCAATAATTAAGACTAAAAGATATATAAATAAAATGGACAATAAAAAACAATGGAGACAATAAAACCATAAGTTGTTTTTTTAAAAAGATTTACAAAACTGACAACCTTTAACTAGATTGACCAGAAAGAAAGAAAGAAAGAAAGAAAGAAAGAAAGAAAGATTCAAATTAGTAAAATTAAGAATAAGTATGGGATATCTACAAATTTAGAGAAATAAAAGGAGAGCAAGAGAATACTATGAACAACTAAACTTACATAAAATGGACAAATTTCTACAAAACCATGAACTACCAAAATTGATGCAAGAAGAAATAAAAAAAACTGAATAGAGATAAAGCAAGAAATTGAATTAGTAATTAAAACACTCTTCCCCTTCTCAAAAACAAAACAAAACAAAACAAATCCCTTTACTGATGTGTTTAATCTTCTTTTAATTTTTTTTAATATATGAAATTTATTGTCAAATTGGTTTCCATACAACACCCAGTGCTCATCCCAAAAGATACCCTCTTCAATGCCCATCACCTACCCTCCCCTCCCTCCCACCCCCTATCAACCCTCAGTTTGTTTTCAGTTTTTAAGAGTCTCTTATGCTTTGGCTCCCTCCCACTCTAACCTCTTTTTTTTTCCCTTCCCCTCCCCCATGGGTTTCTGTTAAGTTTCTCAGGATCCACATAAGAGTGAAACCATATGGTATCTGTCTTTCTCTGTATGGCTTATTTCACTTAGCATCACACTCTCCAGTTCCATCCACGTTGCTACAAAGGGCCATATTTCCTTCTTTCTCATTGCCATGTAGTACTCCATTGTGTATATAAACCACCATTTCTTTATCCATTCATCAGTTGATGGACATTTAGGCTCTTTCCACAATTTGGCTATTGTTGAGAGTGCTGCTATAAACATTGGGGTACAAGTACCCCTATGCATCAGTACTCCTGTATCCCTTGGGTAAATTCCTAGCAGTGCTACTGCTGAGTCATAAGGTAGGTCTATTTTTAATTTTTTGAGGAACCTCCACACTGCTTTCCAGAGCGGCTGCACAAGTCTGCATTCCCACCAACAGTGCAAGAGGGTTCCCGTTTCTCCACATCATCACCACCATCTATAGTCTCCTGATTTGTTCATTTTGGCCACTCTGACTGGCGTGAAGTGATATCTGAGTGTGGTTTTGATTTGTATTTCCATGATGAGAAGCGATGTTGACCATCTTTTCATTTGCCTGTTGGCCAGATGGATGTCTTCTTTAGAGAAGTGTCTATTCATGTTTTCTGCCCATTTCTTCACTGGGTTATTTGTTTTTTGGGTGTGGAGTTTGGTGAGCTCTTTGTAGATTTTGGATACTAGCCCTTTGTCCGATATGTCATTTGCAAATATCTTTTCCCATTCTGTTGGTTGCCTTTTAGTTTTGTTGGTTGTTTCCTTTGCTGTGCAGAAGCTTTTTATCTTCATAAGGTCCCAGGAGTTCATTTTTGCTTTTAATTCCCTTGCCTTTGGGGACGTGTCAAGTAAGAAATTGCTATGGCTGAGGTCAGAGAGGTCTTTTCCTGCTTTCTCCTCTAGGGTTTGGATGGTTTCCCGTCTCACATTCAGGTCCTTTATCCATTTTGAGTTTATTTTTGTGAATGGTGTAAGAAAGTGGTCAAGTTTCATTCTTCTGCATGTTGCTGTCCAGTTCTGCCAGCACCATTTGTTAAAGAGACTGTCTTTTTTCCATTGGATATTCTTTCCTGCTTTGTCAAAGATTAGTTGGCCATACTTTTGTGGGTCTAGTTCTGGGGTTTCTATTCTATTCCATTGGTCTATGTGTCTGTTTTTGTGCCAATCCCATGCTGTCTTGATGATGACAGCTTTGTAGTAGAGGCTAAAGTCTGGGATTGTGATGCCTCCTGCTTTGGTCTTCTTCTTCAAAATTACTTTGGCTATTCGGGGCCTTTTGTGGTTCCATATGAATTTTAGGATTGCTTGTTCTAGCTTCGAGAAGAATGCTGGTGCAATTTTGATTGGGATTACATTGAATGTGTAGATAGCTTTGGGTAGTACTGACATTTTGACACTATTTATTCTTCCAATCCATGAGCAGGGAATGTCTTTCCATTTCTTTATATCTTCTTCAATTACCTGCATAAGCTTTCTATAGTTTTCAGCATACAGATCTTTTACATCTTTGGTTAGATTTATTCCTAGGTATTTTATGCTTTCTTGGTGCAATTGTGAATGGGATCAGTTTCTTTATTTGCCTTTCTGTTGCTTCATTATTAGTGTCTAAGAATGCAAGTGATTTGTGTACATTGATTTTGTATCCTGCGACTTTGCTGAATTCATGTATCAGTTCTAGCAGACTTTTGGTGGAGTCTATCGGATTTTCCGTGTATAATATCATGCCATCTGGAAAAAGTGAAAGCTTAATTTCATCTTTGCCAATTTTGATGCCTTTGATTTCCTTTTGTTGTCTGATTGCTGATGCTAGCACTTCCAACACTATGTGAAACAACAGCGGTGAGAGGGGACATCCCTGCCGTGTTCATGATCTCAGGGGGAAAGCTCTCAGTTTTTCCCCACTGAGGATGACTTTAGCTGTGGGCTTTTCATAAATCGCTTTGATGATCTTTAAGTATGTTCCTTCTATCCCGACGTTCTCGAGGGTTTTTATTAAGAAAGGATGCTGAATTTTGTCAAATGCTTTTTCTGCATCGATTGACAGGATCATACAGTTCTTATCTTTTCTTTAATTAATGTGATGTATCACGTTGATTGATTTGCGAATGTTGAACCAGCCCTGCATCCCAAGAATGAATCCCACTTGATCATGGTGAATAATTCTTTTTATAAGCTGTTGAATTCAATTTGCTAGTATCTTATTGAGAATTTTTGCATCCATATTCATCAGGGATACTGGCCTGTAGTTCTCTTTTTTTACTGCGTCTCTGTCTGGCTTAGGAATCCAAGGAATGCTGGCTTCATAGAATGAGTCTGGAAGTTTTCCTTCCCTTTCTATTTTTTTGGAATAGCTTGAGAAGGATAGGTATTATCTCTACTTTAAATGTCTGGTGGAATTCCCCAGGGAAGCCACCTGGTCCTGGACTCTTATTTGTTGGGAGATTTTTGATAACTGATTCAATTTCTTTGCTGGTTATGGGACTGTTCAAGCTTTATATTTCCTCCAGTTTGAGTTTTGGAAGTGTGTGGGTGTTTAGGAATTTGTCCATTTCTTCCAGGTTGTCCAGGTTGTTGGCATATAATTTTTCATAGTATTCCCTGATAATTGCTTGTATTTCTGAGGGATTGGTTGTAATAATGCCATTTTCATTCATGATTTTACCTATTTGGGTCATCTCCCTTTTCTTTTTGAGAAGCCTGGCTAGAGGTTTATCAATTTTGTTTATTTTTTCAAGAAACCAACTCTTGGTTTCGTTGATCTGCTCTACAGTTTTTTTAGATTCTGTATTGTTTATTTCTGCTCTGATCTTTATCATTTCTCTTCTGCTGGGTTTGGGGTGTCTTTGCTGTTCTGCTTCTAGATCCTTCAGGTATGCTGTTAAATTTTGTATTTGGGATTTTTCTTGTTTCTTGAGATAGGCCTGGATTGCAATGTATTTTCCTCTCTGGACTGCCTTCACTGCATCCCAAAACATTTGGATTGTTGTATTTTCATTTTCGTTTGTTCCCATATATTTTTTAATTTCTTCTCCAATTACCTGGTTGACCCATTCATTCTTTAGTAGGGTGTTCTTTAACCTCCATGCTTTTGGAGGTTTTCCAGACTTTTTCCTGTGGTTGATTTCAAGCTTCATAGCATTGTGGTCTGAAAGTATGCATGGTATGATGTCAATTCTTGTACACGTATAAAGGGCTGTTTTGTGACCCAGTATGTGATCTATCTTGGAGAATGTTCCATGTGCTTTCGAGAAGAAAGTATATTCTGTTGCTTTGGGATGCAGAGTTCTAAATACATCTGTCAAGTCCATCTGATCCAATGTATCATTCAGGGCCCTTGTTTCTTTTTGACCAGGTGTCTACATGATCTATCTATTGTTGTAAGTGGGGTATTAAAGTCCCCTGCAATTAGCACATTCTTGTCAATATGTTGGTAATTGTTTTATATATTTGGGGGCTCCTGTATTTGGTGCATAGACATTTATAATTGTTAGTTCTTCTTTATGGATAGACCCTGTAATTATTATATAATGCCCTTCTTTTTTTCTTGCTACAGCCTTTAATTTAAAGTCTAGTTTGTCTGTTATAAGTATGGCTACTCCAGCTTTATTTTGACTTCCAGTAGCATGATAAATAATTCTCCATCCCCTCACTTTCAATCTGAATGTGTCCTCAGGTCTAAAATGAGTCTCTCGTAAGACAGCAAATAGATGGGTGTTGTTTTTTTATCCATTCTGACACCCTATGTCTTTTGGTTGGCGCATTTAGTCCATTTACATTCAGTGTTATTATATAAAGATGTGGGTTTAGAGTCATTGTGATGTCTGTAGGTTTCATGCTTGTAGCGATGTCTCTGGTACTTTGTCTCACAGGATCCCCCTTAGGATCTCTTGTAGGGCTGGTTTAGTGGTGACATATTCCTTCAGTTTTTGTTTGTTTGGGAAGACCTTTATCTCTCCTTCTATTCTAAATGACAGATTTGCTGGATAGAGGATTCTTGGCTGCATATTTTTTCTGTTTATCACATTGAAGATTTCCTGTCATTCCTTTCTTGCCTGCCATTCCTTTCTTGCCAAGTTTCAGTAGAGATCCGTCATGAGTCTTATCGGTCTCCCTTTATATGTTAGAGCACGTTTGTTCCTAGCTGCTTTCAGAATTTTCTCTTTATCCTTGTATTTTGCCGGTTTCACTATGATATATCGTGCAGAAGATCGATTCAAGTTATGTCTGAAGGGAGTTCTCTGTGCCTCTTGGATTTCAATGCCTTTTTCCTTCCCCAGATCAGGGAAGTTCTCAGCTATTATTTCTTCAAGTGCACCTTCAGCACCTTTCCCTCTCTCTTCCTCCTCTGGAATACCAATTATGCGTAGATTATTTCTCTTTAGTGCATCACTTAGTTCTCTAATTTTCCCCTCATGCTCCTGGATTTTTTTATCTCTCTTTTTCTCAGCGTCTTCTTTTTCCATAATTTTATCTTCTAGTCACCTTTTCTCTCCTCTGCCGCTTCAATCTGAGCTGTGATCATCTCCATTTTATTTTGTAGCTCATTAATAGCATTTTTTAGCTCCTCCTGGCTCTTCCTTAGTCCCTTGATCTCTGTAGCAAGAGATTCTCCACTGTCCTTTATACCGTTTTCAAGCCCAGCGATTAATTTTATGACTATTATTCTAAATTCACTTTCTGTTATATTGTTTAAATCATTTTTGATCAGTTCGTTAGCTGTTGTTATTTCCTGGACGTTTTTCTGAGGGGAATTCTTCCGTTTTGTCATTTTGGATAGTACCTGGAGTGGTGTGGGACTGCGGGGCACTTCCCCTGTGCTGTCTTGAATAACTTGCGTTGGTGGGCGGGGCCACAGTCAGACCTGTTGTCTGCCCCCAGCCCGCCACCCGGGCCATAGACTGGTGTGTGCCATCTCTTCCTCTCTCCTAGGGGCAGGATTCACTGTGGGGTGGCGTGGCCCATCTGGGCTACTTGCACACTGCCAGGCTTGTGGTGCTGGGGATCTGGCATATTAGCTGGGGTGGATTGGCAAGGTGCACAGGGGCGGGAGGGGCATGCTCAGCTCACTTTTCCTTCAGAGATTCGCTTCAGGAGGGGCCCTGTGGCACCAGGGGGGAGTCAGACCCGCCGGAAGGATGGATCCGCAGAAGCACAGCCTTGGGTGTTTGAGCAGTGCAAGCAAGTTCCCTGACAGGAACTGGTTCCCTTTGTGGTTTTGGCTCGGGGATGGGCAAGGGAGATGGGGATGGGCAAGGGAGATGGTGCTGGCGAGTGCCTTTGTTCCTCGTCAACCTGAGCTCTGTCATCTGGGGCTCAACAACTCTCCCTCCCATTGTCCTTCAGCCCTCCCGCTCTCTGAGCAGATCTGTTAACTTATAATCTTCCAGATGTTAAGTCCCGCTTGCTGTAAGAACACACTCCGTCTGGCCCCTCCGTTTTTGCAAGCCAGACTCGGGGGCTCTGCTTTGCCGGCAGGCTGCCCCTCTGCCCCGGCTCCCTTCTGCCAGTCCGTGTATCGCCCACTGCCTCTCCACCCTTCCTACCCTCTTCCGTGGACCTCTTGTCTATGCTTGGCTCTGGAGAATCCGTTCTGCTAGTCTTCTGGTGATTTTCTGGGTTATTTAGGCAGGTGTGGGTGGAATCTAAGTGATCCACAGGACGCGGTGAGCCCAGCATTCTCCTATACCGCCATATTCCCAGAAGTCTCTTTGCCTTTGAACATCTGGCTTGTCCCCTCTTGAATCTTTTTTTTTAATTTTTAAGTTTATTTATTTATTTTGAGAGAGAGCATGAGCACAAGCGGGGGAGGGGCAGAAAGAAGGAGAGAGAAAATCCCAAGCAGGCTCTGCACCATCAGCACAAAGCCCAATGTGGGGCTTGAACTCATGAAACGTGAGATCATGACCTGAGCCTAGATCAAGAGTTGGATACTTAACTGATTTCGGCACACAGGCACCCCACTGTTGAGTTAATTATACTGAACATTTTTTCCCTTATGATTTTTTTAATTTAAATTCAAGTTAGTTAACCTACAGTGTAGTCCTGGCCTCAGGAGTAGAACCCAGTGACTCATCTCCTACATATGACATCCAGTGCTCATCCTTAAAAGTGCCCTCCCCAGTGCCCATCATCCACCCAGCCCATCCTCTCACTTATCTCCCCTTCAACAACTCCCTGTCTCTGTATTTAAGAGCATATCAATACACACAGAAAAAACATTTGACAAAATCCATCACCCATTTTGATAAAAACTCTGAGTGAACTATGAATAGAGAGGAACATCCTCAACTTGATAAAGAGCATGTAAAAAAACCCTATAGCTAACATCAATACTTAATAGTGTGAAATTAGAGGATTTCTTACTAAGATTAGGAACAAGGAAGGGAGATATTTTCTCATCACTCCTTTCCATCTCAAACTGGAGGTAGTAGCTAATGAAATAAGACAAAACAAGAAAAGGTATACAGATTGGAAAGGAAGAAATAAAACTATCTTTGTTCTCAGATTACATGATTGTCAATGTAGATAATCTGAAAGAATCGACAAAAAAAAATCCTGTAACTATGTCAAAAGAAAGCCAGAGTACCAATACTTATATCAGGCAAACTAGACTTTAAAACAAGGACTGTAACAAGAGACAAAAATAGGGCACTATGTAATCATGAAGGAGAAATTCAAAAAGAAGATCTACCAATTGTAAATATTTATGCACCCAATATGGGACACTCAAATATATAAAACAATCAATGACAAACATAAAGGAACTAATTGATAATACAATAATGGTAGAGACCTTTGACATTCCACTTACATCAATAGACAGATCATCTAAATAGAAAATCAACAAGGAAAAAATGACTTTGAATGGCATACTGGACCAGATGGAGTAAACAGATATATTCACAACATTCCATCCAGAACCAGAAGAATACACATTCTTTTCAAGTGCACATGGGACATTCTCAAGAAAAGATCACATATTAGGTCATAAAACAGGCCTCAACAAATACAAAAAGACTGAAGACATACTATGCAACTTTTCTGACCACAACACTATGGAACTAGAAGAAAACCACAAGAAAATTTTGGAAAGACCACAAATACATGTAGTTTAAGCAACATGCTACTAAACAATGAATGGATCAAACAGGAAATCAAAGAAAAAATTTAAAAAATACATGGAAACAAATGAAAATGAAAACACAATGGTCCAAAACATTTGGGATATAGCAAAAGTGGCCCTAAGAGAGAAGTGTAGAGCAATACAGGCCTACAACAAGAAACAAGAAAAGTCTCAAATAAACAATCTAACCTTACACCTAAAGAAGCTAGAAAAATAACATTAAATGAAATCTAAAGGCAGCAGAAGGAAGGAAATAATAAATATGAGAGCAGAAATAAATGATAAAGAAACTAAGAAAACAATAGAACAAGTCAAAGAAACCAGGAGCTGGTTCTTCAAAAACATTAATAAAATTGATAAACCACTAACCAGACTTATCAAAAAGAAAAGAGAAAGGACCCAAAATAATGAAATCACAAATGAGAAGGGAGAGAGAGAACAAACAATACCACAGAAACACAAACAATTATAAGATAATATTATGAAAAACTATATGCCAACAAATTGGACAACCTGGAAAAAGTGGATAAATTCCTAGAAACATATAAACTACCAAAACTGAAAGAGGAAGAAATAGAAAACTTGAATGGACATGTAATTTACAAAGAAATTGAATTGGTAATCAAAAATCTCCCAACATACAAAAGTCCAGGTCAAGATAGTTTCTCAGGTGAATTCTACCAAACAGTTAAAGAAGACTTAATACCTATTTTTCTCAAACTATTAAAAAAAATAGAACAGGAAGTAAAACTTCTAAATTTATTTTATGAGGCCAGAATTACCCTGATATCAGAACCAGATAAAGACATCATTTAAAAACAAGAACTACAGGCCAATATCCCTGATGAACATGGATGCAAAAGTTCTCAATAAAATACTAGCAAACTGAATCCAACAATACATTAAAAAACTCATTCACCACAATGAAGTGGGATTTATTCCTGGGTTGCAAATATTCACAAATCAATTAACGTGTTACACCACATTAATAAAAGAATAAGGACATGTGATCATTTCAATAGATGCAGAGAAGCACTTGACAAAGCACAATATCCATTCATGATAATCCACAGGGCACCTGGGTGGCTCAGTCAATTGAACATCCATCTGAGTCTTGATTTTTTTCTCAGGTCATGATCTCATTTTCATGATATCAAGCCCCTCATTGGACTCTGCACTTGACAGTGCAGAGCCTGCTTGGGATTCTCTTTCTCTCTGCTGCTCTCCTGCTCTCTCTCAAAATAAATAAACCTTTTTTTAGGCCGCAACAAAGCAGGTTTACAAGGAATATAACTCAAAATAGTAAAGGCCGTATATGAAAAATCTATAGCTAACATAATCCTCAATGGGGAAAAACTGGGAGCTTTTCCTCTACAGTCAGGAACAAGACAGGGATGTCCACTCCCACCACTCTTATTTAACATAGCACTGGGAGTCCTAGCCATAGCAATCAGACAAACAAAACACAAAAAAATGTCATCCAAATCAGCAAGAAGGAAGTAAAACTTTCCTTACTTGCAGATGACATGACCCTGTATATAGAAAACCTAAAAGACTCCACCAAAAAACTACTAAAACTGATAAGTGAATTCAGTAAAGTCTCAGGACATAGAATCAATGTATAGAAATCTGTTGCATTTCTATACACCAATAATGAAGCAGCATAAAGAGAAACCAAGGAATAAGTCCCATTTATAATTACAGCAAAAACCATAAGATACCTAGGAATAAACTGAACCAAAGAGGTGAAATACCTGTACTCTGAAAACTGTAGAACACTGATGAAAAAAATTGAAGATGACACAAAGAAATGGAAAGACATTCCATGCTGATGGGTTGGAATAACAAATATTGTTAAAATATCTATACTACCCAAAGCAATCTACACATTTAATGCAATCCCTATCAAAATACCACCAGCATTTTTCACAGATATAGAAAAAACAATCCTAAAATTTTTATGGAACCCCAAAAGACCCCAAATAGCCAAAGCAATCCTGAAAAGCAAAGCAAAGCTGAAAGCATCACGATTCCAGACTTCAAGTTTTATTACAAGGATGTAGTGATCAAGACAGTATGGTACTGACACAAATGTAGACATATAGATCAAAGGAACAGAATAGAAAACCCAGAAATGAACCCACAACTATATGTTCAATCAATCTTCGACAAAGCAGGAAAGAATATTCAACGGAAAAAAGTATCTTCAGCAAATGGTGCTGGGAAAACTAGACAGCAACATGCAAAAAAATGAAACTGAACCACTTTCTTGCACTATACACAAAAATAAATTCAAAATTGATGAAATGCCTAAATGTGAGACAGGAAACCATCAAAATCCTAGAAGAGAACACAGGCAATAACCTCTTTCACATTGGCCATAGAAACTCCTTACTAGATATGTCTCCTGAGGCAAGGGAAACAAAAGGAAAAATAAAACTATCGGGACTTCATCAAGGTAAAAACTTCTGCACAGTGAAGGAAACAATCAACAAAACTAAAAAGCAACCTACAGAATGGGAGAAGATATTTGTAAATGCCATATCTCATAAGGGGTTAGTAACCAAAATCTATAAAGAACTTAGCAAACTCAACACCCCCAAAAATAAATAATCCAGTGAAGAAATGGGCAGAAGTCATGAATAGACACTTTCCCAAAGAAGACATCCAGATGGCTAACAGACACATGAAAAGATGCTCAATATCACTCATCATCAGGGAAGTACATATCAAAACTTTAATGAGATACCACCTCACACCTGTTAGAATGACTAAAATTAACAACTCAGGAAACAACAGATGTTGGTGAGGATGTGTAGAAAGGGGAACCCTCCTACATAGTTGGTGGGAATACAAACTGGTGCAGCCACTTTGGAAAACAGTATGGAGGTTCCTCTAAAAGTTAAAAAAGAAAAAAAATAGAACTACCATATGATCCAGAAATTACACTGCTAGATATTTACTCCAAAGATAAAAAAAAAAAAAATACTGATTCGAAGGGATACATGTACCCTTATGTTTTAGCAGCATTACCAACAATAACCAAATTATGGAAAGAGCCCAAATGTCCATTGACTGGTGAATGGATATATATCATATATCAGCCATAAAAAAAAATGAAATCTTCCCATTAGCAACAATGTGGATGGAGATGGAGAGTATTATGCTAAGTGAAATAAGTCAGAGAAAAATACCATGATTTCTCATAAGTAGAATTAAATAAACAAACATGGGGGTGGGGAGAAAGACAGTGAGACCATAAAACAGACTCTTAAATGTAGAGAACAAACTGAGAGTTGCTAGAGGGAGGTGGGGATGGGGATGGGTTAAAGGGGGCACTTATTGTGATGAGCACCAGGTGTTGTATGCAAGTGATGAATCACTAAATTCTATACCTGAAACTAATATTGTACTGTATGTTACCTAACTGTAATTTAAATAAAAATGAAAAAAGTGGCCTAAAAACAATTCCTGGAATTAATAAATTAGAGCAATATTTCAGGGCACTAAGTTAATATACAAAATCAATCACTTTCCTATATACTGAAATTAACAAATGAAATTGAAATTAAAGCCCAATCTCATTCACTTTATCACCCCTCAAAATGCAATACCTAGGTATAAATCTAAAAAACATGTATAAGAGCTATATAAGGAAAACTATAAAACTGATGAAAGAAGTAAAATAATTATACAAATGGAGAGATATTCCATGTTTATGGATAGGAACACTCAATATTGTCAAGATGTCAATTCTTCCAACTTGATCAACACAGTTTCAATTAAAATCCCAGCAAGTTATTTTGTGTTTATTGACAAAATGATTCTGAAGTTTATATGGAGAGGCAAAAGACCCTAAATAGCCAATATAATATGAAAGAGAATACCCCAATTGCCAAGAAAAGTTTGGAAGAACTCTGTGTGACAAATGGTGTTGTCAAGTCCTCTTATTTGAGGACTAGTTATTATCTTGAGAAAAAGTATATAATGGTTGTATGTGCTTGGCTATATAAATTAAATTTACATCCAAATTAGTTAGCATATAGTGCAACAATGATTTCAGGAGTAGATTCCTTAATGCCCCTTACCTATTTAGCCCATCCCCCCTCCCACAACCCCTCCAGTAACCCTCTGTTTGTTCTTCATATTTAAGAGTCTCTTATGTTTTGTCCCCCTCCCTGTTTTTATATTATTTTTGTTTCCCTTCCCTTATGTTCATCTGTTTTGTATCTTAAAGTCCTCATATGAGTGAAGTCATATGATATTTGTCTTTCTCTGACTGACTAATTTCGCTTAGCATAATACCCTCTAGTTCCATCCACGTAGTTGCAAATAGCAAGATTTCATTCTTTTTGATTGCTGAATTAAAACTCCATTGTGTGTGTGTGTGTGTATACACCACATCTTTTTCCATTCATCCATCAATAGACATTTGAGCTCTTTCCATACTTTGGCTATTGTTAATAGTGCTGCTATAAACATTGGGGCACATGTGCCCCTTCAAATCAGCATTCCTGTATCCTTTGGACAAATACCTAGTAGTGTAATTGCTGGGTTGTAGGGTAGTTCTATTTTTAACTCTTTGAGGAACATCTACACTAATTTTCAGAGTGGCTGTACCAGTTTGCATTCCCACCAGCAGTACAAAAGAGTTTCCCTTTCTCTGCATCCTCATCAACATCTGTTGTTGCCTGAGTTGTTAATATTAGCCACTCTGACAGGTGTGAGGTGGTATCTCATTGTGGTTTTGATTTGTATTTCCCTGATGATGAGTGATGTTGAGCATTTTTTCATGTGTCGGTTGGCCATCCGGATGTCTTCCTTGGGGAAGTATCTATTCATGTCTTTAAAAATGGGCAAAAGATCTTAATGGACACCTCACCAAAGAAGATATACAGATGGCAAATAAGCATATGGAAAGATGCTCCACATCGTGTGTCATTAGTGAATTGCAAATGAAAACAACAGTGAAATACCTCTACACTTCTGTAAGAATGGCCCAAATCCAAAACACTGACAACACCAAATGCTGGTGAGGATGTGGAGCATTAGGAATTCTTATTCACTACTGGTGGGAATGCAAAATGGTATAGCCACTTTGGAAGACATTTTAGCAGTTTCCTACACAACTACATCATCTAACCATATGATCCCCCAATTAAGTTCCTTGTATTTAGCCAAATGAGTCAAAAAACCTATGTCTGCACAAAAATCTGCACACAATTATTTTACATTTATTTATTTTTGAGAAACAGAGTGAGACAAAGCGTGAGCGGGGGAGGGGCAGAGAGAGAAGGAGACACAGAATCTGAAGCAGTCTCCAGGCTCTGAGCAAGCAGTCAGCACAGAGCCTGATGCGGGGCTCAAACCCACAAACTGTGAGATCATGACCTGAGCCAAAGTCAGAGCCTCTACCGACTGAGCCACCCAGGTGCCCCTGCACACAATTTTTAATAGCAGCTTTATTCATAATTGCCTAAACTTGGAACCAACCAAGATGTCCTGTAGCAGGTGAACTGACAAACTGTTGTACATTCAGATAATAGAATATCATTCAACACTAAAAAGAAAATGAGCTATCAAGACATGTTACTAAGTGAAATGCATATTGCTAAGTGAAAGAAGCCAATCTGAAATAGCTATATACCATATAATTCCAACTATGTGACATTCTACAAAAGGCAAAACTGTGGAGACAGTAAAATGATCAGATTTCGCCAGGGTTCAGAGGGAGGGAGAAAGGAATAGGTAGAGAGCACAGAGGATTTTTAAGGCTGTGAAAATATTCTGCATAAGGGGGGATATTATAATGGTGGAGTTTGACATTTGTCAGAGCTCATAGAATGTACAACATGAAGAGTGAACCTAATGTAAAATATGGACTTTGACTAATAATAATGTGTTAATGTAGGTTCATTGATTGTTCCTTGAAATGTATCACTTTGGGATGTTCATAGCAGGGGAGGTTATGCATATGGCAGAGCAGGAAAAATATGAGAAATTTCTGTATCTTCCACTCAATTTTGCTATGAACCTAAAACTGCTCAAAAAATAGCTTTTTTTAAATCAGACAAAATATTTGAATAAACATTTCTCCAAAGAAGATATGTGAAAGGACAATAAGTATTTGAAAAGATGCCCAACATCATTAGGGAACTGCAAATCAAAATCAAAATGGGATGGCACTTCACACCCACTAGGATGGTTATAATAATAATAATAATAATAGTAATAATAACAGTTAAAAAGGAAAATAAAAATATAAATAAAATTGAGTGTAAAAAATAATTTAAAAAGAAAATAACAAATGTTGGCAAGGATGTGGAGAAATTGAAATCCTCATGCATTGTTGGTGGGGATGTAAAATGGTTCAGTTTCTTCGGAAAATATTTTGGCAGTTCCTTAAAGTGTCAAACAGAGTTACCATATATTCCAACAATTGTACTCCTAGGTATATACCTAAGACAAATGAAAACATATGTCTCCAAAAAACAAAAGCAAAGCAAAACAAAACAAGATGGAATACAAATGTTCATAGCCAAAAAGTAGAAACAACCTAAATGTACATAAACTGATGAATGGATAAACAGAATGTGATATAACCATATGGTGGAATATTATTTTACCACAAAAAGTAATAAATGCTACAACATAGAAAAATCTGAAAAACATTTTACCAGGGGCACCTGGGTGGCTCAGACTCTTTGATTTTGGCTCAGGTCATGATCTCACAGTTCATGGGATTGACCTGGTGTGAGGCTCCATGCTGACAGTGTGGAGCCTGCTTGGGATTCTCTCTCTATCCGTCTCTCTCTGCCCCTACCCCACTCATGTTTGCTCTATCTCTTAAAATAAATAAATAAACTTAAAGAGAAAACATTTTGCCAGGTGAAATAAGCCAGTAAAAAAAGGACCACATCTTTTACATTTATATGAAATGTTTTAGAACATGTAAAGACATATGGACAAAGAGTAGATTAGTGTTGCCTAGGGCTGGAATGGGGAGAATGAGAAAATTGGGGGGTAATAGCTAAAGGGCGTAAGTTTGTTTTTGGGAGATGACAATGTTCTAAAATTGATTGTGGTGATGGTTGCACAATTCTGTAAATGTACTAAAAAACACTGAATTCTATACTTTAAGTGGGCTGATTATATGGCATATGAATTTTGTCTCAAGTTGTTATTTTTAAAACCTTAACCCAACAAAAGATAATCTTTGGGTAGATCCATGAAGAATAATCAAAGAATCACAAAATAAAGAAAGGCAGTTTAAGCTAATGAAAAAGCATGAACAAAATATTAATAATATGGTGTGAAATATGAATGATATGATGTGAATGAAGAAGGCAGGTGTGGGTGGTATAGATAGGTGTTAGGTGGAAGATGAGCCTGGGGAAGTAACCTGGGAACTTGAATGATATACTCAGGAGTTTGGATCTAATCTCACCAAGTTAATGGGGATTCATGAGTAGTTTTGTGCTGGGGACTGAAAAAATCAGATTTCCATTTTATGGAACATGCTCTGACAATAATCAACCTGTAGAATATATGAAAGGAGGCAAGAATACCAGCTAGGCTTTTGCAAACTGTTGCCTGAAAAGGCTATCACTGGGGACTTTCTCAATTGTCTTGTCTGAGCTGCCTCCTTGAGGGCTTGCCCTGAGCCTTGTTCCCACAGGGTCTTGTCTATACTAGGATTTTATTTTTGAAAAGTTACATGTGCACAGTCTTCAAGCTCCGAAATAATTACTCAGAGGTAGCATTTTTGTTTCTGAGAGATACCTTGGTTCCTGTGCCGGAAGCTTACCAGGTAAACAACAAACCAACCCTAGAGGTGGCCATAAAGTCCAGGTTATAGGTCTTGACCTCGTTCCTGCATGCCACCCTCCACATAATTTAAGATAACCTCTTTGTTTTGGAAACTTCCCTTACACCCTTAGCCCTAGACTCCAGTTCCCAGCTCTACCACTAATCTGCTATGTGGCCTAAATCAAGTCCATTACTCTTCCGCGTCCCCATTTCTCCATCTATATCATGAAGAGTTATGAAAAGAATTTCTCTAAGGGTCCTTATCACTTTCCAGCTTATCTCTCTTTAAATTGAATTAAGCCTGAGTGAGCAGAGAAGGGGCAAAGATAGAGGAGTGCAGGAAGACAAAGAAGAGGGATAGACCCTCAGAGGGCCTTAGACCTCTATCTCTGGCTGGGAGCTACCTGGGTATATAGTGATCTAGTTCAGCCTGAGAAAGGTGGGAACTGTCCCCATCTCACCTTAGGAACATTCCACTTTCTTTTTTTTCCACTTTCAAATCCAAAATGTACTTCATATTTTCCAGTGCTCTCTGTGTCTTCAAATCTCAGGAGAACATATTGTTTTGGGCTCAGTCAAGAACCACTAGGAAGCATACCCTTCATTAACAATCTGAACAGTCCACTGAAGATGCCAGTCAGACCAAAAGGGCCTTGGAGTTCAGGCATGGTAAAACTATAGTGAGGATCCTTGTCTTGGTCCTTTGTGCTTATCTTTAAGAGGTTTCTGGATTCCTATCCGTACTTCATAGAGGCCTTAAAATTGAGGAGAAATAACCCAGAAAAGTAGGTTTACCACCCCACAAAAGAGCTATGGTTTAGAAGGCTAGTATGGCAGTGTCACAGAAGCTGAGGGTCCAAGTTTGGAGGCAGTAAGTAGGGGTGGAGCAGGCAAAGGGAGCAGGGGTTGATTCCCTGGGGCATCCATAGAGCTGATGGGAGCATAGTGAGCATCTACTCCAGCAGCTTCTAAGAGTGGTAGAAGGTAGTAAAAACAGAGTAGAAAGAGAGAAGTCTTTGAATAAATCCCAAACCCTTAAAGAAATTTTAAATTGACCCAGGATAAGGTGACATGTGGCACATGCTCACTAAATTGTGAAGGTATTTTTTGGCTATAACAGTCATTATCTTTATTGGTCAGAAGTTCTGGTTGGCAGTTATGACTTAGGCTAATAAGATGAGGAAATGAATTATCATGTAATCAATATATTTATTGGTAAACAAAATCTTGATAAATACATGGCTCAGGAGGGGAAATATTTTAAAGGGTAAAAACTTTGGGAAATGCTGACAGAATCCAAACATTTAATTTTACTCATGAGGAAACAGAGATCCAAGGAATAGTAGTAACTTGTCTGAAGTCACATAGTGAGTTTGGTTCTATCAGATCTCGAGCCTAGGTCTCCTAAGTACTAGCCAGAACCCTGTTTTCTCTACTCCACTTCTCTCCAGGATTGCCTGTTCCCCCACAATAAAGTACTTAGGAAAGATTTGTTGAATTGAAAGAAATCCATCCGTTTTGCCAGGAAAGTGTCTGGCTTGATTTGTTATGTGGACTTAAAGTGATCTGGGTTGACAGAATTGGGCCAAAAAAATACTAGAACCAGGGCTAAAAAGTCTAAAACCTCTCTGAGGCCACATCACTAATTACTGAGTATTATGACAAAGCCATGGGTTTCTGGACCATGTTAAACTTATGGCAACTGTAACTTAGATTGGGACATCATGGTCTCAACCCAAACCACAAGTGTCAAAACTCCAAGATGCCTTTAACCAGGTGAGAGTTTTATTGTACCCCTGAAGTCATTGAACTGGCAATCAGAGCAACTATGGATGGGATGGAGCTTGATAAAGTAATTCAGGGAAGGGCAACTTTGTTTTCAATAGGCATAATAGATCAATTTCTCTGTGGCAAAAAGAGGCACAAAGCATGAGAGCCCTAGAATAAGCATGGGTCTGCAGATAAAACACATTCAGGTGAGAGGAATGACAAGTGGGGAGTCAGGGAAAGGGGTGAAGAATTCTGTCACCCGAGCAGCTTTTTCATAGGTTTTGAGGAGCCAGGTCTAGAGAAAGATCATAAAGATAATGAAAGTTAAAAGTTCACACTAGCCCTAAACACCAGGGCTATGAACATTGATGAGAGAGTATGGAGTCGACATCCACCACCCATCCGGACTCCTGGAACCTTGGGGCTCTGGATGGAGCCTGTACTCTTCTTCCTAGGTTTCCCTCAAGGGCATTGCCTGCTGAGTTTGCGGTTCTCTTGGTTCCTTTCTCATCTTTCTTGGAGGCGGTATTGACCATCCCTCTCCCACCAGATAAGGACATAATGTTCTTCTTGATCTGGGAAAGCAAAGCAGTCCACATTCCCTGGGGTCTGGGAGGGCCGGAGAGGGGAAGTTCTAATGTTTGTAAGCAGATCAGTCAGTCGCCTGGGCAGCCCCGGGGCTCCTGGTCCAGATACCTTTCACTACCTTCCCTTCAGTCCCCTCCTCATCTTTATCCTGCCTCCTGATTGCTTTGTTCATTGCCCAGAATCTTGCAGCAAGCCAAGAACAATGCATCCCATCTCTGTGGAATTGTCACTAAAAGATAGGGGTTGGCTGAGGAAGAAAACTGCAGTGTGTTCTTCACTAGGTCTTTCTCCAGCCCTTTCCTGTTTGGCAGTGGGGACTGCCCTGGTGCTGAAACACTAACTCCAGTCTACAGGATGGGCTGAGTGCCACCCCCAGCCTTTTTGGCAGCCCAGCATAGTGAAATACTGTTCAAGCTGACCTGAGTGGTCTCAAGGCCCAGGGGAAGAATCTGAAAGGTGGCAAGGGCAGCAAGAACCTGTGGAGTTGCAGCAGCTGATGAGTCAATGCTTTCTGAAGGGTTTTGCTCTTGTCTTTCTTTGCAGTAATTCATTCTCAAGGACATATGAAGGGACTCCAGACTCTAGGGCAAAGATTTTGTGCTTGGATTCCCCACTCCAGGCTGCCCACACTGTGGCGAAATCTCCTTAAGTCACTGTTGGTTTCCAAATAGTTCCATGTGTGCATTTTAAATTTTATTAAGGAAATATAAACTAAATATAAACTAACATAAAATAGGGATGAAATAAAAGTGTGGCCATTTGCCTGGAAAGAAGAAATGAGACAGATCTCATATCTTGTCCTGTTAACAGATGCACATCATGTAATTCATCTCCAAACCCCTTTCCTGAACAACAGCTGCTTGCTGGCCATGTGCCAGCCAAGCCCTGAAGGCCAGTGTCCTCTGTGTTGCCATATTTTCTGGCTCAATGGCAGAGCAATAGGTCTGACACTATTTTAGGATCCTGTGCCCTGTTCCATTCATGGATATCCAGTCTCTCCTATATAAGTGAAGACCCTAAGCTTTGTCTAGGCCAGTGGGTTTAAAAAGGAATTAGTACTGTCTTTATTTGGTGTTATATTTATTGGTTTGTTTTACTAAATATAAAATATTTACAAGGGCTTTGCCTCTCATTTTCCCCAAGAAACCTTTTTATACAAGAGTCTTAAGTTTTCAACTGAAATTCTCCCTGTGTGGGTTTTCAGACACCCATTCCCTATGCTTGGGGAAGTGTTACTGTAGGGCCAACAATGTGTAATAATATCAAAAGGATGTAAAACATCAACAACAAAAATGCCAAAAATAACGTTGAGTACAAAAGAGAAACACAAATGCAACATTTGCCAAGTCAGTTTCTTAAAAAAATATTCTGAAAATGAAAGTCATCAATTAAATTAAAAAGTACTTGTAAATGACTTATACATAACTGTTCATAACAACTTTATTTATAAATCTAAAATTGAAAACAACCAAAATATCCATTAACAAGTGAAAGAATAAGCAAACTGTGTTATTATATCCATACAATGGAATACTACTTGGCAGTAAAAAGTAACAATATATTTACACACACTTTATTTGTTTAATGTTTATTTATTTATTTTGAGAGAGAGAGAGAGAGAGCAAGGAAGGGGCAAAGGGAGAGAAAGAATCCCAAGCAGGCTCCATGCTGTCAGCACAGAGCCTGATGTAAGGCTTGATCCCATGAACGTGAGATCATGATCTGAGCAGAAATCAAGAGTCAGACACTCAACAAACTCAGCCACCCAGGCACCCCTATTTTGAATCTTGAAATAATTATGATGAGTGGAAGAATCTCTAGACAAAAAGAACACATACTGCATGACTCTGTTATTTATTTATTTTAAAATTTTTAATTAAAGTATAGTTGACATATTAAATTAGTTTCAGGTATACAATATAGTAATTCAACAATTATATACATTACAGATTGTTCACCACAATAAGTATATTCCAATATTATCAACTATATTCCTTATGCTGTACTTTTCGTCCCCATAACTCATTTATTTTATAACTGGAAGTTTATACTGCTTAATTCACTTCACCGTTTTACCTATCTTTCCATCCCCCTTCCCTTTGACAACGACTGGTGTATAATTCAACTTATATAAAATTCTAAAAAATGCCAACTAATCTATAGCAACAGAGCATAGATTGGTGGTTGCTTGGAGAGAATGGTGGAAAGAGACGTACTGCACAAGGGCATGAAGAACCTTTTGAGAGTGATAGGTTCATTACCTAAATTATTGCAATGACTTCATGAATATGTACATGTGCCAGAATTTACCAAATTATACACTTTAAATATGTGTAGTTAATCATACATCAATTATACCTTTATAAGCTGTAAAAAAATTAATTAGATTTAGAGCAAAAATTAATTATACCAAATGCTGTTGGGCTAACTCAATATCCAATTCTCTTCTCTATTTCTGTCACCATTACAGAAGCTACAAACACTAAATGCTTGCTTTTCCAGACTCAGAGCTAGAAGTTAGAAAGTTTAAAGTGTTCCTAAATTCATGGAACCACTTTTCCTTTTCAATTGCAATCTTACACTGGAACACATTATATAAATCATATAAAAGCAGGGATACACTGGTATTATGTGGGTGCTTGTCATGATACTGGAACCTCCACTGATATTTTTCATTTATCTTCTCTTTCTGCTATAGTCCCTAAAGGGTACTAAATCTCTGGAGTTGTACAGATGTCCTCTTTCCCAGGTTAGCTACTTTATTACTATCTGTCCTAAGGGATGATAGAGCACAATCCTTTCATTTGATAGGTGGGGAAATTGAGCCATGAAGAGGTGAAGAGAACTGCACATGGTCTCACAGAAGCAGAAGTTGGTGTTCCAAGTATTTGGGGAGTACTAAGACAGGTCCTTGTATTGTGCCTGTGGGTGGTGTTTCTGAATGGCTTTTATTTTGATGGGATTTTCTCTTCAGTATATTTCAAGTGTCTTGAACCCTTAATGAATTCCTGCTACACTATTCCCAAGCACAACAGCTTCCCTGTCCCCTGTTTAGTCCTATTTCTCTTTAGCCAGCATCTTCCAAGCCTGTGAACCTTCCCTCTGCCTCCTGAAGCAGTTCATTCTCAACAGATCAGCAGCAGCCTCACTCAGTGCTGAAGTTGTGACATGCTGGGATAAGGACACCAAATTTGAATCAAAAGCTCTTGGTGAAACACTAGCAGTAAGGAGGCAACACAGGAAACCAGTACCTCAGTACAAGTACCACCACCAATGAAGAGAACTTCAAGCCCCCCAAAAAGCCTGGGAACTAGAAAGCACAAACAATCTTGATTCCCATTCGTTCTCTGGATGCCAACAAGGGGCTCCACCCAAACTCAGAGGGGCAGCTCCAGACCCTCTTCAAAGATACTGGGTCAACAGAGGTGGGGTTTCTTCCACTAGGGGGAAGAGGAGACAGGAAGAGGGAATTCAAGGGGGAGCAGTAGCTATAAAAGGAGCTGGCCTGGACTGGGCTGAAGGGCTCAGGAAGAGACACTCTACTGAGGGTAGGAGAGAAGGAAGGCCACTGTAGGGGACAAGGTAAGATTTAGAGAAATCAGGAGCTTGGAACAAACCATCATAGCCTCTCCAGAAAAAGCCGGAGATGAGATTAAGGCTGAATCTCTCATAGAAGGAGATAGAGGTGATTAAGTTTCAAATTTCTGGGGTGGTTTCTAGCAACATATAGCTGAGATCCATATGCCTTTCAATCTTATAATTTCTTTAATTTGTTGATGATACCAGAGCCACACACCCTATGTTCCATACATCTGTACCTGACATTTATTGCAGACCCAACCCAGGCCAAGCAGCAAGGTAAAGAAGATTGTAACTCCAAAAACAGGCTTCTTACAAAAGTAGGTCACCATGTGTGTTGCTTAGCACTGCATTCGAAGGAATCGCCAAGAAAAGCTGGAAACAAGCTGCAAGAAGGAGATGTCTTCTCCCACCTCTGTCACACACACACACACACACACACACACACACACACGCACACTCCTTTTCCAACACGTTGTTCTTTAGAACCTGAACACCACAATTTGGATAAGAAAAGTCTGAGTAAACAGAAAAAAAAGTAGAAGTCACAAAAAATAAGAACTGAGGCCCAGAAAGGGAAGATCATAGAGAGTGTAGGGACTTGTCCAAGGTAATACAATTTGTCAGTGGCAATGGAGATCAAGATGAAATGAATGCCTCTTAGGCAACACGATACCTATACTAAAGAAAATCTTTTTGCAAAATCTTGCCATTTGTGACAAAATGGATGGACCTTGAGGGTATTATGCAAGTGAAATAAGTCAGACGGAAAAAGATAAATACCATATGACCTAACTTATATGTGGAACCTCAAAAAAATGAACAAACCCCCCAAGCTCATGAATATAGAGAACAGACTGGTGGTTGCCTGAGGTGGAGGTGGGCAAAATGGGTGAATAGGATCACAAGGTACAAATTTCCAATTATAAAATAAATAAGCTATGGGGATGTACTACACAGCATGGTGACTATAGTTAATAATCCTGTATTGAATATTTGAAGGGAGCTAGAAGAGTAGATTTTGAATTCTCACAATAAGAAAAAAAATTGCAACTATGTATTGTAATGGATGCTAACTGGACTTATTATGGTGATTATTTTGCAATGTATTAAATCATTACATGTGCACCTGAAACTAATATAATGTTATGTCAATTAAACCCCAATAAAAAAGAAAGATCCTCTTCCATATGAAGACATATAAGACACAGAGAACACTGAAAACAAAGAGAGAAAATTATCTGAAATACTGGATTAAAGCAAGGTAATAAATTTCAATCACTCACAAAGTATCTCTAAACTCTAGGAATTCTTCTACAGTGTTTAGAAACATGTTGTTTAGAAACATATCTAAGGATAGCTCATGGCTTGTCATTACACAGGACCCTGGGTATGGATAGGTCCAGACTCCAGGACAATGTATTCGATTTCACGTTGCTCAGAACTTGTGTTAGTCTGGGTCCTCCAAGTATTAGACAATAAAATGGGATTAAATATGCAAGGATTTTTTAAGGAAAATGAAAGTAAATGGAGAAGGAGTCTGAGAAGATTAGGAGAGCTGTGAGACTACAATATCAGTTTGACCCTGAACAAAAGAGAGAGGGAGGGAAGGCTGGGTGAAAGTGTCCTAGTCTGCCTTGCACTCTAAGAAACGTTTGGTAAGGCCAACAGGGATTGATGAAGCCAAAAGCAGTTGTCAGGGGATTTCTTTGTCTCCCAGGAATGGGCCTACCTTAGTGTCTCTGCCTTGTAGTAGATGCCTCAGTGCAAATGCTGGGATGAATTTCAGAGCATAGCAGCCAAGGCTCAATTATGCTCAATTGGTCAGTTGTGCTCTTTGTAGTTGGAGGTCTGCAAGACACATTCTCTTGGGTGCTACAGAACTGCACCTTTAGTTTCTACTATATCCCTTCTTTGCCCAGCTGCAGGTGCTTTCCCATACCCATAGGCCCAGCTGGGGCCTTGAATCTCTAGAGAGGAAAAATAGGAAGTGACAGACCAGAGACCCTCTGCCTGAAGCACTAAAGTCACACCTATTGAGGTGTGGCTCTTTCCTTCCATGACCCTGCCTTCTGTCATGAGCTAACATGTTC
The DNA here is from genome assembly GCF_018350195.1 of Panthera tigris. Lineage (NCBI taxonomy): Eukaryota > Metazoa > Chordata > Mammalia > Carnivora > Felidae > Panthera > Panthera tigris. The sequence goes on along the minus strand of NC_056677.1, from coordinate 60,212,944 downwards.
ATACCATCCATGCTAGCTGTCAATCAAAACCACCCTTCTAAGTGCCCTGAATATACAAACCTCTTATTGTTTCAGACACCCCCTATCTTTTCTTTCTCTAGCCTCCTAATCACCCAAGTCTAGAGAACACAGAGCAAAACAGAATGGCCAAGGAGATGGGGTGAGAGTTGGACAGTGTCACAAGCAATTGTTTTCTTCTAACAGTGGATGTGACTACTGGAATCAGGATAGGAAAAGGCTAGGAAACTAACATTTTGTTGACCTCCCCACACCATTATGCTTAACCTGCATTATTCCACATAACTGCACTGATAGGTATTAGTGTACCTGCTAGATAGATGAGAAAACTGAAGATACATATAAGCCGCTTGCCTATGGTCACACAGCTCTAAGTAGCAGAACCCCTAAACTCACAATGAACCTGAATCCCAGTAAGAAGGGGACACAGACTTTACCTTCAGTGAGTTTTTCCTCTTCTAGAACACTAGGAACTGACAGGGGTACATCCCTCTCTGCAAAATGCTTCTACTGGAGGCCATCACTAATCTGCATTTCTGTCTGCTGATTGCCATGCCTTCAACTCAGCTCCAGCCACTCAGAGGCCACTGTCTCAGTGTCTTCTTCCCATAATACCTCTCAGCTTCTGACCTTGATAGGAGTCAGGGGAAACTCTGGATTAAGACCAGAGTCAGGCTCAGTTATAGACAGAGGCCAGACCAGAGGTCTGTAACTGGCTTGAAGCAATCCAGGAAAGGCTCTGGTATGGCAGGTATTGGAGCATAGCTGGGCTTTCTGAGTACCCCAGTCCACCCACCACCCACTGCAGTAAACAGAATATGCTATCCTCCCACAACAATGGCCCAAAGGGATTTCTTTATTGCTCTCTAGCTTTGATTTTACATTTAAAAATCTCACAAAACAACAGTCCAGGAGATTTAACAAGCACATTCTTGGACACTGAGTCATAGGTGGGAGGAGGTAGAGGAGGGAGCAGAAATCTGACTAAGGGAGGGCATTAAAAGACCACAACATAGCAAAATGCTTATGTTGCCAAACAATTATTGATAATCCCTTCCAACCTGATTATTTGAAAATAGGTGTATGTGGTATGTGCAAGATGATGTTTTGTCAATTTAGTATTACTAATGTTTAGCTTTACTACTGGACTATTTCAAAATCTTACTTTTCTGAAGAAAGAAAAACTGCTTCGTGGTGTGTGAAAAGATATACATCTCTATCTTCTCATCCCCAGTCAAGTCAAACTTACACATAACTACTAGTCCAGAGCCAGCAAGATAATAGGCAAAAAGCTGAACAAACATCAGGGGTCCCAGTGTCCAGTGTCTCCTATTTCTCTATTCTGTACTGACTGTCCCTAAAAGTCTAGTGTTTAGTAAGTAGGCTTATGTGTGAGAACTGTAAGCAGATGGGGTGGTAGCCAGGAGGATGGCTTTAGATAACACAAGCACCTTGGAGGGAGCCAGAGAAGATATATGCCTTATGTGTGAAGGTCTTCAAAAAAAAGTCAGAAATAGGCAAATTGTTAGTGGACTTCCCATTGGAGGTAGGCAGTCTCTTCAGAGGCTTTTGTGATAGGTAAAGAAAGAATAAGAAGGCTGGAAATAAAATACCTCTGGCCTAGGATGAGGGGGAAAGGTGATGACAAGAGGGTCAATGGAGCTCAAGGCAGCATGGGTGACTCTGAAACTCAGATTCCCAAACTTCTAGGCCCTCCACATACCAGGGTTTAGGGTTTTTCTGAAGGACACAATGGCCCAGAATCAGGGGAGCAGTGGTTGGGAAGCCTGCTTTGTTGGGCATCTGTCCTTTAGATCTCACATATATGAGGCTTGTTTTCTCTAGAACAGTGTTTGCTTGTTTTATTTTATCTTGACTTCACATTAGAATCACCTAGGGAGCCTTTTAAAATACTGCCCCACCTCCCAGAGATGCTGATTCAATTGGTCTGAGGTAGATCCAGTACATCAGTATTTTTTAAGGTCCCCAGGGGATTTTGATGGTCTGCTGATACTGAGATCACTGCTCTGGAGGAAACACATAGTCTCAGTCAGATGCTCTCTTAGGTAACAGGAGTTGGTGGAGATAGAGAGATAGAAAGTAGTAAGAGGCAGATGCAATGGACAGAACACACACTGGCCTATATGAGCCAGGAGATGTAGGTCAGGCCCCTGTTTTTGCCTGACTATACCAGTGTGACCCTGGTGAAGTACCCATCTCTCTTTGAGGCCCCCATTTCCCTCAATACAACAAAGGAGTTGGACTTTGTGGCTTCTAAGGATCCTTCTGACTTCTTCAACATTCTAGAAATTTACCAGGCAGGAGAAGGGAGTGGGGTTGGCTGGGAGAGTTGCAGATATTTGCTGCTGCTGCATGGTGTGCAAGGGGGTGCAAAAGAGCACTGCTAACCCAGCCCACGGAGAAGGGTTAGTCCCAGGAAACTGCCTATCCAGAGCCCATATTGAAAGGCATGGAAACTGTCCTTAGATCCTCTTCAATTGTGAGCCCACAAGGCAAGGACAGTGCCCAAGTTCAGACTCCCCCTGGTGGCATCATACACGTTTATTAATATTATTATTTGTTGTATTAGTAGTGGTAATAGTAGTGATCTTAATTTGACATCCAGCTTTACCATTTCATAATGACAGCTCAAATGTGTCCATGGCAGCATCCCAAGGAGCTGAAACTACTTCAGCTGAACTCTCTTCTTCATTCTTATTATCTCCCCACTGGGGAGACAAAGGCCCAGGAAGCTGAGGTAGAAGTACATGGTAATTCATACTTCAAGTCACTGTTTTCCAAGTTAAAGTCTAGCCAATATTCTCAGCACATACATTGGACTCTAAGTATGGATGGCTTTTCAGTTGGGAAGGGTTTATAGCCCATAAAAATGCCCTGGGAAGCTTTAAAAAATACTGATGTACTGGCTCTCCCCCAGACCAATCAAAATCCTAACCTCTTTTTTTCTGAACCACCTTTCCCAGCCAGTGCCCTGATGCCCCTTGGCAGTTTCTTCATCCATTTCTTACCTCTCCCCCATAACCCCAATCATTAGTTATAGAACACAATCAATTAAATAACAATTTCACCATGCAACAGCCACAAATTACATGTAAGTCAATTACTTAGACTGGAAGTTCCTTAGGAAAGATATTTTGATTCCTCTTTCTCCTTAGTCCCCTACAGCTTAAAACAGAACTGAGCAGACACTGCATACCTTTCACAAGAGGCCAGTTGGTTCATCTGATAAAGTTGCCAGGTCTGATCAATCAAGGGTTGTAAGAACTCAATGAAGTAGCCAGATATTAATGGATTTTTAAAGTAGGTATTTTGGAAAATAGGTCCAAAGCTTTGACCTGCCAGTACAGACTCTCATCCTCCCTCTCCCACACAGTATAGCCCTCCCCATACCACAGAACTACTCCTGCCTGATCCCCACATGACTGTCATGCCCTGGTGTCTCCTCTTCAAGTTCATTCTCCTCCCACCCAAGTCCCCTATATCACAAGTATAAGTGTATAAGGAACAACACCCCACCTCATCTACCCCCACCCCACTTGGGCCCCCTCTGTCTGGAATAGCTCAATAGACTCTTATCAAGACCAATCCTATCCTACTCCTTCCTCATTGCTTACTTATCACCATCAGCAAGCCTTCCTTTCTCCTCCATCCAGAAGAACTTTTAAATTTTCAGGGGTCTTTTACTTCCCTCTCTCACGGACCTTAGCATTTTATACTCTACTTCATAGTTAATCTCCCATAACCCTAAGACAGCTTACTTGTTGTGTGACTTTCAACAAGTCACTTAACCTCTCAAACTTTAGTTACTCATCTGTAAAATGGAGATGACAATCCATGTTTGACCTCTTCCCAGATCAAATGAGAAAATATGTGAAAGCATATAGTATATAATCATAATATTTAATATTTAATAAGTACTTTATATGGACCAGACACCATTCTAACTAGTTCATATATATCAATTCACTTAACCAAGCAACCATATGTAATGCATACAATTATTAACCTGATTTTGAGGACACTGAGACACACAGAGACATTAAGTAATGTACACAAGGACACACAACTAGTAAGCTGTAGAACTGGGTTGGAACTGAGGCAGTCTGGTATTGGAGCTCCCACTTCTATGACTCAGTCATACACCACCAATGCAGGCAATTATATATATATATATGTATATATATATATATATATGAATATAATATGCATATTCTTATATAATATTGTGTGAAGCAATATACAGGAAATGCAAAACATATGTAAAAATTCAGAGAGAGATAAATGTGATTTAAAGCTGCTGAGTAAAGCATCTTGGAAGATGTAGTGACTTAAGTTGCATCATGAAAGAAGGATTAGAACAAGAGAAGCATCATAATATGAGGGCTTAGTGTAGTCAAAAGCCCAGAGACAGAAGTATGTCTGGGGTGTAGGGAGGTAAACAATGAGGATTCTGGCTTGGATTGAGTGGGAACATCATGGTAGTTAGACAGAAAAAAATAGATTAGCAGTAAAAGGGAGGGTCTTTGGAAAAAATGACATGCTGAGCAAGAGCTGTGTGAGTTTAAATATAGCTCTCTCTGATCCAATTAAACAAAATTTATTTTATTTTTTAAAAGATTTTTAAAATTAATCTCTACACCCAACATGAGGCTCAAACTCACAACCCTAAGATCAAGAGTCACATGCTCTACCAGCTGAGCCAGCCAGACACCACTAAACCAAATTTAAATATCCATGAAGACAGTCAGGGATGGGATAAGTGGATTTAAAAATGTGAGTCAAGGTGAAAGGTAAACTGTAACAGAGATAAATGACAGTTACTGCACTTGAACTAAAAAGCAACTTGTACAGAGGTAGTTCAAGATAGAGGCATAGGAAGACCTGAATTCACTACCACCCACAGCAACAACAAATATGCAGCTATATATGGAATAATTTCCTCTGAAAAGAACCTGAGAACTAGCTGAACACCTGCTCCACAACAAAGAATAGAAGAACCACACTAAGGCATTGCAACTCCTCCAAAACAGGGAGAGATAGCTGTTTTACACAATACACAGAAACACAGAAAGCCAACCAAAGTGAGGACACAGAGGAACGTGTTCCAATTAAGAACAAGATAAAACTTCAGAAAAAAACCTTAATGAAATGAAGATACATAATTTACCTGATAAGGAGTTCTAAGTAGCAGACATAAAGATGCTCCCTGAACTCAGAAGAATGGATGAATACATCAAGAACTTCAATGAAGAGACAGAAAATGCTAGAAAGCACCAAACTGAACTCATGGAGTTTGAGAATATAATAATTGAGCTGAAAAATACACTAGAGGTAATCGACAGCAGACTAGATGATACAGAACCGATTGGTGACATGGAAGACAGAGTAGTAGAATTCGCCCAAACAGAACAGCAAAAGAAAAAAGATTTTTTTTAAATGAGGATAGCTTAAGGGATCTGTGGGACAATATGAAGTATACTAACACTGGCTTTGCAGGGGTCCCAGAAGGAGAAGAGGGAGAGAGAAAGGGACAGAATGTTTATTTGAAGAAATAATGGTGGAAAAATTTCTTAACCTGGTGAAGGAAAGAGAAAACAAGGTCTGAGAAGCACAGGGATTCCCAAACAAGATGAACCCCAAGCTATCCACACCAAGACACATTATAATTGAAATGACAAAAGTTTAAAAGATAAAGAGAGAACCTTAACAGCACCAAGAGAAAAACAACTAGTTGTATACATGGAAAACACCATAAGACCATAAACTAATTTTTTAGCAGAAAATTTGCAGGTCAGAAAGGAGTGACTTACTATATCCAAAATTCTGAAAGGAAACATTTCAAATCAAGAATAGTTTACCTGGCAAAGTTATCGATCAGAATTAAAGGAAAAATAAAGATTTTCTCAGACAAGCAAATCCTGAGGGAATTTATCACCACTAAACTGGCTTTACAATAATTGTTAATGGGACTTCTTTAAGCTTAAAAAGTCATAAATAGAAATAAAATACATGAAAAGAAAAATTTCTTTTTTTTAAATGTTTATTTTTGTAAGCAGGGAGGTGCAGAGAGGGGGCAGGGGGTACAGAGTATCCAAAGCAGGCTCTGCGCTAATATCAGAGAGCCCAATGCAGGGCTTGAACTCATGAACCATGAGATTGTGACCTGAGCTTAGTCAGTGGCTCAACCTACTGAGCCACCCAGGTTCCCCAAGAAAAATTTCATCAATAAAAGCAAATATAGAGGCACCTATGTGGCTCAGTCAGTTAAGTGTCTGACTTTGGCTCAGGTCATGATCTCACGGTTCGTGGGTTTGAGCCCCGCGTCAGGCTCTGTGCTGACAGCTCAGAGCCTGGAGCCTTCTTCGGATTCTGTCTTCCTCTCTCTCTGTCCCTCCCCTGCTCACACTCTGTGTCTCTCTCTCTCCCCATCTCAAAAATAAATAAACATTTAAAAAATTTAAAAAAATAAAAGCAAATATATAGTAAAGGTAGTGAATCAACCACTTTTAAGGCTACCATGAATATTAATAGACAAAAGTAGTGAAATCAACTATAACTACAATAATTAGGTTAGAGATAAAATTAAAAGATGTAAAATATGACATCCAAAACATAAGATGCAGGCTCAGGGGATGTAATGTTTTTAGAATATAGTCACACTTAAGTGACTATCAAGTTAAAATAGACTGCTATGTATAAAGGTTGTTATATATGAACCTCATGATAACCATGAGCCAAAAACCTATACTAGATAAACAAAATACAATGAGAAAGGAATTTAAACATTTAACATTTAAACTAAAGAAAGTCATCAAACCACAAGAGAAGAAAGCATGAGAAGAAGAAAGGAACAGAGAACAATAAAAACAACCAGAAAACAATTAACAAAATGTAATAAGTACAAACCTACCAATAATTACCTTAAATGTAAATGGACTAAATTTTACAATTAAAAAGTTTTAAAAGATTTTTTAAAAAGACCCACCTATATCATGCCTACAAGAGACTCACTTCAGATCTAAAGACACACACAGGTTGTTCCGGAAGATGGCGGCGTAGGAGGACGCGGGGCTCACAGCTCGTCCTGCCGATCACTTAGATTCCACCTACACCTGCCTAAAGAACCCAGAAAACCGCCAGAGGATTAGCAGAAGGGAGTCTCCGGAGTCAAGCGCAGACTAGAGGCCCACGGAAGAGGGTAGGAAGGGCGGCGAGGCGGTGCGCGCTCCACGGACTGGCGGGAGGGAGCCGGGGCGGAGGGGCGGCTCGCCGGCCAAGCAGAGCCCCCGAGTCGGGCTGGCAAAAGCGGAGGGGCCGGACAGACTGTGTTCCGACAGCAAGCGCGACTTAGCGTCTGGGAGGTCATAAGTTAACAGCTCTGCTCGGAAAGCGGGAAGGCTGGAGGACAAAGGGAGGGAGAGCTGCTGAGCCCCCGGACGGCAGAGCTCAGCTTGGCGGGGAACAAAGGCGCCAGCGCCATCTCCCCCGCCCATCCCCCAGCCAAAATCCCAAAGGGAACCAGTTCCTGCCAGGGAACTTGCTCGCTCCGCGCAAACACCCAACTCTGTGCTTCTGCGGAGCCAAACCTCCGGCAGCGGATCTGACTCCCTCCCGCTGCCACAGGGCTCCTCCTGAAGTGGATCACCTAAGGAGAAGCGAGCTAAGCCTGCCCCTCCAGCCCCCGTGCACCTTGCCTACCCACCCCAGCTAATATGCCAGATCCCCAGCAACACAAGCCTGGCAGTGTGCAAGTAGCCCAGACGGGACACGCCACCCCACAGTGAATCCCGCCCCTAGGAGAGGGGAAGAGAAGGCACACACCAGTCTGACTGTGGCCCCAGCAGTGGGCTGGGGGCAGACATCGGGTCGGACTGCGGCCCCGCCCACTAACTCCAGTTATACACCACAGCACAGGGGAAGTGCACTGCAGGTCCTCACCACGCAAGGGACTCTCCAAAATGACCAAACGGAAGAATTCCCCTCAGAAGAATCTCCAGGAAATAACAACAGCTAATGAACTGATCAAAAAGGATTTAAATAATATAACAGAAAGTGAATTTAGAATAATAGTCATAAAATTAATCGTTGGGCTTGAAAACAGTATACAGGACAGCAGAGAATCTCTTGCCACAAAGATCGAGGGACTAAGGAACAGTCACGAGGAGTTGAAAAACGCTTTAAACGAAATGCAAAACAAAATGGAAACCACGATGGCTCGGCTTGAAGAGGCAGAGGAGAGAATAGGTGAACTAGAAGATAAAGTTATGGAGAAAGAGGAAGCTGAAAGAAAGAGAGACAAAAAAATCCAGGAGTATGAGGGGAAAATTAGAGAACTAAGTGATACACTAAGAAAAAATAATATACGCATAATTGGTATCCCAGAGGAGGAAGAGAGAGGGAAAGGTGCTGAAGGGGTACTTGAAGAAATTATAGCTGAGAACTTCCCTGAACTGGGGAAGGAAAAAGGCATTGAAATCCAAGAGGCACAGAGAACTCCCTTCAGACGTAACTTGAATCGATCTTCTGCACGACATATCATAGTGAAACTGGCAAAATACAAGGATAAAGAGAAAATTCTGAAAGCAGCAAGGGATAAACGTGCCCTCACATATAAAGGGAGACCTATAAGACTCGTGACTGATCTCTCCTTTGAAACTTGGCAGGCCAGAAAGGCTTGGCACGATATCTACAGTGTGCTAAACAGAAAAAATATGCAGCCGAGAATCCTTTATCCAGCAAGTCTGTCATTTAGAATAGAAGGAGAGATAAAGGTCTTCCCAAACAAACAAAAACTGAAGGAATTTGTCACCACGAAACCAGCCCTACAAGAGATCCTAAGGGGGATCCTGTGAGACGAAGTACCAGAGACATCACCACAAGCATAAAACATACAGACATCACAATGACTCTAAACCCATATCTTTCTATAATAACACTGAATGTAAATGGATTAAATATGCCAACTAAAAGACATAGGGTATCAGAATGGATAAAAAAACAAGACCCATCTATTTGCTGTCTACAAGAGACTCATTTTAGATCTGAGGACACCTTTAGATTGAGAGTGAGGGGATGGAGAACTATTTATCATGCTCCTGGAAGCCAAAAGAAAGCTGGAGTAGCCATACTTATATCAGACAAACTAGACTTTAAATTAAAGGCTGTAACAAGAGATGAAGAAGGGCATTATATAATAATCACAGGGTCTATCCACCAGGAAGAGCTAACTATTATAAATGTCTATGCGCCAAATACCCGAGCCCCCAGATATATAAAACAATTACTCATAAACATAAGCAACCTTATTGATAAGAATGTGGTCATTGCAGGGGACTTTAACACCCCACTTACAGAAATGGATAGATCATCTAGACACACAGTCAATAAAGAAACAAGGGCCCTGAATGATACATTGGATCAGATGGACTTGACAGATATATTTAGAACTCTGCACCCCAAAGCAACAGAATATACTTTCTTCTCGAGTGCACATGGAACATTCTCCAAGATAGATCATATACTGGGTCACAAAACAGCCCTTCATAAGTTTACAAGAATTGAAATTATACCATGCATACTTTCAGACCACAATGCTATGAAGCTTGAAATCAACCACAGGAAAAAGTCTGGAAAACCTCCAAAAGCATGGAGGTTAAAGAACACCCTACTAACGAATGTGTGGGTCAACCAGGCAATTAGAGAAGAAATTAAAACATATATGGAAACAAATGAAAATGAAAATACAACAATCCAAACGCTTTGGGATGCAGCGAAGGCAGTCCTGAGAGGAAAATACATTGCAATCCAGGCCTATCTCAAGAAACAAGAAAAATCCCAAATACAAAATCTAACAGCACACCTAAAGGAAATAGAAGCAGAACAGCAAAGGCAGCCGAAACCCAGCAGAAGAAGAGAAATCATAAAGATCAGAGCAGAAATAAACAATATAGAATCTAAAAAAACTGTAGAGCAGATCAACGAAACCAAGAGTTGGTTTTTTGAAAAAATAAACAAAATTGACAAACCTCTAGCCAGGCTTCTCAAAAAGAAAAGGGAGATGACCCAAATAGATAAAATCATGAATGAAAATGGAATGATTACAACCAATCCCTCAGAGATACAAACAATTATCAGGGAATACTATGAAAAATTATATGCCAGCAAATTGGACAACCTGGAAGAAATGGAAAAATTTCTAAACCCCCACACTCTTCCAAAACTCAATCAGGAGGAAATAGAAAGCTTGAACAGACCCATAACCAGCGAAGAAATTGAATCGGTTATCAAAAATCTCCCAACAAATAAGAGTCCAGGACCAGATGGCTTCCCAGGGGAGTTCTACCAGACATTTAAAGCAGAGATAATACCTATCCTCCTCAAGCTATTCCAAGAAATAGAAAGGGAAGGAAAACTTCCAGACTCATTCTACGAAGCCAGTATTACTTTGATTCCTAAACCAGACAGAGACCCAGTAAAAAAAGAGAACTACAGGCCAATATCCCTGATGAATATGGATGCAAAAATTCTTAATAAGATACTAGCAAATCGAATTCAACAGCATATAAAAAGAATTATTCACCATGATCAAGTGGGATTCATTCCTGGGATGCAGGGCTGGTTCAACATTCGCAAATCGATCAACGTGATACATCACATTAACAAAAAAAAAGAGAAGAACCATATGATCCTGTCAATCGATGCAGAAAAGGCCTTTGACAAAATCCAGCACCCTTTCTTAATAAAAACTCTTGAGAAAGTCGGGATAGAAGGAACATACTTAAAGATCATAAAGGCCATTTATGAAAAGCCCACAGCTAACATCATCCTCAACGGGGAAAAACTGAGAGCTTTTTCCCTGAGATCAGGAACACGACAGGGATGCCCACTGTCACCGCTGTTGTTTAATATAGTGCTGGAAGTTCTAGCATCAGCAATCAGACAACAAAAGGAAATCAAAGGCATCAAAATTGGCAAAGATGAAGTCAAGCTTTCGCTTTTTGCAGATGACATGATATTATACATGGAAAATCCGATAGACTCCACCAAAAGTCTGCTAGAACTGATACATGAATTCAGCAAAGTTGCAGGATACAAAATCAATGTGCAGAAATCAGTTGCATTCTTATACACTAACAATGAAGCAACAGAAAGACAAATGAAGAAACTGATCCCATTCACAATTGCACCAAGAAGCATAAAATACCTAGGAATAAATCTAACCAAAGATGTAAAAGATCCGTATGCTGAAAACTATAGAAAGCTTATGCAGGTAATTGAAGAAGATATAAAGAAATGGAAAGACATTCCCTGCTCATGGATTGGAAGAATAAATATTGTCAAAATGTCAATACTACCCAAAGCTATCTACACATTCAATGCAATCCCAATCAAAATTGCACCAGCATTCTTCTCGAAACTAGAACAAGCAATCCTAAAATTCATATGGAACCACAAAAGGCCCCGAATAGCCAAAGTAATTTTGAAGAAGAAGACCAAAGCAGGAGGCATCACAATCCCAGACTTTAGCCTCTACCACAAAGCTGTCATCATCAAGACAGCATGGTATTGGCATAAAAACAGACACATAGACCAATGGAATAGAATAGAAACCCCAGAACTAGACCCACAAACGTATGGCCAACTCATCTTTGGCAAAGCAGGAAAGAACATCCAATGGAAAAAAGACAGTCTCTTTCACAAATGGTGCTGGGAGAACTGGACAGCAACATGCAGAAGGTTGAAACTAGACCACTTTCTCACACCATTCACAAAAATAAACTCAAAATGGATAAAGGACCTGAATGTGAGACAGGAAACCATCAAAACCTTAGAGGAGAAAGCAGGAAAAGACCTCTCTGACCTCAGCCGTAGCAATCTCTTACTCGGCACATCCCCAAAGGCAAGGGAATTAAAAGCAAAAGTGAATTACTGGGACCTTATGAAGATAAAAAGCTTCTGCACAGCAAAGGAAACAACCAACAAAACTAAAAGGCAACCAACGGAATGGGAAAAGATATTTGCAAATGACACATCGGACAAAGGGCTAGTATCCAAAATCTATAAAGAGCTCATCAAACTCCACACCAGAAAAACAAATAACCCAGTGAAGAAATGGGCAGAAAACATGAATAGACACTTCTCTAAAGAAGACATCCGGATGGCCAACAGGCACATGAAAAGATGTTCAACGTCGCTCCTCATCAGGGAAATACAAATCAAAACCACACTCAGATACCACCTCACGCCAGTCAGAGTGGCCAAAATGAAGAAATCAGGAGACTATAGATGCTGGAGAGGATGCGGAGAAACAGGAACCCTCTTGCACTGTTGGTGGGAATGCAAATTGGTGCAGCCGCTCTGGAAAGCAGTGTGGAGGTTCCTCAGAAAATTAAAAATAGACCTACCCTATGACCCAGCAATAGCACTGCTAGGAATTTACCCAAGGGATACAGGAGTACTGATGCCTAGGGGCACTTGTACCCCAATGTTTATAGCGGCACTCTCAACAATAGCCAAATTATGGAAAGAGCCTAAATGTCCATCAACTGATGAATGGATAAAGAAATTGTGGTTTATATACACAATGGAATACTACGTGGCAATGAGAAAAAATGAAATATGGCCTTTTGTAGCAACATGGATGGAACTGGAGAGTGTGATGCTAAGTGAAATAAGCCATACAGAGAAAGACAGATACCATATGGTTTCACTCTTATGTGGATCCTGAGAAACGTAACAGAAACCCATGGGGGAGGGGAAGGAAAGAAAAAAAAAAAAAAGAGGTTAGAGTGGGAGAGAGCCAAAGCATGAGAGACTGTTAAAAACTGAGAACAAACTGAGGGTTGATGGGGGGTGGGAGGGAGGGCAGGGTGGGAGGGAGGGCAGGGTGGGTGATGGGTATTGAGGAGGGCACCTTTTGGGATGAGCACTGGGTGTTGTATGGAAACCAATTTGACAGTAAATTTCATATATTAAAAAAAAAAATACAAAAAAAAAACCAAAAACAAACAAAAAAAACAATAGGATGTTTGTAAATATTTATGCACCCAACATAGAAACACCTAGAAAGTAAATATCAATAGACATAAAAGAATTGACAAAAATACAATAATAGTAGAGACCTTTAATACCCTACTTATATCAGTGTATAGCTCATTCAGACAGAAAATAAATAAGAAAATACCAACCTTAAAGGACACATTAGACCAGATGGACTTAATAGATATTTGCAGAACATTCCATCATAAAACAGCAGACTACACATTCTTTTCAAGTGCACATGGAACATTCTCCAGGATAGATCTTATGTTAGACCATGAAACAAGTCTCAACAAATTTAAGAAAATTTACATTATATCAAGAATCTTTTCCATGTGGAGGAATGGGCAAAATGGGTGAAGCGGGGTGGGAGATACAGGCTTCCAGTTATGGAAAGTATAAGTCACAAGGATAAAAGGTATAGCATAGAGAATATAGTCAATGGTATTGTAATAGCATTATATGGTGACAGCTGGTAGCTACACTTGTGGTAAGTATATATAGAGTTGTCAAATCACTATGTTGTACACTTGAAACTAATATAACATTGTGTGTCAGCTATACTTTAATAAAAAAGAATAGATTGCTAATATCTCTAAAGCCCTTTATGTAACTTTCTCCTAAGAAAATGAGGTTTTTTTGCAACCACAATGGTATGAAACTATAAATCAATTACAAGAAGAAAATTGGGGAAAAAAACACAAACACTTGGAGGCTAAACAATATGTTACTAAACAATAAGTGGGCCAAAAGGGAAACACAAAAAAATAACTTGACATAAATGAAAATAAAAATACAACATCCCACATCTATGGGATGCAACAAAGGCAATCAAGGAGGGAAGTTCATGGCAATACAGACCTACCTCAAGAAAAAAGAGACAAGGTGTAGGGGGAAGATGGTGGAGTGGGAAGACCCTAAGCTCACCCTATCCCATGTTTACAACTAGATATCCTCCACATCCAAGTCAATAAACTAGAGAGTGATCTGAAGACTGACAGAACAAACTCCACAACTAAATACAAAGAATAAGCTGCATCTGAAAGGTTAGGAAAGTCAGAAAGGTGGAGAGAGGCTACCCATAGGAGGGAGGAAGCTGCATGCAGAGAGGGCAGAGAAGTGGGCCCTCACACCAGGGAGCTCACACAGGGAAGACTAATTCCCATAATATTTGGGTTTGAAAAATCAGAAAAGCTAAATTCCCTGTTTATAAAACCAGTGGGACTTGGAGCCTAGAGTTTTAAAAGTCAGCTAACATAGCACTGGGCAAGCCAGGAAGGCCAATGAGAGCTGGGTCAATGCCCTTAAAGAGACAGCAGCCTACAAAGCGAAACAACATAAAAACATCAGTTTACACAGCGCCAGGGTCAAGTGGGAGACAGATATGTTCATGCTGATTTTAGAGAATGTTGGGAGACTTTGTTGAAAATGTGGAACCTGGCAGGCACCATTTTCTTCCCCCAACCCAGAGCATAAACATAGAGCCACCTGTGGGAGGTATGGCTACACTGTCAGTGGTAGCCTGGTCAAGGGCTCAGGGGAAATTTTGTTAAAGCTGTATATGTGCCCCACCCAGCCACAGTGTACTCAGACATGCACACCCAGCCACCATTGCACACCACACCCAGATGCCAAGTGCACAGTTGCCACCACACATTGCAACCAGCCACTGCACTGTATGCCCCCAAGCAACTGTCAGAAGCTGGGTGCAGCCAAACCCAGCCATTATTGCACCACAAAGCCCTCAGACACCACAGCACTTTAGGAGATCCAGCATAGGACTAGTGGCCCAGTGCATTGTTTTCTTATACTGATGCCCTGCTCCCAAGTTCCCCAATAGGCAAGGCCCCTCAGAGCTGTCCTGTCTTGGCCCCAATAACACCACAGAGAGCAGAGAGTCAGTGCAGACAACTGCACTGAAAGGAAAAGTGACACAGACACAACAACAGGGCATAAGCAATACACATAGGATACTCTCCTGAAGTGCCACATTGTGGTAGCACATAGGACACTGCACTGGAGGGCACTCCAGGACTTCCCCTTCATAAATTCACTACTTTCAAGAGCAGAAGACATAGCTGACTTTTCTAACACAAAGAAACAGACTCGCAGAGGCAGACAAAATGAGGAGATAGAGAAATTTATCCCAAATTAAAGAACAGGACAAGGTCATGGCCAGAGATCTAAGTAAAACAGATTTAACTAACATTACTAATAGAAAATTTAAAGCAATGATCATAAGGATACTCACTGGATTTGAGAAAAAAGTGGAAGACATGAGCGAGACCCTTAAAACAAAGATAAGAAATAACAAAGCAGAGATAAAGGGCTTGATAAATGAAATCAGAAACATGGTTGATGGAATGAGTAGTAGGATGGAAGAATCAGAGGGATGAAACAGTGACCTAGAAGATGGAGTAATGGAAAGTAATCAAGCTGAACAAAAGAGAGAAAAAAAGAATTACACAATATGAGAATAGACTTAGGGAACTTGGTGATTCCATCAAATGTATTAACATTTGTATAATAGGAGTCCCAGAAGAAGGGAGAGAGAAAAGAGGGCAGACAATTTATTTAAAGAAATAGCTGAAAACCCCCTAACCTGGGGAAAGAAACAGAGAACCAGATTCAAGAAGCATAGAGAACTCCCATCAAAGTCAACACAAGCATACTCACACCAAGACATATTGTAATTAAATTTGTAAAATACAGTGATAAAGAAAAAAGTCAAAAGCAGCAAGACAAAAGAAATCAGTAACTTACTGTTGCCTATGGGAATACCCATAAGGCTAGCAGGAGACTTTTCAACAGAAACTTGGCAAGCCAGAAGAGAGTAATATGATATATTCAAAGTGCTAAATGAGAAAAATCTGCAGCCAAGAATACTGTCTCCAACAAGACTATCATTCATAATAAAAGAAGAGATAAAAAGGTTTCATAGATAAACAAAAACTAAAGGAGTTTGTGACCATTAAACCAGCCCTTCAAGATATATTAAGGGGGACTCTGCATGGAAAGGAGAGATCAAAAGTGACAGTACAAAGGTAGGAAACACCAAAGCAGTGAAAATGAATATTTCAGTAAAAAAATCAGTCAAGGGGGGCGCCTAGGTGGTTCAGTCAGTTAAGCTTCCGACTTCGGCTTAGGTCATGATCTCACGTTTCATGAGTTCGAGCCCCACATTGGACTCTATGCTGACAGATTGGAGCCTGGAGTCTGCTTCAGATTCTGTGTCTCCCTATCTCTCTGCCCCTCCCCTGCTTGCACTTTTAATCTCTCTCTTAAAAATAAACAAACATTTTCAAAATTTTTTAAAAAATCAGTCGAAGAACTCACAAAATAAAAGGATATAAAATATGACAGCATATGCCTAAAATGTAGGAAGGGGAGGAGAAAAGAATGAGTTCAAACTTAAATGACCATCAATTTAATATAGACTGCTATATGCAGAAAAGGTTATATATAAACCTAATGGTAACCACATATCAAAAACCACTAACAAACATGCAAAGAATAAAGAGGAAGAAATCCAAATATATCACTAAAGAAAATAAACAAACCATAAAAGAGAGAAAGAAAAGAAAGGATCACAGAAAAACTTCAGAAATAACCACAAAACAGGTAATAAAATGGCAATAAATACATATCTACGCATAGTTACTTTGAATGCAAATGAACTAAATGCTCCAATAAAAAAAAATAAGGTGACAGAATGGATAAAAATAATAAACAAGACCCATGTATATACTGCCTACAAGAGAATCATTTTAGACTGAAAGACACTTGCAGATTGTAAGTGAGGGGAGAGAGAAACATCTATCATGCAAATGAATATTCAAAGAAAGCCAGAGTAGCAATATTTATATCAGACAAAATAGATTTGAAACAAAGACTGTAACAAGAGACAAAGACACTATATAATCATAAAGGGGACAATCCAAAAATAATATCTAACAATTGTAAATGTTTATGCATCCAACATAGGAGTGCTCAAATACATAAAACAGTTAATAACAATCATAAATGAATAATCAATAATAATACAATAATACTAGGAGTCTTTAACATGTTACTTACATCAATGGAAAGATCATCTAAACAAAAAGTCAACAAAAAATGGCTTTAAATGACACACTAGAACAAATGGATTTAATAGCTATATCCAGGACATTCCATCTTAAAACAGAAGAATACACATTCTTTTCAAGTGGACATGGAAAATTCTCCAAAATAGGCCACATATTAGCCCACAAAGCCAGCCTAAACAGATTCAAGAAGATCAAAGTCATACCATGCAACTTTTCTTTTTTTTTAATGTTTATTTATTTTTGAGAGAGAGAACAGGAGGTGGAGGGGCAGAGAGAGGGGGACAGAGGATCTGAAGTGGGCTCTGTGCTGACAGCAGTGAGACCAATGCGGGGCTCAAACTTATGAACTGTGAGATCATGGCCTGAGCAGAAATCAGACACTCAACTGACTGAGCCACCCAGGAGCCCCATCATGCAACTTTTCTGATCACAGTGCTATGAAAAAAAATGGAAAGACCATAAATATATGGAGGTTAAATAGCATGTTACTAAACTATGAATGGCTCAACCAGAAAATAAAAGAAGAAATAAAAAGGTACATGGAAACAAATGAAAATGAAACAGATTGGTCCAAAACTGATGCAGCAAAATTGGTTCTAAAACAGAAGTTTATAGCAATACAGGACTACCTCAAGAAGCAAGAAAAATCTCAAATAAAAAACCTAACCTTACAACTAAAGGATCTAGAAAAATAACAACAAACAAAACCCAAAACTAGCAAAGAGAAAGAAATAATAAGGCTTAGAGCAGAAATAAATGATATAGGACCTAAAAAAACACCCAATAGCATAGATCCATGAAACAAGGAGTTGGTTCTTTGAAAAAAAAAATGAATAAAATTGATAAACACCTAGTCAGATTTATCAAGAAAAAAAGAGAAAGAACTCATAAATTAATTAATTCACAAATGAGAGAGGAGAAATAATAAGCATCACCACAGAAATACAATTATAAAATAATATTATGAAAAATATGTGCCATCAAATTGGACAACATGGAAGAAATGGATAAACATATAAAATACCAAAACTGAAATAGGAACAAATAGAAAATTTGCACAGACCAATAACCTGCAAAGAAATTGAATCAGTAATCAAAACACTCCCAACAAACAAAAGTCCAGGACCAGACGGCTTCATGGGTAAATTCTACAAACATTTAAAGAAGAGGTAATACCTATTCTTCTCAAACTATTCCAAAAAAATAGAAAATAAAGGAAAACTTCTAATCTCATTCATGAAGCCAGCATTACTCTAATAGCAAAACCAGATAAAGACATTATTACAAAAGAGAACTACAGGCCAAATCCCTGATGAACGGATGCAAAAATCCTCAATAAAACACTAGCAAACTGAATCCAACATCTGGCCCAGCAACTTTTTTCTAGATATGTATCCTGAGTCAAGGGAAAAAAAGCAAAAGTAAACTATTGGGACTTCATCAAAATAAAAAGCTTCCGCACAGTGAAGGAAACAATCAACAGAACTGAAAGACAACCTATGGAACGGGAGAAGATATTTGCAAATGACATATCTAATAAAGGGTTAGTATCTAAAATACATAAACAACTTAACACCCATAAAACAAATGATCCAATTAAAAATGGGCCAAATACATGAACAGACACTTCTCAAAAAAAAAAAAAAAAAAAAAAAAAAAAAAAACAACGAGATGGCCAACAGACACATGAAAAGAGATTCATCATCACTTACCATCAGGGCAATGTAAATCAAAACTACAATGAGATATCAACTCACAGCCGTCAGAATGGCTAAAATCAACAACACAGGAAACAACAGGTGTTGGTGAGGAAGGTGTAGAAAAGGAACACTTGTGCACTGCTGTTGGGAATGCAAAATTGTGCAGCCAGTGGGGGAAACAGTATGGAGTTTCCCCAAAAAGTTAAAAATAGAACTACCCTACGATCCAGCAATGACACTACTGAATATTTACCCAAAGAATACAAGAACATTAATTCAAAGGGGTACATGCACCCTTATGTTTGTAGTACCATTATTTACAATAGCCATAGTATGGAAGCAGCTCAAGTGTCCACTGATTGATGAATAAAGAAATAAAATGTGGTGTATATATATAGAATGGAATATTATTTATCTATAAAAATGAATGAAATCTTGCTATTTACAACAACACGGATGGAGCTAGAGAGTATTATGCTAAGCGAAATAAGTCAGTCAGAGAAAGACAAATACCATATGATTTCACTCATATATAGAATTTAAGAAACTAATGAGCAAAGAGGAAAAAAGGGAAAGAGAAGGACAAACCAGGAAATGGACTCTTAATTAAAGAGAACAAACTGACCATTACTGGATGGGAAGGGAGGGTGGTTTGGTTAAATTAGTGATGAGCACTGAGGATTTCACTTCTTGTGATGAGCACTGGGTGATGTATGGAATTATTGAACTACTATATTGTATCCTAAAGCTAATATAACACTGTATGTTAAGTAACTGGAATTAAAATAAAAACCTGGGGGCACCTGGGTGGCTCAGTTGGTTAAGCATTCGACTTCAGTTCAGGTCATGATCTTGCAGTTTGTGAGTTCGAGCCCCATGTCAGGCTCTGTGCTAACAGCTCAGATCCTGGAGCCTGTTTCAAATTCTGTGTCTCCCTCTCTCTCTCTGCCCCTCACCCACTTGCAATCTGTCTCTCTCTCTCAAAAATAAATAAACATTAAAATTTTTTTTAAAACTAAAAAAAGAAGGTATTTTAAAAGAAGAGAAAATAAACACTATGATAGTCATCAAAAAAAAAGAAACAAAAAAAAATCTCAAAGAATCCAATTCTACACCTAAAGGAACTAGAAACAGAAGAACAAATCCTAATGTTAAGAGAAGAAAGGAAATAATAAAGATAAGAGTGGAAAGAAAGAAAATAAAGACTACAAAACAATTTTAAAAAATTAATAAAAGACCTGGGTCCTTGAAAAGATAAATAAAATTGACAACCCTTTAGGTAGACTCATCAAGAAAAAGAGAGAGGGCCCAAATAAAATCAGAGATAAAACAGAAGTTACAACCGATACCACAAAAATACACAGGATTATAAGGATCACCATGAGCAATTATATACCAATGAATTGAACAACTTAGAAGAAATGAAAAAATTTCAGAAGCACACAATCTTGCAAGACTAAATCATGAAGAAATAGAAAATCTGTATAGACCAATTACTAGTAATGATACTGAATCAGCAATCAAAACCTCCCAATGAAAGTCCAGGACCAAATGACTCCATTGGTGAATTTTACTCAACATTCAAATGTTTCATATCTATTCTCAAACTATTCTGAACAATTCAAGAAGAGAAACCCTCACAAATTCATTTTATGAAGCCAGCATTACCCTAGTACCAAAAGCAAGCAAAGCCACCACAAAAAAGAAAATTATAGATGAATATATCTGATGAACAAATGCAAAAATCCTTAAAACAATATTAGCAAGCCAAATTCAACAATACATTAAAAGGATCATTCACTATGATCAAATGGGATTTTAAATGAAGAAAAAGAATTTGACAAAATTCAACAACCTTTTATGATGAAAGCTCTCAACAAAGTAGGTATAGAGGGAATGTACTTCAACCTAATAAAGGTCATATATGAAAAACTCACTAACATCATACTCAGTGGTGAAAAGCTGAAAGGTTTTCCTCTAAGATCAGGAAGAAGATAAGGATGCCCACTCTCACCACTTTTATTCAACACTGTATTGGAAGTTCCAGCCACAGCAATATGCAAGAAAAAGAGATTTAAAAGGCATCTAAACTCAAAAGAAAGAAATAAAACTGTCACTATTTGCAGATGGCATAATACTATATGTGGAAAATGCTGCAGACTCTACCAAAAAACTTTAGAATAAATGAATTCAGTGAAGGTGAAGGGTATAAAATTAATATTCATAAATCTGCTGCATATCTCTACACTAATAACAAACTATCAGGAAGATAAATTAATAAAACAATCCCATTTGCAATTGCATCAAAAAGAATAAAATGCCAAGGAATAAATTTAGCCAAGAAAGTGAAAGACCCATACTCTGAAAACTGTAAGACATTGATGAAGGAAATTGAACAAGATGCAAATAAATGGAAATATATACCATTCTCATGGATTGCAGAATTAATATTTTTAAAATGTCCAAACTACCCAAAGCAATCTACAGATTCAATGCAATCCTTATCAAAACACCAATAGCGTTCTTCATAGGACTGGGACAATTAATCCTGAAATTTGTATAGAACACCGAAAGACCCCAAAAAGCCAAAACAATCTTGAGAAAGAACAAACCTGGAGGTATCACACTCTCAGAACTCACCATACTACAAAGCTATAGTAATCAAAATGGTATGTTACTAGCACATAGTAACACATAGATCAAAGGAACAGGATAGCCCAAAAATATACCCACCCCTAAATGGTCAAATAATCTATGACGAAGGAGGTAAGAATATACAATGGGAAAAAGATACTCTCTTCAATAAATGACATTACAGCTAGATGCAAAAAAAAAAGAAGGAAAGAGAAAGAAAGAAAGAAAGAAAGAAAGAAAGAAAGAAAGGAAGGAAGGAAGGAAGGAAGGAAGGAAGGAAGGAAGGAAGGAAGGAAGGAAGGAAGGAAGAAAGAGGACCAATATCTTACACCATACATAAAAATTAAGTCATAATGGATTGATGACTTGAATGTAAGACCTGAAACCATGAAATTCCTAGAAGAAAATTAGAAAGTAAGCTCCTTGACATCAATCTTAATGATATTTTGGGGATCTGATACCACTAGCAAGAAAAACAAAAATAAACAAATGAAACTACATCAATCTGAAAAGCTTCTGCACAGGGGTACCTGGGTGGCTCAGTCAGTTAAAAGCCTCTGACTTCAGCGCAGATCATGATTTCACAGCTCCTGAGATTGAGCCCTCATTGGGTTTTGTGCTGACAACTTAGAACCTAAAGCCAGCTTTGGATTCTGTGTCTCCTTCTCTCTCTGCCCCTCCCCTGATCTCTCTCTCTCTCTCTCTCTCTCTCTCTCTCAAAAATAAATAAACACTGAAAATTTTTTAAATAAAAAAATAATTAAAAAATAAAAAGCTTTTGCACAGTGAAGGAAGCTATCCACAAAACAAAAAGGCAATGAGAAAATATTTGCAAATCATATATCTGATAAGGAGGCTTATAACCAAAATATGTAAAGAATGCATACAAGTCAACAGTTATTTATTTATTTATTTAAATATGAAATTTATTGTCAAATTGGTTTCCATACAACACCCAGTGCTCATCCCAACAGGTGCCCTCCTCAATGCCCATTACCCACTTTCCCCTCCTTCCCACCCCCCATCAACCCTCAGTTTATTCTCAGTTTTTAAGAGTCTCTTATGGTTTGCCTCCCTCCCTCTCTAACTTGTTTTTCCCCCTTCCCCTCCCCATGGTCTTCTGTTAAGTTTCTCAGGATACACATAACAGTTAAAACATATGGTATCTGTCTTTGTATGACTTATTTCACTTAGCATAACACTCTCCAGTTCCATCCACTTTGCTACAAAAGGCCATATTTCATTCTTACTCACTACCAAGTAGTATTCCATTGTGTATATAAACCACAATTTCTTTATCCATTCATCAGTTGATGGACATTTAGGCTCTTTCCATACTTGGGCTATTGTTGAAAGTGCTGCTATAAACATTGGGGTACACATGTCCCTATGTATCAGCACTCCTGTATCCCTTGGGTAAATTCCTAGCAGAGCTATTGCTGGGTCATAGGGTAGGTCTATTTTTCATTTTTTGAGGAACCTCCACACTATTTTCCAGAGTAGCTGCACCAGTTTGCCTTCCCACCAACAGTACAAGAGGGTTCACTTTTCTCCACATCCTCGCCAGCATCTATAGTCTCCTGATTTTTTCATTTTTGCCACTCTGACTGGCGTGAGGTGATATCTCAGTATGGTTTTGATTTGTATTTCCCTGATGAGCAGTGACGTTGAGCATCTTTTCATGTGCCTGTTGGCCATCTGAATGTTTTCTTTAGAGAAGTGTCTATTCATGTTTTCTGCCCACTTCTTCACTGGATTATTTTTCAGGTGTGGAGTTTGGTGAGTTCTTTATAGATTTTGGATGCTAGCCCTTTGTCCGATATGTCAATTGCAAATATCTTTTCCCATTCTGTCAGCTGCATTTTAGTTTTGTTGATTGTTTCCTTTGCAGTGCAGAAGCTTTTTATCTTCATGAGGTCCCAATAGTTCATTATTGCTTTTAATTCCCTTGCCTTTGGGGAATGTGTCAAGTAAGAAATTGCTGCGGCTGAGGTCAGAGAGGTTTTTTTCCTGCTTTCTCCTCTAGGGTTTTGATGGTTTCCTGTCTCACATTCAGGTCCTTCATCCATTTTGAATTTATTTTTGTGAATGGTGTCAGAAAGTGGTCTAGTTTCATCCTCCTGCATGTTGCTGTCCAGTTCTCGCAGCACCATTTGTTAAAGAGACTTTTTTTTTTTTTGCATTGGATATTCTTTCCTGCTTTGTCAAAGATTAGTTGGCCATACTTTTGTGGGTCCAATTCTGGATTCTCTATTATATTCCATTGGTCTATGTGTCTGTTTTTGTGCCAATACCATGCTGTCTTGATGATTACAGCTTTGTAATAGAGACTAAAGTCTGGGATTGTGATGCCTCCCGCTGTGGTCTTCCTCTTCAATATTACTTTGGCTATTCGGGATCTTTTGTGTTTCCATACAAATTTTAGGATTGCTTGTTCTAGCTTCGAGAAGAATGCTGGTGCAATTTTGATTGGGAATGCATTGAATGTGTAGATTGCTTTGGGTATTATTGACATTTTAACAATATTTATTCTTCCACTCCATGAGCACGGAATGTTTTTCCATTTCTTTGTATCTTCTTCAATTTCCTTCATAAGCTTTCTATAGGTTTCAGCATACACATCTTTTACATCCTTGGTTAGGTTTAGTCCTAGGTATTTTATAATTCTTGGTGCAATTGTGAATGGGATAAGTTTCTTTATTTGTCTTTCTGTTGCTTCATTATTAATGTATAAACATGCAACTGATTTCTGTACATTGATTTTGTATCCTGCGACTTTGCTGAATTCATGTATCAGTTCTAGCAGACTTTTGGTGGAGTCTCTCAGGTTTTCCATGTATAGTATCATGTCATCTGCAAAAATTGAAAGCTTGACTTCATCTTTGCCAATTTTGATGTCTTTGATTTTCTTTTGTTGTCTGATTGCTGATACTAGCACTTCCAACACTATGTGAAACAACAGCGGTGAGAGTGGACATCCCTGCCGTGTTCATGATCTCAGGGGGAAAGCTCTCAGTTTTTCCCCACTGAGGATATTAGCTGTGGGCTTCTCACAAATGGCTTTGATGATGTTTAAGTATGTTCCTTCTATTCTGACTTTCTCAAGCGTCTTTATTAAGAAAGGATGCTGAATTTTGCCAAATGCTTTTTCTGCATCCATTGACAGGATCATATGGTTCTTATATTTTCTTTTATTAATGTGACGTATCACATTGTTCGATTTGCAAATATTGAACCAGCCCTGCAGTCCAGGAATGAATCCCACTTGATCAAGCTGTATAATTCTTTTTATATGCTGTTGAATTCCATTTGCTAGTGTCTTGGTGAGAATTTTTGCATCCATATTCGTCAGGGATGTTGGCCTGTAGTTCTCTTTTTTTTGCTGGGTCTCTGTCTGGTTTGGGAATCCAAGTAATGCTGGCTTCATAGAATGAGTCTGGAAGTTTTCCTTCCCTTTCTATTTTTTGGAACAGCTTGAGAAGGGTAGGTATTGTGTTTGCTTTAAATGTCTGGTAGAATTCCCCTGGGAAGCCATGTGGTCCAGGACTTATTTGTTGGGAGATTCTTTGATAACTGATTCAATTTCTTCACTAGTTATGGATCTATTCAAATTTTCTATTTCTTCCCGTTTGAGTTTTGGAAGTTTGTGGGTGTTTAGGAATTTGTCCATTTCCTCCAGGTTGTCCAGTTTGTTGGCATATAATTTTTCATAGTATTCCCTGATTGTATTTCTGAGGGATTGGTTGTAATAATTCCATTTTCATTCATAATTTTATCTATTTGGGTCCTCTCCCTTTTCTTTTTGAGAAGCCTGGCTAGAGGTTTATCAATTTTGTTTATTTTTTCAAAAAACCAACTCTTCGTTTCATTGATCTTCTCTACTGTTTTTTTTAGATTCTATTGTTTGTTTCTTCTCTAATCTTTATTATTTCTCTTCTTCTGCTGGGTTTGGGGTGTCTTTTCTGTTCTGTTTCTAGATCCTTTAGGTATGCTGTTAGATTTTGTATTTGGGATTTTTCTTGTTTCTTGAGATAGGCCTGGATTGCAATGTCCTGTACTCTCAGGCCTGCCTTCGCTGCATCCCAAAGGGTTTGGATTGTTGTATTTTATTTTCATTTGCTTCCATGTATTTTTAAATTTCTTCACTAATTGCCTGGTTGACCCATTTGTTCTTTAGTAGGATGTTCTTTAACCTCCATGCTTTTGGAGGTTTTCCAGACTTTTCCTGTGGTTGATTTCAAGCTTCATAGCATTGTGGTGTGAAAGTGTGCATGGTATGATCTCAATTCTTTTATACTTATTGACAGCTGTTTTGTGACCCAGTATGTGATCTGGGATAATGTTCCATGTGCACTCGAGAAGAAAGTATATTCTACTGCTTTGTGATGTAGAGTTCTAAATGTATCTGTCAAGTCCATCTGGTCCAATGTATTGTTCAGGGCCCTTGTTTCTTACTGATTCTCTGTCTAGATGATCTGTCCATTGTTGTAAGTGCGGTATTAAAGTCACCTGCAATTGCCACATTCTTATAAATAAGGTTGCTTATGTTTGTGATTTATTGTTTTATATATTTGGGGGCTCCCGTATTCAGCGCATAGACATTTTAATTGTTAGCTCTTCCTGATGGATAGAACCTGTAATTACTATATAATGCCCTTCTTCCTCTCTTGTTCAATCCTTTATTTTTTTGTTTCTTCCAATAATAAATTTATTTTTTTACAGATAAAGGGTAATTTTATTTATTATTTTTTATGTAAGATTTATTGTCAAATTGGTTTCCATACAACACCCAGTGCTCATCCCAAAAGTTGCCCTCCTCAATACCCAACTCACCCTCCCCTCCCCCCCCAACCTTTAATTTAAAGTCTAGTTTGTCTGATATAAGTATGGCTACTCAGGCTTTCTTTTGACTTCCAGTAGCATGATAGATAGTTCCCCATCCCCTCACTTTCAATCTGAAGTTGTCCTCAGGTCTAAAATGAGTCTCTTGTAGACACCAAATTGATGGGTCTTGCTTTCTTATCCATTCTGATAGCCTATGTCTTTTGATTGGAGCATTGAGTCCATTTACTTTCGGTGTTATTATTGAAAGATATGGCTTTAGAGTCATTGTGTTATATGTAGGTTTCATGCTTGTAATGATGTCTCTGGTACTTTTTGGTCCTTGCAACATTTCATTCACAGAGTCCCCCTTAGGATCTCTTGTAGGGCTGGCTTAGTGGTGATGAATTCCTTCAGTTTTTGTTTGTTTGGGAAAACCTTTATCTCTCCTCCTATTCTGAATGACAGACTTGCTGGATAAAGGATTCTCAGCTGCATATATTTTTCTGTTCATCACATTGAAGATTTCCTGCCATTCCTTTCTGGACTGCCAAGTTTCAGTATATAGGTCTGCTACTACCCTTATGTGTCTACCTTTGTATGTTAAGGCCTGTTTATCCCTAGCCTCTTTCAGAATTTTCTCTTTATCCTTGTATTTTGCCAGTTTCACTATGATATGTCCTGAAGAAGATTGATTCAAGTTACATCTGCAGGGAGTTTTCTGTGCCTCTTGGATTTCAATGCCTGTTTCCTTCCCCAGCTCAGGGAAGTTCTCAGCTATGATTTGTTCAAGTACACCTTCCACCCCTTTCTCTCTCTCTTCTTCTTCTGGAATTTCTACGATATGGATATTGTCCCATTTGATTGCATCACTTAGTTCTCTAATTCTCCCCTCATACTACTGGATTTTTTTAAATCTCTCTTTATCTCAGCTTCCTCTTTTTCCATAATTTTATCTTCCAGTTCACCTATTCTCTC
Organism: Panthera tigris; assembly: GCF_018350195.1. NCBI lineage: Eukaryota > Metazoa > Chordata > Mammalia > Carnivora > Felidae > Panthera > Panthera tigris. Next base: position 60,185,646 of record NC_056677.1, on the reverse strand, counting down.
CTCTGCCTCTTCAATCCGTGCTATGGCCACCTCCATTTTATTTTGCACCTCATTTGTAGCATTTTTTAGTTCCTCATGACTATTTTTAATCCCTTTATCTCTAGAAATAGATTCTCTGCTGTCCTCTATGCTTTTTTCAAGCCCAGCAATTAATTTTATGACTATTATTCTAAATTCGTGTTCTGTTATATTGCTTAAATTGGTTTTTGATCAATTCGTTAGCTGTCACTACTTCCTGGAATTTCTGTTGAGGAGAATTCTTCCATTTTGTCATTTTTGGTAGTCCCTGCAGTAGCTCCAAACTACAGGGCACTTCCCCTGTGGCCATCTGGAGAAACTTGTTAGTGGGCGAGGCCACAGTCAGACCAGATGTCTGCCCCCAGCCCACCTATGGGGCCAAAGTCAGACTGGTGTGTATCTTATCTTCCCTTCTCCCAGGGGCAGGACTCACTGTGGAGTGGTGTGGCTCCTATCTGGGCTGCTTGCACACTGCCAGGCTTGTGGTGCTGCTTTGATGGGATCTGGCCAAGGGCGTATTAGACGGGGTGGATCTGCAAGGTGCACAGGGGCAAGAGGGGCAGGCTTAGGTAGCTTTGGTGTCAGTGGTCCCCTGCAGGAGGGGCCTTGCAGCACCGGGAGGGAGGCAGGTCTATAGAAGGGATGGATCCACAGAAGCACAGTGTTGAGTGTTCGAGCGGTGCAAGCAAGTTCGGTGACTGGAACTGGTTCCCTTTGGAATTTTGGCTGGGGGATTGGAGAGAGAGATGGCCCTTGCCAATGCTTTTGTTCCTCCGCTGAACTCTGTCCTTCTGGGACTCAACAGCTCTCCCCCTGGTGTCCTCTCACCATCCCCACTCTCTGAGAGCAGAGCTGTTGACTTTTAACATTCCAGATGTTAAGTCCCACTGGCTGTCAGAACTCAGAATCTCGCGCCTCCACTTTTGCAAGCCAGACTTTGGGGGCTCTTCCTTGCCTGGTGGGCTGCCTCTCCACTGCCCCGGCTCGCTCCCACCAGTCCACGTAGCACAAACCGCCTCTCTGCCCTTCCTACCCTTCCTACCCTCTTCTGTGGGCCTCTTGTCTATGCTTGGCTCTGGAGAGTCCGTTCTGCTAGTCTTCTGGCAGTTTTCTGGGTTATATAGGCAGATATGGGTGGGATCCAAGCAATCAGCAGGACGAGGTGAGCCCAGTGTCTTCCTATGCCGCCATCTTCTCCACAAGTCAACAGTTAAAACAATCCAGTTTAAAAATCAGCCAAAGATCTGAATAAATATTCTTCAAAGAAGAAATACAGATGGCCAATAGGTACATAAAAAGATACTCAACATCACTCATCATCAGGGAATTGCAAATCAAAACAACAATGAGATATCACTTCACATCTGTCAGTATAGATATTTTCAAAAAATAAAAAGAAATAACAAATGTTGGCAAAGATATGTAGAAAAGGGAACTCTCATACACCATTGGTGGGAATGTAAATTGGTGCAGTCACTATGGAAAACAGTGTGGAGGTTTGGTCCAGCTTTCCCACTTCTGGGTATTTACCCAAAGAAAATGAAAACACTAACTGAAAAAGGTATATGCACTCCCTAAGTTCATTACACCAGTATTTACAACAGACAAGATATGGAGGCAACCCAACTGTGCATCAATACATGAATGGATAAAGATACACACAATGGATACACACAATGGAATTATTACTTAGCCATAAAAATGAATGAAATATTGCCATTTGCAACAACATGAATGGATCTGAAGTATATTATGGTAAGTGAAACAAGTCAGACAGAAAAAGACAAATACCATGTGATTTCACTTATATGTGAAAACAAAAAAAAAAAAAACAAGGCAAAACCAGATTCATAGATACAGAGAACAGATGGACAGTAAGAAGAGAGGGAGATTTGGAAGTTGGGTAAAATGGCTGAAGGGAATCAAGAGATATAAACTTCCAGTAATAAAATAAATGAGGGATGAAAATGTAATGTAAGCATGGGCAATATAGACAATAATATTGTATTAATTTTGTATGTTGACAGATGATAACTAGACTCATTATGGTGATGCTTTCATAGTGCATATAAATGTAAAATCACTGTTTTGTACACCTAAAACTAATATAGCATTATATGTCAGTTATCCTTCAATAAAATAAAAAGCTCCCTAAACAACTGTATAATAAAGGAGCTATGACTTAGTAGAGACATGTATGAATCTAGGGGTTTAGCATAATTATAAGTTCAATAAGTTTCAAAGGTATAATGTGCTGCCTTATTGGAAATTTTGAGCTGAATTGTCCAAAACGTACTGATCAGAACAAAGGAAGAGACAGTTATGCTTTCCTTTGCCCTAGGCAGACTATACCTGGAGGGCTGTTGTGGTTGAGGAGCCCACAATTTTTAATTTTTTTAATTATGTATTTATTTTTGAGAGAGCAAGAGAGAGCATGAGTCGGGGGGAAGGGGCAGAGAGAGAGAGGGAGACAGAATCCAAAGCAGGCTCCAGGCTCTGAGCTGTCAGCACAGAGCCCAATGTGGGGCTCAAGCCCACAAACCATGAGACTGTGACCTGAGCCAAAGTCAGACACTTAACAGACTGAGTCACCCAGGCGCCCCACCCCACACTTTTCTTATGTGGAATTTTTAAATTTAATTTCAATTCCAGTATAGTTAACATACAGCATTATATTAGTTTCAGGTGTACAATACAGTGATTCAACAATTCCATACATCACCCAGTGCTCATCACAACAAGTGCACTCCTTAATCTCCATCACCTATTTAATCCATCACCCTCTCCCCTCCCCTCTGGTAACTATTAATTTGTTCTCTATAATTAAGAGTCTATTTCTTGGTACAAGGTGGGGGCATAATTTCTCAAAAGGAAGGGCATAAAAAAAGCAATTTGTTGGAAGGAGGTGACTGGAGGACTTGTCTCAATGCTTACTTGCATAGCAAGCACATGAGTTTTGCTTAGATTATTGGTTTATTAGTCATGGCTTTGGGGCATGCTAAAGTTTCACCCAAGCTAGTCTTTGTTGCTATCACTGGTGGTAGATAAAAGGTGGACATTCCTGGTATACCATAGTGTTCTGTTCCAGGACAAAGGCCATCCAATTATCCCTAAGGGATTGATTGGGGCAGAGGGTGAGGAGAAGGGGGAAGGAGGGAGAATTGTTAGGAGAAGGGTTAAGCAGAGGAGAAATCCCCAGAGCAGAACTTCCAAATAGAAAAGTTCCTCACAACAGGATGAAGCAAGGCCTTTCCAGACAGAGAAACCACAGGCTGCTGGTACTGAGTCAGTGCCAGCAGGTGACCTAGTTAGAGGGGTGTGTGGCTGAGGGAGTCAATGTGCTAAAAAGCCCCACAGATGTTGCAAGCAGGCAACAGAGAATGAAGAGGGGATCTTAAAAAGTAGAGTTACCTATATCTTCAGGCACCCATATCCAGTGGGAAAAGCAGTTTTCTGTTGCTCCTGGCTGCCTTCAAGAAGCAGAAATATCCAGAGTGCAGTGGAGCCAGGCTGCACTAAGATATTACCCAGTTGAGGCCCACTGAAGATAGCACAGTGGGGGATGAACAAATGCAAGTTGCTGTTGAGGTCACATTTTGAAACTGGGGTAATAACACATATTTTCCAAGCGTTAACTCAAGATCTAAGATGAATAGGGCACCATGAGGTTAGGGAATAAGAATCATCCATTAAGTGACCCCTCCCTGACCCTACAGCTTTGCTCTTGAATTATTACCATTCAATCAGAACTGAAAGGCTCTGAGTTCAACCTCTTCATTGTGCTGGCAGGGAAACTGAGGCTTAGAGGGGTGAAGGCCTACTTCACAGTCACACAGTGAGTGAACACAACAGTCGTTAGGCTAAAACCAAGGTCTAATGACAGTACTCCTTCTACCATACTCCCCTAGCCAGCTTGGCTCTGAGCTCTTCTCAATGCACCAAAATGCAGACTACAGACCAGCCCTGCCTTGCCTCTCTCCAGCCATCTTTCCATTCTACTTCCTATCTTGGCCCTGAAAAACAGCTAGGCAAAGCTGTGGGCAGTCCTTCAGATTTATGCAAGGTGAAACACAGTGCTATGAGAATGATAAGCACAGCTTAAGATGTGGACATGAAGGAACAACTCCCAGAGGTTGTCTCAATGCTGGGTAAGTGACGTTTTAAGCATTTTTCAAAGCATGTTATTATCCTTGCACTTAAGGTTGCTGTTGGCAATAGTGTGATGGGAATAAAGCCAAAATTCCCCAAGATAAACAGACACTTAGCCCCAGACTGAGCTTCAGGTAACCTGCTTCCACTAGACATTCTGGCTCCCTCAGCACAAGAATTGGGTTCCTGGGTCCTACACAGCTCTGGACAGATCTCTGGCGGCACAAAATATTGAAATTTTGAAGACAACCCTGCTTTTTAAAGGAAGGGAGTACTATACTCCAGCCCCAGCCCTCTATCTCCAGAAAAAATGGAAGTACAGGAGATAAGAATGTGCGTCCACCCACCAAGTTGGCAGCCTGGATTCAAGGACATAAAGCCCTCAAAGATGGATCTGACATGACTCCACCATTAAGGTACTCACAGTCCTGGAGGCATGGAAAGATAAGTTAATGGCAGAATAGGGAAAGTAACGTGTTCTATGCAAAGACAGGATGGTGATAACAAAGGCAGAAAGGCTCTGTCCTTATTTTCCTATCTGTCCACATTGCTGCCACTGCCCCTCTGAGCCTCAGTTCCTCATCTAAAAAAAAAAATCAAAGAATTCAACCAAGCAGGTCTCAAAACAGGCCTATTAATCAGAATTACCTGATGATATTACTTAAAATACAGATTTTGAAGCTCCACCTCAGAAACTGATCTAGATGGTTTATCATGGGCCACAAAGAAGCTGTATTTTTTTAGCTTTTATTTAAACTCCAATTACTTAACATACAGTGTAATATTAGCTTCAAGTTCACAATACAGTGATTCAACACTTCCATACAACACCCAGTGCTCATCACAACAAGTGCACTGTTTAATCCATATCACCTACTTAACCCATCCTCCCACCCACCTCCCCTCTGGTAACCCTCAGTTCTCTGTAGCTAAGAGTCTGTTTCTTGGTTTTCCTCTCTCTCTCTCTCTCTCTTTTCTCCCTTTGCTCATTTATCTTGTTTCTTAAATTCTATGTATGAGTGAAATCATACTGTATTTGTCTTTCTATGACTGATTTATTTTGCTTAGCATAATACTCTCTAGCTCTATCTATGTCGTTGCAAATAGCAAGATTTTGTCCTTTTTATGGCTGAGTAATATTCGTGTGTGTGTGTGTGTGTGTGTCACATAAAGAAGCTATATTTTTAACACACTCCCTAGATGATTTTGGTGGTCAGCCTTGGTGAGGAACCACTGGACTAGATGACCACTGAGGACCTTCTAGCTCCAAACTTCTATGAATCTAAGTCAAGTTTGGATGAAGTGTTTTATCACAATTATCAATGTCACCATCCAGAAAGGCATTATCATGCAACTACCTTCACATGACTCAGATTTAGGCATTTCACACAGGGAGTTTGTGTACCTCTCTGAAAACTCACAAAGATTGAAATTGACCATATGTTCATACTCAGAGGACATACCTATTGTCATTTGAACATTGGATCTTTTATTTGAATAAGTAAGTCAGTAAGTTAAAAACCTTATTTAGGAAGAGAGGGGCAAAAGCCTATTGAGGGGTGGCAAAGGGAGAGGTATTCAATTACATGTTGGGGCAGGACCAGGTGGGGAAGAATGCATTCTCTGTTGCAGTTAGGTAACTCTGTCATTCTGTCATCCTCATCTTCACCCAGGCCCTAAGCCAAAATCTGAACTTCCGACAGTAAGAAAACGACAGAGATCTTCATCATTCTGGCATTACTGGAGGCAAGAGGCTGAATCCAAGGGCTTAGGGAGAACTGTATCTGTAACAATGTCCTAAAATTCTCAAAGTTGACAAGTTCTTTATTCTAGATTGATTTTCTTCTGCTGCAAGTTTACTTCACCAATACTCTGCTCTTTGTATGAAAGGTAAGCAAGCTTAAGTTATCAATCCCTGGATAATTATGTGCCAGAATCCACTCAAACCTGGGATGCAATCTTGTTCCATCCAAAGGTTATCACTGAGCTGGTGACAGAGGAGGATCCTGTTTTCCCTGCCAGATTTTCTCATAAAGGGGGAAGTAATCAGAGAATTGACTTAGGTTGAGTCTGGAAACCGGGGGTAGGGATGCCAGGCTGCCCAGGGAAGAAAAAGGCAGATGTCCAGGATATTTACCCTGTCCAGCTGCACCTGGAATGCAGACAAGGCATGATTTGAGAATTCCAGATTCAGCCATAGGATGGGTGAGAGTGTGTGGCTCTACTCTGGAATTCGGAAACCTGATTGGTTCCAGGGTAAAGAGGGAGGGAATTTTGGTCCCCACAATGAAAAATCAGAGTCCAGGGTTGCCTGGGTGACTCAGTTGGTTAAGTGTCTGACTCTCAATTTCTGCTCAGGTCATGATCTCATGGTTGTGAGATCGAGCCCTGTGTCAGGCTCAGTATGGAGTGTGGAGCCTGTTTGGGATTCTCTCTCTTTCCCACTCTGCCCCTCCCCCGCTCATGTTCTCTCTCTCTCTCTCTCTCTCTCTCTCTCAATAAATAAATAAACTTAAAAAAAATCAGAGTCCATACACAGGGCAAATAAATGGGAGAGTCATTTGTCATGAGCAAAGTGAAGCTTGAAGATTCTTATGGATTTCTTAGGTCAGCAGTCAAAGGAAAAGCCTAAAACTCTAACCTTGTTGGTTAAAAAGAATGATCTGGAAAACAAATCCGAACACATCACAACTTTAAAGCAGCCTTGCATGGGGCACCTGGGTGGCTCAGTTGGCTGGGCATCCAACTTCGAAGCAGGTCGTGATTTCGTGGTTCATGAGTTTAAGCCCCATGTCAAGATCTGTGATGATAGCTCAGAGTCTGGCGCCTGCTTCAGATTCTGTGTCTCCCTCTCTCTCTGCACCTCCCCCACTCATACTCTGTCTCTTTCTCAAATAAATAAACATTAAAAATAACAATTAAAAAAATAAAACAGCCTTGCAAATAAGGCCTCAGAAATCAGCAGTGGATTCTGGCTTTGACTAGGATGCCTAGAGCGAGAGGCATGAAACACTTGGGCTTTTTTGCCCACAATGCATTAACTTTTCCCCAAACATGCCCCTGTTCTCTTACCTTTGGCCTTCATTTATTTTGGTACACATTTATTAAACACTTGTTATATATAGTGCATTGTGTTAGGACCTGGAACACTATGCCTCTCCTTATAAAACACTGTACTTAATTGTATATCTGTTCATACAGACATAAGACATAAGACTTAGTTCTCTATCTCCCCTTGACGCTTCAATCATAGCAACTAGCAAAATTTGATATATGTAGTGAAATAAAAGGAGTCTTCTTTCAGGAATTCAAGCCAAATAGAGAAGGAGATGGAAAGGTTGTACACAGTCAGTATCTTTTTGGTTCACTACCTAATTTTTATTAGGTGTGCTGCCTGGTTTTATTTAATTCCTGGAGACCTATGGTTATCTTAATAGCTAATGCAGACTTCTCATCTTTCATATGCTTCAAGATTAGCTTCCTACCCACATCAACACAGACACACATACATGCACACACACACACACACACACACACACACACAACTTAGAACCTGCCACTTTTTATCTACGTGCCCTTCACTTCTCTGAGCTTCAGTTTTCTCATCTGCAAGAATGGGCTGATAATAACATCCTAAGTCAAGCCTCATCTTTCCAAATAGATCTTTCCTACTCATTGCATTGACAAGATTGCCACTGCTTCTGTGGGTGAAATGACAAAGCCTTTATGTACGCAAAAGCCCAGCTAAGTTTGTCCCTGGGAGAAGAAAGAGGACCCTGTGGGAACCTTGTGATTTTCCACCATAGACATAGAGATTCCAGAAACAGATGACTACCTAGGCTTCGGAACAAACACTGGAGATGAACAGGACATTAGCCAGGCTGGGTAAATTTGAATTATTACTTGTATGGAAAGGCAGTCAGGGAACAGGGAGTATAAACAATAGCAACTTCTCCTGTATGAGCAGCACTTTAGAGCTCACTAAGTATTTCCAGATTATTCTGTCATTTGATCCTCAAAACAAGCAACAGAATTGTCCTAGATGTTTTTGCATATGTTTTTTTTTCATTTAAATTATGAGTCAAATCATAAAAATAGTCTATTCTTTGCCTGTTTTACAAATGAGGGAACTGAAGTTCAGGGCAGTAAAGTACCTTACCCAAAGTCACACAGGGTGACTCTGGTAAAATTTGCATGGGGCACCTGGGTGGCCCAGTCAGTTAAGCATTTGACTCTTGGTTTCAGCTCAGGTCATGATCTCACAGTTTGTGAGATCAAGCCCTGCATCGGGTTCTGCACTGATGGTGCAGAGCCTGCTTAGGATTCTCTCTCTCTCTCTCTCTCTCTCTCTCTCTCTCTCTCTCCCTCTCCCCCCCCCCCCACGCATGCTCTGTAAATAAATAAATAAATAAATAAATTTTAAAAATTGCAGATAGTGGTAGAATCCACATTTTTTCATTCCTTGTGGTGTGCTCCTTCACTCTGTACCAAATAACAAGGGTAGAGGAGTGAGGGGCAGGATATAGTGCAAGAACAGCAAGGTTTGAGGAGGGAGGCATTACAGAAAAGGAATTCAGAAAGCATCAAGATTAGGGAAGGTGAAGGAGAATGAGGAGGTATCTGAACCACAGCCTCTCCCCCATAGTAATTTCCCAAGTGCTGCTCAGAGCTCTCCTAGTGAAACTCCCTTCCCTAGATGTTGGCTCCACAAGCAACTTGGCTCAACCCAGACCCTAGGCACTAGGCAAATCTGAGTAGCCCTTTGATGGGGTAGACCAATACCACCTCTACCAGATACCAGACCCTGACTAATCCCTTAGTGAGCCAGTCTTCTTCTGCTTAAGGTTCAGAAAGAGACGTAAAAATTCATCAGCAGCTTCTAAGGGGAAAAGGCCTGATGGAGTAGGTAGGGAAGGAAATATTCATCTTAGCCCAAGGAGGGCTGTGGACAATGCAGAATCAAGGTTGACCTCTGTCTGCAACTCCTGGCTGTACCATGAACCCAGAGAAACACACATACAGACACAGGTACAAACACTTCAGGCTTGGAGGCATCTTCCCTGGGCCCTTTCTGTAGGATTTTCTCATTTGCCAATTTAAGGAGATATTTCCTAGTTTGTGTGTGTGTGTGTGTGTGTGTGTGTTTGTGTGTTTTTTTTGTTTTTGTTTTTGTTTTTACAGAACAAAAAGAGTTACATGGCCCAGGCCTAGAGCTCAGAGCAGCTTCTAGAAGTTGTTACAAAACCCACCTCACCTAGTACCTGGGGCCAGCCAGAAGTGGGGAGCTGAGTCAGAGTCCCAGTGAACTCAGACTGAGCTTATTGGGGAGGCACTTGCCTACTGCCCTGTACCACACATACAGAGAGCCTAGTAAGAAGAGGAGTATGATAGTTTCCACAGTCAAGTGACTCAAGGCTGCCTGAGTTCATGGGGAAGGGTTACCATAGAGTTGCTGATCTTTAGAGTGTCAAAGCTAGAAGGGGAATCATCTGGACCGGGAATCTGATATCCATGGAGGAGCAGAGGAAAGACACTCTAGGAATCAACAGGCTATACTAGTGGTATACTAGCATTTGACCTTGGATAAGTTACCTAACATTTCTTTTCCTCAATGCATTTATCTGTAAAAAAAAAAAAAAAAAAAAAAAAAAAGGAGGGGGTATGAATATAACCATAGGGCTATTTTGAGGATTAAGTGAGATAATCCATGCAAACATCTTTTTTTTTTTAATTTAAATTTTTTTTAAAATATAATTTATTGTCAAGTTAGCTAACATATAATATATGCAGTGTGCTCTTGCCTTCAAGGGTAGATTTCCATGATTCATTGCTCATATACAACACCCAGTGCTCATCCCAAAAAATGCCCTCCTCAATGCCCATCACCCTTTTTCCCCTCCCCCCAGTGCCCCCATCAACCCTCAGTTTGTTCTCTGTATTTAAGACTCTCTTCTGGTTTTTCTCTCTCTGTATTTTCCTCTTATTTTTCCTTCCCTTCCCCTATGTTCATCTCTTGAGGTTCTTAAATTCCAAATATGAGTGAAATCACATGATATTTACCTTTCTCTGACCAACTTATTTCACTTAGCATAATACTTTCTAGTTCCATCCATGTTGCAAATGGCAAGATTTCATTCATTTTGATCGCTGAGTAGTGTTCCATTGTGTATATATATACCACATCTTCTCCATTCATCAGTTGATGGACATTTGGGCTCTTTCCATAATTTGGCTATTGTTGATAGCACTGCTATAAACATTGGGGCACAAGTGCTCCTATGAATCAGCACTCCTGTATCCTTTGGATAAATTCCTAACAGTGCTATTGCTGAGTCTTAGGGTAATTCTATTTTTAATTTTTTGAGGAACCTCCACACTGTTTTCCAGAGTGGCTGCTTTCCCACCAACAGTGCAAGAGGGTTCCCATTTCTCCACAACCTCGCCAACATCTGTTGTTTCCTGAGTGTTAATTTTAGCCACTCTGACTGGTGTGAAATGGTATCTCAATGTGGTTTTGATTTGTATCATGGAAAAAAATCTTAGCATAGTGTCTGGCATGCAGTGGGCTGTCAATAATTTCTTTGACATGTAAATGGCTTTAATACCATTAATCAAGCAGAGTTGTGGTTAAATTCTGATTCCCCCTTTTCTAGCTGTTTCACTTTGAAAGGCCATTTTACCTCTTGGTGTATCTTAATGAGATTAATCTTACTTTACAGGGCTGTTGTGAGGGTTCAATGAGGTAATTAATACATGTAAAAGTGAGCATGGTGCTCACACAGTAAAATTCTCAATAAATATTGGCTGAATTTGAATGGGCATATAACCAGGAGATGAAAGCTGTACTATTTTCTCAGAGTTGTGCTATAGCACCCCATACTCTTTTGCCTCATCCTTTATGTGACTGGTCAGGCAAATGGATACAGCCTAAACAGAGCTTCAAGTAAGCTGAATTTGTTCAGATGAGTACTAAACCACGGTATGGGATTTTGACTTCATTTGTGCTGGTTTAACACATGGCTTGCACTTGCTCATTTGCACAGCTAAGCACTTGCTCATTTGCACAGCTAACTCCTCAGCCACCGATATAACAGGCCAAGGCTCATGAGGTAGTTCCCCATTCTTCTCCTGGAGGCATAAATTCCCATTCCAACAGCCAACCCTAACACTCCTGGGGCCTCTCTAGCCATTTCCCTTGCCCAAAGCCCAAAGTGATGAGGGCAGAAGCAGAAAGGTCAAGGACTGGTGTCTTACTACTTTTATTGCTGTCTTATTCCTGTCTTTTATTGCTAAGCCTGGAAATATTTTCAGCTTACATCTGGCCTGCATCATATAAAAGCCTTTTAGTGGATCTTTACCATCCAGGATTGTCTACAAGGCAAATCTCATTTGTAGGTTGTGTATGTGTATGTGTGTAGTGGTGGTGGTCGGAAGGGGGTTAAATTATGTTCAAAGCACAGAAATTTTCCACTATCTGGCAGGGTGCTTCAGAGGGGCAGGCCTAGGAGAACTGGCCAGCTGTCAAATCTTCCCCCTTGAGCTCAAATCTAGGCTTTACAGAAACCTCAAGCTTACTCTTAAGCAGCTTCTTCCCACACTTGTCAAGCACTGGTTTTCATAAACTATTTTTTAATTGTTGGAGATATTGTAGATATATATATATATATATATATATATATATATATATATAACAATTTATTGTCAAATTGGTTTCCATACAACACCCAGTGCTCATTCCAAGAGGTGCCCTCCTCAATGCCCATCATCCACTTTCCCCTCTCCCCCAACCCCCATCAACCCTCAGTTTGTTCTCAGTATTTAAGAGTCTCATGGTTTGCCTCCTTCCCTCTTTGTAACTTTCCCCCCCTCCCCTCTCCCCTGGTCTTCTGTTAAGTTTCTCTGGATCCACATATGAGTGAAAACATATGGTATCTGTCTTTCTCAGAAACTTTAAAGAAATAGCTGGGCTTTTTACTCTAATGCATGGATTGACAGTCAATTCCCAATCAGGATTATTGTGATAATTGCTAGTTTACCCTCAACACAAACATATACATGCAATGCACAAAACTGCATATACACAAGCACACATACACACATAGCTCCTCCTCTTATGAAGCTTACCAGGAAATAAAAACACTTAGAAGGAAGTTCCATTATATATTTATGGACAACAACAAGAGAAAGATTTAATCTCTCTGCCTTGATCCCTACTACTCAATCCCACACATACATTTTTTCTTTTTTTTTAATGTTTATTCATTTTTAAAAGACAGAGAGACAGAGTGCAAGCAGGGGTGGGGCAGAGAGAGAGGAAAACACAGAATCCAAAGCAGGCTTCAGGCTCTGAGCTGTTAGCACAGAGCCTGACAGGGGGTCTTGAACTCATGAACCATGAAATAATGACCTGAGCCAAAGTTGGTCGCTTAACCGACTGAGCCACCCAGGTGCCTCCTCACACACACATTTTTAAGTCATCTTTTGAGGAGCCCTTACAGTTTGTCTTTTCCTGGCAAGCTGGAGAAGTATGGCCTAAATCTAGAATGAAAATACATCTTGGTTTGCCTGGGACAAACCTAATTTATGCCTGTTGCCCCTGCATAATAGTAGTAGTGTCTCCTTTCATTCTCAAAAGTATCCCAGTTTGGATAATAAATTATCTGATAGCCCTACCTAAACCTTTTTTCACCCTGGGTCCTGGCTGAGCCACCAGGGATGGGGCCCATCACATTAGGCCTGGGCCTAGTGTCTTCCTGGGAAAATAGCTTGTTCTTTAACCATGCTTAACTTTACAATTCTATCACTAGAGATTCTTTTTAGTGTTCTAACCTTGCATTTAAGCAAAAAAGTTTACTAGCCCGTGTCGCAGTGATTAAGGGGAGGCTGGGGTACTTTGCCATTCTAGTTGGCCTCATGGTAGACATTAACCCTCCTGCTTTTGTTCTCACCCATTTAATTCCCCTGATATGTTCTTTCTGCTTATAATCCTGGACACCCTAACTTTATTTTTCTCCTTTTCCTTCTGTTCGTGCTTCCCAAAACATTAGGCTCTGATGACTTCAGACTCTCTCTGCAGCAAATTACACCCCATGCCACCACCACCCACCCTACATTAGATTCAGAGATCCTTGGAATAAAAAGAAATGGCAAAAGGAAAGTGAGAGAGGAGAGGTAGAGGAAAAGAAAGGGAGGGAGGGAGGGAAAGAGAGAGATAAATTCAACCTCATTTAGACTCCATGACTAATTTTCATTAAGTCTTATACACAATTTCTTTTAGCCTAAGGGAATGGGAGCTAGTGACTATTTTTGTGGCTGGATTAACTGTGTTTTGAAAAAATCTGAAAACTCTGTCAGCTCTGTGCAAACATGGCTATAAATATATTGTGCAGAATCGATTCATAATGCTATTCACAGAGCAACTGGACAAGGATCCATGCTCTCCAGACATGTTGATAGCACATACTGCAGCTTGAATTTTGGCAGCAGCTGTGTTAATCTGCAAATAAGGGGAAGCAGGGGAGAGGCCCCAACAAGAGCAAAAGGGACATTATTAGTATGAAGTGGGGAGATTTATGTACATGGCCTTTCTTAGATCCTGAGAAAACTGAATAGTCTGGGGAGAAGCTGGGGGGTATGGTATGCTCACCTGTGAAACTATGGAGCTGTACATATATGTACACATGCACATAAATATGTATACATCTGCCTGTGTGTGGGTATGTGTGTGATACAAAGAAAAAGGGGCTATCCATGTAGATAAATGTGTATGTGTATGCCTATGAATGTGTGTCCTTTTTATTGTCTACATCATGAGTTCAAGCTTTAGGTCAGATTATGTGTATAATTTTGTACACATAAGTGGTTACTTATACATATGTGTATCATTGGTGATGCCTCAATCCAGCTATACATGCATGAGAACATGTTCAAATCTACAGATAAACTTATATACCTGGTAGACATGATGATAATTTATATATAAGGCTCAAACCAGTTTTCAAAATATTGTCACATATTAGTCAGAGAAATACAAATATTATATGACTTCACTCACATGAGGACTTTAAGAGACAAAACAGATGAACATAAGGGAAGGGAAACAAAAATAATATAAAAACAGGGAAGAGGAAAACATAAGAGACTCTTAAATATGGAGAACAGAGGGTTACTGAATGGGTTGTGGGAGGGGGGATGGGCTAAATGGGTAAGGGACATTAAGGAATCTACTCCAGAAATCATTGTTGCACTATATGCTAACTAATTTGGATATAAATTTTTAAAAAATTAAATAAATATTGTCACATCCATCCTTTCATTTGAGCCTTATTACAAGACTGTGAGATAGAGATTATTACTCCTTCCCCGCATTTTACAGATAAAGAAAGTGAGGCTCAGAAAGGCCAAGTGATTTGGCCAAGGTTGCAGATTAGGTAAACAGCAAATCCAAGATTCTAATTCTGGTCTATCTTATGTCAGATCCCATGCCTGAGCCTACCACACAGCCCAGAAAGAAATGAGGCAAGGGAGATTTGAACTCTGGGGTCTATTTTATGATCTCCCATTCCAAGGCCAGATTTTCTATTAGTGCTAAAACAAATTCCATGAAAAATAAAGAGGGCCTCAGGGCAAGTGTTATTCTCTGTTGAGCCATGGTCTGGAGAGTAGTATGCAGGTTGCTGGTCCTGGCTAGAGATATTAGCCAAGTTCACTCATGGGACACAGATGAGCCATGGTCTTTTTGAGCAGATGTTCACTGGTGATACTCTGGAGCCCATTAGGAGTACTTTCTGGAGTTAGGAGCTGGGAAAATAGGTTTGTTCCCTCTCTGTTCTCTGCTCTAGCTATCTGTCTTCCTCTTCCTAAAAACCACAGGCTCCCAACATCTGATATGATTCGTTCTACCTGAGCCTTTCATGTTTGAGACATCCTATGAGGAGGGCAGGTAGCACCAGTCTGGCTAGGCCTGAATGTGAATGGTACCATCCCAGGGCAAAGCAGAAAATAAATCCATCTGGGGTTCTGCTAACCTCCCTTACTCTGGCCACTAGGTCCCTCTAGCTTGTTGGACTATAGATCTAAGGAAAACTTGCTTTTGACTAGTAGGCAAAATCTAGGTCAAGGCAAAAAAAACACTGTGACTCTTGGAACACACAGTGTTCTGTTTACCATTTCACTGCTTAGAACCTGGTCAAGGCAGTGGAGATAATGATAATGTCTCCAAGGTTTCAGGATCACTGATTTGAAGACCTTGGAGAAGTCAGGGTTCAGGGGAAGAGGGATGGTCTCCTAGTCATCTCAAGGCAGGAGGTCTTCATCATTCTTCTGCTCTACTATGATTATGCTCAGTCATTCCAACTGGGCACGAGAATTTTAACTTGACAACATTTAGAGATTCTTGCAGGGGCCCCTATTGGGACTTTCAGGCATTTATCCTCCTCTCCTTCTAGCTCCAAAAGATAAGCCCTCCTTCCAAGTAACAGGATGGGAGGTCCCAACTGGCAAGGGGTCACAGGGCTTGGGAGGATCTTGGCAAGCTCTTAGAAGGTTGGACACAGAGCACCCTGTTGTAGATGGAGTTATCCAGGTTTCAAAACTGTTGCATGTGGATGTGTAGACCACGCAGAGGCATTGGTTTCCTAAGAACTCAGGGAGGAGCTTATAGATGTGACAAGTGCAGGATTACCCAACATGTGGACAAAGTTATGAGTTTAGGGCATCAGTGAAGCAGGGCCACCCCCAAATGAGAAAAGTATAGATTTAATGAATTGTTTCAGAAGTAGGCATTTGGAAAAATAGTTTTTAAGGCCTTTAAAGATCTTAATCTGGTCCTGAGGATGGCCCACAGCAGAGTAGCCCAGATGGTACCTTGATAAGGTAAGTTTACCCCCAGAATTCCTGACTGAGTTATGCTAAGCTCCCTTGGGCTCACCTGGGGTTACACTAGCCTACTAGTGAGATAATAAGAATATCAAATGCTTATACAGCACTTACCACGTGCCAGACGCTCTTCCAAGCTATATATAACTCATTTAACAACCCTATACAGTGAGTAATCTTACTATCTGCCTCTTACAAATGAGGAGATAGCAGCACAGAGAGGTTAAGTGGCCTAAGGACCTGGCTAAGTGGTGGAGCCAGGATTTACTCAAGCAGTTTGGCTCCGCTTTAGTGCTCACTCAAGAAGACTCCATGAAAGGAGAATTCTCAGTTGTATTTCACCCTTAAGACACAACCCCCTTTTTAAAGATAAAGCCAAGATCTTAGGAAAGGGGTCTTAAAGTGGAGAATATTCAGGAAATATTTCTAGGCATCTTGACTCAGCATATCATAATCAGTCACACCAAATTTCTGCTTTGCATTGAGGTACTTGTTCACTTGTGCATGCATGCTCTCTTTGCCCCTCTTGGATGGAATTCTCCGAGGAGACAGGATGGACAACACAGGATAGCTACCCTTTCCAAAATTCATCGTTTCTTAAATCTGTGAGGAATTGTTTTCCATTTTCATCAGAGAAGTTGTTTTCTTACTACCTTACCATTCCCCATCACCTTGCCAGGAAGCACCCCAAGGCCTCTTTGGTTTATATAAGTCACTGGTTATAAGCACTAAGTCTCTGGGAGGTCCAGCCTTCTCATTGCATTAGTGAAGAACTTGGGGCCAAGAAAAAAGAAAGGGACTTATCAGGGTCACAAAGACAGTAAACAGAGCTAAAAGCAGAACCCAGGTCTCCTGATTCCCAATCCAGTACCTTTCTTGATCCCAACCAGCAAGTTAGTGAGGTCCAGATCCTTCCTTCCATGACATTAATTTCCATCTCCCTTAACTTTTTGCTTCCCAATTGTTTGTTTGTTTTTCATCATACCATACTTCTTCTTATCCACACACTTAAACTTCAGGCTGCTATCAAATTTAGGGAAAGCTCTATTCCAGCTTTCAGGGAGCTCCTAGTATCCATTCCCATTGAC
The DNA here is from genome assembly GCF_018350195.1 of Panthera tigris. Classification (NCBI taxonomy): domain Eukaryota; kingdom Metazoa; phylum Chordata; class Mammalia; order Carnivora; family Felidae; genus Panthera; species Panthera tigris. Next base: position 60,168,514 of record NC_056677.1, on the reverse strand, counting down.
TATGGAACTGGAATACCTGGGTTCTAGCCTCACCTCTGCTAAATATTAAGTGTATGACCTTAGGCCACTCACTCTCCGTGTGTTTTCCATTTTCTGCAACTATAAAATGGGAATATAAGTCTCTACACAACCCTTCCTTGTTGTGAAATTTTCCCCAACTAAATATGAACCACACTGACTTTCCATTTTCCAGAACCCCTCAACATAGCACTTGTGATCAAAGATGGTGGCACATGATGAGATTCAACTAAGTATTTTATTTCATAACTGTCTCTGTTGCAAGGATAGACATCAACTAAGATATAAATTACAATGTGCCACATACAGAAGGGATTGTCACCACTCCGTAGTCTTCCCTTTTCCTAGGGTTCACAGCATCTGGAAGTCTGTTTGAGACTTAGGGTAAGGAGCTGAGAGCTGTTGCCATCTCTTCTCTCCTGCCCTTTATTCCTCCCCTCGGACCTCAGAAAAAGTGCCTGGGCTGCTGACATGGAAGAGTGGGTGGTAGGTTGGGCAGGCTATGCTACAAGCCAGTTGCAGGCACCTCATTCCATGGCCCAATGCCCAGACATCCTTCCACCCCATGCTCTTCTCCAAATGCCCTCAGTATCTTCCTCTCCTCCTACCCCTCTACTCCACCCTGTCTTCTGGGTCAGGGCCTAATGGGGAAGAGTGACTCACTGGACTCTCAGAGGGCAAAGACCCAGACTCTGAGCAACAACCAAAGTGTCTAATTCTCAACACTCATCCTGCAACTACCCAATTCATAGGTACCTCTTCACTTAGCTAAATCCCATTTTGAGTTACAACTCTTCCAGCAAACCTTCCTTGATTCCTCTTGAATCCTCACACTCATCTCTCCTTTTCCACATCACCACACAAAAATTGCACTCAATTTTATATAGACACATATTTTTACTACTTAACAACAATCTGCAATTGTTTGGTATGTTATGTCTTTGCAAAGAAATTATAAACTTCTTTTCCTTCTCTGGCTTATCCAATGTCTAGCCTTGCACATAATAAACACTTATTGACTTGAATTGAACCAACGTTAATTGAATTGGAGGTAAAGGGTATGGGGAGGGCTTGTGAGCATGAAAAAAAATAACATTTATTGAACAAAGTATGTGCTGACTATATGCTACATATTTTGCATGCCTCATCTCATTTAATCTCCATACCAATAATGAAAGATGTTATTATTATCCTTATTTTATGTATGAGAAAACTCAGATTTCAACAAGTTAAAACCTTTGTCAAAGCCAGCCATGTGGTAACTAATTGAATATAGTGCTGTTTGATTCAAAAGCCCATATTCAAAGATTAGTAACAGCTTTAATGCCTATTAGCAAAGTGTTGATTAAATAAATTATGATATACTCATATAATGGAATACGGTGCAGTTATAAAAAAAGAGTGTGAGTTTATGTATTTAATGCATAATAATATCCAAGATATATTTTAAAGTATAAAATGCAAGGTGGAAGATAATATGAAATATGGGCTACCATTTGTGCTTTAGAAATAGAATGTGTAGACACACACCACACACACACACACACACACACACACACCACAATTGCTTGTACATAAACAGAATATCTCTGGAAGGACACACTAGACAACACTGGTGGCCTCTAGGGAGGGGAACAAGGTAACTGGGAGACAGGGGTTGGAGAGAGACTTTACAGTGTTGTACCTCTTGGATTTTGTTTCATATTAAATAAATAAATCACATTTGTTAAAACACAATACAATCTACACAAAGTAATGCCTGGGGATTGACTTTGGAAAAATTCAGAGAGAGAAGAAGGGACAGTACGACAGTGAATTGGATTGAGGACCCCCTAAGGTGCCAAAAACCCCATCCTTTGCACCTATTTCCCAAACCCTCTTACAAACCAATCTCCACTATAATCATCTGACTATAATGTTGATTGAGGTCACATCTTTCCAGAACTCAGTTCTCTACTTATAAAATAGGCACCAGATGGGGTAGGATGAGGTGGTCTGTAAAATGCCTTCTAGCTCAGACATTTAAATAACCAAAAATCGGGGCGCCTGGGTAGCTCATTCAGTTAGATGTCTGACTTCAGCTTAGGTCATGATCTCACGGTTTGTGAGTTGGAGCCCCGCATCCGGCTCTGTGCTGACAGTTCAGAGCCTGGAGCCTGCTTTGGATTCTGTGTCTCCCTCTCTCTCTGCCCCCTTGACCACTCGCACTCTGTCTCTCTCCCTCTCCCTCTCTCTCTTAAAAATAAATAAACATTTAAAAAAATAACCACAAATCAAGATGGTGAATCCTACTATATTGAAATCTTAGTCTCAAAGAAAGACTTGGAGATTTTGTTTTGTTGTTTGTAACAAAAAATAGAAACATTTCCATTCTGATTTGCCTACTAAATGGTCTTAATGGAAGCTCCCTAAGGGTCACTAAAATGCTTGTTCACAACTGCTATTGCAGTCTCCAAGCCTCTGGCCTTCTGCGGCCTCTGTTCTCCAGGGCTATCTTGTTTAGAACACAAGGAAATTGGCCCACTCCAAAACTGAATACAAAAGAGCAAGGCCCCTTCTATGCTTAATATCCCCTGGCCCAGACCTTCTGACCCTAAATATCCCTTTCCTTCTTCCTTACTACCTGCAGGAGAACAGAGGCTCTGTAAGAGACCCTCGGGAGGAAGTGACGCCTTAACTTCACCCACCACTCAACCCACCCACCCCCCAATCCCTAGCAACTCCTCCTAAAAAACTCAGTCCTTGACTTGTAGGGAGGTTTGTGAGCTCCTGCCAAGAGCTGTAAATATTTTAACATGTCTTGTTTCCTTGAATGTATATGACCTGGGATCTGGCCCCTCCTTTCTCAAGGCTCTTAGAGAACTGAGGAACAAAGAAAACACAGCCAGTCCTTAGCTACAGGACACCCAGATCAAGTTGCAGAATAATACAGAGGGAATATGAGAAAGAGATTGAATGAAGAGGTGGAAGGTGGGTAAGAGGGTTGATTCTCCTTACAGAAACATTTAAAGAAAGGTATAGCAACTCAATTTCTAAGGGCTAGAACAGGTCACTGGATAATAAGAATAAAAATAGCACCAATTCCTTCACAATTTACAAAGATCTTTCATATACATAATTCCATTGGATCCTTCATAGACCTATAAAATACTGTTGGTTCCATTGTGCAGATGAGAACACTGAATACGTGGAAGTTTATATGACTTGTTCAAGTCTAACCAATTAAGAAGAGACCATTTCTCTAGCCCTTTTTGTACCCAAGGATCATGACTCTGGGTAGAGTGAGATGGGTAGTTAGAGGAGTATGCCATATATCAGAAGACTGTCAAACTTTTGTCTATTAAACCTTTTCTTGGTCATCTTATTTATCCCTTAGTCAAAAGGATGCCCTGAGGCTACAGGAATGGAAAGCTTGGCAGCAGTCCCCTTGGTAGCTGCCTATTCCCATCCTTACTATGTATTAGGTGATATTTAAAAGCAGGAATTCTGGACTCAGATTCTCTGTGTTCAAATCCTGGCTCTGCCATTTCTTGATATATGAGCTTAAGCAAGTTAGTTAACTTCTGTGCCTGTGTCTTTTTATCTACAAAATGGAGAAAATAATGGTACCTATTTCCTAGTGTTGTTGAGAATTAAAATGAGCTGGTACAGATAGCGCTCCTGGCTGTCCCACCTCGGTTTTGTGGCGCCTTTTTGGGTCCTGGCCGCCGGGTAGTGAAGGAATAAACTGAAGTTAATTGCAAAAAAATAAAATAAATAAAATAAAATAAAATAAAATAAAATAAAATAAAATAAAATAAAATAAAATGAGCTGGTACATGTAAAGAGCTTAATATAATGCCTGGCACAGATTTACTTGCTAAATACTAAATAAATGTTAATAATAATAATAGTAAGTAGCAGGGTGGGCTTATAGAGAGTCATCTCCATACTTTTACCCAGTTGGGATTAGTGGCAATCCCATGTGAAGAGTATGAATGGTAAATAGACAAAGAGCTCTTTGTGAGAAGCTCAGTGACCTGAACAAATGACTGAACCTGTGATCTCAGCCTCATAGGTATATGTTCTAAGAAACTGTGCTAATTGGCCCAGACAGACATCACATGCCAAGATATACACACATACACATATGTCTGGACATATGAGTTCATGCACATACCCTTTCAGCCTGGATAAGAGGCTGATCTCTGTGGGTGGGTAGATCCACAAGGTAAATTGAGCAAAAAGATTGTATAGGGACTGCTTGTTTAGCGACATTTTCCTTCCTCTTTTCCCTTCAGCTACATAGAAACAGGGAAGCAACTAACCTGGAAGCTTTACTTCCTCTCTTTCTACCATCACTGAAGGCATTTTTAACTCTAGTTAGGACCTAGTGTCTGTCTCCTCCCTTCTCTGACTCCTCTACAACAAATTATGTAGTATTTTTTAGCAAGAAGAGAGATGATGAGACTCAAAATGGAATGAAGACTTCTGTTCTTCAAGAACCACCGAAGCTACTGAAAACCAATCTGAAATCTCTGAAGGTTCAGTTGCCCCAGAACAAGGAAAGTAAGGATTTGAAGACAAAGGGGTACAACTGACCAGGACATTTGTTGAATATAATTGGGTAAGACTTGCTACAATACTATCTCCTTGTTTGGGGTCCTGGGGCTATGAAAAGGAGTGTGGAAATGACAAAAGGGAGTTCATGGTAGCTATCTTACTACAAAAATCCAGAGCTAATGGCTTCCACACTCTTGACTCCTACATAGAAAGTCACCTTTCCCCCAGAAAGTGAAGAGTAAGAGAGGGAAGAAAAGGGAAAAAGGAAGAGATGCCTCTGTGGGCTTTGTAGAAATGGGCCGAGATCCATGCTGGAGTTGGGCCTCTATCACATCTTGAACTCCAGTTATTCCATTAATTGAGCAAGAGAAAGAAAGAGAATAGAGATAACAATACTGGGAGGAAAGGGGATGGCATATCTAACAAAGGTGGTACAAATGCACCATGAAAATAGGAGGATCCTAGAAAATATGGTTGGGACAGCCAATTTCATCCATTCTTCTCCTGTCAACCCCAGAAACTGGAGCAAAGTAGAAGATAGAGATAGGCAAGACTACCAGGGTGAAGACACATGTACTTCCTCAAGCCACCCACACAGGCCACATTCCCCTCCAAAAATAGGTGCCAAATGATTTCATATTACTAACCACAGCACCCACCTTCAAGGTAAGTAATTAAATGTTCTTGGGCTTAGTCCTCTATCATCCCTAAAATGAGAGAGGGCTGGAGTGTTCTAAACCCGCTTCCCAGTAACCTTTGAGTATGGAGAGTGATGCAGGATAAGGGGAGGGATGGAAACAGAAAGGAACTTATAATAAATGTTTCCAAGTTCCAGTGTTGGGGAGTTACAAAGGGGTCCAGGACAAGAGATACAGCCCAGGCTAGCCATATTCTCTCCATCACTCTCACCTAACAAGTTGTTCAGTCTGGGCCCTTTGTGCTAATCTCCCATAACTCCTACAGAAGCCTCTGTTATGTTAAACCTGATTCCATAAACAGATGGGAAAATAATTTTTTCATCATCCATGGCTTCAGGTGAGGCATATGGTGTGTGTGTGTGTGTGTGTGTGTGTATTACAAATAAAGCCTTTTCTCTAAGGTTTACTCGTTGACTCCCAAGTGAGACAGTTCCAAGGCAAGAAAGTCCACTCCATCTTTTACACAATCTGAAAAGAGTAAATGATTCTTTCTTTTAAAAAGACAACAAAACAAAAATATGCTGGTGGTAAAAGCAGCACACCGTCTTGGGAAACTGATCTGTTCAAAAAGTTGAGATGGCATCCTTTACATATTTCTGCAAATGTTGACAGTCCAGCTGCTTGTTTACTCTTTGTGGCACTGAAGGAAATGTTTCCAGTGACAAGTAAGTATAAATTTAGGGGAAAACGAGAGAGAGCTCTCTGCATGCTACTTCAGTAGCCACACTCTCAGCTAAGCCCTGAATGAAAGTGAAGTTGACCAGGGATACCCAATAGGGCCTCCTCTAGGATTGAAACAGCAGTCCTCCCATACCCAACCACAGTGGGACCCAGGCAGTAGCCCTAAGCCAGCTATAAAGATTCTCTGTCTGAAGCCCCCTGAAGGAAACCACTATGTCACATTTAAAATCTTGGTTTACTCTTCTACCCTGAAGTAACAGCAAATCAAGGTCATACTAACCATTATTTCTGAGAAATAAGAGTGAGATGTGGGAAATTAAGTTTCAGGAGAAGGGTCCAAGCTGAAGCTTAAGTAAATGCTTATAGTTTAATGTTTTTTAGGAACAGGCTCAAATACTGGAAACAGCAGCATACAGACCTACTACTACTAGCCTACTAGCCTGCAGCAAGCCAAGTTGAGGGAATTCTCTTGGGGCTCCAGTTCCATGCTAAGCAGGGCATTCTGGGAGAAGCAATTGTACATCCAGAGTTGCCTTTACACACGGATAAAAAGTAGTGGATCTTTTCAACCACAATGGTGTATATATAAGCAGCCCTATAATCTTTTAATTCATATGACATGGGAAAATAATATCTACATGGTTTTTCATTGCTTTCCCAATTGCCTCTTAACCTGTCTGCATCTTCATTCAGACAGATAGATTAACAAATTTCCATTTTGTCTGAATGAGTCAAAAAGTATGTCAAATGAATAGTAAAGAATAAAATATAACATAGTTCTAGAAGGATAGGACGGCAGAGCTATAAAGTTCATCTACTCAAGCCTTCTCATCTTACAGATAGGTAAACTGAAGTACAGAGAGGTAAAGTACCTGCTCAAAGTCACAGAGCAAGTCAGGGGCACAAGTTGTCTAACTCTTAGTCACTGTCTAGCTGGTATTACTGAGATCGCCAGCCCTTTAGTGTCCAGATTTATATTTAGAATGAGCATTTGAGGCCACTGGACAGTGAGCCAGGGATCCAGCCTCAACCAGCTACTCCAGCTAAAACAAGCATCCCCCTGGTTGTCTTCCAAATATCCCAACCTCTTCTTCTCATCCCTTCCAGTATGAGTCAAGGTCCTACGTTTGGACCCAGTTTGTTGGAAAGAAGACAGAAGAGTCACTTGAAGGATGCCTGGCCAATGACCCTGTGGCCCAAAGCTCCTTTGCAGGCTCTAAGCCAACCTGGTCAAGATTATCTGGACAGTAGGCAAAACCTTCAGGCAAAGACAAGATCCTGGCAGACTTGCTCAAAAAATACCTGGTTCCTAAATTAAGCAATTCACTGGTCAGCCCAATGAGACATTGAACGAAGCAATGAGAGAAAGATAGCTTAACTTACCTTTGACCCCACCCATCCTTGGGACTCTGCCCAAATGCATAGTGTACCTATTTTCCCCATGCCTAGAAAATTCTGTCCCCATTAGAGTGATCCATGAGTCTGAACAATCTTGAGCCCAGTAGTAAATGCTACTGACCCTTGTCCCTTTCCATGGATGGTGAGAGCCCTAGCCCCAATCCTCCAACCTAGGAGCCTACAAGGGACATGCTTATGAACTGCCCAATAAAAGATACCTCCCATCATATTTTATGGCTCAGTGGTAGACTGGCAGTAAAGGTGGAAAGTGTAGACTAATGGGTTTACTCTGAAGCACATTTAAAAAGACCTAAGCTTTGAGCCAATGTTAACAACTCTGACTTGGTCTACCTTGTCCCCTGGATCCCCAATCCTAAGCCTGCCTCAGCTCTAACCCACTTGGGGTTCCAATAATGACTTGGGGCTTGCAACCAATGTTACCTTGTTCCTCTTTACCATCTTCCCTCCAAAAGTCTCTCCTCTAAACCCAGGAAGCCATGCTATACTTTCCACCAAATTGCCTGGCTTCCCTGTCTTGTCTGCTGCTTGGTCTGGGTGGGAGAACTCCCAAATTTTCCACCAGCTCTGAAAAAGTATAGACTCATTTCTCTCCTGATCTTTTCCTTTTCCCCTAAATCAGACCTTGGTCACTTGCCTCCATCAGAGGAACCTATTGCCTGCCATTCTTCCCAGGCGTAAGACCCAGGGTAAATTGGCTTCCTTTTAAAAACAGGTGAAGGCATAAGATAAACTGCTAGTGTCACCACAGAACTGTACACATCACAGAGTCCACAAAAAGTGTACATTACATGCTCTAGAATGGCCTGAATTCCACTTTCCTTCTACTCTCCATGGTTTTTTTTCCCATGCCCAGAGACCTCTCTGATGTGTAGTTAGCTCCCATAGATCAAAACTACCTTCCTCTGGGGCTCCCTCATAACAGTCCCAATTATCTGCAGAACCTCAGACTCATAAAGCCAATCAGCAGCAGATTTAGGACTGTGAAGATATTAGGCCTAGTCAAAGAGAATCTGGGCTGTGTGGTGCCTCCATAAATTCATAGATTTTTAGAGATGAAAGGCATGTCAGACATTAATGGAAATGGAGAGTGCACCAACCTCCTTGACTATAGGAGTATATGTTCCAAGTTCCCCAGAATGGCTATTAGGCAAATACTGGCTGGTAAACATTTTAGCAAGCTTCTACTGGCTTCTTCTATCCCTTGAGACACTAGTGCTGTGACATAGGTTGCTGGGAAATGTTGAGTAAACTGCAGAAAGCGTGTGGAGGCAGAGACACATTTGGAATCTCAGGATCTGAATGGTTGCTTGGGAAAGCTGAGGGACCAAAAAAAGTTAGTGCTAAGGATGAGATTTTCTAGGAGCTCAAGAATGTGGTGGGGTGTTCTTGACTTCTTCAAAATAAAAACTGAGGTGTTCCCAAGAGTATTCAGTATCAAAAACAACTTTCATGAATTCAAGACCTAAGCCAAAGTATTCTGAGACCCTGGGGACATACCAAATTCCTTTCTGTCCCTTCTTGACCTGTACTTACCATAATTTAAACCAGTAAACCTACCCCTTCAAGGGACCTAGTCTGTGTCAGAGTACACACCAGCCACAGCTCTGCACAGCCCAGTGCACCCCCCCTTCCCAGCTGCACTGTGAGGTCTTGACCGGAAAGTCCCAGCCAGCCCTCCCCCTGAGTCCCCTATGATCACCTACTTTGAAGTTTGTTCCCCAGCAGTAAACCTCTTCCTGGTAAAGTAGTGATTTTTCCCAAGTTTTATTACACACTCCAAAGGGCCCAACTCCAGGCCTGCTCACAGGACATGAATGCCAGGGTCTAGCTTCAGCCCATCCCCCACTACCTCCCATGAAGTTTCACCCAGACTTTGCCACTGACTCTGAAGGCCAACAGCCTGCCTTTAACCACAGGGCAATGCTCAGCAGGTGCCCTCCTTAGGTAACCTAGACAACAGCAAAAGGCCCTACCCTGGCTGCCTTCCCAGGAGCCCCTGAACTGAATCAAAGCAAGGAAAAGGTATTCCCAGGGGTGAATGTGGCAGTGACCTTCTTTCCAGTTGTTCCACACAGTCCAGGGACCCCCTACTCTCAGGCATCAATGTGGCCTCGTAGTCTCCACCCTGAACAGCCATTGATACACAGTCTAACTTTCAAGTGGGGCCCACACTGTGCGGTGCCAATAGGTCACAAGAGGTACCAATAGCTCCAAACCTCTTCTTCAAAGGCAGCCCAATGAAGCTGCAAACAAACAAACAAACAAAACAAAACAATGACAAAACAAACAACAACAACAAAAAAAGATGGGTCCTTGGTTCAGAGTGGTAGGAGAAGCTGTCCAAATGCCCAGGGAACCCGCCAGTGAATGCCCTAGAATTCAAGGTTTCTATGTTCAATAAATAATCCCGAGGCCCCCCCAGAGGGCAGCAGAAGTACATGTTATGGTGTCGAGAAGAGGGAACCCTTCAGCCCCAGGGCAACACTATGAAAAACCACCTATTCTGAGTGGCAAACTTTGGGCAAGTCTAGTGGAGCTGTCCCTAGGAGACACAAGAAGGAGCGAGCCTTGAGAGAGAGGGCATCCCAAATCCTTCACTCCTTCTCTAGACTCGTCATCAGAACTGCTGAGAGGGCAACGTCGTTGGCTTTCTGAGAAAACAGGATGGCTCCTCTGACTTCACCAGCCCACAGGCAGATTCAATGCGAGGAGAATGCAAACTTGCAGTCTTGCGGCCGCTGGGCCTAGAAAGCTAAGGCTATGCTCCCTGGCCCTGCTTGTGTTAGGGAAGAAGACCATGTCAGCCCCACGCGAAAGCCGGAGAGGTGAAGGCCAGCATTTCCGCTAAGGCCGAAACAGGCATCCCGCGGAGAGTGGAGAGACTCAGAGTGCCAGGGAGAGCAAGGCTCAGGTTGGGGGAGGCGTGGAGTGAGTCTCAGGGCCCAGCCTGCCAGTCGCCTTACAATTCTCTGGCAGGAGACGTCGGAGACCGCCTCTCTGCTTGCTTTGGGGTTCAGCTCAGAGGGCACGGAGATATGCTGGATTCCTCAGAGTGACAGAGGATGGCCTGGCCTGGCTGGGCCATAACCACCACTGGCAAAGAGAGTGCGCGCACACCCCACCCCCACTCTCCCCCTCCCTTTCTGTCTCCAGCAGACACACATGCCTGGTTGTGTTTGACTCCGCTCAGTCACCAGTATTCCTAAAGTGTTTTTGACAGAAAACACCTCGGCCCCCGGTGCGGGAACAGGGGCTGCTGCGAAGATCTGCAGTACCGCATTTCTCTCAAAGCCCTCCCTGCCTCCCAACTCTCTCCTCTCTCCGTGACTTCCCCCTCCAAAAAAATCTGCAAATATTTTCTCTCACTACACATGGTCAGCATATTAAAAGGAAAAAAAAAAAGTGCGTCTGGATTTGTCCCAGGGCAAAAAAGTTCATTCCTTGCATGTGATCAATGAATATCCCAAGTCCCACCCAAGGGACGTCTTGTGCCTAGTCTCCAACAGCTTAGGGTGCCCAGAGCCCCGCAACTTGCGCCTTAGCAGCGCCGTGGGTAAGGGACAAGGGGGAGGAGTAGAAGAGGAAAGCTGAAGGGGCGCCTACAACTGTAAGGTCAGGGGTCAGCGGCAGTGGGAGCAGAGAACACCCTTGTCCAAATGCCAGGAGGGGTGCGCGGGGCCACTCACCTGCTTGGAACTCTACTTGGCGATTTTTCTCTCTTTCCTCCTGCAGCAGCATGGAGTAGAGGATCCCAAAAGAGTTCTGGATGCCAAAGATGGATCCGTTGCACCAGGTGGCAGCGAAGACCACCATCCAGCCAAAGCCACCTTCGGGGGGCTGGAAACCTCGAGCGGTGCCGCGGGTCTCCACGGCGGGCGTGGACTTGGGTTCATGCACTGGCTCGGGCTCAAATTCCAACTCCGGCAGGGGAGCAGGGTCCAGTAGGGGTTGTGGCTCCGGCTGTGGCTCCGGCTGCGGTTCTGGTGGGGGCACTGGCACCGGCTCAGGCTCTGGCTCTGGCTCGGCGCTTCCCACCCACTCCTGCTGTTTTTGGTCTGCCTCCCGCCAGGGCCCCTTGGCTTCCTTGCTCGCCAGGCTTTGCAGCGCCATCTCGGCAGGGGGACTGTGGCTGCTCGGGCGAGAGGAGCCGCTGTGTGGCTGGTACTTGTTTCTGCCGCCGCCGCCGCTGCTGCTGCTGCTCCTCGGAGCACTGCTGCTGCCGCTGCCTCCTCCTCCCGGCTCCGCGCCCCAGCTGGCCAGCCTGTCCCGCGACAGACGGTCCCTCGAGTCCTCTCCTCCTCCTCCCACGTCCAACCCCCCTTCTGCTCTCCCCATGTCATCTCTCTCCTCCCCCTCCTCTTCCCCCCCCCACCTCTTCCTCCCTCAACAGGCAGCCGCTAGAGCCTTGCTCTTCTCCCTAGCCCTTCCTGCTCCCCATACTCGCCCGCGTACTTCAGCCCTGCTCCCTACCTCAACTTCCTTTCAAAACTACTGAATCCTGTCTTCTTTGTCCATATGCCCAATAGAGAGAGAGTTAAAATGGTTTTTCCACAAACTGTCCTGTTTCCCGTGCCTTCTCCACACAGGCTCCAAACAGACATTGATCAACCCAAAATTTCCAGGGAAGCCCCACTGTCTTTTGCTCCCACTCCCTTCTTCCTCACACGCATCCTGGAACTGGAGTGGTCCTGAGCACCCCAGGATGAGAGCTGGACTTTGAGAGACCCCACCCTGTCCTCGGGAGTCCCTTTGTCCCCCACTTGAGCTTGAGAAAAGCGACCTAGAGGGGGAAAGCCCAGGCTTCGGACAGATGGTGGGCACAATCTTCTAGAGCCCGGGGTCTCAGCCTCCCACGGTCCTGCACAACCCCTCCCACCCCACCAGTCTCTCCCTGTTCGCCCCCGCCCTTCCCGGCAAATCCCCGGCGGGACGCGAAGGGGAGGAGACAGCCCGGCAGCGAAACCCGCCCCTCTGGGCAGTCAATCAGGGTTTTGTTTGCGCCAACCTGGAGCCCAGAGGAGCCATAGAGGGCCGGGTCTGGTTCGGGGGCTGGGCCAGGAAGGGAGGGAGGTGCAGTGGCACCGGAGGGGGCCGGGCCCGGGCAGGGCGGGAGCCTAAGCTCAGCTCAGGCTCCTCCTGGCTCTCCGTCCCTCTGTGGGGAACGAAGAGTCGGGGCCGGGTCAAGACGCCAGTTTGGACAAGCGCGGATCTTCTGGCCCTCAGGACTCTGCGGAGCCACGGGCCAAGGGTGTCTTTCCAGCACCCACAGCCCCTGTCCGCCTACCTGAGGCTTAGAGACGTGGGAATCCCACTGAATGTCCCAGACTAAGGCCCCAGCCCTGCGAGGGTAAGGGGGATTTTGGTACCCAGAGAGCGCACGTATCCCAGGAGGCAGGATGGGTGATTTGCCCTGTGGGCCGCCTGGCTCCCTGCCAAAGTGCGCTGCTGTGTCCAGCCTCAGTCCTGGGGACCCGTCCCGCGATCCCGGGAAGTTCTGCGTCAGCTGAGGGCCCACGCGTCTTATGCACTGATCATCAGGTCGTAGTGTGGTTACTAAGCTACTCCGGTCTCCACTAGCAGGCCAGCGAGTGCCAAGCGGTTTCTACTCAGCATCTCATTAACCTTCTTGCTGGGTGAAAAGACTATATGCAGGGTGAAAATTCAGCTCATGGCTCTGGCAGATGCAGACGAACGTAGACTTATTAAGCACGTCAAAGCAGACCGAACTGGGCGGAAGAATAGAGGGGTTTCAAGGAGCTTGCCTGTCATGAAAGTAATCTGTCCAAATTCACGAATCGCGAGAGCCATACTGGTGAGCAGAGCAGGCATTGCTTCAGCGAATAGAGTGCCTTAACTGCCACCTTTTTAGTCAAGAACAAAACCTGAGGCTCAAGGAGGTCAAGGCATTTTTTTAGCCTAAGGTCATGAAACAAATCAAGTACAAACTGGAATTCAAGGCAGGTCTCCATACATCAAAGCCTCACTGCCTAAGCTTCGCCACAGGAGTCTAGGGCTTGCCTCTTTGGGAGAGGGGCAGAGGCGGGAAGGCAGGATTTGACTGAGCAATCTCAGTAGGTTTCTGGAAGAGGTTGTGGCCTAGATGGACCTTGAATACTGAGAAGGATTTTAACAGTCTGGGGCTAGGGGTCGGGTGTCCCTGCCTAAAAGAAACAAAGCATAAAGGCATAGAAGGCTTCTACTCATAGAAAGAGGTAAGTGAAAGTTAATCAGGGTTAAAAAGTTAATATGTATGTTACCTTTTCCAGGAAACATTTGCATTTTAATAAAAATTCAAAGTGCTTTAGCCATGAGTGACAAATCATGCACATAAGGGGCACTAGTGCTTAAGATATGTTTTTTTTGGGGGGCGCCTGGGTGGCGCAGTCGGTTAAGCGTCCGACTTCAGCCAGGTCACGATCTCGCGGTCCGTGAGTTCGAGCCCCGCGTCAGGCTCTGGGCTGATGGCTCGGAGCCTGGAGCCTGTTTCCGATTCTGTGTCTCCCTCTCTCTCTGCCCCTCCCCCGTTCATGCTCTGTCTCTCTCTGTCCCAAAAATAAATAAAAAACATTGAAAAAAAAATTTAAAAAAAAGATATGTTTTTTTTGGTTTTTTGGGTTTTTGGGTTTTTTTGTTAGGGGTCTCACCATAAACAAGACCAACTATTGCCCGAAGGGGCATTAGCCTTGGTGTCCATTTCCAGGAACCTGAATAAAACCCTGAAAAAGGTTATTTTCAACCTCACATCTAGGAATAGATCTGGATTCTTGCAGCTCATCTCATACCCTACTGTCTAAATTCAATTTCCTCATTACTTAAATGGGTTTTCAGATCCCTGGAATGGGGGGTGAGGGTGGGTAATAACACTCATTGAGAATCTCCTGTGAACCTAGCACTATGCTAGCCCTCTACATACACGGTCTCATATAATCCTAACAACCTTATAAGATTGGGATGGAGTCTCCTGTGTTATAACTGAGGACACAGAGGCTCTAAGAGGTTAAGTCAGTTGTTTAAGTCTACAAAGCCAGTAAGAGGTAGCACAGGGATCTTTGCTCATTTGTGTGAGCTCCAAGGTATGTGTCCCTCTTAGAAGACAGGATCATGTAACCATCATCCCATCCTTCTAACAACATATGTAATACCTACCATTTTCTCCCGTCTTTAGAAGGTATTTTATAATGGCTAGAGTACTGGCACAAAAAGACCTGTATTCCAATCTTGATTCTACCTTTGCATACCTGTGTGGTTCTCAGCAAGTTGTTTTCCCTTTTCTTTATTGCAGAATGGAGCTAATACCTACTTCACAGTTATTAAATGGCATGCTGAGAAGTGTAGGCTTTATTTTGGATATACAAGGGAGCCACTGAAGATTTTTGAGCAGAAAACTAACATCAAATCTACATCTTATTTTTTAAATGCTTATTATTTATTTTGAGAGAGAGAGAGAGCGAGAGAGAGCACACAAGTGGGGGAGGGGTGGAGAGAGAAATAAAGAGAATTTTAAGCAGGCTCCATGCCCAGCACAGAGCCAGACATGGGGCTCGATCCCATGACCCTGAGATGGTGACCTGAGCCAAAATCGAAAGTCGGATGCTTAACCAACTGAGCCACCCAGCCACCCTTCAAATCTACATTTTATAAAGAAAATTGTGGTAACTGTGTAGAAAGATACTGTGGCTTGAAAAGATAAAAGGTAAGGAAACCAACAAGGTTAAAAAATTTTTGATAGTATGAAATAGGGCACTGACTGAGGATGAACACTAAGAGATGACACTGTGAACCGCTATTATAATAGAGTTGACAGATTTGGGTACTGAGGGGAAAGAAGAAGAAAAAATGATGCTGACATTTTTTGCTTGAGTGAAGGAAAGAGTGGTAACAGTGGCTTTTTTTAAACTATTATTTATTTTAAATCCAAGTTAGTTAATATATAGTGTAATAATGATTTCAGGAGTAGCATCTAGTGATTCATCACTTACATATAACACCCAGTGCTCATCCCAATAAGTGCCCTCCTTAGTATCCATCACCTCTTTTACCCACTCCCCCACCCACCCACACCTCCAGTAACCCTGAGTTTGTTCTCTCTATTTAAGAGTCTATTATGGTTTGCCTCCCTCTCTGTTATTTATCATATTTTGCTTCCCTTCCACTATGTTAATTATGTGCATTTATTGTATTTCTTAAATTCCAGATATGAGTGAAATCATGATATTTGTCTTTCTCTGGCTGACTTATTTTGCTTGCATAATATATTCTGGTTCCATCCACATTGTTGCAAATGGCAACATTTCACTCTTTTTTATTGTATATGCATATATATATATATATATATATGTATATATATATATATGCCACATCTTTATCCATTCATCAGTCAATGGACATTTGGGCTCTTTCCATACTTTGGCTATTGTTGATAGTGCTGCTATAAACATTGGGGTGCATGTGCCCCTTTGAGTCAGATTTTTGTATCCTTTGGATCAATACCTATTAGTGCAATTGCCAGGTCACAGGGTAGCTCTATTTTTAATTTTTTGAGGAACCTACATACTGTTTTCCAGAGTGGTTGCACCAGTGTGCATTCCTACCAACAGTGCAAAAAGATTCCCCTTTCTCTGCATCCTCACCAACATCTGTTGTTTCCTGAGTTGTTAATTTTAACCATTCTGACAGGTGTGAGGTGGTATCTCATTGTGGTTTGATTTGTATTTCCCTGATGATGAGTGATGTTGAGCATATTTTCATGTCTGTTAGCCATCTGGATGTCTTCGTTGGAAAAGTGTCTATTCACATTTTCTGTCCATTTCTTCACTGGATTATTTATTTGGGGGGCATTGAGTTTTCAAAGTTCTTTATAGATTTGGATACTAACTCTTTATGAGATATGTCATTTGCAAATATCTTCTCCCATTCCATCTGTTGCCTTTTAGTTTTGTTGATTGTTTCCTGTATTGTGCAGAGATTTTTTTATATTTATGAGACTCCAATAGTTCATGTTTGCTTTTGTTTCCCTTGCCTCCAGAGACATGTCAAGTAAGAAGTTGATGCAACCGAGGTCAAAGAGGTTGTTGCCTGTTTTCTCGTCTAGGGTTTTGATGGCTTCCTGTCTTACATTTAGGTCTTTCATCCATTTTGAGTTTCTTTTTGTGTATGGTGTAAGAAAGTGGTCTAGTTTCATTCTTATGCATGTTGCTGTCCAGTTTTCCCAGCACCGCTTGCTGAAGAGACTGTCTTTTCTCCATTGGATATTCTTTCCTGCTTTGTCAGAGATTAGTTGGCCATACATTTGTGTGTCCACTTCTGGGTTCTCTATTCTGTTCCATTAATCTATGTGTCTCTTTTTGTGCCAGTAGCATACTGCTTTGATGATTATAGCTTTGTAATATAGCTTTAAGTCCAGAATTGTGATGCCTCCAGCTTTGCTTTTCTTTTTCAACATTGCTTTGTCTATTCAGGGTCTTTTCTGGTTTCATACATATTTTAGAATTGTTTGTTCTAGCTCTGTGAAGAATGCTGGTGTTATTTTGATAGGGATTGCATTGAATATGTAGATGGCTTAGGGTAGTATTGACATTTTAACAATATTTGTTCTTCCAATCCAAGAGTATGGAATGTTTTTCAATTTCGTTGTGTCTTTTTCTATTTCTTTCATAAGATTTCTATAGCTTTCAGTGTATAGATCTTTTACCTCTTTCATTAGGTTTATTCCTACATATTTTATTGGTTTTGGTGCAATCGTAAATGGGATCTATTCCTTGATTTCTCTTTCCACTGTTTCATTATTGGTGTATATAAAGGCAAAAATTTTCTGTACATTGATTTTATATCCTGAAACTTTGCTGAATTCATGTATCACTTCTAACAGTTTTTTGATGGAGTCTTTTGGGTTTTCCATGTCATCTGTGTAGAGTGAACATTTGACTTCTTCCTTGCCAATTTGGAAGGCTTTTATTTCTTTATGTTGTCTGATTGCTGAAGGTAGGACTTACAACACTATGTTGAATAGCAGTGGTGAGAGTGAAGATCCCTGTGTGTTCCTGACCTTAGGGGAGAGCTCTTAGGTTTTCCCCACTGAAGATATTAGTTGTGGGTCTTTCATGTATGGCCTTTATGATCTTGAGTTATGTTCCTTCTATCTCTACTTTGTTAAGGGGTATTATCAAGAAAGGATGCTGTAGGCTGGCCAACATGGCAGAGAAGTAAGGGGATCCATACTTCCCGCATCTCTCAAACAAAGAAGTATAGAAGCCAAAGCATTTTGAACACCAAAGGCTGGGAGGAAAAGAGACTGATTCTACTAGGAAGAAAATGGGAAAGCTGGAAAAAAGATAGGGCTACTCCAAGGAAGACATCAATGCACATCTGGTGGAGGGTGCAAAATATCACTATGAATAAAGTAATAAAATAACCAAAGTCACAACAACACAGAGCAAGTAACAATCTCCGAAAAAACACCTCCTCAAGGGCCAGGTCCCAGACAGTGTATGACCCTCCTTTAATATAGCAGCGCTTGCAGGTGCAGAGCATGCAACAAGCTTTTAAAACACGTAAGGGACAGAAAACTAGCCAAAATGATGAAATGGAAGAATTCTCCTCAAAAGAAATTCCAGAAAGTAGTGACAGCTAAAGAATTGATAAAAACCAATTTAAGCAATATAACTGAACAAGAATTTAGAATAATAGTCACAAAATTAATTGCTGGGCTTGAAAAAAAGCATGGAGGACAGCAGAGAATCTACTGCTACAGAGATAAAGGAATTAAAAAATAGTCATGATTAATTAAAAAATGCTATAAATAGGTGCAAAATAAAATGGAGACAGCCACAGTGGGGATTGAGGAGACAGAGGGGAGAATAGGTGAATTAGAAGATAAAATTATGGAAAAAAAGGAAGCTGAGATAAAGAGAGATAAAACAAATTCAGGAATATGAGGGGAGAATTAGAGAACTAAGTGATGCAATCAAATGGAACAATATCCATATCGTAGAAATTCCAGAAGAAGAAGAGAGAGAGAAAGGGGCGGAAGGTGTACTTGAACAAATCATAGCTGAGAACTTCCCCGAGCTGGGGAAGGAAACAGGCATTGAAATCCAAGAGGCACAGAGAACTCCCTGCAGATGTAACTTGAATCAATCTTCTGCATGACATATCATAAGGAAACTGGCAAAATACAAGGATAAAGAGAGAATTTTGAAAGAGGCTAGGGATAAACAGGCCTTAACATACAAAGGTAGACACATAAGGGTAGTAGCAGACCTATATACTGAAACTTGGCAGTCCAGAAAGGAATGGCAGGAAATCTTCAATGTGATGAACAGAAAAATATATGCAGCTGAGAATCCTTTATCCAGCAAGTCTGTCATTCAGAATAGGAGGAGAGATAAAGGTTTTCCCAAACAAACAAAAACTGAAGGAATTCATCACCACTAAGCCAGCCCTACAAGAGATCCTAAGGGGGACTCTGTGAATGAAATGTTACAAGGACCAAAAAGTACCAGAGACATCACTACAAGCATGAAACCTACATATAACACAATGACTCTAAAGCCATATCTTTCAATAATAACACCGAAAGTAAATGGACTAAATGCTCCAATCAAAAGACATAGGCTATCAGAATGGATAAGAAAGCAAGACCCATCAATTTGGTGTCTACAAGAGACTCATTTTAGACCTGAAGACAACTTCAGATTGAAAGTGAGGGGATGGGGAACTATCTATCATGCTACTGGAAGTCAAAAGAGAACTGGAGTAGCCATACTTATATCAGACAAACTAGACTTTAAATTAAAGGCTGGAACAAGAGATGAAGAAGGGCATTATATAATAATTACAGGGTCTATCCATCAGGAAGAGCTAACAATAATAAATGTCTATGCATCACATTTGAAAGCAGCCAAATATATAAAACAGTTAATCACAAACATAAGCAATCTTATTGATAAGAATGTGGTAATTACAGGAGACTTTAATACTCCACTTACAACAATGGATAGATCATCTAGACAGAGAATCAATAAAGAAACAAGGGCCCAGAATGATACATTGGATCAGATGGACTTGACAGATATATTTAGAATTCTGCATCCCAAAGCAACAGAATATATTTTCTTCTCAAGTGCACATGGAACATTCTCCAAGATAGATCACATACTGGGTCACAAAACATCCTTTAATAAGTATAAAAGAATTGATATCATACCATGCACACTTTCAGATCACAATGCTATGAAACTTGAAATCAACCACAGGAAAAAGTCTGGAAAACCTCCAAAAGCATAGAGGTTAAAGAATATCCTACTAAAGAACAAATGGGTCAACCAGGCAATTAGAGAAGAAATTTAAAAATACATGGAAGCAAATGAAAATGAAAATACAACCATCCAAACACGTTGGTATACAGCGAAGGCAGTCCTGAGAGGAAAATACATTGCAATCCAGGCCTATCTCAAGAAACAAGAAAAATTCCAAAGACAAAATCTAACAGAACACTAAAGGAAATAGAAGCAGAACAGCAAAGACACTTGAAACCCATCAGAAGAAGAGAAATAATAAAGATCAAACCATCAATAAACAATATAGAATCTAAAAAAGACTGTAGAGCAGATCAATGAAACCAAGAGTTGGTTTTTTGAAAAAATAAACAAAATTGATAAACCTCTAGCCAGGCTTCTCAAAAAGAAAAGGTAGATGATCCAAATAGATTAAATCATAAATGGGGGCGCCTGGGTGGCGCAGTCGGTTAAGCGTCCGACTTCAGCCAGGTCACGATCTCGTGGTCTGTGAGTTCGAGCCCCGCGTCAGGCTCTGGGCTGATGGCTCAGAGCCTGGAGCCTGCTTCTGATTCTGTGTCTCCCTCTCTCTCTGCCCCTCCCCCGTTCATGCTCTGTCTCTCTCTGTCCCAAAAATAAATAAAAAACGTTGAAAAAAAATTTTTTAAAAATAAATAAATAAATCATAAATGAAAATGGAATACTTACAACCAATCCCTCAGAAATACAAGAAATTATCATGGAATACTATGAAAAATTATGTGCCAAAAAACTGGACAACCTGGAAGAAATGGACAAATTCCTAAACACCCACACACTTCCAAAACTCAAACGGGAAGAAATAGAAAATTGGAAAATATCCATAACTAGTGAAGAAATTGAATCAGTTATCAAAAAATCTCCCAACCAATAAGAGTCCTGGACCACATGGCTTCCCTGGGGA
Organism: Panthera tigris; assembly: GCF_018350195.1. Taxonomy (NCBI): domain Eukaryota; kingdom Metazoa; phylum Chordata; class Mammalia; order Carnivora; family Felidae; genus Panthera; species Panthera tigris. The sequence goes on along the minus strand of NC_056677.1, from coordinate 60,147,938 downwards.
GTTCTACCAGACAATTAAAGCAAACACAATACCTACCCTTCTCAAGCTGTTCCAAAAAATAGAAAGGGAAGGAAAACTTCCAGACTCATTCTATGAAGACAGCATTACTTGGATTCCCAAACCAGACAGAGACCCAGCAAAAAAAAAAACAAAAACAAAAAAAAGAACTACAGGCCAATATCCCTGATGAATATGGATGCAAAAATTCTCAACAAGACACTAGCAAATCAAATTCAATAGCATATAAAAAGTATTATACACCTTGATCAAGTGGGATTCATTCCTGGGCTGCAGGGCTGGTTCAACATTCACAAATCAATCAACGTGATACATCACATTAATAAAAGAAAAGATAAGAACCATATGATCCTGTCAATGGATGCAGAAAAAGCATTTGACAAAATTCAGCATCCTTTCTTAATAAAAACCCTCGAGAAAGTCGGGTTAGAAAGAACATACTTAAACATCATCAAAGCCATTTATGAAAAGCCCACAGCTAATATCCTCAATGGGGAAAAACTGAGAGCTTTCCCCTGAGATCAGGAACACTACAGGGATGTCCACTTTCACTGCTGTTGTTTCACATAGTGTTGGAAGTGCTAGCATCAGCAATCAGACAACAAAAGGAAATCAAAGACATCAAAATTGGCAAAGATGAAGTTAAGCTTTCGCTTTTGCAGATGACATGATACTATACATGGAAAACCCGGTAGACTCCACCAAAAGTCTGCCAGAACTGATACATGAATTCAGCAAAGTCGCAGGATACAGAATTAATGTACAGAAATCAGTTGCATTTTTATACACCAATAATGAAGCAACAGAAAGACAAATAAAGAAACTGATCCCATTTTCAATTGCACCAAAAATCATAAAATACCTGGAACAAACCTAACCAAGGATGTAAAAGATGTGTATGCTGAAAACTATAGAAAGCTTATGAAGGAAATTAAAGGAGGTACAAAGAAATGGAAAAAACATTCTGTGCTCCTGGAGTGGAAGAATAAATATTGTTAAAATGTCAATGCTACCCAAAGCTATCTACACATTCAATGCAATCCCAATCAAAATTGCACCAGCATTATTCTCAAAGCTAGAACAAACAATCCCAAAATTTGTATGAACCATAAAAGATCCTGAATAGCCAATGTAGAAGAGGAAAAACCAAACGGAAGGCATCATAATCCCAGACTTTAGCCTCTACTGCAAAGCTGCAATCATCAAGAGAGTATGGTAATGGCACAAAAACAGACACATACACCAATGGAATAGAATAGAGAACCCAGAATTGACCTACAAAAGTATGGCCAACTCATCTTTGACAAAGCAGGAAAGAATATCCAATGGAAAAAAGACAGTCTCTTTAACAAATGGTGCTGGGAGAACTGGACAGCAACATGCAGAAGATTGAAACTAGACCACTTTCTGACACCATTCACAAAAATAAACTCAAAATGGATAAAGGACCTGAATGTGAGACAGGAAACCATCAAAACCCTAGAGGAGAAAGCAGGAAAATACTTCTCTGACCTCAGCTGCAGCAATTTCTTGCTCGACACATCTTCAAAGGCAAGAGAATTAAAAGCATAAATGAACTATTGGGATCTCCTTAAGATAAAAAGCTTCTGCACTGAAAAGGAAACAATCAAAACTAAATGGCAACCAATGGAATGGGAAAAGATTTTTGCAAATGGCATATAGGATAAAGGGCTAGTATCTAAAATCTATAAAGAACTCACCAAATACACACCCAAAAAACCAAATAATCCAATGAAGAGATGGGCAGAAGACATGAATAGACACTTTTCTAAAGAAGACATCCAGGTGGCCAACAGGCACATGAAAAGATGCTCAAGTCACTCCTCATCAGGGAAATACAAATCAAAACCACTCTGAGATACCACCTCATGCCGGTCACAGTGGCTAAAATGAACAAATCAGGAAACTATAGATGGTGGAAAGGATGTGGAGAAATAGGAACTCTCTTGCACTTTGGTGGGAATGCAAACTGGTGCAGCCGCTCTGGGAAACAGTGTGGAGGTTCCTCAAAAAATTAAAAATAGATCTACCCCATGACCCAGCAGTAGCACTGCTAGGAATTTACCCAAGGGATACAGGAGTACTGATGCATAAGGGCACTTGTACCCCAATGTTTATAGCAGCACTCTCAACAACGGCCAAATTGTGGAAAAAGCCTAAATGTCCATCAACTGACAAATGGATAAATATATTATTTATATATACAATGGAATACTACATGGCAATGAGAAGTAATGAAATCTGGCCATTTGCAGCAACGTGGATGGAACTGGAGAGTACTATGCTTAGTGAAAATTGTCAGTCAGAGAAAGACAGATACCGTATGTTTTCACTCATATGTGGATCCTGAGAAACTTAATAGAAGACCAGCGGGGAGGGGAAGGGGGAAAAAAGTTACAGAGAGGGAAGTACGCACACCATAACAGACTCTTAAACACTGAGAACAAACTGAGGGTTGATGGGGTTTGGGGGAGAGGGGAAAGTGGGTGATGGGCATTGAGGAGGGCACCTTTTGGGATGAGCACTGGGTGTTGTATGGAAACCAATATGACAATAAATTATGTATATGAAAGGATGCTGTATTTTGTCAAATGTATTGTGAGGATCATATGGTTCTTATCCTTTCTTTCATTAATGTGATGTATCACATTGATTGATTTGTGGATGTTTAACCAGCCCTGCATCCCAGGAATAAATCCCACCTGATCATGGTGAATAATTCTTTTAATTTATTTTTAGATCTGGTTTCTAGTAAAGAGTGGTAACAGTGTTAACGGAGCTTGGGAATTAGGAGTCACAGGTCTGAGATGCCTGTGACTTCTGGTCACTTCTCTTTCTAAATAATCCTGTCAATTACAGCTCTAAAATACAATTACAATCATGCTATTTCTCTGCTCTAAAAACTTTCTGTTTTTAATTTTTTTTAAGGTGAGATCATGACCTGAGCTGAAGTCAGATGCTTACCTGAGTGAGCCACCCAGGCGCCCCTCTAAAAACTTTCAATGATTCTCCATTTGAATCAAGTTTAAATTCCTCAGCCAGGCATAAAAGGTCCTTTATGGTTTGTGACCAGCCTTATTCACTTAGCAAATATTTACTAAGAGACTCTATCTGCCAGGATCTGTACTAAATACCAAGGACACACACAAAAAACCTGGTGCCTCTTTCTGAAGATCTCATATTCAACCTGTCTAGCACCATTCTCTGTCACTTTGTTCCCCCCTCTTTTCTTCCATTCAGGAGCCAAACACACTGGATTACCCACCATTCTGTGACTTCTGGACACCTGTCTGCTGATCTCTCAAACCTCACCACCCATTCCTCTCACCGTTCTCCAGTTGAAATTCTATGCCTCTTCTGAATCTCCAGACTCAGTTCATCAAAGCAGATAGGAGGGTTAGTCTTGAATTAGGCATGTCTATTGCTTTTCTTATGCCATTCAGTCATTCATTTCACAAATAGTTATTGAGCAACAATTGTGTGCCAGTTACTATGTCAGGTGCTGGAAACATACAATGGTCTTTGCCCTCGTGGAGCTTACATTCTAGTGGAAATATTAATAAAATTCTCTGGTTTATACAAGTGAAAGAATGTGCTTTCTTTCTTTCCCTAACAGAGATAAGCCAATATGAAATCATTCCAATTGCTTATGCCCTTGATTACTCATACTAGTGGGTGAAGCAGAACAGTGGTTCTCTGACTTGGTCACACATCAGAATCACCTAGAGACTTTCATAACAGTAATGTCTCTTCAGTCCCACTCCACATTTGCTCAATCAGAATATCTGGTGGTGGTAGCCAAGAATTCATGGTTTTAACAAGTCTCCCAGTAATATAAATGCACTGGCAGGTTTTAAAACCACTAGACCAAAACAATAGCAACCCAAAATTTACATCTCAAAGACTAGGATAATTTCTGTAAAATGTCTCAGAAACCTTTTGGGACCAACATAAGGATGTCAGTTTTCAATGTTGCCATATGAGGACATGTATCATCAGTAGCATATCATTAATGAAATAATATTTTAATAATGAAATAATGAAAATTTAGAAGGGCCATAGTCTTTTACTAAGAAGACTATCTCAGGAAATGTCAGTAGGCAACAATTTTTCTCATGTGTCTACTGATGAAAATGTCAGACTATCATGGATCTGCAGATTAGTGCTTGGGATTCACTACACTATATGACCTTTGAAAGCCCTTTGATCCCTGACATTCTCTATTTTAGGCCAAAGGTATTTCCTTGTTTTGGGCCTCTTCTATTCTCAAATAGAATTTTTCTGGCTAGAGCAGAATTCAGTAGGTCATTCTCATTATCCCCCTGCTCTGTGCCTAACTCATCCTAACTACTTGGGAATGGATGATGTCTTGAGAGCTTTCTCGAGAAAGTGAGTACATATTTTTTTCCTCCTTTACTCACTTTCCTTTATTCATCTCCTCATACCTTCATTCATATGAGGGTAACTTGAGAGTTGTGATGACACAGCACCACCTTGAATCCAAGAGCCAAATGAGATTGATTGTGAAAAGGAGACAAGGTGCTCTAGTAGTGGCCAAAGACGTCCAAAAACAGAGACGACTTAGGTTTTATTGTCCATAATCAGGTTATAGCACTAATAGGAACTCATATTACTGGGAAATGAATTTGAATATTGACACATTCTGATGGGCAAAGTGGAGGCTTGGAAAGGAAAAGATATTGGATGTATCCTGATTTCAGCTTGAGCCAATGGCTATTCATAATAATAGGTACATTAAAAACAAATCAATTGGCCATTTGCATGGATTCTGCTTCCTGATTGCCAAGGAAGCAATTCTGCTCAATGGTTGGTGTATTATTAGAACAAGCTTAGAGGGGAAAAGACGACAGTAGCAGCAGAGCGTTACAGGAAAGAATGAGATAGGAAATACTTAACCTTTTGAGGGCCAGCATGGAATAGCAAAGCTTGAAGTGACAGAAAAGATTAAATGGATTAGTTTCTTGATTATATCCAAGGGAGAAATGGAATGGGGTTTTTAATCTTTTTATTAATTTATTCATTTTTATTCATTCAAGAGATATTTATTGAGAGGCTACTAGATGCTAAACATTGTGCTAAACCCTAGTTTAAAAGTTTCCTATCCTGTGGCACCTGATTGGTCAGTCTGTTAAGCGTCTGACTTTGGCTCAGGTCATGATCTAGCGGTTGGTGAGTTGAAGCTCTGTGCTGACAGCTCAGAGCCTGGAGCCTGCTTCAGATTCTGTGTCTCCCTCTCTCTCTCTCTCTCTTTACCCCTCCTCCATTCATGTTCTCTCTCTCTCTCTCTCTCTCTCAACAATAAATAAACATTAAAAAAATTTTTTTAAGGGGCGCCTATGTGGCTCAGTCGGTTAAGCTTCTGACTTCAGCTCAGGTCACGATCTCACGATTCATGGGTTTGAGCCACACATCAGGCTCTGTGCTGACAGCTTGGAGCCTGGAACCTGCTTTGGATTCTGTGTCTCCCTCTCTCGCTGCCCCTCCTCCACTTGTGCTCTGTTTTTCTCTCAAAAATAAATAAACATTAAATAATTTAAAAAAATTTTTTTTAAGTTTCCTATCCTGAGAAGTGGAACCCTTGTATAGCTGGAACAGAGGTGTCTCAGGTGTATGGTTGCAATGCAGTGTAGAGTCGGCCTTCACTCATTTTCCCCTTGCCCCCACCCCCCATCATCAACCCTCAGTTTGTCCTCTGTATTTAAGAGTCTTATGGTTTGCCTCCCTCCTTCTCTCTCTGTTTGTAACTATTTTTCCCCCTCCCTTCCCCCATGGTCTTCTGTTAAGTTTCTCAAGTTCTACATATGAGTGGAAATATATGATATCCGTCTTTCTCTGACTGACTTATTTCACTTAGCATAATACCCTTCAGTTCCACCCGCATTGCTGCAAATGGCAGGATTTCATTCTTTCTCATTGTCAAGTAGTGTTCCATTGTATATATAAACCACACCTTCTGGCATTGAGGAGGGCACTTGTTGGGATGAGCACTGGGTGTTGTATGTAAGCAATGAACCATGGGAATCTACTCCCAAAACCAAGAGCACACTGTATCCACTGTATGTTAGCCAACTTAACAATAAATTATATTAAAAAAATAAAAGAGTGGACCTTGCCTGTGTTGCATCTCAGTGTCCTTTCATAGATTGTAACTCCCTGAACACAGGGTCAACATTATTTATTTTTGTATCCTTAGCATTTAACATGATGCCTGATACAAAGAAGGTACAATCAACCAATCAATCAATTTATTTACTTCAACTAACAAAATCCATACACAATAAGGATGAGGCTCATCTTTCAGGCTTGTCATGAGGATTAGCATTAAAATGCGGGAAGCACCTAGCATAGTACCTGGCATGTAGTAGGCACTCAATAAATGTTAACATGTAGTTTGTGGTCAATTAATGTTAACAGCAAGATGGTTTGAAGATTGCCTTCACTGAAAAAAAAGAAGAAAACAATTTACTATGTTATTTGGCATTGGTTCAGTTCCAAAATGTAGAAAAAATATAGAATGTCAGAGCTGGAAGGGACCTTCCACAAAGTCCAAACTCCTCATTTTACAGATGCCTATAGGCATCTCATTTTACTGAAGCCTATAGAAGGAAAAAGGCTTAAGGTGCCATCTAAATTATCTAAGATTTTTCTTCCAATTACCTCAAATCCTGGTGGAAGGCAATATGATATATAAGTATACATATAAGGTAGGGGCACCATTTTACAATTGACACGGAATAACATTACATCATTTGTCCAAGGACTTATGATTCACACTGTGGCTGTCTGGCTCCAGAGCCTGTTATTTTAACCACTACAATTTTCTATCACAGAACTTATAAAATTATATTAAAACTACTCATTTAACATGTCTTCCCACTAGAGTCTAAGCTCTTTGAGGGAGTGACACTGTTTTATTTCTACTGTGTATAGATATTCATTCATTTAACAAATATTTATTGAGCAACTATTATACACTAGGACTTGCTAGCCCTAAAAAACAGGCTGTATCTTTAAAGCTGGGTTATCTAGCTCTGCGGTACTGTTGATATTCATTTCCCTTTTGCTATAATATCCTTCCCTTTGCTATTGTCTTTTTGAACATTTCAGCTTAGTCTCCTCTGTCCTATGGAGCAAACAGTTCTGTGCCCATGCTTGGGTTAGGTTGTTAAAGGAAAATAATTAGTGAGAAACTTCAGGAGGAAAGTGCAATATCAGAGGCATGATAAGAACTAGGAGTTTCCCACCACATGGAGAAGGTTCTTTCAGTAAAGACTTTGGGGAATTACATTTGGTAGGTATTTTGTTTTGTTCAATTTAGGAAGTGCTCTGGTCTTACAATATCTTTTGCTTGCCTCCTCCCATTTGGACCTCTAAGAATTCACAATCTAACTAGAGAGGTAAGTCATATATATATATATATATATATGGTAAGATATATAGATATAGATATATAGATAGATATAGATATAGATATAGATATAGATATAGATGGTAAGATAACTTCCCAAGCACCAAGTCAGTGGTAGAAACACTAACTGCTGAAGAGATCATAGGACAGCAAGGTAAGGGAAACTTGGGTGGAGCAGGGTGTGTTTCAGTGTAGCAGAGGGAAACTAGGAGTAGACAATGTGTATCTGCATTCCCAGATATTGCCTGGTCCACCTCTTTTGGGGGTGACTTCTCAGACTCCAAGATAGCCACAGACCTAGAGCCTTTAGGGACCCTAAAGCCCTTGTACAGAAAGTTTCTAGAGAGTAAGAGACAGAAAAAATAAACCGTGGTGTGCCTTGAGGCCAGAACCAGGTATCAGCAACTGAATTAGAGGAGAGTGACTGGTATGCTCTGGCCCAGGGGCCAAGTTTCAAGTCCAACTTGCTGACCCTGCAGATAAAGAAAGCTAGTTAAAGGGCAGGAAAACATTATTCAAATGGATCAGGGGCAAGGATGCAAGGGGCAGGGGTAGGGGCAAGGGAATTGAGTTGAGGGTAAGGACAAAGAAGAGGCAGTTTATTTTCCTCCAGTACATATTTACGGAGTTCCTTCTGTGCTTGATTAAACTCAGTTTTTCCAGGGCTTCTTTTTGGATGAGGGAAGGAACAAGGAGGAGGAATGTATTTTGTTAAAACTTTCTGAGACCTGGAGATTTTAATCTACTTGTCTAAAGAAATGTTGTGAGTGGGACCAGGACCCCTGTCTTTTAGGTCCTTAACTGCAGGACATTTCTCCATGCCATACTACTTCTTATTATGTCATTCAACTGCTTAGAAATCTCAGATGATTCCCTACTGTCTAAAGAATAAAGTCCAAACTCCTGAGCTGCCACATTGGGCCCCTCATTTTTCAGACCCTGTTCAACTCTCCATTAGTTCCTGATCCACTTCCCACAATGAGATTTAAACCCAAGCAGAATAGAGCTCTTTCCTACCTCACTGACCCCAAATGCCCTTGTCTCCCTTTTTGCAAACTTTCTTCTCCAAATTGAAATAATTTTACCATTAACACTTACATACCCACCCCTGGATTCTACAATTAACAGTTTTACTATATTTGCTTTAACACATATTTGTCCATCTAACTCTCCATTGATCCATCAATCCATCTTATTTTTAATGCACTTCAAAGTAAATTGAAGACATCAATACATATTTTCCCCAAATACAGAAATATTTGTATATATATGCAGAAGCATGTGTATTACTAGAGTTCAATTTTTTACAGTTTTTTTCTTTTGAGATCAAATTTACATACAGTGGAATATGTAAATCTTAATGGAATATTTGCTGTATTTTGACAAACGCATATACCTCTATAACCCAAACCTTTATCAAGATATAGAGCATTACCATCACCCCAGAAACTTCCCTCATGTTCCTTCCCAGTCAAACCCCCACCTCATTTTTAAGAAAACCACCATGGATTAGTTGTGTCTTTTTTAAACATTCATATAAATGGAATCATACAGTATGTAGCCTTTTGAGCATGGTGTCTTTCACAACATAATGCTTTTGAGATTTAGTCATGTTGTGCTGGGTAGTATTCTATTGTATTTGTATTGTATTCACCAGTTGATGGACATTTGGGTTGTTCTTAGTTTGGAGCTACTATGAATAAAGTTTTTATGAACATTTGTATACAAGTCTTTTCATGAACATGTTTTCATTTCTTTTAGGCAGATACCTAGAAGTGCAACTGTTAGATCATGGGGTAAGGTGTATATTTAACTACTACATAAAAAACTGCCAGAACTCTTTCAAAAGAAGTTGTTCCATTTCATACTCCAGTCAACAGTATATAACAGTTCTATTTATTCCATATCCTCACCAATACTTGGTATTTTCATTAAAAAAAAAACATTTTAACCATTCTTGTGACTGTACAAGTGGTTTTAATTTTACAATTACCTGATGACTAATGATGGCGAGTATTTTTTTTCATGTCTCTATTAGCTAATCATACATCTTATTTTGTGTAGTGTTTGTTCAAATATTTTGTACATTTTTTTGAAATTTTTTAATGTTTTTTTTTTTTTAGAGAGAGAGAGAGAGAGAGCAGGGAAGGGGCAGAGAGAGAGGGAGACACAGAATCCAAAGCAGGCTCCAGGCTCTGAGCTGTTGGCACAGAACCTGACATGGGGCTGGAACCCACGAACCATGAGATCATGACCTGAGCTGAAGTCGGACACTTAACTGACTGAGCCAACCAGGCGCCCCTATTTTCTACAGTTTTTAATTGGGTTATTTATTTTTTGTTATTGAGTTGTAAGAGTTTTTTTTTTTTTTTTTACACATCTTGGATACCAGTCCTTTGTCAGATATATGTTTTACAAAATTTTCTCCCACTTTATGGTTTGCCTATTGATTTTGTTGACAATGCCTTTCAATGGGCAGACATTTTAATTTTGATGAAGTCTAATTTAGTCTTTCTTTTCTTGTTTGAGTACTGCTTTCTGTGACCTGTTTTAAAAATCTTTGCCCCCCCCCAATTATAGTCTCGTGTTTTCCTCTAAAAACTTTATGATTTCAGGTTTTATGTTTAGACATATCCATCTTAAATTAATATTTGTATATAGTATAAGGTAAGGGTTAAGGTTCTTTTTTTTCATATGGATATCTAATTATTCTTGTACCATTTGTTGAAAAGCTTTCCATTTCCTCCACTGGATTACTTTGGTAAGGAACCAAAGTAATTTGGTTTTCATTGTTAGCTCTTTTATTTAGAAAAGTGGATATGTAAAACTCACTGAATTTTCACAAATGGAACACTCTCAGTTAACCAGGACCCCTATCATAGCAACCATATCATTACCAGCATCCTAGAAGCCTACTTACAGTTACAACCTCTCCTTCTGCTGCAATGGTAACAAGTATCCTGATGTCTAAAAGCATAGATTAATTTTGCCTATTTTGACATTTTATATAAATGGAATTATACATCATGTACTCTTTTGTGTCTGGCTTCTTTCAATATTATGTTTATGAGAGTAATCATGTGTATAGCAATAGCTTATTCATTTTCATTGCTGCATATTATTTTGTTGAATGAATATGCTACATGGACATGGACATTTGGGTTGTTTCCAGTGTTTGACTATAATGAATGGTGCTGCTATGAACATGTCTTGTGTTGCACATAAGTATATATTTCTGTTAGATATATACTTAGGAAATGGAAACACTAGGTCAGAAGACATGCATTGGTTCACATTTTAGTAGATCTTGTAAAACAGTGATTATTTCAATATATACCCTCACTAGTAGTTGCTCCACATCTTTGACAATACTTGGTATTATTTATGTTTTTCATTTTACTTATTCTGGTACAAATGGTGTTGTGATTTTAATTTCATTTCCTTAATTAAAAGTACTTTTCATATGTTTACCAAATATTTGTTTATTCTCTCAGAACTGTCATATTTTTACCTGTGACAGTTCTGGTGGGTGATTTACTTCCCTTTTTACTTACTAAAAATCTATTCTACCTTCAAATCCAGCTCTAATGTCACCTCTTTGATGAAGCTACCTCCATATCCTAGGCCATATAAATGTTTCTGTCAGTATTCCCATAGCACATTTAACTCAAGTATAATATTTCACTTTTATTGGGCATCTATTTTCACCCATTACTGGGTTAAACTGTTAGAGCAACCCCAGCTTTGTGTCATGCGGCCTACTTCTTAATTCTCTCCCTCACTAGGCTGGGAGCTCTCCAGGGGCAGAAACTCCACCTTGTTTCATTCTATACACTCTCTTCCATTCATTATCTGCACACTTACAGCATGACAAGCACATAGTAGGCACTTAATAAACATTTTTAAAATTAAATGCCTGTTGTTGAATACATGATATACATTACTTTGGATCTACCCAGGGCCTCAGCAAATGATTTATATTGCTGAATTACTGCTGAAACAGATTTTGTATGGGAAGAATCAAATCAAGTTACTGAAAGCTCTTCCATAGCCCTAAGGCTCAGAACCAGACCTTGGATTCAGTTTCCTAGGCTGGAGGGATAGGAGCTCTTCTTAGATCCCTGCTATGATCCTGGAATATCAGTTTATTTATTTATTTTTTTAGTTTTTATTTAAATTCTAAATTCTAAATTCTAAATTCAGTTATTATACAGTATAATATTAGTTTCAGGTGTACAATATAATGATTCAACACTTCCATACAACACCCAGTGCTCATCACTGTAAGTGCACTCCTTAATCTCCATCATCTGTTTAACCCATCCCACACCCACCTCCTGTCTGGTAACAGTTTGTTCTCTGTAGTTAAGAGTCCATTTCTTGCTTTGCTTATATCTCTTTTTTTTTTTACCCTATGCTCATTTGTTTTGTCTCTTAAATTCCACATATGAGTGAAATCATATGGTATTTGTTTTTCTCTGACTATTTAGTTCAGTATAATACTCTCTAGATCCATCTACATCATTACAAATGGCAAGATTTCATTCTTCTTTATTGATGAGTAATATATTCCATTGTATATATATATACCACATCTTCTTTATCCATTTATCAGTCAGTGGATGCATGGGCTGTTTCCATAATTTGGCTATTGCAGATAATGTTGCTATAACTATTGGGGTGCATGTAACCCTTTGAATTAGTATTTTTGTATTACTTGGGTAAATACCCAGTAGTGCAACTGCTGCATCATAGGGTAGTTCTATTTTTAACTTTCTGAGGAATCTCTGTACTGTTTTCCAGAGTGGTGCACCAGTTTGCATTCCCAACAATAGTGAAGAGGGCTCTTTTCCCCACATCCTTGCCAACACCTGTTGTTTCTTGTGTGGTTGATTTTAGCCATCCTGACAGGTGCAAAGTGATATCTCATTGTAGTTTTGATTTGCATTTCCCTGATGGTAAATAATGATGAACATATTTTCATATGTCTGTTGGCCATCTGTATGTCTTCTTTGTAAAAATGTCTATTCATGTTTTCTGCCCATTTTTAATTGGATTATTTGTTTTCCGGGTGTTGAATTTTATAAGTTATTTATATATTTTGGATACTAAAAGAATGTCAGTTTAATGGAGGGATGGATTTATATCTCCAGTATCTAGAAGAGTGTCTAACACATAGCTGATGTTTAATAATTGGTTGCTGTGGATAATAAGGAGGTCAACAAAGTGGCCTGAGCCTCCCCCCTTTAGCCTATACTTCCCTGATGTTTAAATGCTGTACAATGGCTGCTTCCTTCAAGTTATGTTCTTTCAAAATAGCCCCCAAAGAGAGGTGACTTACTCAACCTTTCATATGTGCATTATGATTGGCTCATCACAAAGCAACTTCATGTCCAGTATTCCCTTTGATCTATGCAGCAATTTTCTGAGGTGACCAGGTCAGGGATTATCATGCTCATTTTGCAAAGGGAAAATTGAGGGCCAGAGAAGTGAAATTATTTTACTCCAAGTTACTCAACTGGTAAATGAAAAAGCGAAGGTTTGAACCCAGGTTTTCTCATATCCATCCAGAAATTTTTCAACTGAAAATGAATTTACCAGATTGGTAAGTGTGGGGGTACTTGAGAGCCCTGGGAATGTGAATGGAGCGAGAAAGAACCAGAGAGAAAACTACAAACAGGGAGAAGAATCCTGAAAGGAGAGGTAGGGAAAGAGCTAAAAATGCGTCTGGTGATATCTTCCCCTCTCCCTACTCATTGCCTCAGGAGCCCCAGTTTTAGCAGGAAGGCCAAGACTGTTACCTACAACAGTGGAGCTCCCTCAAAGTGAACACTCCTCTGTTTGGGAGGTATCCAATCCATGGAATACTTGTGAAGGAAACAATATTTCAGGTCTTCTTCCTATTAGAAGATTTTGTTTTAGGGGCTTGGAAATTTTGAGGTGTGGAGATGGTAGTAAAAGTAGCCTCAGAGCCCTGCCAGCCAATTAACAACAAAATCCCTATGTTCAGATTTCTGGGGAGGCATTACGTGTATGAAGGAGGTGGGAGTGAGCCCCAACTTCTCATTCAACTAGGGAAAGCCAAATAGAGCTACTTGAATCAGATGATAATAATCAGTTAGAAACCCATTTCCAACACTTCCTTTTTTAAGTGCCTTATGAACAAGTCTGGGCAGGGGAGGAGGTTGGTAAGAGACATAGCCCAGAGCTCAGTATTCTTGGAGTTGAGTTTCTGGCCACATTCAATATGTTCATTCCTATTTGGATGGTGGGTTCTGTGTTTGCACATGAGATGAAAGAGCAGGGGAAAGGAGGAGACACTGGTGACAAATGCCAGTAGTAAAAAAAAGAAAAAAATCAAAGAAGTCCATGGCCATGGCATTTGTCTGGCAATAGGTTCCCAGCCCTAGAATTTGAAGGGTATTTAACACTTCTCAGTCCCCATGGTTGAGAGGACAGAAAATCCATTCCAGCCCTCTAATCAGCTGTTTACTGAGCTGTTTCACCCACTGGAATGTTAGCTCCTTTCTTGTGTCCTCAGGCACATGATAAGAGCTCTATAATTTCACATTGTGCATATGAGCAAATGAGACCAGACTTTGGAAGATGGGGCCTCAAAAGTACTTGCCTCAGTGGGACAAGAGAAATCATTGTACCCCACATTTGCCTTGGCCCTACTGAGCTGCAGTTTCTGTACCAAGCTTGATTCAGTACTCCAATATTTTTTTTCTCCTTCCACCCTTATTTCTTTTTTCTTTCTTTCCTTCCTTCCTATAGGAGAGTCTGGATGGTGGAGATGCTTCCTAATGCCCTTAGAATCTGGTACAGTGAAAGTAACAAAGGACTGGGAATCAGTAGACTTCGATTTAAGTCCTATCTCTGTCACTGAGTGACTTCGGGTGAGTTCCTTACCCACTCTGGGTTTTTTACTGTCCTTACCTGACAATAGAATGAAGCAAAATGAGTACTTTCCCAACTGTGCTTTTTAGTGCCATAGAGTGTCATTTCCTAGAGTGTAATACAAGGACATGAGACAATTTTAGGTGTTACCAGAAACAAATCTTAAATTTCAACAGCTGTGTATGTATTTTAATATGAATTAGAAAAAAAAATATGGCTAAAGCATTAAAATCTATAATATTACATAGAATAAGACTGAATTTATTTAAGAAAAAAAGTGAGTCAATTTAAAGAAACATATTAAATAAATATTATTGCACTGGCTGGAAGATATGGCAAAAATAATATAGGTGCTCTGGATAGAACTGAAAGCTGCATAACACTGCCCTAGAATTCTGAGTCATCTCTTCATGCCAGAGTTGAACCCAAGGCCTCCTACTAGCAACCATCATCACCACCCTTTAACCAAAAAACTTGCACCTTTAATTTAAAGAAAAAAAAAACAAGAAAGCAAAAATAAAACCTGAGCCCTGGCCCAGGTAATCCCCAAGGGTCCCCCAGTGATGACATTCAAAGACTGTAAATCACAATAGCCAGACCTGAGTGTTGTCCTGGCCCAAGGGATAATTTGATGACTATGTCTAAGTCAGGTGATTTAAAAAGCTGCCCCCTTTTCTGCAGTGTACTTCAGGCTCCAAGGAGAAGTTATGGGGGCAAAATAATTGGAAGCTTCCATTCAAAATTAGCCTTGGGCAGGAAGGGGTGGGAGGTGATGGTTAATAGTCTCTAAAGTCCAGCTGCCCCCTACTGGCCATAGGCATCAATGTATGGTCAGAGAGTTCCTTTTGACCTGGATAAGCATCCATTCAGAGCATCCAGGTCCAGAGCACAGTGGTTCTCAACAGCCTCCCAGACTGTGGATTTGAGGGGAATGTGTTGTAATGGGGATGAACCTGAGAAGTATTTACAGCTCTGGCCTTTACACCTGATCAGGCTATATAGTTCCTCCAGCCCAAGAACAGAATGATAGAAAAAGGCTCAATAAATTCTGGGCCTAACCCAAAATTCAGATGAGTTTGCTTGACTCCTAAGTTCCTCTCAAGAAGTGACTATTAGTGGTTGAGCAGGCTCATCTTCCCATCCTTACATGTAGTCTCAGAATCAGGTTCCCAATAACAGAACCATCTGCTACTTCAGCAGCATCAGGAGGGGTCTGGGAAGGATTCAACACTTCATTCCATAATTCTCATCAGTCCTTACACATCTATGATATTGACACCTGGTGTTTTCTCAAATTTATTAATGTGCTTTGCAAGCACAACTTGAAGAAAAGTTCCCTAGTCCCCTCCTCCAACCAGTACCCTCTACCATCCTTAAAAAGTGCCTATTTGGAAATTCTGGAGCCACTTCAGCCCTTGGGGGTCACATAGCAGTCATAACTGTTTATATTGGCAAGCATAGTGTTTTAAAAATTAGGGTATATGAGTCACTGAAAATGATGGAGTAGGGATATCCAGGTACACAACCTTCCCCAAAAGGAACTAATGATCTAGAAAAAAACTATCAGAATCAGATTCAGAAAAACTCTGGAATCAGGTAAAAAACTTACAACAAAAGTGCACTTACCACAACACCAAGATTTGGCGAAGGAAGAAGGTGTTGCTTTGTAGTAAGAGATCGCTGTGGTGTTTTAAATTATTCACTTACCATCCTCCACACCTCAGATTAGCAGCAGCTACGAGGACAGTAGCTGGCTCAACTGGTATAGGTTGCTAGTGCCAGAGGGAGCAATATGGACCTTACTCTTAAAAGAATTGTGTTATGGGTCTCAACCTGCCTGGAGGCTCCCTCAAGAACTGGCATAAAGGTTTCTCTTTGTTATTTTTGAATCAGAGTTTGCTCAGGTGGCTTCCAGGCAAGATATTGTCACAAGCATTTAAAGACATAGGTATTGGCTGTAGCAGCTTTGGGCAAAGGACAACACTTGATAAAAGCAATAGACAGATTTAGAAGCTTGGAAAGGAATAGGCTGAACAGGAAATATATGTGGGAATAAGTAATTTAAAATGTTATTCTGTATACTGGGTAATCAAGAAACCCGTGCGTATAATAACCAGGGCAAGACACATGCTTGAAAAGGCTTGAGGAGATCCTTAGCTTTCACCTCTGGCTGTTTTTAGGCTTGACACATGTAGGAAGTGAAAGCTAAGGCAGAGTTATAAATGACCGAGCTAAACATTGAAAAGGTGTGCAAACACAGAATCAATAGACAGAGATTAGAAGAGCATTTTTTTTTTGCATTTCTTTCTTTTCCCTTTCCTTTTTTTTCTTTTTCATTTGTTGGCTCCAAGCATTTAAAGTAACTCTGTCAAAACAATAGTTAACAGACTTCAATGGCCATACACAACAAAGAATACAGACTTCATAAAAATAGTTTAGAAAAGACACTAAATAAGCAAACAACAACCCATAATAGGCAGCAGGGGGAAAAAGTCTTAGGGTGGAGGGAGAATCTGGTCTCCAGAGTTGTCACATTAGAATACTCAAAATGTACAGTTTTCAATAAAAAATTATGAGGCATGAAAAGAAATAAGAAAATATGGTCCATTTACAGGTTAGAAAATAGAAACTATCTATAAAGAAGCCCAGGAATTTGACTTACTAGACTAATACTACGTTTTTCAAATTTTTATTTAAATTCTAGTTAGTTAACCTATAGTGTAATATTGTTTTCAGGAGTAGAATTAAGTGATTCATCACTTACATATAACACCCAGTGCTCAACACAAGTGCCCTTCTTAATACCCATCACCTATTTAGCCCACCCCCCACCCACCTCCCTCCATCAACCCTCAGTTTGTTCTCTGTCTTTAAGACTCTTTTATGATTTGTTTCCCTCTTTCTTTTCTCCTACTTCTAATATATTAATCTGCTTTGTTTCTTAAATTCCACATATGAGTGAAATAATATGGTATTTGTCTTTCTCTGTCTTATTTCATTTAGTATAATACACTCTAGCTCCATCCATGTAATTGCAAAAGGCAAGATTTCATTCTTCGTTATGGCTAAGTAATATTCCATTGTATATATATATACCACCTCTTCCTTATCCATTTATCAGTCAATGGACATTTGGGTCTCTCTATAGCTTGGCTATTATTGATAATTCTGTTATAAACATCACGGTGCATGTACCCCTCCAAAGCTGTATTATTGTGTCTTTTGAATAAATACTTAGTAGTGCAATTGCTGGGTCATAGGGTGGTTCTCTTTTTGACTTTTTGAAGGATCTCCATACTATTTTCCAGGGTAGCTACAGCAGTTTGCATTCCCACCAACAGTGCAAGAAGGTTCCCCTATTCTCCACATCCTTACCAACACCTGTTGTTTCTTGTGTTGTTAATTATGGCCATTCTTACAGGTGTGAGGTAGTATCTCATTGTGGT
Source organism: Panthera tigris (assembly GCF_018350195.1). Classification (NCBI taxonomy): domain Eukaryota; kingdom Metazoa; phylum Chordata; class Mammalia; order Carnivora; family Felidae; genus Panthera; species Panthera tigris. The sequence continues at coordinate 60,130,124 of NC_056677.1, read as the reverse complement.
TTTGATTTGTATTTCCCTGATGATGAATGATGCTGAGCATCTTTTTCTGTGTCTGTTAGTCATCTGAATGTCTTCTTTAGAAAAATTAGACAAAGACTTTAAATCTATGATCTTAATATGCTCAAAGATATATAGAAAACCATTAACAGAAAAAGGAAGCCAGGAGAATGATATTTAAACAAATAGAGAAATAATATATATATATATATATATATATATATATATATACATTTCCTGCATGTTCATATATATATATATATGATACAAATATATATACATGATACCATATATATATATATATATATATATATATATACGATACCAAATAGAAATTCTAGAACTGAAAAGTACAATCATTGAGATTAAAAATTTACTAGGAGATTTAACAACAATTTAAGCAGGCAGAAGAAAGAATCAGTGAACATGATGATAGGTCAATTGAGATTATCTAGTCTGGAGAGTAGAAAGAGAAAAATATGAAGAAAAATGAATAAAGGCTAAGAAACTTGTGGGATAACATCAAAAGTGCTAATATGCACATAATGGGATTCACATAAGGAAAGGAGAGAGATGGAAGGCAGAAATAATATTTTAAAAATTAATGACCATAAACTCCCCAAATTTGAGAAAAGACACTAATCTATACATCCAAGAAGCTCAGCCAACTTCAAGAAGGATATACTTAAAGAGATCTACACTGAGACGCATTTTATTCAAAGTGTCCCAAGCCAAAAGGAAAAAAAAAAAAAGCAGCAAAAGAGAAATGACTGAACACGTACAAGGGATTCTCAATAAGGTTAACAGCCAGATGCCAGATACCATGGAGACCAGAAGGCAGTGAGATGACATTTAAGGTGCTAGAAAAAAAAAAAAACATTAAGCAAGAATTCTGTATCCAGCAAAACTAACCTTCAAAAATGAAGGAAAGACTTGCATTTTCTAGTACAGCATGTAAAGAACTTGGAAATGATTACTTCATCCTAGCAACAAGGAAAAAAAAAACAAACAAATTAAAAAATCAACAACTCTTTGTAGATCCATCAGAGAATTGAAGATGCAGGGCAAAGTGATGCCCCCAATATTGGAGACACAAACTGGCAGATAGAGAATTACATTTACCACAATAGAAACCCAAAGCAGAAACTTCCATGGAAAGCAGTGCTGGCATAGGAAAACCTAAACTGAAATTGATAAGTTGCTGGAGATTCAACGTGGACAAAGTTTGAGAGTAAAAACTCCAAGGGACTTAGTAATAGAGGTTTCCCAACACTTTTGTAATTTTTACTTTCAGGAGCCCTGCCAGATTCTCACAATGAAGACAAGGAGAAAAATCTCCTTGTATTTCTAGCAGGGGAATGGAAAAGGGAGTCATTTTGAAATATGCCCAGAGTATTCTGTTCTTTACAATGAGGACTGTGTTCCAACCTATTTTACCACAGTGTACCCTACTGAGGTTTTATTAAAGCCCATCCAACCTAAAGGAAGGGAAATACCCAACTCAAGCATAGTGATCCTTCTGACCTACATAAGGGGAAAAAATAAACTGAGAAGTACTTGTGAAGGTCACAACCCAGGAACACAGACTTACTAAGAGCCTGAGAGCTAATCACAGGTCCACAGAATATATCCCCTCTCCCCATACTTATTATGACATCAATAAAGACCAATTTACCCCACTTCTTTTACCCAGTACATCATGTCCTGTTTTCAAAAAAATTGCAAGGCATTCTAAAAGAAAAAAAAAAAACAATTTCAAGAGAAGCCAGACATAGGAAGCATCAGAACCAGACTCTGATATGGCAGGGATTTTTGAATTATTTGAACCAGGATTTAAATAACTATGATTATTATGCTAAGGGCTCTAATGGATAAGGTAAGCAGCATGAAAGAACAGATGGGTAATGTAAGCAATGAAAAGAATCTAAGAAAGAATCAAAAGAAATGCTAGAAATTAAAAAAAACACTAAGAGGAATGAAGTATGCATTTGAAAAAACAACCTGAATGTTCGTAGACAAATGGATAAAGAAACTTTGATAGAGAGGGAGGAGTTAAGATGGCAGAGTAGGAGGAAGACCTTGTGCTTGCCTTGTCCCTCAAACACAGCTAGATAAATATCAAATCATTCTGAACATGCAGGAAATCAATCTGAGGACTGAGAGAACAAACTGCACAACTAGAGGGGTAAATTAGGCTACATCATGGAAGGTAGGAGGTGCAGAGACATGATTTGGGGGAGAAATGAATCAATGGTGGGGCGGAGGGGAGGGAGCCTTCATCAGGGAGAGAGGAGAGAGAGAAAAAAAGAGACAGAGAGAGAGTGAACAGGGCACAGGGCACTGCACAAGAAAAACACTTCCCCAAAACTACTGGCAGGGAGAATGAGAGGGACTGATAATTCCAAGTTTTCACAAGCAGTGGAGTTCAAAGTCTGAAGTTTGAGAATTCAGCACCATTGCTAGGATGGAGTCTGGTGGGCTTAAAGGTGTTCCTGTGGAGAATGAGGGAAGAGGCCCAGGAGCAGCAACATCTGAAGATCCCCTGGGTCACACTGGGAGAGACAATTCCCCTTTTGGAGTGCATTTGGGAGAAGTGGCACTGCCTCTTCGAGGACAAAAGAATAAGCAGGCCCCATTGAGCTGCACCATTCCTTAGCATAAGGGCAGAGACACCTGCTGAAGACAGCTAACCTGGACACAGGGTTTTTGCTGCACTTTACCACAAACTCCAATTCCCCTGCACATTCGTGCGACTGCCATTCTGGGACAAAACAGCACCAGTCACAGTACAGTGAGACCTTCCCCCAGAGGACCAGTGAGGGTCAGCACCATGCCAGGTGCCTAAAGTTTGGAGTTTCAAAACTCAGCCATTATGCCTGAGATAAAACATAGGTGCACTGCAATGCTAGGCAGGCAGACAACCCTGACACAGACAAGGTAAAGGCAGGGATCTGAGGGAAGCCTGGGATAAACCAAAAGAGATTGTTCACTCTCCTGTGAGGACTTTCTGAACAGCCACCCATCAGCATGGACAGACTTCACAGAGCAGCACAGCACCCACAGTGGAGGCTGGACCTGCTTTCATCTAGCCCCATACCCCTGCAAAAAGCATCTGCAGGTGCATTTTTGCTAGGGCAAGTGTGCCTGAGAGTCAGAACAGCAGTAGGCCCCTCTCCCCAGAAGACCAGCACAAACCCCCTGCACCCACCAAGTCTACTGACTATAGAGTACTGCAAAGCTTTAGCTCCAAGGGAAATAGGATCTAGCCTCTTATAACAAGCAGATCAAAACACACCTAGTTAAAACGTGCCACAAAGTGGGGGTGCCTGGGTGGCTCAGTTGGTTGAGTGCCCAACTTGATTTCAGCTCAGGTCATGATCTTATGGTTTGTGGGCTCGACCCCTGTGTCAAGCTCTGCACTGACAGTATGGGGTCTGCTTGTTATTCCTCCCCGTGTGTGTGTGTGTGTGTGTGTGTGTGTGTGTGTGTGTCATTTCCCAGCTCATGGCCTCTCTCTCTCTCTCTCTCTCTCAAAGTAAACATAAACATAAAAAAAAAACATGCCACACAGTGGACAAAATCCAAACTTATGCCTATGACAGACAAGGAGAAACTCTGCAGATAACTTACTTGAGTGAAAGAGAAATCAAAACACAAAATCAGAGTGCACACAGCATACACCAGAAACACTTCCTGAAGTGTCAGGCCCTGGACAGTATGTGACCTCTTCTTAATATAGCCATTACTCCCAGGAGCAGGGAAAACAACAGCTTTCCTAACATGCAGAAGACAGAGACCTAGTCAAAATGACAAGATGGAAGAATTCATCCCAAAAGAAAGAATGAGAAGAGGTCACGGGCAGGGATATAATCAAAACAAATACAAGTAATATGCCTAAACAAGAACTTAAAACAATGGGGGTGCCTGGGTGTCTTGGTTGGTTAAGCATCTGACTTTGGCTTAGGTCATTATCTCATGGTTCATGAGTTTGAGCCCCATGTCAGGCTCTGTGCTGACAGTTCAGAACCTGGAGCCTGCTTCAGTCTCTGTGTCTCCCTCTTTCTCTGCACCTCTCCCGCTCATGCTCTGTCTCTCATAAATAAATAAATGTTAAAAAATTAAAATAATGATCATAAGAATGCTAGTTGGGCTTGATAAAAGCATAGAAGACACCAGGGAGTCCTTACTGCAGAGATAAAAGAACAAAAAGTTAGGCCAAAAAAAATGCTATAACCAAGGTGCAATACCTTGGTGCAATACCAACTATATGTAATGGCCACAAGGATGGAAGAAGCAGTGAAATGAATAAGTGGTATAGAAGATAAAATTATTTGAAAACAATGAATCTGAAAAGAAGACAGAAAGAAAAATATTGGATCATAGTGTAGACTTAGGCAACTCAATGACCCCATAAAACAAAATAACATTCATATCATAGTAGTACCAGAAGAAGAAGAGAGACAAAAAAAGGGCAGAATGTATATTTGAGCAAATTATAGCTGAAAACTTCCCTAATCAGGGGATGGAAACAGACATCCAAATCCAGGAGGCACAGAGAACTGCCATCAAAATTAACAAAAGCAGGCCAACACAAAAAAATATATCATGGTAAAATTTGCAAAATATACAGATAAGGAAAACATCCTGAAAGCAATAAGGGAAAAGAAACCCCTAAACTACCAGGGAAACAAATAAGGTTATCAGATGTCTCACAGAAAGTTGGCAGGCCAGAAGGGAGTGGCATGATATTCAACATCCTGAATGGGAAAAATATGCAGCCAATAATACTTTATCCAGCAAGGCTGTCATTCAGAATACAAAGAGAGATAGAGAGTTTCCCAGACAAACAAAAACTAAAGGAGTTTGTGACAACTAAACCAGCCCTGAAAGAAATATTAAAGGGGACTCTTTGAGTGGGAAAGTAAGACTAAAACCAACAAAGAATAGAAATGAACAGAGAAAACCTCCAGAAACACCAAATTAACAGGTTATAAATCTATAACAGGCACTAAATTTGTATCAATCATCACTCTCAATTTAAATGGTCTAAATGCTCCAATCAAAAGACATAGGGTATCAGGATGGGGGAAAAAAAAAACAAGACCCATCTGTATACTGCCTACAAGAGTCACATTTTACACCTAAAACCACCTGAAGATTGAAAGTGAAAGATGGAGAAGGATTTATCATGCTAATGGACATCAAAAGAAAGCTAAAGTACCCATACTTATATCAGAAAAAATAGATTTTCAACCAAACACTACAACAAGAGATGAAGAAGGGCACTATATAATAATAAAGGGGTCTATCAAAAAGGAAGATCTAACAATTGTAAATATTTATGACCCCAAATTGGTGTGCTCAAATATATAAAGAAATTAATAACAAAGAAATTCATTGACAATTATACAATTATAGTAGGGAATTTTAACACCCCACTTACAGCAAAGGACAGATCGTCCAAGCAGAAAATTAACAAGGAAATAATGGCTTTGAATAACACACTGGATCAGATGGAGTTAGTAGATATATTCACAATATTTCATCCTAAAGCAGCAGAATACATATTCTTTTTTTTAATGCTTACTTATTTTTGAGAGACAGTATGAGAAGGGGAGGGGCAGAGAGACAGACAGACAGACAGAATCCCAAACAGGCTCCACACTGTCAGTGCAGAGCTTGACATGGGGCTCAGTCTCACCAACCATGAGATCGTGACCTGAGCCAAGATCAAGAGTCAGACACTTAGCCGACTGAGCCACCCAGGTGCCCCAAATACACATTCTTTTTAAGTTCACATGGAACATTCTCTAGAATAGATCATATACTGAGTCACAAATCAGGCCTCAACAAGTACAAAAAGATTGAAATCATATCATGCATATTTTCAGACCACAACGCTATGAAAATTGAAGTCAACCACAAGAAAAATTTGGAAAGACCACAAACACATGTTAAAGAACATCTTACTAAAGAATGAGTGGGTGAACCAGGAAATTAAAGAATAAGTTAAAAAATGCATGGAAGAAAATGAAAATGAAAATATGATAATCCAACACCTTTGGGATGCAGCAAAAGCAGTCATAAGAGGTAAGTATTTGGAAATACAGGGCTACTTCAAGAAGCAAGAGAAGTCTGAAATTAACAACCTAATTTTATACCTAAAGGAGCTAGAAAAGGAGTGGCAAATAACGTGTAAAGCCAGCAGAAGGGAAATAATAAAGATTACAGCAGAAATAAATGATATAGACATACACACACACACACACACACACACACACACACACAACAATAGAAGAAATCAAGGAAACCAGGAGCTGGTCCTTCGAGAGAATTACTAAAATTGATAACCTCCTAGCCACACTTATCAAACAGAAAAGAGAAAGGACCCTAATAAATAAAATCATGAATGAAAGAGGTGAGATTAACACTAACACCTCAGAGGGAGGTGAGTTAACATGACGGAGAAGTAGGGGGACCTGAAGTTCCCTCATCTCTCAAATACAGCAGTATTGAAGCCAGAAGACTTGGAATTCCAGGAATCTGGGCTACAGAGTGACAGAAACACCTCTAGGGGACCACAGGGACAACTTGGTGAGCCATAGGTGTGTGATTATGAATTGGGAGAGATAAAATGGGCGGCATAGGCAGAGAGGGGAGGGATCCCCTTCTGTGGAGAGAGAAAAGGAAGAGAAAGAGAGGCTGTGGAACTTTAGGATTATATCTGGACAAGAGGAAAACCACAGACCGGGGAATAAAAAAAAAAAAAAATAAGAAGGGCAAAGAACCAATTTCTAACTTGCTCCAGGGTTGCAAGGCATTCTCTGGACTGGGATCGGCCACCCTGTTCATGCATCTGGGGAAGAGGGAGCCAGCCCCCGACTGGGTAGCAAGCTCAGAGGTGCAGTCAGAGACAGCAATCCCCTCCTTAGAGTGCTGTGGGAAGAAGACATATACCTTCCCCAAGAACAAAAGACCCTGCAAGTTCCCACCAGCCAGGGCCCTTTGTTGGCTGCCTGGGCAGAGTGGCACTACTCTGGAATCAGGGCTACCAGAACAGGATCCTTTATGACATTGGGGTTTGATTCCCAGCCAAGTGCCTGGGAGGTGTGGGAGACTGTGGAGAGGGACAGATTGGTCCGCTAATGCCTTCAAGGCACTGGGAGGATGGCCAGAACCCGGTGTTTTGGGTCACCTGGTCCAGGGAGGGGAGACTGGGGTGTCACCATTTTTCTCCCCATCACCAACAATGTGGAGATTCAAGTAACGGAAAAGGGCCCACAGTGGAGGCAGGACCTGCCTACATCAAACCACGCCCCTCGGTGCCTGGTAACTGCGTATCTAACAGAGGAATATTGACACTGATTGAAGCAGACAGCCCATCCTCTAGAACAGCAACGCCACTGGTTCCAAGGAACTGTCAGATATCGGTCCAGTGGTTTTGCATTTTCTGATTTGATTCTTGGTCAAATCTTTTTTTTTAATTTATTTTTTAATTTTACATTTTATTTTTTTAAAATTTACACCCAAATTAGTCAGCATATAGTGCAACAATGATTTCAGGAGTAGATTCCTTAGTGCCAGTTACACATTTAGCACATCCCCCCTCCCACAACCCCTCCAGTAACCCTCAGTCTGCTGTCCATATTTATGAGTCTCTTCTGTTTTATCCCCCTCCCTGTTTTTATATTATTTTTGTTTCCCTTCCCTTATGTTTATCTGTTTTGTCTCTTAATGTCCTCACGTGAGTGAAGTCATGATTTTTGTCTTTCTCAGACTGACTAATTTCACTTAGCCTAATTCACTTAGACTAATTTCACTCCAGTTCCATCCACGTAGGTGCAAATGGCAAGATTTCATTCTTTTTGATTGCAGAGTAATACTCCACTGTATATATATACCACGTCTTCTTTATCCATTCATCCATCGATGGACATTTGGGCTCTTTCCATACTTTGGCTATTTTGATAGTGCTGCTATAAACATGGGGGTGCATGTGTCCCTTCGAAACAGCACACCTGTATCCTTGGATAAATGCCTAGTAGTGCAAATGCTGAGTCGTAGGGTAGTTCTATTTTTAGTTTTTTGAGGAACCTCCATACTGTTTTCCAGAGCGGCTGCACCAGCTTGCATTCCCACCAACAATACAAAAGAGGTCCTCTTTCTCCACATCCTCGCCAACATCTCTTGTTGCCTGAGTTGTTAATGTTAGCCATGCTGACAGGTGTAAGGTGGTATCTCATTGTGCTTTTGATTTGTATTTCCCTGATGATGAGTGATGTTGAGCGTTTTTTCATGTGTCGGTTGACCATCTGGATGTCTTCCTTGGAGAAGTGTCTATTCATGTCTTTTGCCCATTTCTTCACTGGATTATTTGTATCTTGGGTGTTGAGTTTGATAAGTTCTTTATAGATTTTGGATACTAACCCTTTACCTGATATGTCATTTGCAAATATCTTCTCCCATTCTGTCAGTTGCCTTTTAGCTTTGCTGATTGTTTCCTTCTCTGTGCAGAAGCTTTTTATTTTGATGAGGTCCCAGTCATTCATTTTTGCTTTTGTTTCCCTTGTCTCTGGAGACGTCTTGTGTAAGAAGTTGCTATGGCCAAGATCAAAGAGGTTTTTGCCTGCTTTCTCCTCGAGGATTTTGATGGCTTCCCTTATTACATCGAGGTCTTTCATCCATTTTGAGTTTATTTTTGTGGATGGTGTAAGAAAGTGGTCCAGGTTCACTCTTCTGCATGTCGCTGTCCAGTTTCCCCAGCACCACTTGCTGAAGAGACTGTCTTTATTCCATTGGCTATTCTTTCCTGCTTTGTCAAAGATTAGTTGGCCATACGTTTGTGAGTCCATTTCTTGGTTCTCCATTCTGTTCCATTGATCTGAGCATCTGTTCTTGTGCCGGTACCATACTATCTTGTTGATTACAGCTTTGTAGTATAGCTTGAAGGCTGGGATTGTGATGCGTCCTGCTTTGGTTTTCTTCTTCAAAATCACTCTGGCTATTTGGGGTCTTTTCTGGTTCCATACAAATTTTAGGATTATTTGTTCTAGCTCTGTGAGGAATGCTGGTGTTACTTTGATAGTGATTTCACTGAATATGTAGATTGCTTTGGGTAGTATCAACATTTTAACAATATTTGTTCTTCCTATCCAGGAGCATGGAATCTTTTTCCATTTTTTGGTGTCTTCTTCAATTTCTTTGATAAGCTTTCTATAGTTTTCAGTGTATAGATTTTTCATCTCTTTGGTTAGATTCATTCCTAGGTATTTTGTGGTTTTTTGTGCAACTGTAAATGGGATTGATTCCTTGATTTCTCTTTCTGTCGCTTCATTGTTGGTGTATAGGAATGCAACTGATTTCTGTGCATTGATTTTATATCCTGCAACTTTGCTGAATTCGTGAATCAATTCTAGCAGTTTTTTGGTGGAACCTTTTGGGTTTTCCATATAGAGTATCAGGTTATCTGCGAAGAGTGAAAGTTTGACCTCCTCCTGGCCAATTTGGATGTCTTTTATTTCTTTGTGTTGTCTGATTGCCGAGGCTAAGACTTCCAATACTATGTTGAATAAGAGTGGTGAGAGTGGACATCCCTGTCTTGTTCCTGACCTTAGGGGGAAAGCTCTCAGTTTTTCCCCATTGAGGATGATAGTAGCGTTGGGTCGTTCATATATGGCTTTTATGATCTCGAGGTATGCTCCTTCTAACCCTACTTTCTTGAGGGTTTTTATCAAGAAAGGATGCGGTATTTTGTTGAATGCTTTCTCTGCATCTATTGAGAGGATCATATGGTTCTTGTCCTTTCTTTTATTGATGTGATGAATCACATTAATATTTTGCGGATATTGAACCAGCCATGCATCCCAGGCATCAATCTCACTTGGTTGTGGTGAATAATTTTTTTAATGTGTTGCTGGATCCGGTTGGCTAATATCTTGTCGAGGATTTTTGTGTCCATGTTCATCAGGGAAATTGGTCTATAGTTCTCCTTTTTAGTGGTGCCTTTGTCTGGTTTTGGAATCAAAGTAACGCTGGCTTCATAGAAAGAGTTTGGAAGTTTTCCTTCTATTTCTATTTTTTTTGGAACAGTTTCAATAGAATAGGTGTTAACTCTTCCTTAAATGTTTGGTAGAATTCTCCTGGAAAGCCATCTGGTCCTGGACTCTTGTGTTTGGGGGGATTTTTGATTACTAATTCGATTTCCTGACTGGTTATGGGTCTTTTCAAATTTTCTATTTCTTCCTGTTTCAGTTGTATAGTGTATATGTTTCTAGGAATTTGTCCATTTCTTCCAGATTGCCCATTTTATTGGCATATAATTGCTCATAATATTCTCTTACTATTGTTTTTATTTCTGCTGTGTTGGTTGTGATCTCTCCTCTTTCATTCTTGATTTTATTTATTTGGGTCCTTTCCTTTTTCTTTTTGATCAAACTGGCTAGTGGTTTATCAATTTTGTTAATATTTTCAAAGAACCAGCTTCTGGTATCATTGATCTGTTCTGTTTTGTTTTCTTTTGGTTTGGTTTGGTTTCAATAGCATTGATTTGTGCTCTAATCTTTATTATTTCCTGACTTCTGCTGATTTGGGGGTTTATTTATTGTTCTTTTTCCAGCTCTTTAAGGCGTAGGGTTAGGTTGTGAATCTAAGACCTTTCTTCCTTCTTTAGGAAGGCCTGGATTGCTACATACTTTCCTCTTATGACCACCTTTGCTGCGTCCCAGAGGTTTTGGTTGTGGTGTTATCATTTTCGTTGACTTCCATATACTTTTTAATTTCTTCTTTAACTGCTTGGTTAGCCCATTCATTCTTTAGTAGGATGTTCTTCAGTCTCCAAGTTTTTGTTACCTTTCCAAATTTTTTCTTGTGGTTGATTTCGAGTTTCATAGGGTTGTGGTCTGAAAATATACACGTTATGATCTCGATCTTTTTGTACTTAACTTAGGGCTGATTTGCGCCCCAGTATGTGGTCTATTCTGGAGAACGTTCCATGTGCACTGGAGAAGAATGTATATTCTGCTGCTCTAGGATGAAATGTTCTGAATATATCTGTTAAGTCCATCTGGTCCAGTGTGTCATTCAAAGCTGTTGTTTCCTTGTTGATTTTTTTTTATTACATGGTCTGTCTATTGCTGTGAGTGGGGCGTTGAAGTCTCCTACTATTATGGTATTACTATCAATGAGTTTCTTTATGTTTGTGATTAATTGATTTATGTATTTGGGTGCTGCCATATTTGGCACATAAATGTTTACAATTGTTAGGTCTTCTTGGTGAATAGACCCCTTGATTATGATATAATGCTCTTCTGCATCTCTTGATACAGTCTTTATTTTAAAGTGTAGATTGTCTGATATAAGTATGGCTACTCCAGCTTTCTTTGGTTGACCATTAGCATGATAGATGGTTCTGCGTCCCCTTATTTTCAGTCTGAAAGTGTTTTTAGGTCTAATGTGGGTCTCTTGTAAACAGCATATAGATGGATCTTGTTTTCTTATCCATTCTGTTACCCTATGTCTTTTGATTGGAGCATTGGGTCCATTGACATTTAGAGTGAGTAGTGAAAGATATGAATATATTGCCATTATGATGCTTGTAGAGTTGGAGTTTCTGGTGGTGTTCTGTGGTCCTTTCTAATCTTTGTAGCTTTTGGTATTTATATATATTTGGTATATATATATATATATATATATATATATATATATATACATATATATATATATATATATATATATATATATGTATACATATATTCATCTTTTCTCCCCTCAGAGAGTCCCCCTTTCTTGCAGGGCTGGTTTAGTGGTCACAAACTCCTTTAAGTTTTGTTTGCCTGGGAAACTTTTTATCTCTCCTTCTGTTTTGAATGACAACCTTGCTGGAAAAAGAATTCTTGGATGCATATTTTTCTGATTCAGCACACTGAATATATTCCACCACTCCTTTCTGGCCTGCCAAGTTTCTGTGGATAGGTCTGCAGCAAACCTGATCTGTCTCCCTTTGTAGGTTAGGGACTTTTTTTTCCCGTGCTGTTTTCATTATTCTCTCTTTACCTGGGTAGTTTGTGAATTTGACTATGATATGCCTTGTTGATGGTCGGTTTTTGCTGAATCTAATGGGGGTCCTCTGTGCTTCCTGGATTTTGATGTCTGTGTCTTTCCCCAGGTTAGGAAAGTTTTCCGCTATGATTTGTTCACATAACCCTTCTATCCCTGTTCTCTCTCTTCCTCTTCTGGGACCCCTATGATTGTGATGTTGTTCCTTTTTAGTGAGTCACTGATTTCTCTAATTCTTAAATCATGCTCTTTTGCCTTAATCTCCCTCTTTTTTCTGCTTCGTTATTCTCTACAAGTTTGTCCTCTATATCACTGATTCTATGTTCTGCCTCATCCATCCTTGCTCCTGCTGCATCCATCCGTGATTGCAGCTCAGGTATAGCATTTTTAATTTCATTCTGGCTATTTTTAGTTCTTTATCTCTGCAGAAAGGGATTCTAATCTATTTTTGACTCCAGCTAGTATTCTTATTATTGTGACTCTAAATTCTGGTTCAGACATCTTGCTTGCATCTGTGTTGGTTAAATCCCTGGCTGTTGTTTCTTTGTGCTCTTTCTTTTGGGGTGAATTCCTTCGTTTTGTCATTAAAAACACACACACAAATCGAATAAATGATGCTAGATCCTAGGTGTGTTTTGGTCTTGTGTTGAAAGTGGTTTGATAGATTTGAGAAAAAAAGGAGGCAGGGGAGAAAAGAAAAAGGGAAATCATTTGAGAATTTGAAAAAATGAATACACTGAAGTAGACTAAAATGAGATGATGGGAGTAATTAGAATTTGGAAAAGTATACACAAAAGTAAAGAATATAGTAGAAAAAACTAAAGAAAAATATTTTTAATAAAAATAAAAAATAAATATGATTTTTTTCTTTTTCTGTATTCAATAAAAAAGTAAAGAAATGAAAACAGAGGAAAAAGATAAAAAACGAAAAAAAATTGTTTGAAAATTTGAAAAAGTGAATACACTGTAGTGGACTAAATGAAATGATGGAAGTAAAATAGAATTTGAAAAAAATTACATAAAAGCAAAAAATATAGTAATGAAAATTAATGTTTAGTAGAAATTGAAGGTAAAAATGAATTTTTTCTCTTTCTACATTCAAGAAAAAGAAAAGAAACAAAAAAGAGAAAAAAGAAATGGAAAGAAGAAAAAAAGAAGGAAATTGTTTGAATATTTGAAAAGGTGAATACACTGAAGTAGACTAAAATAAATGATGGAAGTAAAATAGAATTTGAAAAAAATTACACAAAAGTAAAAAATATAGTAATAAAAATTAAAGAAAATATTTTAAATAAAAATTGAAAATGAAAATGAATTTTTTCTTTCTGTATTCAAGAAAAAGAAAAGAAGTGTAAAAAAGAAAAAAAAGAAATAAAATTGAATAGATGGACCTGCTAACAGATTAAAGTAGGACTGAAATTACTTCGTTTTCCCCTAGAAGTCAGTCTATGTAGCACTTTATAAACTAAGCCGGTGGTGAGACTTGTGCTCTTGAAGAGCGATGTTGGCCCAATTGGGCAGGGCTCAGTATAACGGCTCCGCTCTCCACTAGATGGCGCTGCTAACCTATTGGGGTGGATTGTTGTGGTGCTCCTAGGTGCATATGCAAATGTGCGGGAGCGGTGAGAATGGCACCATCCAGCCACCCAGTCTGTTCTCCTGGATCAGCAATCACGCACCCATCCTCTTTCTTCAGCTCTCGTCCACTCCCTGTTTTTTCACTCTCCATGACCAGGCCCCAGGCCATACCTCTCTCCTGAGTTTTGTCTCAGATGCGGCTGTTTTCCCCGGCCTCTTCCAAAGGATCACAGCTTTGACCCATTCCGCCCTTCTGTGGGAGGGTCTCACCGAGCAATGGCTGAATGAGCAATGGCTGAATATCAGCTGCACCCAGGAACACCCACTGGACCCTGCTGCTGCCGGTACCCCAAGACTGTGGCCAGGTGCCAGCCCATCCCAGAAAAAGTTCATGAGACAGTGTAGCAGCAGTGTTTCAGGGATTATGGAAAATCACAACATACATCTGGCACCAGGCTTCACCCTTAATGACCTTGCCCCAGCACCAGGAAATGTGGCTGCCTTCCGGGGTCTGCTGGGACCAGGGGCTTCAACAGCCTCTACCAAATGTCCTTCCAGCAGTGGAACCGCTTTTCCCTGTGTGGCCCGAGAACCTCCCAGACCCCACTCTGTTCCTGGGGATTCGCCCTTCCCACCAGATCACCGCCAGGTATCGAGCTGCAGAGTTGCAGACTTTGTGCCCCCCTTTTTTACAGTCTTAATGGAATTTAAACCCTCTCCTTTCTCCTTTCTCCCTTTTTAGTTTAGCCCCTGTGGCTGTTTCCAATTTTCCACTTTCTCTCCAGCTGCTTTTGGGGAGGGGTGCTTTTCCCGTATTCTCCCCCCTCCCCAGTCTCCGTCCTCTCTCCGTCCTCAAAAGCGTTTCCCTGCCCTCCGTGGCTTCTCGCTCCCCAGATTCACCTCTCCAAGCCACGTACCTGCTGAGTTCTGTGGTTCAGGTTATGCAGATTGTTTTGTTAATCCTCCAATCAGTTTTCTAGGTGTGTAGGATGGTTTAGTGTTGGTCTGGCTGTATTTCATGGACGTAAGACACACAAAAAACTTCCATGTTGTTCTGCTATCTTGGCTCCTCCCCGGTCAATTCATGTATATATATTATTATTATTATTCTTTCTCTTACTTTTCTTCCTCTTATTTCTTCCCTTCTCTATTCTGGTTATTCCGGTTGTTGGTTTGTTTAAGGATACATTTTTAATCTATTGTTTTTATACCTCTTATGTATTTCCTTGTTCTTTTTTTTCCTGTCTCTCTCTCTCTCTCTGCATTAAGCCATATAGTTTCTCTGATTCTCTACTTGGTCAATATATTTTCTTTTCTTTTTCCCCACACTTGTCATTTTTCTTTTTGTATGGGATAAGGCTTCTTCTACCACCACCCCTTTTAAAAAATTTTTTCCAGGGTTACTTCAATGAACAAAACAAAGCACCCGTGGTGGGACGTCCAACCCACCACTTATGAATAGGGAGTTAAAGCAACCAGAGTGACAACAAAGAGCATGAAGCATACGCCAAAACACCTCTTAAAAGGCCAGGCCATGGACAGAATGGGACCGTTTTTAATATAGTAGTGCTCACAGATTCAGGACTCACAAAAGTTATTAAAACAATTAAGGGACAGAAAACTAGCAAAAATGACAAAACAGAAGAATTCCCAAAAGAAATTACAGGAAGAAATAACAGCTAGAGAATTGCTCAAACAGATATAAACAATATACTTGATCAAGAATTTAGAATAATAGTGTTAAGATTAATAGCTGGGTTTGAAAAAAGCATAGAAGACAGCAGAGAATCTATTGCTGCAGAGATCAAAGAACTAAGAAATAGTCGCAATGAATTAAGAAATGTTGTAAATGAGATGCAAAATAAACTGGATGCAGTGACAGAAAAGATGCAGGAAGCAGAGGGGAGAATAACTGAAATAGAAGATAAAATTATGGGAAATGATTATTCCCAGAAAAAAGAGAGATAAGAAAATACTATACAACGAGGGGAGAATTAGAGAAGTAAGTGATTCAATTAAACTTAATAATATCTGTATCATAGGAGTTCCAGAAGAAGAAGAAGAAAAGAGAGAAAGAGGCAGAAGGTTTACTTGAACAAATTATAGCTGAGAATTTTCCTAATCTGGGGAAGGAAGCAGACATCCAAATCCAGGAGACACAGACAGCTCCCATCAGATTTAACAAAAATAGGTCTTCACCATGACACATCATAGTGAAATTGGCAAAATACTAATATAAAGAGAGAATTCTGAAAACAGGGATAAATGGGCCTTAACCTACCAGGGTAGACACATAAGGGTAGTAACAGACCTGTCCACTGAAACTTGGCAGGCCACAATGGAGTGGCAGGAAATATTCAATGTGCTGAATAGGAAAAATATGCAGCCACCAATCCTTTACCCAGCAAGTCTATCATTCAGAATAGTCAGATAAGCCTTTCCCAAACAAACAAAAACTGAAGGAGTTCATGACCACTAAACCAGCCATGCAAGAGACCCTAAGGGGGATTCTGTGAGTGCAATGCTACAAAGTCTGCAAAGGACCAGAGACATCACCACAAGCATGAAACATACAGATAAAACAATGACACTAAATCAATATCTTTCAAAAATAACTCTGAATAAATGGACTAAATGCTCCAATCAAAACACACAGGGTATTAGAATGCATAAAAGAACAAGATCCATCTATATGCTGTCTACAAGAGACTCATTTTGGACCTGAGGACATATTCAGATTGAAAGTGAAGGGATGGAAAACCATCCATCATGCTATGGGAAGTCAAGAGAAAGCTGCAGTAGCCATACTTATATTAGACAAACTAGACGTTAAATTAAAGGCTGTAACAAGAGATGAAGAAGGGCATTATATCATAATTATGGGGTCTAGCCATTAAGAAGAGCTAACAATTGTAAATTTTTATGCTTCCAACTTGAAACACCCAAATATATGAGTCAATTAATCAGAAACATAAGCAATATGATTGATAAGAATACAGTAAATGCAGGGGACTTTAATACTCTACTTAGAGCAATGTACAGAACATCTAGGCAGAAAATCAATAAAGAAACAATTGCCTTGAATGATACACTGGACCAGATAGATTTGACACATATATTCAGAACGTTTCATCCAAAAGCAGCAGTATACACATTATTCTCGAGTTCATATTGAAAATTCCCCAAGATAGGTCACATACTGGGTCACAAAACGGCCCTCAATAAATATAAAAGAATTGAGATCATACCATGATATTTTCAGATCACAATGCTATGAAACTTGAAATCAACCACAAGAAAAATTTAGAAAGCCTCCAAATGCATGGAGGTTAAAGAACATCTTACTAAAGATTGAATAGGTCAACCAGGCAATTCAAGAAGAAATTTAAAAATATATGGAAGCAAATGAAAATGAAAACACGACATTCCAAACACTTTGGGATGCAGCAAAGGCAGCCCTAAGAGGAAAATACATTGCAATCCAATCCTCTAAAAAAAAAAAAAGAAAAATCCTGTACACAAACCAACCACACACCTAAAGGAACTAGAAGCAGAACAGCAAACAAACTCTAAAGCAGGCAGAAGAGAAATAATAAAGATTAGAGAAGAAATAAACAATATATAATTTTTTAAAAAGTAGAACACAACACTAACTCTAACAGCTGGTTTTTGTTGAAAAAATAAAAATTGCTAAACCCCTAGCCAGACTTTTCAAAAAGAAAAGAGAACCCAAACAGAAAAAATCACAAATGAAAGAAGAGAAATCACAACCAACACCAAAGAAATACAGAGAATTATTTAGAGAATACTATGAAAAATTATATGCCAACAAACTGGACAACCTGGAAGAAATGGACAAATTCCTAGATACCCACACACTACAAAAACTCAAATGGGAATAAATAGAAGATTTGAACAGACACATAACCAGAAAAGAAATTGAATCAGTTATCAAAAATTTTCCCAATACTGAGTCCTGGGCAAGATGGCTTTTCAGAGGAATTCTACCAGACATTTATTTCTTTTTTTAATATATGAAATTTATTGTCAAATTTGTTTCCATACAAAACACAGTGCTCACCCCAACAGGGGTCCTCCTCAATACCCATCACCCACCCTCCCCTCCCTCCCACCCCCCATCAGCCCACAGTTTGTTCTCAATTTTTAATAGTCCCTTATGCTTTGCCTCTCTCCCACTCTAACCTTTTTTTTTTCCTTCCCCTCCCCCCATGGGGTCCTGTTAAGTTTCTCAGAATCCACATAAGAGTGAACACATACGGTATCTTTCTCTGTATGACTTATTTCACTTAGCATAACACTCTCTAGTTCCATCCAGGTTGCTACAACGGGCCATATTTCATTCTTTCTCATTGCTACATAGTACTCCATTGTGTATATAAACCACAATTTCTTTATTCATTCATCAGATGATAGCCATTTAGGCTCTTTCCATAATTTGGCTATTGTTGAGAGTGCTGCTATAAACATTGGGGTACAAGTGCCCCTATGCATCAGCACTCCTGTATCCCTTGGGTAAATTCCTAGCAGTGCTACTGCTGAGTCATAGGGTAGGTCTATTTTTAATTTTCTGAGGAACCTCCACACTGTTTTCCAGAGCGGCTGCACCACTTTGCATGCCCACTAACAGTGCAAGAGGGTTCCCGTTTCTCCACATCCTCTCCAGCATCTATAGTCTCCTGATTTGTGCACTTTGGCCACTCTGACTGGCGTGAGGTGATATCTGAGTGTGGTTTTGATTTGTATTTCCCTGATGAGGAGCGATGCTGAGCATCTTTTCATGTGTCTTGGCCATCTGGATGTCTTCTTTAGAGAAGTGTCTCTTCATGTTTTCTGCCCTTTCTTCACTGGGTTATTTGTTTTTCGGGTGTGGAGTTTGGTGAGTTATTTATAAATTTTGGACACTAGCCCCTTGTCTGATATGTCATTTGCAAATATCTTTTCCCATTCTGTTGGTTGCCTTTTACTTTTCTTGATTTCCTTTGCTGTGCAGAAGCTTTTTATCTTCATGAGGTCCCAATAGTTCACTTTTGCTTTTAATTCCCTTGACTTTGGGGATGTGTCAAGTAAGAAATTGCTA
The DNA here is from genome assembly GCF_018350195.1 of Panthera tigris. Classification (NCBI taxonomy): domain Eukaryota; kingdom Metazoa; phylum Chordata; class Mammalia; order Carnivora; family Felidae; genus Panthera; species Panthera tigris. Next base: position 60,111,397 of record NC_056677.1, on the reverse strand, counting down.
TGGCTGAGGTCAGAGAGGTCTTTCCCTGCTTTCTCCTCTAGGGTTTTGATGGTTTCCTGTCTCACATTCAGGTCCTTTATCCATTTTGAGTTTATTTTTGTGAATGGTGTCAGAAAGTGGTCTAGTTTCAATCTTCTGCATGTTGCTGTCCAGTTCTCCCAGCACCATTTGTTAAAGAGACTGTGTTTTTCCATTGGATGTTCTTTCCTGCTTTGTCAAAGATTAGTTGGCCATACTTTTGTGGATATAGTTCTGGGGTTTCTATTCTATTCCTTTGGTCTATGTGTCTGTTTTTGTGCCAATATCATGCTGTCTTGATGATTACAGCTTTGTAGTAGAGGATAAAGTCTGGGATTGTGATACCTCCCGCTGTGGTCTTCCTCTTCAAAATTACTTTGGCTATTCGGGGCCTTTTGTGGTTCCATATGAATTTTAGGATTGCTTGTTCTAGCTTCGAGAAGAATGCTGGTGCAATTTTGATGGGGATTTCATTGAGTGTGTAGATAGCTTTGGGTAGTATTGACATTTTAACAATATTTATTCTTCCAACCCATGAGCACAGAATGTTTTTCCATTTCATTATATCTTCTTCAATTTCCTTCATAAGCTTTCTGTAGTTTTCAGCATACAGATCTTTTACATCTCTGGTTAGATTTATTCCTAGGTATTTTATGCTTCTTGGTGCAATTGTGAATGGGATCAGTTTCTTTATTTATCTTTCTGTTGCTTCATTATTAGTGTATAAGAATGCAACTGATTTCTGTACATTGATTTGTATCCTGCAACTTGGCTAATTCATGTGTCAGTTCTAGCAGACTTTTGATGGAGTCTATCGGATTTTCCATGTATAATATCATGTCATCTGCAAAAAGTGACAGCTTAACTTCATCTTTGTCAATTTTGATGCCTGTTATTTCCTTTTGTTGTGTGATTGCTGATGCTAGAACTTCCAACAATATGTGAAACAACAGCGGTGATAGTGGACATCCCTATCGTGTTCCTGATCTCAGGGAAAAAGCTCTCAGTTTTTCCCCGTTGAGGATGATGTTAGCTGTGGGCTTTTCATAAATGGATTTCATGATGTTTAAGTATGTTCCTTCTATCCTGACTTTCTCGAGGGTTTTTATTAAGAAAGGATGCTGAATTTTGTCAAATGCTTTTTCTGCATCAATTGACAGGATCATATGGTTCTTTTCTTGTATTAATGTGAGGTATCATGATGATTGATTTGCGAATGTTGAACCCAGCCTGCAGCCCAGGAATGAATCCCATTTTATCATGGTGAATAATTCTTTTTATATGCTGTTGAATTCGATTTGCTAGTATCTTGTTGAGAATCTTGCATCCATGTTCATCAGGGATATTGGCCTGTAGTTCTCTTTTTTTACTGGGTCTCTGTCTGGTTTAGGAATCAAAGGAATGCTGGCTTCATAGTATGAGTCTGGAAGTTTTCCTTCCCTTTCTATTTCTTGGAATAGCTTCAGAAGGATAGGTATTATCTCTGCTTTAAATGTCTGGTAGAACTCCCCTGGGAAGCCATCTGGTCCTGGACTCTTATTTGTTGGGAGATTTTTGATGACTGATTCAATTTCTTCGCTGGTTATGGGTCTGTTCAAGCTTTCTATTTCCTCCTGATTGAGTTTTGGAAGGGTGTGTGTGTTTACGAATTTGTCCATTTCTTCCAGGTTGTCCAGTTTGTTGACATATAATTTTTCATAGAATTCCCTGATAATTGCTTGTATTTCTGGGGGATTGGTTGTAATCATTCCATTTTCATTCATGATTTTATCTATTTGGGTCATCTCCCTTTTCTTTTTGAGAAGCCTGGCTAGAGGTTTATCAATTGTGTTTATTTTTTCAAAAAACCAACTCTTGGTTTCATTGATCTGCTCTACAGTTTTTTTTAGATTCTATATTATTTCTGCTCTGATCTTTATTATTTCTCTTCTCCTGCTGGGTTTAGGGTGTCTTTGCTGTTCTGCTTCCATTTCCTTTAGGTGTTCTGTTAGATTTTGTATTTGGGATTTTTCTTGTTTCTTGAGATAGGCCTGGATTGCAATGTATTTTCCTCTCAGGACTGCCTTCGCTGCGTCCCAAAGCGTTTGGATTGTTGTATTTTCATTTTCGTTTGTTTCCATATATGTTTTAATTTCTTCTCTAATTGCCTGGTTGACCCACTCATTCGTTAGTAGGGTGTTCTTTAACCTCCATGCTTTTGGAGGTTTTCCAGACTTTTTCCTGTGGTTGATTTCAAGCTTCATAGCATTGTAGTCTGAAAGTATGCATGGTATGATCTCAATTCTTGTATACTTATGAAGGGCTGTTTTGTGACCCAATATGTGATCTATCTTGGAGAATGTTCCATGTGCACTCGAGAAGAAAGTATATTCTGTTGCTTTGGGATGTAGAGTTCTAAATATATCTATCAAGTCCCTCTGATCCAATGTATCATTCAGGACCCTTGTTTCTTTATTGACTGTGTGTCTAGATGATCTATCCATTTCTGTAAGTGGGGTGTTAAAGTCCCCTGCAATTACCACATTCTTATCAATAAGGTTGCTTATGTTTGTAATTGTTTATTATATTTGGGGGCTCCCGTATTCGGCGCATAGACATTTATAATTGTTAGCTCTTCCTGATGGATAGACCCTGTAATTATTATATAATGCCCTTCTTCATCTCTTGTTCCAGACTTTAATTTAAAGTCTAGTTTGTCTGATATAAGTATGGCTACTCCAGCTTTCTTTTGACTTCCAGTAGCATGATAAATAGTTCTCCATCCCCTCACTTTCAATCTGAAGGTGTCCTCAAGTCTAAAATGAGTCTCTTGTAGACCGCAAATAGATGGGTCTTGTTTTTTTATCCATTCTGATACCCTATGTCTTTTGATTGGTGCATTTAGTCCATTTACATTCAGTGTTATTATAGAAAGATATGAGTTTAGAGTCACTGTGATGTCTGTAGGTTTCATGCTTGTAGCAATGTCTCTGGTACATTGTCTCACAGGATCCCCCTTAGGATCTCTTGTAGGGCTAGTTTAGTGGTGATGAATTCCGTCAGTTTTTGTTTGGGAAGACCTTTATCTCTCCTTCTATTCTAAATGACAGATTTGCTGGATAGAGGATTCTCGGCTGCATATTTTTTCTGTTCATCTCATTGAAGATTTCCTGCCATTCCTTTCTTGCCTGCCAAGTTTCAGTAGAGAGATCCGTCATGAGTCTTATCAGTCTCCCTTTATATGTTAGAGCACATTTATCCCTAGCTGTTTTCAGAATTTTCTCTTTATCCTTGTATTTTGCCAGTTTCACTATGATATGTCATGCAGAAGATCGATTCAAGTTACGTCTGAAGGGAGTTCTCTGTGTCTGTTGGATTTCAATGCCTTTTTCCTTCCCCAGATCAGGGAAGTTCTCAGCTATTATTTCTTCAAGTACACCTTCAGCACCGTTCCCTCTCTCTTCCTCCTCTGGAATACCAATTATGTGTAGATTATTTCTCTTTAGTGCATCACTTAGTTCTCTAATTTTCCCCTCATACTCCTGGATTTTTTATCTCTCTTGCTCAGCTTCCTCTTTTTCCATAATTTTATCTTCCAGTTCACCTATTCTCTCCTCTGCCTCTTCAATCCGAGCCGTGGTTTTCTCCAGTTTATTTTGCAGCTCATTTATAGCATTTTTTGGCTCCTCTTGGCTGTTCCTTAGTCCCTTGATCTCTGTGGCAAGAGATTCTCTGCTGTCCTCTATACTGTTTTCAAGCCCAGCGATTAATTTTATGACTATTATTCTAAATTCACTTTCTGTTATATTGTTTAAATCCTTTTTGATCAGTTCGTTAGCTGTCATTATTTCCTGGAGATTCTTTTGAGGGGAATTCTTCCGTTTCATCATTTTGTATAGTCCCTGGAGTGGTGTGGAACTGTGGGGCACTTCCCCTGTGCTGTGTTGAATAAATTGCGTTGGTGGGCGGGGCCGCAGTCAGACCTGATGTCTGCCCCCAGCCCACCGCTGGGGCCACAGTCAGACTGGTGTGTACCTTCTCTTTCCCTCTCCTGGAGGCAGGATTCACTGTTGTGTGGCGTGGCCCCGTCTGGGCTACTTGCACACTGCCAGGCTTGTGGTGCTGGGTATCTGGCATATTAGCTGGGGTGGATCAGCAAGGTGCACAGGGGCGGGAGGGGCAGGCTCAGCTCACTTTTCCTTCAGTGATCCACTTAAGAGTGGTCCTGCAGCACTGAGAGTGAGTCAGACCTGCCGCCAGAGGGATGGATCTGCAGAAGCACAGCCTTGGGTGTTTGCGTGGTGCAAGTTCCCTGACAGGAACTGGTTCCCTTTGGGATTTTGGCTGGGGGATGGGTGAGGGAGATGGCACTGGCAAGTGCCTTTGTTCCCCACCAAGCTGAGCTCTATCGTCTGGAGCTCAACAACTCTCCCTCCCATTGTCCTCCAGCCCTCCTGCTCTGTGAGCAAAGCTGTTAACTTATAACCTTCCAGGTGTTAAGTCCCGCTTGCTGTCTGAACACAGTGCTGCCCCTCCACTTTTGCAAGCCAGACTCGGGGGCTCTGCTTTGCAGGCAGGCTGCTCCTCCACCCCAGCTCCCTCCCACCAGTCCGTGTAGCGCGCACCTCCTCTCCGCCCTTCCTACTCTCGTCTTCGCTTGGCTCCCGAGAATCCGTTCTGCTAGTCTTCTGGTGGTTTTCTGGGTTATTTAGGCAGGTGTGGGTGGAATCTAAGTGATCAGCAGGATGCGGTGAGCCCAGCATCCTCCTATGCCGCCATCTTCCTCCTCTCCAACCTCTACCAGACATTTAAATCAGAGTTAATACCTAGCCTTCTCAAGCTGTTCCAAAAAATAGAAATGGAACGAAAATGTCCAGATTCATTCTACAAATCCAGCATTACCCTGGTTACAAAACCAGACAATAACCCCAATAAAAAGGAGAAGCACAGTCCCATATTCCTGAGGAAACTAGATGCAAAAATTCTCAGCAAGATACTGGCAAATAAAATTCAACAGTGTATAAAAAGAATTATTCACCATGATCAAGTGGGATTCATTCCCACTGGGCTGATTCAATAGTAGCAAATCAATCAATGTGACACAATCACATTAATAACAGAAAGGATAAGAACCATATGAACCTGTCAATAGATGCAGAAAAAGAATTTGACAAAATACAGCAACATTCTTAATAAGAACCCTCAAGAAAGTCTGGATAGAAGGAACATATCTTAACATCATATTCCATATATGAAAAGCCCACAGCTAATATCATCATCAATGGGGAAAAACTTAGAACTTTCCCCCTGAGATCAGGAACACAATAGGGATGTCCACTGTCACCACTGTTGTCTAACAGTGTTGGAAGTCCTAGTCTCAGCAATTAGACATCAAAATGAAATAAAAGGAATCCAAATTGGCAAATAAGTCAAACTTTCACTTTTCGCAGATGACGTGATACTCTACATGGAAAACTCGAAAGATTCCACTAAAAAGCTGCTAGAAAGGATACATGAATTTAGCAAAGTTGCAGGATACAAGATCAATTTACAGAAATCAGCTTCATTTCTATACACCAATAATTTAGCAACAGAAAGAGAAATCAAGAAATCAATCCCCTTTTTGATTGCACCAAGAAACATAAAATAGCTTGGAATAAACCTAACCAAAGATGTAAAAGATCTGTATGCAGAAACTATAGAAAACTTATGAAAGATATTGAAGAAGACACAAAGAAATGGAAAAACATTCCATGCTCACGGATTGGAATAATAAATATTGTTAAAATATCAATACTGCCCAAAGCAATCTATACGGTCAATGCAATCCCAATCAAAATTGCACCAGCATTCTTCTCAATGCTAGAACAAACAATCCTAAAATTTGTATTGAACCCCAAAGGCCCCGAATAGCCAAAATAGTGTTGAAAAAGAAAACCAAATTGGGAGGCATCATAATCCCAGACTTGAGCCTCTACTACAAAGTTGTAATCATCAAGACAGCATGGTATTGACACAAAAACAGACACATAGACCAATGGAATAGAATAGAGAGCTCAGAATTGGACCCACAAATGCATGGCCAACCAATCTTTGACAAAGCAAGAAAGAGTATCCAATGGGAAAAAAAAAGTCTCTTTAACAAATGGTGCTGGGAAAACTGGACAGCAACATGCAAAAGAATGAACTGAGACCACTTTTTTACACCATACACAAAAATAAACTCAAAATGGATGAAAGACCTAAATATAAGACAGAAAGCCATCAAAACCCTAGAGGAGAAAACAGGCCACAACCTCTTTGATCTCAGCTGCAGCATCTTCTTATTCGACACGGCTCTGAAGGCAAGGGGGAAAAAAAGCAAAAATGAACTATTGGGACCTCACCAAGATAAAAAGTTTGTACAATGCAAAGGAAACAATCAAGAAAACTAAAAGGCAACAGATGGAATTGGAGAAGGTATTTGCAAATGACATAGCTCATAAAGGGTTAGTATCCAAACTCTATAAAGAAATTACCAAATTCAACATCTGAAAAACAAATAATCCAGTGAAGAAATGGGCAGAAGAATAGACTTTTTTCCAAAGTAGACATCCGGATGGCCACAGGCACATCAAAAAATGCTCAATGTCACTCATGATCAGGGAAATACAAATCAAAACCACACTGAGATACTACCTCACACCAGTCAGAGTGGCTAAAATTAACAACTCAGGACAGAACAGATATTGGCAAGGATATGGAGAAGTGGGAACCCACTTGCACTGTTGGTGGGAATGCAAACTGGTGCAGCCATTTTGGAAAACAATGTGGAAGTTCCTCAAAAAATTACACTATGACCGAGCAATAGGAATTTATCACAATCTCATGGTTTGTGAGTTTGAGCCCCACATAAGGCTCTGTGCTGAGAGCTCAGAGCCTGGAGCTTGCTTCAGATTCTGTGTCTCCCTTGCTCCTTTGCCCCTCCCATGTTCATGCTCTGTCTCTCTCTCTCTCTCTCAATAATAAATAAACATTAAAAAAATTTTTTTAAATACCTAACCAGAAATTTTGGAGCTGAAGAATACAATGAGTGAGCTAAATGATTTAATAGAAAGCTTCAACACTAGTCTAGACCAAACAAAACAAAGAATTGGTGAGTTACAAAACAAATCATTTAAAATTATCCAATCGTAGGAGCAAAATGAAAAAAATAATGAAAATAAATGAAGAAAGCCTATGGGACTTATAGGACATCATCAAGAGAAATGATGTATGCAACACTGGAGTACCAGAAAGAGAAGAGTGGAAGGAAAAGGGGGTATAAATGTTATTTAAAGAAACAATGGCTGAGAACTCCTCAAACCTGGAGAGAGATTTGGATAACCACGTTTATCAATATAATGGGTTGCCTCAAATTTTCAACCCAAAATGATCTTCTCCAAGATACATAATAAAACTAAAATCAAATCCAGAATTTTAAAATCAACGACAAAAAATTTTTTTTCTTCTGTGATGGAATCATCATAATGCTATCAGTAGATTTCTCAGTGGAGAACTTGCAGACCAGGACAAAATGGGATGATATATTTAAAGTGCTGAAAGAAACTGCCAACCAAGAACACTTTACACACAAAGTTTTCCTTAAGAAATTAAAGTAGAAAAGGTGGAAAGAGTTCTTCAAGCTGAAATAAAAGGACGTTCATTGGTAATATGAACACTTTTGAAAATATACAACATACTGGTAAAGGTAAGCATATAGTCAGATTGGTCAGATTAGAATACTTTAATACTGTAATATGGCAGTGTGTTAACTTAACTCTAGTATAAAGGTTAATATAAAAAGGTATTAAAATTATCTGTAGCTAAACAATTTGTTAATGGATACACAATACAAAATGATATAGAGACATCAAAAACATTAAAGGGGGAGTAAAAGATTAGAGTTTTTGTATATATGACTGAAATTAAATTCTTATCAACATAAAATAGAAATATGTCTATATATATATATGATATATATATGATAGTTTGTGTAAGTCTCATAGTAACCACAAAACAAAATCCAAGTATAGATTCATAAAAGCCAAGGGTGTCAAAGCATACTACTAAAGGAAATCATCAATTCACAAAAGAAGACAACAATAGAGGAAAAAAGAAACAAAGCACCACAAAACAGCCAGAAAAAAATTAATAAGATTAGTAAGTCCTTAGTTACCAATAATTCCAGTAAACATAAATGTATTGAATTATCCAACAAAAGGCATAGAGTGGCTGGACATATTTAAAAAAAGAAACAAGACCCAAATTGCATGCTGCATACAAGACACTCATTTCAGTTTTTAAGGACATATTATAAGTTCAAGATGAAAGGATTGCAAACAAGAGTCCATGTGAATGGAAACTAAAGAGAAGAGGAATTTTTGTAGTTATAATAGACAAAACAGACATTAAGCCAAAATGGTAATAAAAAGAGACAAAAATTGTAATTATATAATAAGGTGGTAAATGCATCAAGAAGATATAACAATCATAAATATATATTCACTCAACATCAGAGCACCTAAATTTATTAAGCAAATACTAACAGATCCTAAAGGGAGTAATAGACAAAAATACAATAACAGTAGAAGACATCAATACCGCACTTTCAACAATGGATAGAAGTCCAGACAAAATAAAATCAATAAGGAAATGTACATGAACCACATTTTGGACAAAATGGATCTAACAGGCATAAACAGAACATTCCATTTAACAGCACCAGAATACACATTCTTCTCAAGTGCACATGAAATATTCTCCATGATAGATTACATGATAGGTCGCAAAACAAGTCTCAGCTAATTTAAGAAGATTAAAATCATACCAACTATCTTTTCTGACCACAATGATATAAAACTAAAAATCAGGGGGAGGAGCCAAGATGGCGGAACAGCATGGAAGCTTTTTGTGTTTCGCATCCATGAAATACAGCCAGATCAACACTAAACCATCCTGCACACCTAGAAAACTTATTTGAGGATTAATACAACAATCTTCACAATCTGAACCACACAACTCAGCAGGTAGGTGGCACGGAGAGATGAACTGGGGGAGAGAGAAACAACGGAGGGCAGGGAGCTGTTTTTGCTTGTGGAAAGAGGATGGAGATGGGGGCGAGAATACACAAAAAGCACCCTCCCCCAAAAGCAGCTGGAGAGAAAGTGGAAAAGTAGAAAAGGCCACAAGGACTGAACTAAAAAGAGAGAAAGGAGAAAGGAGAGGGTTTAAATTCCATTAAGACTCTATAAACAGGGGGAGCCCAGTGTCTGAAACTCCACACACAGCTCAATACCTGGTGGTTCTCTGGTGGGAAGGGTGAATCCCCAGGAGCAGAGTGAAGTCTGTGGTTCTTTGAGCCATACCAGGAGAGGCATTTCCCCTGCTGGGAGGACATCTGGTAGAGGCTGTGTGGCTCCCCAAAAGGCAAAGGCCCCAGTGGACGCGGGGAACAACCACATTCACTGGTGCTAGAACAAGATTGTTGGGGGTGAAGCCTGGTGCCAGATGTGTGTTGTGATTTGCCATAATCCCTGAAACGCTGCTGCCACACAATTGCGTGAATTTTTTCTAGGGCAGACTGGAACTCAGCTGCAGTCTCCAGGCATCGGCAACAGGATGTCACGTGAATGTTCCTGGGTGCAGCAGGCACCCAGCCGTTGCTCGGTGAGACCCTCCCGCAGAGGGGCAGAACGGGTCAAAGACACAGTCCCTCAGAAGTAAGGGGTCGGGAAACACAGCCCCATCTGAGATAAAACTCAGGAGGGAGGTGCTGCCGGGAGCTTGGTCACAGACAGTATAAAAGCAGGGAGTTGATGAAAGCCACAAAGGATGGGTGTGCAATTACTGATCGGGGAGAACAGAGTTCGGATACTAGAGACTGGGCAGCTGGCTGATGCCATTTTCACCACTCCCACACATGCACATACACATCTACAAGCACCACAACAATCCAGCCCAGTAAGCTAAGCAGCGCCATCTAGTAGAGAATGGAGTCATTACACTAAATCCCACCCAAAGGGATCAACCTCGCTCTTCAGGAACACAAGTCTCTCCACCTGCTTAGTTTACGGACTATAAGGTGCTTCATAGTTTGACCTCTAGGGAAAAATGAAGTAATTTCAATCGTATTTCAGGTCTGTTCACTGGTCCATCTATTCAATTTTCTTTTTTTTCCTTTTTTCTTTTTGCTCTTTTTTGTTTCTTTTCTTTTTCTTGAATACAGAAAGAGAAAAAAATTATTTTTATTTTTAATTTTTATTAAATAGTTTTCTTTAATTTTTTCTACTATATTTTTACTTTTGTGTAAATTTTTTCAAATTCTATATCACTTCCATCATTTCATTTTATTCTATTTCAGTGTATTCATTTTTTCAAATTTTCAAATGATTTCCTTTTTTTCTTTTTTACTTTCCCTTTTGTCTCTAATCTATCAAGCCCCTTTCAACACCCAGGTGAAAACACTCCTAAGCTCTAGCATCATTTATTTGATTTTTTTGTGTTTGTTGTCTTTCATTTTTTAATTTTAATTTTTTTAATTTTAATTAATTTTTTACCTCAAAAATTCCTTTTCTCGCTTCAAAATGACAACAAAGGATTTCATCCCAAAAGAAAGAGCAGAAAGAAACGACAGCCAGACTTAACCAACACAGATACAAGCAAGATGTCTGAACCAAAATTTAGAATCATTATAATAATAATACTAGCTGGAGTTAAAAATAGATTAGAATCTCTTTCTGTGAAGATAAAAGAAGTAAACGCTAGTCAGAATGAAATAAAAAATTATATGACTGAGCCACAATCTCAAATGAATGCCACAATGGCAAGGATGGATGAAGCAGAACAGAGAATCAGTGATATAGAGAACAATCTTCTGAGAATAATGAAGCAGAAAATAAGTGGGAGACTAAGGCAAAAGAGCACGATTTAAGAATTAGAGAAATCAGTGACTCATTAAAAAGGAACAACATGAGAATCATAGGACCTGAAGAAGAAGAAGAGAGAAAAAAAGGGGTAGAAGGATTATGTGAGCAAATCACAATGGAAAACTTTCCTAACCTGGGGAAAGACACAAACATCAAAATCCAGGAAGCACAGAGGACACCCATTAGATGCAGGAAAAACCGACCATCAACAAGGCATATCATAGTCAAATTCACAAAATACTCAGGCAAGGAAACATCATGAAAGTAGCAAGGGAAAAAAGTCCTTAACCTACAAGGGAAGACAGATCAGGTTTGCAGCAGACCTATCCACAGAAACTTGGCAGGCCAGAAAGGAGTAACAAGATATATTCAATGTGCTGAATCAGAAAAATGTGTAGCCAAGAATTCTTTATCCAGCAAGGCTATCATTTAAAATAGAAGGAGAGATTAAAAGTTTCCTAGACAAATAAAAATTAAAGGAGTTTGTGACCACTAAACCAGCCCTGCAAGAAATTTTAAGGGGAGGGGAGAAAAGACTAAATACATACATACATACATACATACATACATACCAAAAGCAACAAAGACTAGAAAGGACCAGAGAACATCACCAGAAACTCCAACTCTACAAGTAACATAATGACAATAAATTCATATCTTTCAGTACCCACTCAAAACATCAGTGATTTCAATGCTCCAATCAAAAGACATAAGGTAACAGAATGGATAAGAAAACAAGATCCATCTATATGCTGTTTACAAGAGGTTCCTCAAAAAATTAAAAATAGACCTACCCTATGACCCAGCAGTAGCACTGCTAGGAATTTACCCAAGAGATACAGCAGTACTGATGCATAGGGGCACTTGTACCCCAATATTTATAGCAGCACTTTCAACAATAGCCAAATTATGAAAAGAGCCTAAATGTCCATCACCTGATGAATGGATAAAGAAATTGTGGTTTATATAGACAATGGAGTACTACATGGCAATGAAAAGAATGAAATATGGCCCTTTGTAGCAACGTGGATGGAACTGGAGAAGGTGATGTTAAGTGAAATAAGCCATACAAGAGACACACTTTAGACATAAAGACACATTCAGATTGAATGTGAGGTGACAGAGAACAATCTATCATGCTAATGGTCAACAAAAGACAGCCAGAGTAGCCATACTTATATCTGACAATGTAGACTTTAAAATAAAGATGTAACAAGAGATGAAGAAGGGCATTATATCATGATTGAGCCTATCCACCAAGAAGACCTAACAACTGTAAACATTTATGTGCCAAATGTGGCAACACCCAAATATATAAATCAATCACAAACATAAAGAAACTCATTGGTAATAATACCATAATAGTAAGGGATTTCAACATCCCACTTACAGCAATGGACAGATCGTATAATCAGAAAATCAACAAGGAAACAATGGCTTTGAATGACACACTGGACCAGATGGACTTAACAGATATATTCAGAACATTTCATCCTAGAGCAGCAGAATATACATTCTTCTCCAGTGCACATGGAACATTCTCCAGAATAGACCACATACTGGGACGCAAATCAGCCCTAAGTAAGTACAAAAAGATCGAGATCATAACGTGTATATTTTCAGACCACAACCCTATGAAACTCGAAATCAACCACAAGAAAAAATTTGGAAAGGTAACAAAAACTTGGAGACTGAAGAACATCCTACTAAAGAATGAATGGGCTAACCAAGCAGTTAAAGAAGAAATTAAAAAGTATATGGAAGTCAACGAAAATGATAACACCACAACCCAAAACCTCTGGGACGCAGCAAAGGTGGTCATAAGAGGAAAGTATGTAGCAATCCAGGCCTTCCTAAAGAAGGAAGAAAGGTCTTAGATTCACAACCTAACCCTACGCCTTAAAGAGCTGGAAAAAGAACAATAAATAAACCCCCAAATCAGCAGAAGTCAGGAAATAATAAAGATTAGAGCACAAATCAATGCTATTGAAACCAAACCAAACCAAAAGAAAACAAAACAGAACAGATCAATGATACCAGAAGCTGGTTCTTTGAAAATATTAACAAAATTGATAAACCACTAGCCAGTTTGATCAAAAAGAAAAAGGAAAGGACCCAAATAAATAAAATCAAGAATGAAAGAGGAGAGATCACAACCAACACAGCAGAAATAAAAACAATAGTAAGAGAATATTATGAGCAATTATATGCCAATAAAATGGGCAATCTGGAAGAAATGGACAAATTCCTAGAAACATATACACTATACAACTGAAACAGGAAGAAATAGAAAATTTGAAAAGACCCATAACCAGTCAGGAAATCGAATTAGTAATCAAAAATCCCCCCAAACACAAGAGTCCAGGACCAGATGGCTTTCCAGGAGAATTCTACCAAACATTTAAGGAAGAGTTAACACCTATTCTATTGAAACTGTTCCAAAAAAAATAGAAATAGAAGGAAAACTTCCAAACTCTTTCTATGAAGCCAGCGTTACTTTGATTCCAAAACCAGACAAAGGCACCACTAAAAAGGAGAACTATAGACCAATTTCCCTGATGAACATGGACACAAAAATCCTCGACAAGATATTAGCCAACCGGATCCAGCAACACATTAAAAAAATTATTCACCACAACCAAGTGAGATTGATGCCTGGGATGCATGGCTGGTTCAATATCCGCAAAATATTAATGTGATTCATCACATCAATAAAAGAAAGGACAAGAACCATATGATCCTCTCAATAGATGCAGAGAAAGCATTCAACAAAATACCGCATCCTTTCTTGATAAAAACCCTCAAGAAAGTAGGGTTAGAAGGAGCATACCTCGAGATCATAAAAGCCATATATGAACGACCCAACGCTACTATCATCCTCAATGGGGAAAAACTGAGAGCTTTCCCCCTAAGGTCAGGAACAAGACAGGGATGTCCACTCTCACCACTCTTATTCAACATAGTATTGGAAGTCTTAGCCTCGGCAATCAGACAACACAAAGAAATAAAAGACATCCAAATTGGCCAGGAGGAGGTCAAACTTTCACTCTTCGCAGATAACCTGATACTCTATATGGAAAACCCAAAAGGTTCCACCAAAAAACTGCTAGAATTGATTCACGAATTCAGCAAAGTTGCAGGATATAAAATCAATGCACAGAAATCAGTTGCATTCCTATACACCAACAATGAAGCGACAGAAAGAGAAATCAAGGAATCAATCCCATTTACAGTTGCACAAAAAACCACAAAATACCTAGGAATGAATCTAACCAAAGAGATGAAAAATCTATACACTGAAAACTATAGAAAGCTTATCAAAGAAATTGAAGAAGACACCAAAAAATGGAAAAAGATTCCATGCTCCTGGATAGGAAGAACAAATATTGTTAAAATGTTGATACTACCCAAAGCAATCTACATATTCAGTGAAATCACTATCAAAGTAACACCAGCATTCCTCACAGAGCTAGAACAAATAATCCTAAAATTTGTATGGAACCAGAAAAGACCCCAAATAGCCAGAGTGATTTTGAAGAAGAAAACCAAAGCAGGACGCATCACAATCCCAGCCTTCAAGCTATACTACAAAGCTGTAATCAACAAGATAGTATGGTACCGGCACAAGAACAGATGCTCAGATCAATGGAACAGAATGGAGAACCAAGAAATGGACTCACAAACGTATGGCCAACTAATCTTTGACAAAGCAGGAAAGAATAGCCAATGGAATAAAGACAGTCTCTTCAGCAAGTGGTGCTGGGGAAACTGGACAGCGACATGCAGAAGAGTGAACCTGGACCACTTTCTTACACCATACACAAAAATAAACTCAAAATGGATGGAAGACCTCAATGAAAGACAGGAAGCCATCAAAATCCTCGAGGAGAAAGCAAGCAAAAACCTCTTTGATCTTGGCCACAGCAGCTTCTTACTCAACACGTCTCCAGAGGCAAGGGAGACAAAAGCAAAAATGAATGACTGGGACCTCATCAAAATAAAAAGCTTCTGCACAGCAAAGGAAACAATCACCAAAACTAAAACGCAACTGACAGAATGGGAGAAGATGTTTGCAAACGACATAGCAGAGAAAGAATTAGTATCCAAAATCTATTAATAATGTATCAAACTCAACACCCATAAAATAATCCAGTGAAGAAATGGGCAAAAAGACATGAATAGACACTTCTCCAAGAAGACATCCAGATGGCCAACTGACACATGAAAAAATGCTCAACATCACTCATCATCAGGGAAATACAAGTCAAAACCGCAATGAGATACCACCTTACACCTGTCAGAATGGCTAACATTAACAACTCAGGCAAAAACAGATGTTGGCAAGAATGTGGAGAAAGAGGACCTCTTTTGTATTGTTGGTGGGAATGCAAGCTGGTGCAGCCAGTCTGGAAAACAGTATGGAGGTTCTTCAAAGCTAAAAATAGAATTGCCCTATGACCCAGCAATTGCACTACTAGGTATTTACCCAAGGGATACAGGTGTGCTATTCTGAAGGGACACATGCACCCCAATGTTTATAGCAGCACTATCAACAATAGCCCAAGTACGGAAAGAGCACTAATGTCCATCGATGGATGAATGGATAAAGAAGATGTGGTATATATATACAATGGAGTATTACTCTGCAATAAAAAGGAATGAAATCTTGCCATTTGCAACTATGTGGATGGAACTGGAGGATATTATGCTAAGTGAAATTAGTCAGTGAAAGACAAGTATCATATGACTTCACTCATATGAGGACTTTAAGAGACAAAACGGATGAACATAAGGGAAGGGAAACAAAAATAATATAAAAACAGGGAGGGGAGCAAAACATAAGAGGCTCATAAATATGGAGAACAAACAGAGGGTTACTGGAGGGGGGTGTTGGAGGGGGATGGGCTAAATGGGTAAGGGGAACTAAGGAATCTACTCCTGAAATCATTGTTGCACCTTATGCTAATTTGGATGTACATCAAAAATAAAATAAAGTAAAATAAACCCGAATATCTACCTCAAAAAAATAAAGCTGTAGTGAGCAAAACGGTATGGTGCTGGCACAAAAATAGACACATCAATGGAACAGATTAGAAAACTCAGAAATGTACTCATGACAATATAGTCAAATAATCTTCAACAAAGCAGGAAAGAGTATCCAATGGTAAAAAGACAGTCTCTTCAACAAATGGAGTTGGGAAAACTGAATAGAAACATGCAGAAAAATGAAAATGGACCACTTTCTGACCCCATACACAAAAATAAATTCAAAATTGATTAAAGTCTTATATATGAGACCTGAAACCATAAAAATCCTAGAAGAGAACACAGACAGTAACCTCTTAGACACCAGCTATATTATTTATGGAAATTCTTTCTAAATTCCCAAGGCAATGAAAACAAAAGCAAAAATAAATAATTCAGACTGTTTTAAAATAAAAAGCTTTCTGCACAGCGAAGGAAACAATCAACAAAACTGTAAATCAACTTATGGAATGGGAGAAAATATTCACTAATGAAATATCTGATAAAGGGCTAGTATCCAAGATATATAAAGAACTTATGCAAATCAACACTCAAAAAACAAATAATCCAATTTAAAAAATCAGCAAAGACATGAATAGACATTTTTCTAAAGAAGACATATGATGGCCAACAGACATATGAAAATTTGCTCAACCTCACTCATCATCAGGGAAACACAAATCAAAACTCCAATGAGATATCACCTCACACCTGTCAGAATGGCTAAAATCAATAATAAAAGAAACAACAGGTATTGGTGAGTATACGGAAAAAGGGGAGCCCTCTTGCAGTCTTGGTGTGAATGCAAACTCGTGCAGCAACTTGAAAACAGTATGGAGGCTCCTCAAAATGTTAAAAGCAGAACTACCCTACAATCCAGCAATTGCACTACCAGGTATTTAACCAAAGAATACAAAAATACTATTTCAAAGGATTACACGCACTCCAGTATTTATAGCAGCATTATCTATAATAGCGAACATAATGAAGCAACCCACATGTCCATCAGTTGATGAATGGATAAAGAAGATATGGTGTGTATATATATATATATAATCGAATATTAGTCATAAGGAAGAATGAATTCTTGCCATTTGTAATGATGTGTTTGAAGCCTGAGAGTATTCTAAGTGAAATTAGAGAAAGACAGCATATGATTTCATTCATACATGTAATTTAAGAAACAACAAATGAGCAAAGGGGAACAAAGAGAGAGAAAGAGAGAAACAAATCAAGAAACTGACTCTTAACTATAGAGAACAAACTGATAATTACCAGATGGGAAGCGGGTGTGGGGATGGGTTAACTAGGTGATGGGGATTAAAGAGTGTACTTATAGTGATGAGCACCAGGTGTTGCATGAAAATGTTGAATCACTGTTTTGTACACCTGAAAGTAATATTACACTGTATGTTAACTAACTGGAATTTAAATAAAACCAGAAACAAATCAAAAGGAAAAAACCTACCAAGACTGAATCACTAAGAGATAGAAAGTCTGAATGAACAATAACAAATGAGGCAATTGAATTAGTAATCAAACACCTCCCAACACAGAAAAGCCCAGGACTATATGGTTTCACTGGTGTATTCTAGCAAACATTTAAAGCAGAATTAATGTCAATCCTTCTCAAACTCTTCCCCCCAAAAAAATGAAGAAAAAAGAAGAAGGAAAACTCCCAAACTATGTTACAAGTCCATCATTATCTTAACATCTATGAGATAATAGAAACATATATATTGGTCTCTGCCTCAGGTTCCTGATGCAGAGCTCCTGAAACCCTTGTAATTTCCTAAGTGATAAGAGCACAATGAACATCATTTGTTCTAATATTTGGTCTTTGACCCAAGTTCCTCTCACAGAGCTCCTGAAACTCTTATAATTTCCAGGGTAATAGGAGTGTTTTTTTGTTCTAATGAGGCAGCTCTGGGCAGGCTGCTGGATGGCTTCTAGGTGAGGGCTGGTCACTGGAAAGACCAAGCCATGAATAGAAGCTAAGAATTTTCATTCCTACCTCATTCTCTTGAGATGAGAGAAGGGCTGAAAATAGAGTTCATGATCAATCATGCTTACACGATGAAGCCTCCATAAAATCCCAAAAGTACAGGGTTCTGACATCTTCCAGTTTGGTGCACATGTGGTAGTGCTGGGAGAGTGGCATACACTTTTTCCATACCTTGCCCTATATATCTCTTCTATTTGGCTGTTCCTGGGTTATATCATTTTACAATAAACTGATGATCTATTAAGTAAAATTCTGTGAGTTTTGTGAGCCACACTAGCAAATTAGTCAAACGCAAGGAAAAGATCACTGGAGCCTCCAATCTATATATAGTATGTTGATCAGAAACAAAGGTGATAACCTGGGCTTGCAAATGGCATTTGAATTGGTGAAGGAGGGAGTCTTGTAGGACTGAACTTTTAACCAGTGGAATATGATGTTATCTCCAAGCAAATAGTGTCAGAATTGAGTTGAATTCTTGGACTCCTTGCTGGTGTCTAAGAATTTCTTGGTGGTATAGGGAAATACTTCCACACATTTGGTGACCAGAAATGAAGTGTTTTGTTTTAGTAGTAAAGGTGGCTCAGAGGAAAGAAATACTGTTTGGAAGAGCTGGGTTTTTCCTTATACAGAGGTAGAAACATTAGGTTTTTCCATTATTACAACATCAAAGCCAGGTAAGGATATCACAAGAAAAGAAAATTACAGACCAATATCCCTGATTAACATGGATGCAAAAATTTTCAAAAAATATTAGCAATCTGAATTCAACAGCACATTAAAAGGTTCATACACCATGATGAAGTTGGATTTATAGCTGTGATGCAAGATGGTTCAACATATGCAAATCAATAAATGTGATACACCACATAAATAAAATGAAAAATAAAAATCATATGAGCATCCCAATATATGCAAAAAAATCACAAAATTAAACATCTTTTTATGATAAAGACCCTCAACAAGTTGATTATAGAAAATACAGGTCTCAACACAATAAAGGCCATGTATGATAAACCCACACCCAACATCATACTCAATGGTGAAAGGTTGAAATCTTTTCCTTTAAGATCAGGAACAAGATAAGCATGCCTACACTCACCATCCTTATTTAACATCATATTGGAAGTCTTAAACAGAACAATTAGGCGAAAAAAAACCTAAAAGCCACCCAGTTAAGAAAGGTAGAAGTAAAATTGTCTTTGTTTACAGATGATATGATTTTATATATAAAAAATCCTAAAGAGCCCCCCAAAAAACTGATAGAACAAATTAATTAATTTAGTGAAGTTGTAAGGATACAAAATCAGCATACAGAAATCTATTGCTTTTGTACACTAAGAAAACATCTGAAAAAGAAATAATGAAAACAATCCCATTCACAATAGGATCCAAAAAAATAAGATATTTAGGAATACATTTTCAAGGAGGTGAAAAATCTGTACACTGAAAACTAATGAAAGAAACAGAAGAAAACACAAACAAATAAAAAGATAGCCCATGTTTATGGATCAGAATGATTCATATTATTAAAATGTCCATACTACCCAAAGCTTTGGGTATCTATACATTCATTGAAATCTGTATCAAAATCCCAATGTCATTTTTCACAGAAATAGAAAAAATCCTGATTACAAAATAGAGAGAGGAGCTTAATAGACATTTTTCCAAAGAAAACGTACAAATGGTCAACATATACATGAAAATGTGTTCAACATCATTAATCATCAGGAAAATGTAAATCAAAACCACTATGAGATATTATCTTACACCTGTTAGAATGGTTATTAAAACCACAAGGGACTCTCAAAAACTGAGAATAAACTGAGGGTTGATGGGGGGTGGGAAGGAGGGGAAGGTGAGTGATGGGCATTGAGGAGGGCACCTGTTGGGATGAGCACTGGGTGTTGTATGGAAACCAATTTGACAATAAATTTCATAATAAAAAAAAACACAAGGGATAAGAATTGCTGTCAAGTATGTAGAGAAAAGGGAACCCTTGTACACCACTGATGGGAATGTAAATCAGTGCAGCCACGATAAAAAACAGCATGGGATTATACATGGAAAATCTGATAGACTCCACCAAAAGTCTGCTAGAACTGATACATGAATTCAGCAAAGTTGCAGGATACAAAATCAATGTACACAAATCACTTGCATTCTTATACACTAACAATGAAGCAACAGAAAGACAAATAAACTTACACCATTCACAATTGCGCCAAGAAGCATAAAATACCTAGGAATAAATCTAACCAAAGATGTAAAAGATCTGTATGCTGAAAACTATAGAAAGCTTATGAAGATAATTGAAGAAGATATAAAGTAATGGAAAGACATTCCATGCTCATGGATTGGAAGAATAAATATTGTCAAAATGTCAATACTACCCAAAGCTATCTACACATTCAATGCAATCCCAATCAAAATTGCACCAGCATTCTTCTCGAAACTAGAACAAGCCATCCTAAAATTCATATGGAACCACAAAAGGCCCCGAATAGCCAAAGTAATTTTGAAGAAGAAGACCAAAGCAGGAGGCATCACAATCCCAGACTTTAGCCTCTACTACAAAGCTGTCATCATCAAGACAGCATGGTATTGGCACAAAAACAGACACATAGACCAATGGAATAGAATAGAAACCCCAGAACTAGACCCACAAACGTATGGCCAACTCATCTTTGACAAAGCAGGAAAGAACATCCAATGGAAAAATGACAGTCTCTTTAACAAATGGTGCTGGGAGAACTGGACAGCAACATGCAGAAGGTTGAAACTAGACGACTTTCTCACACCATTCACAAAAATAAACTCAAAATGGATAAAGTACCTGAATGTGAGACAGGAAACCATCAAAACCCTAGAGGAGAAAGCAGGAAAAGACCTCTCTGACCTCAGCCATAGCAATCTCTTACTCGACACATCCCCAAAGGCAAGGGAATTAAAAGCAAAAATGAATTACTGGAACCTTATGAAGATAAAAAGCTTCTGCACAGCAAAGGAAACAACCAACAAAACTAAAAGGCAACCAACGGAATGGAAAAAGATATTTGCAAATGACATATCAGACAAAGGGCTAGTATCCAAAATCTATAAAGAGCTCACCAAACTCCACACCCGAAAAACAAATAACCCAGTGAAGAAATGGGCAGAAACATGAATAGACACTTCTCTAAAGAAGACATCCGGATGGCCAACAGGCACATGGAAAGATGTTCAACGTCGCTCCTTATCAGGGAAATACAAATCAAAACCACATTCAGATATCACCTCACGCCAGTCAGAGTGGCCAAAATGAACAAATCAGGAGACTATAGATGCTGGAGAGGATGTGCAGAAACAGGAACCCTCTTGCACTGTTGGTGGGAATGCAAATTGGTGCAGCCGCTCTGGAAAGCAGTGTGGAGGTTCCTCAGAAAATTAAAACTAGACCTACCCTATGACCCAGCAATAGCACTGCTAGGAATTTACCCAAGGGATACAGGAGTACTGATGCATAGGGGCACTTGTACCCCAATGTTTATAGCAGCACTCTCAACAATAGCCAAATTATGGAAAGAGCCTAAATGTCCATCAACTGATGAATGGATAAAGAAATTGTGGTTTATATACACAATGGAATACTATGTGGCAATGAGAAAGAATGATATATGGCCTTTTGTAGCAATGTAGATGGAAGTGGAGAGTGTGATGCTAAGTGAAATAAGCCATACAGAGAAAGACAGATACCATATGGTTTCACTCTTATGTGGATCCTGAGAAACTTAACAGAAACCCATGGGGGAGGGGAAGGAAAAAAAAAGAGTGGAGAGTGGGAGAGAGCCAAAGCATAAGAGACTCTTAAAAACTGAGAACAAACTGAGGGTTGATGGGGGGTGGGAGGGAGGGGAGGGCGGGTGATGGGTATTGAGGAGGGCACCTTTTGGGATGAGCACTGGGTGTTGTATTGAAACCAATTTGACAATAAATTTCATATATTGAAAAAAAAAAAAAAAGAAAGCTAGACTGTATACTGTTTGAAGGCAGAGACCAGATGGCTAACTCCTAGCCCAGCATTCAGCATGTATTAAGTACTCATTAAACATTTTTCAATCACTGACTTTAATAAATTAAATAAATGAAAAATAAATAAATAAAAAATTAAAAAAATAGCATGGAGGTTCCTCAAAATAAATAAACAAATAAAAATAGAACTATCATATATATGATCTAGCAATCTCACTTCTGGGTATATATTTAAAGGAAATGAAATTAGGATCTTAAGGAGATATCTGCACTCCCATGTTCATTACAGCGCTGTTCACAACAGCCAAACTATGGAAACAACCTAATTGTCTGTCTACAGATGAATAAAGAAGATGTGATGTATTGAATTCCACATAATAGGATATTATTAGGCCATGGGAATAAGAAAATCATGGCATTTGTGATAACATGGGTGGACCTTGAAGCCATTATTCTAAGTGAAATAAGTCAGAAAGACAATTTCTGTGATGTCACTCATATGTGGAATCTAAAAAAAAATGGATTCATAGCAAAAGATGGTAGAACAGCAATTTACAAGAGCTAAGGGGTGGGAGAAATGGGGAGATATTGGACAAAGATTACAAACTATCAGTTATAAGATGAATAAGTTCTCAGGATCTCGTGTACAGCATAGTGATTATAGCTAACAATACTTTATTGTATATTGTATATTTGAAAGTTGCTATTGAGTACAATTTTAATGTTTTAACCATACAACAACAACAGAATGGTAATTATGTGAGACAAAGAATGTAACTAACTTGTAATACTTGAAAGTATTAGAATGTTTTAAATAGTGGTAAAAAAAATAACATAAAATTTGCCATCTTAAACATTTAAACGTGTACAATTCAGTAGTGTTAACTGTATTCATATTGCTGTACAACAGATCTCTAGAACATTTTCATCTTGAAAAACTGAAATTCCACACCCACTGAACTCCCTATTTCTTGTTCTCCCAGCTCCCAGCAACTACCATTCTAGTTTTTGTTTACATGAGTTTGACCACTTTAGATAGCTCATATAAGTGTGCTCATACAGTATTTGTCTTTTTTAATGTCCTCAAGATTCATCCATATTATAGCATGTGACAGGATTTCATTCTTTTTAAGGTTGAGTAATACTCTATTTTATGTATATATCACATTTTGTTTATTCATTCATTCATTGATGGATATTTGGGTTGCTTCCACTTCTTGACTATGAACATGGGTGTGTCAATATCCCTTTGAGATCGTGTTTTCAATTCCTTTGGATATATATTCAGAATTGGAATTGCTGAATTATATGGTAATTCTATTTTTAGTTTTTAGGGGAACTTCCATACTGTTTTCTATAGTGGCTGCATGTTCCCTCCAACTGTGCACAAGGATGCACATACACTTTGGGGCCATTTGTATATCTTCTTTGGAGAAATGTCTATTCAAGTCCCTTGCCCATTTTCAAATTGGGTTGTTCGGGTGGTTTTTGTTGTTGAGTTGCAGGTATTCTTTATATATCCTGGATATTAACCCCTTATCAGATGTATGATTCATAAATATTTCCTCCCATTCATTCCATAGATTGTTTTTTCACTCTGATTACTTTTTTTGATGTTCAGAAATTTTTACATTTGATATACAAATGGCAAGTAAGAACATGAAAAAGTGCTCAACATCAATATTCATTAATACAAAATAAAACTACAATGAGATACCACCTCATATCCATTAAGATTGTTACTAAGAAAAAAAAAATCCAGAAAATAACAAGTGTTGGTGAGGAATTGGAGAAATTGTAACCTTTGTGTATTGTTGGTAGGAATGTAAAATGGTGTAGATGATTTAGAATTTAAAAAAATAATTATGTAATCCAATTACCCTACTTCTGGATATATATCCAACAAAAATTAAGAGCAGGATCTTGAGTTCATTTTTGCATGTGTTGTTAGGTAAGGGTCCAATTTCATTCTTTTCCATGTGGATATTTAGTTTTCCCAGCACCATTTATTGAAGACACTGTATGATGAGTGATGTTTTAATTAAAAACTATATATTTTCATATTATTTTAATGTGTTAATAATTTAAGAGAAATCTTAAATGTTCTCACCA
Source organism: Panthera tigris (assembly GCF_018350195.1). Taxonomy (NCBI): domain Eukaryota; kingdom Metazoa; phylum Chordata; class Mammalia; order Carnivora; family Felidae; genus Panthera; species Panthera tigris. Next base: position 60,087,304 of record NC_056677.1, on the reverse strand, counting down.
CAAAAAGAAATGGTAATTACGTGAGGTGATGGAGGCATTAACTAACCTTATTGTGGTAATAATTTCACAATATACATTTGTGTCAAATTACCACATTGTATACCTTAAAGTTACACATTGTTATATGTCAATTATATCTCCATAAAGTTGAGAAAACTAAACTTCATAGACTTTACACACAAAAAAATAATCTATATAAGAAAAAACTTGATAAATTATACTACCTTCATCCAAATTAAAAACTTTTGCTCAGTGCAAAATTCTGCTGAAAAGTTGAAAAGACAAGCTGCAGATTGTAAGAATATATTTGCAAACAACAAATCCAACAAAGGACTAGTACCTAGAATGTATAAATAATACTCAAAAGTCAACAGTAATAAAGCAAATCGCCCAATTAGAATATGCACAAAAGACATGAAGAGACACTTTATCAAAGAAGATATATAGATAGCAAATAAGCACATGAAATATATTCAACATTACTAGCAACCAAAAAATGCAAATTAAGACTACAATGAAATATCACTACACACATCTCAGAATGAGAAAAATAAGTTTCAATAAATTTTAAAAGATTAAAGTCATACAAAGTATATTCTCTGACCAAATGGAATTAAATTAGAAATCAATAACCAAAGATTTCTGGAAAATCAACAAATATTTGGCAAGTAAATAACACACTTCTAAGTAACTCAAAGACCAAAGAAATCAAAAGGGAAATTAGAATGTATTATATGCTAAATGAAAACAAAAATACAACAAAACAAAATTTGTGGGATGCCACTAAAGCAGTATTTCCATAGGGAAATTTTAGAGCACTAAAGGTGCTTCTTCTTCAGAAAGAAGTGCATTCTTAGAAAAGGTGCATTCTTCTTAGAAAAGAAGAGTAATTTCCATTCAACAACATCAGTTTCCATCTTAAGAAACTACAAAGAAAGAGGGGCGCCTGGGTGACTCAGTTAAGCATCTGACTCTTGGTTTCAGCTCAGGTCATGATCTCATGGTTCATAGATTCAAGCCCTGTGTTGGACTCTGCACTGACTGTGTGGAACCTGCTTGGAATTCTCTCTCTCTCTCTCTCTCTCTCTCTCTCTCTCTCGCTCTCACTCTCGCTCTCGCTCTCTCTGTCCCTCCTGCGCTCATGCTGTCTCTGTGTCTCTCAAAATAAACAAATAAACATTAAAAAAGAAACTAGAAAGAGAGCAAACTAAACCAAAAGTAAGTGAATGAAAGATATAGTAAGGATTAAGTGTAAAAATAAATGAAACAGAAAATAGTAAAATAATGGAGAAAATCAGTGAAAGCAAAAGGTGGTTCTTTTTGAGAACATGAATACAATTGGTAGAATTTTGGCCAGACTGATCAGGAAAACTGGGAGAAGACACAAATCACTAATATCAAGAATGAGAGTGATGATGTCATTAAAGATTCTGCAAAAAGGATGAAAAAGGAACATTATGAACAACTTTATGACAATGGATTCAACAATTTAGATGAAATAGACAAACTCCTTGAAGGACACAAATAATCAAAGCTCATTCACTGTGATGTCATCTGGAGCTTGAGATCCTCTTCCAGGCTCACTAGTTGGCAGAATTTATTTATTTGCAGCTGTAAGACTGAGGCTTTATTTTATTGCTGGCTGTTGGTTGTAGGTGACTCTGAGCTCCTAGAGGATAACCTCACATCTTGGCCATGTTGTCCATGTGATTTCATCCACATGTGGACTTAAGAAAGAAACAAAACAAACTAGCAAAGGGGGGTGGGAAGGAGAGAGAGAGGCAAACCAAGAAACAAAATCTTAACTATAGAGAACAAACCGATGGTTACCAGGAGGGAGGTGGGTGTGAGGATGGGTTAAATAGGGATTAAGGAGTGCACTTGCTATGGTGAGCACTGGGTATTGTATGGAAGTGTTGAATCACTATATTGTACACCTGAAGCTAATATTACACTGTATTATAACTAACTGGAATTTAAATAAAAACTCAAAGAAAAACCTGCTTGGTCATTATGGTGAATCCCTTTTGGAGTATCTGTGCTGTTCATATGGCTCCTTAAATTGCCCCCATTTCCCAGTTTCTTTCTTATAGGGGTGGGATCCTGTCAGTGAATGTGATATATAAATGTTGCTCCAATCCTAGGCCTAAGTTGATTGACCTAAGGATGAGCACCTGACTATTTAGAAGCCCTTCCCAAAAATTTGAAGTTGAAAGAGAAAGAGAGAAGAGAGAGAGAGAGAGAGAGAGAGAGAGAGAGATATTATTTTCCCCCTGTGGTTGAACCTTAGAAAGTAAACAATAGGAGCACCTGGGTGGTTCAGTTGGTTGAGCCTCCGACTTTGACTCAGGTCATGATTTCACAGTTCGTGAGTTGGAGCCCCACATTGGGCTTGGTGCTGTCAGCGTGGAGCACGCTTTGGATGCTCTGCCCCCCCCCCATCTATGCTTGTCTGCTGATCACACTCTCTCTCTCAAAAATAAGTAAACATTAAAAAAAGAAAGTAAATAATGAAGCCATGGCTCTGTAAGGAAATTGTATCTCTCCATACTTTCTGTGGAGCTAAGAAAACTGCTCATCAGAGAGAGTGAAGCAAAAAGAAAAATTATAAAGAGAACGATAAATGATATTATCTACATCTAAAAAGAATGATAAATGATATTGTCTACATCTAAGTTTCTGAAGACTTTTCAGTTGCCTGTTCTGGTCCATTCCTGAAATTCAATAACATTCTTGACCTTGGGTTTAGTTAGACACCTCTAATTCCTTATAATAAATTTCCCTATTTTGCTGGAAGTAGCATACATTGGTTTCTGTTACCTGTAACTGAAGAATCTTGGTATAGACACTTTAGTCATGTTGTCATGCCTAAGTCTCTGGACCAATTTTTTTAAATTTGTCTTTTAGCATTGTGTCTGGAACAACGTCTAAGAACACCCTCTATCCTCCATGCTTCAGTCTATTCTCTAGGCCCTTTCTTTGCACTGGCTGACATGCTGTAGATAAGTTAGTTACTGTTGCGAGTACCCAAGGGGTTGAGCCAGAGCCAAGTCGCAAGCCAGCACCAGCAAAGTAGCTGCATTTATTTCCAGTCTGTACCAGTAGATAATTTATACACACATTTAGAGTGGGTTAGCAGACTGTTGCAGGAAAAATGGAAGGATGGAGACTTCCAGAGTGAATATAGACACCAGATTAGTAGAGGAATGAAACACATTTATTAGACAATCTGTAGGATCTCAGCCAGGGACCTCAGGACAGAGCAGAGAACTCTGGGTCAATTCTTCCAACATCAAGTTGTCATGATAGACAAATGGCTTTATGGGCCATAGGTTTGCTTCTGAGGCAGGGAGGGCGAGGGCAGAAATACAAGAAGAGGTAAGGAGTAAGTAACCAGATAAGACAGGGAGTCCAAGTCAGGGAAATAAGAGGTAAGAAGGTGAAGGGGCAAGGTGACAGGATTGAAGAAAAATGAGGTAGAAAGTCCTAGAGATAAACTGGAGCATTCTAAAAGCACTAAGTCAGGAACCAGTTGACTCATCTGGAGGTTAGCCAAACTAGACAGGTAGCTCCATGTTGTGTTGATATAGCTAGCAGAGCCAAGAGCTTTCAAGGCAGTGATTTGGCTTTCCTGATTATTTTGGCAAGACTACACTCCCACCACTATACTTATATCAACATGACGTGGATGAGCTCCTTTGTAATTGCCACAATAGCCCTTCAACCTACATCAACTGATCCTGAATTCTATTAGAGGTCTCCATTTCTCTCCATCCCTGTTTTCAGGCAAAATGTTTATAGATATATCACAGCTGTGCTTCTGACTAAGATCTATCATTATTTTGTACACGTCTAAATATAAATGAAATCCATTTTTATATTTGGTCATTTTATCCCAGGGCAAAATGTTCTATTATAATCCATGAGAAATTCAAAAAAGAACAGAGTATCTACTCAGGCTCAATTGGATTCAAGAAACCCACTCAAGCTAACTCATATAAAGTGAAGTTTATTCTAAGGCTATGAGTAGAACAGGGTAGAAGTAGTACATAAATCCAAGAATAAGCACTAACAGGAACAGACCTCACCAAGATTAGAGTGGGGGGATAGTTGTGCTTTAATTTAGCCCTAGAGAATTTCGGTAAGAGTTTAGAGTCTTCATTCTAGTGTCCAAGTGGCTCTTCTTTCCACCCCACCACCACTTGACTGCCTCTAATTACTCATTATTACTCACAAATCTCCCTGTACAAGGCCTATCATAGCTTCTTCAGCCCCAGCTATACCTTATGATCTTTTAGCTATAATAATTCACTATTTGTTTTGTTATTGTAGTTTTCTATTTCATATTTTTTAGTTAAGAAACAAAGTATCTGATTAGCCCAGCTAGTTCTTTCAAGGCAGCCCATACAGGACCGTTTATACCCATAGAAACGTCTTTCTTTCTTTCTTTCTTTTCTTTCTTTCTTTCTTTCTTTCTTTCTTTCTTCCTCACCACAAAAATTTACTGTGGTGGGGGAGGGAAAACAGGTTGAGTCATGTGGTTAAAAAAGTGTGGCTACTTAGCCAGCACTAGTGATCTGGAAGAGCATAAAATAGTGGAATATGACATAAGGTAGAAGGAGGTAAAATGGCTAAGGTACTGGTGCCTACAACAAAGAAAACTAACATGAGGAGTCAATCTAAGCCTGACAGAGTCTTAGAACCAAACAATAGAAAGGTGGTTTTGGGGCTCCCTTACAGGAACATTTATTGCACATCTACTTTGGACCAATTAATTTAAACTCACTGACTCACTTTTATGATCTTTTTTTTTTAAATATGAAATTTATTGTCAAATTGGTTTCCATACAACAACCAGTGCTCATCCCAACAGGTGGCCTCTTCAATGCCCATCACCCACTTTCCCCTCCCTCCCACCCCCATCAATCCTCAGTTTATTGTCAGTTTTTAAGAGTTTCTAATGGTTTGCCTCCCTCACTCTCTTTTTTTTCCCTTCCCCTCTTCCATAGTCTTCTGTCAAGTTTCGCAGGATCCACATAGGAGTGAAAACAGATGATATCTATCTTTCTCTGTATGACTTATTTCACTTAGCATAACACTCTCCAGTTCCATCCATGTTGCTACAAAAGGCCATATTTCATTCTTTCTCATTGCAAAGTAGTATTTCATTGTGTATGTAAACCACAATTTCTTTATCCAATCATCAGTTGATGGACACTTAGGCTCTTTCCATCCTTTGGCTATTGTTGAAAGTGCTGCTACAAACATTGGGGTACAAGTGCCCCTATGCATCAGCACTCCTGTATCCCTAGGGTAAATCCTAGCAGTGCTATTGCTGGGTCATAGGGTAGAACTATTTTTAATTTTTTGAGGAACCTCCACACTGTTTTTCCAGAGTGGCTGCACCAGTTTGCATTCCCACCAACAGTGCAAGAGGGTTCCCGTTTCTCCACATCCTCTCCAGCATCTATAGTCTCCTGATTTGTTCAATTTAGCCACCCTGACTGGCGTGAGGTCTTATATTATCACTGAGGAATAATTATTATTAACGCAATTGTAGAAATAAACTGAAGCCCAAAGAGTAACTGTCTAAACTTATGAGCAAATAAATGACAAAGGATATAAGCTTAGGACGTCTAAGATCTATTCCACATGTTCTTGTTAGAGAACAGGAAACCCTCATAGGTGAGTATGCATAGTGGTCTTCTTTGTGGAGCTAGGCCCCTAAGTAGAAAGTCATGCAAATATCCTGGGAAGTTTGGTTAGCCTTTTGGGGACATCTGAGTTGGCATGGTTTTGAAACTGGGCAAGTCATGTAAGTTCTAACAATAAGCCAGATGTGGAAGGATGAGAGACCTGGGGAAATACATGCTGTCAGACAGAGGGTATGCGATAACAATTACTTTAAAATAAGTAACTTTGACTTCCCCTCCAATAACCAGCCCAGAAAAAAGAGCCTTTGAGGGCCTCTGGACATCAAGCAAAGCCCTGGAAATTAGCCCTCAGTGGTAATAATTTTATTGAATAATAAGAGGACTGAGGGAGTAAGGCACACTTTGGAGTTTTACCTCCATTTTGAGGCACAGAGTAACCCAGAAGACAGTGTTGTGTATTCCCAGGGAAAGGCAGATTAGGGACTCCTAATTATTCTTCCATACTCCTCTCTTCATTCCTCTCCCTCCATAGGGGAGGCTGGGGTGGGTGGATGGATGGGGGGTGCACAAGGACTCTGGCTCAGCTTCTGCAGCCTTCATGCCTCCATTTTGGGACTGTGGTGCCATTACTGCCCAGTTTTCCTTGGGGGACAGAGTGGGCCTGGGGGCAGCAGGTACTGACTCCAGGAGCAGCAAGCAGACTTTCTGAGAAGTCAGGGGGAAATGAAAGATTCACTTATCTCCCTACTTTCTGTAAGGAAGGGTGGAAAGATCCTTGGAGAAGGGCTGGAAAACTGGCACTTAGTTCTTGTCAGGGCCTCCCTTTCCCCATCTGTAAAGCAGGTATAAGAGCAGCTGCCTCTCAGGGTTGCAGGGGGTGGATAAAATGTGATGAGGGATATTGGAGCACCTGTGAACTGTAAGTTGCCCACCCAAAGGTGAGGGCACCCTGTTATCACTGAAGGGAGTCTCTGTGTCCAGATATGCTGGGGGAAGACCCTTGTGTTCATGGAGCCAAAGGAAGAAGGAAGTGTGTCTGTGCATGAGGGGTGGGGGTGGGGCGAATGAGGAGGCTAGTAGTTGAAAGATGTCTCACTGACAGGAGGAAACTGGCCTTTGCAAGGCTTTGAGGTAGATGGAACTGCAGGGCTGAGCATCCCAGAAGACTCCATCCTAGGGGAGGAAGAGTGTATGTGGCTGAGTGGGAGAGGGGAGTTGGAGTGGTTACCCTCTCCCTCTCTTCCACTCCCACTTGGGCAAATGGCTGAAGGAAGCAGGTTGATGGAGAGTAGGGTGGAGGAGTGTCGGATGGGGAGCAAATTGAGGAGGGGGCTCTTAGAGTCAATCTGGTCCGTTCATGTTTGGGGGAGGTTTCTCAAGCCTAGGAAATCCCACTAGTATACCTGTGTGAACCTAGGGCAGCTGGTGGGGGCTCACCTTCACCCTGAGTGGTATCCAGGGACCATGTGGTGAGGGAGCAGACCTGAGCTGGGAGCTCTCACCCACGTGGTTGCCCACCCCTCCCCAGGAGTTCTGGGGACAGCTATTATGGGGGACTCTTGGGATTGAGGAGTTGGTCAATTCTTTGGAAGAAGCAGCTTCATTGTGCTGACTTGCGTGGAGGAAGCGCCCCACAGGCCCTGCCCAGGGTTGGAGGCTGGAGAGGCAGGCGGAGGAGGATGGCTGCTCTGGACCCAAGCGTTTCCTGGAGGCGATTCCCACCCCCGGCCCCCGCATCTCTGAGAGCCCCTTGCGCAGAACCGCTTAGATCCTTCACCAGCTGCAGGCTGACTCTAACCTTGGGGCCTTGGGGCCAGATCAGGTAAGGGGAAGAGAGAAGAGGGTCTCAGGTAGGACAGAGTTGTCGCTGGTCCAGCCCGGATTGCCTCCAGGGCTCGGGACCAAGCGCTAGGTGGGGGCAGCGACACTGCAGTCCCCGGTGGTGGTGGTCTGGGCGGGGCAGTGGGGGCAGGGGGATGGAGGAGGAGCGCAGCCCGGGACACGCGGCGGTTGCGGTCTATTCATCTGGCTCTCTGAGCAGTTGGCAGGACCTGGCGCTGGGTTCTCTCGCCTTTCTTCCCGCCCCCTTCCCCTGGGCGGGCCTGATTCCCATCTGAGTATAGCAGGGTCAGATACATCTCTGTGGCGCGTCTCCCGGGTTCTTACCCTCCCCAGACGCAGAAGTGGATGGAGGGCCACAGGGTGGAGGAGGCAGGAACCTTGCCCTTTCCCGCCCAGTGTAGCCAGAGGACGGTGGCAGAACCAAGGGATGCCCGGGACCCGCGGGACCACAGCCCCATCTCTATCTCCAGGCACTCCCTGAGTGTAGGGTAGGCATGGAGACCTGGTGGGAAGGGATACCTGTTAGCACCCCCATTCCCGGATCCCAGGGCCCAGTCGTTTTGAAGGCAGTGTAACGTGGGTGTGCAGTGGGAAAAGGAGGGTAGCAATTGCCTGTCTCTAGTCTCCAATCCCTGGAGCAGGTAGGCCTGGGGAACAAGTAGGAGCTGGGCTGGGGACACTCGCTGGACAGGTGCTGTCAGTCCACATGTACTACTGGCCAGGCAAGAGTGTTGCTGGGCTCAGCTCTACCCTCCCCTCCCCACAGCTGGACTCTGACACTTGTTAGGTGTGAGCAATGGGCTAATTTTATCTGACTGAGCTCTGGGTCAGCAGGAAACGGACACTGAGGAGTGCATAGTTGTTTTGGGTGGATCTGGTCAAGGGGAGGCCAGTCATAAAGCAGTGGGGAGTGCGACCTTCATCCTGGAGGGAGCGCATCTTCAGAGAGGACCAAATTTTAGTGCCGAGGCCTGTGTGCTCCAGGTTGCTGTGGCAAAATTGGAATCCAGAGCCTGTCATTGGGTCCTGGTTGTTCACATTGGGACACTTAGGATGAAAGGTGTCAGGGAACTAGGTCCATTAGAGGACCGAAGTATGAGAATCCTCCCTCTGCAAAGGTCAGGGACATTTTCATCAAATCTGTTAGGTATGTTTAGAGCTGGAAAACGTGCCATTTGAGAGTATGGAGATCAGTAATACAAAGAGGAGAGTCCAGACAGATCACCTATCCTGAGAGGACGGAAGCAGAGAGCAGAAACGCTAACATAAGACCAGGGAAATTATCCAGAAAAGTAAGAGGCAAAAGTCCTGGACAGTTACATAAAATGGGTAAGATGTGATGCTTGCACCCTTCCTTCAGGAGAGCTGGCTGATTTTAAAGGACTAACACAAATACTAGCGCCACCTCTCTTACTAGACTTCCCTCCTTCTGAGCTAGGCCAAACTTCTCTGAGTTTGACCAATAGAAGGCCTAGATTCATTCTGAGGGGATTCTTGGCTTGAGAGGTGAACATTTCTGACATTATTTCAGGTTCTCCTAACACTTCTCAATGGAGCAATCCTAGAACTAGTCAGTGTTAGCAAATGGGGAACTTTATTTCTTCTCCTAATGAAAAGAGCTTCATTGTTAGTTTTGATCATAAAAATGATATATTTCATAAAGTATTGATCAGTAAAAACAGAAATATGTGGGAAAAATGTGGATACTGTCTTCCCCTCTCTGCTTTTTTTGTAAATCAATAATCAAAAAACTCCCCAAATATGTGTGTGTATATCTAGATAGGATTTGGGGAATATAGAGAAAAAAATGGAAGAGTATGCAAATTTTTAATATAGGTTGCATATGGTAAGGTGGAGGTCATGCTGCCATGGAAGGGAGGAAGATAGGGAAAAAATGGAAAGAAAAAATGGAAAGGAAAAAAAGCCACATTAGAAAAGGAATATATGTGATCACAATTGTGACTTTACATTAAAAAGTTGCAGATTCATTGTAGGAACTGAAAACAATATATCAAGGTATAAGAATTAACTAAAAATTTCCCCAAATCTCAGCTTCCAGCAATAACCTCTAATAACATTTGGTGTATGGTTTTCTAGATAGACACACTGTTCTACATCCTGCTTTTGCAGTTTTTTTTCCAAGAGTAGAATTTAGTGATTCATCGCTTTCATATGACACCCAGTGCTCATCACAAGTGCCCTCCTTGTATCCATCACCGATTTAGCCCATCCCCCACCCACCTCCCCTCCAGCAACCCTCAGTTTGCTCTCTATAGTTAATAGTCTTTTATGGTTTGCTTCCCTCTCTCTTTTTTCCCCTTCCCATATTTTCATCTGTTTTGTTTCCTAAATTCCACATATGAGTGAAATCATACGGTATATTTGTTTTCCTCTGACTTATTTTGCTTAGCATAATACACTTAACTCCATCCATGTCATTGCAAATGGCAAGATTTCATTCTTTTTAGGGCTGAGTAATACTCCATTTATATATACATACACAACCTCTTCTTTATCCATTCATCAGTCGTTGGGCATTTGGGCTTTTTCCATAATTTGGCTAATGTTGATAATGCTGCTATAAACATCAGGGTTCACGTACCCCTTCGAAACTGTATTTTTGTGTCCTTTGGGTAAATACCTAGTAGTGCAGCTGCTGGGTTGTAGGGTAGTTCTATTTTTAACTTCTTGAGGAAACTGCATACTGTTTTCCAGAGTGGTTACACTAGATTGCATTCCCACTAATAGTGTAAGACTGTTCCCCTTCCTCCACATCCTCACCAACATCTGTTGTCTCCTGAGTTGTTAATTTCAGCCATTCTGACAGGTGTGAAGTGGATCTCATCGTGGCTTTGATTTCTATTTCCCTGATGATGAGTGATATTGAGCATCATTTCATGTGTCTGTTAGACACTGGATATCTTTGGCAAAATGTCTATTCATCTATTCATGTCTACTTCCCATTTCTCCACCTGATTATTTGTGTTTTGGGTGTTGAGTTTGATAAGTTGTTTATAGATTTTGGATACTAACCCTTTACCTGATATGTCATTTGCAAATATCTTCTCCCATTCTGTAGGCTGCCTTTTAGTTTTGTTAATTGTTTCCTTCACTGTGCAGAAGTTTTTATCTTGATAGAGTCCCAATAATTCATTTTAGCTTTTGTTTACCCCCTTTCTCCTTTTGAGTGGTATCAGAACAGAGCTAGGAAAGAGTCAGGATTTTCATCATAACCCAGAAGTAATAAGAACACCCGCTTATAGAGAAGATATGAGGAGGGATAACAATCGACACCACCTATCACTAATGAGGATATACCTCACTCTCTGTCAATGGAGGCCAAGTGGGGAAGTGGGACTCCTATTTACATACATCTGGAAGTAATGAGACAGTTCCTTACTTCCTGTGCAAGAGTGATGAAAAAGAGGGGTTTTAAGGAAGATGGCGGCGTAGGAGGACGCGGGGCTCACAGCGCGTCCTGCCGATCACTTAGATTCCAACTACACCTGCCTAAAGAACCCAGAAAACCGCCAGAGGATTAGCAGAAGGGAGTCTCCGGAGTCAAGTGCAGACCAGAGGCCCACGGAAGAGGGTAGGAAGGGCGGCGAGGCGGTGCGCGCTCCACGGACTGGCGGGAGGGAGCCGGGGCGGAGGGGCGGCTCGCCGGCCAAGCAGAGCCCCCAAGTCGGGCTGGCAAAAGCGGAGGGGCCGGACAGACTGTGTTCCGACAGCAAGCGCGACTTAGCGTCTGGGAGGTCATAAGTTAACAGCTCTGCGCGGAAAGCGGGAAGGCTGGAGGACAAAGGGAGGGAGAGCTGCTGAGCCCCCGGACGGCAGAGCTCAGCTTGGCGGGGAACAAAGGCGCTCGCCAGCGCCATCTCCCCCGCCCATCCCCCAGCCAAAATCCCAAAGGGAACCAGTTCCTGCCAGGGAACTTGCTCGCTCCGCGCAAACACCCAACTCTGTGCAAACACCCAACTCTGTGCTTCTGCGGAGCCAAACCTCCGGCAGCGGATCTGACTCCCTCCCGCTGCCACAGGGCCCCTCCTGAAGTGGATCACCTAAGGAGAAGCGAGCTAAGCCTGCCCCTCCAGCCCCCGTGCACCTTGCCTACCCACCCCAGCTAATACGCCAGATCCCCAGCAACACAAGCCTGGCAGTGTGCAAGTAGCCCAGACGGGACACGCCACCCCACAGTGAATCCCGCCCCTAGGAGAGGGGAAGAGAAGGCACACACCAGTCTGACTGTGGCCGCAGCAGTGGGCTGGGGGCAGACATCGGGTCGGACTGCGGCCCCGCCCACTAACTCCAGTTATACACCACAGCACAGGGGAAGTGCACTGCAGGTCCTCACCATGCCAGGGACTCTCCAAAATGACCAAACGGAAGAATTCCCCTCAGAAGAATCTCCAGGAAATAACAACAGCTAATGAACTGATCAAAAAGGATTTAAATAATATAACAGAAAGTGAATTTAGAATAATAGTCATAAAATTAATCGCTGGGCTTGAAAACAGTATACAGGACAGCAGAGAATCTCTTGCCACAAAGATCGAGGGACTAAGGAACAGTCACGAGGAGTTGAAGAGTGATGAAAAAGAAAGCCAGATTTACAACAGCAAGCTTTAAATAATATCCAGAGTCTCATAACATAAAGTGAAAATGTCCAGATTTCAAATTAAAATTAGTCACCAAACTAAGAAATAACAAGATTTTGGGGCACCTGAGTGGCTCAGTCAGTTAAGCATCCAACTTCAGCTCAGCTCATGATTTCATGGCTCATGAGTTTGAGCTCCACATCAGGCTCTGTGCTGACAGCTCAGAGCCTGGACCCTCCTTCGGATCTGTCTCCCTTTCCCTCTGCTCCTCCCCTGCTCGGGCTTGCTCTCTCTCTCTCTCTCTCTCTCTCTCTCTCTCTGTCTCAAATAAACAAACATTAAATTTAAAAAAAATAAATAGAAATCAAAGTGAATGAAAAAGACAACCAATACATGTCAATACCTAGATGACAGAATTGTTAAAATTATCTGACAAAACTTTTAAAGCAGCGATGATAAAAATGCTTCAAAAGGAAACAATCAGCAAAACTAAAAGGCAACTGACAGAATGGGAGAAGATATTTGCAAACAACATATCAGATAGTATCCAAATCTATAAAGAACTTATCAAACTCAACACTCAAAAAACAAACAATCCAGTGAAGAAATGGGCAAGAGACATGAATAGACACTTCTCCAAAGAAGACATCCAGATGGCTAACAGACATGAAAAAATGCTCAACATCACTCATCATCAGGGAAATACAAATCAAAACCACGATGAGATACCACCTCACACCTGTCAGAATAGCTAACATTAACAACTCAGGCAACATCAGATGTTGGCAAAGATACAGAGAAAGAGGATCTCTTTTGCACTGCTGGTGGGAATGCAAACTGGATCAGTCACTCTGTAAAGCAGTATGAAGGTTCCTCAAGAAATTAAAACTAGAACTACCCTACAACCCAGCAATTGCAGTACTAGGTATTTATCCAAGGGATACAGATGTTCTGTTTCGAAGGGGCATATGCACCCCAGTGCAGCACTATTGACAATAGCCAAAGTATAGAAAGAGCCCAAATGTCCATAAATGGATGAATGGATAATGAAGATGTGGTATATATATGCAACAGACTATCGGTGATCAAAACTAATGAAATCTTGCCATTTGCAACTATGTGGGTGGAACTGGAGGATATTATGCTAAGCGAAATTAGTCAGGGAAAGACATATATCATATGGCTTTACTCATATGAGGAATTTAAGATACAAAACAGATGAATGTAAAGTAAGGGAAACAAAAATAATATAAAAACATGGAGGTGGACAAAACATAAGAGACTCAAATATACAGAACAGATGGTTGCTGGAGGGGTTGGGGGGGGCTGTGCTAAATGGGTACGGGGCATTAAAGAATCTACTCCTGAAATTATTGCTGCACTACATGCTACCTAACTTGGATGTAAATTAAATGAAATTAATTAATTAATTTTTTAAAACGTATAAATAAATAAATAAATAAATAAACACTAAAAAAACAAGAGGGGCTCCTGGGTGGCTCAGTTAGTTAAGTGTCCAACCTTGGTTCAGGTCATGATCTTGTGGTCTGTGTGTTCTAGCTCCACATCACGCTCTGTGCTGACAGCTCGGAGCCTGGGGCCTGCTTCTGATTCTGTGTCTCCCTCTCTCTCTGTCCTTCTCCACTCCCACTCTATCTGTCTCTCTCTCTCAAAAATAAACATTAAAAAAATGTAAAATGAAAGTATTTTTACTTGTATCTCTCTTCTCTTACATTGAAAATCTCAGTTCCTGATGATAGTACCATAATTATTTATTTGCTCTATCTTAAAATGTACATAAAATGGTATTTAAATAATAATACTTATTATGACTAACAAACTATGGGATCAAGTTAAAGATTTGTCTCAGAGGATATACCCTCTTTGTCTTAGAGGATATACAGATTTCAGTATTATAATATCACACGAAGTAATTTTTTCAGTGTAGTAATATTACTTGATGTATAGTTAGGTTCATTTGTTTACATTTTAGAGAACTAAGTGATTCAATCAAATGGAACAATATCCGTATCATAGGAATTCCAGAAGAAGAAGACAGAGAGAAAGGGGCTGATGGTGTACCTGAACAAATCATAGCTGAGAACTTCCCCAATCTGGGGAAGGAAACAGGCATTGAAATCCAAGAGGCACAAACTACTCCCTTCAGACATAACTTGAATCAATCTTCAGCACAACATATCATAGTGAAACTGGCAAAATAGAGGTATAAAAAGAGAATTCTGAAAGCAATTAGGGACAAATGGGCCTTAACATACAAAGGTAGACACATAAGGGTAGTAGCACACCTATCTACTGAAACTTGGCAGTCCAGAAAGGAATGGCAGGAAATCGTCAATGTGATGAACAGAAAAAAATATGCAGCCGAGAATCCTTTATCCAGAAAGCCTGTCATTCAGAATAAAGGAGAGATAAAGGTTTTCCCAAACAAAAACTGAAGGAATTCATCACCACTAAACCAACCCTATAAGAGATACTAAGGGGGACTCTGTGAGTGAAATGTTGCAAGGACCACAAAGTACCAGAGACATCACTACAAGCATGAAACCTACAGATAACACAATGACTCTAAACCTATATCTTTCAATAATAACACCAAATGTAAATGAACTAAATGCTCCAATCAAAAGACATAGGGTATCAAAATGGATAAAAAGGCAAGACCCATCTCTTTGCAGTCTACAAGAGACTCATTTTAGACCTGAGGACACCTTCAGATTGAAAGTGAGGGGATGGAGAACTATTTATCATGCTATTGGAAGTCAAAAGAAAGCCTGAGTAGCCATACTTATATCAGACAAACGAGACTTTAAATTAAAGGCTGTAACAAGAGATGAAGAAGGGCATTATATAATAATTATAGGGTCTATTCATCAGGAAGAGCTAACAATTACAAATGTCTATGCTTCGAACACAGAAGCCCCCAAATATACAAAACAATTAATCACAAACATAAGCAACCTTATTGATAAGAATGTGGCAATTGCAGAGGACTTTAATATTCCACTTACAACAATGGACAGATCATCTAGACAGAGAATCAGTAAGAAACAAGGGCCCTGAACAATACCTTGGACCAGATGGACTTCACAGATATATTTAGAACTCTACATTCCAAAGCAGCAGAATATACTTTCTTCTCGAGTGCACATGGAACATTCTCCCAGATCACATACTGGGTCACAAGACAGCCCTCAATAAATATAAAAGAGTTGAGATCATACCATGCACACTTTCAGATCACCATACTATGAAACTTGAAATCAACCACAGGAAAAAGTCTGGAAAACCTCCAAAAACATGGAGGTTAAAGAACTCCCTACTAAATAATGTATGGGTCAACCAGGCAATTAAAGAAAAAATTTAAAAACATATAGAAACAAACGAAAATGAACATAAAACAATCCAATGCTTTGGGATGCAGTGAAGGCAGCCCTGAGAGGAAAATACATTGCAATCCAGGCCTATCTCAACAAACAAGAAAAATCCCAAATACGAAATCTAACAGCACATCTAAAGGAAATAGAAGCAGAACAGCAAAGACACCCCAAACCCAGAAGAAGAAGAGAAGAGAAGATCAGAGCAGAAATTATAATATAGAATCCAAAAAAAAAAGTAGAACAGATCAATGAAACCAAGAGTTGGTTTTTTGAAAAAATAAACCAAATGGATAAACCTCTAGCCAGGCTTCTCAAAAAGAAAAGGGAGATGACCCAATAGATAAAATCATGAATGAAAATAGCATTATTAAAACCAATCCCTCAGAAATACAAGCAATTATCAGGGAATACTAGGAAAAATTACATGCCAACAAACTGGACAACCTGAAAGAACTGGACAAATTCCTAAACACCCACACACTACCAAAACTCAACTGGGAAGAAATAGAAAATTTGACCAGACCCATAACTAGTGAAGAAATTGAATCAGTTATCAAAAATCTCCCAACAAATAAGAGTCCTAGACCAGATGGCTTCCCTGGGGAATTCTACCAGACATTTAAAGCAGAGATAATACCTATCCTTCTCAAGCTATTCCAAAAAATAGAAAGGGAAGGAAAACTTCCAAACTCATTCTATGAAGCCGGCATTACTTGGATTCCCAAACCAGACAGAGACCCAGCAAATAAAGAGAACTACCGGCCAATATCCCTGATGAATATGGATGCAAAAATTCTCAACAAGGTATTATCAAATTGAATTCAACAGTGTATAAAAAAAACTATTTACCATGATCAAGTGGGATTCATTCCTGGGCTGCAGGGTTGGTTCAGTATTCGCAAATCAATCAATATGATACAATAACATTAATAAAAGAAAGGATAAGAACCATAGGATCCTGTCAATAGATGCAGAAAAAGCATTTGACAAACTACAGCATCCTTTGTTAATAATAGCCCTCAAGAAAGTCGGGATAGAAGGAACATACTTAAACATCATAAAAGCCATTTATGAAAAGCCCACAGCTAATATCATCCTCAATGGGGAAAAACTGAGAGCTTTCCCCCTGAGATCAGGAACACCACAGCGATGTCCACTCTCACCATTATTGTTTAACATAGTATTGGAAGTCCTAGCCTCAGCAATCAGATAACAAAATAAAATAAAAGGCATCCAAATTGGCAACAAAGAAGTCAAACTTTCGTTTTTGCAGGCGACATGATACTCTACATGGAAAACCTGACAGACTCCACCAAAAGCCTACTAGAACTGATACATGAATTCAGCAAAGTCTCAGGGTACAAAATCAATGTACAGAAATTGGTTGCATTTTTATACACCAATAATGAAGCACCAGAAGGAGAAATAAAGAAACTGATTCCATTCACAATTGCACCAAGAACCGTAAAATACCTAGGAATAAATCTAACCAAAGATGTAAAAGATCTGTAAGCTGAAAACTATAGAAATCTTATGAGGTAAATTGAAAAAGACACAAAGAAATGGAAAAACATTCCATGCTCATGGATTGGAAGAATACATATTGTTAAAATGTTGATACTACCCAAAGCAATCTACACTTTTAATGCAATTCCAATCAAAATTGCACCAGCATTCTTCTCAAAGCTAGAACAAGTAATCCTTAAATTAGTATGGAATCACAAAAGACCCCAAATAGCCAAAGTAATATTGAAGAATAAAACCAAAACGGAAGGCATCACCATCAACAGGGATGAGGTAACTGCTGTGTTTCCATAACAAAAAGAAAATTTGCATAGAATTTTTAAAAAGTAGGGCCCAAACCCAAGAATTTGTCAGTGTTGATTAGCTCTATGTGGGAAGGAGAGTGCTATATGTGGCAGACCTAAATCTTGGTTCCTTTTGAGGTATATTCTGTTATGGAGTGGCTCCTTCATGGCTTTGAAGGAACTATCTGCAAAGATTAGTCTATTCTTTTTGCTCAGAGCCCCACTGCATCCAGCTTCTTCTGATTACCACAATAATAGCTAACATTTTAAAATTATTTCTATGTGACAGGCCTCGTCACATTTTGATTTGACTAAACACATTAAACAGGCTACTTTGTATTTCACTAACTTAACTTCCTCTTGTGTTTAGATCTGTCTTCTTCACTTTCAGAGGACTGAAAACTGAGAGAAGTTACTAGGGAAACAGAGCCCTATAGGGCTTGTTCTTATATGTATGCCCTCAGGTTCTGAAATAAAACTGCTTGGCCATACCTAGGAATAAACCTAATAAAAGAGGTGAAAGGCCTGTACTCTGAAAACTATAAAATATTGATGAAAGAAATTGAAGATGACACAAAGAAAAGGAAAGACATTCCATACTCATGGATTGGAAGAACAAATGTAGTTAAAATGTCTATACTCTCCAAAGCAATCTACACATTTAATGCAATCCCTATCAAAATACCAATAGCATTTTTCACAGAGCTAGAACAAGCAATCCTAAAATTTATTTTTATTTTTTTAATGTTTATTTCATTTTGAGAGAGAGAGAGCGTGAGAGAGGGAAGGATAGAGAGGAAGACATAGAATCCCAAGCAGACTTCAGACTCTGAGCTGTCAGCACAGAGCCCGATGCAGGGCTGGAACCCATGGACCACAAGATCATGACCCGAGTGAAGTCAGACTCTTAACTGACTGAGCCACCCAGCAATCCTAAAATTTGTATGGAACCACAAAAAACTTGAATAGTCAAAGCAACCTGGAAAAAGAAAACAAAGAAGGAGGCATCACAATACCAGACTTCAAATTACATTACAAAGCTGTAGTGATCAAAACAGTATGGTATGGGCACAAAAACAGACACATAGATCAATGGAACAGAATAGAAAGCCCAGAAATGAGCCCATGACTATATGGTCAATTAATCTTCCACAAAGCAGGAAAGAATATCCAATGGGAAAAAACAGTCTCTTCAACAAATGGTATTGGGAAAACGGGACAGCAACATGTGAAAGAATGAAACTGAACCACTTTCTTACATTGTACATTGTACACAAAAATAAATTCAAGATGGATGAGAGACCTAAATGTGAGACAGAAAACCATTAAAATCCTAGAGGAGAACATAGGCAGTAACCTCTTTGACATTGGCCTTAGCAATTTCCTACTAAGTAACCTGAAAATCTGCTAATTTTGAGTGGGATCTAGAACAAGAGAAGGCTCTACTACAGATTCAGGCTTCCATGAATGCTTCTTTGTTACTTGATCCATATAATCCAACTAATTTGATGGCATTTGACATGTCAGTGGCAGGTAGAGATGCTGTTTGGAGACTTTAGGAGGTCCCTAGAGCTGAATAGCATTGCTGGATCTTAGGATTTTGGACCAATACCCTAACATCCTCCGTGAATAACTACTTTTCTTTTAAGAAAAAGGTTTTGGCTTTCCAATGGACTTTAGTAGAGATGGAATACTTAACCACAGGTGACCAAGTAATCATGCAACCTAAACTGCCCATCACGAACTGCCCCACCAAGCCACAAATTTGGCCAGGTTCAGCAGTACTCCATTATCAAAAAGAAGTGGTATATACAATATTGTGATCAAGCATACCCTGAAAGCACAAGTAAGTTACATGAGGTCATAGCCCAAATGCCACAAATTGATATATTCATGCCATGGCCAATGGTTTAATTACATGGTTAAAGACTTGGAAGAAACGTGATTGAAAAATTGGTGGCAAGGAGTTCTGAAGAACTGTTATGTGGATAGACCTCTCTTAATGGGCAAAGAATATAAAACATTATGTCCCATGTAATGCACATCAAAAGGTAACCTCAGCAGAGGAAAATTAGAATGGTCTTTTTGTGGATATGTCTTAGAGCATTTCTTCATAATACCATGTCCTATGGTTAAAGTCATTGGAAAACTACAACCCAATTCAGGCAGGAGTACTAATAGTCCAGACCCCTCAGGAATAAATATTTTGGACATCCCACCAAGCAAAGAATTACAATAAACAAAGGGAAAGGGGAATATGTAATGAGTAGTAGAAGAAGATAGTTGGAAATACCAGCTATGACCATGTGACCAGTTGCAGAAATGAAGAGTGTGGAAGTTACGAGTATTTTTTTAATAATCTACAGGTTAGCTTCACTACCAGACTTCTCATTATTGTCTCCATCTGCCATAAGAGGATGTGTTTATGTTTTTTTAAGTTTATTTATTTATTTTTAGAGAAAGAGAGCAGGGGAAGGGCAGAGAAAGAGAGTTAGAGAGAGAATCCCAAGGAGGCTCTGCACCATCAGCATAGAGCCCAACATGGAGTATGATCCTACAAACCATGAGATCATGACCTAAGCCAAAATCAATAGTTGGCTTCTTAACCAACTGAGACACCCAGGTGCCCCATTTATGTTTTTAAAGGAGTTTCCAGAGGAATAACATTGGGTGGCAATTTCCCTCAAATATTTTCCCAAGTGTATTAATGGTAGTTGTGGTAGGTATGGAAAATTTTGTAACAACTGTAAACAAGTAGTTACCAGTTTGGGTAAAGAAACTCCCATGCAAGAAGAAGTTAGATTTCTCTATGAGATCAAATATGTTTTTTTATAAAAATTATTTTAACATTCAAGAGCTATGATTGTTTACTGTGAGCAGCCAGTATTGCAATTATAGAACCCACTTCCATTGAATATTATATAAAACTTTGCAGTTGGCATTATAAGAGGTTATGTTAGAGAATGATTTTCAAATTGGTTGTATTCTCTGATTTTTTAGACCTATCTTGGCACAAGAAATATGTAGTATACATTGCCTTCCTTGTATATATTGATTAGAAGCCAGGGAAAGTGTATTAGTCAGGGTACTACAGAGAAACAGAACCTACAGGGTGTGGGGGTTGGGAGGGGGAGAGAGGGGGGATTTATTTTAAAGAACTGGTTCACTTAATTGTGGAGGCTTGGCAAATCCAAAATCTTATGGAGAAAGATGGAAGGCTAGAGCCTCAGGAAAGCATTGCAGTTTGAGTCCAAGATAGTCTGCTACCAGAATTCTCTCTTGCTCAAGGGAAGTCAGTCTTTGTTGTATTAAGGTCTTCAACAAATTGGATGTGGCCTACCCATATTATGAAGGGTAATCTGCCTTACTCCACTGATTTATATGTCAATCTCATCTCAAAGATACACCCTCACAGAAATATCCAAAATAATATTTGAGAAAATATCTGGGCACTGTGTTCTAGACAAGTCGACACATAAAGTTAACCACAACAAAGAAAGTTCTTGGTAAGATGCCAATTTCTTTCCACCTCCATAAGTGGGGCTTGTATTGGAGGAGGAGAGGGATCATTATAATTAATTTTAAAAAAAGAAGTCAATAGTTATAAAGGTACATATTGTTAGCAGATTTTATATTTATCATCATCCCAGGGATTAGTAAAAACTGTAATTTTATCTCTGTAATCCCATAGGATTTGTTGGTATGGATTCTAGATTACCACATTTTTAATTTAATTGCACAATTATAAATATCCTAGTTGTAATATGGGACACACATTATACCTAGGAATTCCTTAAATGACATTTGTTAGATAGTGGCATCTTGCTCTATTTGCTTTGTGGCACTAGTTAATAATAGTGGATTTCATTTGATTTGAAATAAAAATTGGCTCATAGGGCTTAGAAGGCACCTATGAGTCACCAGCAGTATTATAGAGTCTGGCTTAGCTGGGAAGGTTGTTGACAGAAGTAGCAGAGATAGGAAATACAGTAGTAGCCTCAGTGTTGATGTTTGTGGTCATGTTACTAAGATTGATCAATTGAATAACAATCAAAGTAGTTCCCATTGTCCTCAATCTGAACAGTGTTGCCTGTCTCCCTGTGATATGCATGTTGCATGCTAAAGTGATCCACACTGGGGAGGGTAGGAACTTCTCAAGTAAGGAAAAGTTACAGCAACAGAGTAGGGGTTAAAGTCAGAGATCACCTACAGCCAGGAATAGTAGATCTGATTGTCCCCTTTATATCACCCAACGCAATTAGTTCCACCTCCTGGGTGTCAAAAGCACTTCCAGATTTGTTCCACAGTGCCTTCAGTAGAACAAAGTTTGTAGGTGGCAGATTAGCATGCTTCTCTCTCCAGATACTGGTGAGTGGTTTGTTCCACTTACATTGGATGATGAGCAGACACAGGATGAAGATGATTCCAGAGTCAGTAGTCCATGTGAGGTCCTCATCAGGATTGAGAGAGAGACAACTAGGCTCTGCATTTTTTATGAGGGATAAAGGAAATGTTAAAGTATCAGATGGGTGCTACTTTAATGTAGGTAATAATGTCAGGGCTACCACATCTGTGAATATTGATAATTGTATTGTATCCAATGTGGTTATATAAAACAGCAGAAGTTGCAGCATCTCTGTTGGTGGTTTCCTTATTTATTGTGAATTTAAATATGGCATAGTTATTCCATCTGGGAGTGGGTTTAATGTAATCAGGACTATGAACAGTATTTTAATCACTTAGGGGATCATTGTAATCCAGGTTCTCTCAATGGTCTTTAATTTTTTTCATGTTTATTTTTGAGAGAGAGAGAGAGAGAGAGAGAGACACAGAGCATGAGCAGGGGAGGGGCAAAGAGAGAGGGAGACAGAGAATCTGAAGCAGGCTTCAGGCTCTGAGCTGTCAGCACAGAGCCCAATGCGGGGCTCGAACCCACAAACTGTGGGATCATGACCTAAGCTGGAAGTCGGATGCTCAACTGACTGAGCCACCCAGGCACCCCACAATGGTCCATATTTTAAAAACCCATTGTGTCTTTCTCTGATATTTCCTGCCATAGGACAATAGGGAGGTAAAAAAAAAAAAAAAAAAAAAAAAACAAAAAAAAAAACAAAAAAAAAACCAAGCAGTGTTCCCTTTGCTGAGAAGTGGGATTATTGATCTGACTGTGTAACTCTGTAGCACTCCCAAAGGCTATAAAAGCTGTTTCATTAACCTCCCAATAACACTAGAAAAGGTTAGTTCCTTGCATTGGCTAGCCAGTAAAAGACCTGTGTGGGTATCTGCCATTGTTAAGGCACATTTGATGATTCCTGCTGATGCAGAGAAAAGCCCAATGAAGTTGATTTGTTAGTTCTGATGTAAATGTTTCCAGTGTCTAGACTTTTGGTATCTGGTACAGTCCCTGATGGCTTTGTTTCTCTACTGGGTCAACTCCTTTATTAACAATCCATTTTCATAACCCCATGAACCCAAGTCTACTGTCCTCTTGAGTGCACACCAACATAAGGAGTAGGGTGGCTAGGTTCAGAGTTCTGGGGACTGTCCATCTTTCAAGAGCCTTACTTATTTTGGTGATCTGGTTAGTTTATCAGCTTTGGTATTGTATTGCACCTCTTCTGTATCTTATTTGGTATGAGCCAAGGTATAGTATGCCATCATGGGCAGAATGGGAGCCAATGTGGCAATTTTTCCCATGTCTCCTTACCTCAAATGTCTCGACCTTGTATTTCCCAGCCATGATTTTGCTAAATTCCAGATCAAGTAGTTAACCCATTAGCCACCAACCAGCAGTCAGTGAAAATAGAATCGTAGGAAAATGTTTGTCAAGGGCATGCTTTATAGGAGAATTGCATGCAGCTCAGTCTATTGGGCACTTTATCTACCCTCCTTATGGAACTTAGACTGTTTGAACAGGGGTAATAGGCTGTGGCGGTTCATTTTCTTGCTCTCGTATGCCCCACTGGTAAAGACAGACCATTGTTTTTCTCATTTTGAGAGTGTTGGCTTTCCTCCCTCTCATTCCCATTAAGCAATAAGTGGAGGCATTTCTGGAGGCTTTGGCAAGTTACCTCAGTAGCAGGGTATATGGCTAATTCCTCATAGAGTTGTGGCACTCCAGTATCTCTATCATTTAGATGTCATTTCTACTTTAGTAAGGAGGCCTCATTAAATTTTACAGGAGCTTTTCCCATTGCTCAGAGCATAATAGGCATCTCCATCCATAGGGTAATTGACTCTGCTCCAGTAAGGGCTTCAGTTTTACTAAGTGCCCAGTCTGCTACCAGGGGTTGCCTCTCTATGGGTGAATACCTTTGGGCTAAGTCTGGGAGCTGCCTATACCAAAAGCCTCTGCATAGCCATTTAATTATTCATTTAGTCCAGAGGCTCCCAGAAGCATATTTGCAGTGACCAAAACTCATTGTTTAAGTTCTGTGCTCCAAGAATTAATGAAAATGCCAAAGTAATAGCCTCCTTTATTTTATCTAGTGTCTGTTATTGCTCAAGTCTCCATTGAAAAGTGAAAGACTTAAAGGTTTCTCAATAAACGGGGACCAGCATTGGAGGTGAGGAATGAATTGGCACTAAAATCCAGACATTCCTGTTTGGCCTTTCTTTACCATTGTGGGAGGTTGAAGTTCTGGATTTTTATCTTTCACCAGATGTGTAACCGTTCCTCTTATAAGTTTCAAATATAGTCTCAAAATGTAACAGACTGAGAAGGGCCTTGGATCTTCTGTTGCACAACTGCCCATTCCCTCTCAGTGAGGTGTTTGCTCACAGCTGTGATGACCTATAAGACAGAGTCTTGGTCAAGTCCAATGAGAAAGATGTCATTGATATAATACCAAAGCTGAGTTTTTAGTACAAGAGCAGGTCAAACATTTAGGTCCTGACTGCAAAGATGGTGTTTAATCGCAGGACTTTTTAAATACCCCATAAGAAACCAGGAAAAGATATACTATTGGACTTCAAAGGTGAAGGTGAATTATGGTTAACTCCTCCATGAAATTTTTATGAATAGAATATGCCAGCAAAGTCTATAACTGCAAACCATTTACCCATGCTATATTAAATGCCATTCATCAAGGCAATAATATCTGGTGAGGTGCTCTAATAAAGGGAACATCTTTGTTAATTCTCCATAGTCTATAGTTATCCTCTTCTCATTAGTTGCAGCTTTAAGCAACCAATATTAGAGAATTAAAATGTGGTAAGGATCAATACCCTCTCAAAGTCAGCTTTGACAGGTCATAATCCTTTGGTGCCTTGGCTGGTACTGTGGCACATTTAGCACTCAAACCAGTAGGGGAAGGTTAACTGATTTCTACTTGGTGCTGCCCACCAATAGCATAAAAGCTTTAGGCTTGTTCCATGAGGTTACCTGCTGACTGAAGATGTCCATTCTAATAATGGGGAAAAGGTTGGTGTTGAAGGGATAGGGAATAAGTAGAACAGAAGAATCTTTTAGCAATAACTTGACCAATTTTAATAGTTAATCAGGGAGAAATAGTTAATTTTCCCTCCAATCCCCCCCTTTAATCCTTTTCCCATGCTGGTCACCTCTTGGGTGAAAGGGGCCCTTTAAAACATGAGTGCTTCCTGGGATTAGGGAGATTTTGGTACCCATATCCAACAGAGTTAGCCAGTGTCACTTATTTTTTTGGAAGCCAAACCACAGTTAATGTAATAAAAGGGTAATTTTCTGCCAGAGGAGGTACTTCCATGACCACTAGATCCCTACATAGAAGCAGGTCCCCGTCACTGGCAGAGATCAAGAGCCAATGGAAAGTAAAGCTGCCTCCAAAGGGGAAGCCTGTGATAGGTTTTAATCTAACTCTAGTATATAATTGGTGCACTGATTTACCAAAGATGATCAATCAATTTGGGGCCCTCTCATTGCTTAGGGTGCAGTATAATCTCCTTTGTTCATTTTAGGGTCCCCCTGTTTAAACTCAGGGTTCATGTTCAAATAGGTGCCTGGTTATAGGTGATTTGTTTGGCCTAGGAGGAAGACAACTTTATTTGTTTATTTTATTTATTTTTAATGTTTTTATATTTGAGAGCACACGAGCAGGGGAGGGGCAGAGAGAGTGGGAGACAGGATCTGAAGTAGGCTTTTTGCTGACAGCAGTGAGCCTGATATGGGGTTTGAACTCACAAACCCTGAGTATCATGATCTGAGCCCAGCAGTCAGATTCTCAACAGACTGAGCCACCCAGGTGCCCCTGACTGGCGTCCTTTTAAGAAGAGGAAAACACCATGCAAAAACAGAGACACACAGGGAAAACATGTGAGGACAGAGGCAAAAATTGGAATGCTACAGCTGCAAGCCAAGAGTGCCATGGGAGGACAGCCACAACCAGAAGGTAAAAAGAGGCAAGGAAGGACTTTACTTAGAGTTTCAGGGGGAAAATGACCCTGCTGACCCTTTTATTTCATACTTCTAGCCTCCTGAAATGTGAGAGAATAAATTTTTATTGTTTGAAGCCACCTGGTTTGTGGCACTTTGTTACAACATTCCTAGGAATCTAATACAGCCAGCTACATTGTACTTGTTCCATTAGTTGAGTAAAATCAACCAGAAGCAACAGTTTATGAAGCAGCCAGGGCACATCCTCATGAATAAGGCTATAGACTGAAAAAATTCTGCAGAGGACCTCAGCAAAACTTTACACAACTTCCTGGAGCACTGTAAAAGAGCTCTTAAGATAGTAATATCAGCTGGTAAAAGAACATATGAACTCTTACCATTTCTGGTCTTCCCAGTAGTCCTGGATAGCTTCTAAGAGGCCTTCAAGTCTTTGGAGCTCCAAGAGGGTAGGATTGATTTTCCTCATGTTGAGATGAAAAGTAAGGAGATTTGAAAGGCACTGTACTCCACACCCGAAAAACAAATAACCCAGTGAAGAAATGGGCAGAAAATATGAATAGACACTTCTCTAAAGAAGACATCCGGATGGCCAACAGGCACATGAAAAGATGGTCAACGTCGCTCCTCATCAGGGAAATACAAATCAAAACCACACTCAGATATCACCTCATGCCAGTCAGAGTGGCCAAAATGAACAAATCAGGAGACTATAGATGCTGGAGAGGATGTGGAGAAATGGGAACCCTCTTGCACTGTTGGTGGGAATGCAAATTGGTGCAGCCACTCTGGAAAACAGTGTGGAGGTTCCTCAGAAAATTAAAAATAGACCTACCCTATGACCCAGCAATAGCACTGCTAGGAATTTACCCAAGGGATACAGGAGTACTGATGCATAGGGGCACTTGTACCCCAATGTTTATAGCAGCACTCTCAACAATAGCCAAATTATGGAAAGAGCCTAAATGTCCATCAACTGATGAATGGATAAAGAAATTGTGGTTTATATACACAATGGAATACTACATGGCAATGAGAAAGAACGAAATATGGCCCTTTGTAGCAATGTGGATGGAACTGGAGAGTGTCATGCTAAGTGAAATAAGCCATACAGAGAAAGATACCATATGGTTTCACTCTTATGTGGATCCTGAGAAACTTAACAGAAACCCATGGGGGAGGGGAAGGAAAAAAAAAAGAGGTTAGAGTGGGAGAGAGCCAAAGCATAAGAGACTCTTAAAAACTGAGAACAAACTGAGAGTTGATGGGGGGTGGGAGGGAGGGGAGGGTGGGTGATGGGTATTGAGGAGGGCACCTTTTGGGATGAGCACTGGGTGTTGTATGGAAACCAATTTGACAATAAATTTCATATATTAAAAAAAAAAGAAAGAAAGGCACTGTAGTTTCCATTCCCATTTGGCCATTTAGTAGCCTGACTGCTTTTTTAATTCTTTGTCTTGCAATCCACCACCTTCATTGCAAGACACAGTCTCTTATCCAAAGTCTCAATGACTCCCTGTTGTTTCCTTTTAATTGTTTCTGCTTCCCTATGTTTTGTATGTTTGGTTTTCAGAGAATCTCAGAAGTGAAATTGAGATTTGGGTAGCCCATATCAGGACATTTGAATAAAACTGGCAGTTCTTCCCTTACCAAAGGAAGTCGTCTCTGGGTCCCATAACCAATGGGAACCATCCATCCAAGAGGTCATCACCCCCTCCTTGTCCTAGGTCTCAGATTGAAGCAAATAACAGCAAAAAAAAAAAAAAAAATAGAGGGAGCAGAAGGAGCAACAGTAGGGAAGCACTGCAAACCTGGAGAAATACAAAGAGCTTTCAGTCTCTTAATCTTTTCCTCTAGTATATTAATTCATTGCTTATCCAATTGCTATCCAATTCATTCTTGCATTTATTCATTGCATTAATTTATTCATGCATTAATTCATTGCTTATCCAATTGCTATCCAATTCATTCTTGCATTTATTTCCTGAGAAGTAGTCATCTCAATAATACATTTGTTAGGTGGAACTTTTTTAAATATTCTTATAAGTACAGCAATTTATCTACCTTGAAAAAGCCTCCCTCTGGCCATTGAAATACAGGGTATTCATAAGTATCCCCATTCCAAACATGACAGAGTGAAATCAGCCTTTTAAAAGAGACACCTACCAGCAACATTTTGGTTTTCTCATATTTTTCTACCATTGGAGTTAATGGTGAACCAGATGGGATCTCAGAACCTGAATCGCCTATTTTGCTTAATAGTAACTCAAATTTTGCTGTAGGGGTTTGAAATTTTCCCCCAGGAACCCAATTAAACTTAGCTAAAATAATTAAAGGAAGCCTATTTAGCAAACAGCCAGAATCTCACCTGATCAAAGGTGGCCACAAATCCTCCGATAAATTCATCTAGAAGAAGGACTCATTCAAGAAATCCTATCCTCATTGCTGAATTATTGGGGGAGGGGAAGCAAGACCCAAAGAAAAACACCAGTTTATATAGAATTAGCATATTTTGTCATGGAACAAAGCAAATGTCTGGAATGCATGCATGTAGCAAGCAAGTGACTACAATGTTTAGTGGATTTTCATTTGCATTTATAAGGAATTAAAGCCATAGGTGTTATACATCATCTTACTTTTGGCGAATAATGAACTGATACTCAGTTTACATCACTTGTTACAATGAGCTTATTCTAAGTCTTATTTTTCATAATTCTTCAGGCTTACTCTGGCATTCTGCTTTACCAGGCTTGTTCTGACATTTTGTTTTTCATAATTCCTACAGTTGCTCCTGACCGTGTATCTGGTACATATAATTAACCACATCCTTAAACATTCTTCATTAATATTAAATTCAGTTTTCCAGAAAACATAGTTTTTAATGGCTGTATGATATTCTATCACACAGCCTTGCCAAAATTTATTTTAATACCATTTTCCTCTTGCTGGATATTTATATGATTTAAAATATTTTCCCATTGTAGACAACACCATGACAAATATACTTATGTATAAAATATGATGCAAATTTCTAATATTTTCCTTATGGTATCTACAAGTGGATGCTCATGAAAATGAATATTTTTAAGCTTTAGTACATATCGATACACCAACTTCAGGAAAAACCATACTAATTTGTGCTCCCAAAGGCAATGAATTAGAGGGTTCATCTCACCAAAGACATCCATATCCTCATGTTGCAGAAAAGGAAAAGACTGGTAAGCTTTTGGTAGGAAAGCATGAGGTCCTATTGCAACTACTGAAGCTGAAAGTGTTTGGCATATACCTCTAATATGAACTAGTCTGTTTAAACATAACAATTTGACATGGGCAAGTTATCAGTTATAATTTATAAATAAGTATACATTGCCTAAAAGAACAGCAATTATGGGATCACATGACATAGGCCCATGTGAATTGGGTCTGGCAATCTGACAAACAGTAGTACCTGAGATTATTGGAAATGATCCAATGAGTTGGCTTTTATTGGGGGGGAGGGTAAAATTCTTCTAAGCTTTAAATTCTTAATGAAAATATTTAAGTAATACCTGGGGTTTTTTTCATGTAAAGTTTATTTATTTATTTTAAGAAAGAAAGAATACGCGGGAGGGGCAAAGAAAGAGAGAGAGAGAGAGAGAGAGGGAATCCCAAGCAGGTTTCACACTGTCAGCGGGGGGCCTGATGCAGGGCTTGAACTCACAAACTCTGACATCATGACCTGAGCCAAAATCAAGCATCAGATGCTTAACTGACTGAGCCACCCACATGCCCCTAAGTAATAGGTAACGGTGCAAAATTCAAAATGTGCAGAGATGCATCATGAAAACTATGTAGACTATGCCTGTTCTTTCAGTCATCAAAGTCTTCTGCCCTGAGTCAAATTTCTTCTTTATCCTCTCAATGACTTTCTGAGCATTTACAAAAGTAAATTTCTCTTTTATATATTTTTCTTTTGGCCTCCCACACAAAAAGTACCATATTATGCATACTGTTCTGTACCCTGCTTCTTTTCAGTCTGAATTTAGCTTGGATATCATGATACATGATTATGTAAATAGCTTATCTGTATATGTAAGAATATATTCATTATTCAGCATAAAATTGGTGAGTAACTACTTGGTGTCAGGCCTACTCTACGCACAAAGATAAAGCAATAAACACAGAAAAATCTCAACCCTCATGGAATTTATATAACAGGGCAGAGAAACAGAAAAACAACATAATATTGAAAATATATATTACATGATGGCAAGTGTTAATACAGAAAAAGAGAATGTTCAGCCTGGGGCGCCTGAGTAGCTCAGTCAGTTAAGCGTCTGACTCTTGGTTTTGGCTCAGGTCATGATCTCACAGTTCGTGGGATCAAGCACTCACAGCCGGTTCTGCACTGACAGCATGGAGCCTGCTTGGGATCCTCTCTCCCTCTTTCTCTGCCACCCTGCCACTTGTGATTTCTCTCTCTCTCTCTCTCAAAAATAAATAAACATTTAAAAAAGTGTTTAGCCTAGCTAAATATGGCCTTGATCACTTACAGGTTGATCACTTAAAGGCATGAAGAAGACAGTCAGACTGAGCTAGCCAAAGCTCATGCAGTCCAAAGCACAAAGACCACTCCTGTGCAGGAAACAGGAGTTAAGGCCTAAAGACATTCAGGATCAGGACACAGATACCCAGCAGGGAGAGGGTTCATTGGCCTCCTCCACTGACCCTATCTGTCTCGTGTAAAACACAAATCCCACCAGAAAGATAAACATCTGCCCACTGAGAGGATCCTGGGCCAGGATGTCTCCACCTGAGCAGGTCACTGCAAAAAGCCTGGACTCTGGGGCAGAAATTGGATCCAGGACCTCTGTAAATTTGTCCACCCTAGTGGCCTACCCCTTAAGGAGGCTAAAAATCAGGCTGAGGGGGAGGACCAGAGGGCACCAGTCATGGTAAGGCTTCCACCAACGCTGTCCCCCAAGAAGTGGCAAGAGGTGGGGGTGCAGGGCTCACAAAAGAGAGACACTACAGGTCCCTATAGCAAGGCAGATTGGACTAGCTCCCTTAGCCCTTGAGGGAAAGAGCCACAGTGAGACTGACTTGGGCTACAAAGGGACAAAGCACTTTCTAAGGGTAAAGTACAGAAAGGGCTTCCCCAGGAAGAAGTAAGCTCCCTGTCATCCCGAGGTTATTATCTAAGCAGAGAGCAGAGGGCCACATGCAGAGGAGCCTCTGGCAATCAGCAAGGGGTTGGACCCCAGGACCCTTGAGGGTCCATGGACCCTAATATGCTCCATCTTTGAAGGACAAACCCTGCCCAGTCCTGTCTGGCCCAGTCAGGTGGTTCAGAAGCACCCCAGGGACTGCAGCCTTTTCCTGAAGTTTCAAAAAAGGAGCAGCATTAGCATTCATTAGTGCTCTAAGCGGCATTTTAATTACCAGTCTCACTGTCTGCCTTTTAGTTTTTACAGTGAGTACCTGGTGCAGACTCCTCTCCCTATCCCTCCCACCCTCTTTCTCTCTAGGGATCAGCTAAGAGTTGCACCTCACCTTCCTTTCACCCACTACCCACATCCCCCATCAAAGCCTGGAGGCTGGAATGAGCTTCTCCAGGGCATTTGCATTGCACTTTCTCTCCCTCCCCCTTCCAGTGAGCTCAGAAAATTGGTTTTAATCCACCAGGCTCCAGTTGCTTAGCAACAGAAAGGCCTGCTCCTAGCAACCAGAAGCCACAAAGATGCTGCAGAAAGAGGGGGTTGTCTGGGCCCTCCTCTCACTCAGCTCCTGACTGCTGGCCTCCCTGATGTTTTTCTCATCGAGTACACACACCCTTCCTTTCTCAGATGCCAGGTCTTGAAAGCCTGATCTCTGGGGAAGCTGCCTTGATTTCAACCCCCACCCATTCTTCCTGCCTGGAGCCTCTCTGAATCTTACCTCCAAGACCAGCAGAAGGAGCTCATGATCACAGCAGGGTGGCTCTAGGCAGTGCCCTCACCTTCCAGTGACCAGTGACAGAGATCACTGGCTGTATAGGCTCCTCCAGTCTGACTGGTGGGTGGGCCAGGCTCCTTTAACTCTGGGTGAGAGCAATTCCTGCCCTGGATGTAGGGGACTGTGCATTATAATCCCAGTCCACCTGAGCCTGAAGGGAGGCAAGGGATAACTCCCCACTTCTACAGGTCAAAAAACTGAGAGTCAGATGGGCTCAGACCCACACAACATTTCAGTGACAGCTGGGTCTGAACCCAACACAGTCAGCATCCATGACACTGCCAGGCCACTGTGCAGTTCCAGAGGCTTCTGCTTCCACTCCCCAAAAGACAGTGAGCACGGGGTTCTGCACCACAAAGAAGAAGCCTTCTGCCCTCCTGCGTTTTGGCATGGCCCCAGCTCAGGGTGATCATTGGTGCAGACTTCACATTTGATGAGCTGCTTTCCTAGATTTTTTTTAACTTAATAAGAGTTCAGGAGTGTCCCCCAGGAGAGGCTGGATCAGAATTCTGACTCTATGAATGGGGGCTGCTGGTACCTTAATCTCAGATCTCACTGGATTTCACAGGAGGTGCACGTGGGTGCATTCCTCCACCTCTTCTGTAGGGCCTCGAGCTCTGACAACAGGGCTGCCCCCTAGAAATAAACCATGGAAAGTGGGGGCTGTGGGAAACTGACATCTAACAAGCGACCCCATCCCCATCTCTCACCCTGAGTCAGGACCCTAGGCAGGGACAAGCCTTTCCCTGGGCAACTTCTCTCTACCCCTCCCCCCACTCCCAGCTTCTTGCTTCTCCCTCCCTTTCCTCCTTTCTCCCTCCCAAGAAAAGGGCTTCTGGCTTCCATTGCCTGGCAACCAAAGGACTGCCACAGGCTGGGAAGAGCAGCACAGATGCTGCCTAATGAGGGGGATGAAATGAGGGGCAAAATCTCTGTCTCCAGTCATAAGCCTCTGCCAGCAATGCTGCTGGTGCTCACAAATTACACATCTTCTTAAACTTTCAATCACTGTGCTCTATGATGAAAAGCCTTTCAAAATCAGACAAATAACCCACATATGGATAAATACCTCCTTGATCCACCCTTCTCTATTTCATATTTAAAAACTTTCGTTATGAAAAATTTCAAGCCCACACACAAAGTAGGATGGCATAATAAGCCCTCCTGTGCACACCGCCCAGCATCAGCAATTATTAACTCCTGGTCAGATACCACATCATTGTATCTGCAAGTATTCAGTATGTGGCTCTGGCTCTGGAACATTAGAATTATCTTTGTAACATAACTAAAAAGTTTTTTATTTTATTTATTTTTTAATGAAATTTATTGTCAAATTGGTTTCCATACAACACCCAGTGCTCATCCCAACAGGTGCCCTCCTCAATGCCCATCACCCACCCCCCATCAACCCTCAGTTTGTTCTCAGTTTTTAAAAGTCTCTTATGCTTTGGCTCCCTCCCTCTCTAACTTTTTTTTCCCCTTCCCCTCCCCCATGGTCTTCTGTCAACTTTCTCAGGATCCACATAAGAGTGAAAACATATGGTATCTGTCTTGCTCTGTATGATTTATTTCACTTAGCATAACACTCTCCAGTTCCATCCATGTTGCTACAAAGGGCCATATTTCATTTTTTCTCATTGCCAAGTAGTATTCCATTGTATGTATAAACCACACCTTCTTTATCCATTCATCAGTTGATGGACATTTAGGCTCTTTCCATAATTTGGCTATTGTTGAAAGTGCTGCTATAAACATTGGGTACATGTGCCCCTATGCACCAGCACTCTTGTATCCCTTGGGTAAATTCCTAGCAGTGCTATTGCTGGGTCATAGGGTAGGTCTATTTTTAATTTTTTGAGGAACCTCCACACTGTTTTCCAGAGTGGCTGCACCAGTTTGCATTCCCACCAACAGTGCAAGAGGGTTCCCGTTTCTCCACATCCTCTCCAGCATCTATAGTTTCCTGATTTGTTCATTTTAGCTACTCTGACTGGTGTGAGGTGATATCTCAGTATGGTTTTGATTTGTATTTCCCTGATAAGCAGTGACGTTGAGCATCTTGTCATGTGCCTATTGGCCATCTGGATGTCTTCTTTAGAGAAGTGTCTATTCATGTTTTCTGCCCATTTCTTCACTGGATTATTTGTTTTTCGAGTATGGAGTTTGGTGAGTTCTTTATAGATTTTGGATACTAGCCCTTTGTCTGATATGTCATTTGCAAATATCTTTTCCCATTCTGTCGGTTGTCTTTTCCCATTCTGTCGGCTGTTGATTGTTTCCTTTGCAGTGCAGAAGCTTTTTATCTTCATGAGGTCCCAATAGTTCATTTTTGCTTTTAATTCCCTTGCCTTTGGAGATGTGTCAAGTAAGAAATTGCTGCAGCTGAAGTCAGAGAGGTTTTTTTCCTGCTTTCTCCTCTAGACTTTTGATTGTTTCCTGTCTCACATTCAGGTCCTTTATCCATTTTGAGTTTATTTTTGTGAATGGTGTCAGAAAGTGGTTTAGTTTCATTCTTCTTCATGTTGCTGTCCAGTTCTGCCAGCAGCATTTGTTAAAGAGACTGTCCTTTTTCCATTGGATACTCTTTCCTGCTTTGTCAAAGATTAGTTGGCCATACATTTGTGGGTCAATTCTGGGTTCTCTATTGTATTCCATTGGTCTATGTGTCTGTTTTTGTGCCAATACTATGCTGTCTTGATGATTGCAGTTTTGTAGTAGAGGCTAAGGTCTGGGATTGTGATGCCTCCCGCTTTGGTGTTCTTCTTCAATATTACTTTGGCTTCAGCATCCTTTCTTAATAAAAACCCTCAAGAAAGCCGGGATAGAAGGAACATACTTAAACATCATCAAAGCCATTTATGAAAAGCCCACAGCTAACATCATCCTCAATGGGGAAAAACTGAGAGCTTTCCCCCTGAAATCATGAACACGGCAGGGATGTCCACTCTCACCGCTGTTGTTTCACATAGTGTTGGAAGTGTTAGCATCAGCAATCAGACAACAAAAGTAAATCAAAGGCATCAAAATTGACAAAGATGAAGTCAAGCTGTCACTTTTTGCAGATGGCATGATACTATACATGGAAAACCCGATAGACTCCACCAAAAGTCTGCTAGAACTGATACATGAATTCAGCAAAGTCGCAGGATACAAAATTAGTGTACAGAAATCAGTTGCATTTTTATACACTAATAATGAAGCAACAGAAAGACAAATAAAGAAACTGATCCCATTCACAATTGCACCAAGAATCATAAAGTACCTAGGAATAAATGTAACCAAGGATATAAAAGATCTGTATGCTGAAAACTATAGAAAGCTTATGAAGGAAATTGAAGAAGATATAAAGAAATGGAAAAGCATTCCATGCTCCTGGATTGGAAGAATAAATATTGTCAAAATGTCAATACTACCCAAGGCAATCTACACATTCAATGCAATCCAAATCAAAATTTCACCAGCATTCTTCTCGAAGCTAGAACAAGCAATCCTAAAATTTGTATGGAACTACAATGTTATTTTAAGTAATTAACAGTAGTTCCATAATATCGTCAAATACCCAGTTGGTGTTCAAATTTTAAATGTCTCATCAGTATCATGAAAGGTTGGTCTTTTTTTTTTTTAACAGTTTATTTGGGTCAGGATCTAAATGAAGTCTACACATTAATTTATGGATTCCACTTCCTGAATATTGTAAGAGAGGGAAAACTTTTCCTCTAGTCTCTTAAGCTCAGTAACTGAGATGTGTAAATTGAGCTGATAAAACACAGACTAACAGGAGGGGAAAACCAGCATTTCTTTAAATGTGCAACCTCCATATACATGGCAGAACTCAGTGATGATAACTCAAAGGAGTGATTGGCTTTTGGGGCTTATATACCATCTTAATGGGTGAGGGCTGAGAGAGAAAGGCACTTCTTGGAAAACAAATGCCTTTTTGCAAAGATAAATGGGTTTTCAGGAGAACAAACAGTTGATAGGAAAGTTTGTGATAATGTTTGTCTCTACAGGTGTGAGTGGTCTTTCTGTCTCTTTCAGGGCCACAAAACCCTCCTGGAGAAGAGATTTGAGGTAAATTTTACTCACGGTCTACCTTCTGGGAGTAGATGGCCTGAGAAGGAATTTATAACCACCTCATTTCCCAGAAGTTGCTGCTTTTAGTCAGATAAGGGAAGCCCCAAGAAGGCTTTTTTCCCCCTTGTTATCTGTTTAATTGCATACGTCTTCAGCTTAAACTAATCTTTATAGCAACTCTAGGGTTCCAAGTGGGTGCCCATAATATAGTGACATAACAAGGAATTGAAATTACCCTGGAAACCATTGACCCCTGGGCTCTTCATAGACTTCCTGTGAGCTCTGCTGTGAGCTGTGCGAGGCATTATTAGTTCCCAAATCTTAAGATGAGGAGACTGAGATTCAAAGTGGTGAAATGAACAGCTCAAGGTCCCCCAGCTAATGAGGCTCTGGGCCAGGCCAGTAACTCATGTCAGGAGTCCAAACTCCTAACTGTGTGAGTCCTGGCAACCATACTCTGCCCACGCCACCCCCCCAACCTGTCCTGCCTCCAAAGCCTCCAAAAGAAGGCTTTAAGAAGGAGTCAGGGAAGGCCTCTTCTGACCACCTCTTAGTCCGGGTCCTACCCAACATCTGTGAAAGACCCATGCAATCCCACCTCTTCTGACTGCTCTGGACCATTTCTTTCCTCCCAAGTATCTGCCTTTGGGTGCATGTGCCTCAGTCTCCCACTCACTCAGAACTCCCTGAGTGCAAGGAACTTGGCTCTGGATATTGGTGACCCGCCCCACCTGAGGCTCACCCAGAGGCATTTGGAAGATGCTCCCCAAATGGAGGGCCTACTCACTGACTGCCTGAGTCAGGGGCTGTCTGGAGGGTGGGTGTGCTGGAAAGACACACCCTATTGCAATAGGGAAAGTGTTCATTTCTGTGGAAGAATGTCTCAAAGAAAAGGAAAGGGACCTGGGTTTTATTGAGACAGATAAACAAGAAAGCTATGAGGAAAGGTGGACAGCAAACTTTGTCTAAGTTATGAGGAAGAGCGGAGGGAAATACATGAGGGCAGAATGACCCTTTGTGGTTAGCCATTTCTCAGATCACAAAAGGATAGGGGCATTATTCAACCACCTCTGATCACCAAGAGCACAAGGTTCAGATATAACTAAACATTTAGCTATATGTTTAGCTATATGTCACTAGTTTTATTCTATCATCTTGATTTAGGAAAATAATTTTCAGACTGTAATATTCTCTAGAGCTTTTCAGATAATACTATGGAGTACACACATGGTAGCATATGCATTAACGTGTTTCTGGAAGAATAAATAAGAAATTATTGTCAGTTCCTTTACCTTTGAGGAGAAAAGCTTGGGAGCAAGATGGTGAAGGAAAACATTTCTTTTTATCCTTCTATTTTGTTTGAATTTTCTCTCCATACACATGTGTTTATTTTATTATTAAAAATACTATCTTTGGGTGTCCAGGAAGATGGCATACATTCACAGTTATCATGCCCAACAAAACCAACTAATAACCTATCAAAATAAGGAGGGGGTCTGCTTGGAGAAACTTGCAAGAAGAGGCTCTCACAATACTACAAAACC
Source organism: Panthera tigris (assembly GCF_018350195.1). Classification (NCBI taxonomy): domain Eukaryota; kingdom Metazoa; phylum Chordata; class Mammalia; order Carnivora; family Felidae; genus Panthera; species Panthera tigris. The sequence goes on along the minus strand of NC_056677.1, from coordinate 60,050,042 downwards.
ATTGGTCTGGGATTCAAGATGCCAGAAATGCTCCTTTCCTCATAATGTCTCCACCCAATGGCACATTCTGTCTGGCATGGTGACCAGAGTGAAGATGCAGAGGACCATTGTAATCTGCCAAGGTTACCTCCACTACATCCAAAAGTACAACTGCTTCGAGAAATCCCCAAGAACATGTCTGTGCACCTGCCCCCCTGTTTCTGGAATGTCAATATTGAAAACATTGTCACAGTGGGTTAGTGCCAGCCCTTGAGAGAAACTGTGAGCTTCAACACACTCAAGGTCACCAAGGCTTCTGGCATCAAAAAGCAGTTCCAGAAGTTCTGAGATTAGGCATCTGCCCACACCTCAAAACAAAACAAAGTTATTTTCCCCGTAAAAAAAAAAAATACTGTCATTGGAAATTTATTGGGCATTGAGTTATCGGTCTTTTTTTCTTATTAATATTTTTCTGCATTTCAAAACCTAACAAATAATTTTTTAAAGAGTAATATAGGCAAATTTTTCTACAAGTTTGATCTGTTAAAAGCAGCCCCATGGGGGAAAGAGATTGTCAGATGGAATTATTTGGATTGCCCTAGGAGTTGGTCCTTGGATGTTGTTTCTCTTCTTGCCTATGTAAGGGGCAAAAATTATTAAGGTGTCAAGTTTCTCAATTTCTGCTCTGCCCCTCAAGGAAGTAAACAAATGGAATCTTTCCAGGTTTAGAAGCCCCAATCAGGAGACCAATTCCCTACCAAGTAAGTTCTTAAACGTTTTGCAATGTAGAAATAGAAAAATAAACTGAGGAAAACAATATCTCAAAGGTCGACAAAAAGATAAAGGATGTAAATAGAGAGAAGCTAAATTAACCTACATAATAAAGAATGAGAAACTACTGGCAAGAAAAAACGAGAGTATTTGAAGGCATTTTTGCAGATGAGAGGCGCCAGACATGTTAAGGTGGGGTATGTAATAAAATTGAAAAGAAGAGAGAGTATATAAAAAGTATCGCAGGTGAGATACCTGGGTGGTTCAGTCAGTTAAGCATCCAACTTTTGATTTTGGCTTAGGTCATGATCTCAGGGTTAGTGAGTTTGAGCCCCGCCCTGGGCTCTGCGCTGACAGCATGGACCCTGCTTGGAATTCTCTCTCCTTCTCTCTCTGCCCCATCCCACTCGTGCTTTCTCTCTCTCTCAAAATAAATAAATAAACTTAAAAATTTTTAAATATTGTTGGTATGTATAAATTGGATTCTATTTCATATTCTGAAAGGAACATAAGATAAACATGTAAAATGTTTTTAATTTATTTAAGATCTTTTGAATGTGCTTCCTTGAATACAACTCCTTGCAACAATTGGACCTCATGGGTGCAGTATTTATAATGATTATCTTTGGGGGACTTTTCCATGACAATGGAACTATAGAGTCATATTCAACTCTACTTAAATCTAAGCATGCCTTAAATTTGAGCCAAGAGATGTCCATTTCTGGCATTCAGATTGTTACAAAAATCACACAAAGAAATTAAGATGAACTCATGAGATGCAACGGTGTTTGAAATATTCTCTTAAAGGGAGAGGGATATGATAGAGAGCTGAATTATTTACCTTAGAGTCACTGGATGCAGTGACCTTCAAGAGGCAGTATTTAAAATGGAAAATTGGAACTGTGCTTGCTGAGCTGTTTCTAAATAAAATTTCCCGTGATAAATCTCAAGGGAAGGTGGCCAACATAGGGCTGTATATATACATGTGTTGTCTAACACAGTGTTGTTTACCTTTTGCTTTTCAAAAATGTAAAAATTGTGTTTTTGTAAATGAAAATGTTCATATAATGTAAATGTAAAACTTGCAAAAGTTTTCTGTAGAAAAGTTGCAGTAATAGTATAGGGAATTCCCATATACCTTCTGCTGCTGTTGCTGCTGCTGTTGTTGTTGTTAAACTATTTGAGAATAAATGGTAGATGTCAAAGCCCTTTATTCCTAAATATTTAATTATGATGCAAAATTTTAAAAGAAAGTTCAATTGTTTCTACAGAGGTAAGGCACAAACATGAGCAATTTACTAGAGGTAGGAAGACCTAGCACACACCAGATCTGAAAGTGGCTCAGGGTTTTGCCGAGGTAATAAAATAGGTTCCAGACAAGGAAGACTAAACCATGGAATAAAAATGCTAAGGAAATGTTAGATAAATGGAACGTTTAGATTTCCTTAAGTTTTCCTTTCTGTGTATGGCCTCTATTTTTTCCAAAGTACTCTCTCTGTTTGTTGATTTTGGTCCTCTGTCTTTCATATTATTTATATTCATGTTTCCTCAAATGTGTGGTGATTCTTGGTTGACTACTTAAGATTTGAATAGTAGGAAGCTGATTAGAAGTGCTGTGCATGTGGGTGGGATTTAGAGACTAACTTACTCTGTGGGGTGTTCTGATTGCTCCTTTTTTGGGGCAACTCCCCATGTCAATATCTTTAATCTTTTCTGTTGAGGTGATCAGATACCTCACAGTCATCCAATCATTCCCCTGGAGTAAATCTAAATAGCAGTAATCTCAGAGACTGGGATGAGGTAGGTATCAATATTAAGTATGTAAACTTTCATTTAAATGAATTATACTATTTTAAGTGTAGTACTTCTCACTTCAATTGTGGCTGGGTTCCCTGCTCCAGAAATTGTTTTACCCTTTCTAAAGAATAAATCCCTAATCTTTAGCCAAGATGGAAGAAAGGAAGTTGACTAGCTGTGTTCAGTGGGGTGGGGATCCAGGGATCTAACTGATTTTAGATAAAATTTAGACAATCAACCATCAGTTTTTATCATCATCTTCATTCCCATTTTCAGAAGTACCCAGTATTGCCAATTCCTGACCCTTTTGAGGGTTTCTCAGGGTGAATTGGGTTATTTTTCAGTTTTTTCCATTGCTTGGGTTTCAGCTTCCTCAGGTGTGCAAAGTCAATTTCATTGTTTCCTTCTCCCAAAATTATGTTGCTTTTATTTGTCTCCCTCTACCTAGATCTTGGTACACTTATACCTTCATAATATCCCATTACTGTCATTTTTGTGAGTTTTCTGGAATATCTGGTTCGCCACTTCTAACTAAAATTTCTAGATTCTATCATTTTTCAATTGTTCTGGGTGACATTTGTCCCCTTCAAGACCAACTAAAATTGGGAGGTTGTGACATAAGTGAAGATAACTTGGGGTTAAAGTTTAGAAGGGGTTATGGAGGGGAGAACAAGTAGACATTTCTCTAGTGGGCAGCTCAGGCTCCACGGGTTGAGCAGGATGTACTGCATTCGCTAGGGACATATTCAAGCTCTTTAAAGTTTTGGTTCATTATTGACACCAGCACCTTCAGAGCTACATTTAGTTACATTTTACATACATTTTCCATGAGTTAATTAGTATATACCATAGCTAGCATGAGGCAGTTTCTAATCTGCCCAACCAGGAGGCTGTTGGAAGAAGAGGTGAGGAAAGCCTGACAGAGACTGTGTTTAGAAAATTTTGATATCAGGGGTGCCTGGGTGGTTCAGTCGGTTAAGCATCGAACTCTAGATTTTGGCTCAAGTCATGATCTCACGGTTTGTGGGATCAATCCCCACATTGGACTTCATGCTGATAGCGTGGTGCCTTCTTGGGATTCTCTCTCTCCCTCTCTCTCTACCCCTCCCCCTTTCTCTCTCTCAAAAAAAAAACTAAATAAAATTTTTAAAAAAGAAAACTTTGATACCAGTGTTTACTCACAAAACACAAATAAAACACAGAATATCAAAATGAACCCAATCGCCTAGCTTCAGCAATTATCAAATCATGGCCAATCTTGATTCTTCTATATCTCCACTCATCCTCCTCCTCATCTCTTCCCCACTCCAACCTTTGGAATATTTTGAAACAATTACAAACATATAATTTTACCTGTAAAAATTTTGTTATGTAACCATATGTACTTCTAAAAGCAAGGATTCTTCTTTTTAAACATAACCATAATACTATCATCAAACACATTTCAAAATCAACAAAAATTTGAATAATTTTAACAGGTAAGCCATGAGCTAGAAGTAAGGTTTGCTTCATCCATGAATAGAATTTAGAACAGTATCAAATAGCATTACATAATCCTGATCTTCCAGGAACATTCAAGAAGAATTCGTCATTTAAGGGACCATATTTTTTTTCTTTTTTAAAAAGTTTTTATTTAAATTCCAGTTAGTTAACATACAGTGTAATATTAGCTTCAGGTATAAAATATACTGATTCAACACTTCCATACAACACCTGCCGCTCATCACAACAAGTGCACTACATAATCTCCATCACCTATTTAGCCCATTCCCCCACCTATGTCCTCTCTGCTACCAGTTTGTTCTCTATAGTTTAGAGTCAGTTTCTTGGTTTGCCTCTCTCTGTCTTCTTTTCCTTATGCTCGTTTATTTTGTTTCTTAAATTCCACATTAGTGAAATCATATGGTATTTGTCTTACTCTGGCTGACTTATTTGGCTTAGTATAATACTCTCTAGTTCCATCCACGTTGTTGCACATGGCAAGATTTCATTCCTGGAATTTCATTCCTGGAATATACATATATATATATGTATAATATTAGTATAATATAAATATAACTATATGAAATATATTAGTCCCAATAGTATATATATATATATATATATATATATATATATATATATATGTGTGTGTGTGTGTGTGTGTGTATATATATATAAGTCCGAAAAGTTTATTTTGCTTTTATTTCCCTTGCCTCAGGAGACATATCTAGTAAGAAGTTGCTATGGCAAATGTCAAAGAGGTTACTGCTGCTGTTCTCTAGGATTTTAATGGTTTCCTGTCTCACATTTAGGTGTTTTATCCATTTTTAATCTATTTTTGTGTGTGGTGTAAGAAAGTGATCCAGTTTCGTTCTTCTGTATGTTGCTGTCCAGTTTTCCCAGCACCATTTGTTGAAGACTATTTTTTTCCCATTGGATATACTTCCCTGCTTTTCAAAGCATATAATAATGCTTTGACCATATAATTGTGGGTTCATTTCTGGATTTTCTTTTTTTAATGTTTATTTATTTATATTTTAGAGAGAGAAAGAGTGTGAGCAGGGGAGGGGCAGAGAGAGTGGGAAGGAGAGAATCCCAAGCAGTCTCTACATTGTCAGCACAGAGCCTGACAAGAGGCTTGATCTCACAAACCATGAGATCATGACCTGAGCAGAAATCAAGAGTTGGACGCTTAACTGACTGAGCCACCCAGGCACCCTTCATTTCTGGATTTTGTTTTCTGTTCTATTGATCTATGTGCCTATTTTTGTACCAGTACCATACTGTTTTGATTACTACTTTGTGATATATAGCCTTGTAATATAACTTGAAGTCTGGAATTGTCATGCCTTCAGCTTTGTTTTTCTTTTTCAAGGTTGCTTTGGCTATTCAGGGACTTTGTGTTTCCATAAAAATTTTAGAATTGTTTATTCTAGCTCTGTGAAAGATGCTGTTGGTATTTTGATAAGCGTTGCATTAAATGTGTAGATTGCTTTGGGTAGTACAGACATTTTAACAATATTTGTTCTTCCAATCCATGAGCATGGGATGTCTTTCCATTTCTTTGTGCCCTCCTCAATTTCTTTCATCAGCATTCTACAGTTTTCAGAGTACAGGTATTTCACCTCTTTGGTTAGGTTTATTCCTAGGTATCTTATGGTTTTTGATGTAACTTTAAATGAAATTGATTCCTTGGTTTCTCTTTCTGCTGCTTCATTATTGGTGTACAGAAATGCAACAGAGTTCTGTGCATTGACTTTGAATCCTGAAATTTAACTGAATTTGTGTATCAGTTCTAGCAATTTTTTTGTGAAGTCTTTTGCGTTTTCTGTGTAGAATATTGTGTCTTCTGCAAATAGTGAAAGTTTGACTTCTTCCTTGCTGATTTGGATTCTTTTTTTCTTTTTGTTGTCTGATTGCTGTGACTAGGACTTCCAATACTATGTTAAATAACAGTAGTGAGAGTGGACATCCCTGCCTTGTTCCTGGCCATAGAGGAAAAGCTCTCAGTTTTTCCCCATTGAGGATGATACCTGTGGGTTTTTCATAGATGGCTCTTTTTTTTTTAATTTTTTTAAATTTTTTAATTTATTTTTGAGACAGAGAGAGACAGAGAGCATGAACAGGGGAGGGTCAGAGAAAGAGGGAGACACAGAATCTGAAACACGCTCCAGGCTCTGAGCTGTCAGCACAGAGCCCGATGCGGGGCTCGAACCCACAGACTGCGAGGTCATGACCTGAGCCAAAGTCGAATGCTTAACCGACTGAGCCACCCAGGCGCCCCTATAGATGGCTCTTAATATGCTGAGTTATGTTCCCTCTAATCCTACTTTGTTGAGGGTTTTTATCATGAGTGGATGTTGTACTTTGTCAAATGTTTTTTCTGCATCTATTGAAAGGATCATGTGGTTCTCTTCTTTTATTAATGTGGTGTATCATGTTGACTGATTTGCAAATATTGAATCCCCTTGCAAACCAGGAATGAATCCCACTTGATTGTGGTGAATGATTCTTTTAATGTACTCTTGGATTTGATCTGCTTTTTATTTTACTAAGAATTTTTGCATCAATCTTCATCAGGGATATTGGCCTGGAGTTCTTTTTTTCTTTTTTAGTGGAGTCTTTATCTGGTTTTGGTGTGAAGGTAATGCTGGCCTCATAGAATTAATTTGTAAATTTTCTTTTCATTTCTATTTTTTGAAATAGTTTGAGAAGAATAGGTTATTAACTCTTCTTTGAATGTTTGATAGAATTCCCCTATGAAGCCATCTGGCCCTGGACTTTTGTTTGTTAGGTGATTTTTGATTATTGATTCAATTTTTTGAAGGTTATCAGTCTGTTCAAGTTTTTCTATTTGTCTTGTTTCTGTTTTGGTAGTTTATATGTTTCCAGGAATTTATCCATTACTTCCAGGTTGTTCAATTTGTTAACATATACTTTTTTTTTAATTTCTCTTATAATTGTTTGTATTTCTGTGGTGTTGGTTGTTCTTTCTCCTCTCTCATTTGTGATTTCATGTATTCGGGTCCTTTCTCTTTTCTTTTTGATAAGCCTGGCTATGGGTTTATCAATTTTACTAAGTTTTTCAATGATCTAGCTCATAGTTTAATTAATTTGTCCTATTGGTTTTTTGAAGCTTCTATATCATTTATTTCTGCTCTCATCTTTATTATTTCCTTCCTTCTCTGGCTTTAGGCTTCTTTTGTTGTTGTTTTTTTTTTTTGTAGCTCCTTAAGGTGTAAGGTTAGGCTAGGTTTTTGGTGAGATTTTTCTTGTTTCTTAAGATATGCCTGTATTGCTATATACTTCCCTCTGTGGACCACTTTTGCTGCATCACAAAGGTTTTGGACCGTGTGTTTTCATTTTCATTTGTTTTCACATATTTTTTAATTTTTCCTTTGATTTCCCAGTTGACCCATTTATTATTTAGTAGCATGTTGATTAACTTCCATGTATTTGTGTTTTTCCAAATTTTTTCCTCTGGTTTCCTAGCATTTGGTCATAAAAAAATACACGATACGATCTCAATATTTTTGTATTTATTGAGGTTTGGTTTGTGACCTATTATGTGATCTGCTCATGAGAATGTCCCATGTGCACTTGAAAAGAATGTGTATTCTGATGTTTTAGAATGGAATGTTCTGAATATATTTGTTAAGTCCATCTGATACAGTGTGTTACTCAAAGCCAATTTTTCCTTGTTGATTTTCTGTTTAGATGATCTGTCCATTGCTGTAAGCAGGGCATTGAAATCCCCTACTATTATGGTGTTATTGTCAATAAGTCTGCTTACGTTTGTGGTTAATTGATTTATATATTTGGGTGTTTTCATGTTGGGGGCATAAGTATTTATGGTCGTTAGATCTTCTTGATGGATAGACCCCTTAATTATGATATAATGCCCTTCTTCATCTCGTTAGAGTCTTTGTTTTAAAATCTAGTTTGTCTATTATAAGTATGGCCATGCTGGCTTTCTTTTGGTGTCCATTAGCATGAGAGATGGTTCTTCATCCCCTCCCTATCAAACTTCAGGTCTCTACATCTAAAATTAGTCTCTTGTGGGTGGAGAGGCGGTGCATGCTACAGGACTGGTGGGAGGGAGCCAGGGCGGAGGGGCATCCCACCAGCAAAGCAGAGCCCCTGAGTCTGGCTTGCAAAAGTGGAGGGGTGAGACAGAGTGTGTTCAGACAGCAACCAGGACTTAACATCTGGAAGGTTATCAGCTAACAGCTCTGCTCCAAGAGCAGGAGGGCTGGAGGACAATGGGAGGGACAGTTGAGCCCCGGATGAGAGATCAGCTTGGCCGGGAACAAAGGCGCTAGCCAGCACCATCTCCCTTGCCCATCCTCCAGCCAAAATCCCAAAGGGAACCAGTTCCTGTCAGGGAACTTTCTTGCACCGTGCAAACACTGTGCTTCTTCGATCCATCCCTCCAGCGGTGGGTCTGACTCCCTCCCGGTGCCGCAGGGCCCCTCCTGAAGTGGATCACCAATGGAAAAGAGAGCTGAGCCTGCCCCTCCCGCCCCTGTGCACCTTGCTGATCCACCCCAGCTAATATGCCAGATACCCAGCACCACAAGCCTGGCAGTGTGCAGGTAGCCCAGAGAGGCCACGCCCCCCCACAGTGAATCCCACCCCTAGGAGAGGGGAAGAGAAGGTACACACCAGTCTGACTGTGGCCCCAGCTGTGGGCTGGGGACAGATATCAGGTCTGACTGTGGCCCCGCCCACCAACACAATTCATTAAAGACAGCACAGGGGAAGTGCCCCGCAGTTCCACACCACTCCAGGGACTATCCAAAATGATGAAACGGAAAAATTCCCCTCAAAAGAATCTCCAGGAAATAACGACAGCTAACTAACTGATCAAAAATGATTTAAACAATATAACAGAAAGTGAATTTAGTATAATGGTCATAAAATTAATCGCTGGACTTGAAAACAGTATAAAGAACAGCAGAGAATCTATTGCTACAGAGTTCAAGGAACTAAGGAACAGCCAGGAGGAGGTAAAAAATGCAATAAATGAGCTGCAAAATAAAATGGAGACAACCACAGCTCAGATTGAAGAGGCAGAGGAGAGAATAGGTGAACTGGAAGATAAAATTATGGAAAAAGGAAGCTGAGAAAAAGATAAAAAAATCCAGGAGTATGAGGGGAAAATTAGAGAACTAAGTGATGCACTAAAGAGAAATAATCTATGCAAAATTGGTATTCCAGAGGAGGAAGAGAGAGGGAAAGTTGCTGAAGGTGTACTTGAAGAAATCATAGCTGAGAACTTCCCTGATCTGGGGAAGGAAAAAGGCATTGAAATCCAAGAGGCACAGAGAACTCCCTTCAGATGTAACTTGAATCGATCTGCACAACATATCATAGTGAAACTGGCAAACTACAAGGATAAAGAGAAAATTCTGAAAGCAGCTAGGGATAAACGTGCTCTAACATATAAAGGGAGACCGATATGACTCGTAACGGATCTCTCTACTGAAACTTGGCAGGCAAGAAAGGAATGGTAGGAAATCTTCAATGTGATGAACAGAAAAAATATGCAGCCGAGAATCCTTTATCCAAGTCTGTCATTTAGAATAGAAGGGGAGATAAAGGTCTTCCCAAACAAATGAAAACTGACGGAATTCATCACCACTAAACCAGCCCTACAAGAGATCCTAAGGGGGATCCTGTGAGACAAAGTACCAGAGACATCGCTACAAGCATGAAACCTACAGACATCACAATGACTCTAAACCCATATCTTCCAATAATAACACTGAATGTAAATGGACTAAATGCACCAACCAAAATACATAGGGTATCAGAATGGATAAAAACAAAAAACAAAAAAAAATCCCAAATACAAAATCTAACAGCACACCTAAAGGAAATGGAAGCAGAAAAGCAAAGACACCCCAAACCCAGCAGAAGAAGAGAAATAATAAAGATTAGAGCAGAAATAAACAATATAGAATCTAAAAAAACTGTAGAGCAGATCAATGAAACCAAGAGTTGGTTTTTTAAAAAAATAAACACAATTGATAAACCTCTAGCCAGGCTTCTCAAAAAGAAAAGGGAGATGACCCAAATAGATAAAATCATGAATGAAAACAGACTTATTACAACCAATCCCTGAGAAATATAAGCAATTATCAGGGAATACTATGAAAAATTATATGCCAACAAACTGGACAACCTGGAAGAAATGGACAAATTCCTAAACACCCACACACTTCCAAAACTCAATCAGGAGGAAATAGAAAGGTTGAACAGACCCATAACCAGCGACAACATTGAATCAGTCATCAAAAATCTCCCAACAAACAAGAGTCCAGGACCAGATGGCTTCCCAGGGGAGTTCTACCAGACTTTTAAAGCAGAGATAATACCTATCCTTCTGAAGCTATTCCAAAAAATAGAAAGGGAAGGAAAACTTCCAGACTCGTTCTATGAAGCCAGCATTCCTTTGATTCCTAAACCAGACAGAGACCCAGGAAATAAAGAGAACTACAGGCCAATATCCCTGATGAATATGGATGCAAAAATTCTCAATAAGATACTAGCAAATCGAATTCAACAGCATATAAAAATAATTATTCACCATGATCAAGTAGGATTCATTCCTGCGATGCAGAGCTGGTTCAACATTCGCAAATCGATCAACGTGATACATCACATTGATAAAAGAAAAGATAAGAACCATATGATCCTGTTAATGGATGCAGAATAAGCATTTCACAAAATTCAGCATCATTTCTTAATAAAAACCCTCGAGTAAGTCGGGATAGAAGGAACATACTTAAACATCATCAAAGCCATTTATGAAAAGCACACAGCTAACATCATTCTCAATGGGGGAAAACTGAGAGCTTTTTCCCTGAGATCAGGAACACGACAGGTATGTCCACTCTCACCGCTGTTGTTTCACATAGGGTTGGAAGTGCTAGCATCAGCAATCAGACAACAAAAGGAAATCAAAGGCATCAAAATTGGCAAAGAGGAAGTTAAGCTGTCACTTTTTGCAGATGACATATTATAGGTGGAAAACCCATTAGACTCCACCAAAAGTCTGCTAGAACTGATACATGAATTTAGCCAAGTTGCAGGATACAAAATCAATGTACAGAAATCAGTTGCATTCTTATACACTAATAATGAAGCAACAGAAAGATAAATAAAGAAACTGATCCCATTCACAATTGCACCAAGAAGCATAAAATACCTAGGAATAAATCTAACCAGAGATGTAAAAGATCTGTATGCTGAAAACTATAGAAAGCTTATGAAGGAAATTGAAGAAGATATAAAGAAATGGAAAAACATTCCGTGCTCATGGGTTGGAAGAATAAATATTGTCAAAATGTCAATACTACCCAAAGCTATCTACACATTCAATGCAATCCCAACCAAAATTGCACCAGCATACTTCTCGAAGCTAGAACAAGCAATCCTAAAATTCATATGGAACCACAAAAGGCCCGAATAGCCAAAGTAATTTTGAAGAAGAAGACCAAAGCAGGAGGCATCACAATCCCAGACTTTAGCCTCTACTACAAAGCTGTAATCATCAAGACAGCATGGTATTGGCACAAAAACAGACATATAGACCAATGGACTAGAATAGAAACCCCAGAACTAGACCCACAAACATATGGCCAACTAATCTTTGACAAAGCAGGAAAGAATATCCAATGGAAAAAAGACAGTGTCTTTAACAAATGGTGCTGGCAGAACTGGACAGCAACATGCAGAAGGTTGAAACTAGACCACTTTCTCACACCATTCACAAAAATAAACTCAAAATGGATAAAGGACCTGAATGTGAGACAGGAAACCATCCAAACCCTAGAGGAGAAAGCAGGGAAAGACCTCTCTGACCTCAGCCATAGCAATTTCTTACTTGACACATCCCCAAAGGCAAGGGAATTAAAAGCAAAAATGAACTATTGGGACCTTATGAAGATAAAAAGCTTCAGCACAGCAAAGGAAACAACCAACAAAACTAAAAGGCAACCAACGGAATGGGAAAAGATATTTGCAAATGACATATCAGACAAAGGGCTAGTATCCAAAATCTATAAAGAGCTCACCAAACTCCACACCCAAAAAACAAATAACCCAGTGAAGAAATGGGCAGAAAACATGAATAGACACTTCTCTAGAGAAGACATCCGGATGGCCAACAGGCACATGAAAAGATGGTCAACGTCGCTCCTCATCAGGGAAATACAAAGCAAAACCACACTCAGATATCACCTCACGCCAGCCAGAGTGGCCAAAATGAACAAATCAAGAGACTATAGATGCTGGAGAGGATGTGGAGAAACGGGAACCCTCTTGCACTGTTGGTGGGAATGCAAATTGGTGCAGCCGCTCTGGAAAACAGTGTGGAGGTTCCTCGAAAAATTAAAAATAGACCTACCCTATGACCCAGCAATAGCACTGCTAGGAATTTACCCAAGGGATACAGGAGTACTGATGCATAGGGGCACTTGTACCCCAATGTTTATAGCAGCACTCTCAACAATAGCCAAATTATGGAAAGAGCCTAAATGTCCATCAACTGATGAATGGATAAAAAAATTGTGGTTTATATACACAATGGAGTACTACGTGGCAATAAGAATGAAATATGGCCCTTTGTAGCAACGTGGATGGCACTGGAAAGTGGTATGCTAAGTGAAATAAGCCATACAGAGAAAGACAGATACCATATGGTTTCACTCTTATGTGGATCCTGAGAAACTTAACAGAAACCCATGGAAGAGGGGAAGGAAAGAAAAAAAAAAGAGGTTAGAGTGGGAGAGAGCCAAAGCATAAGAGACTCTTAAAAACTGAGAACAAACTGAGGGCTGATGGGTGGTGGGAATGTGGGGAGGGTGGGTGATGGGTATTGAGGAGGGCACCTTTTGGGATGAGCACTGGGTGTTGCATGGAAACCAATTTGACAATAAACTTCATATATTGAAAAAAACAATTTGCATGGAATATCTTTTTCCATGATTTCACTTTCAGTGTATTTGTGTCTTTATATCTAAAATTAGTCTCTTGTAAGAACAAACCAAAGGTTACCAGAGGTGGAGGGGGGGTTATGGGTTAAATATGTGATGGGGATTAAGAATTCACTTGTCATTATGAGCATTGGGTGGTGTATGGAATTATTGAATCATCATATTGTACACCTAAACTAATATAACACTGTTAATATAACTGGAGTTAAATTAAAAACGTTAAAATAAATAAATATATACCTCCATACTTACATACATACATAAAGAATAAAATTGAGTCTCTTGTAGACAGAATATAGTTGGATCGTGTGTTTTTATCCATTCTTTCAGTCTCTGTCTTTTGACTGGAGAGTTTAAACCATTTACATTTAAGATAATTACTGATAAGGAGGGACTTCTGTCATTTTGCAATCTGTTTTCTATATGTCTTTTAGCTTTTTTGTCCTCATTTCCTGCATTACTGTCTTTTTTTGTGTTTAGTTGATTTTTGTAGTGAAACGTTTAATTTCCTTCCTCATTTACTTTTATGTATATATAGCTATTTTCTTTGTGGTTTCCAAGGGGACTATATTTAACATCTTAATGTTATAACACTAATTTCTACTTATAACAGCTTAACTTTGATAACATAGAAAAACTCTGCTCCTTCACAACTCTGTCTCCACCCCTTTCAGTTCTTGATGTCACAAAATTTCATCTTTATACAGTCTGTGTCATAAAACATAAACTAATTATCTTTTTAAATGTGTTCTTAAATTATGTAGAAAACAAAATTTGGAGTTACAAACCAAAGTTACAATAATTCTAACTTTTATAAATGCTTACTTTTTACCTTTATTGAAATCTTTATTTCTCCATATGGCTTCAAGTTACTGCCTAGTGTTTTAGAGGACTCCCTTGAGGACTTTTTACAGGACTGATCTAGTGGTAACAAACTCCCTCAGCTTTTGTGTATCTAGGAATGTGTTAATTTCTCCCTCTTTTTTTAATATATGAAATTTATTGTCAAATTGGTTTCCATACAACACCCAGTGCTCATCCCAAAAGATGCCCTCTTCAATACGCATCACCTACTCTCCCCTCCCTCCCACCCCCCATCAACCCTCAGTTTGTTCTCAGTTTTTAAGTCTCCTATGCTTTTCTCCCTCATTTTTGAAGGATAGTTTTTCTGAATATAGAATTGTTGGTTGATGTTTTTTTTCCTTTATCACTTTGAATGTATCAGCCCACCACCTCTGACCTCCAAAGTTTTTGATGAGAGGCCTGCTGATGATCTTATTGAAGATTCCCTTGTTTCTCTCTTGCTGCTTTCAACATTCTCTTTTTCTTTGGCCCTTGAAAATTTGATCCCTTTGAGTTCATCTTACTTGGAATTCATTGAGCATTTCAGATGTTTGTACTCATGTATTTCATCAAATTTGGAAAGTTTCCAGCCCTGATTTCTTCAAATGCTTTCTCTGCCTCTATCTTCTGTCTTCTCCCTCTAGGACTCCCACAATGTGTATGTTGAGCTTCTTAATAGTGTCCCACAGGTCCCTTAGGCTCTGTTCACTTTTCATCAATATTTCTGTTCTTCAAACCCAGTACCTTCCTTGGCCCCATCTTGTAGTTTGCTGATTAATTTTTAGGCCTGTTCAAATCTCTCTTTGATTCCCTCTGGTGAATTTTTTATTTTAGTTATTGTGCTTTTTAGCTCCAAAGTTTCTTTTTGGTTTCTTTTTAGATTTTCTATCTCCTTATTGATATTTCCATTTTGTCCATACATTATTTTCATGACTTTATCCACATCTTCCTCCAAGTAATTGAACATCTTTAAGACTGTTTTTTAAAGTATTTTTCTAGTAGATTTGTCATCAAGTCTTTTTCAGGGACAATTTCTGTTGATTTTTTTTTTGAATGGGTCATACTTCCTTTCTCTTTGTAGCCTCATGATTATTTTGTAACTGGATATTTGAATCTAATAATGTGGTAATTCTGGAAATTAGATTCTCCCCATTCCACAGAGTTTTCTGTTTTTTGCTATATTATTATTATTATAGTGTTTTAGGCTGTCTTTATGCTGATATTCATTCCATGGGAGAAACTTAAGATCTTCTCAGGTCTTTTTCGAGTCTTTCTGTGGGCATGCATAATCACTTTCTAATTTACCCATATATGTAACTTTTTAAAAATGTCCTTATCTCTAATGTCTAGCTGTCAAAAGGGGAAAAAGAGAGAAACCAAGAGGGGAGGAGGTAAAGGGCACCTGCCTTTTAAATCCACTGGGTGTCATTTTAGCCAAAGAGAACTGGGTTTGCAAAAATGCAGGAAGATGCAACAATAGGCACTGCTTTTTTGTCTGTACCTCTGTGACTAGAAGCAGTATTTGGTGATCATAAGGCATATCCCTGATATTTGGAGGACAGGGTCCTTTTCGCTTACCCTGGCAAGCTGTGTGCAAGCTGCTCCAGGAACACATGCACAGTTGTCTGCCTGTGGCTACTACTGTGTTAAGAGCTGAAATTGACCAAAATTGACTATAATTTGCCATCCAAGCCTTCCCCTGAAAGTTTTGATCTTTCAATACACTCCAGAATTCCAAAATAGTTACATAAGACAGTTTCTGCGAGTGCAGTTGTCTAAGAGGGAAGACAGATTCCTATTGCTTCCTACCCCACCATCTTCCCAGAATCCTCTCACTCAAGAGCCCTAATTTTTTGTAAATTTTTTTAATGTTTATTTGTTTTTGAGACAGAGAGAGAGTGTGTGAGCAGGGGAAGGGCAGAGAGAGGGAAACACAGAATCCAAAGCAGATTCCAGGCTCTGAGGCGTCAGCACAGAGCCTGATGTGGGGCTCAAACTCACAAACTGCAAGATCATGACCTGAGCTGAAGCCGGATGCTTAACCAACTGAGACACCAAGGTGCCCCAGATCCCTAATTTTTAATACGCTTTATTTCTTAGAACAGTTTAGATTTACAAAAAAAATTGAGAAGATAGTATAAGGAATTACCATATACCTTGCATCCAGTTTCCCCTATTAACAGTTTTTATCAGTATAGCGTATTTGTTATAATTAATGAACCAATATTGACACCTAACTATTAACTAAGATTCATAATTCATTCAGATTTCCTTGGTGTATAACTAATTTCCTTTTTTCTGTTCCAGGATTCCATCCAGGACATCTCATTACATTTAGTTGTCATGTCTCCTTAGACACATCTTGGCTGTGATAATTTTGATGCTGCTCTTAACTTTGATGACCTTGACAGTTTTGAGGAGTATTTGTCACGTATTTTGCAGAAATCCTTTCTCTCAGAGTTTGTCTGATGTTTTTTCTCATGATTAGACTAGGGTTACATGTTTGGAGGAGAAAGATTGCAAGATGAAGTATCATTTTAATAACAATTTATCAAGGGTACATACCTCAACATCACTCATCATCAGGGAAATACAAATCAAAACTACAATGAGTTATCACCTCACACATGTCAGAATGGCTAAAATCAAAAACACAAAAAAACAACAAGCATTGGCAAGGATGTGGAGAAAGGAACCCTCTCACACTGTTTGTGGGAATGCAAACTGGTGGAGCCACTATGGAAAATAGCATGGAGATTCCTCAAAAAGTTAAAAATAGAACTACCCTACAATCCAGTAATCACACTACTGGGCATTTACCCCCAATTACAAACTCACTAATTCAAAAGGATACACGTACCCCTATGTTTATTGCAACATTATTTGTATGGAAACAGTCCCAGTGTCCATCAATAGACAAATGGATAAAGAAAATGTGGTATATATACATAATGGAATATTACTCAGCCATAAAAAAGAACGAGATTTTGCCATTTGCAACAACATAGATGGAGCTACGAAGTATAATGTTAAGCATAATAAGTCAAAGAAACAAATACCATATTATTTCACTCATATGTGGAACTTAAGAAACAAAAAAAATGAGGAAAAGAAAAAGAAAAGAGAGAGAGACAAACCAAGAAATATACTCTTAACTCTAGGGAACAAACTTATAGTTACCAGAGGGGAGGTGGGTGGGGAGATGGATGAAGTAGGTGATGGGGATTAAAGAAAACATTTATCATGATGAGCACTGAGCAATGTACACAATTGTTGAATCAGTATATTGTACACCTGAAACTAATGTAATACTGTATGTTAACTATACAAGAATTAAAAACTAAATTAAAAAAATGAGTACATACTATCAACATTATTTGTGACTGTGCATGTTGAACTTGATCACCTGCTTTGGTCAGTGTTTGTCAGGTTTTTCTACTGTGAAGCCCTATATTTTAAAATTAAACTTTCAAGGGCACTTTGGTGGCTCAGTCAGTTAAGCATCCAACTTCAGCTCAGGTCATGATCTTGCAGTCCACGAGTTTGAGACCCATGTAGGGCTCTGTGCTGACAGCTCAGAGCCTGGAGCCTGCTTCCGATTCTGTGTGTGTGTCTCTCTCTGACCCTCCCCCACTCATGCTCTGTCTCTCTCAAAAATAAATAAATATTTAAAAAATTTTAATTAAGGGGCGCCTGGGTGGCTCAGTCAGTTGAGCGTCCGACTTGGGCTCAGGTCATGATCTCACGGTTCGTGAGTTCAAGCCCTGCATCAGGCTCTGTGCTGATGGCTCAGACCCTGGAGCCTGCTTCGGATTCTGTGTCTCCCTCTCTCTGTGCCCTTCCCCCACTTGCACTCTGTTTCTCTGTCTCTCAAAAATAAATAAATGAAAAAAAAATTTTTTTAGATTTTAATTAAACTTTTTATTTTAAGACAATCACAGGTTTATATATAATTGTTGGAAGTAATACATAAATATCTCATGTACCAAGTTTTCTCCAATGGTAACATCTTATAACATCACTCTCCCTCCCTAACTCCCAATGATCACTAGTTTGTTCTCCATTTCTATAACTGTATGATTTCACAAATATTACATAAGTGGCGCAACAGTATATGACCTTTTGGTATTGGCTTTTTCACTCAATGTTATTTCTCTGGAGATTCATCTTCATATGTTTATCAATTGATAGTTTATTCTTTTTTATTGTTGAGTAATGTTCCATTATGGATATAATCACAGTTTAACCATACACTTATTGAACTACAGCTGCATTGTTTCAAGTTTTTGGCAAATAAAGCTGCTAAGAACATTTGTGTACATGCTTTTATGTGAATATTAGTCTTCATTATTCTGGTTAGATGCCTAAGAGTGCAATTGCTGGGTTGTATGGTGATTGCATGTGTACTTTTTTTTTAACGTTTATTTTATTTTTGAGACAGAGAGAGACAGAGCGTGAACGGGGGAGGGCCAGAGAGAGAGGGAGACACAGAATCTGAAACAGGCTCCAGGCTCTGAGCTGTCAGCACAGAGCCTGACGCGGGGCTCGAACTCACTGACCGCGAGATCATGACCTGAGCTGAAGTCAGACGCTTAACTGACTGAGCCACCCAGGTGCCCCACATGTGTACTTTTTAAAGAATCTGCCAAACTATTTTCAAGAGTGGCTGTACCATGTTATATTCCTACCAGCAATGTATGAATAATCTAATTTCTCTACATTCTTGCCAACATTTGATGTTGTCACTATTTTTTATTTTAGCAATCCTGATAAATATATTATGGTATCTTACTGTGGCTTTAACTTGCATTTCTCTAGTGGATAATGATGTTGAACATTTTAATGTTTCTTTATTTGAGCTCTGTGTATTTTCTTTAGTGAAATGTCTCTTCATGTGTTTTATCCATTTTCTAATTGGATTATTTGAAATTGCAAGTGTTGAGTTTTGAGAGTTGCTTGATATATTCTACATACTAATCCTTTGTTGGATATGTTGTTTATAAATATTTTCTTCAATTCTTCAGTTTGTCTTTTCATTCTGTCAGTGTGGTATTTCAGAGGAAAAGTTTTGAAATTTGATGATGTCCAATTTACCAATTGTTCCTTTAATGGTCTTGTTTTGTGGTCATGCCTAGGAACTTATCACTTACCTGTAGATTCCCCAAATTTTTTTTCTTTTCCCTAAAACTTTTATAGTTTAAATTTTACAATTAAGTCTGTGATTGATTTTTTAGTTGATTTTTGTGTATGATGTGAGACTTAAGATTCTTTTTTTTTACTCCATTGAATTGATTGTACACCTTTATCACAGTTCAGTTGTGCATATTTATAAGAATTTACTCCTATGTTTTCTATTTTGTTACATTGATCTACACATGTCTATATCTCCACCTATACCACTCAGTCTTGATAACTATGGCAATAAAATAAGTCTTGAAATTAGATAGACCAATTCCTCCCATGTTATTCTTGTTTTTCAAAATTGCTTTAACTATTCTACTTTGCCTCTGCCTATAAGTGAATAATCTATATATACAAAAAAAATCTTGCTGAGAATTTTTTTAAAGTTCATTTCTTTCTTTTGAGAGAGAAAGAGAGAGAGAGAGAGCAGGAGAGAGGCCGAGAAAGGGGAGAGAGAGAACCCTAAGCAGGCTCCATGGAGCCTGATGCAGGGCTTGATCTCACAATCATGAGATCATGACCTTAGCTGAAATCAAGCCGGGTGCTTAACCAACTGAGCCGCCCAAGCACCCCAACTCTTGCTGAGATTTTGATAGGATTTGCATTAACATGTCTGTCTGTTTATTTAGATCTTTGATTTCTTTCATCAGCATTTTGTACCTTTCAGTATACAATTATTGTACATGTTTTATTAAATTGACACTTAAGTATTTCTCTTTTTTGAGTGATTATAACTGGTATTGAATTTTTAGTTTCAGTATTCATGTATTCATTGCTAGGATATGAAAATACAATAGAGTTTTGTGTTTTTTGTGTACCCTGCAACCTTGTTGAAATTATTACTTTTAGGAGGGTTTTTTTTGTGATTACTTGGGGTTTTCTAAGTAGACACTCATGTCGCTTGCCAAAAGGAATAACTTTAACTCTTCCTGTTCACTTTGTATGCCTTCCATTTCCCATTATTATCTTATAGCACTAACTTCAACTTGTGATAAGAGTGGTGACAGCCTATAGCCGTGCCTTTTTCCTGACCTCCAAAGAAATGTATTCTGTCTTTCACTATTAAATATAATGTTAACCATAGTTTTTGTAGATGTTTTTTATCATGTCGAGGAAGTTCCCTCTACTCCCATTTTTCTGAGAGTTTATATAATGAATGAATGTTGGATTTTATCAAAGGCCTTTCCTGCATTAATTTTACATGACTATGTGGTTTTTCTTCTTTAGCTTATTAATATGTTGGCTTACATTTATTGATTTTTGAATATTGAACCAGCCTTGCATACTTGGAAAAAATCTCATTTGGTTATGATGTATATAATTCCTTTAATATATTGCTGAATTTTAATTGCTAATATTTTGTTAAGGATTTTTGCATTTATATTCATAAAGGATATTGATCTGTAGTTTTCTTTTTCATGGTCACTGTCTAATTTTGCTATTAAGGTAATTCTAGTTTTATAAAATGTATCAAAAGATGTTCCTTCATCTTCTATTTTCTATCCTTCTAGGCTGCCTATCCTTAGATAGTAAAAGTAAGCTTTTCTTGAAGCTTTTTATTGGTATGAATTTTTTCTCAAAAGTTTGGTGGAATTTTACAGTGAAATCACATAGGCCTGGGGATTTTTGGGGGGGAATATTTAATTACTAATTCAATTTCCTTAGTAGTTATAGAGCTAGTCACACTATCCATTTTATATTGGGTGAGTTGTAATAGTTTGTGTTTTTCAAAGAATTGGTCCATTTTATCTAAGTTGTGTAATTTATGTATATAGAGTTGTTCACCGTGATCCTTTATTATTCCTTTGATGTCTGCAGGCTTGATAGTGATATCCCTTATTTCATTCCTGACATTGGTAATTTATATCTCCTCTTTTTTTCTCTTTGTTAGTCTTGCTAGAGGTTTATCAATTTGTAAAATATTTTCAAAAAGTCACTTCATTACCACTGGGCTTTCTGTGGACAGTACTCCAACTGAGGTGCTGGGGCACTTTGTTGCAATTATATCAGGATGTAAGTCTTGGATCCTAATTAGGCCTTTGCTGGTGGGGATGCAGCCATAGGTGTTTTTTTTTAACTTTATTTATTTTGAGAGAGACAGAGAGTGCTAGTGGGGGAGGGGCAGAGACAGAATTCCAAGCAGGCTTCATACTGTCAGTGCAGAGCCCTACAAGGGATTCAAACTCACAGACCGCGAGATCATAATCTGAGCCAAAATCAAGAGTCAGACACTTAACCAACTGAGCCACCCAGGCGCCCCTGGAGCCATAGTTTTACTTGTGATGTTTGGCTAAAGTAGAGCAGTTACTGTCTAAAAGTTTTCTACCTTTCTAGGTTGCCTCTCTCCTGGCCCTTTGGCTCATCAAAGTAGGCTTTTGTTGGGGCTTTTTATTTTTGGGCCTGTTAAAATTCCTGGGTTGCTAGCTTCTTCAGCTTCAAGTCCAGGATATATGAGGCAAAAAGAAAACCCACTGTTCTGGGAACTCACTGCTATGTAGTTCCTTTGATCTGGAAGCACTTGCCCATCTTTTTCTCTCTACCTTTCAGAGTCTTTTTATGTTTGTTTTATAATGTTCAAGGTTTTTATTGAACTGAATGGGAAGAATAGGTAAAAGTATATCTATTTAATCTTCTTAGAAGCAGAAGTCCCATGAAACCTTACTGTAAGTTACTTTCTAGGAGATGTTTTATTTTGTTTTTAAATTAGAAAGAAACTTGAATTAGATAAAATGTCTTTTTAGCCTCTGTTGATATAATGTGCTTTCCTGATTGTATCTACAAATATGAGAATATAAACAGCTTTATTTAAACTTGTGTAGTGAGGGGCACCTGGGTGGCTTAGTCAGTTAAGCATCCGACTTCAGCTCAGGTCATGATCTTGCAGTCTGTGAGTTCAAGCCCCACATTGGGCTCTGAGATGGCAGCTGAAACCTGCTTTGGATTCTGTATCTCCTTCTCTCTCTGCTCCTCCCCTGCTTGCATTCTGTCTCTTTCTCTCTCTCAAAAATAAATAAACATTTAAAAAAAAAATAATAATAATAAGCTTGTGTGGTGAGTGTTATGTAGTTGTTTACCCCTATCCCCAAGCATACAGCAAAGGTTATAGACTGAAGCAACTGGAGGGGCCTGGCAGGTAAAGTTAACGAGAAATGCTTTCCAGGGTTTTTCCAAGATTCACAGAAATGGGTGCCTATTGCTTCCTGATCTTTGTTTTTTGTTCCAGAGAGACCAAAAAAATAAGAATTTCTATGGAAAATGTTCCAATTTTTAAATGTTGACATCTAATTCATGAATATTGTTAATATATGGGTCAGACTAAACATACTATGGACCTGATTCAGTAAATGGCTGGCATTTTGTAACTTCTGAAACAGGGATACTAATGAGTCAAAATAAGGCTTCCTTTCCTCTTAAACTAGAAACAGATTGCCTAGGGGGAATGTAAAGAGGACTTAAAAGCTGAGTGTGTCCTTTATAAAGGAAGATAGCTTATCTTCCCCCTCCAGCTCTGGGACAAACTTCTGAGGACATAGTAAAAGAAATTCCAGATGGTTTGGGGGGGATTCAAATGCAGAAATCTGTATTAATTCTTTCCTAGAGCTCAGACCCACATCACAAATGAGAATTTGTTTGGCTCAGTGTGATGCAGGGGTTTCATGTTGTGAATTGGCAGATTGAACTGAGATTGCCTCACATAGGGGCTGGGAGTGTGCCTGAGTTTATTTTGTTGTGACAGCACAGAGTAACAGAATCAATTTCTAGGAGGCCAAGAGGGTCACAGAAGTTGAAATTCAGCTGCATTGAAGGAATCTTTTAGATGGGAATGAAGGATTATACATCAGGTTTTATAAAGGTTCATAAAAGGTTGTGGCTTCAGTTATAAAATCAGTTACATTTCCTTGACCTCATGAATTTATGGAGCAAAAATTGTACCTTCTACACTATCTTTTTCTTTTTAGGTTTATTTTTGTTGAGAGAGCACACACACATACACAAGTATGCATGCAAATGGGAGAGGGACAGAGAGAGAGAATCCCAAGCAAGCTCCTCACTCCTAGCACAGAGCTTAATGTGGGGCTTGAACCCACGAACCGAGAGATCATAAACTGAGTCAAAATCAAGAGTCAGACACCTAACTGACGGAGCGACCCAGACGCCCTTACACTATCTTTTCTAGTATAAATTCCATCAGATCCTTGGGATTTAATGTGTAGTTATTATTTTCAAATCATTTTTTCATTACAACTTCAATTTTTTTCTTGACACAATAGTTACCTCCACCATCCCAGGTTTTATTTAGAATTTATTTTTATTTTTGTATGTTTGTTTATTTTCAAAGATAGAGTGCAGGAGGGCAGAGAGAGAGAGAGAAAGAGAGAGAGAGAGAGAATCCCAAGTAAGCTCTGCACTATCAGCGAAGAGCTTGATGCAGGCTTGGACTCATGAACCATGAGATCATGACCTGAGCCAAAACCAAGAGTCAGACGCTTAACGAACTGAGCCACTCTGGCGCCCCTTTATTTAGAATTGAAAAGTGCCTTTTCTTTTTTTTTTAATTAAAAAAAATTTTTTTAAATGTTTATTTTTGAGAGACAGAGCACGAGCAGGGAAGGGGCAGAGAGAGAGGGAGAGAGAAAGAGAGAGGGAGGGAGACACAAAATCCAAAGCAGGCTCCAGGCTCTGAGCTGTCAGCACAGAGCCTGACATGGGGCTTGAACTCAGGAACCATGAGATCATGACCTGAGATGAAGTTGAATGCTTAGCCAACTGAGCCACCCAGGCGCCCCTTAAAAGTGTCTTTTCTATTTTATTGAACTTCAATTGCTTTTCAGATTTGATTTTTAAAAATAGATTTCAGTATATGAAACTGAACATTTTTTTATAACTGTGACAATACATTTTTCAGAAACTCTTAAATATAAATATAACTTTCCTATCTATGAAAATGAGTATTTTTTTAATCGCCAAAGTTCCAATCTTAATGTCTACACTTCTTAGATTTTAAAAAAATATGTAAGTCCAAACTTTCCCATAAGTAGGTTTATGTCAACAATTTTTTCTGAAGGTTTTTTTTTTGTTTTTTTGTCATTGCTCTCTGTCTCAAAGCTACTTACATACATTATACATATTTTTCTGGTTTATTTTCACTAAACTATACACTCTTTGTAGGGCCAGGTAAAGATGTCTTTCAATGTTATTTAAAAGCTAATGAGATCAGAAAATTCAAAGCAATCAATATATAATAAAGTTAAAGTTATTTAGCAAGGTCATACACATTTTCAGAATCAGCTTTATTTATGCAATGAATCTCTGAGGAAATGTCATCTCAGGGTACTTTGTGTATCTAAGACAGAACCACATGTCCCCTCCCCATGCACATTCCATTCTTTTACCTGGTGTTCTTTTTCTCTACAGCAATTTATCTTCACTGACACATTATATTATTTTTTCAATAGATTCTAGGCCTATGTTCCCAAACTCGATCTTATTTGTTCACTGATATATCCCCAATTCCTCCAACAGGGGCTGGCACACAGTAGTAGCCCTTAATCAAATGCTAAAGCAAAACACAAAGAACCTAGAAATTGCCTGATACCCAGAATGACTGTCCAATAATCAGATTCACCAATGGCGCAGAAACACATTACAGTGTAAGACATCTAAAAGTGAACAAATTATTTGGAGATTTTTTTTCCAGCCCTTTCCTCCTAGCCTGGGAGCTATCCATCTCCCAGGCTAGATCCATCTATCTATCAGATAGATAGAGCCTCCATCTATCAACTTTTGGTCAGTGAAATAGTTTCAGAGAAAATAATACAATTATCTATCAACAAAAGGAGGGAGGGACAAAGGAAAAAAAATTAAGCGGTAGCCTCAATGGGGCATTCTCGGGCCAGATGTCCAGACTCGCCACAGCGGTAGCAGTTGACTTCACTCGTCTTGCTGCAGTTGATGGCCATGTGGCCAGTCTCACCGCACCGGTAGCATTTGACTTGGGTGCAGTCTTTCTGAATGTGGCCATATTCACCACAAGAGTAGCACTTCTGCTCTTCCTGACGGTCACAATCACGAGCCAGATGGCCTGGTCTGCCACAAGTGTAACAACACTGCTCTCTCTCTCGCTTAGGCTCAATACAGTCTTTGGCGATGTGGCCACTTCTCCCACAGTTGTAGCAGATGTCCTCGAGAAGATCACAATTCTTAGCATGATGACCAGACTCACCACAGCGGTAACAGATGTCAGACGGGTTGGTGGAACTGCACTGGGAACCTCTGCCACGGCCTCTAGCTCCACGCCCTCGACTTCCTCCTCCTCTAGGGCATCCCCGGGCCCAGTGGCCAGAGCGTCCACACTTGAAACATTCCTTATTGCTCATGGCGATGGTGAGATCTTAGGGCGAGCGGGCCCACCACTGCCCCTGAGGCTCCGACGCACCTCTCCTTAGGGCGGCTTAGAAACAAGTGGCCGTTTTTCTCTAGGCGCCTCAGTGACATCACACATGGTTTGCGCACGACCCCACTCATGTGTCACAGGCATTCCAGCTGCCCTTCCCGCCTGACTTTTCCTTCCATTCTTGAAGTGAAAAGCATGGCTAAGTGGTGGTATTTCCTGATTTAAAAAAAAAAAAAAATACTTGGGTCTTCAAGTTTGTTTGAATCCCTCCCTGCTCAGACAATGTACCCTGTAGGATTTCTTATATTAAGAATTAGGTCTTCTACCCTATGACCCAGCAATAGCACTGCTAGGAATTTACCCAAGGGATACAGGAGTGCTGATGCATAGGGGCAGTTGTACCCCAATGTTTATAGCAGCACTCTCAGCAATAGCCAAATTATGGAAAGAGCCTAAATGTCCATCAACTGATGAATGGATAAAGAAATTGTGCTGTATATACACAATGGAAAAGTACATGGCAATGAGAAAGAATGAAATATGGCCTTTTGTAGCAACATGGATGGAACTGGAGAGTGTTATGCCAAGTGAAATAAGCCATACGGAGAAAGACAGATACCATATGGTTTCACTCTTATGTGGATCCTGAGAAACTTAACAGAAACCCATGGGGGAGGGAAGGAAAAAAAAAAAGAGGTTAGAGTGGAAGAGAGCCAAAGCATAAGAGACTCTTAAAAACTGAGAACAAACTGAGGGTTGATGGGGGGTGGGAGGGAGGGGAGGGTGGGTGATGGGTATTGAGGAGGGCACCTTTTGGGATGAGCACTGGGTGTCATATGGAAACCAATTTGACAATAAACTTCATATATTGAAAAAAAAAAAAAAAGAATTAGGTCTTCTCCGTGATCTAGTAGATGACCAGTTTTTATATATGCCCTATGGACATAGGAAAAATATGTATGAGATGTATCTAATCCAGTACATGAAAGAAACAAATTATAGCAAAGTAGACTAACTTCCTTTTTTGTTTTAAAAAATAAAATACAAATGTCCACAAAGATATGAGATACATAAAGCAGAAAAAAAATCTTTAAAATGCCACAGTGAGATTTACTCACATTCTTCCATATTTTATTGCAGGAATGTTAGTTTTCAATATAATCACCAGCATTTAAGTTATGAAACATAACCCAATTGAAGCATTCAGTATAAAGAATACACTATTACTTGGAAAATAAATTACAAAACTGTAATTTAAATATTGGACAGATTTCCTCTCTGTTGTTTTCCAAATTGTTTATATCTTACATAAACCATATAAAGATTTATGGACATGTTCATTTATATAGCTATACAAATAAGTATGGAAAAGTAGATACTGAAATATCCACCATAGCTATTTTGGGGCTATATGATTGAATACAATTTTTTCTCCTTATTTTTCTTTTCTATACTTTACAATTTTTGAAATGAATTTAGCTTGTTGGTAATTTTTAAACTGCACAATAAATATTTTTCCTTCAGCTACTAGTTAACTATATGTTTTGCTTATGAATTTTTTCCAGGCAGCCAATACAAATGTATTTGGTAAAGCATAGGCATGAGAATAGTAAATGTAGCAGTTGGTCTTTATTTTGAATGTGACTTGATTGGAATGTACAACTGATTCCATAAATGCAATGACAAAGATAAATATTTTCAAAAATTAATATGTTTAGAGCCAAAGAGCATGGGCAATCACCATATATAGAGTAATGAAATGAGTTTTATTCCTAAACAATTAAATGATTCTGCATAAATGGTTTCAAAAAGCAAAAATTCTCTCCCTTGTTCAAAATTTGATATATGCTTATTAAATTAACCTTATTATCATGTTTAAACCCCCCTTAAGGTTTATACTTTTATTAAAGTAATACATGCCCATAGTTAAGAGAATTGATTTTCAAATAGCTTTAATTGGGACATGAAGTAAGACTTGCATTTTACATCACAACAGAGGATATGTGTGTGTGTTATAACTCAAATGAGTTTAAGAAAAAAATACCTTTAATGTGTGCAATTCACTTTGATGTTTTCATTTTAGATATTAAAAGAATAATTTACTACGCCAATAAATTTGATAACCTAATATAATGGATAAATTTCTTATAGAGTTTCTTATAAAATTTCTATGAATTTCTTATATAACTGATACAAGTAGAAAATCTAACAAGTTCTCTATCCAATTAATTTTTTTTTAATTTAGAAACTTCCAATATATTTAAGAAAGAGCCCACATAAAAAGTAGGATCATATGTAATGTAAACTACACACTGGAATGTATTAAAAGTTGTACATGGCAAAAGGGAACTTAAAATGATGAAGTAACAGTGAAATTTATATGTCTATATCTATATACCTTAGGTTCATTACACCACCAGCTGTATTTGCCTAGCCTGGGACTGTTGGGTAAGACAAGGGGAAAGAGGAAATTAAGATTAATTTGATATGTATAGTACAGTAGACACTATGGTATAAATTTTGAATTAGGAGGGCAAATGATTTCTATAAGGAAATATTTTCTTCCCTGTTTTTCTTGAGGCTTAAAATCCTAAAAATCTAATTCAGTTTAATATATGGGAAGGCAACATGGAATTTCAAAGATAAGTGATGAATTTGTGAGCACCTGCCACTCTTTTTTTCCCCCATCAGGCAAACACCCTAGTTTTATATTTTTTCTTTTTCAAGGTTTTATTAAATTCCAGTTAATATTAACATCCAGTGTAATTTTAGTTTCAGTTGTAGAATTTAGTGATTCATCACTTACATACAACAACTGGTACTCATCACAAGTGCCCTCCTTAATACACATTACCTATTTAACCCATCCTCCCCTCCTCTCCAGTAACCCTCAGCTTGTCCTGTATAGTTAAGAGTCTGTTTCCTAGTTTGCTTCTCTCTTTTCTTTCCCCTATGTTCATCTGTTTTGTTTCTTAAATTCCACATGTGAGTGAAATCATATGGTATTTGTCTTACTCTGACTGACTTATTTCACTTAGCATAATACTCTGTAGCTCCATCCACGTCATTGCAAATGGCAAGATTTCATTCTTTTTTTTGGCTGAGTAATATTTCATTGTATATTCATGTATATGTATGACCTCTTCTTTATCCACTCATCAGTTGATGGATGTTTGGGCTTTTTCCATAGTTTGGCTATGATGTTTTCTATTCATGTTGTAATAAATGCTGGTGGTGACCCATTACATTGATCTCTTAAATACATTACATGATTATAACCGACAGTTTCAAAACACACTGAATTAAAGAGTCATAACTTTAGATAATGCTTGAGTTCTTGATGTTTCAATTTTAGATGTTTCAAATTATCTATGATTTTCCATTTCAGAGAATGAACATTTAGCCCTCTGTTACCTACACCATCTTTTGGTCCACATCATACACTTACACATTTCAAGTTCTCCACCCCCAACCCACCCCCCACTGTTTCACCTTTCTCCTAATATTAGGAGAATATCCAACATTTACATAACTATAAGTATGTAAATGCTACTCATGGCTCAGCCATGAATACTCTGATCAATTTTCACTACCTGCACAGCTTTTTGTTTCCTGGAGTTAGTTATTGTCATTCTTCATTTCCTTAGTTTCTCATACGTTTACCTCATTTCTATTTTACAGATCTATATGGCTACTTTTATACCAATACCACACAGTCTTCATTACTGTAGTTTTATATTTTGTTTTGAAATTAGTTAGAGGCCTCCAACTTTGCCCCTCTTTTCCACAATGTTGTGACTATTCTGAGTCTCTTGCATTTCCTTATGAATTTTAGTATCAGTTTGTCAATTTCTGCAAAAAAAAAGGCAAATTAGATTTTGATATATATTGTGGAACCTATAGATAGAATTGGAGAGTGTTAACAATATTGAGTCATCCAGTTCATGAGCACAGGATGTTGTGTCATTTATTTAGATTTTTATTTTCACTCAATAATATTTTGTGGTTTTCAGTGTATAAGTCTTACACATCTTTTGTTAAATTTTTTCTAAGTATTTCATTCTTTTTGATGCTATTGTAAATGGGATTATTTTCCTAATTTCATTTTTGAGTTGTTCATTGCTAGTATATAAAAATACAATTATTTTTGTATATTGATCTTTTATCCTGCTACCTTGATAAACTGAACTGATTTAGAGTACCAATAGTTTTTTAGTGGATTCCTTAGGATTCGATAGACAAGATTATGTCATCTGCAAGTGGAGATAGTTTGAATTCTTCCTTTCCAATCGGGGTGTCCTTTATTCCATTTTCTTGCCTAGTTGCCCTGACTAGAACTTTCAGTACAATGTTATAGAAGTGGTGAGAACCAACATCCTTGTCTTATTCCTGATCTTAGGGGGAAAACTTTCAGTCTTTAAGACCATTAAGTATGGTGTTAGCTATGGTTATTTTATACACATTCTTTATCAGGTGAAGAAGTTCTTTTCAATTCCTACTTTGTTGAATGTTCTTATCATCAAGGGGTGTTGAATTTTGTCAAAAGCTTTTTCTGCATCTCTTGAGTTTGTCTTGACTTTTTGCATTTGCTAGAACCACCAGTTGAACAGAAGTTGTGAAAGTGGGCATTATTGTCTTGTTCCTGACCTTAAGGGATGTAGTCTCACCATTAAGTATGATGTTAGCTGTGAGTTCTTGGTAGATGCCCTTTATCTGATTGAGAAAGTTCCCTCCTATAGGAATAGTTTTGCTAAGCAAATAGGAAAGTTTGATAAGCACTTTTTATCATAAAAGTTCATTGGATCTTGTCAATGTCTTCGTGGCTATTGAGATGATCATGTAGTTTTGTCTTTTATTCCATTAACGTGGTGTATTATGTTGATTTTTATGTTCATCTAACCCTACATTCGTCAGATAAATATTACTTGATCAAGGTGTATAATCCTTTCTTTATGCTGCTGGATTTGGTATGCTAGTATTTTCTTGAGTATTTTTGTATCTTTAAATGTCGATATGTGGGGCGCCTGGGTGGCTCAGTCGGTTAAGCGGCCGACTTCGGCTCAGGTCATGATCTCGCGGTCCATGAGTTCGAGCCCCGCTTCGGGCTCTGTGCTGACAGCTCAGAGCCTGGAGCCTGCTTCGGATTCTGTGTCTCCCTCTCTCTGACCCTCCCCCGTTCATGCTCTGTCTCTCTCTGTCTCAAAAATAAATAAACGTTAAAAACAATTTTTTAAAAAAATGTTGATATGTAGCATTTTGATGATGATGATGATGATGATAATGATATCTCTGGTTGTCATTTCAAGGTAATATTGATATCAAAGAATGATTTTTGAGGACTTTCCACATCTTCTACTTTTTGGAATAGTTTGTAAAGAATTGATACTATTTCTCTTTTAAATGTTTGGAAATTTTCACTAGTTAAGCCATCTCAGCCTGGGATTTTTTTGTGGGAATTCTGTAAAATACTAATTTAGTTTGTTGTAGCTCTATTCAGGTTTTCTATTTCTTTTTGAGGCAGCATTGGCAGTTGTGTCTTCTGGGAATTTGTTTAATTCATCTAGATTACCTAATTTATTGGCATACAGTTGTTCATAGTATTCCTTTTAGTTCTGTAAGGTCAGTAATGATGCATTCTCTTTCACTCCTGGTTTTAGAAATTTGAGTCTTTTCTTTTTTCTTGGCCAGTTCAGCCATGTTTTTTCTTTCAACTTTCTTGCTCTTTGAAAAAGCCACTTTTGGCTTTGTCAGTTTTCTCTAGTGTTTTTTTTTTTAACTCTTTATTTCACTTATTTTCACTCCAATCTTTATTCTTTCCTTCTGCTTGCTTCATGCTTAGTTTGCTCTTTGTTCAGTTTCTTAAGGTTATCGATTTGAGATCCCTTCTGTTTTTATAATATGGGTATTCACAGCTATTTATTTCCCTCTGAACACTACCTTAGCTGCATCCCATAAATTTTGTATGTTGTTTTCTTTTTCTCAAGGTGTTTACTAATTTTCCTTGTGATTACTTCTTTAAGCTTCTTTAAAGTATGTTGTGCTTTCTTTTTCTCAAGGTTTTATTAATTTCCTTGTGATTACTTCTTTAAGGCACTGGTTATTCAGGAGTGCAGTATTTAACTTCCACACTTTTGTGAATTCCCCAAATTTCCTTCTGTTATTGATTGTAATTTCATTCCATTATGATTGGAGAATATACTTTGTATAATTTCAATCATTTTACATTTATTGAAGCTTGTTTTATGACCTAGCAAATGGTCTCTCTTGGAAAATGTTTCATGAGTGCTTGAGAAGAATGTTTATTCTGCTGCTATTGGTTGGTGCATTCTCTAGATGTCAATTAGGTCAATTTGACTGATAGTATTGTTCCAGTTTTCTGATTGCTGATTTTCTGTCTACTTGTAGTATCCCTTATTGAGAATAGGATATTGAAGTGTCCAACTATTATTGTTGGATTATTCATTTATCTATTCAATTTTGTCTGTTTTTTCCCCAGCACTTTGGGGATCTTTTGTTAGGTGCATATGTGTTTTTGGTTGTTACAGTTTCTTGATGAATCATCCCTTTTATCATTATAAAATGCTTTAACCTTTTAAATATTTCTCCAAGGTGTCACATTTACCTCCATCACACTACTACTCTAAAGCAGGTCTACATCATCTCTTGACCAAGTGATTTTCTAAAATGAAAAGTTGACCACATCATTCTCTTGCTTAAAATATTTCTCCTCAATAATTATTAGATAAACTCTGTTAGGTCCAAGAGAGGAAGTAATCTTCCCAAGATCAAATTAATATAGTGACAGAGCTAAGACTACATCCTAGGCTTCCAAACTCCCAGTTGAATACTCCCTTTACTGTATGTACCACTGAGCTGGGTACTTTGGATTGGCTCATTCAATCTTCATTTAATTATCCTTCTCATTTGAGAAGTTGGAAAGTCAAAAACTCCACTTTCTATACTCACTTGCAGCCATAGTTCTGTATGTAAAATAGGGTCTATCAATCAGAATCAACTCCTCAAGATTTGGAAGACAAATGTGGCATCTTCCAGTTACATTTTGCCCATTCCTGCTGGCAAGCAAATTGTGCAGACTTGCTGCACAAATAACATTTCGATGTTCATTCACCAGCACTGTTTGCCAATAATCAGTTATGGTGGTGACAGCAGATGGTTTTTCATTTTGGCTTTGGTATATTCTGGAGTTCATAGATGCAGTCATAGCCTCATAGATAATAGCAACTCTGGTGAGTCTGTTTTTTATTTTTGTTTTTGTTTGTTTTGAGAGGTACTGTGTAAATTCTGCCCTAGGTGGGGCCACCAGAACCATGATCCATTCTCCCAATTCTAATGGGGACCCCATTACCCTGGGCCTCAGGGTTCACACTATCTTAGACCGCAGCCTATAGACCCAGTGGCAACACTGTAATCCCTCTTCTGGGAGTACTTAAACCTTCAAGCCCACATTCTGGATTTCCTAAACACTGTCCTAAGGGCCTGTAGTCTGAGAATCTCTGATCCGAGCCCCTGGCTTTCCCAAGACCCCTAAGTCCAGTTCTGGGACTCTGGATCTCAGATTCAAGCACAGAGACACACTGAAGATGGCTTACACCAACTTGAAGCCCCCATCTAGAGAACCCATCAGACCAGGACCCCTACCTTTAATGTTGCATATGCATAGACTCAGTCCAGGGCCCCTCAAGCCAGAAGGGGATGTATTGAATTGGGAGGGGACTTCAAGCCCTCAAGAATGGCACCTTCAAGCCCCAGCCAGAGGACAGGTCCCCACCAGAAGGCCTCATATTATTCCTCAATGTCCAGCTGCCAGAAATGCATATTCTGTGGGGAGGGGATGGGCTCAGGGGCAAAGTGGCCACCTCACCCCTTTTCCCCCTCAGGAATCCTAAGTCTTAGTCATGTTCTCTGTTAGGTCATTTTTTGAAAGGTGGTGGCTTCAGGGGAGACAGGGGCCTGGGGTGGGGCCTGGGGAATGTGCTTGCAAGACTGAGATAGCAGTAGCAGTGGTGAGAGAACTCTGGTTGGTCAGTTCCATATTTTTCTAGGAGTTATTCCTTGGACTCCGCCTAGAACCTGTTCCTCTTTTCCTTCCAAATAGTTTGTAAACATGTGATTTTCTATATTAAATTCCTTCCTACATCTAAAATAAAGATGGGTTTTCTGCTCCTTGAAATGAATCCTGATTGATACAAACATCTCCCAAATTTATAATTATGACCTCCTTAAAAACATACACATCCTCTTAAGTGACACACTTTTGCTTTATAACCAGTAAGATTATGGGAATATTGCCCATACACAAGAGTGGGTGGATGGATTCTAGGCCCTAGTATAACTTATATTTGCCCCCTGCCTGGATTTTGTTGCAACCGATCATTCTCCAAGTAATTTATCAGGAGTCAATAAACAAATCAATCCTGTTACTTGGTCTCTTAGCCATCTTGTTCACATATTCAAACTAATTAACTTTTAGCAATGAAATTAAGGCCTTTATTAACATAAGTTTGTTACTGTACCATCTTGCCAGTCTCTGCTATCCTGTTCCCTCATTCCTCAAAATCACAAAGAACAGACGAGTTCTTGTGCCATCATGGAAAAATTATTCGACTCTGAGAAGACAAGGGTACTCATTTCCTCAGTTGTTTTACATACTTGTAATGACAGCTTTTGCAAAGTTAAGTCCAGTTCTATGTCAGATTTAGCTGATGTACAATTTGACAAGGCAAAGCTGTATTCGAGGGTTTAATAGAATATTCTTTTTGACTACCACTCCTCCCTGCACCCCAACCTCAATTCAGGGTATTCACAGGTTTCAGGAAACCCCCCCATGTGAGTCAAGATTCTTCAGAGAAGCAGAACCAACTGATATCTCTATCTATATCTGAATATATATGACCATACCAATATGATATATATATCTCCAACATGGTTATAATTATATATCTATAATTATAATTATGTATCTATATCTATCTGTGAAGTCCAAAATCTGGGAATAGATGGTGTTGCAGTTCAAGTCTACAGGCTATCTGTCGGCAGAATTCTCTCTTGCTTAGAAAAGGTTAGTCTTTTGTTCTAATTCAGCGCTTCAACTGAAGGATGAGGCCACCCCCAGTATGGGAGGCAATCTACTTTACTCAAAGTCCACGGATTTAAATGTTAATCTCATCCAAAAACACCATCACAGAAACATCCAGAATAATATTTGACCACGTATCTGGGCACCATGGCCCAGCCAAGTTGGCCCATAAAATTAACCATCACATCCTCTAAGAAAGGGTATAAGGTGAGGGAAAAGAGGGAAATAGAATGTTAGCCTAAAATGGGTAGATACAGTAGAGTTCTCCAAATTTCTCCTTTACTGCTCCCAAGAACCTGCGTATGAACAGGGAAGCTCAGACAAATAGGTAGGCCCAGGAATCTAAGTATTTTATAGGGTTCAAAATTGACAACTTGTGCCTCCTTTTTGAATTTCTCTTCAGATGGGACCATTGTAGATTAGAGAAGTTTTGTCAAAAGGAAGAGAAGTGGAAAGAGCAAGTAACTCCATCTGTAAGAATTATTAAGTGCTGACCTCAATTTTAACAATACTTAAAAAAATGAGGGCTGTCCATTTATTTAAAAAGATAAAGACAATTAGAAACATGGAAAAATAGTTAAAAGACACATTGTTACATGTATAAAAATAAGAATGGTGATGTTAAAACATTACATATTTAAACAAAAATTTAAAGAACACAAAGATACACTAATAGGGATGAGGTTTCTTTTTGGAGTAATGAAAAATTCTAAAATGGTGGTGACGGTTGTACAACTCTGTGAATACACTAAAATCCATTGCATTGTACACTTTAAGTTGGTGCATTGTATGACACGAAATTACATCTCAATAAAACTGCTATAGCAACAAAAAAGAACACAAAGAGCAACTAGGAGATTTGGAAGTGAAACAGTGTAACTAAGAATAGGAGAGGGATTGACGAAAGAAGGATGGGCTGAAGAAGGGATGGTGGTGGAAGCCGGTGGGAACAAGGGGAAGATAGGTGAAGAAAACGAATGGGATAGGGCCCTAGGGAAAACGTGAAAGCCAGAAGGCAGTAGTGGGTGGGGGTGGGGAGAAGAGGGCGTACTTAGCGCATGCGCCAGAAGTACACTGCGGCGATCCCGGAGAGGCAGTTCTTAACTGGCATCAGCGCTGCGGCCGGAGGCTCGGCTGGTTATCAGTTCCACCTTGGCTTGTTCAACCACCCTGGATCCGCGAACTCTGTGCAGCTGCTCCGTCCACCATATCTTGCGGCGGCGAGCGCTAAGAATTCATGCTAAGACACTCGATTCAGCCAAGAGGTAAAATAACGTCGTAGAAGAACACGGAGGAGGGAGGAGGGAATTCGGGCCGGGGAGACCCTTGATTTGTGTATTCTCGCGGTTCACGAGAGGAATAAGTGGGGGACAGCATGGGCCTCAGGCCTACAAAAGGATATTGAACATTTACTTTCCATTGGGAAAGGATACAGACTCCTTTCTTCTAATCAGGGTTGAGGCACAGGAGCGTTGTTATTTCCCATGACGTTCTCTGTTTAAATATTTTGGGAGTTCCTCTTACGTAGCCGAAGGTGTGTTTAAAGGGTGGGCCTTAGGACTAGGCTCATCCAATTATGAGAGGTTTGTTTGTTTGTTTGTTTTGGCCTTTGTTAAGGGTGGTGGGTCTTATTAAGGAATCTGAGGGCACGCCATCTCCTCCCTGGGGGCCGGTTCAGAGTCCATCTAGATTTGCTCTCTGCCGTCACCTGCAATGCCGTCTTTCCCATATTCCACTTCCCTAGTTTATCACACCTACCTCCATTAGGAAACGCTGGTAGTGGCCCTCCTTGAGCACTGGGGCACCAGTATGGCGAGAAACACATCCAGATAGCATCAGGCATGTACATATAAGAAACCAAGGAGGAAGGAGGGCAGGGAATAGGGGAGGACGGTCTTGGTGCGCATGTGTATTTGGGAGGTTGGGGGAGGCGCGGGATCGCGCACACATATTTGAGAAGACCTGATGTGAGGGGAAGGGGTCCCAGCTGGGGAGAGTGGGAGGTAAGCACGCGCAAGCTTGGGTGGAGGGGAGCATCGAATGCGTATTTAAGAGAGCGGAATTCCCAGTACACAGTTGGCAGCCGCGGTTGCAAGGGAAAGTGAAGGCGCGCATGCGTATTTGAGACGACATTGTGACGGTTGGCTTTAGGAGGGGAGAGGGGCGCATGCGTATTTCAGACGGAATGACGGGGAGGGGAGGCGCGCACTGTAGGTGTGGTTACGATTGCAAAATGGCGAGGGGGGAGGTAAGTTGTCTTTGCTAGGCCATTTTGGGCTGGGGGGCCCTGCAGAGAAGTACAGCTGCCTTTCTGGTTGGGTGAAAGGATCTGCCGAGTTGGAGTTGCCCTAGGCTGTGGCCAAATTTACCAGAAATTAACCTAGAATCTTAGCCCTTCAGTGGTCCACTGATAAATGTGGGTTTGAAAATGCCGAGGCGATGATGACTCTATGAAAGGTTTCGGCAGCTGGTGTGTGTAAGAAATGCGTAAAACGGGAGCCTTGGGGACAGGCCACATTCTGGCAATACACAGTTGGAGGGCTTTCTGTCAGACTTTGGGCCGCTGTACTTGGCACTCGACACATTCTCTCATCCCTTCAGATTTGCAGAACACGGTGATTGCAGTATTTTGAGAGTCTACTGTTACGTTGGTCGGAAGCCCTTGCTTTTCTCACTTGCAGAACATAGGGCTGAGGATTTGGCTGTTTCCAAGTGCTTGTTACACTTTAAACCCAGGATTTGGGCAAATGGAAATGGTGGTGTGAAGGTGACCTAGGTTCATACTGTTTCCTCGAAATTATTTTTTTCTGCAAAATTTTAGCCTAGGGGGAAGACTTTTTTAGGTAGCCCTACTGTCGTGGATCTCAAGAGGGCTGTCAACGAGGATCTATTGTAAATCACTAAAACTAACAGTTTAGCATTTAAATATGTAGCAGAAAGGGCACAGGATTCAAAATTGAAGAGACAGGTCTTTTCCAGTAATCCTAGTTGTGATCTCCTAGTGGTCCTTTTCCTTCTCTGGGCCTATTTCTCTATTTATAATAATAATTGTATTCAAACGTCTGTAGCACTTAAAACTATGTGTCAGGTACTGATCTACCTGCTTTCACACGTGCCTCAACTCATTTAGTACTTTCGACAATCTTATGAAATAGCAGTACCGTTATTCAGATTTTACAAATGAGAAATGTGGGGGACACAGATTAAGTAATTTGCCCAAGGCTTTACATCCATTTGAATGGCTGAAACTGGATTTTTGTCCAGGTTGTATGGGTCCATAATGTTGTGTTCTTAACTATTATGCTTTAATTCCCTAAAATGAGGGGGCAAATTTAAGGGACCCTTCTTT
Source organism: Panthera tigris (assembly GCF_018350195.1). Taxonomy (NCBI): domain Eukaryota; kingdom Metazoa; phylum Chordata; class Mammalia; order Carnivora; family Felidae; genus Panthera; species Panthera tigris. The sequence goes on along the minus strand of NC_056677.1, from coordinate 60,012,147 downwards.
TATGATTTCAAAAAATTTTTTGTAACTTACCTGTGCTGTTTAAGAAAGGAGACCTGTTTGCTCTTGGCTACTTTTTACTCGGTGCATCCTACAGGGTTACATATGTAGAAGACAAAAAGTAAAAATTGTTGATTTGCAGCCTACCGGGGCGGCCATCCTTATCTACCCTTGTCTTCTATGCTTTTTGTTCTGCAGAGGGTTTAAAATGGCCGACTGCGGCAGGCTGGACACACCCATCTTGTTTTGCCTGATTGGAGATCTGGTCAAATGCTTTGAGAAAGCAGTCTTTTGCTGCGGTAGAGATTTTTTTCTTACCCGTTATTAATATTATGGTGTGTTAATACAAATGTCCAATAGTAAAGTCAGGTTATTGCCTTTTTTCCCCCTTATAATAGAAGACTGAAAATACATGCGTTTCTTTTATTATTGGTTAGGATAGATTCACTGAAGTGGAATTACTGTATCAATGCGTTTTTAACATTCAATATGTACTGATAAAGTTCATTCCGAAAAGGTCGTACCAAATTTTACTCATACAAGTATTAAGTGGTGTTTGTTTTTTAAAAAGATGTTATGGATAAAAACAAGTATTATTTTAATTTTGCATTTCTTTGGTTATTAGTGAGTTTGGACTCCTTCCTCCATATATTTCTTAGCAGTTTAATTTTCTTTCATGTGATGTTAGTTCATGTCTTACACTGATTCATCTGTTGGAGTTTTTAGTTTAGTGTTATTATTATCTGTTTGAAAGTGTTTTTCAAATAAAGGCTATTACTCAGATTTCTGCCTTGTTATATACTCCAGGTTATTGTTTACCTTTTAATTTTTGTTTTCAAATGTTTGGTTCGTAGAGATTTGAAAGCAAGTAGTAACTTTGTCTATCTTCTATTTTGTGATTTTTTTTCCATTAAGTTTGAATAGTTCCCTCAATCTAGAAATTTGGTAAATATTCATTGTAGCTTTGTCTGAGGATAACCATCAGGTATAGGGAAGAAGGATCTGTAATTTTACCACCCAGAGATAACCAGTGTTTATAAATGTGTTCACATCTTTTCATTCCCTGCATTTTTCTACAGTTGATCATGTATTTGTACTGTTTTATGTTCTGTTTTGTGTTTAACATTATAGCATGCATTTTTCCATGCTAAACATTGTTTGCAGTTGTCATGTAATGGTTTCATGATATATTGTTGTATGGAAATATTTTAGGATTTTCAGTAAAGTATTACAATGAATGTCTTTTCATTTTCATTTAGTTTTTATTGTTTATCTATTTTGAGTTATTTCTTTATAGAGTTCCAGAATTAGAATGGTTCATCAAAAAGTTTGAACATTATAGAGATTTGCTACAGTAACATTCCAAAAAAATATGTCATTTTTTTGTGCCCAGGTATTTAGAATATTTTTTTTGCTAACTTTATATGTAAAAGAACGGTATCTTTGTTTTATGATCCATTTCTCTGATTATTGGTGAGGCTGAATTCTCAAATGTTAATTATTAACTCTTCCCTTTGTGAACTATTCAATTTGGGTATGAATGTTAAATATTTGTAAGAGCTGTGTATTATGTGTTCTGTATAAGGATCTATTATCCTTGTCATTTATTGCAAAGGATACATGTGATTTGTTGCACATATACTCCTAGCATATGTTGCCTTTGAGTCTTAAAAAATGTTTGTGATTCCAAAGACAACTGCTTTGTGGAATACCTGTCAGATTCTTGGTAGCCATTTTGAGATAATGTTTCTTTGTCCTTTAAATAGATAGCTATTTCTTTTTATCTAAAGGAGAGCAGTCTTGAATGCTGCATAGCATTATTGCACCCTGGCTATGGATGTGGGAAGAAGACATGGCAACATTTTGTCCCTAATAAGAAACCAACTTATACAACACACAAAACAGTAGTACCCTCGCCCCCATCCATTCTGGGACTGATCTTATTTTGAATATTCACTAGTGATGTGGGAGACGGTATGGACATAGTGCAATGCCCACATATAGAGAGAACACTAAGCACTTTGAGGGTGTAAAATGCTGGTAGGAACAAACTGTAACACCTGAGAAGGCATTGTGAGTGTGGGCTGACCGTGGTAGAATAGAACAGTGTAGGCAAGAGCAATATAATGACTTCAGGGGAGACTAATGTGTTAAGCGTATAAAATAGTGGCCTCAGAGACATTGAATCCCAAGATAGGGATCCCAGTGTAAATGGCAACAGTTTATTGATGTCATCAGCTCAATTTGCTGGTGCAGACACAAAAGAGCCATTAAAAACATAGGCCCTATTAAGAACAGTATGGGTTGCAGAAAAATTCCATCCTGTCTTTGTATAAAACCATCTGAGCCAAGTGACTAGTAATCTCTTCACAAGAAGTCTGTTACTGTAACTCAGTTTTGAAAAGTGGTTGGGAAGAGTATATTACCTCATTTCATTTTTCTTATTTATTATGAGGTAGGTAATTTAGAGAATCTTTAATTATATTAAGTAAATCTTTCTAAATTATTATTCCCAATACATGAGCTATATACTATCTCATATATGTATTTAAAAACATTCTAATTTTTATATTTTCAGTTAATGGGGGGGGGGATTATAGGATTTAGAAGTGCCAAGTCATTTGTTACATATTGCTTTTTGCTATCCAGTTACACTGGGTTAATCTAGTTAGTCATAAGCTCCCATTTTTCAGCATTTTGTTAGTTGCAGATGTTAAACCAGGCTTAGGTATGGGGGTGGGGAGGTTGACAGATGTATAATAAGCAAAACAAAACAAGAACAGAGCCTGCATTGTAGAGGAGGTGGTGGAGAAGTTCCTTTCTAGAGGTCTATGCCTATCTTAAGCATAAGAATCCTATCATGCCAATATCTAGTTCCTGAACCCATCTCTGATTGGGAGTTAGGGAGAGCCTGGATATTTGAAATAGCCTAAAAGCATTTAACCTTTGATTTCCACAATTTGTTCCTCCCCTCTGTTGATGTTACAGCCAGCAGCAGCCTGGAGCAGCGCCCCTGGAAAGAAATTTTACATCGGCCATTATAATACAACCTGATAAGTGTTACAGCACTTACCAGGTTGTATTGTAATTGTCTGTGTATATGCCTGTCTCCTTTCCTATGTTATCAGTTAGACTGTGAGCTCCTTGAGGGCAGGGACAGAGTCTTCTCCAGAGCCCAGCCTGGCACATTAGTAGGCTTCAGTAAATGTTTATTGGATGAATAAATGAATGACTCATCAACAAACATTTATCGTGTGCCTGCTAAGGTGATCTCCACAGGCTCTGGACTGTCAACTGTTTATTCAAAATGCATGTGGTCAGAAACTTGGTGTTTCTTTCTGATTATGTATCTATCGTAAGAGTTTTTCTGAGATAATGCTATTTTTTTTTGTGTGTTTGGATTTCAGTCCTTGGTATTTACAGATGTTGCTACTGTTGTTGCTGCTGACAGCCTCTTCCTTGGTGGGACCTGGGTGATAGCTGCCAGATCATGAGCCTCATCCTCACTGCCCAGTGTTTGCTCAATGGTTCCTGTTTGTAGAATCATCCCCTTTTCACCCCTCCTCAGATCATCCTTCAAATGGTGTTCCTAGGTAGGGCTCCACATTCTAGATATAGGTAGAGAAATACAGCCCATGGACTGCCTGGTTTTGCAAATAAAGTTCTATTGGATCACGTGTTATTTGTTGATATTTGGTCTGTGGCCCTTTTGGCCTGCAAAGGCAGTGTTGAGTAGCTCCATCAAAGATCCAGTGGCCCATAAAGCCTACCCTTTACAGAAAATGATTGCCTACCTTACTTTGGATCATTACCTAACAGTGATGGTTTAATTTCCCTCTCCATTCACCAAAGATACTTCTGGTATCTCAGAAACTCATTTATTTACCTCATTCGTTACTGCTTATAACAAGTCTTTTTCCTGTTTTACAGATGGGCCAGCTAGAACGCATCAAACTAGATGCTTATAAGGCCTCCACCAGAGTCCTACAGTCAGTCAGTTATACCATGTACTTCAACATCAAGTTTTGAGCTTCATCTCTAGAAATTCCTTTTGTTATATCCTAACCTGAAGAATGTGGCCATATCATACCTTGGTGCCTTATGCCTTGACCCCCTCCTTCCTACACAGCTCTTTGCAATGAGAATATGGAAAATAACAAATTAATGTGAGATAAGGCAGACAGGTAGGCTGAGGCAAATGTTTACAGGGTCTGAATGCTAATGCACAAAGAAATGGGGTTTCTGAAATATTCACTTGCTTAGACTTAATACAGTTAAGGAGCCTGGACTTCCAAGAGCTTAGGACCTTCCCCTTTACCATCCCTAACCTCCCACACTGTTGTCTTGGTTACCTGCCTGTGGATATATTGTGATTCATTTCAGGTCATTTAAAAGTTGAGAGCTCCCAAGTCCAATTCAAGAAAGCTAGATCTAAAAAAAATAAAATGGAAAGAATATAGGATAGTTTCATTTCAGGAGTGAAATGGAGAGAAAGGCCTTACTTACAGCATTATTTTTCAAGCTGCTTGCTGGATTTTTCCCAGCATTCTGTTATGAAAAATTTTAAATATACATATAGAAAAGCTAAAGAGTTGTACATTGAAAGCCCATCTATCTACCAACTAGATGTTACAACTAACATCTTGCCATATTTGCTTTATTGCATATTCATCCATCTTTGTCAGATAGGTTTTATTTTTTTTTATTTTTTATTTTTTAATTTTTTTTTTAACGTTTATTTTTGAGACAGAGAGAGACAGAGCATGAATGGGGGAGGGTCAGAGAGAGGGAGACACAGAATCTGAAACAGGCTCCAGGCTCTGAGCTGTCAGCACCGAGCCCGGCGCGGGGCTCGAACTCACAGACAAGATCATGACCTGAGCCGAAGTCGGCCGCTTAACCAACTGAGCCACCCAGGCACCCCTGTCAGATAGGTTTTTAAAATGTTTGTGTTGTCATCCATTTTGATCTCATCTGTATCTGACCCGCATGGTACTGAAAAAATAGTTTCTTTGGATTCTTCTCTGTATTTCCCAAGTTGGGGAATACTACTGCAGCCTAAATATGTGGGCTGATCTGCCTGGCAGTGAGATTCCAGGGAGAGAAGCCATTTGCTTTCTGAAAGAAAATGGTTGCTGCTCACTGTTTAGTGAAAATGGTAGGAGAAGGAAGGATGGAAGTCCAGGTTCCAGTGTCAGTGAATCTTCTAATTGTATATTGTTCTACACTCCATTCACTTCACTGCCTTGCGGGGGTCGGGGGTAGGGGAGCAGGTGGTTTTCTGAGCAGCTTCTACTTGGTTCTTACCTTTTAGACTTGATGAAAGAAAAACAACGAAGTCACATCAAAATGCCACTGACGTGATTTAGCATTAGCACAATTCCTTGCAATTTTAGCAGATGGATTTTTAATTTGGAGTGCTGTCAAATAATATTCTTGTGGACCTTTTCTATTAGCAACAGCTGCAGAGTCCATTTAGGAATCACCATGAACTGAAATCTTAATTTATCCTCATTATGAACATGATAATGGTAAATGTTTCCAGTTTGTGTCTGTCTCCCTTCATTTAAGCTCAAGAGCAGAGACTGTATCTTACTCATCTTTGTAATTCTCTTAGTAATAAATGTTTGTATTCATAAGAAACTGTGTTATTGCATTTAATACCCATCACATGGGCAAATATTAAAAAATGTTACACTAGTGTTAGTGGGGTTACCCAGTTTCAGTATAATTCTTTGTAGGGGCAGTTTGGCAGTATATATTAGTGGGAAGAAGAAATATTGTCTGACTTTTGACCATGCAATTTCATTTCTAGGGCTATACCCCAAAATATTCTAAAAGAAATATTCTAAGGCTATTCTAAAAGATGTAGGTATGGGACTGTTCACAATGTTCATAGCAATAAAAAATGGAAAAATTGCCTGTTGATGAATAATTTGGGTAAATAAATTTTGATGTATTCATGCAATATTATAATATGGCATTAAAATAAAAACCTTAAATAAAAATAGTCTTACAGATGAATATTTTACTTGGAAAGGTGTATCAAGTGTATTAATTGAAAAAAAGGCTAGAGAGCAATAATACAGTTCTCATCTAATGTTTGTAAAATAAAAATTAATGTTTGTGTACAATAAGTAGTTGGAAGAACATACTCAGTGTTAAACTTGCTGGGATTCTATGATTTTTACTTTCTATCTTTAATACATTCCTGGAATTTTTTTCTCACAGTGTACATTTATGACTTTCAAAGTTAGACGAACACTGAAGCTATTTCCATTTTGAAATTTGTTGACCTAAACAGAAGCGGAATAAATTGGGTGGTAAGGGGGCCGGAAACTGGAGCAATTTCGTTTGGAAAAGAGCTAGATGGAGTGGGGGAAGGGAGTGGTGGAAAGAAAATCTCTGTCTTCAGAGAAAGTCCATAACTGCCAGCTACTCTTTTCTTGACTCCTTAGTGAAGGCATTTCATGCATCAGGGTTTACATTTACCATTTATTTCCCAATTCTGCCCTTTACACATTTCTTTCCCGTTCTTGTCCCTCTGGTCTGTATGTAACAAGCTAAAAATAATTACTAGTGGCAGCAGCTGCTTGTAGGTGTCCAGATCTTACTCTAGTAATATCTGCATTGATTTATCCAATAAAGAGATGGCTCAAACTCATCAAGACTCCTGCTCCCCTCCCCCAGGGCTTGGCCAGCATGAAATCTTCCCCATTTATGGTGGGAGAGCTTTCTGCCTGGCTCTCATGATTATTAGTAGATTATAAGACATTTTTGCTGGTGGGTAATGACACAGTTAAAAATGAGCCCTGAGAAACTGCCCCTTGGGTTTTTCTGGGGTTTGAGGGTTGTCTGCATCTCACTGGGTGACAGGAAACCTAGTTGCGTTAGCTTGTGCTACCAGCATCTGATGCTATTAATAACCTGGGGTGGGTTGTTTTTCATGCTAAGCAGCTAGGGACTGGGAAACTTAAAGGCAATAGGCTGCTTCCTTAGAGAGAAAGGACACTTGGGGATCTTAACTTATCCTGTGTGGGTCTTAGGTCTCAGAGCTCCATTCTTCCTAGTGGTTGAGTCTTGGAGATAGGGGAGTAGGCATTGGCCTACCTAGCTCCCTCCCTTTAATCATTTTGGTAACCCAGGCAGCTGATAAGGGGATAGTTATGTTCAATTCCTTTTCATGTACAGGTAAGGTGAGTCCTGGTGGAAGTTGGGATTGTAAATGATAGCCCAGAGCCCAGGGTTTTGTTACCTTTTCTCATTAGTGTGAACCAAATGCCATCCAATGACTAGCTAGATGGAGGTTTCATTCACTTTTAGGGAGCTCTTTTAGCCAGGAATACAGAATGGAGGGTCATATCTGCCAGACATAGAAGGACCCCTAAGAAATCAAGTTTACTCCCATTCAAAGGTAAGGATATTGAGGTCTAAAGAGGGTAAAGGCTTGGAGGCAGCTAGGAAGATTAAGCATCACACTTCATATCTGAGTTCTAACACTTGGATACATCTATTTGCTTGGTGCCTGTAAATGCAAGTTATCTCATTTAAAATGGATGCAAGAATTCTTATTAAATAATAATTGTAGATATTGGAACAGTCTTCCAGATAGAGAATATAATTGACGCTAATAGTTATGCTTACCAAGAGCAAAATCTGAGATCTATGGTGTGGGCTGGATGACTTGACTGAGGTGGTAAAAGTAAATTAAAGCTATATCTCAAAACTTGGCTATCCTGTGTTACATTTGTTTCTTCTTCCTTCCCTCTATCCTACAGGTGACACCAAATGTGATCAGAAGCCATGCCCCTGGTGAAGAGGTGTACTGAACCTGGCCTGGCCCAGTGAGGTTACTAGAGAATTGGGAAAGGCTTAAATAAGTATCCTGCACATGGTTATCAAATCATTGCAAAGTCTTGGTAAGTGGTTAGCGGCTTTAGTAGGCTAGCCCAGTTACTGGGAAGGGACAGGGAAGGTAGTCTTAATAGATATTAGGCAATTACTTGGTATTTTCCCCATCATGGTATGAATAAAAAGCATCTTAAAATATTCGGACTACACAGAAAGCAATGAGCCTAACCTTTCATTTTTTGTTTCTTTTTAAAATTTTTTTGAGAGAGAACATGAGCATGAGTTGGGGAGGGGCAGAGAGAGAGAGGGAGAGAGAATCCCAAGCAAGCTCAAAGTCCAGTGTGGGGCTCGAACTCACGAACCCTGAGATCATGACCTGAACCAAAATCAAGAGATGCTTAACTGACTGAGCCACCCAGGTGCCCCCAACCTTTCATTTTTTCATCCTCTCATTTTGTGTATCTTGCCCAAGATTATAGCTAGTTAGTGTAGGAAATGGATTTGAATTTAAGCCAGTACTGTGTCTTTTTACCCAGTGCTTCCTCTAGGTTCCATCTAAGTGTAAGGAGGCCATATGAGAGAGAACTGTCTTTATTTCTCACTGAAATTTTTTCTTAAGTTTATTTATTTATTTTGAGAGAGACAGAGACATCGCAAGTCGGGGAGAGGCAGAAAGAGGGGGAGAGAGAAGATCCCAAGCAGCCTGTATTCTACCAGCACAGAGCCCGACGCAGAGCTCAAACTCAAAACTGTAGGATCGTGACCTGAGCCAAAATCAAGAGTCGGACGTTTAACTGACTGAGCTACCTTGGGCGCCCCTCACATTGAAAGATTTTTATAATAGCCTCTGATACTGTTCTTTCCCAATGAAGGAAATTTTCATGGTGTAAATTTTTTTTATGCAGAAAATCATCTGGAATGCTTGTTAAAAATGCAGATTTCTGGGCAGCCAGAAACCTTGCACTAGTCAAGAGCAACACTAAGACCCACCTGTCATTTATATTGAGGCTTCCTGCCCGGTGGGTTCATCAGCAAGCCAGAATGAATCACCATTGCTGTGTGTGGATCCTTGTGAGGCAGCTGGGAAGTCTTGGTAAGCTGCCAGTGGTTTGGGTGGGGCTCCCCCATTGGTAGTAGAGAAGAGATGGTTGTGATGGACACTTCCCCCGCTTCCTTAAACAGACAGTTACTAAGTGCTTACTAGTTGCCAGAGACTATTCTAGATATTAACAAAGTTCTGCCATCATGGAACTTTCATTCTTATGAGAGTAGACAGAGGAACAAAGAACCAGGGAAAGCATAAAGTATCATACATGTTACATCAGAAGTTTTCCATTATGGTATGAAAATTGTGTTAAAAATGGGTGGGTTAGGCTAAGCAACACCTTGTGTATTTTCCCCACTTCCCATTCTTCCTTTTAATACCTGCCCCTGTCTTTCAGTGCAGTGGAGGCTGACCAAGCTGAGTATGAGAGGGTTATAGGTGATGAAAGCAATCTTTTTCCTTTTTGTTACCCTCACTAGGCTAAATTGTGAAGGATGTCTTTTGAAAAGTGTTCTAGAGAGTCTACTGATTTTCCCACATGAGTGAACGTGTAGCAGAAGAGAGGATCCTCTCAGTGATTAAGGTAAATAGGGGAGGAAAGGATGACTTTGCCCTAACTCCTATCAGGGAGGCTCTTAGAAATGTCATTTCTGGGTGCCAATACTTTTACTTTCTTTTTAAATTTTATTTATTTATTTATTTATTTATTTATTTATTTATTTATTTATTTACATTCAAGTTAGTTAACATACAGGGCAATTACGGTTTCAGGAGTAGAACCCAGTGATTCATCTCTTGCATATGACACCCAATGCTCATCCTGAAAAATGCCCTTCTTAATGTCCATCACCCATGTATAACCCACACCCCCCCCAACCACATCAAGCCTCAGTTTGTTCTCTGTATTTAAGAGTCTCTTATGGTTTGTCTCCCTCTCTGTTTTTATCTTATTTTTCCTTCTCTTCCCCTATGTTCATCTGTTCAGTTTCTGAAATTCCACATATGAGTAAAATTATATGATACGTCATTCTCTGACTTGTCTTGCTTAGCATAATACCCTCCACTTCTATCCATGTTTCTGCAAATGGCAAGATTTCATTCTTTTTCATCACCGAGTGATATTCCATTTTACATGTGTGTGTGTGTGTGTGTGTGTGTGTGTGTGTGTATATATATATATATATATATATATATATATCTCACATGCCTTTAAAGCCTGTAGTTTATTCTGTAATACATTTTTCTTGAAACAATTGGGGTAAATTATCTTGTTTACCCAGTCTGTAATCACCCCTGCAGAGGATCAGAAGAACTAAAATGGTTGCCAAGTAAACTAGGCAGCATAAGCTACAGACACAAATAATGGCAGTAGGACACTAATTATACTCCTCTTAAGGAGAGAGTGTCTTTTTAACCAGACTTGTTGAGAGTTTTTATCCGACAGTGGAGCTACATACATCTTGTCAAAAGTCAGCTCATAGCAGAGGTTCCATATTTCAGCGGCAGCCAAGTTAGTAATTTCAGAGATAGCAGTGTCTTCTGGATTTCACTTAAACCAATTGGACTAGTGTTCATTTTGGACTCCTAAGGGATCAGCCCCCTGATGGGCTCCAGGGAGCATTTAAATGGTCCATAGTTAAGAGAAGAGAGGCACAAAATCAGGTTCTTTGCTGACACTGGTCTAGTCTGGGGCCAATAAAGCCCCTGTGTTTTGGACACCACTTTGAGTCTGATACACCACTGAAAAGTGCTCTTCTGGCATCACCCTTGAACTCATTACCTCAGATGTCCGGGTCAGTGGGTCCAAATCTTGGTAGACCGCTTTCACTCACTTTGTCTGAACCTCAGAATCTGCAGTCATGGCACAGACAAGCCAACCCACATGGAATACCTACAACGCAGAAAGACTTTTGCCCTCAGTGGAGCACAGGCACCAGGTCCTCTCCTTTCATTCATTTTCCTCCTCCTTCTGAACACAGAGCTAGACACCCAGTAAATAACCCCTTCACACGTGCAGCACCGCAGTTAACAAAGGCTTCAGTAAGAAAGTGCCTTTGTCAGAATTGGCCTGCTGACCCCAGTGTTGGAGGAGATTATTGACACGACGTGACCACTGGTTGACCCTTGAGCTTGACCCAGGCAAATGGAGGCTCCTCACTCTTTCCCTGTCCTTGGAGTGTACAGTTTCTGCACTAGGAACTGTTTCAAGGATGGAGCCTTGAAAAGGTAAGGTGTGGTATAGACCGTCTGGATGGCACATGTGACTGAACCACGTTAAGGCCTCTATACCTACAAACCTTTAAGACTCTGGCAGAGGGGTGCAGACATCTGCTAGTCTCTGGCTGCCCGAGACAAGCCTCATAAGTTCCCTTGCTTATTAAAACCACTGCCTACCAATCTGGAGTGGTCTACCTCTTTCAGCAGTTTCTTTTGCCCCATGTGTATATGGACCATCTGGGAACCAACACTCAGACACTAGGGGAGGTCAGGTCTTTCTGCTGCATCACTGGTAGGAGGGGCTGAGAACGGGCAGGAGTGACTGCCATACAGCAGACTCAGGCTGCGGGCCAGCCTGGTGGGACCAGCTGGCCTAGGAGAGCCAGTCACACGGCTTGACCTGTGGCTGCCACCATGATCAGGGTCATCCTGAGAGGTAGCTTTTGCCCTCATGGACAGGGAAAGACCAGAAGGTCACAACCCATCTCATCAGAGAAGAGGGAGGCAGGGAATGAAAACACAACACTGCTGGTAAGCAGATCTCTGCCACAAACCTTGGCAGAGCACACGCCTTTCTGAAGAGCCTGAGCCTGTACAAGCCAAGACATAAACAAGTACAGAACGTCCCCTTCATCATTTCACCTATAGGTGGGGTAGGTAGTCTAAGGAGTTCACACAGGAATCAGGGCAAAAAGTTGATGGGGGAGGAGCGGTAAATAAGGTTCCAGAAAGGTAAAATAGGACTAGAAGAATTCACCGTGACTGGCCAGTTCTCTGTCACCTTATACCATGATCACAATTCAAATTTAATCACTTATTTTAAAATTGACTTTAAACTATTAAATCTTTTCTACAACGGAAACAAAAAGGTCCATAGTTAAAGTAGGAGGCATCTATAATATGGCCATTCCTGGGAGATCTCTACAGAGGCCATCCCTACTTTAAGCTAGTAATGCCTCCATCGAGAGTTAATAACCAGAATGCCAGTATCTGCCATTTTTCACAAAAGTAATCTGCCATTTTTCATAAAAGTAATAAAGGTCACCTTTTCCCATGAGGATGGTTTTGAGATGGTGCTTTCATAGCATAATGTTCCTCTGGAATATTTGGATAATTCTATTGACAGAATTCGATAATTAGCCTGCATGAGGAACCTGAATGATAGGAAAATTGTCTTTTCACTAAGGAGAAGCCTGGGATAGTACAAAGGGATTTCCCACATTCCGTGTATATTACAGCTTACATTAAAATGACATTGGTCTTTGGGTGTCTGGATGGCTCAGTCGATAAGCATCCAACTCTTGATTTTGACTCAGGTCATGATCTCACAGTTCGTGGGATCGAGCCCCACATTGGGCTCTGGGCTGACAGTGTGGAGCCTGCTTGGGATTATCTCTCTCCCTCTGTCTCTCTGCCCCTCTCCCACTTGTACTTAACTACCTACCTACCTAACATTGGTCTTGTATAAGGATAGGAATGTTAGTATGCTGTCCAAAAAAAAAAAGGTCTTCCTGTCTCTTTCTTTATATGGGCCAAAATGGGTTGTATAAATCTGGCTTTTGCTCTCTGAATCCCAGTTTTTTCCCTGGGATTTCCCTATCCTCATTATCCATTCTTTACTTTTGTGACAGCTGGGTCTGTTGTGTTTTTTTTTTTTCTTTTGTCTTTCTGTTTAGGCTAGTCATCACTCCCATAGTAACACCCATGCACAATTTTTGAAAATTTTCTTTCTGAGGTCATGTAATATCAATAACAATGATTATTCAGTTAGTTATCAGTGTCTTTTATGTTCTAGGCAAGTGCTTTACACATATTTGTTGTCTCATTTTAACTTAATAGTAATTCTGGGATGTATGATTTGTTCCTACTTTACAGATAATAAAACTGAGGATCAGAGAGGTGATGGCCACTAGCATGCCACCAGGAGCCAGTGGTGGAGCTGTATTGTGTCTTACTCTAAAGATCTTGACTACCTTACTCTACTTGAAGTGGTAGAATATGACAAGCATATTCTTAGTTTTTGGGACCTCCTGCCTCCTTATGGGGTCCTTGTCACTGTCTTCTTCCAGGACATAGGGGCATATGTGAAGGGTTTGTTATCAAATATTTATTTATTTTTGGGAGAACGCAAGTGGGGGAGGGACAAGAGGGAGACAGAGGATCCGTAGTGGGCCCTGCACTGATAGGCTGACAGCAGCAAGCCCAGTGTGGGGCTCGAACTCACGAACTATGAGATCATGACCTGAGCCAAAGTCAGACGCTCAACCGACTGAGCCACCCAGGTGTCCTGTGAAGAGTTTGTTTTCAAAGGGAGATTCAGATGTGCAAGAGGGATGGTGTGAGGGATGTGTGGATCCCTTTAGTTTCTAAAGATGACCACTTTAGATGAACTAGCATCACAGCTATTCACCGTGTGCTTATCTTTGTCTTTTTACTTTTTATTATAACCCCCACCTTACTGCATAATGTTTATGTTGGATTATTTCCATGAGGTTATACTTTCTTCTACACCAAACAAAAAGGAATTGCAAGAGTCAGAGTCACAACTGAAAATCCATTGCTTGCAGAATTAACTCAGGCACAGGCTCATCAGGGGCTGGAGCAGCTTGCTGTGCATGTCAGGATGTCCCAGCTGGAATTCAGCATAAACAGTGCATTCTGTTAGCAGACAATACTGATAAAATTACTCTATTTGTATCAAGTGGAAAATAGTAGGGATACCTATCAATTAATACTTATGTAAATTTTATTGCTGGTGAGGTGTCCAGATAGTTGGCATAGGCTAAGGTTTGGCAAGGTGTGGCCCACTTGCTGGCTGCCTGTTTTTGTAAATATAATTTTGTTGGAACAAAGAATCATGCTGATTCTCTATTGTCTGTGGTTGCCTTTTGTGCTACAGTAGAGTTGAGTATTTGCGACGGACTGTATGGTCCACAGCCTGAAGCATTATCATCTGGCCCTTCACTGAAAATTTGCCAATTCCTGGGGCACCTGAGTGGCTCATTCGTTAAGTGTCTGACTTCAGCTGAGGTCATGATCTCACAGTAAGTGAGTTAAAGTCCTACATCAGGTGAAGCTTATGCCCCACTTTGGGTGAGCCCCACTTCTCTCTCTCCCTCTCTCTCCCTACCTGAGGAGACATGTCTAGAAAAGTTTTGATAAGGCTGATGTGAAAGAAATTACTGCCTGTGGTTTCCTCTAGGATTTTTATGGTTTCAGGTCTCACATTTAGGTCTTTAATCCATTTCAAGTTTATTTTTGTGTATGATGTAAGAAAGTGGTCCTGTATCATTCTTTTACATGTAGCTGTCCAGTTTTCCCAGCACCATTTATTGAAGACACTAGCTTTTTCCCATGGTATATTTTTGCCTTTTTTCTCATAGATTAATTTACTGTATAATCGTGGATTTATTTCTAGCTTCTCTATACTATTCCCTTGGTCTATGTGTCTATTTTTGTGCCAGTACTATACTGTTTTGATTACTACAGCTTTGTAGTAGTATCTTGAAATCTGGGATTGTGATACCTCCAGCTTTGTTCTTTCTCAAGATTGCTTTGACTATTTGGGTCCTTTGGGGTTCCATGCAGATTTTAGTATTATTTGTTCTGGCTCTGTGAAAAATGCCATTGCTGCTTTGATAGGGATCACATTGAATCTGTAGATTTCTTTGGATAGCATGGACATTTGAACTATTCTTCACCACATGAGCATGGAACATGCTTCCATTTGCTTGTGTCACCTTCAATATTTTTTATCAGTGTTTTATAGTTTTTAAAGTACAGGTCTTTCACCTCCTTGGTTATGTTTAATCCTATTTTATTATTTTGCGTAGCATTGTAAAGGGATTGTTTTTAATTTCTCTTACTGCTATTTCATTATTAGTGTATAGAAACAGAACCAATTTCTGTGTATTAATTTTGTACCCTGCAACTTTACTGAATTCATTTATTCTGATAGTTTTTTGGTGAAAACTTTAGGATTTTCTATGTAAGGTATCATGTCATCTGCAAATAGCCAAAGTTTAAATTCTTCCTTACCAATTTGGATTCCTTTTATTTCTTTTTCTTTTCTTTTTAATTTTTTAAATGTTTATTCATTTTTGAGAGAGAGAGCATAAGCAGAGGAAGGGCAGAGAGAGAGGGAGACACAGAATCCAAAGCAGGCTCCAGGCTGCAGGCTCCAAGCTATCAGCACAGAGCCTGACACAGGGCTCAAACCCATGAACTACAGGATCATGACCTGAGCCGAAGTTGGGCAGTTAACTGACTGAGCCACCCAGGAACCCCATATTTCTTTTTATCTGATTGCTGTTGTTGTGTTGAATACAAGTGGTGACAGTGGACATCCTTGTCTTGTTCCTGTTCTTAGAGGAAAAGCTCCCAGTTTTTCACCATTGAATATGATGCTAGCTGTGGGTTTTTCGTATGTGACCTTATTTATGTTGAGATATATTCTCTTTAAAAATTTTTCTAATGTTTTTACTTATTTTTGAGACAGAGAGAGACAGAGCATGAGCAGGGGAGGGGCAGAGAGAGAGGGAGACACAGAATCTGAAGTAGGCTCCAGGCTCTGAGCTGGCAACACAGAGCCCGATGCGGGGCTTGAACCTCACGGACTGTAAGGTCATGACCTGAGCTGAAGTCGGACGCTTACCCGACTGAGCCACCCAGGCGCCCCTAGATATATTCTCTTTAAACCCACTTTGTTGAGAGTTTTTATCATGAACAGATGTTAAATTTTGTTAAGTGCTTTTTCTGCATTTATTGAGATGCTGTTATAATTTTTATCCTTTGTTTAGTTAATGTGTATTACGTTGATTGATTTGTGAATATTGAACCATCCTTGTATCCCTGGAATACATCCCACTTGATCATGATTAATGTTCCTTTAATCTATTATTGAATGCGGTTTGCTGTTGCCCTATAGTTCTCTTTTTTTGTAGCATCTTTGTCTGGGTTTGGTACGATAGGTTTTTCTTTGCATGACTTGGAATATTTATGTCATTTTTTCTTATCCTTACTTTATCCGTTCTAGTGTTTATGTTCTTCACCAGCATATGTATTCTCTGCTACTTAGGCCCATAAGTGAGTCTAATATAGAGGTTACCTTAGATGGAAACACTGTCCTTAGTCAAGGTAGGAGGCAGTGGTTTTGGGAATTTGCTGTGTCAAAACCTAAATTTCTCATTCAGGATAGGAGGAATTAATCCTTCCATTGCTATGTAAAAATGAGATCTGGACAAAGGAACAGCCATCTCAGTCAAGTAAGTGATTATTTTGACATGGAAGTAAATATTTTTCTTTGACCTTTTGTTGTATGTGTTCTATTTAATAGCTTTCTTAATAATGAACCTACCTTGCTTTTCTAGAAGAAAACTTTTTACTTTTTAATGATTTTGAATTAGGTTTCCTAAATTTGCTATTTTTAATGTTATTTTCTGTTTTATTTTTTACTATTTTATTTCTGTTTAAAAGTGAGTTTTTGGTTAGGGTGGCAGTCTTTGTCAGGTGTTGAAGTTAGGGTCATTAATGAAATCTTGTTTCCTGATCTTTTAAATTTAGCAGATCTCAAACATGTTCCATGCCATTAAATATGGTTTAGATATGGTTTAGGGGCACCTGGGTAGTTCAGTCGGTTAAGTGTCCTACTTCAGCTTAGGTCATGATCTCACGATTCATGAGTTCAGGCCCTGCGTCGGGCTCTGTGCTGACAGTTCAGAGCCTGGAGCCTGCTTTGGATTCTGTGTTTCCCTCTCTGCCCCTCCCCAGCTCATGCTCTGTCTCGTGTCTCTGTCTCTGTCTCTCTCTCTCAAAAATAAACAGAAAAAAATTTTTAAATATGCTTTAATGACATCTCTTTTAAAGTGGCGCATAATATGCCATTAATGTAAAATTTTAATTTAATTTAATAATATGCATTAATGTAAAATTTTAATTCTTATCCAATATTTGGGCTCTTGTTCAATTACTGCTTTTTTTAATATGAAATTTATTATCAAATTGGTTTCCATACAACACCCAGTGCTCATCCCAAAAGGTGCCCTCCTCAATACCCATCACCCACCCTCCCCTCCCTCCCACCCCCCATCAACCCTCAGTTTGTTCTCAGTTTTTAAGAGTCTCTTATGCTTTGGCTCTCTCCCTCTCTAACCTCTTTTTTTTTTCCTTCCCCTCCCCCATGGACTTCTGTTAAGTTTCTCAGGATCCACATAAGAGTGAAACCATATGGTATCTGTCTTTCTCTAATTACTGCTCTTTTAATATTGTATAAATAATACTGATGTGAACATCTCTTTAGATAAATCTTTGCACATATTCATGTTTGTTTCCTAAGATTGAATTAAATGTACCATCCCCCTAGTAGTGTATGAAAATGTCCAGTTTTTCATATCCTCACCAGTACATGACATTACAGTTTCTAAAAAATCTGTCAATTACAAAGGTAAAAAGTGGTGTTCCTTGATGTTTTAGTTTTTATGTCTTTGATTCCTAATGAGAAAGAACAGTTAAAAATCTTCCTTGAGACTTCTTTTTGAGTTTCTTCACACATATTTTGAAGCTACCATATGTTGTAGATATTTTCTCCAATTTGGTGTGGAAATTGTTTTGTTTTATTTTATTTTATTTTTATTCAGGCATAATTAAACATACAGTGTTACTAGTTTCAGGTGTACAGTAGAATGATTTAGCAGTTCTGTACATTACTCTGTGCTCATTATGATAAGTGTTCTCTTAATCTCCTTTACCCATTTCACCTGTATCCCCTCACGCATCTCCCCTTTGGCAACCACCAGTTCTCTATATTTTTAAGAGTGTTTAGTGTTGTTTTGTTGGTCCACTCTTACTAGCTGGCTGGAAGTCCTAGCCATCATCCAAGCAATCATCCGAGAGAAAGAAATAAAAAGCATCCAAATTGGTAGAGAAGTTAAACTGTCACAATTTGCAGATGCCACGATACTATGACATAGAAAAAAAAAACCTAAAGTTTTCACCAAAAAACTGTTAGAATAATTTCTCCCATTACATATTGGCTTGTGTGTTCACTTTATCTTTTTCAACCCACCTCATATTGTTAGCTTGTTCATCAGTTCTTCTTCGGCCTTCACTTTCATCGTAGGTTTTGCTTGCTTGTGGCCCTCATGGCCTCACCTCTGCATTGTGTTGGCTTGCTGTGTATCCTCTGAGTTTCAGTTCTCTTTGCTACTGTGATTACATTTAATAGCCCAGTTCTAATACTGAGAACACAAATTACTAGGCCCGACTTACCTCCGTTTAGTTCGATATTTATATGCCAAGAGCAGTAGTTTATGGGTCTTCCTGTCATGTTCTCCAATTAGTATGATTATTACACTTGGTCTCTGTTTTTTTTTACTTTGCTTCATTCCTTCCAGCTTCTAATGCATCCATTAAACAACTGGCCTCTCCATCTTCTATTTCAGGGGTTGCAATTGCAAATGCTTGCAGGCTCCAGATGGGGTATCTGTATAGCACCATCCCGATTTTTATTTTCTTCCTTTTTCTTCTTCTTCAAATGCTGCTTGGGGGATTTTTTGGGGAGCTCTTCTCTTGTTTATCTACTTTTGATGGAGACAGTGGAAAAGAGATTACTCTTAAAAAACAAGAGAGCAGATTAGATGGTAAAGAGCAGCTGATGCTTCCAAGAGTATTAGTAAAGAGTGTTTGGGATTGTGGTTCCCTGGAACATGCACCTTTGATACAAAGGAGAAGGCTAATACTCTGGCTCTTGATTGTTGCCCAGTAGGAAAATAGCCCAATATTGACAGGATTTTCAGCTCTACAAGGAGCCTGATTTTGAGCTGTTAACTTACTTTTTTAATGTTTATTTATTTTGGGGAGAGAGAGAGAGAGAGAGGCAGAGCACAAGCAGGGGAGGGGCAGAGAGAGAGGGAGACACAGAATCTGAAGCGGGCTCAAGGCTCTGAGCTGTCAGCACAGAGCCCGACACAGGGCTCAAACTCACAAGCCATGAGATCATGACCTGAGCCAAAGTTGGATGCTTAACTGACTGAGCCACCCAGGCACCCCTGTTAGCTTACTTTTTAAACAAATGTCACAGACCAAAACACAATGTGTTTGTAAATGCTTTTATGACCTAATATCTTTGCTTCTTCATAATTTTGGCTTATTCATAGTGTTCCCTTTTCCCCATGTCGTATGAAAAATGGTGTGTAGCACTACCCATTCAACTTAACCTGGGAGTTGGCAGTTTCCCTTGGGTACTGTTTAAAACTGGGTCGCAGTTTTGAATGGAATTGTATAGCTTAGAATAGAATAGATTAGGACAGAACACAAAATAAGAAAATACTGGCTTCCATCTGACAAAGCGTAAGTACTTTGTGAAATTTTTGTTCCAGCTATATGTTTGTATATGTGTTATCTTTGGTCCAATGTAACTGTATTTCTTACTGTGGATTAAACAACTTTATAAGACACTGAATGAAACGTGAGCAAGCTGGTATCCTCTGGTCTGGATCCCCCCTCTAGACCCACAGAATGTTTCTTGAAAATTGGATGGTTGCCAAGAGCTAGGGGGAGGGGCCAAATGGGGAATTGTTTAATGGGTATAGAGTTTCAATTTTGCAAAATGAAAAGTTCTGGAGATTGGCTGCTGAACAGTGTGAATATGCTTAACACTATTAAACTGTAGGCTTAAAAACAGTTAAGGTGGTAAAAAAAAAAAACAGAACAAGAATAACCCATTAAACAGAAAGTTTACACAGTCATCAGAATTTCCTTGGTATGTTAAATATAACATCTTCAAATTTAAGAGTTTCATGACCATCCTTCAATGTCTGTTTATCAAGGGTCTGTTCATAAACAGTGACCCACTACTTTTTCTACAGCCTGTGAGTGAAGATGATGTTTAATTTTTTAATAGTTGGGAAAAATCAAAATATTTCATGACGTGAAAATAATTCAAAAATCAAATTTCAGTTTTATTGGAACATAGCACCACATTCATGTATGTATTGCCTATGCCTGTTTTATGCTACAGTGGCAGAATAGAGTAGTTGTGACAGAAACCATATGGCCTGCAAAACTTAAATTATTTACTACCTGGCTATCAACAGAAAAACTTTGAGGTTGCTCTGTTGCAGAAGTTGCCAGATCCCTCACAAGCATCATCTCTGATGGCTTTAAATGCCAAATTAACAGCTTTGTCATGGACTACTAGTGGCTGTTATCATTCTACTATGTGGAGAGATTCTCACTTCTTTATTCCCTAATGTGACACCCTAACCACGTCCAGAAAACTCACATTCTTGGTGAGCTTCAGTTGTGGTTGTAATCCTGTTAGCAGTTTCTGGTATTGTAGCCTCCTTCATTTTCAAGAAACAGACTTCTCTTGCGCCATCCAAACAATTTGGACCACCCAGCTCTGCATAGCCAGCCTCCTAAGATAGACAGGGATCTCATAAGAATTCAGATACAGAAAACCCTGTATTTGACAGGCCCGTGGGTGGCTCAGTCAGTTTTGGCTCAGGTCATGATCTCACAGTTTTGTGGGTTTGAGCCCCACATTAGGCTCTGTGCAGACAGTGTGGAGCCTGGTTGGGATTCCCTCTCTCCCTCTCTCCCTCTCTCCCTCTCTCCCTCTCTCCCTCTCTCCCTCTCTCCCTCTCTCCCTCTCTCCCTCTCTCCCTCTCTCTCTCTCTCTCTTCCCTTCCCCCGCTCATGCTGTCTCTGCCTCTCTCAAAAATAAACTTAAAAAAAAAAAACCCTGTATTTGAACAAAGACAATTTAAAAAATAAAATTCAGTTTCCCCTCTGTGGAAAATGGTTTGAGGATTAGAAGTGGTTCCAAGACATATCTGGGAATGTTGACAACAGGTTTGTATCATCCGTCTAGTATGTCACCTTTAGCATCTTTTTTTAAAATAAAAATTGTACATATTAAATGTATTCAACACAATGATTTGATATATATAGTGAAATGATTACTGTAGTCAGATGCCCCTACTAACTTAATCTTCTCAGTTACAGTTTTTTGTGTGTGTGATGAGAGCACCTGAAATCTACTCTCTTAGCAAATTTTCAGTAGTCAATACAGTATTGATTATAGACACCATTTCATACGTCACATTTTAACTACTCTTTGTGTCCACCTTTTTTGGTCTCTACTTCCTCATATCTACTCAAGCTTTAGTTTACTTCCTAGTTTTGTATTCTACTTCCTCGTAAATTTTCAATTAGTCATCATTAAATCTCACTTGTTCCTCCAATGTCTTTAGCTGTATCTCATGTTTCCCAACTCTGTCTTTTAAGGTTCAGCTCCCTTTGCTATGGGACTCATTCGTTTTCATTTTACAAACTTCATTGTTCAGTGCAAGAATTCCAGTGGCTTAGCTCATGCCTCTTTGGGTAGTCACTTTTTGAGTCATGCGATAACAGCTTTTGGGTAGTGTATCCTACACCTGGTACATTCTACTTTGGCTGCCAGGGCAGGTCATATTCTAAAATCCATTGCTGTCTAGGACTGCCTTTTCTCCAGAACTATGGTTGGGACTTTACCTTAGTCCCAATGAGTGTGGCCACCATTTAATTCAGATGTGTTTGTATTGCATTTCTACATCTTGACCTCTAAGCACATAGGCTCCTCATTGCATATATTCATTTCTAATTTTTTTAATGTTTATTTATTTTTGAGAGAGAGAGCACACACGTGTGCATGAGTGGGGGAGGGGCAGAGAGAGAGGGAGGCACAGAATCTGAAGCAGACTCCAGGCTCCAAGCTGTCAGCACAGAGCCCAACACGAGGCTCAAACTCACAAAACGTGAGATCATGACCTGAGCCGAAGTCGGATGCTTAACTGACTGAGCCACCCAGACGGCCTCATATGTTCATTTCTAAAGATGCTCTGCCTATACTTTTCCAACACTTACTTAAGTGTAAATGTTGGAGAGTAACTAAGTCACAGCGAGATTCTGTAGTCTGAAGTAATGTCATAAAGCCACTTTAGAAATTTACTCTCCAATTTCAGAATCACTCACCTATCTGTGATCTTCCTTGGCCACTTGAATTTTGTTTGTTGTTGTGATTGTGTCACAAGTTACATTCACTGGATGTGTGCTCCTGTGACAATAACTTTGCCACAGTTCCTGGAGGCTCTTAACATTCCAACCTGGATTGTGGTGGGTGTATGTTCTCTCCACCCTACCACCAAGTAATAAGCAGGTCTAAATATTTCACATTCCTGCAGAAGTCCTGTTCATGTACCCCAACTGTATACTGTTTTCTAAATTATATGGGATTTCTGGTTTCAAGAAGTAAGACACAGGTTTAGGTCAAGAAACAAGTGTTTATCACATAGATACACATAGTAAGATAATAGTAAGGAAAATAGGGATTTCATAGGAATTGCAAGAACAGTGTGGCATGGAAATGCATCTATGGTGGCTCGAGGGACTTAAGCACATGGAATTAGTGGACCTTTTCCACTGTGTCACTGACTTGATTCAGCATTCTATTCTCTTGGCTTGTCTACACTTTTCTTCACTTGTCTTTCTTATGCCTGGCTTTTCCATTGTCTTGTCTTTGGTGAGGCTTTCAGCTTTAGATTTCACCATTAATTACCTGTCTGGTCCTAATTGGCTTGGTTTATCTTTATTTGTGCAGTGCTTTTTCATGCTTAGACAGGTCATAGGCTGCTGTCAGTGTATGGGTTGGTCCCATCAGCTGTACTCCATGGAGAGAATATAATACTGTTTTGTGAAACAAAACCTGATTGTAAGCCACCAGTTGGGCTTCCCCCTGCTCGAGGGATGCCAATAGGCGTTTTTTTTTTTGTTTTTTTTGTTTTTTTTTTTTCATGATTCCTTTATTTATTTAGGAGTTAAGGGGAGGGGCACAGGGGGCAGAGGAAAATTACCTACGGGGAAAGGATTGGGAAGGGTTTGCAGGGGCTGGGCTAGAAAGCAGTAACACTGATTCTATAGTTGAAAAGGAGTAGTTTGGTAGGAACCAGAACTGACATGTTTAGTTCAGTGATTATCAAATTTGTGAATCTATGACCTATCCATGTTATTCCATGCCTGTTGGAATGGCAACTGAGAACCATGCCTAGATATAATAGAGACAAAACCATGCTTTCCAGGGTCAGCACCTCATGGTTATATCAAGAATTTGTACATCAGTGTCAGAATAGAAACTGTCAAACCCTACTTTGCTTATTTCTTTGAAGTTGCTATAATACACAGCCACTACTGATTTCCTCAGACCTTCACCCTAAATGTGTGCACATTTGAGTCACAAAGGCAATTGTATAAGTAGTGGCTTTGCCAAACTTCTGAAACTTTCATCCTGGATTGTGTGTGATTTTCACTCTGCAATCATTCCCTAACAATTTCAAATGTTCCTTTTCTGCTGAGGGTTTGTTTCATGCAACTATATACTTGATACTAACTTCTATATTAATTTGGTTCTTTTGGTGTCAAGAAATGAATCACTCAACTTACCTCATTAATAGGGGTTTATTATATTAAATATGTGGAACAGTGGGAAGATGGGGAGTTAGTGGGACTGGAAATGAACAATACTGAGTATGGGAACTAGATTCAAGCAGCCCTGGGTACCTTAACAGCAGTACCTTTGGGTCATTATGCTTGTACTACACCATTGACATCACTCAGCCACTCTGCATTTGCTATTTCTCCTGGCTTAGTGGTTCTCTGTCAGGGTTGTACTTTAGAATTAACTGGGGAACTTTAAAAATAAACCAGAGCAAGATTATTGTGATTTAAATAGCCTCAAATGGCCCCAGCCATCTGCATTTTAAAACCTCCTTCCCACTCTTAGTGCTTCTTTTGCTATCAGGCTTCCCAGCTGATATTTCTTTACCTTTTAGCTTCTGCTTACTTGTGGTACTCGTGGATCAGATTGTAGTACCTCATAAATTTGCCTTCTCTTGGCCTTGAACTCCCTTAGAGAAGAGGCTGTGGGTATGACAAGCAGAATGGAAGTGTCTGCTCCAAAGGTTGGCAAAACATTTTATGTAAAAGTCCCAGATAGTTAATACTTTGGGTTTGTGAGCCACACGGTCTTTTTTGCAACTGTTCACTTGGGGAATCAACCGTAGACAATGAATGCAAAATCTGTCGGCAGGTTTGACCCATTGGCTGTAGTTTGCTGACCCCTGGTCTATTCCCTTCTTGCTTATAGTAAAACTTCTTATTTATTCTTTCTCAATATTTTCCCTACTATTCCTATTTTCCTACTGTTCCATAATTCGTTTTTAACTGAATTTAGGAATTCTTTTGTAAAATTCTGCCTTGTTTAAAGAACTTCACTTGGGGATATTGTAATAATAGCCTTTTATTTGTACATTTGTTTGGTCAGAATTAACATGTTGGCAACATTTTTCTCCCCTTCTAAAAGCATTTATTAAACTCTTTAAATTCTAATAATCATAATTTTCACCATGTGAATCCCCAGTATTATGATACTCCTTAGTTATATTATGCCATATATAGCTAAAAGTAATTAGATTGTTTTCTGTTAATTTTAATAAGTAGTTATTTTTCATAGCTTATTTCAAAATGGAAGTACTATTTTTCCTGGTGATAAAGAGGTGCTTATTGTAAACAATTCAGATAACACAGGTTATAAAGAATACAGTCAAGATAAGCTATAATCCCATCATTCAACTAAAACCGCTATTAAACTTTTGGTGTATAGACTTCTTGAATGTCAGGCTGTCTTTGTTTAATGTTATTGAGCATTTATTTTGTCTAATTATGACACCTGTTCAAATTCCATGCCGATTAAGCAATTTTATGATATAATTTGGCTACAGGGAAAGAATATGCTCTTGATGTGGAAACAAGTTTCCTGGTTGCATTGATGAGTATATTCACATTCTTGTAAATTAAGAAATTGGCATGTTGAAGATTATTTACTCCTTATTATATATCAGCTATGGTGAATGCCCTTGCAATTTATATTTGCACTTGACTTGTCATTTCCTTACCAACCCATAATTTTTAGTCACAGAAGCTGCAGTGAATTCTCTCAGGGCCGTGAAGTATTGTTTGTTCTCGTAGAAAATAACCTAACTAGGGGCGCCTGGGTGGCTCAGTCGGCTAAGCGCTGACTCTGGCTCAGGTCATGATCTCACAGCTCGTGAGTTCAAGCCCCACGTCGGGCTCTGTGCTGACAGCTCAGAGCCTGGAGCCTGCTTGTGCTGACAGCTCAGAGCCTGGAGCCTGCTTCAGATTCTGTATCTCCCTCTCTCTCTGTCCCTCCCCTGCTCACGCTCTGTCTCTCTCTCAAAAATAAACATTAAAAATTTTTAAAGAAAAGAACCAAATGAGAGATTGGTAATGTGGACATGTTTCTGGCTTCAGGCATGAGGGTAAGTATGCATTTGGAAGTGTTAAGAGAAGACAATGTGATAATAAAAGTCAATGGTTATAGTTTGTTAGGAGAAACTCCCTCTTTTTCTAATTGAACCTAGAGAATTACTTTAGTCACTTTAGAGATAGCACGTATATCCCTGAGGCACGGTTGCTAGAAGTTAGCTACAGTGGGCCACCAAAAGTTCTTTACATTCCTCGAAGTCATCCAAGTAGAGAGAATTGCTTGAACTTTTTAAATTTAAAATATGAGTGACTGTTTTCATCTGGAACTTGATAGTAATGTCACTAATTAAAAATAGGATATATGATATATTTTAACTGAGGCCAACACCTTAATACCCAAAAAGAACTTCTGCATCACTAAAGAAGAAAAATGTCTTGCCGGGAACAAGCTAAGGAAACTATTGTACCACCTCCCTACCTTATTGATTGATTGATTGATTGATTGAAAGGTACCCTCAAAAACAAAACAAAATGACTTGCTTAGCTAGGAAGATGCATTTTTTTCCCTTAAAGACCAGCTTGACATTTTGTTCTAAGTCAAAACTAGTTACTAAGCTCTGTTTATGTTCTATAGATGTAACCTCATTTATTGATAGCTCTAATCCAGTGATTTTTACAAATCTTGACAATAACACCCCAAAACATCCAATTGTTATTAATGTAAATATGTGTTATATATAATTGTGGTTGAAAATGCAATTTTGAAACATGGAGGAAAATACATGATTTGGCATCTCAATATCACAAAATAGGTGGGATGTTGGGGGTCACTAGATCACAGGTCTCAGCATACAGTTGTACTCACAGCTGAGATTTATTATAACGACATAGTAAGGATATACAGCCTTTATTTTTTTTAATTTTTTAAGTTGATTTGTTTATATTGAGAGCAAGTGAGCAGGGGAGGGGCAGAGAGGGAGAGAGAGAGAATCCCAAGCAGGTTCTGCTCTGTCAGCGCAGAGCCCCATGCAGGGCTCGAATTCATGAACCACGAGATCATGAACTGAACTGAAACCAAGAGTCAGACGCTTAACTGACTGAGCCACCAAGGTGCCGCAGTATACAGCCTTTCTAAGGTTATCGAAAGGGAAGAAGGTGCAGGAGGGTGTGGAGGAATCCCTATGCAGCCCTCTTTCTGCTCTCCCTCCCGTGAGCAGTCACACAGAGTACATCCTCCAGCAATAGAAATGCAGCAACTTGTGTGCGATGTTTCTGCCAGGGAAGAAACAGGAAAGGTTTTTATTGTGGACTGGTCACATAGGTACTGTCTTGTTTAGCAGATACCAAAATTCCACTTTCCAGAAGGAAAGTAGGTGTTCAGCATGATCCACATTATTTATACCAGTAACCTAGATACAGTGAGCCACTCTTACTAGTTAGGGAAAGTTTTCTACCAGCGTAGGGACCTGTTTACCCATAAAGTTCCCAGATGCCAGCCAAAGCTAACCTTGAGAAGCAGGCCTTTCTGAGATAGTAGTCTTAGGGTTGCTTACGTTAACTTTTCTCTGTGTACATGCATTGGATGTATAATAAAAGATCAAAATAAGAGCATTCTATAATTGACCACATCCAGACCCTGTTTAAGGGAAGAGGGTGGGCCACTTCGATAGGAATAAGTTTAAATACATGATTTCCATTTTGTTGGGGACATGTGAAAAAATTGAGAGTGCCTATTTGGGACTTTTTTATGTCAAAGAGTGATCTAAGCTTATTTGTAAACTTTTTTTTAACAAAATCTTTGATATATTCACTACTTTTTGCTTCCTTTTTTTTCTCGTACTGTTGCAAAAGTTAACTGTGAAAAGTGTGATAATTTTTAAACTTTGTGCGTCATTCCTTCCCCACACATGAATTTGGAATTTGACCTTCAAGAAACTGTTCTTTAAGAAATAAGTCAAGGGGCGCTTGGGTGGGTCAGTTGGTTAAGCATCTGACTTCAGCCCAGGTCATGATCTCGCAGTTCGTGAGTTCAAGCCCCGTGTCAGGCTCTGTGCTCACAGCTCAGAGCCTGGAGCCTGTTTCGGATTGTGTCCCCCCTCTCTTTCTCTGTCCCTCCCCCATTCATGCGCTCTCTCTCTCTCTCTCTCTCTCTCTCTCTCTCTCTCTCTCAAGAAGAAACATTTAAAAAAAAGAAGAAAGAAAAAGAAGTCTAGGGGCTCCTGGGTGGCTTAGTCAGTTGAGCCTCCAGCTGTTGATTTCAGCTCAGGCGATGATCCCAGGGTCATGGGATTGAGCCCAACTTTGGGCTCCGTGCTGAGTGTGGAATCTGCTTGAGATTCTCCCTCTCTCTCTCCCTTTGCCTCTCTTCCCCACTCGCATGCTCTCTTTTGAAAGAAAGAAAGAAAAGTCTTAAGGGAATGTGAAATTTTTGTTCTGTGGCCTCGCATGAATTTAGTTAGAAAACTGAAAGTCGGTTTAAAATAAACTTTTCC
Source organism: Panthera tigris (assembly GCF_018350195.1). Taxonomy (NCBI): domain Eukaryota; kingdom Metazoa; phylum Chordata; class Mammalia; order Carnivora; family Felidae; genus Panthera; species Panthera tigris. The sequence goes on along the minus strand of NC_056677.1, from coordinate 59,984,226 downwards.
ATTTGACTAAAATTTAAAAACAGATGAACTGTGCTATCTGGGCATAATTCAATTTAGGTAATAACTATTTTTACCCATTATGAGAAATTAAAGGAATTGCTGTAAAGTCGTTGATGCATTTTCCTGGTAAAGTTAAAAATGTTGAAATCTACACACCAAAATGTTCACATTGGTTATCTTTTGAGACAGGTGTAGATTAGTAGTTGTTATTTTGGGGGAGTGTTTTGGTTTCCTTGATTTTTTTTCATAATAAAAGTATACCATGTTGCTTAGCTTTTTGTTCAACTTGTATGAATTAAATGCCTCCTATGCCATGGATACTGGACATACAGTTGTGCATGTAGTAATTTCTAGGTTTTCTCAGCAAGTTCAGTAAGCTAAGGGAAGTATAATAGAGTTAAGAATAGGGTATGTAGGAAGGTTACTTAATAGTATAGAAGATATGAAGCCAAGATAGGAAGGGAGAGGAAGACTTTGTAACATTGGACCTCAGGGGAATTTTTACCAAGTGATATCCTAAGGCAGAATCCCACTTTGGGAACAACTAACCAGGCTGACATTGGTAGATCTTGGATCTTGTTCCCTGAAGGACTTTTGGTATTGTCGGAATAGACTTAGCACCATATATGTATATATTGCCACTAAATAATATTTTTAGGGCTTAAATTTCAACTATTGGAGGTTCCAAGGGATCTGATTTTCTGCATTAGGTGTTCTAAAATTACTATAATTTGGGGGTGCCTGGGTGGCTCAGTTGCTTAAGCGTCTGTCCAACTCTTAACTTCGGCTCAGGTCATTATCTCTCGTAGTTCATTAGTTTGAGCCCCGCATCTGGCTCTGTGCTGACAGCGAGGAGCCTGCTTGGGATTCTCTGTCTCCTTTCTCTCTGCCTGTGCCCCTCCCCTGCTCATGCTCATGCACACACTCTCAAAAATAAACTTTAAAATAAAATAACTATAATTTGGGGTAAGGAATCACATCAGTCATAAATGCAGCCTTTTTCATGATGTCCTCAGATAAAATTTTGTCCATTTTTATTTCATGTTAAATTGTTGGTCATCATCCATTCTTTTCTCTTAGAGTCATAGTACTTTGGTAGCCTGAAGTAATTTCCAGATTATGTTCATTTCATAAAAACTTAAAAATCTGTTGAAGTAATGTTAAATGTCTGATTTAGGTTCTGCTTGGGCATGTCTTTGTCCCACTATGGTCCCTCTGACATTAGACCACACAGTGAAACCTTGGATTGTAAGTTGTTCTGCAAGTGTTCCACAAGACAAACATTTCCAATAAATTTTAACTTAACGAGCAACATCTTGCAATATGAGTAGTACGTGACACCAGACATCACATGATCAGAACTAAGCCAATGGTTCTTGAAATTCAGTTTGATATATGAATGCTTTGGATTACAAGCATGTTTCCAGAAGGAATTACGCTCATAAACCAAGGTTTTACTGTGTAGTAATCCCAAGGGGTCAGTATATCTTGTAATTTTAGTGACTGATCTCTGATTGGTAATTTGATACTTTGGGATTGATTATTTTCTAGTTAAGAGACTACACAATATGTCTGTCAGTACCTGGGATCAAATAATTGGTATATTATATAAGCATTGCACACTGGATCTGAAATTACATTGCTGTAATGTAAGCTGTAGACTTACCCATTTTCAACAAGTTGTATGAATCTCTTAAAACCAGTGAATTTCTACCAGAGTCATGGAGGTCAAACATATATTTTAGAATTTGTAGGAGTTTACTAAGCATTAACACTTGAGACTCAGGTTAGGTTGCAATTATATAAGGTGGCCTGCCATCTTGCTTTGGTATATTTTCCTATAACCTCTGATTGGTTTGGGAGCCTAGTGGCAGTTTGATAGCTGTTCCTGATATATAAGCCTCTTGCTGATATATACAAGGATTTGTGCATTTGTAGACAGAGAAGTTTTATCCTTTTAGAATGTTATGATTCCAATTCTTTAAAACTGCCTGGCACATAGTAGATGCTCATTAAATGTTGAATAAACATTGAATCACATGTATAAATGGTACTATATATATCATCCCCTAAATGCAAACAATGTATTACACGTTTATTCATATTTTTATGTGTCTTACAAATTGTCTTTAAGTACTTGCACTGGTAATACTATGTCATAGTTTGAGTAAAGAGTATGCAGTTTTAATAATTTGATTCATTAGGTTTCTAGATTACCCTTTGAAAATGTTCCAGTTTTACACTCATAGATTATAATTTTTTTCAAAAATAATAATACATGCAAATGGCAAATAGTATAAAATTCAATTTGTACTAAAGTTAATTGAGTTCAAAGTTTCCTTTCCACCCCTGGTTTTCTAGTCCTCAATCTTCCTTCTTTCCAGATACAAGTATTATTATTAACTTCATGTGTAACCTTTCAGAGATCTCTGCATATATAAGTCAGTAGTCTTGTTATAAAGTCAGCATATTGTAGAGACAGTAGCCTGATAAAAACTGAAAAATGAAAGAAATCTGTAGACCAGTGTCTGATAGTGATATATAAGCAAATAACCTAAGTATAGATTTGGTAAAAAGAACCCAGAAACAGATTCATGAGTAATATGAAAACAAGTGGTATTCATGCCAACCATGCAAGGATGGTTCAATTTTAGGAAATCTGTGAATACAATTTAGGACGTTGTAGGTCAAAGGAAAAACCATCATATGAGTAGCTCTACAAGTTGAACTTCCTTTTAGTATTTTTATGATTTAATTAAAATTGATGTCAGTCATCATATAATCTCACAATTTATTTTAAAGGGCCAGTATCATTTATTGAAAATCCATCTTTTGCTTACTTAATTAAAATTATATCTGTCAGATATTGAATTCTCGTTATTTGGGTCTGCTTCTGGGCTCACTGGTTTCTGTCATTAACTTTCTTTTCCTATGACAGTATGGAATTATTTTGATTATATAAGTATAATAAATGTTACTGTTTGGTGTCCCATTTGCTGCCTGTCCACATTTAGATTCATTTGTGATGCCATTCTATATACTCTAAATTTCTTGGTTCTACATGATAATTTTTGCATCAGTGACTATTCATTATGGCTCCTGACTTCCTCACTTCAACAATTTACTAGAATAGGCTCTGTCTTGAGATTTTTCATTATTCTATTTGGTGTCAGTTCTGTCCAGGGTTTTGTTTGTTTTCCTCAGCTGCTATTACATTTTTTTTCTGCCAGATGTCCCATAAAGATGTCACATAGGGTGCATGTGTTGGGGAGGGAGGAAGAGAAAGAGAGACTTTATAACAGAAAAAATTTACAAGTTAAAATTAATATGTAGGGTGATTTTAATCAGAATGCATGTAACATAATAGAGCTATATCAGAAACAGTATAGACAATGTTTCATAATATATGCTTTCTTGCATGCCTGTTGCTGCACATTGCTTGTGTTCTTGGTTGAGTGAAAAGTAATTTTTATGGGATGTTTCATGACTGTCATACTCGTAAAGAGTCCTTTCCTTTGCCATGTGTCTTTGCATGTCTTAAACAAGACCCTTTGTCATACATAAGCCATTCAATTTTACATTCTAAAAATCATTGGTTTTGGCATTTAACGAGACTATGGGCTGTGCATCAGAAAACCTGGCTCTTAGTTTAAAATGAAAATTCATGTATACCATAATTTACTTATTGAACAGTTTACTTATTAATAAGGCTTTTGGTTGTCTCTTTAATAAATAATGCGGCAGTGAAAAGTTGGTCCATGTGTCCTTATTTCTATATGACAGTATGGTGGTATCCTTGTAAAAGTTGATAAAAAAATATGAAGTTTTTGTTTATTAAAGTTCCTCCCAAATTGCCTATCCAAAACTATTTTAATATAATCCATAGTGCTTTTATTTAAGTATTTTATAGTTGCTTAAGTAACTTTCTTCAAAATATACAAGACTATGGACTGCTTAACCTGTAATTTAGGACTATATCACAAAACAGGTTTTCCAAAACTTTCCTTGAACACTAGGGGGGCCCCACAAGGATATCATAAACTTGATTCAATTTGCTTTATTGAATTTGTATTAAGTCTAATTTTTAACACACACAAAGTATCAAAATGTGTGATAACCTCTTTATAGAAGTAAACATTTTTTGGGGTGGATGCCACCATTCTGTTTAGTATTAAATAAGCTTTCTGTTTTCAGAAAAGTTTTAGATTTACAAAGAAGTTACAAAGAGTTCTCATATACCCCACACTCAGTTTCCCTTATATTAACATCTTATATTACTATGGCACATTTGTCATATTCCCCCTCTCCCCAGCCCTTGTTAAACTCTAATCTACTTTCAGTCTCTGTAAATTTGTCAGTTCAGGGTACCTCACAGAATTGGAGCAGTGCAATATTTGTCCTTTTGTGTAGGGCTTGCATCACTTAACAAATCCACAGGGTTCATCATCTGTGTTGTTGCATGTGCCAGAACTTCATGTTTTTTATGGCTGAATGATACACCATTGTATGTATATACCACATTTTGTTTAGCCATTCAGTTTGTATATGTGCCATGTTTTGTTTATAGATACATACATTAGTATATATTTATTTATATACATATTTTGTTTCATATATTAGTATATATTTATTTATATAAATATTTTATTTATCTACCATCTAGCTAATGGATAGCACTGCTCTAGAACATATTTTTGGTTAATTGTTATCACATTTCATTAGTCTGATTAAATTGGTCATAGTAAACTATGCAATAGGAAATTATTTAACTCTTGCAATAAAATCTTGAAAATGTCTCTGGAGTATCAAGATAAAACTTCAGCCCACTGGAATTAGGAAGCATCCGTATCAATATTAGCACAAGCCATCCAAAAATTAACAAAAATGTTTTCTTATTCTAGGTGTGATACCTTTGGCATCATTGTATATTTTCCTCAGTTAAAATGAAACAGTAACACTGGGCGAGTAGTTTTGTGATTTAAAAAGTATTTTTCTTTTAGCCATTATTTTTAATGTAGGCTATAGCGTATGCTAGGTAGAATTGTATTATTATCCACTTTCCAAACATCTCTTTGCTTTCCTTTTTTCTTTCTTATTCTCTTCATACTTTCTCAGGGCCTTTAGTCAGTTTCTCTAGGGAAGAATAAGTTCAAATCTATACCTATCACTCAAAAAATTGTTTTCTTTCCTCCATTATATATTGTATTAAAGTATAAAAGGCATAGATATTCATTGTAAAAAATTTGAAAGAACCATAGCACAATTAAAAAAGAATGCACAGGGGCGCCTGGGTGGCTCAGTCGGTTGAGCGTCTGACTTCGCCTCAGGTCATGATCTCACAGTTTGTGAGTTCAAGCCCCGCGTCGGGCTCTGTGCTGACAGCTCAGAGCCTGCTTCGGATTCTGTCTCCCTCTCTCTCTGCCCCTCCCCCCCCTCATGCTCTGTCTCTCTCTGTCTCAGAAATAAATAAACATTAAAATTTTTTTTTTAAAGAATGCACAGAGGGGCACCTGGATGGCTTAGTCGTTAAGCATCCGAATCTCGATTTTGGCTCACGTCATGATCTAATGGTCGTGAGATTGAGCCCCACGTTGGAGCCTGCTTGGGATATTTTCTCTCTCTCTCTCTCTCTCTCTCTCTCTCTCTCTCTCTCCCTCCCTCCCTCCCTCCCTCCCTCCCTCCCCCCCTCTCTCCCCCCTCCCTCATTCTCTCTGCCCCTCCCCCACTTGTGCTCACACACGCATACTCTCTCTACCTCAAAATAAATAAACATTTAAAAAAAATCTTTAAAAAATAAAAAATACACAGAAACAGATTGTTGGTTTCTTTCTAGTATGTATGTATATTACATAAATAATTAGTATATGTGTATTAATAAGGTTTTTAGATACTCGAGTGTAGTCAACATAAAATGTTAAATTAGTTTCAGGTATACAACTTAGTGATTAGATGGCTCTTGAGTTACCAAGAACATTTTCCTATCTTTAGGAATATCTTTAGGAATACACACAAGTCTTTTATTTGGGCCATGATTTTTTATATAATACTTACATCTTTTTTTAAACATTAGTATTATTTTAAGTTTTTTTAAACAACATTTGAACCTAACGTAGTTAACGTACTTGTAGAAACATTTTTCTGTGCATATCTCCTTCATTATTTGTTTTACTATAATCTTGTTAGACACTGATTATTTTTGTCCGTTTTGCATCTCTTGACTAGCTAATGTGAACAAAGTCAAGTGTAAAGTAATTAGAGCAAATATTGTTCGTATATCCCCTACATCTCTTCACACTTAATTCATTCTCACCTCTGACAAACATAATCATCTCGTGCCCTGCTATCATCCACTATTCTTTGCTTTCCTCTCTCAGCCCTCTGTTATGAGATTGTTCTTTCTCTTTCACAAAATGATATACTTTGAATGGTCATAAGATTATTTTACCATTTTAATTGGTTTTCCTGGCACGTTCTACCAAATACATCTATTTTTTTTTTTCATTTCAGTACCTCTTAATTATCTCTTACCTATTTGTTCTATTTCAGGCAGCATTCCATTTTATACAGTATTCTTTTTTTATACTAGTCTTTTGATAACAATAGTTCACGTTAGCTGAGCACACACAGTAAGCATTACACACTGTTCTACATGTGCATTAACTCAGTTTTAATGCTCAGGAAGTACATTCTAATATTATCCTTTATTTTTTCAGATGAGGTAATTGAGGTCAGCTACACTCAGTAACATTGCCCCCAAATGTCACAGAGCAGGCAGTTTGGCCCCCCAGTCTCTACTCTATAGGCTCTCTCTCTTCTTTATCAATGATGCTTTAGTTGTGGTTCAAAAAAGAAAAAATGAGGTCCGTTTCAGTGTCCGATGGTGACTGTGTTCCTGCAAGGATTAGGAACTCTTTAAGAGTATTTTTTTTTTAAGTTTAAATGCTGGTCCAGCATAGTAGATACAGTTAGAAGAGTTTAGAGGATAGGAGTGTCAGGATTAACTGGGGCACCTCTCTAGCAGAGCACCTGGATGTGATCCATGTCCCCACATCTGGTTTTCAAACATGGCAGGCACAATGTGCCTCAGAAATGACCTTTAATAAAGGCCATTTCCTCCCAAGGTTGGTTTGTTTTAAAGATAGCCAAACATGATTGTTTTGATCATTTCTACTTGATATAATAATCTCACCAACACTCATGCTAGTATGGTTTTTAGTAAATTTCAGAGACAAGTTTTCAACCCAAGAGAAGTTCAGAACTTGGCCATGAATGTCCAGCCAGTAAATTGTAAACTCCTTTTTTGAACCCATGTCTTATGGTGCAAGGGCTTAAATTCTTAATTGCCCTGGGATACTACAGTGTCCTCTTTGGGCTTTGCTGATACCCTTGACATCTCTGGTGTTTCCTCTTGTGATGTCTCCACCCTGCCAATCTTTTATGCACATGTTTTTGCAACTTAGCCACACTCCAGGGGGGAAGCCCTTTAAAATGAGACTTGTTCCAAAGTACTCCATTGGCTTCCCAAGTAGATATATGCCTTTTGGTTCTTTTATCTGGCTGCTGGGACAGAGATTCCTAGGAGCCAATGCATCATCAAGTCAATTGTTTTGCCCCAGGTGTTTCTTTCCAGCTTCAGTTTTGGAAATTCAAGTCCCTCTACCTTCAGGTCTTCAGCCTCCATTTGACTCCCCATCATGTTCACTGAGGATTGTGGAATTAAGTCTCAGGTGAGGAGTCATACTATCCCATTTGGGAAGAGGGCTGTCTTTCTGTCAGAGGGGAAAATTTTTTATTCATTTAAACTACAGAATAAATTATGAACTATATGCATTACCCAATTGATTGATTTTAAAGAAAACTCATTAACACCTGGGTGGCTCAGTTGGTTAAGTGTCCAACTTCAGCTCAGGCCATGATCTCATGGTTCGTGGGTTTGAGCCCCATGTCAAGCTTTGTGCTGACAGCTCAGAGCCTGGAGCCTGCTTCAGATTCTGTGTCTCCCTTTCTCTCTACCTCTCATCTGCTTGCACTCTGTCTCTCTTGTCTCAAAAATAAACAAACAAAAAAAACTTTACAGAAAACCCATTAACAACATAGCTTTACTATGTCCTAACTGAATATCTTATGTCTATATTCCTATTGATTATTTTTTGAAGTTTATTTATTTATTTTGAAAGAAAGAGTGCATGCAAACAGGGGAGGGGCAGAGAGGGACATAGAGAGAATCCCAAGCAGACTCCAAGCTGTCACCTCCATCCATGAACCATGAGATCATGACCTGAGCCAAAATCAAGAGTCAGACACTCAACCTACTGAGCCATGCAGGTACCACTATTCCTATTGATTATTATGTACCATGGGCATTGCAGATATTCTCTTCCCCACATTCTCTAATGAGTTATAATTAATTGGTGTTAATATCATCTAAATTATACGTATCATGAAAGTGTGAATGGGGAGAGAGAATTTAAATGAGATCAGAATGTTTTTAAGTTATAGTTTGAATTTGAAGGCTCAATTTATGGCATTTCACATTCCAAGGAAAGCTTTGAATTATTTAGGATTCAGTTAACTCAGTTATATCACAGAATGGTAAGCATGGCTAACCTTCACACATGAAAATTTCCCAATATCATCCTGGCCACAGATGAGCTGTATGCACTCATGTCCTTGTCTAAGAGAGACATAGGGTTCCTTAGCAGTTGCGCTTTTGATTCAGTGAAAGTGCAGTTGGCCTCCCCCAACAAGACAGTTTTTCTAAGTAAGTTTTTTTTTTATATGACATTTTAATTTTATTCTCAAGTTAGCTAATATACAGTATAGTCTTGGCTTCAGGAGTAGATTCCCATGATTCGTCACTTACATACAATACACAGTACTCATCCCAGTAAGTGCCCTCCTCAATGCCCATCACTCATTTTCCCCACCCTGCCACCCCCATCAACCCTCAGTTTGTTTTCTGTATTTGAGTCCCTTATAGTTTGCCTCCCTCTGTTTTTATATTATTTTTCCTTCCCTTCTCCTACACTTATTTGTTGTTTCTTAAATTCCACATATGAGTGAAATCATATGATATGTCTTTCTCTGACTGATTTCACTTAGCATAATACCCTCCAGTAAGTTTTTTTTTTTCAATAGGAAAGAAAACAGCTGTGCACAGAGGGAGATTTGAACACTGTGTTCTTCAAAGATACCTGTGGCAGTGGTTGGGGCTGTTAGCGCTCACTGCCCTGACAGAGACTTGCTTTGGCAGGGTAGAAGGACAGTGGGCTTTGGGTGTCAGATTTTGTGTCTCTGGTGTTGACTGCAGCTTTCTTGAAAGTCAGGCTGTACTCCGTCTCCAGGGACTCCTGAAGTGGTGGAATTCTTTAATGCCTAATTAGTCTTAGTTCCTATCTTCAACATGTTTGCTGTCTGAAAATGTTCTAATATGATTTTTTTGCCTGTAGTGCCCCTGCTCTTTGGGAACCATATGATTGCAATAGCATTTCCACCCATTGGTTTTAAGGCCAGTTTTCCTGCAAGCAGACAAGAAGTTGTTTTAGTGTAGTGCTAGCACTTTTTGTCTTAGCCAACTGGTGTTCTTTTTTTTTTTTTTTAAGTTTATTTATTTTGAGAGAGAGAGAGAGCCCGCATGTGCACGTGTGCATGAGCGAGGGAGGGAGAGAGAGAATCCCAAGCAGGCTTCGCACTGTCATCCCAGAGCCCAACATGGGGCTCAAACTCACAAACCAGGAGATCATTACCTGAACCAAAATCAAGAGTTGAATGCTTAACCTACTGAGTTAACCAGGTGCCCCTAGCCAACTGGCATTCTTCTAAAAACACTGGGGTTCTCAACTATCCCCTGATGGGCTGGGTTGTGTTTTTCTAGTTAATGTCTATTACTATTGGTAGCCATTATTGTTCATTTCAAGCATTCTACTGCCTAAGACATATTACTTAAATTTTCATAAAGTTAAGATTATACAGATAATTTCCTACATTGGTAGTGTAGCTAAGCTTAGCAATTTTTTAATAAACGCTTTTGGGATATTTTGTTTTCTTATAAGTGTGCTAATGTCATACTTCTCTGACTATCCATCTGCCCTTCCTAAGTATGCTCTTGTAGACCCTGTATTGTATTGCTGACAGCCACCGCTGGAGAATTGCTGTCCTGAAGTAGAATAAAGATCTCAGACATGGTGCTGCTTTTATTTTTCTAGCTTAACTGATTCTTTACATGGGACTTAACATCCAGTCAGCAGCTAAACTCAGCAAACGATTATCTTGCCATGTGTATGGTTGTAATGAATTTCCAATTTTGGTTTCTGTATGGACAAATGAGAAGCAAATAAATCTTTTATATGTAACTGCAACCTTGTCCTTCTAGTGCAGAGCTCTGTTCCAAGTTTAGACCTAGTAAAATTTTGCTGCTTATTAAAAAATACTGCATCTTAAGGGCTTTTGATTTTTGGAATTATGTATTCATTCATATACATATAAACACACAGGGATACACATCAGCCACTATGTTTTAGGTGTAATGTTTAATATTAGTTAGAAAGCCTATTTCCTAGTTGGGCTACTTCCATCCTGTGCAAATAGTACAATCAAGTTGCCCAATAGGATTACAGACTGGGAGTGCCTGGGTGGCTCAGTCAGTTAAGTGTTTATTTCTGCTCAGGTCATGATCTCGCGGTTCATGAGTTTGAGCCCTGCATCGGGCTTTGCACTGATGGTGCAGAGCCTTCTTAGGAGGATTCTGTCTCCTCTCTCTGCCCCTTACCTGCTCACTCACTATCTCTCTCTCTCTCTCAAAATAAATAAACATTAAAAAAAAGATTATAGACTGAACACCCATTTTCGAAATACTGAGGCATTAACTGTGCTCTATAGTGCAATAATGTAGTCTTTTGCTATCAGATAACAATTTTCTGTGGGAAATTTGATATTGTAATCAGACGCTATGATAATACTGAAAACCTGGATAGCTATACTTCTAAATATTTATGTATTCACATTAGCTCATGTTACTAATGTCCTATACTTATAGCTTCAGTCATCTTCCCTTCATTTGACAACACTGCCTAGAGGCTTACAAACAACAGTACGGGTTTATGGAGTTCCTAATGGTCTATTCTGCATTGCCCCTTTAAAGATGTCATTACATACCCACTTCTCAGGGTATTTTCCAGTTGCATTTCATTAGGATCCCTCAATTCTATGCCAATACAACGAGGCTTTGAAGAATTTGCTGCAAATTATTGTGCTTTAGTGTTGTTACCTGTGTGGCTCAGCACATTACAGTGCTTTACATGTGTAACTGTTCATTGTTTAGTTTTAGTTCAGTGTTGCTATTTAGATTGGGTATATTCTAATAGTATTAGCTATTTAACTGCCTTTTGCCCCTTCAGTTCAGTTGACCGCCTGGAATTTTGTCTGTTACCAAAATATTAAGTATTAGGATCTGCCAACCATGGGGTGAGTAGTTTTGGAAGTACTGTTATTTGCCATATTATGAAACCATAAGTCCATGAGTTGTTATACTGCCATTGTTGACTTAATAAAATGTACCCACAATTTTATCATGGTGTGCTGTCATTATTTGTTGAATAGTATTAATCTAAACCATAGTCACCATGATGATTCAAATCTATTTGGAAAGTCTTAGACTTTTTCCACATTAAGACAATTTTGGGTTCAAGCCCTGTGTCGGGCTCCACACTGTCAGCTCGGGGCTTGGGATTCTCTCTCTCTCAAAATAAATAAATAAACTTAAAAAAAAAAAAAAGACAATTTTGCTATTCCACTGTCTTGTTTGGTTGTGAGTTATCATATTTTCCTGTCTGTTGCCAGAAAATATATGTTGTCTAGTTGTTGACTCAGCAGTTCCTTTGTACTGTAGATATGGTCCTGCAAAGATTTTTTTTTTTTACCACCTGTGGTTAAATGTAGGAGTACCTTCTGTTTTTGAAGTTCTGTAGTGACGGTTCTGTGTCGAGTCTTGCCTCCGCTACTTCACTACTAGATCATTATTTAGCCCAACTATAATATGGGATCTTGTTTTGACTCCATGGTGTTACTGGAAAACTTATATCTCCTAGTGGATGAAAATATTTCAGTGGTAGGGCTAATCTCCATGTAGTTGGTATTCCTTTGTCTCTAATCTTTGCTTACATGTTTATGTGTTATACCTACACTTACTGGGCAGTTTGATGCCTTTACAAATCCTTTACCTTCACACATGGCCAAGATACCAGTAACCACTATTTGGGGGCAACCTGTCAACGGACTTATAGCTAACAAGTGTCCTCTCAATTTTGTAATAAGGTTAAATGCTTTAAAAGATTAAACACCTATCTTAGCAACCCTGCTAATCAGATTGACTCTGAATAAGGCAATTAACTTAAAAAAAATAATAATCATGACATCATTCATATACCCTGAAATTCACCCTTTTACTTTTCAGTGGCTTTTAGTATGTTCATAGAATTGTGCAATCATCGTTTCTGTATTGCTGTAAAACATTTTTGTCACCCCAGAAAGAAGCCCTATACCTGTTAGCAGTAATTCCTCATTTTCCTCTTTTGCCAACCCTGCTACCACTAATCTAACTTTTGTCCCTGTGGATTTGTCTATTCTAGACATTCATTTGAATGGAATCATTCAATGTGTCTTTTATATCTGGCTTCTATCACTTAGCATGTTTTGGTGGTTTGTCCATATTATAGTATATCTCAGTGTTTCATCCATTTTTATGTCTGATTAACATTCCAGTTTATGGATTAGCTTCATTTTGTTTATTCATCTGTTGAAGGACATTTGGGTTTCCACTTTCTGTCTGTTAAGAATAGGTGCTATAAACATTCATATACAAGTTTTTACATGGACATATTTTCATTTCCTTGAGTATACCTACATTTAACATTGGAATTGCTTTGTAATATGGCAACTTTATTTTTAATGTTGTAATTTTGAAACAGTTTATGAAAGTGCCTGCACCATTTTACAGTATCACCAGCAATGTATGAGGATTTCAGCTCTTCCCTAGTCTCACTTGTTACTTTTGGTCTTCTATAAAAATAGCCATCCTAGTGGATGTGGAGTGTCTCATTGTGGCTTTGACCAGTATTTCTGTGTTGAGCAATTTTTTATGTGCTTATTCGCTATTTATATTTCTTTGGAGAAATGCTTATTCAAATCCTTTGTTCGTTAGAATTGGGTTATATGTTTTTTGTCATTTTATTGTGAGAATTCTTTATACAACTGGATAATAGACCCCTATTGGGTATGTGATTTGTAAATATTTTTTTGTTCTATTCTCTGGGTTGTCTTTTAACTTTCTTGTTTGCAGTACGTAAGTTTTTAACATGGATGAAATCTAATTTCTCTATTTTTTGGTCACTTTTGATTTTGCTGCCATAACAAAGACACTATTATTTTACACTGAGGTCTGCTCCATTTGGCATTTATTTTTATATATGGTATGAAGTATAAGTTCAACCTTATCCTTTTGCATGTAGATATACAGTTTTCCTACTACCATTTATTGAAAAGACTATCCTATTGAATTATCTTGACACCTGTATTGAAAATCCATTGATTCTAAATTCAAAGGTGTATTTGGGGCCTATAAATTATTTTTCACTTCTCTATGTATCCTTATATCCAGGCAATACTGTCTTTATTATTTTAGTTTTGTAGTAAATTTTGAAATCTGGAATTATGAATCCTTCGACTTGTTTCAAGATTGTTGGACCCTGAGTTTCCATATGAATTTTAGGATCATTTTGTCAATTGCTATAAATTAAGATCTGGAATTTTGATGAAGATCACATTTAACGTGTAGATCGCTTTGTGGAGTATTGCCACATTAACTGTTCTCTCAGTTCATTAATATGGGATGTCTTTCCATTAATTTAGTCTTTAATTTTCTTCAACATTGTAATTTTCAGTATAGAAAGTCTTGTATTTCTGTTTAAAACTATTCTAAGGGTATATGGGTGGCTCAGTCAGTTAAGAATCTCTTAATTTCAGCTCAGGTCATGATCTCACAGTTGGTAAGATCGTGCCCCATGGGGATCTGCAATGACAGTGCAGAGCCTGCTTGGGATTCTCTGTCTCCCACTCTCTCCCTCTCTCTACCCCATCCCCCACCTGCACATATAAGCTCTCTTTCTCTCTCTCTCTAAAATAAACCTTTAAAAAATTATTCTATATGCTCCACTTTTACTCATGATATTGGTAACAGAATTATTCTCTTATTTCATTTTGATTATTAATTGCTAGTATATACAAGTAAAATTATTTTTTATTGGTACTGTATATTCTAAGGTTTCTGAACTCATTAGAATTGCTTCTTTTTATTCTAATAGATTTAATGTTAGGTGGGGTGAGTTTCTTTTTGGTAGATTCCTTAGGATTTTTATGTATAAGATTATATTTCCTACAAATACAGATCATTTTACTTCTTTCTTTTTAATCTCATTGATTTTTATTTCTTTTTTCTGCCTAATTACCCTAACTAGAATCTCCTATACATTATTGGCAAGAGCAGTCTTCCTGGCCTTAGGGGAAGTATACTTACCCCTAATTGCAATGATAGCTGTACAATTTTTCTAGATCCCCTTTGTCAAGTATGGAAAGTTCCCTTCTGTTCCTAGCTTGTTGAGGTTTTCATTTTTTTTAATCATGAATGATTGTCATGAAATTTCTACATTTGTTGATATGATCATGAGGTTATCTTTATTTTGTGTAGTGTGTTAGATTCATTCATTTTCAGATACTAAACCAACTTTATTGAGGTAAATCCAATTTGGTCATGGTATATAATCATTTCATTTCTGGATTTGGTTTGCTAGTATTATGTTGGACTTTTTTGGAACTCTCTATTCATGAGGCATTTTGCTCTGTAGTTTTCTCATTTTATCTTTGTCTGGCTTTGGTATCAGACTACAAATGGCCCCAGAGAATGATTTGGGAAGCATTTCCCTCTCTCTTTTTTTGAACATTAAACAAAGGATTGGTATTAATTCTTTTTAAACATTTCACCGAATTACCATGAAGTCATCTTTTCATGGACTCTTCTTTTGGGGACTTTTATAGATTAATTATCAAATTTATTTTTCTAGGTCTGTTCACAGTTTTCTTCTTGAGTCAGATTTGGTTGTGTCTTTCAAGGAATGTGTCCATTTCACCTAGTTGGCACACACTTTTTGATAGTTCTTCTTTGTGATTCTTTTTTTTCCCTATAAGGTTGGTAATGTCCCTTCTCTTATTCCTGATCATATTTATTTGAATTTTCTCTCTTTTTCATGGTCACTCTAGCTATAGGTTTGTCTTTTATTATTATTGTTTCAAAAAAACCAAATTCAGTTTCCTTGATTTTCTGTTTTTTCTATTCTTTACTTATTCCTATTCCAACCTGTATTATTTCCTTCTTCCTGACTCATTTGGTTTAGCTTGCCCTTTTTTAAATTTCTTAAGATTGTTTGTTTATTGACTTGAGATCTTCATTTTTTTTAATGTTTACTTATTTTTGAGAGAGAGCATGAGCAGGGGAGGGGCAGAGAGAAAGGGAGACACAGGATCTGAAGCAGGTTCCGCGCTATCAGCGTAGAGCCTGATGCAGGGCTCAAACTCACGGACCATGAGATCATGACCTGAGCCAAAGTCAGATGCTTAACTGACCGAGCCACCCAGGCATTCTGAGATCTTCATTTTTATTATTATTTTAAAAAATTTTTTTTATATTTATTTATTTCTGAGACAGAGACAGAGCATGAGCAGAGGAGGGACAGAGAGAGAAGGAGACACAATCAGAAGCAGGCTCCAGGCTCTGAGCTGTCAGCACAGAGTCCGACACGGGGCTCGAACTCACAAACCGTGAGGTCATGACTTGAGCCGAAGTCGGTCGCTCAACCTACTGAGCCACCCAGGCGCCCCGAGATCTTCATTTTTAATATAGGTAACTACAGCTACAATTCTCCCTGTAAGCAATTTTTTTGTTGCATTCTATAAATTTTATATGTTTTGTTTACATTTTGAAAGTATTTTCTCATTCTCTTTATGATTATTTTTTTGACCCATTGGTTATTTAAGAGTTTGTTGTTTAATTTTCCCAAATTTGCAAATTTCCCAAATTTTATTCTGTTATGGATTTCTGATTTCATTTCTTGGTGGGAGAACATACTTTGTATGATTTCAATTCTTTAAGTTTATTGAGACTTGTTTTATGTCTTAGCATATGGTCTACCTGGAGATTATTTAATTCTATTTTTTATTAGTATAGTTATCCAGCTCTCTTGGTTACTGTTTGCTTGGTAGATCTTTTTATATCCTTTTACTCGCAAACATTTTGTGTCTTTGAATCTAAAATACATGTCTTGCAGATAACATATAGGTGGGTTATATTTTTTTTATCTATTTTTGCCAAACTCTGCCTTTTTATTAGATTATTTTTATTTATGTTTAATGAAGTAAAACATACTGATAAAGTAGGACTGATGTCTCTTGTTTTCCTATTTGTTTTCCATGTGTCTTATGTCTTTTTGTTTTAATTCCTTTTTTCTTTTACTGTATTTTTTAGCTTACTTTTTTCATGATTGCTCTGCTATTTCAGTTAACATCTTACCTTAAAATAATTGTTTTCAGATTAATTTCAATTGTGTACAAAATTTGCTCCACTATATGTTTGTTCCCTCCCCTCTTCTTGGTGCTGTTATTATACAAATTACTTCTGTATGCAATCTAAACATATCAACACAATCTTCTAGTTACTCCTTTATGCTATTATCTTTAAGTCAGAAATGAGAAAAAACATATTACATATAAAAATAGGTTTTTTTGTCTCTTAAATTTATTTATGAAGTTACCTTTATTCATGTTCTTTATTTTTCATTTATATGTGAGTTACCGTCTAGTGTCCTTTCATTTCTGCCTAATGGACTCTTTTGTATCTCTTATAGGGCACATCTGTTAGCACTGAATTCTTTTAACTTTTGTTTATCTGGGAATGTTATAATTTCTCCATTTCTCAAGGATAGTTTTGCTGGATACCGAGTTCTCAGTTAACATTCTTTTTCCTTCAGGAGTTTGAATATATCACCCCCACTATTTTCTGGTCTCTATGGTTTATGAAAAGTCAGCTTTAACTTTCTTAGGATCCATTACATACGATGAGTTGTTTTTCTCTTGCTGCATTCAAGATTCTGAAGTTACTTTGATGATTTATTATGAGTCTAGGTTTGATTTGAATATCTTTGAGTTTATCCTTGTGGCATATATTGATCTTCTTACATGATGTATAGATTAATATTTTCATCAGATTTGGCAAGTTTTGGCCATTATTCATTCACATATTCTTTCTGTCCTCTTCTCCTTTGTTTGACTCCCATTATGTTTGTTATCTTTACTAATTCTTTTTCATTATCTTATAAGAGAACTTAAGGTTCCGTGTAGTACTGGCTGAATCTCATAAGTAGTATTGTTTGTTGTTTGTTAAATATGTTTGATCATAATTACATTTCTTTTTTTTTTTTTAACGTTTATTTATTTTTGAGACAGAGAGAGACAGAGCATGAACGGGGGAGGGTCAGAGAGAGGGAGACACAGAATCTGAAACAGGCTCCAGGCTCTGAGCTGTCAGCACAGAGCCCGACGCGGGGTTCGAACTCACGGACGGTGAGATCATGACCTGAGCCGAAGTCGGCCACTTAACTGACTGAGCCACCCAGGCTCCCCGATCATAATTACATTTCTTTTTTGACTCCATTGTTTACTGTGATGCTTCCTATTGAGAATTTCTGGTTTGAACTGCCTTATACATACATGATATGTGTTATATAATTATGTATATAAGTATATAATATATAAACTTATGTGTTTTTATTACATATATAATTACATATACAATATACATATTGTTTTATTGCATTGTGATTAGTGTGGTTACTATCCTTTTGTACATACCGAGTTCTTAATAACTTCCTTAAAGCAAGTGCCTCATTCTTTTTAAAAAATATCTTTATTTTCATGTGCTTATTCTTCCAGGAGACCTTAGAAACAACTTGTTGAGTTCTCACCATGAATACCATTGGAATTGCAGTTGGAATGGCATTAAACATGTAGATTAATTTTTGGAGAGCGATCATCTTTATAATCTTCTCCTATATGAATGTGGTATGTTTCTCCTTTTATTCAGATCTTAAGTATTGTGTATGTCTGTTCCACTTATTACCTTCAATATTTTTTCCTGGTTTCTGAAAGAAATAGGCAGATGTCTTAGGAGCTGAGATTCTGTTGGGCAAAGTAGAGAAGATGTCATCTACATAGACTAGATTCTTCAGTATAAAAGGTCATACAAAACATTTCTTTTCGATATAATGGTACTATTTCTTCCACATGGCCCTAGAAGTCTGCATTATTTATAATGTTCCATATCCTTGTTTTGTACAGAGGTGGTTTCTAATATTAGGAAAACTATGTAGTAAGCCCTTTGTTTTTTAGTGCCATCAGCATCCCTTTGACCCTCTCCTTTCCCATTTAGAAGTGCTTCCTCCATCCTGCTTCTGGGAACTCAGTGCTTATTGTTTACAGGATATGCACCCATTGAAGACCTCCATGGCCTCCAATATAAGGCTAACTATTTGTGTTATCACTACAAAAGTGTAGAATCAGAACGGTAAGAGTCCTGTTCCCACTTGATGGTTGGTTCTGTTTCCATTTTAAGAGCATCTCTCTGAGAGGGAAGCTAGAGAACATCCAGGATTCTGAGAGGGATTTGAACTTAGATCCTATGAGAAGCATCATAGGAATTAGAGCTGTTTAGATGGTGGGAGACAATTCCTCTGTAATAAGGAGTTTGATGATCTGTTTCCAGATCTTTTATGGAGTCAGGAATGGTTGATTTTTGCTGCTTTTCAAGGCAGTTCTAATTAATGCCTTCAATGAATAAACAAATTTAAGAACTGTCCAAAGATGAAAACATTCTTGGAAGTGATAACCTAGTGGTTTCTATGACCACTTGGAATAGAATTTGAGAATTTCCCTGCATGTAATGAGATATTGGATTACATGCACTTAAAAGTCACATTTATTTCTGAGATTCTGACTATCTCAGTAAGGACAAATGCAACTATTATTGTGTGCCTACTTCACATGTTCCCGTTTAATAATTACTACAACTTTCTGAGCATCTCAGAGAGGTAGAATAAATTTAAGGCAACTAATCTAATTAATGGCAGAGTATACTTCTTTTACCTCTCTCTTCTAGTGTATCTTAATTTATAGTAGTGATTCCTTAAGTTTGTATAGCGCTTTATCATTTAGAAACCTTTCACAAGCATGGTTTTATTTGACCCTTTGGTAAAATCGGAAGAACAGATGTCACATGTCTGTTTTATAAGTGGAAAAACATAGGTTTAGAAACTTTTTTTTTAAAGTTTACTTCTTTTATTTTGAAAGAGAGAGCAAGAGCGGGGGAGGGGCAGAGAGAGAGGGAGAGAGAATCCCAAGAAGGCTCCACACTGTCAGCTGAAATCAAGAGTCAGATGCTTAACTGACAGAACTACCCAGGTGCCCCAGGTTTAGAAACTCCTTGAGTTTCTCTGGAGCAAGAGGAATCTAGGAGAACGTTCAATATAACTACCATATTTTGCAGTTGAGGAAACTGAGTACCAGAAGTAAAAATCAGGGTATTTTGTAGGTATTCTTTGATTTGTGTTGGGGGAAGGGGAAGGTCAGGCTAGTTGATTTCCTGGGGGTACAGAAGGGTTATGTTGCTTTTATCCATCCTTTAGTGTACGCTTGATTAATGCCAACCCACCACATTACAGATTAAGTGGCGTTTTAATAAACATTGTTCAAAGGCACTAAAGGTTTAAGGAGAAAATTTGAGGCTTTAGGGAGCAGGCTATGGAAGATATTTTGGGTCATGAGGTCCTTCTTGGTAGCCCTGAAAGCATTAAGTATTTCCTGCTCCAGGTTCAAGGGACACCTGGGAAGCAGGGCAGGAGAGAATGGTTTATGTTGTCCATTTGCAGTCGTTCTAGTATGGTTGGGAATGAAGCCCCAGCCCTTGCCCATGATTCTGGGAGCCAACTAGTCTCTCACTCATGGGTCTGTGACATAGGCTCAAGAGTGATGGCTCTCTTGAATATAGCATGGGTTGCAGATTTAGCACCTCAAGAATGGAAGGACCTTAAAAGTCTCCTATCCAAACCAGCTTATTTCAGTTTGATCCTAATTTGAGTTCTTTTACAATATACCCAATAAGGGATGCCCGGGTGGCTCAGTCCGTTAAGCATCTGACTTCAGCTCAGGTTATCATCTCACAGTTCATGGGTTCCGGCCCCACGTTGGGCTCTGTGCTGTCAACACGGATCCCACTTTGGATTATCTGCCCCCCCTGCCCCTCTCCTGCTTGTGCACCCCCCCTCAAAAATAAATATTTTAAAAAAAGATTCTCTCACTCCCTCTGCCCCACTCACATACTCTCTCTCTCTTTCTCTCTCTCTAAAATAAGATAAATTAAAAATAAACTCTTCTTAAAAAATAGACAAATTAATAAATAAATAAAATATACCCAACAAATGGCCTTTTAGCCTGTAGGTAACTATAATCAGTGACAGTTATGGGGAAGTCCTTCCTAAGTCAGTTTGTCTCTTTCAAGACCTCTGCAGTATTGAGCTAAAATATATTTTTCCGCAGCTTCAACTTAATCAGCATATTTGTATTGTACCCCAACTCAAGAATATTGCTTTATTCTGTCTCCTGCATCTTCAGTTTCTTCTCTGCTGCCTTTTGAGCTGCCAGGCACTGTGCTGGGTGATGGGGATATGGAGACGAATTAGACACAGTTCTGCCCTCAGGAGTTCTCAGTCTAGTGAGAGAGTTCGACATGTACACAGATAATTACAACAGTATGGTATGCTCTACAATGGAGGTATGTACAAGATACTATGGGGTTCAGAAGAGAAATCATTTGATTGAGTGGGGAAATGCCTGAGGTTGGAGGAACTGATGCTTAAGTGGATTCTTAAAGGAAGTAAAGGTTGGCCAGGCAGAAAACAGAGAAGGACCTTTTAAGCAAAGGCATGGACACTGGAAATAGAATGATGAAATGGGGGAACTGCAAGTAGTTCCTGAAATTAGGTTAGAAATGTAAGCTGAGAATAGATCCTAATAAGTATTCCATGAACATTGGATTTCATTTGGAGCGTTTAAGTAGGGGATGCTTTTGAAGGTCACTTTGGCAGTACTATAGAGTATGTTCTGGAAGATTTTCAAACCTGGACAGGGAGGTTAGTTAGAAATACACCATAGTAGAGAAGATGATAAATGATCGAAGGCCAAAAGGATTGGGAGTGGAGAAGAGGGGATAGACTCTTAAATAAGAGGCTATAAAAACATGGACAGTTCTAGAACATGGAAAAATTAAGGTGGTAAAGAGGGAAAAATTAGGGCTCTCAGACGTTGGCAAATGTGCATCCACCTACTTCCATTCCTGGCCTTGTTGAGATCCTCTCGTGTTTACTTTTATTATTTTTATGAATGTTTATTTATTTATTTTGAGAATGAGAAAGTGGGAGTGGGGGGGAGGCAGAGAGAGCGGGAGAAAATTCCCAGCAGGCTCTATGCTGTCAGTGCAGAGCCCAACGTGGGGCTCCATCTCACAAGCCGTGAGATCATGACCTGAGCCCAAATCAAGAGTCAGAGGTTTTTCTGACTGAGCCACCCAGAGACCCCATCCTCTCATGTTTTTTAGATGGGCATTGCTATTGATTTCTTTTGGACCAGAGCTTGTCTGTACAGATTTGATAAGTTTTGTTCTGGGATGGCAGCTGTTATATGAAATGTTGATTCTCAGAAAGACGTCTGAACAGCTGTAGACCTCTAATAGTATTACTTAGTTCCTTGCCCTTCTCATCAGTAGCAGGTTTCCCTCACCATCACATTGTCTCCCAAAGTCAGAGAGGAAGCTTTTCCCTCTAAAACCCACTCAGGGGAGAAATGGCCCTAGTTGTGACTGTCTCAATTGTTTTATTGTTTGTTGAATGAAAAACTGAATCATCAACAGACATTAATTGGGCACCTGCTCTGTAATCTCCATGGACTCAGCTTAGGGATTTTACAACGTTTGTGGTTACATGTCTAAGTAAAATATATCCAGTAATCAAAAATCTAAACATATTCAGTATTCATTTCCTGTTTTCTCAAAGCAATATAAAAATGTTCTGTGGACAGTTCTCCACCTAAGGCTCAGAGTAGTGACCTTAGGGATTCAGAGAATGGATTCTGTGACTAGAATGATTAATAGGAGATTATATTTAAGTAGACCTTATGTATTTTCAGTGGACCTTATGTAAGTAGCCATCCTAGAGGGCAGTAGGGGGAAGAAGGATTGGGAGAGGAAGCTCTGAGTAGGACAGCAAAGCGGGCCTTGGGACTAAATAGCCTAGGCTCAAATCTGCTCTTAAACTCACTAGTGTGGTATTGAGCATGGTTTTTCACCTCTCTGGGACTTGCCTTTCTCTTATGTAAAATAGGGGTAATGGTCTTTTCTGCATGTAAAATGGGGGTAATGGCCTTTTCTGTGATGATTTGGATGGGGATGGGGGTAGGTGTAAGGATTTAATGGGATTATTGTACATTTCTTAGAACAAGTCTGGAATGTGCCAAATGCTATTATCAACTGTCATTGCCACTAATAATGATGTTGACCATGTCTGGGATTAAAAGGAGATAGTTAACCAGAGGTGCTTATGTTTTACATTGTCAATGAGGCTCTTTGGGTGTGAGAAAGAAAGGGAAACTAACTGGCCTGAAGGTTTTCAATGGTATGTTAGTATGAAGTCAACTCTCTACTTTCTTTTTCTTCTCTGCCAAATAGGTTGGGAAACCAGATGAATTTTGTCCATGCCCTGATCACTAATCTGTTGCCTTTGCTCTTATTTCCAAATAGAAACCTGTTGAAAAGTTGTGTTACACCTGAATAAAGGTTATCCTAAAAATGTAGAAAAGTGCTTTGGAGTTGGTCAAAACTGGACTTGAAACCTGACTCAACTGCTTACTAGCTGTGTGATCTAAGACATGTTACTTAACCTCACTGAACCTCAGTTTTTTCATCGAATATAATAATTAATTTGCAGGGTTTCTCTGAGGATATTTGTGAAGTGTATGTCATAAGCACTAAGTCATAGCTGTCATTGTTAGTTCTTGGGATACTCACCACGTGACAGAAACAACAGCGGGCCCTGGTGGCTGGGAGGACTGCATGGATCCAACCTCAACCTGGAGTTGTGCTCTTCTGAAGAAATCCTACTCGGATGGATATAATACAACCTGCTAAGTGTCCTCGCACTTATCAGGTTGTATTATCATTGTCCGTGTCTATGGCTCTCGTCTACCAGACTCTAAATTCCTTACAGGCAAGGACAGTGCCTTGTTCATCTTTGTATTCGGTGCCTAATCCCGTGCACATTGTAGGCCTCATTAAATGTTTGTTGAATGAAAAAATGAATCATCAACAGACATTAATTGGGCGCCTGCTCTGTGATCTCCATGGGCTCAGCTTTTCCCCGCCAGTTGCCTACAACGTCCAAGCTGTCTTCAATATGCTTTCTCCTGGAGCTTACTCCTATCTTCTCACTCTTTTGCTGAGGACTTTTCTGTGTAGTACAAAGATAGCAAGTACCAAAGATCTCAAGTACCATCTCCAATCGGTCAATAGTACCTGCCTCGATTATGTTTCACAAAAAGGATGCTGAAGCCAGGTCTCACTCAGTTCAGTGTGAAAGAGAGTTATAACTAAGTAGCTATGTTTACTGAAGGTGGGAGAAGGGGGAATAGCAGCCTAAGTGCCGCATATATATCATATTTAATATGTTTTCCGTGAAATATTCTGTTTCTATGCCTGTATTTTAGTCTTGGCTACTTGCAGATGTTGCATGCCTGCTGCTGCTGCTGCTGCTGCTGCTACTACTACTACTACAGTTGCTGCTGATTGCTCCTTGGGTAGGACCAAAGTGATCATTGATCAGAAACTTCATCCTCACAGTCTGGGGGTTGCTCCTGTGGCTGGTATTCACAGTTTCCCTTTCAACTTTACCTCAGCTATCCCCTTACCTACAGTGACAGGTAGGCCTCCACTTTCCGTTCACCACTCAACAGGCTCCTATTTCCTTTTCCTTCTTTAGTCTGATTAATGACTCTTGTTCCATGAGAAGCCTTCTTTCTGGTAGAAGATGTGACAAATAGAGTACAAGTTAAATGATTCCGTCAGGGCGCTACAGTGAGTCGTATAAGCTGCCCTTTAATGTGGGAGAAAATGGAGTATGCTTGCAGACTTCGGGGCAGGAAGGACAGAGAAGGAAATCATTGTTGATGGGGGAAAGAAAGACACTAACAGATGGAATAAGTTCCTGAAAAATGATGGCAGAAGGGAGGGTGAAACCTATGACTCTAAAATATAGGGAGAGAGAGCACCTCAGATGAAAGGAATTACCTCCTCGCTGGAGCATAGGGATAGGAGTTAGGAGAAACATGTGACAAGAGTGTTGAAGATCTGTAATTGTTGAGGTGGATGATGGAGAGGAAGCTGACAGGATTATGGGACAGGGATTATGGGACAGAATTATGGGGACAAATAATCCAGGGACAGGATTATGGGGACAAATCCAGGGACAGGATTATGGGACAAACCAGAGTCCAAGGGATATTTGGGCCAAAAGACTAGAGTGGGGCCTTTCGGTCTATTAAAGTGAGATACTATTATATTAAATTATATACTAAATTAAAGTAAGAAACCAGAAACTCAAGAAACTTTAAAGTGGTTTTAGGCCACCCGTCACAAGTAACTTGATTGCCTGGGACTGACCTTTATTGGTTGAGGGATGGACAGCTAGCAAGAGAGGGGCTACACAGAAATGAATTTGAAACTCCAGACTATATGTGGAAGGAAGTTAGATCAGAAGTGAGCTGAAAGTCTTGAATGAAAAAAGGCCCTAGTGTGATCAAGATGGGTGTTGGGTAGTTGGAAATTGGAATAATAGAACCTGTAATCAGAGAGTGGATTTTGAAACATTAAGATTGCAAAACTGGAGTGGTCAAGGTAACTTGTGAAGTGAGGTTGTCAGATGGTCAGTTACATAAATACTGAAGTGACCTGGGACTATAGCAAAAGCCAAGCTGGGAATGAACTCTGGAGGCCAGGTGTAATAGGCCTTGATGCCTGAGGAGTGATTTAGAGGTTGGCACATGGCAACTGTGCAGGTGTAAGAGAAGAAAGGATGTAGTGGGATAGTTGTACGAGCCATGGAGGAGCCATGGAGGAGCGGTAGGGATCATTAGAAGTTACCAAAACCATGATCTGCACATTGCTCCGAGGTGTTGGCTTGCAGAATGCCCAGCTAAAGTGATCCCCTCCTCTATCGGGTGCTTGCTCTATACCCAGCACCTTGCTGTGTGCTAACCATTTACCCCTTCTGGGTCTGTCACATATCAGGTATGAGAAAATGAGCAGCATTCCCAAGCAAGGACAGCTAGGGGAGCTGCTGGCCCTTTGAATTGATGGAATGCTGTGGCCATCTCTACAGACTGGTCAGCTTGAAGTGGCATCAAAAGATTTCTTTTGGACCCAAATTTTTCCTTGACCTTGACCTAACTTTATCCACATGGTATAAGTTTGTGTTGGCTGTTCCATAATGTACTTTGACTTCTGAGTCTCTGACTTGAGGAGTATGCTAGAACTGTCCTTTAAAAAACAACAGGCACATCACATTAAAAACACAGATTAATTAACTAGAACAAGGGGGCCCTGTTACCTAATTGAGCTTTTAAGATAAAGGATAGACAAAAGAAAGCTCCCATCGGTGTGTAACAACAGCACTTTGTGACAGCCACTCTAAGGTCAGGATACATCTAGTTTAGTGGCCATATTGTACATATTCCCTGTGTTGTTGGGAAGAAGGGCTGGAAATTGATGCAGAGAGATGTCCCTTAGGACTTGGAATGTAAAGTTTAGGAGAAGAGAATCTCCGTGAATCCTGTGACATTGCATGTCATCATTTTTCCTCTGTTATAGTCTTTGAATGAGTCAATATTTCAATGAAGGGGTAGAGCCCTTGAGACAGAGTTCCCAGGCCCTCAGACGGTGCATCCCCTCCTTTGGGGCTGCTTTATATTTATTCCTCAGGAGGATCTGGTAGAAGACTTCGTGTGAGGAAGAAGAAAAAGAAAGAAGCAGAGAATGACTACAGCCTGTCTTCATATCGGCTTCACAAAGCACGACTCAACAGAGGGCTTACTCTCTTGAGACTCCAGACCACAGGTTGCTCTTTTCAATTGCACATTTGGCCCTCTCAGCTACTTCCTACATTCAGAAATTGTACTGTATGTGCATGTATGAACTATCATTTCCCATAAAGACTACTCCGTGTTCACAGCAAAAAAAAAAAAAAAAAAATCCCTAAAATAAGGTATAATGCTTGTTCTGTTAGGTTTCCAATAGTCACAAATTGCTGGATCTCCACTGCTGTAATACAGGCCACCAGAGATGAGTTTGGGTTTCGGAAACAAAGGACCCCAGCATCCTGGAAGGAAGGCAGTCAGTTGACTTGAAAGTAACCCCTATCCCTGCATTCTTATTATTTCTTTTTCCTTCAGCCCCTTGACTAAGATACCACTGATGAAAGCAAACAAAGCCATACTTTCCCCTTCCACTGGCACTTTTCTGGCCTACGTATATGCCTTTAGGAGTCACTCTCTCTTTATCAGCACTTCCTTCTTCCCATCTCTTAAGACCCAGAGAGTCATGAATGCTAGAGTTGGGGTTGAACTTGTCACACCTACCTCCTGCAGTTGGGGAATACTAATGTTAATCAGCCTGATACCCACTTCCACCTGATAATCATGGCAGCCACTGGAGAAGCTGTAGCCAAGGCCAGCAACCATATGGACCCCAGCCCCAGGACTCACTCCTGATGTCTCAACTGATTGTGAAAAACTAGTAGGAGGGCTTGCCCCACCCCAGCCCCCTTCTGAGTTGGTCATCAGAGATCAGGACTTGTCTTAGGGCCTATGTTACATAAGAACAGATATCTGATAAACAGTATCAGGAGTCCTGGTTACCTTTTATCTCTCTTGGGGATGGGCAGGATAGGGCATAAGGATAAGTGGTAAGTCTTGTGCCTTTCAAATATATTCCCAGTGATTCCTCAGGACACCCTTGGTCACACCATCTGGTGCCTAATCCTGGGTCTCGCCTCTTCAAAGCTTTCCTAGTGTGTTCCTTGCTCTCACTAACCACCTTTTATTTCCTGCCCCATCCTGATGGATTTCAGCAGGTGATTTTTCTTTTCCTTCCTCAGGCCATCTGTAACAGCCTTTCATCTGGGAGGAGCCTTGTTGTGAATGAGTGAATGAAGTTTCAGTGAGTGTTTACAGTGACACCCATGTTTTTCTATGGATATAAGGAGAAAGAAGGAGGCTATGAAATGCCATCATGGAGTAACAAAAATTTGACATTTTAGTGGATATTGGACCTAGAAGCCTACATGAATGAAGGAAGCAAACCTGAGATTCTGATGTTTGTGAGTGAAGATAGCAGTGAACTCCTTACTGCTGTTAGTAATGGAAGAAGAGAGGGGAGAAAAGTGAGGGAGGTCATACAGTCCTTCACTTCAGTGGAGGGCGTGCTGAGACTTGCTTCATAAACCAGTAACTTATTAAGATGGATTGGAGAAGAATTGTTGCACTGTACTATTTCTTTTGCTGTTTGTGTGAAGTCACTGCCAGGCACTGTCCTCAGGTAGAGCTGCCTTTGTGGAGGTTTCTGTTGACCCCTAATGAGAAACAACCCAGAACAAGGTTTGCGACTTAGAACTCTCTGGTTCGGTGACAGAGTTTTAAAGAGGTCGAGGACAGAGGAAAGAGCACAAATAGTACCAGATAGCCTAGTTTTTCTTATTGGATGGGCAAGGTAGAGGCAGAGGGCACAATGATTCTAGGCAACTCCAAACCCCTGGTATGGCATTAGGAAACAATATAATGAAAGGTTAGCCCTTAGACCTAGTGATTTGTCATTCCCCAGAGCGTGATAGATTATCTAAAAGAACAAGGAGAGCTGCTTTGGAGAAAAGTTCTAAATGATTCTTTCAGAGAACAGATTTAAAAGATGGGGAGCTTCCTGTTATGTAATATGGGCATTACAGCTTTTAAAGACTTCTGTTCCAAATAGCCAAATTATGGAAAGCACCTAAATGTCCATCAGCTGATGAATGGAGAAAGAGATTGTGGTTTATATACACAATGGAATACTACTTGGCAATGAGAAAGAATGAAATAATGGCCTTTTGTAGCAACGTGGGTGGAACTGAAGAGTGTTATGTTAAGTGAAGTAAGTCACACAGAGAAAGACAGATACCATATGTTTTCACTCTTATGTGGATATGGAGAAACTTAACAGAAGACCATGGGGGAGGGGAGAAAAAAAAAAGGAGGGAGCCAAACCATAAGAGACTCTTAAAAACAGAATAAACTGAGGGTTGATGGGGGGGCGGTGGGAGGGAGAGGAAAGTGGGTGATGGGCATTGAGGAGGGCACCTGTTGGGATGAGCACTGGGTATTGTATGGAAACCAATTTGACAATAAATTTCATATAAAAAAAATAAAGACTTCTGTTCCCTACCTAGATCATGGAAGCTGACACTAGTATCAGCCTATGGCTGCATAGGCCAGTATTAACATAGAAGTATCGTGCTCTTGGAGAGATCTTGCCACTCTCTTGCTTTGACAGGTGTTCAGCTGCAATACAAGTCCAGTGCTTGAAGAAGCAAAGAGGGCAACAAGCCTCCAGGGGACAACAGTGTAGTCTTCTAAGTGAAGATAGCAACAGAAGAGATCACAGACTTGGCTGGATTGAGCTGGGCTTGTTTGTTTGTTCAAAATTTTAAAAATACTTTTTTTCTTGACCATAAAAGTAACATGATCATTGTTGAAAAATGAAACGAAAGGTATAAATTAAAAAGTAAAGAACACCTATAATATAACCAAGAAAACAACTCAACATTTGAGTGTTTCCCTTTGTTCTTGTAAAAAAGAATGTGTGGAACACAATTTTTAAAGTTTTTTTTTTAATTCCAGTTAGTTAACATACAGCACTCTATTAGTTTCAGGAGTATGACTTAAAAACAAAATTGACATATTGTATATGTTGTTCTCTAACTTTTTTCATTTGAAAATAAACATATTTCTACATCATTGACATTCTTTGAAAACACAGCATTTTTTTTTACAGGGCTGTTGTGTTATTTTTTTTCAATATATGAAGTTTATTGTCAAATTGGCTTCCGTACAACACCCAGTGCTCATCCCAAAAGGTGCCCTCCTCAATACCCATCACCCACCCTCCGCTCCCTCCCACCCCCCATCAACCTTCAGTTTGTTCTCAGTTTTTAAGAGTCTCTTATGCTTTGGCTCTTCTCCACTCTAACCTCTAAAACACAGTATTAGGTGTTACATAATATTTCATATGAATCTAACAGAATTTATGTAAGAAAATCACATGCTACTGGACATGTTGGATATTACCAATTTTGCCTATAAAATATAATAAACATCATTGTATGTTAATTATTATGTGCATTTCTAATTATTTCTTTGCAATAAATTTCCAGAATTGGACTCACTGAGTTTGAATGAGAGTATTATTAAGGCATCTGAAAGGTATTGTTGCATTGTCTTCAATATAGTTGTACAAATTACATTTCCATCAGTGGTGTATAAACGTGCATATTTCTCCACACATTCATCAAAATATGGCCATTCTGTCTTTATAAATCCCTGCTCATTTGACAGGCAAAAGTATACATCTTTTCTATTAGAGCTTTTTATTTGTAATTTACATACAGTAAAATTCACTCATGATTTATAGTTGGGTGGGTTTTGACAAATATAGTCAGGTATACTACTCCAGTACCATTCCAAAGAGTTTTATCACTAATAATTTCTCTCAATTGTTCTTTTTTAAAAAAAGTTTATTTATTTTGAGAGAGAGTTTGCACACACACTCAGAGGAGAGCAAGAATCCCAAGCAGGGTCCTCACTGTCAGCGCGGAGCCCACTCAATTGTCCTTTTTGTTGTAAACAAAAGTCCCCATTCCCAGTCCCCCAAAACCACTGATTTGTTGTCCATCTCTTTGGTTTTTGCCTTTTCCAGAGGTTGTATGATTGGAATTATGCAATATATAGATATTTTGGTCTGGTTTCTTTCACTTAGTAAAGTGCATTTAAAGATTCATCCGTGTGGGGTGCCTGGTGGCTCCCAGCTCTTGGTTTTGGCTCAGGTCATGATCTCACAGTTTGTGGGTTTGAGCCCCGCATTGGGCTCCGTGCTGACAGTGCTGAGCCTGCTTGGAAATCTCTCTCCCACTCTCTGTCCCTCCCCCGTGTGTGTGTGTGCATGCACACTCTCTCAAATAAATAATAAATAAATAAAATTTTATGAGAATCATTAGTTTATCCCTTTTTATTGTTGTACACCATTGTATGAATGTACCACAGTTTTTTATCCATTAACTAATTGATGGACATGTGAGATGTTTCCACTTTGGGTGATTATGAATAAAGTTGCTATAAATATTCAGGTACTGGTTTTGTGTGAACATAAATGTTCCATTTCTATAGGGTATATAGAGTAAATGCCTAGGAGTGGGAATGAGTACCAAACTTTTCCAAACTTTCTGTATCATTTTGCATTCCCACCACAAATATAGGAGTTCCAGTTGCTCCGCATCTTCCCAGAATTTTGCATTATTATTTATGTTTTATTTATTTTATTTTAGAGAGCATGAGCTGTGGAGAGGGGCAGAGGAGGGAAGAGAGAGAGAGAATCCCAAGGAGGCTCCGTGCCCAGCACAGAGCCTGAACCAGGACTCGATCCTACAACTCTGAGGTCATGACCCGAGCCAAAATCAAGAGTTGGACACTCAACCAACCAAGCCACCCAGGTGCCTGTATATATTTTTTTAACGTTTAGCCGTTCTACTAGGAATATAGTGTTATCTCACTGTAGTTTTAATTTGCAGTTCCGTAATGGCATAATGAAGTTGAGCATGTCTTCATATGCTTATTTGCTATCTTTAGTGAAGTGTCTGTTCAAATCTTTTGCCCCCTGACCTTTACTGGGTTGTTCCTTTTCTTACTTTTACGTGTTTAGATTTCCATATATATAAACTTTTTAAAATTTTTTATTTTAATTCCAGTTAACATACAGTGTTCTATTAGTTTCAGGTATGCAATGTAGTGATTCAACACTTCCATACAATGCCCAGTGCTCTTCTCAAGTGCCTTTAATCTCCATCACCCGTTTCACCCATCCCTCCACCCCTCATAAACATCATATTGTCCTCCATAATTAAGAGTCTGTTTCTTGCTTTGTCTTCCTCTGTTATTTTCTCCTTTGTTTTGTTTCTTAAATTCCACATGTGAGTGAAATCTTCATATTCTTGATACAAGTCCTTTGCCAGATATGTTATTTGGAAATGGGTTTTCTGAGTTTGTGGCTTGTTTTACCATTAACAATGCCTTTTTCAGAGCAACAGTTTTTAATTCAATGAGTCCCACCTTGTCAAATATATGACAATATAAGTAGTAATGGGCATAAATGGAGCTGAAGCATTCTAAACCACTTATATTATCCAGGAGGTTTTTTAATAATAAATATTTATTGTAAAAGTATGATTCTAAAGGTAGATGTAGGGGCGCCTGGGTGACTCAGTCATTTGAGCATCTGACTCTTGATTTTGGCTCAGGTCATGATCTCAGTTTGTGAGATCGAGCCCCATATTGGACTCCACACTGACATTGTGGAGCCTGCTTGGGATTCTCTCGCTTTCTCTCTTTCTGCTCTTCCCACCCACTTGTGCTCTCTCTCTAAATAAGAAACATTTTTAAAAACTGGTAGATCTAAAAGATCTGTCATGATCCTTACACTGTGTAATCTCCCCTTAACTGTGGGCAAGATCTGTCTTGCTTCTAACCAATAGGGAATGGCAAAGTTGATGGGATGCTGCTTCCGTGAAAATGTTACATAATATTACACATACACTTAAAAATAGCCTCAAAATATACAAAATAGTAATAGAAGTCCATGGAGAAATTGAAAAACTCCAAGTGAGTGAAATTCAACACCCTTTCTATTATGAGAAATCACATCTACAAATCAACAGCATACAAAGATTTAAACAACCCAACTCACAAGCCTCACCAAATGGAAATATATGCACTCTGCTTTGAAGAATTACAGAAATAATTCATCTGAAGCATATTTGCAATAGTTACAAGAATTGATTCTGTATTAGATCAGACAAAAATTATTCACTAATAATTGGCATTGATATTGGCATTATAAGATTCATGTTGTCTTCCCACACTGCAATTAAGTTCTATATTAACAAAAAAGGTAAATAAGTCATTTACATGTATTTCATAATTTAAAGCACATTTCTAAATATGGTATTTGTCTTTCTCTGATTGGCTTATTTCATTTAGCATTATACTCTCTAGCTCCATCCATGTTGCAAATGGCAAGATTTCATTCTTTTTAATGGCTGAATAATATTCTGTTGTGTATATATACCATATTTTCTTTGTCCATTCATGTGTGGATGGACACTTGTGTTGCTTCCATATCTTAGCTATTGCAAATAATGCTGTGATAAACAGGGGTGCACATATCTTTTTGAATTGGTGTTCTCATTTTATTTGGGTAAATATCCAGTAGTGGAATTACTGGATTATGTGGTAATTCTATTTTTAATTTTTTGAGGAGCATTTATACTGTTTTCCACTATTGTTGCACCAGCTAGTTTTCCTGCCAAAAGTGCATCACAGTTCCTTCTGTATATCAAATAAGAAATCATGAGGTACATCTTAAAATATAATGATAATGAAAACACATTAAAAACGTGTGAGACGTGGTGAAAGCACGTTTCAAGGGAAATTTATAGCCTTAACTACTTCTATCAGAAGAGAAAAGAGGGTGAAAATTAGCTTAGTATTCAAGCTAAGAATATAGTAAGAACATTAGGGAAAAAAAGAGGTATTAAAAGTAAAAGCATCAATTCATGAAATAGGAAACAAAGCTACATTAAAGAAGATCAACAAAACCCTACATTTGTTTCTTTTATAAAACTAATAAAATACAAGGTGCCTGGCTGGCTCAGTCGGTGGAGCATGTGACTCTTGATCTCAGGGTTGTGAGTTAAGCCCCATGTTGGGTGTAGAGATTACTTTTAAGAAATAACAAAATCTTTAAACAAAATCAACAAATGTTTGGCTGACTCATCAATATTTAAAAAAGATATATAGAAGTAATATGAAAAAAGGGGGGAACTTAAAGATTTGAAAGATCGGGGAACAGTACTAACAATTCATGCCAATAGTATTGAAAATCTAGAGGAAATAGGCAAATTCCTACAAAAATGTAACTTAACAAAACTGACAATAAAAATTAGAAAGTTTGTATAGTCACATAAAATATTAAGTAGTTGCTCAAATCTTCCTCAAGACCCAACTATATGCTTTCTACCAGAAACTCTATTTAGATAAAAATGCATAGATAAGTTATACTATGCAACCATTATTCAAAAGAAAGTTTGAAAGCTATATTGACATCAAAAAGTAGACTTCAGAAGAGGGAATGTTCTCAGGATAAAGAAGGACATTACATAGTGATGAGGACAATTTACCAAGAAGACATAACAATACCTGAAGCAAAATCTGACAGAACTGCAAGGAAACACAGGCAAATCCACAATTATGTTTGGAGATTCCAATACTTTTAAGAATTAACAGAACAATTAGCTAAAAAGTTAGTAAGAATAGATCTAGGGATACCTCGGTGACTCTTGATTTTGGCTAGGGTCATGATCCCAGGGTTGTGGAATCAAGCCCCACACTGGGTGTGTAGCCTGCTTGAGATTCTCTCTCTCCCTCTGCCCCTCTCCCCTGCTCAAAGGTGCTCTCTCTAAGATTAAAAAAAAAGAATTAAAAAAAAGAATAGATCTAAACAACACCAGAATCAACTTATAACTGACATTTGTATGACACTATACCAATCAGAAGTAGAATTCATATTGTTGCAATTTCACATGGGATGCTCACCATGATAAACTATATCCTAATTCATAAAATAAATTAACAGACTAGCTTCTTTTATTTAGCAATATAAATTTAAATTTCTTCCATGTCTCTTCGTGGTTTGATACCTCATTTCTTTTTATCCCTGAATAACGTTCCATTTCTTGGATGAATCTCAGTTTAACCATTCACCTGTTATGGGACATCTTGATTGTTTCCAATTTGGGGCCATTATTTAAAAAGCTGCTATAAGCATTCATATGTGCATTTTGTGTAATCATATGTTTTCACTCATTTGGATAAATGCCTAGAAGGGCAATTTCTGTATGACATGGTAAGTCTATGTTTACTTTTATAAGAAACTGCCAAACCATCTTCCAAAGTGACGATACCATTTTATATTCCCCCCAGAATGAGTTCCTCTTGCTCCAAATCCTTGATGATAGCTGGTATTGCCAGTATTTAGGATTTTAGCCATTCTAGCAGATGTGTAATAATATCTAGTTGTTTTGATTTGCAATTCCCTAATGACATAATGCTGAGCATCTTTTCATATGCTTATTTTCCATACGTATATTTTCTATGGTAAGATGTCTGTTCAGATTTTTTTCCCACTTTAAAATCAAGTTGTTCATTTTCTTATTGTTGAGATTTAAGAGTTCTTTGTACATTCTGGACAACAGTTATTTATCAGGTATATCTTTTGCAAATATTTTCTCCCAGTTTATGGCTTATCTACACATTTTCTTGACAGTGTCCTTTGCAGGGAAGAAATTTTTAATCTTAATAAAGTCCAATTTATCACTTCTTTCTTTCATGAATTATGCCTTTGCCATTATATCTAAAAAGCCATTGTCAAACGAAGGCTATCTAGATTTTCTTCTCTTATCTTCTAGAAGTTTTATACTTTTGCATTTCACATATGGGTCTATGATCCATTTTGAATAAAGTTTTGTGGGGCATGTAAGTCTGTGTTTAGCTCTCCATCAAGGCTTACCATATCTCACCTGGCTGCCTACATTTCTTCTGCCCTCCAATTCCAAGTCAAAAAGATCAAATTCCTGGTGAGTGCAGCCCAGAGTGTAAGGGTTCTTTTCCTTTATCCAGTCCCTGTTTATAGGATGGAGATTCTACTCCAGATGTGTCAGGACTAGAACACTGCAACTCTGGCTTCTCACCCTTGCCCCAGCTGTTTCATGGGGTGGAGGTTCAACACGGAGAGAAAAAGCCTAGAAGTTAAGAGACTGCCACTCCACCCAGTACCCATAGTAGTTTTTCAGAGAGTTTTCCCGGAGGTAGAGACAGTCCATAAGAAAAATGAACTCTAAAGCTATACCCAAGGCAAATGACTATTTGAAACAGAGTGTAGGAAGCTCAAGTCTAAGGGCACTCTTGAAATAATTATTTTCTCCCATTTAAGAGAAGAGGATATACCATAGGCCAGCTAATTTGCCAGAGAAACCAGGGAAAGACAGAGCTAAAAAGAACTTTTCTGGAAGTAGAACAAACTACAAAGATAGTTTCAAACTCTACCTTTGTGAATCTAATTAAATCAGACTGCTAAGCAATCTATGCTTCACAGCATTGTTGAAAACATTGTAACAGTCAGCTAGTAATTAGTGGATACTAATAGGTGAAGTATAATAACATATATAGCAAACATCTGAAAAGATAAATCAGAAAAAGGTAGTCAGGGGCGCCTGGGTGGCTCAGTCCGTTAAGCATCAACTTTTGGTTTCGGTTCAGGTCATGATCTCACGATTCAGGAGTTCAAGCCCCACATCAGGCTTCACGCTGACAGTGCAGAGCCTGCTCAGAATTTTCTCTCTCCCTCTCACTCTCTCAGCCCCTCCTCTGCTCACCCTCTCTCAAAATAAATCTTTAAAAATGTTAAAAAGAAAAAGAGATAGTCAAAGAGAGCACTGCTAAACTTTCTGAGATCCCAAGATAACTATGCATATACTCAAGTCTCCACCCTCTGAAGAACAATATCACATGCTTCACACCACAAAGAAATAGACTTCGCTAAATCATCTTAGGTGCAAAACAACAACAGCAACAACCAAGTAAAGAAGAATAAAAAGTCTTGCAGAGGGCTAGAGGTTAAGATCCAATGTTTAACATATTACCTGAGATGTCTAGTTTTCACAAAAATTGTGAGATATTCAAAGAAACAAGAACATGTAATCCATAAGCAGGAAAAAAAAAGTAGGCAACAAAAACTGCCTGTGAAAGAGAGCAGATGTCATGTTTAAGAGACAAAGACTTCAAAGTAACCATTAGTTCAAAGAAATTTATTTCCAAGTACTAAAGGAAACTGCTTAAAGAAATATAGGAAGGAGAGAATATTATGAAAAACTAGATGCCAACAAATTGGACAGCCTAGAAGAAATGGATAAATTCCTAGAAACATATAACCTGACAAAACTGAAATAAGAAGAAATAGAAAATTTGAACAGACCAAAAACAAGCAAAGAAATTGCATCAGTAATCTAAAAACTCCCAACAAACAAAAGTCCATGACCAAATGGCTTCACAGGCAAATTCTACAAAACAATAAAAGTTATTGTCTATTCTTCTCAAACTATTCCAAAAAATAGAAAAGGAAGGAAAACTTCCAAATTCTTTCTATGAGGCCAAAACCAGGCAGAGAGACCAGAAAGAGAAAGACAGGCCAATGTCTCTGATGAATATGAATGCAAAATTTCTTAGTAAAATACTAGAAAACCAAATATAGCAATACATTAAAAAATCATTCACCACAATCAAGTGGGATTTATGTCTGGGTCACAAGGGTGGTTTAGTATTCATGAATCAATCAACATGATATATCACAGCAAAGGATAAGAACCATATGATCACTTCAATAGATGCAGAAAAAGCATTTAACAAAGTACAACATCCATTCATGATAAAAAGCCTCAACAAAGTAGATTTTAGAGGGAAATTACTTCAACATAATGAAGACCATATATGAAAAACTCACAGCTAATATCATCCTAAATGGGGAAAAACTGAAAGCTTTTCCTCCATGGTCAGGAACAAGATGAGGTTGTCCACTCTCACCACTTTTATTCAACATAGTACTGGAAGACCTAGTCTCAGCAATCAGACAACAAAAAGAAATAAAATACATCCAAATTAGCAAGGAAGAAGTAAAACTTGCACTATTTGCAGATGACATGATACTATACATAGAAAACCTGAAAGACTCCATCAAAAAACTTCTAGAACTTATAAATGAATTCAGTAAAGTCACAGGATACAAAATAAACGCACAGAAATCTATTGCATCATTATGGGGTGCCTGGGTGGTTTGGTCAGTTAAGTATCGAACTCCTGGTTTTGGCTCAGGTCATGATTTCACAATTCTTGAGTTTGAGCCCCATGTCAAGCTCCTCTCTGACAGT
Source organism: Panthera tigris (assembly GCF_018350195.1). NCBI lineage: Eukaryota > Metazoa > Chordata > Mammalia > Carnivora > Felidae > Panthera > Panthera tigris. The sequence goes on along the minus strand of NC_056677.1, from coordinate 59,946,694 downwards.
ATGGAGCCTGCATGAGATTCTCTCTCTCTCCCTCTCTCTGCCTCTCAGGCACAGACACACACTGTCTCTCAAAATAAGTAAATAAAAATATTTTTAAAAATTCTGTTGTGTTTCTATACACCAATAATTAAGCAGCAGAAAGATAAATCAAGGAATCAATACCATTTATAATTGCACCAAAAAATACCTAGGAATAAACCTAACCAAATAGGTGAAAGATCTGTACTCTGAAAACTATAAAACATTCATGAAAGGAATTGAAGATGACACAAAGAAATGGAAAAAACATTCTATGCTCATGGATTGGAAGAAAAAAGTGTTAAAAATGTCTATATTACCCAAAGCAATCTATACATTTAATGCAGTCCCTCTGAAAATACCAACAGCAATTTCCACAGAGCTAGAACAAACAACTCTAAAATTTGTATGAAATCACAAAAGACACCAAATAGCCAAAGCAAACTTGGAAAACAAAGCTGGAGGCAACACAATTCTGAACCTCAAGTTATATTACAAAGCTGAGGTGACCAAAACAATATTGTACTGGCACAAAAATAGACACATTGATCAATAGAACAGAATAGAAAACCCCAAAATGAACCCACAACTATATGGTCAATTAATCTTCCACAAAGCAGAAAAGAATATCCAATGGAAAAAAGACAGTCCCTTCAATAAATGGTATTGGGAAAACTGGACAGCAACATTTAAAAGAATGAAACTGGATCACTCTCTTACACCATACACAAAAATAAATTCAAGATGGATTAAAGACCTAAATGTGAGACAGGAAACCGTTAAAATCCAAAAGGAGAACATAGGCAGTAACCTCTTTGACACTGCCTACAGCAACTTCTTACTTGACATGTATCCTGAGGCAAGGAAAATAAAAACAAAAATAAACTATTGAGACAATATCAAAAAGCATCTGCACAGTGAAAAAAAACAACAAAACTAAAAGTCAACCTATGGAATGGGAGTAGGTATCTGCAAATGAAATATCTGATAAAGTGTAAGTACCCAAAAAATATAAAGAACTTATCAAACTCAACACCCAAAAAACAAAGAATCGAGTTTAAAATGGTCAGAAGACATGAACAGACATTTTCCCAAAGACATAGAGATGGCTAACAGATACATGAAAAGATGCTCAACATCACTCATCATCAGGGTAGGACAAATCAAAACTACAAGGAGATATCACCTCACAGTAGTCATAATGGCTAAAATCAACAACAAAAGACACAACAGGTGTTTGTGAGGATTTAAAGAAAGGGGAACCCCCCCAAAGAAAGAAAGGGGAACCCTCTTGCACTTTTGGGAATAAAGACTGGTGCAGCCACTGTGGAAAATAGTATGGAGGTTCCTCAAAAAGTTAAAAATAGAGCGACACACTATGATCCAGCAATTACACTGCTAGATATTTACCTAAAGGATACAAAAATACTAATTTGAAGGGATACATGCACCCTGATGTTTACAGCAGCATTATCAACGATAGCCAAATTATGGAAAGAGCCTAAATGTCCACTGATTGATGAATGGATAAAGAAGATGTGTTATACAATGGAATATTACCCATGAAAAAAATGAAATCTTGCCTTTTGGAATGATAAAGATGGAGCTAGAGAGTATTATGCTAAGTGAAATAAGTCAGAGAAAGACAAATATATGATTTCACTAATACCTGGAATTTTTTAAAAAATCAATCATAGGGGAGGGAGAGAAACCATGAAACAGACTCTTAACTATAGAGAACAAACTGCTGGAGAGGTGGATGGGAAGATGTTAAATAGGCGATGTGGGTCCTTATTGTGATGAGGACCAAGTGTCCTATGTAAGTGTTGAATGACTAAATGGTACACTGTATGTTAACTAACTAATTTAAATAAAATCTATGAAAATAAAAAGTAAAAGAGCTGAATGAAGGAGAAGAGAAGGTGGTGGAGCAGCATGGAGACCCTCAGCTTGTCTTGTCCCTGAAATGCAGCTAGATCAGCACCAAACCATTTTGCACACCTAGAAAATTAATCTGAGGATTAATACAACAATTTGCATAACTTGAGCCACAGAACTCAGCAGGTATGCAGTGCAGAGAGGTTAACTGGGGGAGAGAAAAGCCTCAGAGGGTAGGGAGCTGTTTTTGCGGAGAGAACAAAGAAAGGAAGAGAGTAGGGCATATCGGGAGAGTGCAGGAAAAACACTCCCCTGAAAGTAGCTGGAAAGAAAGAGATAGAAAGAGTGAAAACACTCACAGGGGACTGAACAAGAAATCTATTCCCCAAAACCAGTGACAGGAAGAAAGGAGAGGGTTTCACTACCACCAGGATTCTATAAACAGGGAGTGCAGAGTCTGAAGTTCCAGAGCTCAATGCCTGGCAGTGCTTTGGTGAAGAAATAGGGTGAATCCCCATGAGCAGGCAGCGGAGTCTGAGGGTCTGAGTGCCACACGGGGAGAAGAGATTCCCCTTATTGGAGAGCATTTGGTAGAGGCCATATGGCCTCCCCATAGGCAAAGATCTAAGTGGACCACGGAAAGCAGCCAAGTTTGCTGATAATGGGACAAGGACACTAGAGGACAGTGAACCCTGGCACTGGCTGTGAGTTGTGATTTGGCATAATCTCTGAACCTCTGCTGCTATGTGATAGCGTGAAGATTTTCTGTGACAAGCTGGCAACCAACCATTGCTCAATGAGACCCTTCCCCAGAGAGTCATCACAGGTCCAAGCCACAGGGGTCTCTGAAGTGTGGGGTCTTGAAACACAACCCCATCTGACATAAAACTCTGGAGGGAGGTGCTGCCAGGGTGGTGGACGGCTTGGACAGGGACAGGGTAGAGGCAGGGAGTAAATGGATGCCTGAGACAGAGGGGTGATTGATTGTGGGTCGCTAAAAACCCAAAGTTCCTGTGTCAGACTAGGGAGTTGGGTGAAGCCACTTCCACCTCTCCCACGCACGTGCATGCACACCAGACTGATCCACCCCAGTAAGGTAAGCAGCGCCACCTAGTGGAGAATAGAGCCATTATACCAAGCCCCACCCAATTGTGCCCTCCAGGCACATCCCCTAGAAGACCAGCATGAGTCCCTCCACCTGCTTAGTGTACAGAGTGCTTCATAGTTTGAGTTCAAGGGGAAACTGTATGTAACTTCATTTGGATTTCATTCTGTTTGCTGGTTCATTTATTCCATTTTTTAAAAATTGTTTTAATGTTTATTTTTGAGACAGAGTATGAGTGGGAGAGGGACAGAGAGAGGGAGACACAGAATCTGAAGCAGACTCCAGGCTCTGAGCTGCCAGCACAGAGCCCGACATGGGGCTCGAACCCATGAACTGTGAGACCATGACCTGAAGTCAGACACTCAACTGACTGAGCCACCCAGGCGCCCCCATTCCATGTTTTTTTGCTTCTATTTTTACATTGTTTTTGTTGTTTTTTTTTTTCTTTTCTTTTTCATGGATACAGAAAGGGAAATTTTTAATTTTCTTTTTTTAATTTTTAAATTTTTTTTCTATTATTTTTTACTTTATTCTTTGTTTCTCTTAAATTTTTTCTTCTATTTCATTTTATTACATTTTATTCTATATTATTATATAAATATTTTTTTATTTTTTCTTACTTTTTTTCTTTTTCTTTTCTTTCCCATTTTTCTCTACTCTATCAAACCTCTTTCAACAATCAGACAAAAACACACCTAGATTCTAGCTTCCTTTATTTGATTTTTTGTTTGGCTTTTAATTTTTTAATTTTAAGTTTTAATTTTATTAATATTTTTCTTCCTCCAAAGTGACAAAATGAAGGAATTCACCCCAAAAGAAAGAACAGGAAGAAATGACAGCCAGCAGCTTAATCAACACAGATGTAAGCAAGATGTCTGAACTAGAATTTAGAACCACGATACTAAGAATAGTAGCTGGAGTTGAAGAAAGCCTAGAAACCTTTTCTGTGGAGATAAAAGAAGTAAATCTAGTCAGGACGAAAATAAAATTGCTATAAACGAGATGCAATCTTGAGTGTATGCCAAGATGACAATAATGGATGAAGCAGAGCAGCGAATCCGCTATAAAGAAAAAAATTGTGGAAAATAATGAAGCAGGAAAAAGAGGGAAACAAAGGCAAAGAGCACAATACAAGACTTAGAGAACTCAGTGACTTATTAAAAAGGAATAACATCCAAATCATAGGAACATAGGAGTTGAAAAGAAAGAAAAAGGGTCAGTGAGCAAATTATAGCAGAAACCTTTCCTAATCTGGGAAAGGACACAGACATCAAAATCCAAGAATCACAGAGAACTCCCATTAGATTAAACAAAACCAACCATCAAAAAGGCATATCATAGTCAAATTCACAAAATACATAGACAAGGAAAGAATTATAAAACCAACAAGGGAAGGGTGCCTGGGTGGCTCAGTCAGTAAGCATCCGACTTCAGCTCAGATCATGATCTTCTGGTCTATGAGTTCAAACCCTGCATCGGGCTCTGTGCTGACAGCTCAGAGCCTGGATCCTGCTTTGGATTCTGTATCTGCCTCTCTCTCTGCCCCTCCACCAGTCGCACTCTATGTCTCTTTCTCGCTCTCAAAAGTAAATAAACAACTACAAATTAAAAACAACAAGGGAAAAAAATCCTTAACCTATAAGCGAAGACAGTTCACGTTCGCAGCAGACCTATCCATAGAAACTTGGCAGGCCAGAAAGGAGTGGCAGGATATATTCAACATGCTGAATCAGGAAAATGTGCAGCCAAGAATTCTTTATACAGCAGGGCTGTCATTCAAAATAGGAGATAAAGTGTTTCCCAGATAAACAAAAACTAAAGGAGTTCATGATCACTTAACTAGCCCTGCAAAAAATTTTAAGGAGGACTCTTTGAGTGGAGAAAAGACAAAACAAAAAAGTCAAAAGCACTACAGACAACACAATGGCACTAAATTCATAACTTTCAGTACTCGCTCTAAATGTCAATGTACTAAACGCTCCAATCAAAAGACATAGGGTATCAGCATGGATAAGAAAACAAGGCCCATCTATATGCTGCTTACAATAGACCCATTTTAAACCTAAAGACACCTGTAGATTGAAAGTAAGGGGGTGGAGAACCATCTATCATGCTAATGATTGTCAGAAGAAAGCTGGAGTAGCCATACCTATATCAGACAAAATATTTTAAAATAAAGGCTGTAACAAGTGATGAAGAAGGGCATTATATCATAATCATGGGGTGTATCCACCAAGAAGACCTAACAATGGTAAATATTTATGCCCTCAACTGAAAGCCCCTGAATATATAAATCATTAATTACAAACATAAAGAAACTCATTGATAATAATACCATCATTAGTAAGAGACTTCAACACCCCATTTGGAACAATGAACAAATCATCTAAGCAGAAAATCAACAAGGAGACATGGCTTTGAATGACATGCTGGACTCGATGGACTTAACAGATAAATTCAGAACACTTCATCCTAAAGAAGCAGAATACAAATTTTACTCGAGTGCACATGGGACATTCTCCAGAATAGATCACATACTGGGACACAAATCAGCCCTCAATAATACAAAAAAGGTCGAGGTCATACCATGCATATTTTCAGACCACAACACTATGAAACTTGAAATCAACCACAAGAAAAAATTTGGAAAGACAATGAATACTTGTAGATTAAAGAACATCCTACTAAAGAATGAATGGATCAACCAATAAATTAAAGAGGACATTAAAAAGTACATGGAAGCCAATGAAAAGGAAACCACGACAGCCCAAAAGCTCAGGGATGTGGCAAAGGTGGTCAGAAGAGGGAAGTATATAGCAATCCAGCCCTTCCTAAAGAAGGAAGAAAAGTCTCAAATACATAACCTAACCTTAGACCTAAAAGAGCTGGGTAAAGAACAGCAAATAAAGCCCAAAACCAACAGAAGAAGGGAAATAATAAGGATAAGAGCAGAAATCAATGATATCAAAATCACAAAAACAGAACAGATCAATGAAACTAGGAGCTGGTTTTTTGAAAGAATTAACCAAATGGACAAAGCCCTGGCCAGATTGATCAAAAAGAAAAAGGAAAGGACCCAAAGTAATAAAATCACAAATGAAAGAGGAGAGATCACAACAAACACCACAGAAATACAAACAACAATAAGAGAATATTAGGAGAAATTATATGCCAAGAAGTTGGGGAATCTGGAAGAAATGCACAAATTCCTAGAACATATAAACTACCAAAATTGAAACAGGAAGAAATAGAAAATTTGAACAGACCCATAATCAGTAAAGAAATTGAATCAGTAATCAAAAATCTCCCAAAAAATAGGAGACCAGAGCCAGGTGACTTTCCAGGGGATTTCTACCAAACATTTAAGAAAGAGTAACACCTACTCTTTTGCAGCTGTTCCAAAATATAGAAATGGAAGGAAAACTGCCAAACTCATTCTATGAGTCCAGTATTACTTTGGTTCCAAAACCAAAGACCCCACTAAAAAGGAGAACTACAGAACAATTTCCCTGATGAACATGGATGAAAAAATGCTCAACAAGATACTAGCAAACCGGATCCAACAATACATTAAAAGAATTATTCACCATGATCCAGTGGGATTTATTCCTGTAATGCAGAGCTGTTTCAATATCTGCAAATCAATGTGATACATCACATGAATAAAAGAAAGGATAAGAACCACATGATCCTCTCAACAGTTGCAGAGAAAGCAATTGACAAAATACAGCATCCTTTATTAACAAAAACCCTCAAGAAAGTAGAGATAGAGGGATCATACCCCAAGATCATAAAAGCCATATACAAAAAAACCATATACAAAAGACCTGGAGCTAGTATCATCCTCAATGGGGAAAAGTTGAGAGCTTTCCATTAAGGTCAGGAACATGACAGGGATGTCCATGCTCACTGCTATTCAACATAGTGTTGGAAGTCCTATCCTGAGCAGACAACACAAAGAAATAAAAGGCATCCAAATCAACAAGGAGGAAGTCAAACTTTCATTCTTCGCAGATGACATGATACTCTATATGGAAAACACAAAAGACTCCACCAAAAACTTGCTAGAACAGATACATGAATTCAGCAAGGTTGCAGGATATAAAATCAATGTAGAGAAATCAGGTGCATTTCTATACACCAATAATGAAGCAACAGAGAGGGAAATCAAGGAATTGATCCCATTTACAGTTGCACCAAAACCCATAAAATACCTAGAAATAAACCTAATTGAAGAGGTAAAAAAGCTATATGCTGAAAACTATAGAAAGGTTATGAAAGAAGTGAAGACACCAAAAAATGGAAAAATATTCCATGCTTATGGATTGGAAGAACAAATATTGTTAAAATGTAGATACTACTCAAAGCAATCTATGTATTCAATGAATTCCTATTAAAATAACAGTAGAATTCTTCACAGAGCTAGAACAAATAATTCTAAAATTTATATGGAACCAGAAAAGACGTTGAATGGCCAAAGAAATCCTGAAAAAGAAAACCAAAGCTGGAGGCATCATAATTCCGGACTTCAAGCTGTATTACAAAGCTGTAACCATCAAGACAGTATGGTATTAACACAAAACAGACAGACCAGTGGAACAGAATAGGGAACCCAGAAATGGACCCACAAATGTAAGACCAACTAATCTTTGATAAATTGGGAAAGAATATCCAATGGAAATAACAGTCTCTTCAGGAAATGGTTCTGGGAAAACTGGACAGTGACATTTAGAGGAAAGAACCTGGACCACTTTCTTAAAACATACACAAAAATAAACTCAAAATGGATGACAGACCCAAACATGAGACAAGAAGCCATTAAAATCCTAGAGAAAACAGGCAACAACCTCTTTGACCTCAGCCACATCAACTTCGTACTTGACGTGTCTTTAGAGGCAAGGGAAACAAAAGCAAAAATGAACTATTGGGGCCTCATCTAGATAAAAAGCTTCTGCACAGTGAAGGATACAATTAGCAAAACTAAAAGGCAACCAACAGAACGGGAGAAGACATTTGCAAATGACATATCAGATAAAGGGTTAGTATCCAAAATCTAAAAATAAACTTACCAAGCTCAACATCCAAAAAACAAATACTCCACTGAAGAAATGGGTAACGACATGAATAGACACTTCTCTAAAGAAAACATCCAGATGACTAACAGACACATGAAAAAAATGCTCAACATCATTCATCTTTAGGGAAATACAAAGCAAAACCACTATGAGATACCACCTCACACCTGTCAGAGTGACTAAAATTAACAACTCAGGCAACAACAGATGTTGGTGAGGATGTGGAGAAAGGGAACCCTTTTACACTGCTAGTGGGAATGCAAACTGATGCAGCTACTCTGGAGAACAGTCAGGAGGTTCCTCAAGAAACTACAAATAGAACTACCCTATGACCCAACAATTGCATTACTAGGTATTTATCCAAGGGATACAGGTGTGCTGTTTCGAAGGGACACATGCACCCCAATGTTTATGGCAGCACTATCAACAATCGCCAAAGTATGGAAAGTGCCCAAATGTCCATCGACTGATGAATGGATAAAGAAGAAGTTGGTATGTATGCACAATGGAATATTACTCAGCAATCAAAAAGAATAAAATCTTGACAATTGCAACTACATGGATAGAACTAGAGTGTATTGTGCTAAGCGAAATAAGTCAGAGAAAGACAAATAGCATATGATGTCACTCATATGGAATTTAAGATATGAAACAGATTAACATAAGGGAAGAGAAGTAAAAATAATACAAAACAGAGAGAGAGGTCAACCATAAGAGTCTCTTAAATACAGAGAACAAATTGAGGGTTGCTGGATGGGTGTTAGGTGGGGGGGATGAGATAAATGGGCAAGGGGCATTAAGGAGGACATTTGTTGCAATGAGCACTGAGTGTTATATTTAAGTGATGAACCACTAAATTCTTTTTTTTTTTTTTTAATTTTTTTTTCAACTTTTTTTAAATTTATTTTTGGTACAGAGAGAGACAGAGCATGAACGGGGGAGGGGCAGAGAGAGGGAGACACAGAATCGGAAACAGGCTCCAGGCTCCGAGCCGTCAGCCCAGAGCCTGACGCGGGGCTCGAACTCACGGACCGCGAGATCGTGACCTGGCTGAAGTCGGACGCTTAACCGACTGCGCCACCCAGGCGCCCCATGAACCACTAAATTCTATTCCTAAAATCATTATTATACTATATGTTAACTAACTTGGATTTAAATGTTTAAGAAAAGAATTTTTAAAAAGAGCCGAATGAAAAATGAATATATCTGTACTATTCCATTTATTCATTCATTCATTCATTCATTCATAATTAACATACAATGTTATATCAGTTTCAGGTGTACAATATAATGATTCAACAATTCTACAGATTACTTAGTGCTCATCGTAAGTGTTCTCTTAATCCTCTTGACCTATTGACCCAACCACCTCCCCTTGGGCAACCACCAATTTATTCTATATATAAGAGTCTGGTATTTTGTTTCTCCTCTTTCTTTCTCTGTCTCTCTCTGTCTCTCTCTCTGTCTTTTTAATTAGGCTTCATGACCATCAATCACCCCAAAGCAGGGTGAACCCATGACCCTGAGATCAAGAGTCGGACGCTCAACCAACTGATTAACCCAGGCGCCCCTGTTTCTCTCTTTTTTTCCTTTGTTCATTTGTGTTTTTTCTTAAACTCCACTTGTGAGTGAAATCATATGGTATTTGTCTTTCTGACTGACTTATATCACTTAGCATTGTACCCTGCAGATCCATCCGTGTTGTTACAAATGGCAAGATATTCATTCTTTCTTATGACTAATATTCCATTATATATATATATATATATATATATATATATATATATATATACACACCACATCTTAACCTAGGTTGCTACCATATCTTGGCTATTATAAATAATGCTGCAAGAAACATAGGACTGCATATATCTTTTCAAATTAGAGTTTTTATTTTCTTTGGGTACATTGTTTTCTAATCATATAATTATTTAAATGAGAACTATTCTATACTGATCAGAAATGGGTCAATGGTTACCAGTGGATATGTGGGGGTGTTGTTGAAGGCATTACAAATGCACAAGAGAACACTTTTCCTGATAATAGATGTGCTTATTATCTTGAATGTGATAGTCTTGCATATGTAAAAACTTATCAAATTGTACATTTTGAACATGTACATTTTGTTCTATGTCAATTCTACCTGTCAATTATGTTAATACCTATGCAAATTCTGGCATTAAAGAAAGCACCACTAAAGGGAAAAAAATGTCAAGAACTTGTATCCTAATTAAAATAACAATTTATCAACATTGGTGACTGAAATAACAAAGAAAGAAGAAAATGTGTAAGGTGCTAAAGTTGTTGCCTGGTGTTTTGATGCTTATAATGAAATGTGAAAAGAGAAACTAAAAGGAGTATTAATCATAAAGGAGTTTAGACCTAATTAATGGTTTAGAAATGTTTTAGCATCTCCTGAAGGTCAACTATGTTTAAGTTATGTCTTCCAAGTAAAGAGAAAATCCAAGATCCTGCCAGGAAAATATGGTCTCAAGGTGAAGCTGAAGCTATGGTGCTAAAATTCTTTGTTAAAGTATGAGAAAGACAAAATGTTGTGCCTCAGAATATTAAGCTGGACAAAGGCACTTTAAAAAGTTTAAGGGTGTGCCTGGGAGAGTATCTTCATCACACAATAGGGCTTTTAAGAAATGTAAAGACTATTATACAAAACTCCCAAAAGAAGACCAGGGTGAAACGGGGCTTAATGAAAGAGATTTCGGGGATTGGTGTTTCTTCATAGAATATCAAAAATAATTTTGAAAGAATTATGTTTCCAGACATATCACCAAATTTACTAACAAGGACAGAAACACCACAAAAAAGGAAAAAAAAAGGACTTTGAACCCTCAAAACCTACTTAGCTGGACCACTTTCTTATACCATACACAAAAATAAATTCAAAATGGATGAAAGACCTAAATTTGAAACAAAACACCAATAAAATCCTAGAGGAGAACACAAAAAGCAACCTCTTTGACCTTGGCCATAGCAACTTCTTACTAGATATGTCTCCTGAGACAAGGGAAACACAACAAAATATGTACTATTGGGACCTCATCAAGATAAAAAGCTTCTGCACAGTGAAGGAAACAATTAACAAAATGAAAAAGGCAAGTTATAGAATGTGAGAAGATATATGCAAATGACGTATCAGATAAAGAGTTAGTACCCCAAATCCATGAAGAATTTACCAAACTCAACACCTCCCCAAATAATCTAGTTTTAAAAAGGGGCATAAGACATGAATAGACTTTTTCCCAAAGAAGACATAGAGACGGCTAACAGACACATGCAAAAATGCTCAACATCATTCATCATCAGGGAAATACAAATCAAAACGACAATGAGATACCACCTCACACCTGTCAGAATGGCAAATATTAACAACACAAGAAACAACAGGTGTTGGTGAGGATGCAGAGAAAGGGGAACCCTCTTGCAATATTGTTGGGAATGCAAGCTAGTGTGGCCACTCTGGTGAACAGTATGGAGGTTCCTCAAGAAACTAAAAATAGAACTACCCTATGATCCAGCAATTGCACTACTAGGTATTTATCCAAAGGATACAAAAATACTGATCCAAAGGGGCACATGCACCACAATGTTTATAACTGTATTATCAATAGCCAAATTATAGAAAGACCCCAAATGTCTATCAGTTGATGAATGGATGAAGATATAATACACACACACACACACACACACACACACACACACACACACACACACTGGACTATTACTCAGCCATCAAACAGAATGGAATATTACCATTTGCAATGATTCAGATGGAGTTAGAATTATGCTACAGGAAATAAGTCAGTAAGAGAAAGACAAACACCATATGATTTCACTCATATGGAAATTTAAGAAACAAAACAGATGAACATAGAAGGAAAAAAGAAGAAAACAAAACATAAATGACTATTAACTCTAGAGAACAAACTGCAGGTTCCTGGAGGGGAGGTGGGCAGGGATGAGCCAAATGGGTGATGGGTATTGAGGAGGTCATTTGTGATAAGCACTGGATGTTATATGTATAAGTGATGAATCATTAAATTCTATTCCTGAAACCAATATACACTATATGTTAACTAACTAGAATTTATTTTAACATAATTTATCCTCAAATTGGTTTCCATACAACATCCAGTGCTCATCCCAACAAGTGCCATCCTCGATGCCCATCACCCACTTTCACCTCTCCCCCAATCCCAATCAACCCTGTTTGTAACTTCCCCCCCCCCCCACCCATGGTCTTAAGTTTCTCAAGATCCACATATGAGTGAAAACATATGGTATCTGTCTTTCTCTGACTGACTTATTTCACTTAGCATAATACCCTCCAGTTCCATCCACATTGCTGCAAATGGCCAGATTTCATTCTTTCTCGTTGCCAAGTAGTATTCCATTGTATATAAAAACCACATCTTCTTTCTTCATTGATCAGTTGATGGACATTTAGGCTCTTTCCATAATTTGGTTATCATTGAAAGTGCTGCTACAAACATTGGGGTATATGTGCCCCTATGCACCAGCACTCCTGTATCCCTGGGATAAATTCCTAGCAGACCTATTGCTGGATCATAGGGTAGTTCTGTTTTTAAATTTTTGAGGAAACTCCACACTGGTTTCCAGAGTGGCTGCACCAGTTAGCATTCCCATCAACAGTGCAAGAGGGTTCCCATTTCTCCGCATCCTCGCCAGCATCTATAGTCTCCTGATTTGTTCATTTTAGCCACTCTGACTGGCGTGAGGTGGTATCTCAGTGTGGCTTTGATTTGTATTTCCCTGATGATGAGTGACGTTGAGCATCTTTTCATGTGTCTGTTGGTCATCTGGATGTCTTCTTTGCAGAAGTGTCTATTCATGTCTTCTGCCCATTTCTTCACTGGGTTATTTTTTGGGGGGGTGTGGAGTTTGGTGAGTTCTTTATAGATTTTATCCCTTGCCTTTGGAGATGTGTCAAGTAAGAAATTGCTGCGGCTGAGGTCAAAGAGGTTGTTGCCTGCTTTCTCCTCTAGGGTTTTGATGGTTTCCTGTCTCACATTCAGGTCTTTCATCCATTTTGAGTTTATTTTTGTGTATGGTGTAAGAAAGTGATCTAGTTTCATTCTTCTGCATGTTGCTGTCCAGTTCTCCCAACACCATTTGTTAAAGAGACGGTCTTTTTTCCATTGGATACTCTTTCCTGCTTTGTCAAAGATTAGTTGGCCATACATTTGTGGTTCCAGTTCTGGATTCTCTATTCTATTCCATTGGTCTATGTGTCTGTTTTTGTGCCAAAACCATACTGTCTTGATTACAGCTTTGTAACACAGGCTGAAGACTGGGATTGTGATGCCTTCTGTATGGTCTTCTTCTTAAATATTACTTTGATTATTCGGGGTCTTTTGTGGTTCCATACAAATTTTAGGATTGTTTGTTCTAGCTTTGAGAAGAATGCTGGTGCAATTTTGATTGGGATTGCATTGAATGTGTAGATTGCTTTGGGTAGTATAGACATTTTAACAATATCTATTCTTCCAATCCATGAGCATGGAATGTTTTTCCATTTCTTTGTGTCTTCTTCAATTTCCTTCATAAGCTTTCTATAGTTTTCAGCATACAGATCTTTTACATCTCTGGTTAGATTTATTCCTAGGTATTTTATGTTTCTTGGTACAATTGTGAATGGGATCAGTTTCTTTATTTCTCTTTCTGGTGCTTCATTATTGGTGTATAAAAATGCAACCAATTTCTGTACATTGATTTTGTACCCTGAGACTTTGCTGAATTCATATATCAGTTCTAGCAGGGTTTTGGTGGGTTTCCATGTATAATATCGGGTTTTCTATGTATAATATCATGTCATCTGTGAAAAGTTAAAGTTTGATTTCTTCCTTGCCAATTTTGATGCCTTTGATTTCATTTGTTGTCTGATTGCTGATGCTAGGACTTCCAAAAAAAACTATGTTAAACAACAGCGGTGACAGTGGACATCCCTGTGGTGTTCCTGATCTCAGGGAGAAAGCTCTCAGTTTTTCCCCATTGAGGATGATATTAGCTGTGGGCTTTGCATAAATGGCTTTTATGATGTTTACGTATGTTCCTTCTATCCAGACTTTTTTGAGGGCTATTATTAAGAAAGGAGGCTGTATTTTGTCAAATGCTTTTTCTGCATCGATTGACAGGATCCTATAGTTCTTATCCTTTCTTTTTTAAATGTTATTGTATCACATTGATTGATTTGCAAATACTGATATCACATTGATTGATTTGCAAATACTGAACCAACTCTGCAGCCCAGGAATGAATCCCACTTGATCATGGTGAATAATTCTTTTTATATGCTGTTGAATTCAATTTGCTAGTATCTTGTTGAGAATTTTTGCATCCATATTCATAAGGGATATTGCCCTGTAATTCTCTTTTATTGCTGGGTCTCTGTCTGGTTTGGGAATCGAAGTAATGCTGGCTTCATAGAATGAGTCTGGAAGTTTTCCTTCCATTTCTATTTTTTGGAACAGCTTGAGAAGGGTAGGTATTATTTCTGCTTTAAACATCTGGTAGAACTCCCCTGGGAAGCCATCTGGTCCTGGACTCTTATTTGTTGGGAGATTTTTGATAACTGATTCAATTTCTTCACTAGTTATGGGTCTGTTCAAATTTTGCATTTCTTCCCATTTGAGTTTTGGTAGTGTGTGGGTGTTTAGAAATGTGTCCATTTCTTCCAGGTTGTCCAGTTTTTTGGCATATAATTTTTCATAGTATTCCATGATAATTGCTTGTATTTCTGAGGGATTGGTTGTAATAAATCCATTTTAATTCATGATTTTATCTATTTGCGTCCACTCTCTTTTCTTTCTGAGGAGCCTGGCTAGAGGTTTATCACTTTTGTTTAATTTTTCAAAAAAAAAATTCTTGGTGTCATTGATCTGTTCTACTTTTTTTTAATTCTATATTGTTTATTTCTGCTCTGATCTTTATTATTTCTCTTCTTCTGCTGGGTTTGGGGTATCTTTGCTGTTCTGCTTCTAGTTTCTTTGCGTGTGCTGTTAGATTTTGTATTTGGGATTTTTCTTGTTTCTTGAGATAGGCCTGGATTGCAATGTATTTTCCTCTTAGGACTGCCTTTGCTGCATCCCAAAGAGTTTGGGTTGTTGTATTTTCCTTTTCATTTGTTTCCATATATTTTTAAATTTCTTCTCTAATTGCCTGGTTGACCCATTCGTTCTTTAGTAGGATGTTCTTTAACCTCCATGCTTTTGGAGGTTTTCCAAACTTTTTCCTGTGGTTGATTTCAAGTTTCATAACATTGTGGTCTGAAAGTGTACATGGTATGATCTCAATTCTTTTATATTTATTGAGGGCTGTTTTGTGACCCCAGTATGTGATCTGTCTTAGAGAATGCTCTGTGTGCACTCGAGAAGAAAGTATATTCTGCTGCTTTGGGATGTAGAGTTCTAAATATATCTGTCAAGTCCATCTGGTCCAATGTATCGTTCAGGGCCATTGTTTCTTTTTGATTTTCTGTCTAGATGATCTGTCCATTGTTGTAAGTGGAGTATTAAAGTCCCCTGAAATTACCACATTCTTATCAATAAGATTGCTTATGTTTGTGATTGTTTTATATATTTGGGTGCTCCCGAATTCGGTGCATAGACATTTATAACTGTTAGCTCTTCCTGATAGATAGACCCTATAATTATTATTTAATGTCCTTCTTCATCTCTTGTTACAGCCTTTAATTTAAAGTTTAGTTTGTCTGAAATAAGCATGGTTACTCCAGCTTTCTTTTGACTTCCAGTAGCATGATAGATAGTTCTCCATCCCCTCACTTTCAAACCGAAGGTGTCCTGAGGTCTGAAATGAGTCTCTTGTAGACAGAAAATAGATGGGTCTTGCATATCTGAGATAAATTCCACTTGGTCATAGTGAATGATCCTTTAATATGCTACTGGATTTGGTTTGCTAATATTTTGTTGAATACTTTTGCATCTATATTCATAAAGGATATTGATTTGTAAATTATAATTGTAATAATTCAGGATTTTATTTTGTTGGGGGGTTATATTAGTTACTCTATCTCTTTACTTGTTATGGGTCTATTGAAATTTTCTATTTCTTGAGTTAGTTTAGGTAGGTTGTGTATTTCAAGGAATTTGTCCATTTTTCTGTTTTCTAATTTATTGGTGTACAATTTGTCATACTATTTTCTTACAATAACTTTGTTAAAGTCAGTAATAATGTTACCACTTTCATTTCTCACTTAATTATTTATGTCTTCTCTTCTTTTTCTCAGTCTAGCTAACCATTTGGTGATTTTGCTTTTCTTTCAAAGAATAATTTTTTATTTCATTGATTTTCTTTATTGTTTGCTTAGTCTTTATTTTGTTTATCACCACTTTAATCTTTATTATTTCCTTTTTTGTTAGTTTTGGGGTAGTTCACTCTTACTTTTCTGGTTCTTTCAGGGTTGAAGTTAGGTTATTGATTTGAGATCTCTATTCTTTTTTGATGTAGACATTTACAACTATAAATTTCCCTGAGAACTGTGTTCTCTCATCCCATTATTTTGATATGTTGTGTTTTCATTTACACTCGTCTCTAGGTGTCTTCTAATTTCCCTTGGGATTCCTTCTTTGATCCACTGGTTATTTAAGCATGTTGTTTAATTTTAATATATTTGTGAATATTCTAGTTCCTTCTGTTATTGGTTTCTAATTTTATCCTGTTGTGGTCAGTTAATATATTTTGTATAATATCCATCTTTTTATATAAAATGAGACTTGTTTTGTGGCTTAATATGTACTCTATCCTGCAGAATGTTCCATGTACATGTGAGAGAATGTTTATTCTCCTATTCTTGAGTAGAGTGTACTTCATATGTCTTTTAGGCTTATTTGGTCCATTGAGTTGTTCAAGTCCTCGTTTTCTTTACTTATTTTCTGTTTGGTTACTCGATCCATGATAGAAAATAGAGTATTGAGGCCTCCCACTTCTTATTGAAGAACTGTCTGTGTCTCCCTTCAATTCTGTTCATTTTTGTTTCATGTATTTTGAGGATTGGTTATTAGGAGGGTAATTGTTTATAATTATTATCTCCTCCTCATACAGATGGCCAACAGACACATGAAAAGATGTTCGGCATCACTAATAATCAGGGAAATGCAAATCAAAACCACAATGAGATATTGCCTCATACCTACCAGAATGTCCAGAATCAAACAGACAAGAAATAATGTTGCAAGGACGAAGAAAAAAAAGAACCCCTAATGGAAATGTCAATTAGTACAGCCACCGTGGAAAACAGTATGGAATTTCCTTAAAAAGTTAATAATAGAAATACCATATGATCCAATAATACCACTACTGGGTATTTACCCAAATAAAATTAAAACACTAATTTGAAAAGATATATAGACACCCTCTGTTTATTGCAGCATTGTTTATAATAGCCAAGATATGGAAGTAATCCAAGTGGAAGATGTGGTACACACACACACACACACACACACACACACACACACACAAGTTACAGCATAGGTAATATATTCAATGATATTTTAATAGTATTATATGAGGATAGATGGTAGCAAATTTTTTAAAGTTTTTATTTAAATTCCAGTTAGTTAACATACAGTGTAATATTAATTTCAAGTGTACAATTTAGTGATTCAAAACTTACATACTACACACAATGCTATTCACAGCCAACTGTACTCCTTAATCCCCATCACCTATTTAACCCATCCCCTCAACCACCTCCCCTCTGGTAACCATCACTTTGTTCTCTCTAGTTAAGAGTCTGTTTCTTGGTTTCTCTCTCTTTTTTTATGCCCTTTGGTCATTTGTTTTATTTCTTAAATTCCACATATGAGTGAAATCATATGGTATTTTACTTTTTCTGATTGACTTATTTTGCTTAGCATAATACTCTCTAGCTCCATATAAGTCATTGCAAATGGTTAGATTTCATTCTTTTTTATGGCTGAGTAATACTCCATTGTGTATATATGTATATCACATCTTCTTTATCCATTCATTGGACATTTGGGCTCTTTCCATAATTTGGCTATTGCAGATAATGCTGGTATAAACATCAGGATGCATGCATCCCTTTGAATTAGTATTTTTGTATTCTTTGGGTAAAATTCTAGTAGTGCAATTGCTGGATTGTAGGGTAGTTCTAATTTTTAAACTTTCTGAGAAACCTCCATACTCTTTTCCACAGTGGCTGAGCCAGTTTGCATTCCCATCAACATCACACAAGGGATCCCCTTTCTCCACATCCTCACCAACACCTATTATTTTCTGTGCTGTTGATTTTTAGCCATTCTGATAGGTGTGAGGTGATAGCTTCCTGTAGTTTTGATTTGTATTTCTGGGATGATGAGTGATGTTGAGCATCTTTTCATCTGTATGTCTTCTTTGGAAAAAATGTGTGTTCGTGTCTTCTACCCATTTTTAATTGGATTATTCATTTTAGAGGTGTTGAGTTTTAAATTCTTTACATATTTTGGATAATAACCCTTTAGCAGATATGTCATTTGCAAATACCTTCTCCCACTCTGTAGGTTGCCTTTTCGTTTTATTGTTTCCTTCGTTGTGCAGTATAGAAGCTTTTAATTTTAATGAAGTTCCAATAGTTTATATTTCCTTTTGTTTCCCTTGACTCAGGTAACATATCTAGAAAGCAGTTGCTACAGCTGATGTCAAAGAGGTTACTGCCTGTGTTCTCCTCTAGGATTTTTATGTTTTCATGTCTCACATTTAAGTCTTTAATCCATTTTGAGTCCTAAAATTTCTATGGAACCACAAAAGACGCCCAAAGAGTCAAAGCAACCTTGAAAAAGAAAAAACAAAGTTGGAGGCATTACAATTCCAGACTTCAAGTTATATTGCAAAGCTGTAGTAATCAAAACAGTATAGTACTGGCACAAAAATAGACACATAGATCAATGGAACAGAATAGGAAACCCAGAAATGAACCCACAACTATATGGTCAGTTAATTTTGTACAAAGCAGGAAAGAATATCCAATGGAAAAAAGTCTCTTCAACAAATTGTGTTGGGAAAACTGGACAGCAACATGCAAAAGAATGAAACTAGATCACTTTCTTACACTTTTTTTGTTATTGGATTCCTTTGCTGTGTGAAAGCTTTTTATTATGGTGTCATCCCAATAGTTTATGTTTGCTTTTGTCTTTGGTCTGAGGAAATATATCCATAAATATATTGCTAAGGTTGATAGCCAAAAGTTTCCTGCCTATGTTTTCTTTTAAAATGTTTATACTCTTAGGTCTCATATTTAATTCTTTAATCCATTTGGGTTTATTTTTGCATTTGATAGAAGAGAGTGAACCAATTTTATTCTTTTATGGAAAAACTGTCTTTTCCTCATTGTATAATTTCATCTCCTTTGTCACAAAGATGTGGGTTTGACTATATAGATGTGGGTTTATTTCTGGGCTCTATATTCTATTCTGTTGACCTATGTGTCTACTTTTGTGTCCGTACCATACTGTTTTGATTATTACAGATTTGTAGTATATCATGAAATCTAGGATTATGATACCTCCAGCTTTATTCTTCTTTCTTAAGATTGTTTTCACTATTCAAAGTCTTTTGTGGTTTCATACAAATTTTAGAATTCTCTGTTCTAGTTCTGCAAAGGAAAAAAATGGTACTGGTATTTTGAAAGGGATTGCATTGAATTTGTAGATTGCTTTACATCATATGAATATTTTAGCAATATTAATTATTCTAAACTATGAGCGTGGTGTATGTTTACATTTGTGTCATCCCCAATTTCTCTCACCTCCTTGGTTAAATTTATTCTTAGATATTTTATTCTGTTTGGTACAATTGGACCATTTTCTTATTTCTCTTTATTTTATTGAGGTATAATTGATACTCGGTGCTATATAGTTTCAGGTGTATGACACAATGATTCAACACTTCTATACATTTCTCAGTGCTCATCAAGTTAAGTGTACTCTTAGTCCCATTTACCTATTTCACCCATCTCCCCACCGACCCCCACTCTGGCAACCACCAGTGTGTTCTCCCTATTTAAGAGTCTGTCTTTTTCTTTGTCTCTTTTTTTTTTTCATTGTTTGTTCATGTTTTTTTTTAAATTCCACGAATGAATTCATATGTTATTTCACTTATTTCACTTAGCATTATACTCTATGCCCATTCATGTTATTGTAAATGGGTAGATTTTATTCTTTTTCATGGCTGAGTGATATTCCATTGTGTGTGTGTGTGTATGTATATGTGTACATACACACACACACACACACACACATATATATATATATATACACATATATATACCATTTTTTAATCTGCTCATCTATTGATGGTCACTTGGATTGCTTCCATATTTTAGCTGTGGTAAATAACAATGCAGTAAACATTGGAGTGCATATATTGTTTTGATTAATGATTTTATGGGGGGGGGGTGGGGTAAATATCCAGTGGGGAAATTACTGGATAATATTGTAATTTTATTTTTAATTTTTAGATTAATTTCCATACTGTTTTCCACAATGGATACACAAGTTTGCATTCTCACCAATGTGCACGAGGATTCCTTTTTCTCCATATCCTCGCCAGACTTGTTTTTCTTGTCTTTTCAATACTAGCCATGCGACTGGTGTGAGGTGATTTCTCACTCTGGTTTTGATTTATATTTCCCTGATTAGTGTTGTTGAGCATCTTTTCATGTCTCTGTTCGTTATCTCTATGTCATCTTTGGGAAAATGTTTATGTCCTCTGACCATTTTAATGGCATTATTCAAGTCAATTTTTTTTTTAGTGCCATGATGCTCTTTTGTTTGTTTTTAAATTCCAGTGTAGTTAACATGCACTGTGACATTAGTTTTGGGTGTACAATATAGTGATTCAACAGTTTCATATATTACTCAATGCTCATCAAGAAAAATATACTCTTAATCCCTTCACCTATTTCATCCATCCCCTTACCCCCTTCTGCTCTGGTAACCATCTGTTGTCTATAGCTAAGATGGGACTATTTGTTTTTTGATTCTAAGTTGTATAAGCTTTTTATATATTTTGCATATTAACCCATTATCAAATATGTAATTTACAAATACCTTCTCCTATCAGTAGGTTGCCTTTTTGCTTTCTTGATGGTTTTCTTCACTGTGCAAAAGCTTTTTACTTTGGTGTAGTCCCAATACTTTAATTCTGTTGTTTCCTTTATATCTATAAAACATATCTAGAAAAATGTTTCTATAGCAGATGTCAAAAAATTACTGCCTATATTTTCTTGGAATTTCATGGTTTCAGGTCTCACATTTAGGTATTTTTTTAAGTTTATTTACTTATTTTTGAGAGATGGAGAGAGACAGAAAGAGAGGAAGAGACAGAGAGGGAAAGAGAGAATCTCAAATAGGCTTCACACTGTCAGTGCAGAGCCCAGTGCAGAGCTCAAACTCATGAACCATGAGATCATGTGAGCCAAAATCAAGAATTGGACGCTTAACCAACTGAGCCACCCAGCCACCCCTCACATTTAGATATTTAATTCATTTTGAGTTTATTTTTATGTACGGTGTAATAAAATGATCCAGTTTCATTCTTTTGCATGTAGCTATCCAGTTTTCCCAACACTATTTCTGGAAGAGACTGTCTTTTTTCCCTTTATATATTCTTGCCTTCTTTGTTAGATTTTAATTGACCATACAAGCATCGGTTTATTTCTGAACTCTGTATTCTGTTCCATTGATCTATGTGTCTAATTTTCTTCCAGTACCATACTGTTTTGATTACTACAGCTTTGCGGCATATCTTGAAATCTGGAACTGTGATACTTTCAGTTTTGTTCTTTTTCAATATTTCTTTGACTATTTGGGGACTTATGTGGTCCCAAACAAATTTTAGGATTATTTATTCTACTTCTTTGAATAATGCTGTTGTTATTTTGACAGGGATTTGATAAATGTGTAGATTGTTTTGAATAGTGTGGACATTTAAAAAATAGTTTCCCCCAACCCATAAACATTAAACATCCCTCTATTTCTTTGTGTCATCTTCAATTTCTTTAATCAAAGTTTTATAGCGTTCAGAGTTCCTGTCTTTCACCTCCTTGTTGTTAAGTTTATTCCTGGGTATTTTATTCTCTTTGGTGCAGTTGTAAATGGGATTGCTTTATTAATTTATTTTCTGCTACTTCATTATTAGGTTACAGAAATGCAACAGATTTCTGTACTTTGATTTTGTATCCTGCAATTTTACTGAATTCGTATTTAGAACTGTATCAGTTCTAGCAATTTTTGATGGAGCCTTTTAGGATTTCTACAGAGTATCATGTCATCTGCAAACAGTGGAAGTTTTACTTCTTCCTTACTGATTTGGATACCTTTTATTTCTTTTGGTTGTCTAATTGCTATGGTTAAGACTTCCAGTATTATGTTGAATAAAAGTGGTGAGAGAGGACATCCTTGTCTTGTTCCTGACCTTAGGGGAAAGCTCTGTTTTTCACCATTAAGTATGATGTCAGCTGTGGGTTTTTCATTTATGGCCTTTATTACTTTGAGATATGTTCCCTCTAAACCTACATTGTTGAGAGTGTTTATCATGAATGGATATTGTACTTTATCAAATGCTTTTTCTTCATCTATTGAAATGGTCATATGGTTTGTAGCCTTTCTCTTGTGAATGTGATGTATCACTTTAATTGGTTTGCAGATGTTGAATTACCCTTGCATTGTGGAAATAAATCACACTTGATTATGGTGAATGATTTTTTTAATGTGTTGTTGGATTTTGTTTGTTAATATTTTGTTGAGAATTTGGTTCATCAGAAATATTGGAGTGTAGTTTTCTTTCTTAGTGGTATCTTTATCAGGGTTTGGTATCAGGGCAATGCTGGACCCATAGAATGAATTTGGGAGCTTTCCTTCCTCTTGTATTTTTTTGGAATAGTGTGACAACAACGGGTATTAATTCTTTTAAATGTTTGGTCCTGAAATTTTGTTTATTGGGAGTTTTTCTTTACTGATCCAACTTCATTGCTAGTAATTGGTCTGTTCAGATTTTGTATTTCTCCTTTATTCAGTTTTGTAAAGTTATATGTTTCTACAAATTCCTCCATTCCTTCTAAGTTGTCCAATTTGTTCGTATATAATTTTGTATAATATTCACTTATAATCTTTTTATTTCTATCATGTCAGTTGTTATTTCTCTTTTATTTTATTTGAGTGTACTCTCTCTCTTTTTCTATCTCCTTTGTTGTTGTTGTTGTTGTTGCTGCTTGTTGTTGTTGAGTTTGGCTGAAGGTTTATCGAATTTGTTGATCTTTTCAAAGGACCAGCTCCTGGTTTCATTGATCTATCCTACTGAATAGATAGAATTTTTGTCATTTTTTTTTTGCCTCTATTTCATTTATTTCTCCTCTAGTCTTTCTTATTTCCTTCCTTCTACTGGCTTTGGGTTTTGTTCATTCTTCTTTTTCTAGCTCCTTGAAGTGTAATGTTAGGTTGTTTATTTGATATTTTTCTTGCTTCCTGAGGTAGACCTGTATTGCTGTAATCTCTCTTAGAACAGCCTTTGCTGCATTGCAAAGATTTTGGACTGCTGTGTTTCATTTTCATTTGTTCCCATGTGTTTACAAACTTCTTTAATTTCTTGGTTGACTAATTAATTGTTTAGTAGCATGTTATTTAACCTCTATGTACTTGTGTCCTTTCCAGATTTTTTTCTTGGTATTGACTTCTAGTTTCATACCATTGTGTTTGGGAAAGATACAGGATATGATTTCAAATTAAAAAAAAATTGAGGCTTCTTTTGTGTCCTAACATGATCTATTCTACAGCATATCCCATGTGTACCTGAAAAGAATGTATTCCATTGTTTTTTGCTGGAGTGTTCTGAATATATATGTTAGATCCATCTGTTCCAATGTGTCATTCAAAGTCACTGTTTTCTTGTTGATTTTCTGTCTGGATGATCTATCCATTTATATAAATGGAGTATTAAAGCCCTTTACTATCATTATATTACTATTGATGTTTTCCTTTATGTCTGTTAATGGTTGCTTTATATATTTTGTTGTTCCATATTGGGTGCATAAATACAATTGTTTCATTTTCTTTTTGGATTGTCCCCTTTATCATTATGTGGTGTCCTTCTTTGTCTCTTGTTGCAGTCTTTGTTTTAAAGCTTACTCTGTCTGATATAAGTATTGTCACCCTACCTTCTTTTCACTTCCATTTGCATGATAAATATTTTTCCATTCCTTTACTTTCAGAATGTGTCTTTATGTCTGAAGTGAGTTTCTTGTAGGCAGCATAAATATGGGTCTGCATTTTATCCATTCAGTGATGCTGTGTCTTTTGATTAGGGCTTTTTGTTCAGCTACATTCAAAGTAACTATTGATAAGTATGTACTTATTGCCATTTTGTTACATTTTTAATGGATGTTTTTGTAGCTCTTCTCTGTTCCTTTTTTCTCTATATCTCTTCCCTTGTGGTTTGAATGCGTTTTTTTTAGTGATATGCTTGGATCTCTTTCTGTTTATTTTTTGCATATGTATTACAGGTTTTTGATCTATGGTTATCATTAGATTTATTTTTAATATCCTATGCATACAGCAGTCTATATTAAATTGATGGTTGCTAAATTTTAAACCCATTCTGAAAGCATTTAATTTTTATTTCCCCCTTCCCCCACTTTTTAGGTATATGGTGGAAAATCTAGTAATGCAATTACTGGATCATATGGTAATACGGTTTTTAACTTATTGAGAAGACTCCATACTGCTATCTATAGTGGCACACAAGTTTGCATTCCCATCATAGTGGGATTCATTTTGAGTTTAATTTTGTGTATGCTATAAGAAAGTAGTCCAGTTTCATTCTTTTGTGTGTTGCTGTCCAGTTTTCCCAGCACCTTTTGTTGAAAAGACTGTCATTTTCCCATTGCATATTTTTGACTCCTTTGTTGAAGATGAATTAACCATATAATCACTGGTCTACTCCTGGTATTTCTATTCTATTCCATTGATCTATCAATCTATTTTGTGCCAGTACCGTATTCTTTTGATTATTACAGCTTTGTTATATAAGTTGAAATCTAAAATTATTATACCTCCAGTTGTGTTTTTCTTTTTCAAGATTGCTCTGGCTATTTGGGGTACTTGTGATTCCATACAAATTTTAGGATTGTTTTTTCTAGTTCTGTGAAAAATGCTGTTTGTATTTTGATGGGGATTTCATTAAGTGTGTAGATTGCTTTGGATAGTATAGACATTTTAACAATATTTATTCTTCCAATCCATGAGCATGAAATGTCTTTCCATTTGTTGGTGTCATCTTCAATATATTTTATCAATATTTTATAGTTTTCAGAGTTCAGGTCTTTAACCTCCATGGTTAAGCTTATTCCTAGGTATATTATTCTTTTTCGTGCAATTGTAAAAGGGATAGTTTCTTAATTCTCTTTCTGTTGATTCATTATTAGTGTATAGAAATACAGTGATTTTCTGTATATTGATTTTGTACCTTGTGGCTTTACTGAATTTATTTATTAATTCTAATAGTTTTTAGGTGGAGCCTTTAGGATTTTTATGAATATAGTATTATATCATTTGCAAATAATGACAATTTTACTTCTTTCTTAACAATTTAGATATCTTTTATTTCTTTTTCTTGCCTGTTTGGTGTGGCTAAGACTTCCAGCACGATGTTAAGTAGAAGTGCCAAGAGTGATGTTCTTTGTCTTGTTCCTGACCTTAGAATGTTCTCAGTTTTCACCATTTATTTTTATGCTAGCTGTGGGTTTTTCATATATGGCCTTTATTATGTCAAGGTATGTTTCCTCTAAATCTACTTTATTGTGGGTTTTTATCATGAATGGATGTTGTATTTGTCAAAAGACTTTTCTGCATTTATTGAAATGATCATATGTTTTTTATCCTCTCCTTTATTGATATGATGTATCGCATTGATTGATTTGTGAATATTGAACCACACACACATCCTGAAAATAAATCCCTCTTGATTATGGTGAGTAATGTTTTTAATGTATTGTTGGATTCAGTTTCCTAATATTATGTTGATTTGTGCATGTGTGTTCATCAATGATATTGGCCTGGAGTTCTCTCTTATTGTCGTGTCTTTATTTGGTTTTGGTATCAGGGTAATGCTGGCCTGATAGAATGAATTTGCAGGTTTTCCTTTTTCTAATTTTTGGAAAAGTCTGAGAAGAATACATATTAACTCTTCTTTATTTATTTTTTTGGTATTAACTCTTCCTTAAATGTTTTTTAGAATTCACCTGTGAAGCTGTTTGATCCTGGACTTTCTTTGTTGGGAGTTTTTCTTTCTTTTTTTTTTTTATTTCTAATTCAATTTCATTGCTGGTAATCTGTCCCTTAAAATTTTCTCTTTCTTCCTGCTTCAGTTTTGGTATGTTGTATGTTTCTAGTAAATTATCTATTTCTTCTAGGTTGTCTAATTTTTTGGCATATACTTTTTCATAATATTCTCTTAAAATCTTTTGTTTTTATGTGTTGTCAGTTGTTATTTCTCCTCATAATTTCTGATTTTGTTTATTCGAGTCCTCTCTCATTTTTTTATGAATCTTTCTAGATGTTTATCAGTTTTGTTTGTCTTTTCAAAGAACCAGCTTCTGGTTTCATTGATCTCTTATTTTAATTTTTTTAGTTTCTATATCATTTATTTCTACTCTAATCTTTATTATTTCCTTCCTTCTGCTGGTTGGGGTTTTGTTTATTTTTCTATCTCCTTTAGGTGTAATATTATGATGTTTATTTGAGATTTTTCATGGTTCTTGAGGCAGGTCTGTATTTCTGTAAATTTCCTTCTTTGAACAGCTTTTGCTGCATCCCAAAGATTTTGGACATTTTTGTTTTCATTTTCATTTGTCTCCTTGTTTTTCTTTTTCTTCTTCTTTGATTTTCTGGTTGAAACATTCATTGTTTAGTGATATTCTGAATTTGTTGAGACTTGTTTTGTGGGATAATATATGATATATTCTGGACAATGTTCTGTGTGCACTTGTAAAAAAAATGTGCATTCTGCTGATTTAGGATGGAATGTTCTGAATATATTGGTTACGTCCATCTGGTCCAGTGTGTCATTCAAAGCCACTGTTTCCTTGCTGATTTTCTGTTTAGATGATCTGTCCACCGATGTAAGTTGGATGTTAAAGTCCCCAACTATTATTATATTACTGTTAGTTAGTTCCTCTATGTTTGTTATTAACTGTTTTATGTATTTGGGTGCTTTCATGTTGTGTGCATAAATATTTACAATTGTTATATCTTCTTGGATTGTTTCCTTTATTATTATTAGTTTCCTTCTTTGTCTCTTGATACAAAATCTTAATTTAAAATATGATTTAAAACTCTTGTTTAAAATTTTTTTATGTTTTATTTATTTGTGAGAGCAAGAGAGACAGAGCATGAGTGGGGGAAGGGAAGAGAGAGAAGGGGAAACACAGAATCCGAAACAGGTTCCAGGTTCTGAGCCATCAGCACAGAGCCTGACGTGAGGCCCCAACCCACAGACTGCAAGATCATGACCCTAACCAAAATCAGATGCTTAACTGACTGAGCCACCCAGGTGCCCCTAAAACTCTTGTTTTAAAATATAGTTTGCTGTAAAGTATATTTTGTTTGATATAAATATTGGTATCTGGCTTTCTTTTCACATCCATTTGCATTATAAATGTTTCTGCATCCCCTCACTTTCAATCTACATGTGTCTTTAAGTCAGAAATTAATCTCTTTAGACAGTACATAGTTTTTTTTTTTTTTATCCAATCAGTCAACCTATGTCTTTTATTGAAACATTTAGTCCTTTTACATTCTAAGTAATTATTGATAGGTGTGTATTTATTGCTATTTGATTTGGTTTTGGTTGGTTTTGTAGTTCTTCTCTGTTCTTTCTTCCTTTGCTCTCTTCTTTCATCATAGGTTGGCTTTGTTTAGTGATATACTTGTAGTCCTTTCTCTTTATTTTTTATATCTCTATAACTGGTTTTGACTTATGGTCATCATTACTATGGTTTGTATATAACAACTTCAGCATATAGCAGTCTATATTAAGTTGATGGTCACTTAAGTTTGAACCCATTCTTTACTCTTCTCCTCCCCATGTTTTAAGTATATGGTGTCATATTTCACATCCTTTGATTTTGCTAGTTTCTTGATTTATTGTTACAGATATACTTAATTTTACTGCTTTTGTGCTTCCTACTTTTCTTTTACTTATGGTTTTTCTTTTCCACTCTAAGATTACCCTTTACCATTTCTTGTATGGTTTTTTTAGTAGTCATGAACTCCTTTAGCTTTTGTTTATCTGAGAAACTCTGTCTCTCCTTCTATTCTGAATGATAGCCTTGCTGGATAAAGTATTTTTGGCTGCAGATTTTTTCTTTTTAGCACTTTGACTAATATCTCATGCTACTGTCTTCTGGCCTGCAAAGTTTCTGCTGAAAAATTCCCTGAGAGCCTTATGTGATTTCCCTTATACATAACTGTTTTCTTTTCTATTGCTACTTTTAAATTTCTCTCTTTATCAGTACTTTTTAAATTTTAAATATTATGTGTCTCATTGTTGACCTCCTTGGGTTGATTTTGTTCGGGATTCTCTGTGCCTCCTAGATCTGGTGTTGTTTCCTATATCAGATTAAGGATGTTGTAGCTATTATTTCTTCAAATAACTTTTCTGCCCCTCTTTCTCTTTCTTCTCCCTCTGGCATTCTTATGATACAAAAAATTATTATGCATGATGATGTTCTTGAGTTCCCTTAACCTATTCTCATTTTTTTGTTGTTCTTTTTGCTTTTTCAGCTTGGTTTCCATTACTTTGTCTCCCAGGATACTGATGCATTATTCTGCTTTCTCTAGTCAAATATTTATTTTCTCTAGTGTATTTTTAATTTCAGTTATTGAGTTTTTCATCTATGATTGGTTATTTTTTAATATTGTCTCTTTATTGAAGTTTTCACTGAGATTTTCCACTATTTTCTCAAGTTCATTGAGCATTTTTGTGGCTATTTATTTTGAATTCTTTATAAGGCATACTGCTTATCTTCATTTCATTTAACTCCTTGCTGTGATTTTGTCCTATTCTTCATTTGGGACATATACATTGGTCTCATTTTGTATAACCCTCTTTATTTGTATATATTAGGAAAGTGAGCTACATCTCGTGATCCTGTAATTAGTGGCCTTATGAAGAAGAGGTCCTGTAGTGCAATGTCCCATGTTCACCAGAACTAGGCCTTCAGGTGTGTGTATTGTGTGTTTTGTGCACCCTATTGTTGTGATTGAACCCGTATGGCTTCAGTACAGTCAGTTGCCATAACCCCTTTGGCCTATTTTGGGGAGGTTTTGATACCTGTGCTGTTAAGAGTCTAGTCTGACATTACCTTGGTCTTTTTTTTCTCCAAATCTTACAGTGCTTTAACTTAAAAAAAAGTACATGTATGAACATTTCCAACATATGTAAAGGAGATTTGTAACATCTTAAGGAAATACTATGTCTACATACAGGCTAATTAATTTGAAATCTCAAAAAGATAATGATTTTCCTAAATATAAAAGACAAAATTGACTGAAGAAAGAGAAACTATGAATAAATCGAAAACTATAAAAAATGTTGAAAAATTCAAAAATTACATCCAAATAAGGATATGGAATAAAATAACATTGATATCTTTCTAGCCTTTAAAAAACAGATAATTGCACCTTATATGATCTGTGCATGCATTTTAAAGTTCCATTGGGTTGCCAGGTCATCTAAAACCTAATTCAGATAATAGAAATTTATCATATTAATATATGAAGAAGTTAAAAAAAATTGAGAGAGCTGAAAAGTCAAACTTCACAAAAGAATAAAAACTGATAATCAGCATAAAATTCAGCTCTATTGGTCAATTCACCTTCACCTATCCATGGCAGATGTTGATTATTAACCAATCTAGAACCTCTTATTTATACCAACCACTTATGTTTATTTTAATCTTTTTTTTAATGGTTTCAGGAGTAGGATTTAGTGATTCATCACTTACATATAATACCAAGTGCTTATCTCAACTTGTACTCTCCTTAGTGCCCATCACTCATTTAGCCCATCCCCCACCCAACACCCCTCCAGCAACCCTCAGTTTCCT
The DNA here is from genome assembly GCF_018350195.1 of Panthera tigris. Lineage (NCBI taxonomy): Eukaryota > Metazoa > Chordata > Mammalia > Carnivora > Felidae > Panthera > Panthera tigris. Next base: position 59,916,462 of record NC_056677.1, on the reverse strand, counting down.
CTCTGTATTTAAACATCTCTTATGGTTTTCCTCCCTGTTTTTACCTTATTTTTCCTTCCCTTCCCTGTGTTCATTTGTTTCCTTAATTCCACATATGAGTGAAATCATATATTTATCTTTCTCTGATTAACTAATTTCATTTAGCATAATACACTCTAGTTCCATCCATGTTGTTGCAAATGGCAAGACTTCATTCTTTTTGATCCCCGAGTAATATTTCATTGTGTATATATACCATATCTTCTTTATTTGTCAGTCAATGGACATTTGGGCTCTTTCCATAATTTCGCTACTGTTGATAGCACTGCTATAAACATTGCAGGGCATGTGCCCCTTGGAATCAGCATTTTTATATCCTTTGGATAAATACCTAGTTGTGCAATTGCTGGGTCATAGGGTAACTCTATTTTTAATTTTTTGAGGAATTTCCACACTGTTTTCCAGAGTGGCTGCACCAGTTTGCATTCCCACAACAGTGTAAAATTGATCCCCTCTCTCTGCATCCTCACCAATATCTCATGTTTAGTGAGTTGTTAATTTTAGCAGGTTTTGACAGGTGTGAGGTGGTATCTCATTGTTGTTTTGATTTGTATTTCCCGGATGATGAGTGATGGTGAGCATTTTTTCATGTGTCTGTTAGCCATCTGGATGTCTTCTTTGGAGAAGGGTCTATTCATGTCTTTTGCCCATTTTTTTTTACTGGGTTATTCATTTTTTGGGTGTTGAGTTTGATAAGTTCTTTATAGCTTTTGGATACTAAGCCTTTATCTGATATGTCATTTGCAAATATCTTCTCCCATTCTGTCTGTTGCTTTTTAGTTTTGTTGATTGTTTCCTTCGCTGTGCAGAAGCTTTTTATCTTGATGAGGTCCCAATAGTTCATTTTTGCTTTTGTTTCCCTTACCTCTGGAGACATGTCTAGTAAGAAGTTACTGCAGCCTATGTTAAAGAGGTTGTATGCCTGTTTTCTCCTCTAGGATTTTTATGGTTTCCTGTCCTACATTTAGGTCTTTTATCCATTTCGAGTTTATTTTTGTGTATGGTGTAAGAAAGTAGTCAAGGTTCATTCTTTTGCATATCGTTGTCTAGTTTTCCAAACATCATTTGCTGAAGAGACTGTTTTGTTTTGTTTTGTTTTTTTCCTGTTGGATACTCTTCCCTGCTTTGTCAAAGATTAGTTAGCCATACATTTTTGGGTCCATTTCTGGGTTCTCTATTCTGTTCCATGATCTATGTGTCTGTTGTTGTGCCAGTACTATACTGTCTTGATGATTACAGATTTGTGATATAGCTTGAAGCCTAGAATTGTGATCCCTCCAGCTTTGGTTTTATTTTCCAACAGGATCTTTTCTGGTTCCATACAAATTTTAGGATTGTTTGTTCTAACTCTGTGAAGAATTCTTGTGCTATTTGATAGCAATTGCATTGAATGTGTACATTGCTTTGGGTCGTATCAACATTTTAACAATATTTGTTCTTCCATTCCATAAACATTTAATGTTTTTCCATTTCTTTGTGCCTTTCTTCAAATTCTTTCATAAACTTTCTCTAGTTTTCAGTGTGTAGATCTTTTACTTCTTTTGTTAGGCTTATTCCTAGGTATTTTATGGTTTTTGGTGCAACTGTAAATGGGATCGATTCCTTAATTGTTGGGTCATAGGGTAGCTCTATTTTTTCTGCTGCTTCATTATAGGTGTATAGAAATGTAACCAATTTCTGTACGTTGGTTTTATATCTTGTGACTTGGCTGAATTCATGAATCAGTTCTAGCAGTTTTGTGTGTGTGTGTGTGTGTGTGTGTGTGTGTGTGTGTGTGTGTAATCTTTCAGGTTTTCCACATAAAGTATCCTGTCATCTGCAAATAGTGAATGTTTGACTTTTTTCTTGAGGATTTGGATGTCTTTTATTTATGTTTGTTGTCTGATTGCTGGGGCTAAGACTTCCAACATATGTTGAATAACATTGGTGAGAGTGGACATCCCTGTCATATACCTGACCTTAGGGAGAAAACTCTGTTTTTCCCCATTGAGGATGATATTAGCTGTGGGTCTTTCCTATATAACCTTTATGATCTTCAGGTATGTTCCTTCTGTCCCTACTTACTTAAGGCTTTTTATCAAGAAAGGATGCTGTATTTTGTCAAATGCTTTTTCTGTATCTATTGAGAGGATCATGTGGTTCTTATCCTTTCTTTTGTTAATGTGATGTATAACGATGATTGGTTTGTAGATATTGAACCAGCCCTATAGCCCAGGAATAAATCCCACTTGATCATGGTTAATAATTCTTTTAATGTATTGTCGGATTCAGTTTACTAGTATCTTGTTGAGAATTTTTGCATCCATGTGCATCAGGGAAATTGGTCTGTACTTCTCCTTTTTAGTGAGGTCGTTGTCTGGTTGTGGAATCAATGTAATGCTGGCCTCATAGAATGAGTTTGAAAGTTTTCCTTTCCTTTCTATATTTTGGAATATCTTCAAAAGAACAGGTATTAACTCTTCTTTAAATGTTTGGTAGAATTCTCCCTGGAAAACCATCTGGCCCTGGAGTCTTGATTCTTGGGAGATTTCTGATTACTGATTCAGTTTCCTTTCTGGTTATGAGTCTGTTCAAATCTATTTCTCCCTGTTTCAGTTTTGGTAGTTTATATGTTTCTAGGAATTTTTTTCATTTCTTCCAGATTGCCCAATTGGTTGGCATATAATTGCTCATAATATTCTCTTATTATTGTTTGTATTTCTGTGGTGTTTGTTGTGACTCTCCTCTTTAATTCCTGATTTTATTTATGTGGGTCTTTTCCTTTTCCTTTTTCATAAATCTGACCAGGGGGTTAACAATTTTGTTTTCTTTCAAAGAACCAGCTCCTGTTTCTGTTGATATCTTCTACTGTGTTTTTTTTTTTTTTTAAATTTTGATATCACTGATTTCTGCTCTAATCTTATTTCCCTTCTTCTGCTGGCTTGGGCTTTATTTGCTGTTCTTTTTCCAGCTCCTTTAGGTGTAAGGTTAGGTTGTGTATTTGAGACCCTTGTACCTTCTTTAGGAAGGCATGGATTGCTATATACTTCCCTCTTATGACCACCTTTGCTGCATCCCAGAGATTGGAGCTGTCGTGTTTTCATTTTCATTGGCTTCCATGTACTTTTTAATTTGCTCTTTAATTTCTTGATTAAACCATTCATTCTCTAATAGGATGGGTTTTTTTTTAGTTTTTTAATGTTTTGTTTATTTTTGAGAGAGAGAACACAAGCAGAGCAGGAACAGAGAGATGGGGGACAGAAGATACAAAGAATGCTGTGCACTGAGAGCGTGGGGCTTGAAGTCACGTACTGCAAGATCATGACCTGAGCTGAAGTCAGACACTCAACTGACTGATCCACCCAGGTGTCCCAGTAGGATGTCCTTTAATCTCCAAGTACTTGTGGTCTTTCCAAAAATTTTCTTGCAGTTGATTTCAAGTTTCATAGCATTGTGGTCCAAAAATATGCATGGTATGATCTTGACTATTTTGTACTTGTTGAAAACTGGTTTGTGACCCAGTATATGATCTATTCTGGAGAATGTTCCATGTGCACTTGAGTAAAATGTGTACTCTGCTGCTTTGGGATGATATGTTCTGTATATATCGGTTAAGTCATTCTGGTCCAGTGTGTCATTCAAAGCCATTGTTTCCTTGCTGGTTTTCAGCTTAGATGATCTGTCCATTGCTACACATGGGGGTATTAAAGTCCTACTATTTTGGTGTCATTATCAATGAGTTTCTTTATATTTGTGATTAATTGATTTATATATTCAGGTTTCCCATGATGGGGGCATTTACCATTTACCATTTTATTTATATTTACCATTGTTAGATCTTCTTGGTGGATAGACCTCTTAATTATGATATAGTGCCCTCTTTCATCTCTTGTTACAGTTTACACTTAAAATCTAGTTTGATATAAGTATGGCTACTCTGGCTTTCTTTTGATATCCATTAGAGTGATAAGTGGTTATCCATCCCCTCACTTTCAATCTGCAGGTATCTTTAGGTCTAAAATGAGTCTCTTGAGGGTAGCATAGAGATGGGTCTTGGGTTTTTTTATCCATTCTGATACCTTATGTCTTTTGATTACATTTAGAGTGATTATTTAAAGATATAAATTTAGTGCCATTCTGTTGCCTCTAGGGTTGGTGTTTCTGGTGATGTTCTCTGGTCCTTTCTAGTCTTTGTTGCTTTTGCTCTGTTTTGTTTTGTTTTGTTTTTACTCCAAAGATTCCCCCTTAAAATTTCTTGCAGGGCTGGTTAAGTGGTCACGAACTCCTTTAGTTTTTGTTTATCTGGGAAACTCTTTATCTTCCTTCTCTTTTGAATGAGAGCTTTACTGGATAAAGAATTCTTGGCTGCATATTTTTCTGATTCAGCACATTGAATATATCCTGCCACTCCCTTCTGGCCTGCCAAGTTTCTTTGGACAGATCTGCTGCTAAAGTGATGTTTTCCCTTGTACATTAAGGACATTTTTTTCTCCTGCTGCTTTAATAATTCTTTCCTTCTCTGTGTATTTTGTGAATTTGACTAAGAAATGCCTTCGTGATGGTTGGTTTTTATTGAATCTGATGGGAGTTCTTTGTACTTTTTGGATTTTGATGTCTATGTCCTTCCCCAGATTAAGGAAGTTTTCAGCTATAATTTGCTCACATAAACCTTCTTCCCCTTTTTCTCTTTCTTCATCTTCTGGGACTCTTATGATCCAAATGTTATTCCTTTTTAATAAGTTACTGAGTTCTCTAAGTCTTGCATCATTATCTTTTGCCTTTGTTTCCCTCTTTTTTTCTGTTTCCCTCTTCTCCATAATTTTATCTTCTATATCACTGACTCAGTGCTCTACTTTGTCCATCCTTGCCCTCATGGCATTCATTTGAGACTGCATCTCAGTTAACAGCATTTTTAATTTTTGCCTGACTAGATTTTACTTCTCTTATCTCTGCAGAAAGGGATTCTTTGGTGTCTTCTATGTTTTTTTTTTACCCCAGCTAGTATTATCATTGTGGTTTTAAATTATATTTCAGACATCTTATTTATATTTGTGTTGATTAAATCCCTGGCCACCATTTCTTCTTGTTCTATCCTTTGACAATTCTTCTGTCTTATCATTTTGAAGAAAGAAAAAAATAATAAAATAAAAAATGAAAATTAAAAACAAAACAAAAAAGTCAAATAAAGGAAGCTAGATCCTAAGTGTGTTTTGGTCTGCTTGTTGAAAGAAGCTTGATAGAGGGGCACCTGGGTTGCTTAGTTGGTTAAGCTTCTGACTTCAGCTCAGGTCATGATCTCACAGATCATAGGTTTAAGCCTGGCATCATGAGCTGTGCTGACAGCTCAGAGCCTGGAGCCTGCTTTGGATTCTGTGTCTCCTTCTCTCTCTGCCCCTCCCCAACTCACAAATTGTCTCTCAAACATTAAAAATTTAGAAAAATAAAATCATCTCTTTAAAAAAACAAGCTTGATAGAATAGAGGAAAAAGAAAAAGGAAAAAAAAATTTTTTTTAAATAAAATAAGAGTAAAAAGTTAAAAAAAATAAAAAAAGATTTGCTGTTTCTGTATCCAAGAAAGAGAAAGAAAATGAAAGAAAAAGGGAAAACAATTTAAGCAAAAACAGAAGCAAAGAAAACAAACGAACCAGCAAACAAAATGAAACCCAAATGAGGTTACATTCAGTGTTCCCTAGCACTGGAACTTTGAAGCATACTATAATCCATAGACTAAGTAGGTGGAGGGATTTGTGCTCGTCTTCTGGGGGATGTGCCTGGAGGGTACATTTGGGTGAGGCTTGGTGCAACAGTTCCATTCTCCACTTGGTGGCACTGCTTAACTTACTGGGGTGGATCTGTGTGTGTGCCCACACATGTCTGCATGCATGCACTCGAAGTGAAAATGGCTTCACCACCCAGCTCCCTGGTATCTGGCGCAGGAACTTTTCACTCTCACCATGCTGTGATCAAACACCCCTCCTTTGTCTCAGGCCTCCATCGGCTCCCTGCCCCTACCTTGTCTGTGTCCAAGCTGTCTGCCTGCCAGGTGGCACCTCCCTCCAGAGTTTTATCTTAGATTGGGCTGTATTTCAAAACCCCACACTTCAGAGACCCCTGTGGCCTGAACAAATGGTGAGTCTCTTGGGCAGAGTCTCACCCAGGAATGGCCAGGTGCTAGCTTGTCTCAGAAAATGTTTGCGGGATCATGCAGTGGCAGAAGATCAGAGTTTATGGCAAATGACAACACAGCCAGTGCCAGGTTTTGCCACACTCTGGCGGCTTTGTCCCAATACCAGCAAACATGGCCCTTCTCCGGGGTCCACTGGGACCTTTGCCCATGGGGAGGCCATATGGCCTCTACTAAATGAACTCCAATCAGGGGAACCACTTCTGCCCATGTGGCACATAGACCACACAGACCTTGCTCCCTGCTCCTGAGATTTGCCCTACGTCCTCACCAGAGCACTGCCAGACACTGAGCTCTGAACCTTCAGTCTCTGTTCTACTGTTTATAGAATCCTGGTGGTATTGAAACCCTCTCCTTTCTCCCTGTCAATGGTTTTGGAGAACAGATTTCTTGTCCAGTCCCCTGCGAATGTTTTCACTCTTCCTCTCTCTTTCTCTCCAGCTACTTTTGGCAGGGAGGGCATTTTTCTTGGACGATAATGAAACACTGCACTCTCCCCCTTTCTCTTTTTCTCTCTTTCTCCAAGAAAACAGCTTCCTACCCTCCATGGCTCCATGGCTCTTCCCCAGTTCCCCTCTCCACACCATGTACCTGCCAAGTTCTGTGGCTCAAATATGCAGATTGTTGCTTTAATCCTCAGATCAATTTCCTAAGTGTTCAAAATGGTTTGATGCTGACCTAGCTGCGTTTCAGGGACAAAATAAGTTCAGGGACTCCATACTACTCTGTCATCCTTTTTTTTTTATGTTTCATTATTTTTTTTCTTTTTGAGAGAGAGAGGGTGAAAGTGAGCAAGAGGCAGAGAGAGAAGGAGAGAGAGAGAAATGGCACTCACCCAAATCAGAGCTCAAACTCACAAATTGTGAGATCACGACCTGAGCTGAAGTCAGATGCTTAACCAACTGAGCCACCCAGGCACCCCACTACTCTGCCATCCTAACCCGAAAACCTCACCTTTGTCTTTTAATTGAATTTAATCAAATGCCTTCCCTCAGCCCACTGCCAATGTTGTGACTGCACTGAACTGCAGGGCACTCTCCCTGTGATATCCCTGAGAGGCTCTAATTTGTGAATGGGGCCTGCAGTATCAGATATCTGCCCACAGTCTATCTGTTGGGTTTGCAGTGACCCTGAACTATAGGACTTTCTCCTTGTACTGCCCTTTGTGAGGTTTTTGTTGGTTGGCAAAGCCAGAAGTCTGATCATATGTCTGCCTCCAGCCCACTACTGGGACTGCAGTTGAGCTGTTGTGTAATTATCTTCCACTCTCAACAGGGCAAGAGTCACTTTGAGGTGGTGCTGGTCACTATCTCAGCTGCTTGCAGAATGAGACAGGTCAGGTGCCACTTTGGAGGGATTCCTGCTGAGTAGGTCAGGTTGGATGTGGTATATCTACAGGACAAGATGAGCCTGGGTATGGTATGTTAACATATTGTGTGGAGAGTGTTCATTCTGGCTACAGCAGGTATCTGGGTATCTAGGCTGGAGAGGGGAGAGAAATGGTGCCAGCCAGCCTTTTTTCTTGGAGAATTTTCCTAAGTATTCCTGTCTCTCCAGCACACTTTCTGAATTTTCTAAATATCCTTCCTGTATACCTTGAGTGCTTTTCAAACTGATGCTTCTATGCTATATCTTGGTGAGGTTGTTTGTTATGTTATCTCTTTAAGGGTGGGGACTCAGTTCCCTATCTCCCTCAGTATCTTCCAGAGCTGAACCTCCTAATTTTTAAAGTAACTGGAGTTAAGCTCCACCAATTCAAAAAATTACAGAATTAAGCCCCATTGATTTTCAAAGCAAAATATTATGGGTACTCATCTTCCCAGTGCAGGTGCCCCATGTCTGGGGTGCCTGGTGTGAGGACTGTTCCTCTCCTTTATCTGTGCTTGTGGTGTCACTCCTGTTTGTGATTAGTCTTGCTGGGAGTTTCATTTCAGACCAGGTCTCTACCCCTCCTACCGTTTTTGATGTGGTCTCCTGTCTCTAACTGTAGAGAGTCTGTTCTTCCAGTCTTCACATAATTTTTTGGTTAGTTGTACTGATGTGACTGTTATTTAGGTGTATACATGGGATGAGGTGAGCTTAGGGTCCTCCTACTGTGCCATCAGTTTTAATAGTTTTTTTTATGTGGTCTTTATGGTTTTCTATATATGGTATCATGTCATTTGCAAAGAATGATGGTTTAATTTCTTCCTTGGCAATTTGGATGTGTTTTATTTCTTTTTATTTTCTGATTTCTGTGGCTAGAAATTCCAGTATTACGTTGAATGAAAGTGATGAGAAAGGACATTCTTGACTTGTCCTTGATCTTAGAAGAGAAACTGTCAGTACTTCAGTAAGTTAGCTGTGGTTTTTTCATATATGGCATTTATTATGTTGAAGTGTTTTTCCTCTAAGCCCACTTTGTTGAGAGTTTTTATCATAAATGGATGTTTTATTTTGTGAAATGTTTTTTATGCACCTCTTGAGATTATCATATTTTTTTTAACTTGAGTGTAGCTGACACACAATGTTACATTACTTTCAGATGTACAACATAGTGTTTCAACGAGTTTATACATTATACTATACTCACCATAATTGTTGCTACCATCTCTTACCATACAAGGCTATTGCAATATCATTGACTATTTTCCTTCTGCCATTCCATCTATTTCAATGTCTTATTGATTCCATAACTACAAGCCTATATCTTCCACCTCCCTTCACCTATTTTGCCCATTCCCCCATATGCTGCCCTCTAGCAACCATCACTTTGTTCTCTTTATTTACAGAACTGATTCTGCCTTTCATTTGTTTATTCACTTGTTTTTGTTTTTAGAATACACATATAAGTGAAATCATATGGTATTTGTTGTTCTCTGGTTGACTTAGTTCACTTAGCATAATAAACTTTATCCATCTATGTAGAAAATGGAATAATCTCATCCATTTTTATGGTTGTGTAATAGTCCATTATATATAGAACACATCTTTCATTTTTTCATTTTTATATATATTTTTTTACTTTTTATTTAAATTTTAGTTAGTTAACATACTGTGCAATATTGGTTCCAGGAGTAGAATTCAGTGATTCATCACTTACATACAACACCTAGTGCTCATAATAACAAGTGCCCTCTTTAACACCCATCATCCATCTAATCCATCCAATCCAACTTCTTCATTCAACCCTCAGTTTGCTCTCTATCATTAAGAGTCTCTTGTGGTTTGTTTCCCCTCTCTCCTTTTTCCCCACTTTCCATATGTTCATCTGTCTTGTTTCTTAAATTACACATGAGTGAAATCATATGGGATTTATCTTTCTCTGATTGAATTATTTCACTTGGCATAATGCATTCTAGCTCCATCAGTGTCTTTGAAAATGAAAAGATTTCATTCTTTTTGATGGCTGAGTAATATTACATTGTGTGTGTGTGTGTGTGTGTGTGTGTGTGTTGTGTGTGTGTGTCACATCTTCCTTATCCATTCATCAGTCGATGGACATTTGGGCTCTCTCCATAGTTTGCCTATTGCTGATAATACTGCTATAAACATCAGGGTGCATGTACCCCTTCAAATCTGTATTTATATATCCTTTGGGTAACTACCTAATAGTGAAATTGCTGGATCTTGGGTAGTTCTATTTTCAGTTTCTTGAGGAACCTCTATACTGTTCTCCAGAATGGCTGTACCATTTTGCATTCCCACCAACAGTGCAAGAGGGTTCCCCTTTCTCTGCATCCTTGCCAACACCTGTTGTTTCTTGTGTTCTTAATTTTAGCCATTCTGATAGGTGTGAGGTGGTATCTCATTGTCATTTTGACTTGTATTTCCCTGATGATGAATGACGTTGAGCATCTTTTCATGTGTCTGTTAGCCATCTGGATGACTTCTTTGGAAAAGGGTCTATTCATGTCTTCTGCCCATTTCTTAGCTGATTTTTTGGGTGTTGAGTTTGGATACGAATCCTTTATCAGATATGTCATTTGCAAATATCTTCTCACATTCCATAGGCTGCCTTTTAGTTTTATTGATTGTTTCCTTTGCTGTGCAGAAGCTTTTTATCTTGATGAGGTTCCAATAGTTCAGGTTTGCTTTCGTTTCCATTACCTTTGGCAACGTATCTAGTAAGAAGTTGCTCTCGCCAAGGACAAAGAGGTTGCTGCTGGTGTTCTTCTCAAGGATTTTGATGGCTTCCTGTCCCACATTTTATGAGGTGACCATATAGCTGTGGGTCCATTTCTGGGTTTTCTTTTCTGTTCCACTGATCTATGTGTCTGTTTTTGTGACAGAACCATACTTTCTTGATGACTATAGCTTTGTAATATAGCTTGAAATCTTAAATCGTGATGCCACCACTTTTGTTTTCGTTTTCAGCGTTGCTTTGACTATTCAGGGTCTTTTGTGGTTCCATAACAATTTTAGCATTGTTTTAGCTCTGCGAAAAATACTGATGGTATTTTTGATAAGGATTGCAGATTGCAATAAATATGTAGATTGCTTTGGGTAGTATAGACATTTTAACAATGTTTGTACTTATAATCCATGAGCATGGAATGTTTTTCTATTTATTTGTGTTCTCTTCAATTTCTTTTATAAGTATTGTATAGTTTCCAGAGTATATATCTTTTAACTCTTTAGTTAGGCTTATTCCTAGGTATCTTATTGTTTTTGGGTGCAATTGCAAATGAGATCGATTCCTTGACTTCTCTTTATGCTGCTTTGTTATTGATTTATAAAAATGCAACAAATTTCTGCATGTTGATTTTATATCCTACAACTTTGTTTTACATGAAGAATAATTTACATGTTGTGTTTGTTTTACATGAAGAATAATTCTTCTTTTTTTACATTTATGTATTTATTGAAAGACAGAGAGCAGGGGAAGGGCAGAGAGTGAGGGAGACAGAGAATCCCAATCAAGCTCCATGCACTGTGCAGTCTGAAACAGGGCTCAAATTCATGAACCATGAGATCATGAAGTCATGAGCTGAAGTCAAGAATCAGATGCATGACTGAATCACCCATGTGCCCTGAAGAATAATTCTTTAAATGTACTATTGAATTTGATTTGCTAATATCTTGAGAATTTTTGCATCCATGTTCATCAGGGCTATTGGCCTGTAGTTCTCCTTTTTCGTGGTGTCTTTGTGTGGTTTTGGAATCAAGGTAATGCTTGGCTTCATAGAATGAGTTTGCAAGTTTTCCTTCTATTTCTATTTTTTGGAACAGTTTGAGAAGAATAGGTATTAACTCTTCTTTATTTTTTTTTTTTAAGTCTTTTTATTATTTATTTTTGAGACAGAGGGAGACACAGACCATGAGCTGGGAAGGGGCAGAAAGAGAAAGAGACACAGACTCTGAAGCAGGCTCCAGGCTCCAGGCTCCGAGCTGGCAACACACAGCCTGATGTGGGGCTCAAACTCATGAACCATGAGACCATGACCTAAGCCAAAGTCGGACGTTTAACAGATTGAGCAACCCAGGTGCCCCAGTATTAACTCTTCTTTAAATGTCTGGTAAAATTCCTCTGGAAAACCACATGGCCCTGGACTTTTGTTTGGTGGGAGATTTTTTATTACTGAGTCGATTTCTTTGCTGTTCTTCCTGTTTCAGTTTTGGTAGTACAAGAGTTTCTAAGAATTTGCCCATTTCTCCCAGATTAACAAGTTTGTTGGCAAAGATTTTTCATAATTCTTTTCAAAGAATTTCTTATAATTGTTTGTATTTCGGTGGTGTTGGTTGTGTTCTCTCCTCTTTCATTTGTGATTTTATCTATGTGGGTCATCTCTCTTCTTTTTGATAAGTCTGGATAGGGGTTTATCAATTTTGTTAATTCTTTCACAGAGTCAGCTTTTAGTTTTGTTGATCTGTACTACTGGTTTGTTTATTTGTTTGTTTCTCTATCATTTATTTCTGCTCTAATCTTCATTATTTCCCTCCTTCTGCTGGCTTTAGGCTTTATTTGCTGTTCCTTTTCTAGCTCCTTTTGGTGTAAAGTTAGGTTGCATACTGGGGACCTTTCTTGCCTCTTGAGATAGGCCTGAATTGCAATATGCTACCTTGTTAGGACTGTCTTTGATGCATCCCAAAAGGTTTGGACTGTCATGTTTTCATTTTCATTTGCTTAGATTTATTTGTTAATTCCTCTTTAATTTCCTGGTAACCCATTCATTCTTTAGTAGGATGTTCTTTAGCCTCTATGTATTTGAGGGCTTTCCAAATTTTTTCTTGTGATTGGCTTCCCATTGTGATCTGAAGATATGCATGGTATGATCTCAACAATTTTGTACTTGTTGAGGCCTGATTTGCGACCCAGTATGTGACGTATTTTGGAGAATGTTCCATGTGCACTCAAAAAGAATGTGTATTCTCCTGCTTTAGAATGAAATGTTCCGAATATACCTGTTAAGTCCATCTGGTTCAGTGTATCATTCAAAGCCATTTTTTCCTTGTTGGTTTTCTGCTTAGGTGATCTGTCCATTGTTGTAAGTGGGGTGTTAAATTTCCCTACTATTATTGTATTATTATCCATAACTTTATGTTTGTGATAAATTGATTTATATATTTGAGTGCCTCCAGGTTGGGAGCATATTTACAATTCTTAGATCTTCTTGATGGATAGACCCTTTAACTATGATATAATGCCCTTCTACATCTTTTTTTACAGTTTTTGTTTTAAGTCTAGTTTGTATGATATAAATATGGCTATTTCAGGTTTCTTTTGACATCCATCAGCATGATAGGTGTTTCTCCATCCCCTCATTTCAATCTGCAGGTGTCTTTAGATCTAAAATGCATCTTTTAGGCAACATATAGATGGATCTTATTTTCTAAAAATTTTTTTTTTAATTTTTTTTTTTAACGGTTATTTATTTTTGAGACAGAGAGAGACAGAGCATGAATGGGGGAGGGTCAGAGAGAGGGAGACACAGAATCTGAAACAGGCTCCAGGCTCTGAGCTGTCAGCACAGAGCCCGACCCGGGGCTCGAACTCACGGACCGCGAGATCATGACCTGAGCCGAAGTCGGCCACTTAACCGACTGAGCCACCCAGGCGCCCCTTTTCTAAAAATTTTTTAACATTTATTTATTTTTGAGAGAGAAAGAACGTGAGTGGGGGAGGGGCAGAGAGGGAGGGAGATACAGAATCCAAAGCAGGCTCCAGGCACTGAGCTGTCAGTGCAGAGCCTGACACGGGGCTAGAACCCACGAACTGTGAGATCACGACCTGAGCCAAAGTCAGACACTCAACTGACTGAGCCACTCAGGCACCCCTTGTTTTTAATCCATTCAATACCTGTCTTTTGATTGGAACATTTAGTCCATTTACATTCACATTGATTATTGAAAGATATGAATGTAGTGCCATTGTGTTACCTTTAGAGTTGGTGTTTCTGGTGATGCTCTCTGGTTCTTTCTAGTCTTTCTTGCTTTTAGTCTTTGTTCCCCCTCTACTCAAAGAGTCCCCCTTAAAATTTCTTCCAGGGGTGTCTTTTTTTTCACCTTTATTTTTTTTATTTTTTAAAATTTACATACAAATTAGCATATAGTGCAACAATGATTTTAGTAGATTCCTTAGTGCCCCTTACCCATTTAGCCCATCCCCCCTCCCACAATCCCTCCAGGGACCCTCAGTTTGTTCTCCATATTTATGAGTCTCTTCTGTTTTGTCCCCCTCCCTGTTTTTATATTATTTTTGTTTCCCTTCCCTATGTTCATCTGTTTGGTCTCTTAAAGTCCTCATGAGTGAAGTCATATGATTTTTGTCTTTCTCTGACTGATTTCACTTAGCATAATACCCTCCAGTTCCATCCATGTAGTTGCAAATGGCAAGATTTCATTCTTTTTGATTGCTGAGTAATACTCTATTGTATATATATACCACATTTTCTTTATGCATTCATCCACCGATGGACATTTGGGCGCTTTCCATACTTTGGCTATTGTTGATAGTGCTGCTATAAACATGGGGGTGCATGTGTCCCTTCGAAACAGCACACCTGTATCCCGTGAATAAATGCCTAGTAGTGCAATTGCTGGGTCATACGGTAGTTCTATTTTTAATTTTTTGAGGAACCTCCATACTGTTTGCCAGAGTGGCTGCACCAGCTTGCATTCCCATTCCAGGGGTGTCTTAATGGTCACAAATTCCTTTAGCTTTTGTTTGTCTGGGAAACTCTTTATCTTTCCTTCTATTTTTAATGACAGCTTTGCTGGATAAAATATTTTGGCTGCATTTTTTCCCATTCAGCACATTGAATATATCTTGCCATTCATTTCTGGCCTGTCAATTTTCTGTGGAAAGATCTGCTGTGAACCTGATCAGTCTTGACTTGTAGGTTAAGGATTTTTTTCCCTTGCTGTTTTCAGTATTCTTCCCTTGTCTGTGTATTTTGTGCATTTAACTATGATATGTTTTGGTGATGGCCAGCTTGTATTGAATTTAATGGTTCTCTCTACTTCTTGGATTTTGATGTCAGTGTCCTTCCCCAGATTAGGGAGGTTTTCAGCTATAATTTGTTCACATAAACCTTCTGTCCCTTTTTCGTTTCCTTCATCTTCTGGGACTCCTATGATAGGAATGTTATTACATTTTAATAAATTGCTGAGTTCCCTAAGTCTGCCTTCATGATCCCTGACCTTTGTTTTCCCTCTTCTTTTCAACTTCATTATTTTCCATAATATTATCTTCTATATTGCTAATTTGCTCCTCTGCCTCATCCATCCTCGTTTTTATGGCCATCGTTTGAGTTTGCATGTAGTTTTAGCATTTTTTATTTGCTCCTGATTTTATTTTAGTTCTTTCATCTCTGCAGAAGAATTCTCTGGTGTCTCTATGCTGTTTTCAAGCCCAACTATTATACTTATTATAATCATTGTTTTAAATTCTAGTTCAGACATCTTACTTATATTTGCATTGACTAAATCCCTGGCTGTCATTTCTTCCTGTTCTTTCTTTTGAGTTGAATTTCTCCATCTTGTCATTTGGAGGAAGAAACAACAATGATAGAATGAAAAATTCAAAAATGTTTAAAAAATCAAACAAAGGAAGCTAGATACTAGGTGTGTTTCGGTCTTCTTGTTAAGAGAAGCTGCCACATTTTCTCCCTCAAATTATGCAAATTGTTCTGTTAATCCTCAGATTGATTTCCTAGGTGTTCAAAATGGTTTGATGTTGATCTAGCTGTCTTCGAGGGATGAGACAAGCCCAGGACCCCCTTATTACTGACATCTTAACTCCTCCACCAGGTTTTCCATAGTAGACTGTCATGTATCTGTAAATAGAGTTTTGCTTTTTCCTTGCTGAATCAGATGCCTTTTATTTCTTTTTGTTTCCTGATTGTTGTGGCTAGTACTTCCAGTACTATGTTAAATAACAGTGTTGAGAGTGGACAACCCTGTCTTATTCCTGATCATAAAGGAAAAGCTCTCAGTTTTTCCTCATTGAAGATGATGTGGTTTTTCATAGATGTCCTTTCTTAGCTGTGGGTTTTTCATAGATGGCCTTCATTATACAGAGGTATGTTCCCTCTAAACCTACTTTGTTGAAGATGTTGTACTTTGTCAAATGCTTTTTCTTGCACCTATTCAAAGGATCAGATGGTTCTTATCCTTTCTTTTATTAATGTGGTGTATCACATTGATTTGCAAATACTGAATCACCCTTGCAACACAGGAATAAAGGCTACTTAATACTGGTGAATGACTCTTTTAATGTATTATTGAATTCAGTTTGCTAGTATTTCAGTGACAGTTTTTGTATCCATGCTCAGGAATATTGGTTGTAGTTCTTTTTTTTAGTGGAGACTTTAACCGTTTATTGTTGTTGTTGTTGTTGATGATGTTGTTTTTAGTAATCTCTACACCCAACATGGGCTCAAACTCATGACCCTGAGATCATGAGTTGCATGCTCTTCCAACAGAGCCAGCTAGGCACGTTTTTATCTGGTTTTGGTATCAGGGTAATGCTGGCCATATAGAATGAATTCAGAATTTTACCTCCTTACCTATTTTGGGGAGTAGTTTGAGAATAGTTACTGTTCTTGAAATATTTGGTAGAATTCACCTGTGAAGCCATCTGGCCCTAGACTTTGTTTATAGGGAGATTTGGTATTACTGATTCAATTTCTTTGCCAATTATCAGTCTCTTCAAATTTTCTACTTCTTCCTATTTCACTTTAGGTATTTTATGTGTCTTGAATTTATCCATTTATTCCAGGTTGTCCAATTTGTTGGCATATAGTTTTCCATAATATTCTATTTTTTTTGTATTTCTGTGGCACTAGTTGTTCTTTCTCCTCTCTCATTTATGATTTTATTATTTGGATCCTTTCTCTTTTCTTGCTGATAAGTCTAGCTAAATGTTTATCAATTTTATTAATTTTTTCTATATACCAGCTCCTGGTTTCATTGATCTGTTCTATTGTTTTTAGTTTCTATATCATTTATTTCTGCTCTAATCTTTATTGTTTCCTTTCTTCTGCTGGCTTTACACTTAGTTTGTTGTTCTTTATCTAGCTCCTTTAGGTGTAGGGTTAGGTTGTTTTCTGATATTTTTTTCTTGTTTCTTGAGTTACTTCTGTATTGCTATATACTTCCCTCTTTAGACTGCTTTTGCTACATCCCACAGGTTTTGGCCTGTGTTTTTTTTTTTTTAATTTTTTTTTTTTTTTAATTTATTTTTGAGACAGAGAGAGACAGAGCATGAACGGGGGAGGGTCAAAGAGAGGGAGACACAGAATCTGAAACAGGCTCCAGGCTCTGAGCTGTCAGCACAGAGCCTGACGTGGGGCTCGAACTCACGGACCGCGAGATCATGACCTGAGCCGAAGTCGGCCGCTTAACCGACTGAGCCACCCAGACGCCCCTGGCCTGTGTTTTTACTTTAATTTGTTTCCATGTATTTTTAAACTTTCTTCTTTGATTTCCTGGTTGACCCATTTATTCTTTAGTAGCATGTTCTTTAACTTCCATGTATTTGTGGTCTTTCCAAATTTTTTCTTCTGGTTGACTTCAAGTTTCATAGTGCTCTAGTCAGAAAACATGCATGGTATGATCTTAATCTTTTTGTATTTTTTGAGGTCTGATTTGTGACCTAATATGTGATGTATTCTGGAAAATGTCCCCTGTGCACTTGAAAAGAATGTGTATTCTTCTGTTCTAGGATGGCATGTTCTGAATATACCTGTTAAGTCCATCTGGTCCTGTGTGTCATTCAAAGATACTGTTTCCTGGAAAATTCAAAGATTTTTCATTCAGATGATCTGTCTATTGACGATAGTAGGGTGTTAAAGTCACCTACTATTATTGTATTATTATGAATGAGTTCCTTTATGCTTGTTATTAATCATTTTATATATTTAGGTGCTTTCATGTTGGGTGCATACATATTTACAATTGTTAGACCTTTTTGTTGGATTGTCCAGTTTAGTATATTATAGTGGCTTTGTTTTTTAATCTCTTGTTACAGTCTTTGTTTTAAATTCTAATTTGTCCAATATGAGTATTGCTACTCTGGCTTTCTTTTGACATTCTTTTGCGTGATAAATTTTTCTCCATCCCCTTTCAATCTGCAGGTGTCTTTAGGTCTAAAAAGAGTCTCTTGTAGGCAGCATATAGACGGGTCTTGTTTTTTATCCATTCTGACACCCTATGTCCTTTGATTGGCACATTTAGTCCATTTACATTCAGGGTAATTATTGATAGATATGTATTTAGTGCTATGTTGCTACTTGTTTTTGTTGTTGTTGATGTTGCTTCAGGAGATTTTCTCTGATCCTTTCTTTGTCATTTTTGGTCATTCAGTTCCACTCAATGAAGTTCCCTTTAATATTTCTTGCAGGGCTGGTTTAGTGGTCATGAATTCTTGTAGTTTTTGTCTGGGAAACTCCTTATCTCTCCTTCTATTCCGAATGATAGCCTTGCTGAATATTGTCTGTAGATTTTTCTAATTCAGCACTTTGAATGTATCATGTCACTGACTTCTGGCTTTGACAGAAATCCCTGTTTATGTTGAGAAATCCCCAGCTAGTTTTATAAGTCTTCCCTTGTAAGTTAAGGACTTCTTTTCTCTTGCTGCTTTTAAGACTTTTTTTTCTTTATCACTATATTTTGCCAATTTAATTCCAATAGTTTTCGGTGTTGGCATACCTGTGTTGATATTTTTAATTTTTTTTACTGTTTTTTTTTTTTTTTGAGAGGGAGGGAGAGAGCATGAGTGGGACAGGGGCAGAGAGAGAGGGAGGCACAAAATCTAAAGTAGGCTCCAGGCTCTGAGCTGAGAGCACAGAGCCCGATGCGGGGCTTGAACTCATGAACTATATCATGACCTGAGCTGAAGTCAGATGCTTAACCGACTGAGCCACCCAGGCACCCCACTTTTGTTGATATTGTTGAGTTCTCTGTGCCTCCTAGATCTATATGTGTTTCCTTCCCCAGATTAGGGAAATTTTCAGTTACAATTTCCTCAAATAAATTTTCTGCTCCCTCTTCTCTCTCTTTTCTTTTGGGACTCCTAAAATATGAATGTTACTATGTTTGATGGAATCCCTGTGTTCCCTAAGTCAATTCTCATGGTCCATAATTCTTCTTTCTCTCTTTTGTTCAGGTTCATTATTTTCCATTATATTGTTTACTAGGTCACTAATTCATTCCTCTGCTTCTCCAGCCTGCTGTTCATTGAATTGAGAATGTTTCCAGTCCCATTTTTTTTTTTTTGCACTCATTTCTGACTGATTCTTTTTTTTAACTTTTTTATCTCTGTGGTAAGGGTTTCCCTGATGTCTTCCATTCTTTCTCAAGCCTAGTGAGTATCGTTATGCTATAAATTCCCCATCAGGCATGTTACTTGTACCTGTTTTGCTTAGATCTCTGGCCATGACCTTATCTTCTTCTTTCATTTGGGGTGAATTTTTCCATCTTGGCATTTTGTGTTAGAAAAACGAGTTCTGTTTCCTGCTCCTGAAAATAATGGCTTTATTTAGAGATCCTGTAGTCCCCAGGTCCTGGTGCTTCAGAGAGTATCTCTGGTGTCTGCTGTGTGCACTCTGGTGTTGTGTTTTGTTTGCTCTATCCTTCAGTCCAGTCATCTGCATAGGCTCTCCTTGCCTGTAGTGGGCAGTCCTTGGTTTTACTGTGGTAAGTTTTAACTAGATGTGTTCTGGTCTGCTTGTGAAATGAGACCTGATACTACTTCCACTAGAACTAAAGCCATGCAGAACTCTTTAGTAGGGAAATGTGTTGTGGTCAGGGGTTTGTGCTGGTCTTCTGGGGAAGGGTCCTGTCACACTGGGTCTGAAGCAAGCTTGATTGAGGACAGTCCCACCAGAGTGCAGGGATATGGGTTTGGTGTAAGCAAGTTAGGAAGCCAGTATTGGCACTGTGCTGCTTCACACAGAGGGCTCTGTGTTAATGTTGAAGGGTGGGGGGAGACAAATGGCAACACCCAGCTCCTTTGTCCCTGGAGAAGCGTCTCTGTAAACACTGCCTCTTAGGAATGCACTGGGAGAAGAGCAAATAATCTACTCCCTGTGTGCCCCAGGCATTCTTCAGATCACTGTTTCCATGCAGTCTACCTCCAGGTGGTTTGCTTGCCTTCCTTCCAGGACAGGGCCTTGCCCTCAGGACTCTATCCCAGCCAAGCCTGCTGACCTTTAAAACTCAAGGCTTTAAACCCTGCTAGTTGCAAGAACTCAGGAAATCAGCCCCTTTTTTTTCCCAGCCAATGTCTTTGGGGGAAATCTTCTCCTTATGTGTTCCCATGTGTGCTTTCTTACCCTTCTCTCCACAACCATGGCTCCCTCTCCTCCACAGCACCCATGATGGGTTTCTCTCCTAAACCAAGTCTCCACACTTCCTACTTTCTTCAATGTGACCTCTTCTGTCCTTCTAGTTGTGCAGTTCATTCTGTCAGTCTTCAGGTTGATTTCTGGGATAATTAGGGTGATTTGATAGTTATCTAGTTGTGTTTGTGAGACAAGATGAGCCTAGTGTCCTCCTACTCCCCCGCCATCTTCACACGCTGTTTTTTTAATCCATTCCATTATTCTATGTCTTTTGATTGGAGTATTTAGACCATTTGCATTAAAATAACTCATAGCATGTACTTACTGGCATTTTGTTAATTGTTTTGGATATTTTTATAGTTGTTCTTTCTTCCTTTCTTCTTCTCTTGCTCTCTTGTGGATGACAGCTTTATTATACTTGGATTCCATTCTTTTTTTGTGTGTATGTATGTATTATAGGTTTTTGATTTGTGGTTACCATTAGGCTCATATATAACATAAAATATGTGTAGCCGTCTATATTAAGTTGATGGTTCCTTAAATTTGAATACATTCTAAAAATTTTTTAATGTTTTATTTATTTTTGAGAGAGAGACAGAGCTTGAGCAGGGGAGGGGCACAGAAAGAGGGAGACACAGAATCTGAAGCAGGCCCCAGGCTCTGAGCTGTCAGCACAGTCTAATGTGGGGCTCAAACTCAATGGGGTTTGCCCCACTGGTTTTCAAAGCCAGATGTTATGGGGATTCATCTTCTGAGTGTAAGTCCCCAGTGCCTAGGGTGACTGGTATGGGATTTGATCTTCTTGCTTCTTTGTGCTTGTGGTGTCCCTCCTGTTTGTGACTAGTCTTGTTAAGGGTTTGTTTCCCAACCACATCTCTGCCCCTCCTAGCTTTTTTGATGTGGCCTCCTTTCTACAATTAACCGTGGAAGGTCTGTTTTACCAGTCTTCAGGTTATTTTCAGAGTCCAGTCAGTTTCACGGATGTAGCTGTTATCTCAGTGTGCGCATGGGAGACAGTGAGCTCAGGATCTTCCTACTCCACCATCTTCCCTGAACTCCCCTTAAATGACCTTTTTATTCTCAAAGGGAAATTTTTCTTTTTTTCCAGTTTTATTGCGATATAATTGCCATACAGCATGGTATAAGGTATACAGCATAATGTTTTGACTTACACATACTGTAAAATAATCACTATAAGTTTAGTTAACATCCATTATTTCATATAGATAATAAATAAAGAAAAAAATGGTTTCTTTTCTTGTGATAAGAACTTTTAGTGTAACAGGGAGGAAATTTAACATGTATGGCTCCTTGCAGCTTCTATTTCCCTCGCTGCTGTTACCTATAGCTTAGAAGCTTCAGCTTAGCCCTGAACATATGCATGTTACAGATAAGATTTGCAAAAACTGCTTTTTACTTAAAATCTACCTTATCCAAGGAGATAAAGAAGTATGTACAAAATGACTATGCTATGTTTAAAATTTACAGTAATGACATGACCAGATTTCAGTACACAAAGTTCAACTGACCAAGGACAGAGAAGTTACATGACCTTCCTGGGGTGTCTACAGACATCAGTAACCTTTTGACCCCTAGCCTCTCCTGCTTTCCCCTTTTGCTAACATAAAAGAAACTTGAATTTTATGCCAAGGGGAGATGATTCTTTGGGACAACAGTCTGCAATCTCCTTGGTTTGATGGCTTACTGAATAGTCACTTTCCATATCCCAAATCCTGCCTCATGACTTACAGGCCGGTCAATGCAGTGAGCAGAATGAGCCTGGACTTGGTAACATTAGGATCTACTCTTAACAACTTTCAAATATACTATACAGCAGTATTTACTATAGTCACCGTGTTGTACATTACATCTTCAGTATTTATAACTGTAAATTTGTACCTTTTGATCACTGTCATCCAATTCCCTCCTCCCACCCTATTTAGAGACTTTAACACTAATCCCGTACTCCTTGTTGTTTTGGCTTCTGAAGTCTCTATTCTGTCCCCTAATAATTGCACAGATTTCCTTAAACATTTGAAGACAAAAAATCTTCATCTTTGACCATGGGCTCTGTGTTGGGGCACATCTCCAAAACTGAGTCCAGACAGTTTACACTTCTGCCTTTGTCTTCATTTCTTGCCTCCATAGCTACCCCTTTTGGAATAAGTAGTGCCCAAGTTGATTCAAGCCTTTGGTTAATTTCCAGAGTTCTGAAAAATGTTGATCTGACAGTTTTTTGTCTATTTGTTCACTGAATTTATGGGGAGGACATCAAATTTTGAGTATTTTACTCTGTCATTATTGCTGACAACATTACTATAATGGTTCAAAAATACATCTACCAGTTCTCTAATATTCATCCTTTACATGGTAGAATCTAAATACCATCATTTCACTCACAGAAATAGAAAGTGAGAGACTTAGGGTCTACTCAGATTTTTTCTACATATACACACAGCCATGAGTAAGCATGTGGCCTTTTAGATTTCCAGAAATTTCACAGAGGTTTTCAAAGCCCTTTCAGATATATCATTCCCCAGCCTTACCTCTCAAACTGTTTTGTTAATGTATTATATGCCCTGTTACCTATTGCTTCAGGCAGCAGACACCTAAGACATTATCTTACACATATTTTCCATAAATGCCTCCTGAGAAACATCTTTATCACTAGATCAGTTCTGAGTTAAAGATATCTTAATAAAGATAAAATTCTGAATCAGTGTCCCAGGTAGCCATAAGACAGGTAAAAACAAATAATTAATTACATTTATTTATAATGTCAGTTCCAGGCATCTAGGCTGGTATTTTCACTACTACCATTTAGCCAAGGATTGGAGAATAATACTGAGATAAATTAAAATGGCACAATTTGCGGTTCTCATTGAGAATCAATTACACTTTTTGGAATAAGCATCGCCCAGGTTGATTCAAGACTTTGGTTAACTTCCAGAGATCAAAAAAAAAGTTGATTTTGACTATTTTTGTCCATTTGTTCATTGGTTTTGTGGAGAGGTAAGATTATGAGTCTTTTACTGTCACAATTGCTGACATCTCTCCTATAATGGTTTAAAAATACGTCTACAAACTCTCTAGTATTCATTCTTTAAATTAAAAAAAAATGTTAATGTTTATTAATTTTTGAGATTCAGAGTTTGAGCAGAAGAGGGGCAGACAGAGAGGGAGACACAGAATTTGAAGCAGGCTCCAGGCTCTGAGCTGTCAGCACAGAGCCTGACGCAAGGCTCAAACTCACGAATCGTGAAATCATGATGTGAGCTGAAGTCGGACACTTAACCAACTGAGCCACCCAGGCACCCCTCATTCTTTAAATGGTAGAGTCTATCATTCTATAAATGTGGGTTGCATTTTGTGACTCAATCATAATAAATAGAAAAAAGTGGAAGGGATGGTACATGACTCAAAAGGACTATGTCACAAAAAACATCTTTTTTCCTCCCGCTCTCTTGGATTATTCACTATTGGGAAAACCAAGTGCACATGCTGAGGCCCACACAGAAGGAATGGAGTATTTCTACCCAAAGCAATGTGGTTGAGAAATCTTAAAAATTAATCCTACAACCCAGTCAAACCTTCAGATAATTGTAGTCACAGCAGACTCCTTATCTCCAGTATCCTGAGAGCCTCTGTGCCAGAACTATTAACTAAGCTACACCCAAATTTCTAACCCCTACAAAACTGTGCAATTAATGTTTGTTGTTTTGGTCCACTACAATTTGTTACACCACAGTAGATAGCTCATAAACCCTCTCATAAAAAAAGATTAAACTTTTAAGAGCAGTCCTGAAAAATATATTAGATGATAATCTTTTCCAGTGCTAATCAAATATTATTAGAAAAGGTAAAAGCCTATTAAAATGGATTCTAGATATAGTTCTTGACAGGTTGTCTGTTATACCTCTGAAATGATCTCTAAAGAAAATGAGAGAAATATATAAGCTGAGGGCCAGTTTTTTGTAGTGAATTTGGAAATTTCTGACCTGACCTAGGAAAAATGTGACCACCAGGTGGCAGTAGCATACCATGAGTTTTATTCAGATGGTACATTAATAAATTTGTATGAAGAACAGGGGATGGGGGAATTCCTTACAGCATGGGACCTTACAGAGTCTCACAACTTAGAAGACGAGGAGGCGAAGAAACTTCATTGAAAGAAGGGAAATAAGAAAGGGTCTTACTGTCTAGGTGGTATCACTCAGCAGCAAGATGGGGACTCTGGGTCAGTGAGCTCCACAAGGCAACAGGGGCTTGAGGTCATTTATAGCACCAGAATTTACCTTATTTGTCACCAGCAGATTTACAAGTACAGTTTTATAAAGCATGCAAACCAGGCAAACCCAAAATGGCTAAGCAAATCCTTATAGGGGCTACATTTACAGTAAATGCATGCATACAATGTATACATTTGTTAAAAATTGTACAAATTTGTAAAATGGGTAAAAAATTGAGTTTGTCACTGGTGGGCTTAAAGTTAATTATTCTGGCCTGCTGTGAAGAAGGAAACAATATAGGGCCAATATACAAGAGCCATCTTTGGCTTATTTATTTACTTTTTGGCTTATTTATATAACAAGTTCCCATGCCACTTAATATGAAGACAGTCTTCAATGATATAGAGGTCTTTGTAGGTATGTTAATATTTTAAAAATGTCATTCAAGACAAAATAGCCTCTTCCCATTGTATGTCATGGGAATTCACTGGTTCTCTAGAGGGTAAATCAGAATTAAATATTTACCTTGGGTGGGGGCTCCTGGGTGGCTCAGTTGGTTAAGCGTCTGACTCCTGATTTCGACTCAAGTCAGATTCTCATGATTGTGAGATCGAGTTCTGCAATGGGCTCCGTGCTGTCAGTACAGGGCCTGCTTGAGATTCTCTCCCTCTCTCTGCGCCCCTCACCCTTCTCTAAGTAAACAAACTTAAAGAAAATATTTACCTTGGGAAAATATTTTTTTGAAAGACAGGTTACTTACAGAGAACCAACTAAGATTCATATTAAGCTTTGTATGTGTTTTCTACATTTGTCTAAAAATTGCCACAAACCTAACAGCTTTAAATAAAATACATTTATTACATCGTGTTTTCTGAAGGCCAAGAATTTGTGACAGTTTACTTGCATCCTCTGTTTAGGGTCTCACAAGACTGTAATCAAGGTGTTAGCTGGGCTGCATTCTCATCTGGAGAAATAAATGGGGAAGAATATATTTCCAAGTTCATTCAGGTTGCTGAAATAATTTTAAAATTTTTAAATTAAAACTAAAAAAATGACAGGACCAAGAGAGGTTAAAATTTTAAAAATGACAGGGACCAAGAGAAATATCATGTTACCTAGGCATGATATTTCTCAGACTTAAGAAGATAACAAATTACTATGAATTCTGTATGTATATAAAATAGATTACTTTCTTTCCCATGTTTTTACTACTAGCTGCAATTTACTCTTTTACAATTGCCATAGCTAATATTGTGATAGTAAAAAACACAACAAACATTAATTTTATTTCCATCAGCCTACAAAAAATCTTGATGACAGACACTCATATATTCATATGAGGAAATATTTTATTTTTGGAATAAAGTATCATAGCCCAACTTAAGAACACCGATAAGCAGTTATAAACTGGTTCTCAAATAAATTTGCCAAAGTGAGTTAAAATTGCTCTACAGGTAAAGTTTTCTAATTATAATTGCTCTAACCTTTTAAGGTTAACATTTGAAAATATTATGAAAGAGAAATGAGAATTTTAATCTAATGCTTAAAAATCAGTCTTCCAAAATTAATTTGAGCATTCTAAGCTCTGAGATGTAAATTTGAAAGTGTTGTTTCTTCAGAAGAATTCTCCTCAAAAGAAATTCCAGGAAGAAATGACAGCCAGAGAATTGCTCAAAACAGAGACAAACAATATATCTGAACAAGAATTTAGAATAACAGTCAAAAGACTAATAGCCTGGCTTAAAAAAAAAAAAAAAAGCATAGAAGACAGCAGAGAATCTATTACTACAGAGATCAGAGACCTAAGAAATAGTCACAATGAATTAAGGAATGGTATAAATGAGATGCAAAATAATAAACTAGATGCAGTGACAGTGAGGATGGAGGAGAGAATAGGTGAAATCAAAGATAAAATTATGGAAAATGATGAAAAAAAGAGGGAAAATAAATGACTAGACCATAAGGAGAGAATTCAAGACCTAAGTGATTCAATGAAATGAAATAATACCTATATCGTAGGAATTCCAGAAGAGAGAAAGGGGCAGAAGGTTTATTTGAACAAATGATAGCTGAGAATGTCTCTAATCTGGGGAAGGAAACAGGCATCCAAGTCCAAGAGGCACAGAGAACTCCCTTCAAAATCAACAAGAACAGGTAAACACCACGACATATCATCATGAAACGCAAAATACAAAGATGAAGACAGAATTCTGAAAGCAGTTAGGGACAAACAGGTATTAAACCACAAGGGTAGACACATAAGGGTAGTAGCAGACCTGTCCATTGAAACTTGGAAGGCCAGAAGGAAGTGTCAGGAAACATTCAATGTGCTGAACAGGAAAAATATGCAGCCAAGAATCCCTTATCCAGCAAGGCTATCATTCAGAATAGAAGGAGAGATAAAGGTTTTCCAAGACAAAAACTAAAGGAGTTCACGCAGGAAATTCTAAGAGGGACTCTGTGACTGGAAAGCAGCAAAGATAACAAAGAACCAGAAACACCACCACAAGCATGAAACCTACCGATATCACAATGACTCTAAACTCATATCTTTCAATAATCACTCCGAATGTAAATGGACTAAATGCCCCAATAAAAAGACATAGGGTAACAGAATGGGTTTAAAAAAAAAAACAAGATCCATGTATATGCTGCCTACAAGAGATTCATTTTAGACCTGAGGACACCTGCAGATTGAAAGTGAGGGGATGGTGAACCACCTAATATGCTACCAGACATCAAAAGAAAGGTAGAGTAGCCATACTTACATCAGACAAACTATATTCTTTAAAAAGACTGTAACAAGAGATGAAGGGCATTATATCATAATTAAGTGGCCTATCCATCAAGAAGAGCTAACAATTATAGATGTTTATGCCCCCAACATGGAATAACCAAATATATAAATCAATCACAGACATAAATAAATGTATAGATAATAATACCGTGATTGTAGGGGACCTTAATACTCCACTCATAGCAATGCACAGATCATCGGCAGAAGAAAATCAATAAGGAAACAATGGCTCTGAATGACACATTAGACCAAATGGATTTAATAGATATATTCAGAACTTTTCATCCAAAAGCAGCAGAATACACATTCTTCTCAAGTGTGCATGGAACATTCTCTAAAATAGATCACACATTGGGTCAGAAAACAGCCCTCAATAAATATAAGAATTGAGATCATACCATGCATATTTTCAGTTCACAGCACTATGAAACTTGAAATCAACCACAAAAAAAAATTTGGAAAGTCCCAAATACATGGAGATTAAGGAATATCCTACTAAAGAATGAATGGGTTAACCAAGAAATTAAAGAAGAAATTTAAAAATATATGGAAGCAAATGAAAATGAAAACACAACAGTCCAAACCCTGTGGGATACAGCAAAGGCAGTCCTAAGAGGAAAATACATTGCCATTCAGGCCTATCTCAAGAAGCAAGAAAGGTCCCAAATATACAACCTAACCTCACACCTAAAGGAACCAGAAGGGCAGCAGCAAAGAAAGCACAAAGCCAAAAGAAAAGAAATAATAATGATTAGAACAGAAATAAACAATATAGAATCTAAAAAAAAAAACAAAAAAAAAAACAGTAGAACAGATCAATGAATCTAAGAGCTGCCTTTTTGAAAGAATAAACCAAATTGTTAAACCCCTAACTACACTTCTTAAAAAGAATTGAGTACCCAAATAGATAAAATCACAAATGAAAGAGGACAGATGACAACACCAAAGAAATACAATTATTAGAGAACACTATGAAAAAATCATATGTCAACAAACTGGACAATCTGGAAGAAATGGGCAAATTCCTAGACACTCACACACTACCAAAACTCAAATGGGAAGAAATAGAAAATTTGAATACACCCATATCCAGTGAAAAAACTGAATCAGTTATCAAAAAACTCCCAAGTAAGAGTCCTGGACTAGATGGCTTCCCTGGGGAATTCTACCAGACATTTAAAGCAGTTAACTCCTATTCTCCTCAAGTTTTTTCAAAAAATATAAATGGAAAGAAAGCTTCCAGACTCATTCTAGGAAGTCAGCATTACCTTGATTCCCAATCCAGACAAAGACCCCACTAATAAGGAGAATTACAGGTCAATATCCCTGATGAACATGCATGCAAATATTCTCAACAAGATACTAGCAAATCTAATTCAACTGTATATTAAAGGAATTATTCACCATGATCAAGTGGGATTCATTCCTGGGCTGCAGGGTTGGGTCAATAATTGCAGATCAATCAATGTGATACATCACATTATAGAAGAAAGGGTAAGAACCATAGGATCCTGTCAATAGAAGCAGAAAACACATTTGACAAAATACAGCATCCTTTCTTAATTAAAACCCTCAAGAAAGTCAGGATAGAAGGAACACACCTAAACATCATAAAAGCCATATATGAAAAGGCCACAGCTAATATCATCCTCAATAAGGGAAAACAGAAGAGCTTTCCTCCTGAGATCAGGAACACGACAGGGATGTCTACTCTCACCACTGTTGTCTAACATAGTGTTGGAAGTCCTAGCCTCAGCAATCAGACAACAAAATGAAACACAAGGCATCCAAATTAGCAAAGAAGAAGTCAAACTTTCACTCTTCGCAGATGACATGATACTCTACATGGGAAACCCGAAAGATTCCACCAAAAAAACTGGTAGAGCTGATACATGAATTCAGCAAAGTCGCAGGATATACAATTAATGTACAGAGATCAGTTGCATTTCTATACACCAATAATGAAGCAACAGAAAGATATCAAGGTATTGATCGCATTTAGAATTGCACCAAGAACTATAAAAATACCTAGGAATAAACCTAATCAAAGAGGTAAAAGATCTGTATGCTGAAAACTATAGAAAGTTTATGAAAGAAATTGAAGACACAAAGAAATCGAAAAACATTCCATACTCATGGATCAGAAGAATATTGTCAAAATGTCAATACTACCCAAAGCAATCTACAGATGCAATGCAATCCCAATCAAAATAGCACCAGCATTCTTCACAGAGATAGAACAAACAATCTTAAAATTTGTATGGAACCAGAAAAGACCCTGAATAACCAAAGTAATGTTAAAAAAGAAAACCAAAGCTGGAGGCATCATAATCCCAGACTTTAGCCTGTATTACAAAGCTGTAATTGAGACAGTATGGTATTGGCACAAAAACAGACACTAGGCCAATGCAACAGAATACAAAACCCAGAAATGGACCCACAAACATACAGCCAACTAATCTTCAACAAACCAGAAAAGAGTATCCATTGGAAAAAAGTCTCTTTAGCAAATGGTGCGGGGAGAACTGAACAACAACATGTATAAGAATGAAACTGGACCACTTTTTTTACACCATACACAAAAATAAAATGGATGAAAGACCTAAATGTGAGATAGGAAGCCATCAAAATCCTCGAGGAGGTAACAGGCAGCAACCTCTTTGACCTTTGCCACAGCAATTTACTTGACATGTCTCTGAAGGTAAGGGAAGTAAAACCACAAATGAAGTATTGGGATGTCATCAAAATAAAAACCTTCTGCACAAGAAATGAAACAATCAACAAAACTAAAAGGCAACCAACAAAATGGGAGAAGATATTTGCAAATAACATATTGGATAAAGGGTTAGAATAAAAAATCTATAAAGAACTTACCAAACTCAACACCCAAAAAACAAATAATCCAGTGAAGAAATGGGCAGGAGAGATGAACAGTCTCTTTTCCAAAGAAGACATCCAAAGGCAAACAGACACAATGAAAAGATGCTCAACATCAGTCATCTTCAGGGAAATACAAATGAAAACAAGCTGCTCAGAGTGGCAAAAATTAACAACTCAGGAAACAACAGATGTTGGCAAGGATGTGGAAAAAAGGGAACACTCCTAAACTGTTGGTGGGAATGCAAACTGGTGCAGCCACTCTGGAAAAGTGTGGAGGTTCCTCAAAAAAATTAAAAAAGAATTACCCTACACCCCAGCAATAGCACTACTCAGAATTTATCCAAAGGATACAGGAGTGCTGATTCATAGGGGCACATGCGCCCCAATGTTTATAGCAACACTATCAACAATAGCCAAACTATGGAAAGAGTCCAAATATCCATCAATTGATGAATGGATAAAGAAGATGTGGTATATATACACAATGGAATACTATTTGGCAATGAAAAAGAAATATTACCATTTGCAACAACATGGATACAACTAGAGGGTATTATGGTAAGCTTAAATAAGAGAAAGACAAATATCGTATGATTTCACTCATATGTGGAATTTGAGAAACCTAACAGATGACCATAGAGAAAGGGAAGGAAAAATAAGATACAGAGACGGGGGTAAGCCCTAAGAGACTCTTAATTAGAGAAAACAGACTGAGGGTTGATGGGGGTGGAGGGCTGGGGAAGTGGGGAAGATGGGTGAAAGGCACTGAGGAGAGCACTTGTTGGGATGAGCATTGAGTGTTGTATATAAGTGATGAATCACAGGAATCTATTCTTGAAGCCAAGACTACACTGCTCGTTAGCTAACTTGACAATAAATAAATAAAAACAAAGAAAAAAAGAAAAGAAACTGTTGTTTCTTATTACTTCACTTCACACACATAAAGTAGTTGTATTAGTTAGGGTTCTCCAGATAAATAGAAATAGAACCAATAGGGGAGATGTATATATATATACACACATAAATACACATACATATACATATATTATAGGAATTAAATCATGTAATTATGAAGGCTAAGTCCCACGATCTGCTGACTGTAAACTGGACAATCAGAAAATCTGGTGGTATACTTCAGTCTGAGTCTGAAGTTCTGGGAACTAGGGGAGCCAATGGTGTAACTTAGTCAAGATTGAAAGCCTAGGGGAGGAGAGATGTGCTGCTGTAAGTCCTGGAGTCTGAAGCCTGAGACCAGGAACTCCAATGTCTGATAGTAGGAAAGAGAATTCCTTTGCCTTTTTGTTCTATTGAGGCCCTCAACAGATTGGATGGAATTTCTCAAATAAAAATGTTCAAAATATTTTCAGGTACTTATAGCTGCTGATGTATCAACTTTGGAGAAATGTCTTATTTAAGCTCTTGGTGTATTTGGTTTTGAGTTTATTTATTTTGAGAGAGAGAAAGAGAGAGAGCGAGAGAGAGAAAGAGAGGAAGACAGAGCAGGGGAGGAGCAGAGAGGGAGAGAAGAATCCCAAGCAGGTTTTGCACTGTCAGCATGGAGCCTGATGTAGGGCTTGATGTGGGATTTGACATGGGACTGGAAGACGGGTTTGAACTCACACTGTGAGATCATGACCTGATCAAAAGTCTGATGCTTAACCAACTAAACCACCCAGGTGCCCCTCTTGGTGCATTATAAATTGGGTTTTGTTTCTGTTTTTTAATTGGAAGTGTTCTTTATATATTCTGCATGCTAGTACTTTCTTTTTAAAAAAAAATTTAATGTTTTTATTTGATTTTTGAGAGACAGAATGCAAGCAGGGGGGAGGAGCAGATAGAGAGGGAGACACAGAATCCCAAGCAGGCTCCAGGCTCTGAGCCATCAGCACAGAGTCTGACGCGGGATCAAACCCCTGAACCGCAAGATCATGACCTGAGCTGAAGTCAGATGCTTAACCAATTGAGCCATCCAGGCACCCCACATGCTAGTACTTTCTTAAATATATTTTTTTCCAAGTATTTCCAATTTTGTGGGTTGTCTTTTCACTTTCCTGACAGTGTCCTATGGTATAAAAGTTTATGTTTGATGGAAGTCCAATTTATTTTCTTTTCGTGATTTTAATTTCAGTGTTATACCTAAGAATCAACTGCCAAATTAAAGGTCAGGAAATTTTAACTATATTTTCTATTAAAGTTTTTATAGTGTTAGCTCATACATTTAGCTTTTCATTGATTTTGAGTTCATTTTTGTAAAGGGTATGAAGTAAAGGTCCAACTACATTCTTTTCTAAGTTGCTCTCCAGTTGTTGAAGGACCATCTGTTGAAGAGATTATTCTTTCATAATTGAGTCATCTTGGCAACCTTCTAAAAATCAATTAGCCATAGATGTATGGGAGTATTTCTGGACTCTCTTTTCTTTTCCATTGGCTGATATGTCTATCCTTATAAAAATACCACATTGTTTAGATTACTATAACTTTGTTGTAAGGTTTGAAAAAAGGAAGTGTCCATCATCTAGATTTGTGTTTCTCAAGATTGTTTAGGCTATCCAGGGCCCTTTGTAATTCTGTATCTATTTTAGGATCAGCTTTTCCATTTCTATAAAAATGACAGTTGAGATTTTGATAAGGATTGCATTCAATCTGTATCACTTTAAGGGCTGCCACCATGCTAAAATATGCTTTCCAGTAAATGAACACAGGATGCCTTTCCATTTGTTTAGGTTTTCTTTCATTTCTCTCAGCGAAGTTTTATAGACTTAAATTTACAAGCCTCCCACCTACTTGAATAAATGTACCCTATTTTATTCTTTATGCTAATATTATAGATGGAATTGTTTCCTTACTTTCCCTTTTGCATTGTACATAGCTACTGTATAAAAATACAACTGACTTTTGTGTATTTTGCAAATGCTCTGAAACTTTGCTGAATTTCTTACAAGCTCTACTGGTTTTTCATGCAGATTCTTTAGGACTTCCTACATGTAAGATCACCTCATCTGAGATTAAGACAGCTTTACTTCATCCATTCCAATTTCAGTGTATTTTATTCTTTTTCTTGCCTGACTGCTCTGGCTAGAACTTGTAGCACAAAGCTAAATACGAGTGGCATCATAGTTTTATTTGTGATAACAAAGGGAAGACAGACTTCACAGTAAGTATGTTAGCTGTTTTTCACAAATGCTTTTCATCCTGTTGAGGAAATTCCATTCTATTTTTAGTTTGTAGAGCTTTGTACATTGTGAAAGGGTGTGGATTTTGTTAACATGTTGCTACATTTGATTTACTAGTACTTTATTAAGGTTTTTGGCATTTATAGATAAGGTATATATAGGTTGTGTTTGACACTGGTACAAGGGAAATGTCTCAAAATGAGCTGGAGTGTTTTCTCAATTTTATTTTCTGAAAGAGGTTGAAGAGTGGTATTAATTCTTTAATTTCTGAAAGAACTCACCAGTGGAACAATTTGGTACTAGGCTATTCTTGTGTCAGGTCATTTTTTAAAACACAATTTCCTGATATGAAATCCATATAACATCAAAGTAACAATTTTAAAGTAAACAGCTTAGTAGCATTAAACCACATTCACATGATCTACCTGCAAAATGTTTACCTCACTCAAAACACTATAGTCATTAAACAGTTTCTCCACATTGCCTCTCCAAGCTTGTGGCAGCTACCAATCAAAATTCTTTTTCAAAGGAATTATCTATATGTATGGAATCATACATATGACCTTTGTGTCTACTTTCATTCACTTCGCATAATGTTTTGTAAGTTCATCGACACTATAGCATGTATCAGTAATTCATGACTTTTCATGCCTGAATAATACTCCATTTTATGCATATACCAAAATTTTATTACTTTGGACGTTTGCACTGTATTCTACTGCAGCTAAACCATTTTAAATAGCAGTTATGTAGGCATTTCAATTTATGCACATTCTTGCCAAGACTTATTATTTTTCATGTTTTTAAAAACCATGTTTATTTTGATAGAGAGCACACAAGCAGGGAAGGGCAGAGAGAGGAGAGGAAGAATCCCAAGCAGACTCCACGCTATCAGCACAGAGCCCCAACGTGGGGCTCTATCCCATGAACTGAGATCATGACCTGAGCCAAAACTAAGAGTTGGATGCTTAACTGACTGAGCCACCCACATGCCCCTATTCTTCATGCTTAAAAATATATTTTTTTCACACTTACTCATTTTTGAGAGTGAAAGCATGAGCAGGGAAGGGGCAGAGAGAGAGGGAGACACAGAATCCAAAGCAGGCTCCAGGCTCTGAACTGTCAGCACAGAACCCGACGTGGGGCTTGCACCCATGAACCATGAGATCATGACCAGAGCCGAAGTCGGACACTTAACCGACTTCAAGCCACCCTGGCGCCCCTTTCACGCTTTTTAAATTACAAGCAAACTAGTGGATGTGAAATGATCTCACTGTGGTTCTGATTTGCACTTCACTTACGTCTAATGTGAAGAATGTTTCATGTGTTTTTTGTCCATTTGTACATTTTCTTTGAAAAAATGTCTTTTCAAGATTTTGCATTTTAATTGTCAATTTGTTATTGAGATGTGACCAGGTTTTTAAAAAATACATAACATATTCATGGGGCACCTGGGTGGCTTGGTCGGTTAAGCGTCCGACTTTGGCTCAGGTCATGATCTCATGGTCTGTGGGTTCGAGCCCCGCGTGGGGCTCTGTGCTGACAGCTCAGAGCCTGGAGCCTGTTTCAGATTCTGTGTCTCCCTCTCTCTGTGACCCTCCCCTGTTCATGCTCTGTCTCTGTCTCAAAAATAAATAAAAACGTTAAAAAAAAAAGTACATAACATATTCTTGATACCAGACCTTTAATATATGCTTTGTAAATATTTTCTCATCGTCTGCATATTGTCATTTTATTTTCTTGGTAATGTCTCTGGATGCATGGAAGTATTAATTTTTGATGAATTGAATATATTATTTGTTTTTGCTTCTGCTTTAGGAATCACATTTAAGATTCTATCATCAAATCCAAGGTCATGAAGATTTATTCCTATTTTCTACTGAAAGTTATAGAGATTTAACTCTTGTATTTGGGATGCTGATACATTTTGAGTTAATTCTGTAGAAGGTGTAAGGTAGGGGTCCATCTTCATTTCTTTGCATGTGGAAATCCAGCTGTCCAAGCACTATTTGTTGAAGGGACTCTTCATTCCTGTAAATCATCTTGGGACCCTCATCAATAATCAACTGGGTACAGATGTATGGATTTATTTCTGGAACCTCAATTCTATTCCAGATTCTATTAAGCTTTGAAATAAAAACTTGAGTCCTTCAACTTTATTCTTTTTCAAGATTGACTTGGGTATTCAGAAACCCTAGCAATTTTATATGAATTTCTGGATTAGCTTTTTCACTTCTGCATAAAATGTTCAGATTTTGAAAGAGATTGCATTGAATGTATAGATCACTATGGGTTGCACCAACATCTTAAGAACATTGTATTACATTACACGAACACAGGATGTTTTGCCATTTATTTACATGTTCTCTAATGTATTCCAGCAAAGTTTTGCAGTTTTCACTGAACATGCATTTTACCTCTCAGGTTAAATTTATCCCTAGGTATTTTCTTTTGTATGCATGGAATTATTTTAATTTTTCACACTGTAATTAGCTATAGAAATGCAATTAATTTTATGTGATTTTTAACCCTTTAACTTTGCTGATTCTGTTATTATGTCTGAAACTGTGCCCATAGGGTTAATGAGGTTGAAACTAGCAGAAAATTTAAAGCTTGTGTTTCAGAGAACTGTTTTCCCCTAATCAGCCATTGTATCTTTTCAGAACCCACCAATAAATCCACTAGCTGTCTCTGCAGAAGCCTGGACTCAAGGTCAACTAATATGGTTCCAGCCTATGAACAAGCAAAGTTCCGTTCAGTTTATGCCAGTTCTGAGAGCATGCAAGTAGCTCCTTCTTCTTGTTCTAAGATAACCTCCTGACATCAGGGACTGAATTTTGCCTCATTTTGATGTTAACTTTCCACCCCAAAGTGAACAAGGAATGTATGTTACATATATGTTTGCTCAATGAGCATGTTCCACCTTTCCTCATGAATAGTCACAAGTTTCCCCACTCTTTTCTTCAATATGTATGTAATCTCAACTCCTATGGTTATAAAAAACTTGTTCTCTCCACCTTTGCGGAGTTGGATTTGAGGCTTGCCCTCCTGTCTCGTTTGGCTGCCTCTCAAATAAACCCTTTCCTTACTGCATACTGTTATTTTAAAATGCATAGATTCATCTAAACAACACGAAGCAAAAACTTCTATAACCAACAAAATAACTTGTCTACTCTCATCTCATACTTAACCTCAGGAAAACAACTTATTCTGTGTTACTATACTTTGCTTTTACCAAAACATCATCTATATATAGGAATTTTGAATATGGATTCCTTCACCTACCAAAATCCATTTGAAATTCATCTACATTGCTCATGTATCAATAGTTCATTCTGCATTATTGTTTAGTTTTACATTATATGGATGTAGCACATTTTATTCATCCAATACTCTATTTGAGGGTCATTCAGGTTTTTTTCCAGTTTGGGCTGACAAAAAAAAAAAAAAAAAAGCTACTATGTTTTGATGGTGCACAACATTAACGCACAGTTCTATGTTAGAACACAGATTATTTCAACTTGGATAAATACCTTTAAGAGTAACTGCTTGGCCATATAATAGATGTACATTTAATTTTCTAAAAAACTGACAAACTGCTTTTACAAAGTACCTGTCTCATTTGATAAGCAATGCATAGGACTTCCATTTATTCTCTATCTTTAGCAGCACCTTAAAATGTTGGTTTTTCTTATTCAGCCATTCAAGATGTTTAGTGACGTCATGGTGATTTTAATCACCATTTCCTTAATGACAAATGGATGCTATTTTTCTATTTGCTTGTGTATTAATAAAAAATGTATTTCCATCTTCTGTACATTTAATCGTGATATAATTCATATACTACAAAATTAACCCTTTTCACTACCCACTTATTCTTTCTAGTCTCTGAAAACTACTCTTTACTTCTGCTCTATCACATAATAAATGGCATTTTGTGTCTGGCTTCTGCCATTTGCATAATATTTTCAAATTCATCCATATTGTACCAAGCATCAGTACTCTATTTTTTTTCATTGTAGAATTTTTTTTTTTTTATCAATAGGGGATCACTTATTTCATCAATTTTTTTTATTTTCTATTTTTTTAAATTTACATCCTAATTAGTATATAGCGCAACAAAGGTTTCAGATTTTTTAGTGCCCCTTACCCATTTAGCCCATCCCCCCTCCCACAACCCCTCCAGTAACCCTCAGTTTGTTCTCCATATTTATGAGTCTCTTGTTTTGTCCCCTTCCCTGTTTTTATATTATTTTTGTTTCCCTTCCCTTATGTTCATCTGTTTTGTCTCTTAAGTCCTCATATGAGTGAAGTCATAGTACTTTATTCTTTTTATTATAATTTATTTCACTTTTTTGGCAGTGTCTCTTTAAGCATGAAAGTTACTAATTTTGATGAATTTTATGTACAGGTTGTCTTTGGCTGCTTGTACTTTACATATCATATCAAATCCAAGGTCACGAAGATGTACAACTGCTTTGGTTATTTCAGCTCTTAAATTTAGGTCTTTGATTCATGTTGTCATCATTTTTGCAGTGTTAAATCCTTGGACAAACTTCTTTTGTTTGGAATGGGGATATCCACATATCCCAATATTATTTGTTGAAAAGATTATTGTTCTCCACTGCACTGTCTTGACACCCTTTTCAGGGAATCAATTAATCATATACATATGAGTATATTTGTGGACTTTCAATTCTATCCTTCCATATGCCTTTGTAACCTAACCTATAGGTCTATCCTTAACAATATTACTATTCTTATGTACTGGATTTTTGTACTAACTTTTAAAAAAGTAAAATGTAAGTTCTGCACTTCAGTTCTTTTTCAGATTGCTTTGTCTATTCTGTAGCTGTATTTCCATGTGAATTTTAGAATCAGCTTGCCAATTTCTACAAAAAAAGCCAGTTAGAACATTGATGAGACTGTACTAAATCTCTGGATCAATTTGGGGAGCTGCCTAACAAACTACCACTGGAAAGCTTAAAACAAGAAAAACTGGTTCTTCCACAGTTCTGGAGACTAGAAGACAGAAATGAAATTGTCAGCTTAAAGCAAGTGAAATTAATTCTCTCACCATTCTGGAGGACAGAAATCTGAAATCAAAATATTCACAGCCGTGCTTCTTCTGAAGCATATTTCTCTTCCATATTTCTCTAAGCTTTTAGTGTAGCTAGCAATCCTTAGTGTTCTTGATCGTGTAGAAACATCAATCTCTGCCTTTGTAATCATATGCCATTTTCCCTGTATATCTCTTTCTTTTGTGTCCTCTCCTTACAGGAACACCAGTCCCATTGGATTAAAGCCCCAACCTCCTCCAAAATAACCTCATATTAACTTGATGACATTTGCAAAGCCCCTATTTCCAAATAAGATCAAATTCATAGGAAACAGAGATCAGAATGTTAATAATATCTTTTAGGGGTACATAGTTCAACCCAGGACACCATCTTAACATTACAAATTTTTCCAATTCATGAACAAGGTGTTTAGTTCTTAAATTTCTTGTAATGTGGTTTTACTAGTTGTCAGTGTAAAACTCTTACTTCTTTTGTTCAATTTATGCCTAAGTATTTTTATTCTTTTGGATACTATTGATGGGGAAACATAAGGTAAGCTGACAGGCTGCAAACACCTCCCCCACCCCTAGGTGGGATATGTGTGATATTCCTCAGGCACTCCTGACTGTCCATGGGTCTCCATCAGTTTGCAAATATCTTAGTAAATTACAAGAAAAAGGCAATCTTATCAGTAGCCTAATCTCCAGAAACCTATAGGCTGTTTTCTGGAGCCCCAACATCACCCCTCAATAATGATATGGGGAAACAAAGGCAAAAGGAAATGGCAGGTAAAATTAAATTTCCTTACAACCTGCAGCCCATTGACAGATAATTGAGGCTGGCAGAGGAAAACATTTCTCCAGGAACTCCCTACTGTCTTAATGTTAATGCTTTGCTAGAGGGAAAAACAACCTTAGCTTGACAATAGCAAGGCCTCGGGTATCTTAGAGTCCTCTTTAGCATATCAAAGTCCCTCTGGAGGCCTCCCTTTTGACTTTACCTCCCCCAACTTCAAAGTATATACTGAACCACTCTTCACAACCCCAGTGCACCTCTTTCTGCCCAAGGGTCCAGTCCCCATGCTTTAATAAAATCACCTTTTTGGGGGCGCCTGGGTGGCTCAGTCGGTTAAGCGTCCGACTTCGGCTCAGGTCACGATCTCAGGGTCCGTGAGTTCGAGTCCCGCATCGGGCTCTGGGCTGATAGCTCAGAGCCTGGAGCCTGCTTCCAATTCTGTGTCTCCCTCTCTTTCTGCCCCTCCCCCGTTCATGCTCTGTCTCTGTCTCAAAAATAAATAAAAACGTTAAAAAAAAAATTAAAAAAAAAAAATCACCTTTTTGTACCAAAGACATCTTCAAGAATTCTTCCTTGGCTGTCGTAGACTCCGGACCCCACGAACTCCCACCATCACCCCAAAACTTCAGCACTATTGTAAATGGAATTTTCATAGTTTCATTTTCAAACTGTTCATTGCTACTATACAGAAATACAACTTATTTTCTATTTTTTCTTCTATCTGGCAATCTTCCTGAAATCATTTATTAGATCTAATCATGTTATGTGGGTTACCTAGGATTTTCTACATACAAGATCATTTCATCTGTGAATACAATTTTTCTTCTTCCTTTCCAATCTAGATGCAATTTGTTTTTCTTGCCTTGAATGACCTGAATGAAATTTCTAGTGTAATGTCAAAAAGAAGTAGTAAAAGCAGACATTCATGTCTTGCTCCTGATCTCAAGGGGAAAGTATTGAGTCATTAAACATTAAGTTTCTTGGGGAGCCTGGGTGGTTCAGTCAGTTGAGCGTCTGACTTCGACTCAGGTCATGATCTCACAGTTCATGAGTTCAAGCCCCGCGTTGGGCTCTGTGCAGACAGCTCGGAGCCTGGAGCCTGGAGCCTGCTTTGGATTCTGTGTCTCCCTCTCTCTCTCTCTGCCCCTCCCCAGCTTGCACTCTGTCTCTCCCTCTCTCAAAAATAAACATTAAAAAAATTTTTTTTTAAAAAACCCACATTAAGTTTCTTAGCTGGAGATTATTCCTAAATACCCATTATTCGGTTGAGAAAGTGATCTTCCATTCCTTAACATGAACACGTGTTGGATTTTGTCAAGTGCTTTATATCATCTATTGTGCTTATGTGTATTTTAAAATGCATCCATTTTCTGGATGTACCACAGGTTATTCATCCATTCACCTACTAAAGGATGTCTTTTTTACTTCCACCTGGGCAATTATGAATACAACTGCTATAAACATTCATGTGCAGACTGTGTAGACATAAGTTTTCAACTTTTTTGGGTAAATATCAAAGAGCATGATTGCTGGATTGTATAGTAAGAGTCTGTTTACTCTTGTAAGAGCCATTTTGAATCTCTACCAGCAATGAAGGGGAGTTACTGATGTTCCACATTCTTGTCAGCACATGGTATTGTCAACGTTTCAGAATTTGGCCATCTCATAGGTATGCAGAGGTATCTCATTGATGTTTTTAAATTTACATTTCCCTTTTCTTATGTTTACAACATATCTGTATATTTTCTTTGGTGAGGTGTCTGTTAAGGCCTTTGACCCACTTTAAAAATTCTTAGGGGCTGTAGGAGGGGGGATGGCCTAAATGGGTAAGGGGCATTAAGGAATGTACTCCTAAAATCATTGTTGCACTATATGCTAATTTGGATGTAAATTAAAATAAAATATCTCGAAAAAAATAAAAATTTAAAAAAATTTTAAAAATTCATTGTATATACTAGATTAACAGCTCTTTATCAGATATGTCTTTAAAAAATATTTTCTCCCAATGTGTAGCTTGTCCTGACAATCTCTGGACATTGTCTTTCACAAAGCAGAGATTTTTAATTTAATGAAGTCTAGCTTATCAACTATTTCTTTCATAGACTGTACCTTTGGTGTATCTAAAGAGTTATTGGCATACCCAAGGTCACTTAGGTTTTCTATTATCTTGTAGGACTTTAAATTTGCATTTTAAATTTACTGTAAAATGCCTGGGATTCATTTGGAGTTAATTTTTACAAAGAGTATAAGGTTTGTGTCTAGATTCACTTTTCCCATATGCATATCTAGTAGTTCCAACACTGTTTGTTAGAAAGATTACTTTTGCTTCATTGTATTGACATTGTCCTTTGTCATAGGTCAGTTGGCAATATTTATTTGGGTCTATTTCTGGCTATCCTATTTCATTGATATATTTGTTTATTTGTTGGATAATACCACAGTATTTTGATTACTGTATCTTTAAAGTAAGTCTTGATGTACAATAGTATCAGTCCTCTAAGTCTGTCCTTCTCCTAGAATAATGTGGTTGGAAATGTGGGGTCTTTTTGTCCCTCCATATAAACTTTAGAAGCAGTTTGTTGATATCCACAAAATAAGTTCCTGAGATTTTGATTAGGATTACATTGAATCTATCAATCAA
Source organism: Panthera tigris (assembly GCF_018350195.1). Taxonomy (NCBI): domain Eukaryota; kingdom Metazoa; phylum Chordata; class Mammalia; order Carnivora; family Felidae; genus Panthera; species Panthera tigris. Next base: position 59,874,918 of record NC_056677.1, on the reverse strand, counting down.
GTAGGAAAGAACATACATCTTAAAGATACTGAGTCTTCCTTATCCACAAACATGAGTATCTCTCCATTTATTTAAATCTTGATTTCTACCATCAGAATTTTATAATTTTCCTCAAACAGATCTGGTATATATTTTATTAAATTTCTACTTAAGTATTTCATTTTGGGAGGTGTCAATGTAAATGGTATTGCATTTTAACTTCAAATTCCACTTTTTAATGGTGGTATACAAACAAGCAACTGACAAAAACCTCGTATCTCACAACCTTGCCACAATCATTTTAGTTCCAGTTTGTGTGTGTGTCAATTTGGATTTTCTACACAATCACATCATCTGCAAAGACAGTTATACTTTTTCCTTCCCATCTGTATTCCTTTAATTTCTATTTTTTGCCCTATTGCATTAGCTAGAATTTCCAGTACAATGTTGAAAAGAAGTGGTAAGAGGTGACATCCTTGCTTTTACCTGATTTTAATGAGAAAGCTTCTAGTTTCTCACCATTAAGCATAATGTTAGCTGTAGTTTGTCTATGGATAGATCATCTTTATGAGATGAGGGAATTCCCCTCTATTCCTAGTTTACTGTAACTTTTTATCACAAATGGGTGTTGGATTTTGTGAAATGCTTTTCCTGCAAGTAAAATCATATGGTAATTATTTTTCTTTGGCTGACTTATTTCACTTAACATAATACCCTCTATGTCCATCCATGTTGTCACAAATGGCAAGATCTCATTATTTTTAATGACCGAGTAATATTCCATTATATTACACACACCCACACACCACATCTTTATCCATTTACCTACTGATAGACATTTGGGTTGTTTCCGTAACTTTGCTATTATAAATAACACTACACTAAACACAGGGGTGCATGTATCTGTTTAAGTTAGCGTTTTTTGTTTTCTTTGAGTAAATACCCAGTGATGGGATTATGGGATCATATGGTATTTCTATTTTTAATTTTTTGAGGAGGCTCTATACTGTTTTCCACACTGGCTATACCAGTTTACATTCCTAACCACCAGTGCACGAGGTCTCCCTACTTCCCAAATCCTCATCAACATGTTATTTATTGGCTTATTGATACTAGCCATTGTGACTGATGTGAGGTAGTATCTCATTGTGGTTTTTATTTGCATTTCCCTAATGATTAGCAATGCTGAACACACCCTCATGTGTCACTTGCTATCTGTATGTCTTTTAAAAAATATCTATTCAGGTCCTCTGCCCATTTTTTTACTGGATTGTTTTGTTGGTGTTGAGTTGTATAGTTCTTTATATATTTTGGATATTAACCCTTTCTCAGATATATCATTTGCAAATATTCTCCCATCAAGTAAGTTGCCTTTTTATTATGTTGATGGTTTGCTTTGCTGTGCAAGGTTTTTTATTTTGGTGTAGTTTCAATAGTTTATTTTTGCTATTGTTTCCCTTGCCTTAGAAGACATAGCTAGAAAAATGTTGCTAAGGCTAATATCTAGGAGAATACTTCCTGTGTTCTCTTCTAGAAGTTTTATGGTTTCAGGGCTCACATTTAGGTCTTTAATCCCTTGTGAGTTTATTTTGGTGTATGGTGTAAGAAAGTGGCCCAGTTTCAGGACAGTTACATGTAAAAGAATGAAACTGACCTAGGGGACTAGGGCTTACTGAGACAGCAGGCATGTTAGGGTGTCCAGACCCTGCTATTGTCTGCACTACCAAAGTGGAAGGAAATGTAAACATTAGTGTCTATCAGCACCCCCCCCCCCAACCCCGGAGAGAATTCCAGCAGGCCACCTACCATTTGGCAGAAGAGTAGTTCCTTTATATTTTAGTTGCCTTTTCCAACTACAATTTTTCTTTGCCCCAGGGCAGATGAATCTGCTTCTGGTACCTCAGTACTATCCTTCCCTACTGCAGTTTGAAGCATCAGGAATGGGTTTCCCATCATTAGTGTGTCTCTCCTACCATTCTCTAGGTTATCCCTCTCTATCCTTTGTTGTATAGAAGCTGTCCAGACTTCTTAAATATATGTGTTTTTGTTTATATATATTTGTGTATCTGTGTATATGTACACATGTACTTCCTAGCTGAAAGGGCAAAAACCCCAGGAGCAATGAGCAATCTACTGCCTAGATCTCGGTTTCTAAATACTATTCCTCCACTAAAAGGCTCCTAAAAAAATGTATAATTGTAAGATGAGGCAGGATAGGTACAAGATGAGTCTTACAACAACAAAAGTAAGGACGTTCTCAAATATGTGTTGGGGATATATCACAAAAACACAAAAAGACAGTTTGAAGGGGCTCACACTGTCCAAAAAATCTAGATCATTTTGATCACAAAAATAAATATGATGAATTATAAGCCATTGAAAAAAGCTAAGAATTCGAATCCCTCATGATAATTAATAAATAGAGAGAAGGTAGGTTTTGTGCTTATGGTATTATGCTGAGGCCTGACCGATAAATCTAGAGAGAGTACCAGAGTTGCAAAACAATCATGGTAAAGAATGGGCAAGGTAAAAGGCTAAATACAAGGAGACATGTTTGATAGGGAGAATATTTTCCTGATCATAAATGTCTCACTACATTTTGATGGAATCATTGTGTATTCTAGACTGCAACAACATGAATATTCAGGTTGCCATACTGTACTACAGTTTTTCAAGGCTGTAGAAATGCTGCAGATTAAAGAAGGCTAAAAAGACATGACAAGTAAATGCAATACTTGTACCTAGACTGAATGCAAACTTAGAAGGGGTAAAAACGCTATTAAGAAAACATGGCTATGTAATATGAAGGGTAGTTTAGAAAAATGAGGTTGACAAATTTACTATGGTTATAAAAACAAATCCAATTCTTAGGAAGTATCCACTTAAGTATTTATAAGTAAAGGACCAAACAGTCTAGAAAAAAACTATTCACAGTGGAAGAGGAGGAGCACAAAAGATAAAACAAGTGATGTAAAATGTGAACAAAAGACAAATCTTGATAAGGGAATAAATGTGTTCATTGTATTATTTTTTGGTAAATTGTTGAAGTATGAAATTGTTTTCAAATAAATTTTTAGGAAGAATGATATCTACAACATTAAAAAAAAAACTAACGTAAAACAGAATCCAGAATATTTAAAGTCACAAATCAATTAACAAAATTAAAAAATAAAACAAGCCAACAGATAACAGTGAATGACATGAACAGAAACTTCAGAAAATAAGAAAGCAATCAGTAATAAGGCTATGAAAAGATCTTCGCATAAGCACAAGATACCATTTTATATCCATTATACTGGCAAATTTTTAAAAACAAATAACAAAGTGCTGAAAAGAACAAGTAGGGGTGGGGGGGGAAGGGATATAGACAGGAAAGAAAATGATATAGAGAAACCAATATTCTCAGACCCTTTGGTGAAAGTATAAATTAGGACAATCTGGAGAGTAACACACATTTCACTTTAAATACAATGCAATTTTAACTTTAAGTTTAAAAACTAAAGAAATTCTCATAGATGTTCATAAGAACTCATTTTAAGTCAATAACTAGAAACAACCTAAAAGTCCATCGATAGAATAATAGATCTACTGTATTTTCACCAAGTGGAATATGACACAGTAATTGAAATAAATTGATTAGATCAATACATTTATCAAATCAGATAAATCCAAGGGTGAAATACTAAAAAATTTAAAAACTAGTATAGGTATTAATCAGAAAGGACATGGGCTGTAAATAACTACTATGGATACAGAAGTCCATACTTGCTCATTACCCTATATGTCCAAACACATGAGTGAAAAAAATCAAATGGTGGGATAAATAAAATGATATAAATTTTATAGTTTAAGTACATCAAAATACCATTAATCTATAACTGCACAAAGTATAAAAATGCATAGTAAGGATATACACCTTCAGAACAGGACTTACTTATGTGGAATGGAGATGTACAAAAGGGACTTCAACTGTACCCATGTTATTTAAATTTTTTAAAAATCTAAAACAAACATGGTAAAGTGTAAGATTTGTTAAAGCAGAATAGTGGTAAGAAGTGTTCAGTACGTCATTTCCAGTATTTTCTGTCTGAAATATTTCATCTAAAAAACTGTATTTAAAATCTTCAGATGGCTTGTTGTTTTCACCACAATGAAGTGCAAATTACCAAGGAAAACCTTGTGGGTTCTGTACACTCTAGCCCCAAACTATGTCTATCTTATCACCTACCACTCACTCTCCACCTCGTATAACCCTGTTACAGATACAAACAATAGTACTTAGTACAAGTATTAGTACTTGGCGTGTCTCGGCCTGGGTTCCTGTTAACAGCTCTGAGCCCTATATGCATCCATTGGGACTAGGTGCTCTTTCCAAGCTTGTTCAACACTGGCACTCAACTATAAGACAAAAATGATTTGTTGGCCTGTTGATCATGGGTATCTTAGCAGCAGTAGGCATTATCGCCTCTGCCACTGTCACTGGAATCAGTCTACATTATACTATCCAAACAGCTATGTCCTTAATAAATTTACAGTTAACGCTATTGAAGAATTAATAGGCCAAACTTCTATTGATAGACAAGCTCTGGCCCACCTCGAAGCTCTTGAGACTGCAGTGGAATTTATTGAGAAAAGACAGGACGCCTTGATCCTCCACTCTAAACTAACCTGCAACCCTAACTACCAACATATTTGCGTGACTGGCATTCCTTATAATCACTCTCAATCTTGGGATGCTGTCTAGACACACCTTCGCAGTGTTTTTTCTTCCAACCTCTGTAACAATATAGAAAATTTAGATGTGACCTTGCACCAACAAGTACAATATGCAGAAAACCAACTAAGAAATGAATGGGCTGATTCCTGGGCAATGTAGCATAACCTAAATCCTTTCTCATTTATAGCCAGCATCCATCTCAAATTCTGGATAACTCTGTGTCTCTTTTTATATCTTTGCAGAATCACCCTCCAAGCCACCCGACAGCAAAACAAGGACCAAGAGCTCGTCTTGACAGTCCTCTCACACAAGACCAGAAGAACCAAGAAAAACAAGAGGGAACTGTGGGGAATAAGTTTAAGAATTCTCTAGGCTTACACCAATGGGTTAACAAGGCTTAGAGCAGAAAGCCGCTTTTGCTTCCACAGTAACGGGTAGGGGAGGAAAGCTGCCACAGGTAGAAAGTGCCCAAGGCTAGTCATTAAAAAAAAAAAAAAAAAAAAAAAGGATAGAGCTGAAAGTGGCTGCGGGGTGAAAACGCCCAAGGCTAGCTAGCAAGAAAAATGCCTCCTTAACCTTAAGGTGGCATGCCCCACTTACCTTAATCCCTAGAAAAGTTAAGATAAAATAAACAGATATGGTGCCTGCTTAAAGTAAAGTGCCTGCAGTAAAAGCACTGAGATGCTATGCTGATTTGTCTCGACCCTAACCCCTAACACTGCATACCTTCAAAACCCCTTTTCTCACACACATGAATTAATGATTACTATTTTATTGTTTCTACATGTCCATCATGTATGCAGGCCTTCTGATTCTAATAAATACAGAGAAAGGCCCCTTACTCTGGGCTCTTGTCACTTCCTGGACATTAGCCTCTCTTGTTTACTTTTTTTTTTAATTTTTTTTTTAACATTTATTCATTTTTGAGAGAGAGAGAGAGAAAGACAGAGCATGAGTAGGGAAGGGGCAGAGAGAGAGGGAGAAATAGTATCAGAAGCAGGCTCCAGGCCCTGAGCTGTCCGCGGGGTTCAAACTCATGGACCACGAGATCGTGACCTGAGCCGAAGTCAGACACTTAACCAACTGAGCCACCCAGGTGCCCCTCTTGTTTACATTTCTGCGTCTGCTCTATTGCTGAACAAGAGAGAAAGACAGGAAAGTAGAAATAAAAAAGCAATAAATTACTACCAACACTATCATCAAAAACAGGCTTGAAATTTAGTGAACATCTTTTGCATATTTCTGCCTATCATTCAGAAAGAAAAAAGTGTTGGGGGGGCACCCTCGTGGCTCAATTGGTTAAATGTCCAACTCTTGATTTTGGCTCAGGTCATAATCTCATAGTTTGTGAGATGGAGCCCCACATCAGGCTCTGCACTGAGAGCATAGAGCCTGCTTGGGATGCTCTTCTACCCCTCCCCCTCTTGCGGTGTGTGTGTGTGTCTTTCTCAAAATAAACATTAAAAAAAAAAAAAAAGACTAAGTCTTAATCCAAACATTGGAGAATACTCTCCCCTATTCTACCCTCACAAGCACTGAGTGAAATTAGAATCACACACAGGGGAAAGCTGAGTAAGAAAGATCCTGTCATGCGAGCAGTACAAAGGAGGAAACCCAAAACCAAGCAGGGACACAACAACAAAGCATCTTTACATGGTTCTAAGTCTCTGGTGTAGAGAGTAACCTTAGTAACAAAACTCTAAAGCCAGTCCAATTCTAGTTTGACACAAAATTCTACATGAAGAGCCTAGAGAAAGGAAAGGTGTACTTTCCTCAAAGAATAAAAAATATTTACCTCAGGAGGTTGCAGGAAGATGGCAGATAAGGAGGACCCTGAGCTCACCCCAACCCATGTTTACAACTAGATATCATCCACATCCGAGTCAATAAACTGGAGAACAGTTTGAAGACTGACATAACAAACTCCACCAAGTAAATATAGAGAAGAAGCTGCATCTGAAAGGTTAGGAAGGTCAGAAAGGCAAAGAAAGGCTGCCCACAGGAGGGAGAGAAATGGGCCCTTACATCAGGAACTCACACAGGGAAGATTAACCCCATAATGTCAGCTTTAAAAACCAGAGGGGCTGGTGCAGATGAGTTAGGAGAGGTCAGCAAGGATGATATTTGGTCAAATCTATTACAGTCCTACTTGGCTCCTGATATGGACGATGAAGAGGAAGGGGAAGAAGATGACAATGAAGGACTGGAAGATGAAAAAGGACATAAGGATGAAGGTGAAGAAGAGGTGATGAAGATGAAGATGAAGGTGAAGAGGAAGAGGAGGAGGAGGAGGAAGGACAGGAGGATGAAGGAGAAGATACCTAATGGAACGCTGATGGATTCCAACCTTCCTTTTTAAAATTTTCTCTGGTCCCTAAGAGCAAGCTGTACACTTTTTTTTTTCCCCTCCTCTTGTGCTCATTTACCGTTTTTTTTTTTTTTTAATTTGTTTATTTGAGAGGGAGAGAAAGCACGAGTGGGGGAGGGGCAGAGAGCAAGAAGAGAGCAAGAATCCCAAGCAGGCTCTGCACCAGCAGCGCAGAGGCCAACGTGGGTCTTGAACTCGCGAACCATAAGATCATGACCTGAGCCAAAGTCAGACACTTAACCAACTCAGCCACCCAGGCACCCCTGCCCTGTTTTTTGAAGTCTCTTTTTTCTCCCTTTATAACATGGTCCTCAACTTACCTGGGGAAGGAGAATACCTTGAGCAGAACACACTGGGAAAAGAATATCCCTTTCTGTTCTAAATTCATTTTTATTGATTCCTGTCTCAACAAAAACAGTATAGAATCAACACCACTGTGCTCTGTGGGAAAAAGAGCTCTGCTCCCTCACCTGCTAGAAGCTGGAGGGTGCTGTGCCCCTGTATAGCAGTGCACAGAATTTTAGCTTTTTTCCTCCTTTTTCTATATTTTGGGCTCAGAGATCACACAGTATCTCTATGTGAATATGGACAGTTAGCATTTACCAACATGTATCCCTCTACTTTCAATTATTTTAAAAAATTATTTAAAAAAATAAGAGGGGCACCTGGATGGCTCAGTTGGTTAAGTGTCCGACTTTGGCTCAGGTCATGATCTCATGGTTCATGGGTTCAGGCCCCACGTCAGGCTCTGTGCTGATAGTTCACAGCCTGGAGCCTGCTTCGGATTTGTGTCTCTCTCTCTGCCCCTTCCCCACTCACGCTCTATCTCTCTCAAAAATAAACATTAAAAAGTTTTTTTTTTTAAGTTTTTTTAAAAAGTTTTTTTAAAGGAAAACTTTAAAAAATGGGATTACAGAAGGTCAGCAAAGGGTGGGTTTGAGATGCTTGGCTGGGTTAAGTGGGCATTTTGACAACAAGGCTTTCCTATCGCCATGTTTAATAGTGATATTTAATGGACATCCTTGCAGTTTAAGTTGATACCTTTAAAATAATACTCTCCAGGAGCTCCTGGGTGGCTCAGTTGGTTAAGCATCCAACTTTGGCTCAGGTCATGACCTCATGGTTCCCAAATTCGAGCCCCGCATCAGGTGAGCTCAAGCCCCCCTTCAGGTGAGCATGAGCCCTGTTTCAGGTAAACACGAGCCCTACTTTGGGTGAGTCCTGCTTCTCTCTCTCTCTCCCTCTCTTCTGTCCCTTGTTTACTTGTACCTATTTCTCTCAAAAAATAAATAAATAAATAAAAATTTAAAAGTTAAAAAAGAAAAAAGAAAAACCCACAGTTAACATCATCCTTAATGGAGAAAAACTGAGAGCTTTTCCCCTAAGTTTATGAAGAAGACATGGATGCCCACTCTGACCACTTTTATTCAATGTAGTACTGAAAGTCCTAGCCAGAAAAATAGACACAACAGAAAGAAATAAAAAGCATCCAAATCAGCAAGGAAGAAGCCAAACTTTCATTATTTGCAGATGACATGATACTCTATATGGAAAACCCAAAAGACTCCTAGAACTGCTAAAACCTGCTAGACCTGATAAACGGATTCAGTAAAGTGGAGATACAAAATCAGCATACAGAAATCTGTTGCATTTCTTTACAGCAATAATGAAACAGCAGAAAGAGAAATTAAAGAATCAATTCCATTTACAACTGTACTAAAAATAATAAGATACCTAGGAATAGACTGAACCAAAGAGGTGAAAGGTCTGTACTCTGAAAACTATAAAACATTGATGATAGAAATTGAAGACAACATAAAAAAATGGAAAGACATTCCATGCTCATGGATTGGAGGAACAAACTGTTAAAATGTCTATACTACCCAAAACAATCTATACATTTAATGCAATCCCTATCAAAATACCAATAGCAAACAATCCTAAAATTTGTATGGAACCACAAAAGACCCCAAATAGCCAAAGCAATTGTGAAAAAGAAGAGCAAAGCTGGAGGCATCACAATTCCAGACTTCCAAGTAACATTACAAAGCTGTAGTGATCAAAACAGTATGGAACTGGCACAAAAACAGACACAGATCAAGAGAACAGAATAGAAAATCCAGTGATAAACCCACAATTTTATGGTCAATTAATCTTTGACAAAGCAAGAAAGAATACCCAATGCAAAAAAGCTTTTTCAACAAATGGTACTGGGAAAATTGGACAGCTACATGCAAAAGAATGAAACTGGCCACTTTTGTAGACTACATACAAAAATAAATTCAAAATGGAGTAAAGACCTAAATGTGAGACCTGAAACCATAAAAGTCCTAGAAGAGAACACAGTCAGTAACTTCTTTGATATGGGCTGTACCAACTTCTTACTAGATATGTCTCCTGAGGCAAGGAAAACAAAAGCAAAAATAATCTCTATTAATATTACTGTCTTTTGGTATTTTGAGTTTTTTAAAAATTTTAATCATTCTAATTTGGGTATGGGGATTTTTCATTTTTTTAAATTTACTTTCTCTAATTGCAAATGAGCTTCTTTCCATTTGCTCATTTGCCATCTCTGTATATTCTTTGGTGAGGTGTATGTTCAGACCTTTTGCACTATTTCTATTTGGGTTGTATTCTTATTACTGTATTTTAAGAGTTCTTTGTATACTAAAGTCTTTTACTGGATATGGGTTTTGCAAAATTTTCTTCTAGTCTGTGGTTTGTCTTTTCATTCTATTGACACTTTTTTCAGAGCAAACATTTGTAATTTTAATGAAGTCCTACTTATCAATTTCTTCTTTCATGAATTATGCTTTTTGAGAGAGACATGGGGGAGGAGCAGAGGAAGAGGGAGAGAGAGAATCTTAAGCAGTCTCCATGCCCAGGATGGAGCCCAATGTGGGGCTCGATCTCACGACCATGATATCATGACCGGAGCCAAAATCAAGAGTCAGATGCTTAACTGACATAGCCACCCAGGTGCTCGATGAATTAATGGCTTTTGATGTTGTATCTGAAACTCACTACCCAAACCCAAGGTCACATATTATTTTGTATTTACTTTTAGAAGTCTTACAGTTTTCCATTTTATATTTAAGGTCTGTGATCCATTTTGAGTGAATTTTTGTTAAAGTGTAAGGTCTCTAAGTAAGTTCACTTTTTTTTTTTTTTTTAAACCTGTGAACATACATTGTTCCAACACTATTTGGAAAGACTATCCTTTCACCACAGAGCAGTCTTTCTGCCTTTGACAAAGATCAGTTTGTTATATTTGCGTGAGCCTATTTCTGAGCTCTTTAATCTGTTCTATTGATCTACAGATCTGTCCCTTTACCAGTAGCATGCTATCTTCATAACTGTAGTTCCACACTAAGTCTTGAAACCAAGTGGTCTGAGTCCTTCGATTTTTGAGTCCTTCGACTTTGTGCTTCTTTCCCACTACATTACTTGTTACAGAGTATCCACCTTTCCACATAAAGCTCAGAATTAGCTTATCAGTAGCTACAACATATTTTGGTGGAATTTTTTTTTTTTGGTGGAATTGTTTTTTAATTTTTTTAATGTTTATTTATTTTTGAGGGGGAAAGCACAAGTTGGGGAAGGGCTTAGACAGAAAGGGAGACCAGAATCCGAAGCAGACTCTAGGCTCTGAGCTGTCAGCACAGAGCCTGATACGGGGCTCGAACTCACAAGCTGTGAGATCATGACCTAAGCCAAAGACAGATGCTTAAGCGACTGAGCCACCAAGGCACCCCTTTTTGGTGGAATTCTGATGGAAACTGCATTCAATTTGTAGATCAAGATGGGAAAAACAGACATTTTAATAATATTCAGTCTTCCAATCCCTGAACACAAAATACATTTAGATCTTCTTTGACATCTTTTCTCAGTGCTTTCTAATTTTCCAACAATAGATCCTGTACATATATTGTTAGATTTATATACAAGTATTTCAACTTCACTTGGTGCAACTGGAAATGGTATTTTTAAAATTATACACTCTAATTGTTTACTGTTGGCTTATAAGAAAACCATCCACTTCTGCATATGCAACAGGTGTCATGCATCCTTCTTATCCTTGCTTATTAGTTCTAGGTTTTTGGAGATGCTCTGAAATTTTCTACATAATCTTATAATCAACAAAGAAAAATAGTTTTATTTCTTTTCCAATAAACATTTTAATTTCTTTTTCTTATCTTATTGAACTATGAACTAGCTAAGACTTCCAGTATGATTTTGAGTAGGATGGCAAAAAAGGACATGCTTACCATGTTACTGATCCAAGGGGGAGAGTAACCAGACTCTCACCATTAACGAGGTGGGTCTAGTCTGTAAGACTAAAGGCAAAAGGAACGATCTATAAATACTATACTCCAGTGGATAAGACTATTTCCCACAGGGGTAAAAATCTTTTCGAAGTTTTTAAACTGCTATATATACATAACTGAATCAAACAATTAAGTTTAATGGACAGCAAATACTAGGAGCCAGATTACTCCCTGCAGGAGTGGGAGATTAATAGACAAAGGGGAGAGAACTATAATTACTCATGTGCTAACAGATTAGAGTTGAAGACATCAATATGAATGCATGTTTAGCTTAAGATAAATACAGATGAATAAATACAAAAATATTTATAGATGGGCGCCAGGGTGGCTCAGTTGATTAAGTGACCAACTCTTAATTTCGGCTCAGGTCATGATCTCACGGTAGCAAGATTGAGCCCCATGTCGGAATCCACAATGAGCATGGAGCCTGCTTGGGATTCTCTCTCTCCCTCTTTCTCTCTGCCACTACCCTGCTCATGCTCTCTCTCTGTCTCTCTCAAAATAAATAAATAAACTTAAGAAAATATTTGTAGATAATGTGTATACATATTTGTTAGTATGCATATGTATAGTTCTTTCCCTGTCAGCTGAGAGAGCTGCCTATACTATACAAAATCCATATACAGTATAAACTGTTTCTCCTACATACTAGCAATGAACAGACCAAAAATGAAATTAAGAAATCAATCCCATATACAACAGGATCAAAAAGATTAAGTATTCAAAAATAATTCAATAGGGATACCTAGGTGGTTCAGCTGGTTAAGAATCTGACTTGATTTTGGCTCACCTCAAGATTTCACAATTGTTAGACTGGCCTTGAGTCAGGCATTGCCCTGGGCATGGAACCTGTTTAACATTCCCTCTCTCCCTCTCCAGTTGCCCCTCCCCTGATCACTCTCTTTCTATCTCTCAAAAATAAAAAAAATAAAAACAATTCAACAAAAACCTTGCAAGACTTGTACAATGAAAATTACACAATGCTACTGAAGAAAATTAAAAGATCTAAATAAATGGATGGATACTTCATGTTTAAGGAGCATTATGATTAAAATAACAATTCTCCCAAAACTGATCTATAGATTCAATTACAATTGCTATCAAAATTACATCAGGCCTTTTCCAGAGGGAAAAAAAAAGTTTATTTCAGAAATTACTACAATTATCTAGACAATGTGCTACTGGAATAAGGACACAGATATTGTTCAAAGCAACAGAACTGACTACAGAAGTAAACCTTTATCATTATGGACAATTTGTTTTCAACAAAGGTACCAAGCAAATTCAATGGGGAAATAACAGTCTTTTCAAATTATGGTGATGGAAATATTGTATATCCACAAACAATAAGATGAACTTAGGCCCTTATTTCACAACATACATAAACATTATCTCAAAGTATATACAGAAATCTAACTGTAAAAGAATAGACTATAAACACATAAGTAAATCCTTGAGTCAGTGGGGTAGGCAAAGGTTTGCTAGATATGGTACCAAAAGATGAACCCTAAAAAAAAACAGCTGAAAATTAGACTCATCAAAAACCAAAACCTTTTGTTTCATAAGACACTAATAAGATAATGAAAAATATAAGGTATATACTATACTAAAAGAGAATACTTGCAAATCACATCTGGTAAGAGACTACTATCTAGAATACACCACAAACTGTTACAACTCATTAAGAAGGCAAACAATCCACTTAAAAATTGGGTAAAATATTTAAACAGACACTTTACCAAAGAAAATATACAAATGACTAACAATTCATATACAAATGAAAAAAACCCACAAACATTTCCAAGTGAATGTCCTTAGAAGCGTAATTTTTAATAGCCAATAAAACAGAAAACAAATTCCCATCAACTGTTTAATGGGGAAACAAAGAGTGGTATATATTCATATAATTGAACATTATTCATAAATAAAAATGAAATAGTGATACATATAATAATATGGATAAACCTCAAATTAACCTATGTAAAAGAACTCAAACATAAAAGACTATATATCATCTAATCCCAATTGCATGAAAGGTCTAGAAAAGACAAATCTACAGAAACAAAAGTACATTTGTGCCTGGGGTTGAGGGTGGGAATGCAGATGAAATATAAACCAGTATGAAAATGTTACAAGGGTGGTGAAAATATTATAAAACTGTATTATGGTGATGGTTGCAGAACTTATTAAACTTACCAAAAACTGTTTAATTGTATACTTTAAATGAGTAAACTACATAGTATGTTAAAGTTTTATCTGTAAAACGTTTTTAAAAATTAGCATCTTCTAACCACCACCAGTAAAAAGACAAACATTGTCATATGAAGTGAAACACAAGCCAAACCATCTACCTATTTTATCTGACCTAAAAATCCAACTACCAACCTACTTACTGAGAAATACAAACACACACACACACACACACACACACACACACACACACAAGCTATACAAACACACAAAGATTAAAAGTAGAAAGATGAATGGGGCACGTGGGTAGTTCAGTCAGTTAAGTGTCCAGCTTCGGCTCAGGTCACCATTTCATGGTTCATGAGTTCAAGCCTCACATCGGGCTCTCTGCTGTCAGCACAGAGCCTACTTCAGATCCTTTGTCCGCCCCCCTCCCCCACCCCACCCCCGCTAATGCACTCCCTCTTTCTCTCTCTCTCACAAAAATAAACATTTTCTTTAAAAACTAGAAAGATGAAGAAAGATATAACATGGTAACATTAACCAAAGAAAAAGGTTGAGAACCTGTATTAATTTGAAACAACATCAACATCAAAACCAAAAATAATATCAGAGGATAAAGAGGAATATTTTGAAAAAATAAAGGGGTAACATCTGGCAAGGCCATAATTCCATGTGCACATGTACCTAGCAAGATTTTCATAATGCATAAGAAAATAAATTATAGATGTGAAAAGATAAACAGGTAAATCCATAATGAGTTTGAGATATCAACACTGCTCTCTCAAAAATGAGTAACACAGAGTCGGAAGAATCCTAAAAGATATGGAAGTCCTGTATAATACTATCAACCACCTGAATATGCTTACAGAATACTCCAAACAACAGAATACATATTCTTCTAGAATACAGATGTGTAACATTCAACAAAAAAGATCATGTTCTAGTCTATAAAATAAATTTCAATGAATTAAAAAAATAATAATAATGCAAAGAGCATTCACAGAACATAAAATTAAACTAGAAATCAACAAAGAGAGGTATCTGAAAAATTCCCAAATAATTGGAAATTAAACAACTAACCTCTAAATAGTACACAGATCAAAGAGAAAGTCTTAAGGGAAATACAAACATGGATTACACAAAAAGACAATGAAAATACAATATATCAAAATCTGTGGGATGCAAGTAAAGCAGTACTAACAGGAAAATCTATAGCATTAAATCAATATATTAGACAATAACAACTAAAATCAGTATAACTAAAGCTTGTATTAAAAAAAACTAGAGAAAGAGGAAATCAAATCTAAAGCAAGCAAAAGAAAAGAAATAAAGATTAACAGCAGGTATTGAAAACAAAAACAATACCAAAAAAAATCACTAAAACAAAAAGCTAGTTATTTGTAAACATTAATATAATTGATAAACTTATAGCCAGATGACCAAAGGTGGGGGGGGGGGGTATAAATCATTAGTATCACAAATAATGCCAAAGACATTAAAATACAGAAATACTACAAAAAAAATCTGCTCACGAATTTGATAAATTACATGAAATGAACAATTATTTGAAAGACCACCAAAACTCGCTCAAGAAAACAAATAGCCCTATACCCAGTAAATAATATTGGATTGCAAGTTACAAACTTGCAAAGGTTGCAAAGGTTTCATAAAGAAGAAAACTTCATGCCTAAATTCTACCAAACAAGTAAGAAGTCATACCAATTCTATACAACCAATTCCATTAAAAAGAAAAAGAGAGAACATGTCTCAATTATGAAGCCAGTATTACCCTGTTTACAAATCCAGAGAGAAATACTACCAGAAAAGAAAATTACAAATCAGTATCTCTAATAAATGTAGATTTAAAAAATTTTCACAGAATGTTAGCAAATAAAATGGTGTAATATGAAAAATATATATCACAATCACGTGGGTTTCATTCAAGAAATATAAAGTTAGTTCAACATTCAAAAATCAATGAATTTCTATATCAACGACTTGAAGAAGACCATAAAATCATCTCAATACATTTAGAAAAAGACTCTTAATAAATTCAACATACTTTCATGATAAAAACTCCCAGAACACTAAAAATAGAGTGGTGCTTAACCTAATAAAGGGTACCTACAAAAGACCTACAGTTACCAAACTCTGGAAAGAAAGGAAAGTATGCCCTCTCTATCCTATTGCATATTGTACTGGAAGGCATACCAGTTTAATAAAGCAAGAAAACCTATTATAAGGCACATGTGTTGGAACAGAAAAAATTTATTTAAGTTGCAAGAAAGATTACTGTCTATCTGAAAAATCTAAAATAATCTATCAAAATAAAAGGCCCTCTTAGGGTGCCTGGGTGGCTCAGTTGTTAAGCATCTGACTTCGGCTCAGGTCATGATCTCATGGTTCATGAGTTTGAGCCCCACTTCAGGTAAGCTCGAACCTCACTTTGGGTGAGCTTGAGCCCCGCTTCAAGGTAAAACACGAGATCCGCTTCAGGTGAGCCCTGCTTCCCTCTCTCTCTCTGCCCCTCCTGAGATTCTCTCTCTCTCTCTCTGCCCCTCACTCACTTGTGTCCTCTCTCAAAAAAAAAAACCAAAAAACCCCTCTTAGAATGAAAAAGTGAGTTCAGCAAGGTAGCAGAATATAAGGTCAATAGACAAGTCAATCATATTCCTATATGTGGCTATAAATGGAATTTGAAATGAAAAAAATAATAAAATTTATAATAGCACCTCCAAAAATAAAGTTCTTATGTATAAATCTAACAAAATGTATGCAAGAACTATATGTGGAAACAAAATATTAAAGAAATAAATCAAAAATAGATCTAAATAAACAGGGAGAAATACTATGCCTATGAATTAGAAGACTCAATAAGATATCAAATCTCCCCAAATTCATCTATAGAGTCAATGCCATTCCAATCGAAATCCCAGCAAGCTCTTTTTAAGATTTTTTAAAGATATTTTTGTAGATGAGAGGAACACTAATGTTGAAAGAGACATTCTCTGACACATAGCACAAAGGAAAAACTTAACCTGAAGGTGCCATAGTCATTTAGGAAAACTAGGGGCTAGCTAAAACAAAACCCAGAGGAGAGACTTAGCACTCACTCCTTGTTGGGGAGGAAGTTGGTTCCGGAGTGCACAGTGTAGTGTAGTGATCTCCAGGTCGCAATGGGAGAGAGCAGTACACTTCCTGGTGTACTTTGGGAAGAGGGTTTATTGCCTCCCCAAGGACAAAAAGACTCTGCAGGTCAGCCACAGACCTTTCATCAGTAGGGTGGAGAGGCTCTACTCCGGAGCAGGGGAGTAGATCCATGTGGTGCCAGGGCCCTTAAGAAATGGGGTTTTGAATCCCAGCCAAGCATCAAGAAGAAGGCTCAGGAGAACTGTGGCACAGGGCAAGCTGACCACCCTTGCTATTCTGTTAGGGCTGCCTGAACAGGGTGGATTGAGATTCCCAGTCCAGAGAGGAAAGAATGTGGTGACACCATTTTCCCCCCAACATCAAACAGTGGGACTTTAGAGAGGAGCACAGAAGCCCCCAATAGCGGTGGGACCTGCTTACACCAAACCGTGCCCCTCCATGCCTGGCAACTGCTTACTTTCTGGAGTAAGACTGACAGACCCAATGTAGCTGGCCTCTCCTCCAGACCAGCACAGCCACCAGCCCCAAGTACCAACAGACAACTATTTTTTTTTTTTCTAAGAGGGACTCTGTAAGTGAAAAGCAGCAAAGACTACAAAGAACTAGAAAACATCACCACAAACATGAAACCTACAGACAACACATTGGCACGAAGTCCTTATCTTTCAATAATCACTCTGAATGTAAACGGAATAAATGCCCCAATCAAAAGACACAGGGTACCAGAATGGATTAAAACACACACACACACACACACACACACACACACACACACACACACACAAGATCCATCTATATACTGTCTACAAGAGACTCATTTTAGACCTGAGGACACCTGCACATTGAAAGTGAGGGGATGGAAAACCACCTAATATGCTACTAGATGTCAAAAAAAGCTGGAGTAGCCATACTTATATCAAAGTACATTTTAAAACAAAACTATAGAGATAAAGAAGGGCATTATATCATAACTAAGGGGTCTATCCATCAAGAAGAGCTAACAATTATAAATATTTATGCCCCCACTTGGGACCCCCAATATATAAATCAATTAATCACAAATGTAAGCAAACTCATTGATAATAATACCGTAATTGTAGGAAACATTAATACTCCACTTACAACAATGGACAGATCATCTAAGCAGTAAATCAACAAGGAAACAATGGATCTGAATGACACATTGGACCATACGGACTTAACAGATTTACTCAGAACATTTCATCCTAAAGCAGCAGAATACACATTCTCCTCAAGTGCAGATGAAACATTCCCTAGATTAGATCACATATTGGATCATAAATCAGTCCTCAACAGGTGCAAAAAGACTGAGGTCATACCATACATATTTTTAGATCACAATTCTATGAAACTTGAAACTAACCACAAGAAAAAATTTGGAAAGTCCTCAAACACATGGAAGTTAAAGAACATCCTACTAAAGAATGAATGGGTTAACCAGGAAATTAAAGAATTTAAAAAAATACATGGAAGCAAATGAAAATGAAAACAAGACAGTCCAAACTCTCTGGGATGCAGCAAACACAGTCCTAAGAGGGAAGCATATTGCAATTCAGGCCTATCTCAAGAAGCAAGAAAGATCCCAAATACTCAACCTAACCTCATACCAAAAGGAGTTAGAAAGCAGCAAATAAAGCCCAAAGCCAGCAAAATAAGGGAAATAATGATTAGAGCAGAAATAAACGATATATAATCCAAATCAATATATAATCCAGATCAATGAAACTAAGAGCTGGTTTTTTGAAAGAACAAAATTGATACACCCCTAGCCAGACTTCTCAAAAAGAAGAGAGGACCCAAATAGATAAAAACAAGAATAAAAGAGGAGAGGCCACAACCAACACCAAAGAAATGCAAACAATTATTAGAGAATACTATGAAAAATTATATGCCAACAAACTGGACAATCTGGAAGAAATGGACAAATTCCTAGACACACACTACCAAAACTCAAACAGGAAGAAGTAGAAAATATGAACAGACCCAGTGAAGAAATTGAATCAGTTATCAAAAAATTCCCAACAAGTAAGAGTTCTGGGCCAGATGGCTTCCTAGGGGAATTCTATCAGACATTTATTTTTTTTTTTTTAATTTTTTTTTTTTTAACGTTTATTATTTTTGAGACAGAGAGAGACAGAGCATGAACAGGGGAGGGTCACAGAGAGAGGGAGACACAGAATCCGAAACAGGCTCCAGGCTCTGAGCTGTCAGCACAGAGCCCGACGCGGGGCTCGAACCCACAGACCATGAGATCATGACCTGAGCCGAAGTCGGATGCTTAACCGACTGAGCCACCCAGGCGCCCCTCTATCAGACATTTAAAGAAGAGTTAACTCCTATTCTTCTCATTCTGTTTCAAAAAATATAAACAGAAAGAAAGCTTCTAGACTCATTCTATGAAGACAACATTACCTTCATTCCCAAACCAGACAAAGAGCCTACTAAAAAGAATTATAGGCCAATATCCCTGATGAACATGGATGCAAAGTGTCTCAGCAAGATACTAGCAAATCGAATTCAACAGTATATTAAAAGAATTATTCACCATGATCAAGCAGGATTCATTCCTGGGCTGCAGGGCTGGTTCCGTATTTGCAAATCAATCAACATGATACATCACAATAGAAAAATGTGTAAGAACCACAGGATTCTGTCAATAGATGCAGAAAATGCATTTGACAAAATACAGCATCCTTTCTTAATAAAAACCCTCAAGAAAGTAGGGATAGAAGGAATGTACCTCAATATCATATAAGCCATATGTGAAAGGCACACAGCTAATATCATTCTCAATGGGGAAAACTGAGAGCTTTCCCCCTAAGATTAGGAACAAGACAGAGGCAACCTAGTGGTAGAAGTCGCAGCTTCAGCATCAAACAAAAAGTATTAAAAGGCATCCAAATACGCAAGGAAGAAGTCAAACTTTCACTCTTCACAGATGACATGATAGTCTACATGGAAAACCCAAAAGACTCCACCAAAAATCTGTGAGAGTTGATACATGAATTCAGGAAAGTCACTGGATATAAAATTAATGTACTGAAATTGGCTGCATTTCTATATACCAATAATGAAGCAGCAGAAAGAGAAATCAAGAAACCGATCCCACATAATCGATTACCTTACAACCAAAAACCAGAAGATACCCAGGAATAAGCCTAACCAAAGAGGTAGAAGATCTGTACGCTGAAAACTACAGAAAGCTTATGAAAGAAATTGAAGACACAAAGAAATGGAAAAATATTCCATGCTCATGGACTGGAAGATATTGTTAAAATGTCAATGCTACCAAAGCAACCTACAACATGCCATGCAATCTTTATTGAAATATTACCAGCATTCTTCACAGAGCTAGAACAAAGAATCCTAAAATTTGTATAGAACCAAAAAGACCCTGAATAATCAAAGTAATGTTGAAGGAGAGAACCAAAGCTGGAAGAGGCATCACAATCCCAGAATTTAGCCTGTATTACAAAGCTGTAATTGTCAAGACAGTATGGTATTGGCACAAAAACAGACACACAGACTAATAGAATAGAGAACCCAACTAACCTTCAACAAAGCAGGAAAGAGTATCCAATGGAAGAAAGTCTCTTTAGCAAATGGTGTCAGGAGAACTGGATAGCAACATGCAGAAGAATGAAACTGGACCACTTTCTTATACCATACACAAAAATAAATGCAAAATGGATGAAAGACCTAAATGTGAGACAGGAAACCATCAAAATCCTACAGAAGAAATCAGGCAGCAACCTCTCTGACCTCAGCTGCAGCAACTTCTTACTTAACGTGTCTTTGGAGGCAAGGGAAATAACAGCAAAAATGAACTATTGGGACCTCATCAAGATAAAAAGCTTCTGCACACTGAAGGAAACAATCAACAAACCTAAAAGGCAACCTCCGGAATGGGAAAAGATATTTGCAAATGACATATCAGATAAAGGGTTAGTATCCAAAATCTGTTAACTTACCAAACTCAATACCCCAAAAAACAAATAATCCGGTGAAGAAATGGAGAGAAGACATGAATAGACCGTTTTCTAAGGAAAAAATCCAGATAGCTATCAGACACAAGGAAAGATGCTCAATATCACTCATCATTAGAGAAATACAAATCAAAACCATGAGATACCACTTCACACCTGTCAGAATGGCTAAAATTAAAACTCAGGAAACATGAGATGTTGGTGAGGATGCAGAGAAAGGGAACCCTTTTGCACCTCTGATGCAAATGCAAACTGGTTCAGCCACTCTGGAAAACAATATGGAGGTTCCTCAAATAAAAATAGAGCTACCTTACGAGCTAGCAATTGCACTACTAGGAATATATCCAAAGGATACAAAAATGCTGATTCAAAGTGGCACACACACCAATGTTTGTAGCAGCGCTATCAACAATAACCTAATTACAGAAAGAGCCCAAGTGTTAATCGGATGATGAATGGATAAAAGATGTGGTATATATACACAATGGAATACTACTTGGAGATGAAAAATAATGAAATCTTGCCATTTGCAACAACATGGATGAAACTAGAGGGTATTATGTTAAGCAAAATAAGTCAGAGAAAAACAGAATTATATGATTTCACTCATGTGGAATTTGAGAAATTCAACAGAAGAACATAGAGGAAGGGAAGGAAAAATAAGATAAGAACAAAGAGGGAGGCAAACCATAAGAGACTCTTAATTGCAGAAAACAAACTGAGAGTTGCTGGAGGGGAGGTGGGTGGGGGAATGAGTTAAATGGGTGATGGACATTAAGGAGGTCACCTTTCAGGATTAGCACTGGGTATCATACGTAAGAGATGAATCACTGATTTCTACTCCTGAAGCCAGAACTACACTGTATGTTAACTAACTTGAATTAAAATAAAAAACAAAAACAAAAACCCAAAGTGGAACTAATAAGCAATTATACCAAGGTTGCAGAAAATAGGATTAATATACAAAAATCAACGGTTTTCCTACATACCAGCAATAAATAGTGGAATTTGAAGTTAAAAACACAATACTGTTTACATTTACACCCCCCGAAATTAAATACTTAGGTATAAATCTAATAAAATATATACAAGATTTATATGAGGAAAACTACAAAACCCTGATGACAGAAATCAAAGGACTAAAAAATGGAAACACATTCCATGTTCATAGATAGGAAGTCTAAATGCTAATCTTTCTCAGCTCATGACGAGGTTATGTCCCAAAAAACCCCACCGTAAATTGAAAATGTAAGTTGAAAATACATTTAATGCATCTAGCCTACTGAACATTATTCCTTAGCCTAGTCTACTTTAAACATGCTCAGAACACTTATACTAGCCTAAAGTTGGGCAAAAATCATCTAACACAAAGCCCATTTTATAACTAAAGTGCTGAATATTGGGGTGCTGGTGGCTCAGTTAGTTAAGTGTCAGACTTTTGATTTCAGATCAGGTCACGATCTCATGCATTCAAGAGTTAGAGCCCCACACTGGGCGCCACGCTGATGGTGCACATGGAGCCTGGAGCCTGCTTGGGATTCATTTTCTCTCTCTCTCTCTCTCTCTCTCTCTCTCAGAATAAACTTAAAAAAAATGAAGTGCTGAATATCTCATGTAATTTATTGAATAATGTACTGAAAATGAAAAACAAAATGGCTGTATGGGTACAGAATGGTTTTAAGTGTGTTGGTTGTTTACGTTCATGATCTCATGGCTGACTGGGCACTACAGCTCACTGCCACTGCTCAGCATCACAAGAGAGTATCATACTGGATGCTGCTAGCCGGGAAAAAGATCAAAATTCAAAATCTGGAGTACAATTGCACTTTTCCACCACCGTGAAGTTGAAAAATCTAAGTTGAGGTATCATAACTTGGGCATCATCTGTATTGCCAAGATGTCAGTTCTTCCCAATTTGTTTCAACGTACTCAATGTAATTCCAATCAGAATCCCAGAAAATTATTCTGTGGATATCAGCAAACTGATTACATTTTTTATATGGAGAAGTAAAAGGTTCAAGATAGCCAATGCAATACTGAAAAAGAAAAATATAGGACTGACACTGACTTCAAGATTTGCTATAAAGCTACCGTAATGAAGACACTGTGCTATTGGTGAAGGAATAGACAAATTGATCAACAAAACAGAATAGAGAGCCTAAGCCCAGAAATAGACTCACATATATATTCAATTGAACTTTGACAAAGAAGCAAAGGTAACAAAGAAAAAAGAGTCTTATCCATAAATGGTGACTGAATAAGTGGACATCCACATGCAGTAAAATTAATCTAGACACAGCATTCACAAAAATTAACTCAAAATGGATCACAAACCTAAATATAAAATGTGAAACTATGAAATTCCTACAACACAGGAAAATCTAGATGAACTTGTGTATGGTGAGGACTTTCTAGATATAACACCAAAGGTAAGATCCATGAAAAAAAAATTGATATGTTGGACTTCATTAAAATTCAAAACTTCTGCTCTGCAAAAGACACTATCAAAAAAAAAGTGAAGGAAAAATATCCATAAAGACATTAATTGATAAAAGACTGTTATCCAAAATATACAAACACACTTAAAACGCAACATGGAAACCCAATTAAAAAATGTGCAAAACACCTGAACAGACACACCTAACCAAAGATATACAGATGGCAAATAATCGTATAAGATGCTCCACAACGTATCATCAGGAAACAAATTAAAGTAACAATGAGATACCACTATATACCTATTACAATGATCAAAATCTGGAATTCTGACAATACCAAATGCTAGAGAGGGTATGGAACAACAGGAACTCTCATTCATTGCTAGTGGGGATGCAAAATGGTACAGCCACTTTATAAGACAGTTTGGCAGTTTGTTACAAAACTAAACATACTCTTATAACAGGATCCAATTATCATACTTCTTGGTATTTACCTAAAGGAGTTGAAAACTTGTATCCACACAATAACCTGCACATAGATATTTATAGCAGCTTTATTCATTAATTGCCAAAACTTGGAAGCAATCAAGACGTCCCTCTGTAAGTGAATGAACTGGTACACGAAATAATGGAATATTCAGCACTAAAAAGAGATGAGTTATCAAGCCATGAAAAGACAAACAGGAACCTTAAATGCATATTACTAAGTGAAAGAAGTCAATCTGAAAAAACTGCATACTGTATGATTCCATCTATCTGACATTCTAGAAAGACAAAACCATGGAGACTATAAAAAGATCAGTGGTTGCCAGGGGCTAAGGAGGAGAAACACACACACACACACACACACACACACACACACACACCAAAAAAAACCCTAAAAACACTAAAGTTGGAGCACTCACACTACCTGTTTTCAAGACTGATTTCACAACATATTATGCTATGTTAGCAAAATATAAGACACGTAGATCAGTGGAACAAAATACCATCTCTAGAAACAGACCCACACATATATGGTCAATTAATTTGTGGCACTGATGTAAAAGAGTTCAAAGAAAAAAACAGGCTTTTCACAAACAGTACTAGATTATTAGAGAATGAGGGAAAACGGCTAACTACAAAGGATCAGGAGAGAAATTTTTTAGGCTGTGAAACAATTCTATACCTTGATTATAGTGATAGTTATACTGTGAAATCCCTTTGTGAAAACTCATATAAGTATAAAACTAAAGAGGGTGAATTTTACATTATTTAAATTACACTTCAGTAAACCTAAATAAAATTTTAAAAACTAGACACTGCATAGTGGGAAAATAAAAATCATGATATAAAGATATTAAGATAATGGAAATGACTAGCAGTTGAGTATGTATTCAGATAGCTGAATTCAGGGTGGGGGATTGAAGGGTATGTGTATGAAAGAAGTTAAATCTTTATAATCCAGGGTGGTCAGTCAATAGATAATGGCTAAAACTTAAAAATAAACTCTACTAGCATATTATTTAGATAAGCAGATCTAACAGAAGAATCAACTGAAATTTCAACATCATCTGTTTACCTTTGAAAATGGAAAATTCAGGGGTGAGGGAAATCAGACAACTGTATTTTTTGTTTAAACAACCTTATAAAACTGTACAACTCTATGGTAGAGCTTTTATTTTTAATAATTTTTTAAATGCTATTTTTGAGAGAGACAGAGAGCAAGAGAGCACATGAGCAGGGGAGAGGCAGAGAGAGAGGTAGACACTAAATCTGAAGCAGGCTCCAGGCTCTCAGCTGTCAGCACAGAGCCTGATGCAGGGCTTGAACTCACAAACCGCGAGATCATGACCTGAGCTGAAGTCAGCTGCTTAACCGACTGAGCCACTCAGGCACCCCAGATTTTATTTTTAAATTTAAATCATAAGAAGTACATCTGCATCTGGAATATGTGCCATTAGTTCACTGGTACATTAAACTATTGTTTAGTTAACTTATAAATTACATTTTACATAAAGTTAAGGATCATTTAAAAGATGCACAAGAAGATGGGGATGGGGAGACTTCTAAATACAAAGGAATAGTGCATTCCCTAAGTCCAAACATTACTATAAATAAACAGCTTAGGTAGCCATCTAGTATAAAATTGCAACTTAATCAGCTGGAGTCTCTGAGGCTGGGCACTGACTGCAAAAGGATTAATTCTGGAGTTCTACCCCTTACCAATGGGTAAAACTGAAACTACTTCACTACAAAAACCTGATATGTAGTATGACAAAGGTGAGCCCTGACAACCTATGCTTTCACAAAAATGGAGCTTTCCTCTAACCTCCTATTCTCAATCTGATAAGACTGTTAGGAATCTTGCCCTGTATCTCAATCCTTTGGTTTGGGTCCTACACCATCTAAACCAACCACCAAGGGAGGATAATGTGCTAGTATCCATCTGCCTGAGTAACATACCTACCGAGAACTTTTCTGCTGAAATGCTCTACCTACCAATTTGGATCCCATCCCCCTGAATGCCAGGCTAGATCCGACTTATACCTTGTCCCCAATCCCAAACATGCACTTTAGACCAGTGGTTTTAAAGCTTTTCAAGAGTTTATACTCTTAGAACTATTGAGAACCCAAAGAGCTTTAGTTAATTTACTTACTAAAATAATTTAATAATTTACATACGTGTTTAAAATATCTATTAATAATATAATCATCAATTTAATGATTTGATTAGTTAACTTTGATTAAAATGGTTAATGATTTATTTATAACCCTAACCCTAATATATTACATACATAACAAATTCTTGTGGAAAATGATATTTTCAAAACCAAATAACCTTAGTGATGAATGACATTGTTTTATATACATGTATACATTCTTGCAATTCTCCTTAATCCTTAGTTTAATAGAAGAGAACTAGACCTCATATACGCTTCTGCATTCAAACTATTATGAAATGTTTTGCTTGGGTGGAAATGTATAAAATCCTGCCTGATATGTAGTTGAAAAATAAATACATTAATATCCTTTCAAAAAATTATGAATATTCTTCAATGGTACTATACCAAAACCCAACAAGTGGTAGTTTCCCAAAGATTAGTTGTAATGTTGAATCTAAAAATGTAACTTTTCATACCCTGTTATATTAAAACCCACTGGTCTCTCTTGCTCTTTCAATGAATATTTGATCCATGCATGATTATGGAACATCCTACAAGGATCATTTGGAAAATATTGGCTCAGGAAGATGGCGGTATAAGAGGACACTGGACTCACCACATCCTGCTGACCACTTAGATTCCACCCACATCTGCGTAAATAACCCAGAAAACCACCAGAAGAATAGCAGAATGGACTCTCCGGAGCCAAGCGTAGACGAGAGGCCCACGGCGGAGGGTAGGAAGGGCAGAGAGGCGGTGCGCGCTCCATGGACTGGTGGGAGGGAGCTGGGGCAGTGGAGGGGGAGCCCGCCCGGCCAGGCAGAGGCCCCGAGTCTGGCTTGCAAAAGTGGAGGGGCCAGACGGAGTGTGTTCTGACAGCCAGCGGGACTTTAACATCTGGAATGTTATAGGTCAACAGCTCTGCGCGGAGAGCGGGAGGGCTAGAGGACAATGGGAGGGAGAGTTGTTGAGCCCCGGAGGACAGAGCCCAGCTTGGCGGGGAACAAAGGCACTGGGAAGCGCCATCTCCCTCACCCACCCCCCAGCCAAACTACCAAAGGGAACCAGTTCCCGTCACGGAACTTGCTTGCACCGTGCAAACACCCAAGACTGTGCTTCTGTGGATCCATCCTTCCAATGGGTATGCCTCCCTCCTGGTGCCACAGGGCTCCTCCCAAAGCAGACCACCGAAAGCAAAGCAAGCGGAGTCTGCCCCTCCTGCCCCTATGCACCTTGCGGATCCACCCCAGCTAATACGCCAGATCCCATCGAAGCAGCACCACAAGCCTGGCAGTGTGCAAGTAGCCCAGACAGGGGACACACCACTCCACAGTGAGTCCTGCCTCTGGGAGAGGGGAAGAGAAGGTACACACCAGGCTGACTGTGGCCCCAGCAGTGGACTAGGGCAGACATCAGGACTAACTGCAGCCCCGCCCACCAACACAAGTTACTCCAGACAGCACAGAGGAAGAGCCCTGCAGTTCCGCGCCACTCCAGGGACTATCCAAAATGACGAAACGGAAGAATTCTCCTCAAAAGACACTCCAGAAAGTAGCGACAGCTAACGAACTGATCAAAAACGATTTAAGCAATGTAACAGAAAATGTTTTTTAAAATAATAGTCATAAAATTAATCGCTGGGCTTGAAAACAGTATAGAGGACAGCAGAGAATCTATTACTACAGAGATCAAGGGACTAAGAAACAGTCAGGAGGAGCTAAAAAATGCTATAAATGAGCTGCAAAATATGATGGAGGCGGCCACAGCTCGGATTGAAGAGGCAGAGGAGAGAATAGGTGAATTAGAAGATAAAATTATGGAAAAAGAGGAAGCTGAGAAAAAGAGAGATAAAAAAATCCAGGAGTATGAGGGGAAAATTAGAGAACTGACACAATTAAACACAATAATACACACATAATTGGGATTTCAGAGGAGGAAGAGAGAGGGGAAGGTGCTGAAGGTGTACTTGAAGAAATCATACCTGAGAACTTCCCTGATCTGGGAAAGGAAAAAGGCATTGAGATCCAAGAGGCACAGAGAACTCTCTTCAGACGTAACTTGAATCGACCTTCTGCACAACATATCATAGTCAAACTGGCAAAATACAAGGATGAAGAGAAAATTCTGAAAGCAGCAAGGGATAAACATGCTCTAACATATACAGGGAGACCGATAAGACTCGTGACGGATCTATCTACTGAAACTTGGCAGGCCAGAAAGGAATGGCAGGAAATCTTCAATGTGATGAACAGAAAAATTATGGAGCCGAGAATCCTTTATCCAGCAAGTCTGTCATTTAGAATAGAAGGAGAGATAAAGGTCTTCCCAAACAAACAAAAACTGAAGGAATTCATCACCACTAAACCAGCCCTACAAGAGATCCTAAGGGGGATTCTGTGAGACAAAGTACCAGAGACATCGCTACAAGCATGAAACCTACAGACATCACAATGACTCTAAACCCATATCTTTCTATAATAACACTGAATGTAAATGGACTAAATGCTCCAACCAAAAGACATAGGGTATCAGAATGGATAAAAAAACAAGACCCATCTATTTGCTGTCTACAAGAGACTCATTTTAGACCTGAGGACACCTTCAGATTGAAAGTGAGGGGATGGAGAACTATTTATCATGCCACTGGAAGCCGAAAGAAAGCTGGAGTAGCCATACTTATATCAGTCAAACTAGACTTTAAATTAAAGGCTATAACAAGAGATGAAGAAGGGCATTATATAAAAATTACAGGGTCTATCCATCAGGAAGAGCTAACAATTATAAATGTCTATGCGCCAAATACCGGAGCCCCCAAATATATAAAACAATTACTCATAAACATAAGCAACCTTATTGATAAGAATGTGGTAATTGCAGGGGACCTTAATACCCCACTTACAACAATGGATAGATCACCTAGACACAGGATCAATAAAGAAACAAGGGCCCTGAATGATACATTGGATCAGATGGACTTGACAGATCTATTTAGAACTCTGCATCCCAAGGCAAAAGAATATGCTTTCCTCTCGAGTGCACATGGAACATTCTCCAAGACAGATCACATATTGGGTCACAAAACAGCCCTTCATACGTATACAAGAATTGAGATCAAACCATGTGCACTTTCAGACCACAATGCTATGAAGCTTGAAATCAACCACAGGAAAAAGTCTGGAAAACCTCCAAAAACATGGAGGTTAAAGAACACTCTACTAAAGAATTTATGGGTCAACCAGGCAATTAGAGAAGAAATTAAAAAATATATGGAAACAAATGAAAAGGAAAATACAACAACCCAAACTCTTTGGGATGCAGTGAAGGCAGTCCTGAGAGGAAAATACATTGCAATCCAGGCTATCTCAAGAAACAAGAAAAATCCCAAATACAAAATCTAACGGCACATCTAAAGGAAATAGAAGCAGAACAACAAAGACACCCCAAGCCCAGCAGAAGAAGAGAAATAATAAAGATCATAGCAGAAATAAACAATATAGAATCTAAAAAAAAACTGTAGAGCAGATCAATGAAACCAAGAGTTGGTTTTTTGCAAAAATAAACAGAATTGATAAACCTCCAGCTAGGCTTCTCAAAAAGAAAAGGGAGATGACCCAAATAGATAAAATCGTGAATGAAAATGGAATTATTAAAACCAATCCCTCAGAAATACAAGCAATTATCAGAGAATACTATGAAAAATTATATGCCAATAACCTGGACAACCCGGAAGAAATGGACAAATTCCTAAACACCCACACACTTCCAAAACTCAAACAGGAAGAAATATAAAGCTTGAACAGACCCATAACAGTGAAAAAAATTGAATCAGTTATCAAAAATCTCCCAACAAATAAGAGTCCATGACCAGATGGCTTCCCCGGGGAATTCTACCAGACATTTAAAGCAGAGATAATACCTATCCTTCTCAAGCTGTTCCAAAAAATAGAAAGGGAAGGAAAACTTCCAGACTCATTCAATGAAGCCAGCATTACTTTGATTCCTAAACCAGACAGAGATCCAGGAAAAAAACAGAACTACAGGCCAATATCCCTGATGAATATGGATGCAAAAATTCTCAATAAGATACTAGCAAATCGAATTCAACAGCATATAAAAAGAATTATTCACCATGATCAAGTGGGATTCATTCCTGGGCTGCAGCGCTGGTTCAACATTGGCAAATCAATCAATGTGATACATCCCATTAATAAAAGAAAAGATAAGAACCATATGATCCTGTCAATGGATGCAGAAAAAGAATTTGACAAAATTCAGCATCATTTCTTAATAAAAACCTTCAAGAAAGTCGGGATAGAAGGCACATACTTAAACATCATAAAAGCCATTTATGAAAAGCCCACTGCTAATATCATCCTCAATGGGGAAAAACTGAGAGCTTTCTCCCTGAGATCAGGAACACGTCAGGGTTGTCCACTTTCACCGCTGTTGTTTCACACCGTGTTGGAAGTGCTAGCATCAGCAATCAGACAACAAAAGGAAATCAAAGGCATGAAAATGGGCAAAGATGAAGTTAAGCTGTCACTTTTTGCAGATGACATGATATTATACGTGGAAAACCCGACAGACTCCACCAAAAGTCTGCTAGAACTGATACATGAATTCAGCAAACTCGCAGGATACAAAATCAATGTACAGAAATCAGCTGCATTCTTATACACTAATAATGAAGCAACAGAAAGACAAATAAAGAAACTGATCCCATTCACAATTGCCCCAAGAAGCATAAAATACCTAGGAATAAACCTTATCAAAGATGCAAAAGATCTGCATGCTGAAAACTATAGAAAGCTTATGAAGGAAATTGACGAAGATATACAGAAATGGAAAAACATTCCATGCTCATGGATTGGAAGAATAAATATTGTTAAAATATCAATACTACCCAAAGCTACCTACACATTCAATGCAATCCCAATCAGAATTGAACCAGCATTCTTCTCAAAGGTAGAACAAGCAATCCTAAAATTTGTATGGAACCTCAAAAGGCCCCGAATAGCCAAAGTAATTTTGAAGAGACGACCAAAGCAGGAGGCATCACAATCCCAGACTTTAGCTTCTACTACAAAGCTGTCATCATCAAGACAGCATGGTATTGGCACAAAAACAGACACATAGACCAATGGAATAGAATAGAAACCCCAGAACTAGACCCACAAAAGTATGGCCAACTAATCTTTGACAAAGCAGGAAAGAATATCCAATGGAAAAAAGACAGTGTCTTTAACAAACGGTGCTGGGAGAACTGGACAGCAACATGCAGAAGGATGAAACTAGACACCTTTCTTACACCATTCACAAAAACAAACTCAAAATGGAAAAAGGATCTGAATGTGAGACAGAAAACCATCCAAACCCTAGAGGAGAAAGCAGGAAAAAATCTCTCTGACCTCAGCTGCAGCAATTTCTTACTTGACACATCCTCAAAGGCAAGGGAATTAAAAGCAAAAATGAACTATTGGGACCTCATGAAGATAAAAAGCTTCTGCACAGCAAAGGAAACAATCAACAAAACTAAAAGGCAACCAATGGAATGGGAAAAGATATTTGCAAATGACATATCGGACAAAGGGCTAGTATCTAAAATCTATAAAGAGCTCACCAAACTCCACACCCGAAAAACAAATAATCCAGTGAAGAAATGGGCAGAAAACATGAAGAGACACTTCTCTAAAGAAGACATCCAGATGGCCAACAGGCACATGAAAAGATGCTCAACGTCGCTCCTCATCAGGGAAATACAAATCAAAACCACACTCAGATATCACCTCATGTCAGTCAGAGTAGCTAAAATGAACAAATCAGGAGACTATAGATGCTGGAGAGGATGTGCAGAAACGGGAACCCTCCTGCACTGTTGGTGGCAATGCAAACTGGTGCAGCCGCTCTGGAAAACAGTGTGGAGGTTCCTCAAAAAATTAAAAATAGACCTACCCTATGACCCAGCATAGCACTGCTAGGAATTTACCCAAGAGATACAGGAGTGCTGATGCATACGGGCACTTGTACCCCAATGTTTATAGCAGCACTCTCAACAATAGCCAAATTGTGGAAAGAGCCTAAATGTCCATCAACGGATGAATGGATAAAGAAATTGTGGTTTATATACACAATGGAATACTACGTGGCAATGAGAAAGAATGAAATATGGCCTTTTGTAGCAACGTGGATGGAACTGGAGAGTGTGATGCTAAGTGAAATAAGTCATACAGAAAAAGACAGACACCATATGTTTTCACTCTTATGTGGATCCTGAGAAACTTAACAGAAGTTCATGGGGGAGGGGAAGAAAAAAAAAAAAGAAGAGGTTAGAGAGGGAGAGAGCCGAAGCATAAGGGACTCTTAAAAACTGAGAACAAACTGAGGGTAGATGGGGGGTGGGAGGGAGGGGAGGGTGGGTGATGGGTACTGAGGAGGGCACTTGGTGTTGTATGGAAACAAATTTGACAATAAATTTCATATTAAAAAAAGAAAATATTGGTTCACTGAGTAATACAGATCTTCAAAATGTTGGCATATTTCATTGGACAATATTTTAAAAATCATGTTCATTAAGTTCTGTCATCATAAAAGTCTTTTAAGTATCAGTGAAAGCTATAAAGCTCACACAGGTGGATTTAAGTTTACAAACATTCTAAAATTTGTTTGTAAGCTAAAATTTTAAATGAGCAACAAATACTATCAGTTGTTTTCCTTGAAGGGATAAGCTCACTTATTTATTTAGGAAAAAAATATGCCTAATATCCAATTATAAAAAACCACTGTTTGTCTATCAGTTATTCTGCTAAGTAACTGTTGTAAGTGAAAAAAGCGAGTAACACTGTTTTTTATATTACAGGTCATGTTTCTCAAGGCAAATACCATAACTCAATTTACAGAAGTGATTTGGGCTTACTTCCCTTTTTATTACACTATATTAAGACATGTATTCAAGGGTCTATGTTTAATATAATTAGTAACATTTATTGCTCAAAAACATTTTTTAAGAAAAATTGTGGGGTTTTTTTTTTGTTTTTTTTTGTTGTTGTTTTTTTTTAGTACAAGTGCATGGTGAAGAAGACAATGACTACTGCTACAGTTTGGTACCACTAACTCTGTACTCAGGCAGAAGTAGATTTATTTTCTGCTGCTTTGACACCATTAGTACAGATGCCAACACAGTAAAAGTGAAAGTAACAACTTAGTACTATTCTGAAAATATTTTTCCACTTTGCAATTTCCCTGAGAAGCCCACACACTGAAAACTGTTTTATACTATTGGCCATCACCTCAGGAAAATATGTCCCCCTAGATCTGCTCCCACTGTATTTCAGCTTATTGCCGTTTCCCAACAGTACTACTGATATTGATACCAATCTAAACAATGAAAACTTCACTATCATTTAACCTACTGTTTTGTAGAAAACAAGGGATCCAAAAAAAAACCCAAAAAAACACACCCACACTTCATTTCCAAATCAATAAGGATTTTCCACCCCTCCCAGGAACTACAAAAGCTGTTGTCTTCTGAATAGCTGAGTTTTCTCAATGAGCTGAGGGTTTACACCACATGCAAACTTTTTTTTTAACTTTAGAAGAGAATCCTAAGATGTATAGCATACATTTCTCCCTGACAAACAGAGAATATAACTTCACCTTTTCTGGATGCCCTCTACTAATTGTCCCGGACTACTCTATTTTATATGTTTGTCTCCTTACCTGCAGTCAGGTTATGAGCTGCATTTGTAGTAACGATCAATATATCATGCTATCACTCCTCTTCTACCTTCTAAATCTGTCATAGACTTGGAAACCAGACTTATTAGAATTATGTACTTAAAGGCTTCAAGTGAGAGATACACTGAAATGAATTCAACGTAAGTTCTAGTACAGACACTGCTGTACCTCTTTTAGATATTCAAAATACTTTTCATTCTACTTCTGAGCTGTGTTCAAAACATGTTCACTGGCTAAACAGTTGAGTTCCAGACATTAAGATGATAACGTACTTGCATTTAATATGAAGGCTTAGGGGCACCTGGGTGGTTCAGGTGGTTAGGCATCCATCTCTTGATCTCATCTCAGATCTTGATGTCAGGGTCGTGAGTTCAAGCCCCATGTTGGACTCCACGCTGGGCATGGAGCCTGAGCCTACTTTAAAAAATAAGTAAACAAAAACTAAAAACAGAAAAGACAACAAAGGCTTACCCAGATAACTTGAAATCTACACAAAAAGAGGTCTGATAAATCAATTACTTAAGACCAGAGTATTCTTAATTAAATTTTCAATTTTAAGATAAATGTACATTCGTATGCAGTTGTAATAAATAACACAAAGATAACCCTTTTACTATTTACCACATTACTCCAACAACAGCTTACAAAACCATATTACGTCACCACCAAGATACTTTATTGGTAGTCAAGATACAGAACATTTCCATTAACACAAAGATATTTCATGTAATCTTTCATAACCCATCACCCTCCTGCACCCAACCCCATCCCTGAACTTAACAACCACTACTCTATTTGCCATTGCCATAATTCTGTCATTTTAAGAATATTATATAAATCATATGTAATCTTTCACAATTGGATTTTTTTCATTTGGCAGAATTCTCTGAGGATTTGCCCAGGTTGTTTTATCAACTTCATTCTTTTTTATTCCTAAGTGGTATTTTACATGTGTCAAGAGTTTAGCTAACCTCCCCCATAGTGTTGCTGCCTCAGCATCCATTTTGTTTGGCCAATAGGCCTGAAGGGGCCCTAAACTGACATTAGCTCTTCATGCAAGCACATGTCCTAGATAATAGCCTGCAGAGTCACAACTGTATGTTAAGTCCTGATATAACTTCCCCAATGGCCCTTGTGACAGTTTCCCTTGCCTCCCAGGGCTTTTCCCTTGCGTACTCTTTATATTAGACCCCTGAAAAGCTTACCAAAACCTTACTTTCTCCAGTTTGATCAATCCAGTCTCAGCCCCAAAACCCCAAAGCACTACCTACAGACCCTAACAAAGGCATGTACCCCAAATCCTGACCTGCTGTCTGCCTGCACCCTGCCTTGACTTCATGTGGCCCCTGAAGATGTGCTGTGTACTTCCTTCCAAAGACCAGTGAATAATAAACTCTTATTTCAGTTTCCCTTGTGGTCTCTTATAGAACCTGGGCTCACAATCAAACATCCTAAGGGGCCCTACTTAACAAATGTTAATGTAACAACAACTTGCAATGAATG
This sequence comes from Panthera tigris, assembly GCF_018350195.1. Taxonomy (NCBI): domain Eukaryota; kingdom Metazoa; phylum Chordata; class Mammalia; order Carnivora; family Felidae; genus Panthera; species Panthera tigris. The sequence continues at coordinate 59,839,856 of NC_056677.1, read as the reverse complement.
CACCACAATTTGTTTAAGGCATCTAACTATTAAAAGACATCTGGGCATTTCTCCATTCTTAATATTATGAATAAGATGCTATGAACACTCATACACAGGTTTTTCTGTGAGCATAAGTTTTCATTTCTCTGGGATTTATTTTTTACACTCAAGAGTATAATTGCTGGATTATAGGGCAGTTGCAAGTTTGATATAAGAAACCACCAAACTTTTCTAGAACAGCTATACCATTTTACATTCCAATCAAAAACGCAGGAGTAATCCAGATTCTCTGCATCCTAACCAATACTTGGGTGTTACCACTATTTTTCATTTTATTAATAGGTAGATATATTTCCCAGTGGTTTTAATTTGTATTTCAAACATGGCTAATGATATTAAACAGCTCTTCCTTTTCTTTTTTTTTTAAATTTTTTTTTAATGTTTTTATTTTATTGTTTGAGACAGAGAGACAGAGCATGAACGGGGGAGGGTCAGAGAGAGAGGGAGACACAGAATCCGAAGCAGGCTCCAGGCTCCGCGCTGTCAGCACAGAGCCCGACGTGGGGCTTGAACTCATGGACGGTGAGATCATGACCTGAGCCGAAGTCGGACGCTCAGCCGGCAGAGCCACCCAGGCGCCCCCAGCTCTTCCTTTTCTAATGTGCCATCTGCGTATCTTCCGCCTTGAAATATCCCTTCATGTCTTTTGTCCATGTTCTAATTGGATTGGTGGTCTGTTTTTACTATTCTCTAATTTTTTTATGTATTGTAAATGCTAGTATTTACACGCAAGATAACATGGTTTACAAATAAATTCTGCCACTCTGTAGCTTCTCTTTATAACCTCTTACCCAGCGTCTTCAGCAGAATAAGAGTTTTTAATTTTCACAAGGTTTTATTCATCAATTTTTCCTTTTATGGGTCATGCTTTTGAAGTATATGAACTCCTTGTCTACGCCAAGATTCTGAAGAATTTCTCCTGTTTTCTTCTAGAAGTTTTACAGTTTTAAGTTTTACATTTTATACTGAAGGCTATAATTTGTTTTCAGTTCATTTTTGTATAAGGTATAAAATTCAGGTCAAGAGTCTTTTTTCTCCCCTTTGGATGTCCAGTTGCTCAAGTACCATTGTTGAAAGGCTCTCTTTCCCTACTGAACTTTTTCTGTTTTTGTCAAAATCAGTTGAGCATAATTGTGTCTATTTCTCATTTCTCAATTTTGTTACATTGAGATGTGTGTCCATCCCTTTACTAGTAGAATACTACCTTGATTATTCTAGATATACAGTATAATACCTTGATTATTCTAGATATACAGTAGGCATTAATAACGAGTAGAATGATTCCAACAATTTAGTCTTTTTCAAGATTGTTTTAACTATTCTAGGGTCTTTACTTTTTCATACAAATTTTAGAATAAGCTTGTCTATATCTACAAAAACACCCTAGGATTTAAATATAATTTCTGGAATACAGATCCTATACATGTTTCATTAAGTTTATACCTAAGTATTATATTTCCTTAGAGTAGCTATAAATTGTATTTATAAATTTTGATTTTCATATATAAATCAATAATATACAGAAATATGACTGATTCTGTGTATTGATCTTAGAGCCTGTGACATTGCTAAAATCACTAATTCTAAGGAGTTTGGGGGGCTTTTTTGTAGACTCTGAAAATTTTTACATATACAAACATATTATCTGCAAATAGGGACAAATTTCTTTTTTTTTTTTTCATTTTTTTTTAACATTTATTCATTTTTCAGAGAGCATGAGCAGGGAAGGGGCAGAGAGAGAGGGAGACACAGAATCTGAAGCAGGCTCCAGGCTCTGAGCTGTCAGCACAGAGCCCGAAGTGGGGCTCAAATTCATGAACCGCGAGATCATGACCTGAGCCAAAGTCGGACGCTCAACCAATTGAGCCACCCAGGCACCCTGGGACAAATTTCTTTCTTTTTAATTAGGATACCTTTTATTTCATTTTCTTGCCTTCCTATGGCTTGAACTTTTGGTACTATGCTGAGTAAGAGAGGTAAGAGTAACATTCTTTCCGTTTTCCTGACCCAAGGGTTTTGTATTCAATCTTTCATCATTATATATGATGTTACCTGTGGGTTTTTTTATAGATGCTCTTTATCAAGTCAACAGAGTTACGCTATATTCCTGATTTTCTGAAAGTTATCACAAATGGGCATTTGATTTTGTCATATGCCTTTTTGGCATCAATTAATATAATCACATGATTTGTTATTAAGGTGCATTATACTGATTGATTTTCAAATGCTAAACCAGCCTTGCATACCTGGGAAAATTCCACTGGTCATGGGGTATAATTCTTCTCATACAGGACTAGATTCAATTTGCTAATATGTCAAAACTATTTTGGGTCTAAGGTAGTGAAAGACATTGGTCTGGACTTTTGTGGGGATTTTGTACTAACTTTGAATGGTTTTCATATTAGGGTAATATTAGGGTCAAAATGAGTTCTATTTTTTTCGGTGAGATTACATAAAGTTGATTTTAATTATTCTTAAATAATTTGCAGTATATAACATTGAAATCACCTGGGTCTTAAGATTTCTATTTAGAATCTTTCAAATTACACATTCAATTTCCTTAATGGCTATGGGACTATTCAAGTTGTGCATTTAATTGTGGTTTAGATTCTCTCAAAAATAAATAAAGATTTAAAAAAAATTTTTAAAAAGGGGCGCCTGGGTGGCTCAGTCGGTTAGGTGTCCAACTTCGGCTCAGGTCATGATCTCATGGTTTGTGGGTTCGAGCCCCATGTCAGGCTCTGTGCTGACAGCTCACAGCCTGGAGCCTGCTTCAGATTCTGCATCTCCCTCTCTCTCTGTTCCTCCCCTGCTCTCACTCTGTCTTTCTCTCACTCTCTCAAAAAAAACATTAAAAAATTTTTTTTAATTGTGGTTTAGATTAAGTAGTTTGTTGATTTTGAAGAACTGGTCTTTAAGTTCTAAGGTGATTAATTTATGAGTATAAACTCATTCATATTATGCCCTTATCTTTTCAAGGGCTATAGGATCTTTCCTGATACTGTGACTTGTTTTCTTTATCTTTGTTATACTTCCAAGAAGTTTACCAACGTTATTTTTTGTTTCACTGATTTCTCTATTGTTTTCTACTCTCAAATTCATTAATTTCCTTCCTTTTGCTGGTTTGGGATTAATTATACTCCTTCCCCTACCCCACCCCCGTTTTTACTTTATTGAAGTGGGAAGTAAATTATGGAATTGAGAACTTTCCTCATTTCTAACAAAAGTATTTAGTGATATAAATTCTTCTCCATACCATGCTTTAATACTTTGTCTCACATATTTTGGTAGCTGTGCTTACATTTTCTTTCAGATGCATATATATAAAATTTTCCTCCTTGAGACTTTATCTTTGACCCACGGATTATTTAAAAGAGACGTTTAATATCCAAGTAGTTAGAAAGTCCCTTGTTGTTTTTCTACTTTGAATTTTCAGTTTGATTCTATTAAAGTCAGAACACACTAAGTATGATTTAAATTATTTCAAATTTGTTGAGGTTTGTTTCATGGCTAATATTTGGTCCAAAGAGTACAGAAAATACTACAAAACAGTATGTATTTACTACTCAGCAATAAAAAGAAATGAACTAACAAGCCAGGAAGACATAGAGGAACCTTAAACGCATGTTGCTAAGTGAAGAAATAAAGTGAAAAGGCTAATCATAATCATAATCATAATATATGATTCCAACTGTATGACATTCTGGAAAAGGCACAAAAATAAGGAGAGTAAAATACAGTAGTTGTTTGGAGTTTGAAGGGAGGGATGGATGAAAAGTTGGGAGTACAGGGGATTTTTACAGTAGTGTGACTACTCTATGTGATACTGTAATGTGATATTATAATTTAACATTTGACAAAAACAAATATGTATAGAGTGAACCCTAATGCAACCTATAGATCTTAGTTAATAATACATCAATATTGGTTCAATTGTGATAAATGTACCATACCAATACACGATAGTAATACAGAAAACTGGTTTTATGGGGGAGGGGTTGTGAAGGATATATAGGAACCATCTGCATTTTCTCAATTTTTCTGTAAACTTAAAACTTTAAAAAAATGAACCCTTATTAATTAAAAAATAATAATGTATATTCTTCATTTATTAGGTAAAATATTCTATAAATGCCACTTAAATCTTATTGGTTTACAACACTATTGAGTTCTCCTATATACTTACTGATATTCTGTCTTACTGTTCTGCCAATTGTGAAAAGATTGCTTAAGTCTTACAGTTCTATTGCTTGGTACATATACTTTAGGACTGTCATATAATCTAAGTGAATTTTATCTTTACAAAGTATCGTCCCCTTTAGCAATTTTTTTTTTTTTTTTTTTTTTTTTTTTTTGTCTAAAGCCTACTTAATCAATATTAAAATAGTTACTACTGGGGCACCTGGCTGGCTCAAGTCAGTAGAGCATGTGACTCTTGATCTCGGGGTTATAAGTTCAAAGCAGCATGTTGGATGTAGAGATTACTTAACAATAAAATTTTTTTAAGAAATAGTCACTACTGCTTTCCTTTGATTAAGGTTTGCATGGCATACTCTGCCTACATTTGTACCCTCAATCTGCCTGTATAATCATATTTGAAGTGAGTTTCTTATTAACACATATAATTGGGTCACAGCTATTACAATATTCTGACAGTCTCTTCTAAGTGGTACAGTCAGACCATTTAAATCTAATGTACTAGTGCTTACATCTGGCATTTTATTTTTCCTTTGTTCTCTTGGTATTCTTTTTTCTTTTTCTTTTAACCTGCCTCTCTGTGGGTTACTTTAACATTTCTTTTGGAATTCTGGTTTATCTCTTCTGTTTCTGAGTATGTTTTTTATATGGCTTTTTAGGGACTGCTCTCTATATATATCACTATTACTGTCAACATTTTACTAGTTCAAATCAAGTGTAGAAACCACCCTTCCTTTATGACCCTTCACCCTCCCCCATATATACCATAATTGTTTTAAATATTTCCTTTAAGTACAATTTTGATACACCAAAAGCATGATCCATGAAAGAAATAACTGATAGGTTATACTGCTTTGTAAAAGAAACTGAAAAGACAATCCACAGACTAAGAGAAAATTTTGCAAAACACATATCAGATAAAGGACTTGTATCCAAAATATACAAACACTCATAAAATTCAACAATTAGGAAATAAGAAACCTAGTCAAAAAAAAAAAATCTGAATAGTCACCCAAAGAAAATAAGGAGATGAAAAGATGTGCAACATATGTGATAAGAGAACTATAAACTAAAACAATGAAACCCCACTACACACCTATCAAAATGGCTAAAATAGAAAAACAAAAAACAAAAATCAAAAAACCCCCAAAACAAACAACACTTGGTAATACCAAATGCTAGCAAGGACAAAGAGCAACAGAAACTCATTCATTGCTAGTGAGATGCAAAATTACCACAGCCACTACAGAAGATAGTTTGACAGTTATTACAAAACTAAACATACAATTAAGCAATCACACTTCTTGGTATTTACCCCAAAGAACTGAAAATTTATGTCTACACACCAACCTGAACAAGGATGTTTATAGCAGTTTTATTCATAAAGGTACGGGTTTAATTAATAATACATCAATTGCCAAAAATTAGAAGGAACTAAGATGTTTTTCAGTACATGAATGGTAAAGAAACTATGGTACATCCAGACAATGGATTATTATTCTGCACTAAAAAGAAATGAGCAATCAAACCATGAATAGACATGGAGGGACTATAAAAGCACATTGCTAAGTGAAAGAAACCAATCTGAAAAGGCTACGTACTATGTAATTCAGACAATATGATATGGAAAAGGAAAAACTACAGAGACAAAAGGATCAGTGGTTGCTAGAGACTTGGGTGAGGGCAGAGGAAACGAAGGGATAAATAGATGGTGCACAGGGGAAACTATTCCGTGTAATATTACAATGTTAGATACATGACATCACACATCTGTCAAGACCCTTAGAACTGTAGGACACAAAGAGTGAACCTTAATATAAACTACAGACTACAGTTAATGATAATATGACTATTAGTTCATTTATTATAACAAATGTACCACACTAATGAAGATGGGCAAACTGTGTATGATGGGGGGGGGGGGCGCCGAGGAGTAGTATTATGGGAACTCTCTGTACTATTTGCTCAATTTTTCTGTAAGTTGAAAACTGTTTTATAAGTAAAATTAATTAGAGTAAGTTAAATTACCTTTAATAGACTAAAAGACCTAAATGTAAGAAATAAAATGATAAAACTAGAAAAAAAACATACAGTATTTTCCATACTTTGGCATAATACTCCTTAGATAAAAAACATAAAGTACATACCAAAAAGAAAAAAAATTTATGAAATAGATTTCACCAGAAAAATTCTGATCTCTTAATAACATACTTAAGTAAACCAAAAGGCACACCAGGGAATGGGAGAAAATATTCACAATACATACAGCTGACAAAGGATTTATATATAGAAAATATAAAAAAAATTCTATCTCAATACTAAGAGAAGCACCACAATTTAAAAAGGACAAAAATTCTGACCAGGCATTTCACCAAAGATATAAATGTCAAAAACACATGAAAAAATACTCAACATCATAGTTATTAGGGAAATGCAAATTAAAATGACAAGATGTGGGGGATAGGCTTAGGAATCCCCCAGGCTGACACCAACGGGTTAACAAGGCATAAAGAAATACAAAGCCATAGAATGCTCACACCCAAGTTTGGGTAAACCAGATTGGCACCGCAAGAACATGGAGGAGCAAATGCACCCCAGAATAGAGAGGGGATGCAAAGACACCCCAAAATAGAAAGGGGTGCAGAGCCCCCAGAATAGAGAGGGAGGGGCAAAGGCCCAAATACAGGGGCACAAAGGTGTCCAATACATAGGTATATGAAATAAATAAGATTATACATTCAGGGTGGAAGCACCCCAAATTTAGTACTATAGCAGAAAGCTGCTTTCACAGGAAGAAAGGACCAAGTTAGGTAAACAGGCAAATTGGGCTAAAGACGGCTGTGCTGCAGGTGAAGCAGCCCAGTGTGGAGATGGTTAAAAAAAGACAAGGTGCCTTGTTAACCCTGAGGTTATTTCCCCTATCTGTCTCATCCCCTAGGCTAGCTAAGTCAAACAGACACCGCACCTCCGGTCTGCCATTAACAACGACCCGCCCATCTGCCCAGCACCAGGATTTTGCTTTATATTGACCCAAACTCCAAACACTGTGTACCTTCAAAACCCCCCTTTCCCCTCACGTCCCCAAGTTAATGCTCCCAGTTTGTCTCTTTATGCATGTCCACCACATTTGTAAGCCTTCTGATCTGAATAAATACGGGGCAAGGACCCTCATTCAGGGCTCTTGTCTCTTCCCAGACATTAGCCATCTCTCGCTTTAATCCTGCATCCTGCTCTTTTGCTGGCCAAAAGAGAACTTTAGACTTAGAGTCTACAACAAGAAGATACTACTAAACACCTATTAACATGGCTTTTTTTAACACTATGAAATGCTGGTGAGAATGTAGAACATCTGGAAACTCATACATTTCAGGTGGGAATATAAAACGGTAAAGCTTTTTTAGAAAATCATTTGGTAATCTCTTGTAAAGTTAGATATACTCTTACCGTAGGAGTTAGTAATCCTACTCTTAGGTATTTACCTAAGACAAAAATAAAAATAAATATCTATACCAAAACTGGTATGCAAATATTCAGAGGCTTTATTCATCACCAAAAAAACCCTTCAACAAGTGAATAAATTACTGTCAATTTTAATTTATTTGTAAATTATATCTAAATTGAAAGAAAAAGGAAGAAAGGTAACTAACAAACCCGGGGAAAATATTTGCAATTTATCTCCACAAAGGGTTATATCCTATTAAATATATAAAGAAATCTTTAAAATTGCAGGAAAAAGTATCAAAAATCTAACAGGTAAATGGAAAAAGAAGCAATTACTTGAAAAAGAAAAGCCTATAAAAATGATACTTAAATATAAGAAAAACTTTAAACTCAAAATTTTTAAAAATACAAATTTAAAAAACACTGTAATGCCATTCCTCACCAACCACATTGGCAATATTTTTAAAATATGAGAACTGGGAAAAAAGAAAAAGCTAAAATGGCAGCATTGTAGGGGGACCCTAGGCTTGCCTCATCCCTTGAACTCAGCTAGATCATTATCAAATCATTCTGAATACCCAAGAAATCGACCTGAGAACTGACAGAAAAAATTACACAACCAGAGAAAGAGAAGAGCCCATGTTGGGGAAAGTAGGAAGTGCCAACACCCAGTTTTAGGGAGAAATGGATCATGGGTGCAGCAGAGGGGAGGGAGTGCTGATTGTGGAGGAAGGTGAGAGAAGAGTGGAGTACACAGGTATATGCACAAGGAGAACACTTCTCCAAAGCTACTGGCTACTAAACCCAAGAGGCTGATTTTCATGAGTTTTTTAAATCAGTGGGGGTTAAAGGATGGAGTTTCAGAGGTCCATGGACTTGGCTGGGACAGAGACCTGAGGGTACCTTACTGCCCTACTCCTGAAGAAAAGGCAGATAGGCAACCCTGAGGCACACGGTGTTATCTGAGGATCACCTATGGTGCACAGTCTCGCTGTTCTTAGAGCACATCTGTGAGAGGTGGCATTACCTCTCAGGGGACAAAAGAGCCAGCCGGCGCTATTTCCCTCCCCCACCCTTCAGCATAGATGCAGAGACACCTCTGAGCCTGCCTGCTTTGCTCCAAATCCCACACCCTTACACTCTGGTGTGACTGCCTTTCTCTGTCAAACCTTCATCAGTCCCAGTGTGGAGAGACCCTTCCCCAGAAGATCAGCACATGTCCCTGCCACACCAAGTTCCTAAAGTTTGGAGTTTTAAAAGTCAGCAGACTTGCATGTAATAGAGCCCAAAGTGCACTGCACTGCTCCAGGCAGGCAAACCTAAAGATAGACAGTGTGAAAACAGTGATCTGAAAAACACTTGGAACACAGGAGGGAAAATTATTTGCTCTTTCTGGAGTGCTTCCCTAGAGCAGCGAGCACGAACTCTCCCTCTGAGGACAAAATGCTGACTGGAGCCATTTCTCTCCCCCATCCATCAGCATGAACCAACTTCAGTAAATAGCACAGCACCAACACTGGCTGCCTAAACTGCTTATACCAAATCCCACCCATCCTCCTGCCTTCCCCCACACTCTGCTGGTACTGTTTTACTCCAACAAGTGTGCCTAATGACCAGCACAGCAGGCTCCTATCCCAAAAGTCCAACAGAAACTCCCAACACACCAAGTCTACCAACCACAGAGTTCGGCAAGGCTTCAGTTCTAGTGGAAGTAGCATCAGGGCTCATTTAACAAGACCAGAGCATACCTAATTAAAACCCACCACACTCTGCCCAAGGTCCAAACACTGCCCACTGAAGGCAAGGAGAACCACTACAGAAGAATGACCTGAGGGATAGAGCGGCCAAAACACAGCACCAGAGTGCATGCAGCATTTACTAGAGACATTCCCTAAAGTGCCAGGCCCTGGACACTACATGACATTTTCTTCATAAAGCCATTATTTTCAGGACCAGGAAACATAACAGGCTTTTCTAACACACAGAAGACAGTGGCCTAGACAAAATGCCAAGATGGAGAAATCCATCCCAAAAGAAAGACCAGAAAAGGTCACAGAGATCTAATCAAAACAGATATAAGTAATATGTCTAATAGAAAATTTAAAACAAATATCATAAAGATACTTGCTGAGCTTGAGAAAAGCATAGGGGACATTAGGGAGATCCTTACAACCGAGATAAAAGAATTTAAAAAATCAGGCAGAAATGAAAAATATAACTGACATTCGAAAGCAACTGTTGTAATGGCCACAAGGACGCAAGAAGCAGAGGAACAAATAAGTGATATAGAAGACAGAATTATGAAAAATAATGAAGCTGAACGAAAGAAAGATGGATGACAGATCATGAGAGTAGACTCAGGGAACTCAGTGACTCCATCAAACATAGTAACATTCATATCATAGGAGCCCCAGAAGAAGACAAAAAAAAAGGGTAGAAAGTTTATTTGAGGAAATAGTTTAAAACGTCCCTAGTCTGGGGAAGGAAACAGACATCCAAATCCAGGAGACACAAAGAACTCCCAACAAAATTTAAAAAAGCAGGCCAACACCAAGACATATTGTAGTTAAATTTGCAAAATATGGTGATAAAGGAAAAATCCTAAAAGCAGCTAGACAAAAGTCCCTAACTTACAAAAGGAAACCCATAAGGTTAACTGCAGATCTTTCCAAAGAAACTTTGTGAGCCAGAAAGGAGTGGCATGATTTTTCAATGTGCTGAATGGGAAAAATCTGCAACCAGGAACACTCTATCCAGCAAGGGTACCATTCAGAATAGAAGGAGAAAGAAAGTTTCCTAGACAACCAAAAACTAAAGAACGTTGTGACCACTAAACCAGCCCTGCAAAAAAATATTAAAGGGGACTCTTTAAGTACAAAGGAAGACCAAAAGCAACAAAAATTAGAAAGAAAGAAAGATAAAATCTCCAAAACCAATGTAAAAACAAGTAATAAAATGGCACTACATTCATATCTATCAATAATTACTCTGAATGTAAATGAACTAAATGCTCCAAACAAAAGACACGGGGTGTAAAAATGGATAAAATAAAAGCAAGACCCACCTATAGGCTGCCTACAAGAGACTCATTTTAGACCTAAGGACACGTACAGATTGAAAGTGAAGAAATGGAGAAACATTTGCCATGCAGATGATGCCAAAAGAAAGCCAGAGTAGCAATACTTCCGCTAGACAAACTAGATTTTAAACCAAAGATCGTAACATAAGATGAAAAAGGGCACTATATTGTAATAAAGGGGTCTATCCAACAAGAACATCTAACAATTGTAAATATTTATGCCACTAACTTGGAACCACCCAAATATATAAAACAATTAACAAGCATAAAGGAACATCATTCATAATAATAAGAGCAGTGGACTTTAACATCCCACTTACATCAATGGACAAATCATCTAAGCAGAAAATCAACAAGGAAACAATGGCTCTGAATGACAAACTGGACCAGATGGACTTAATAGATATATTCAGAACATTCCATCCTAAAGCAGCAAAATACACATTCTTTTCAAGTACATATGAGATATTTTCCAGAATAGATCACATACTAGGTCACAAATCAGGCCTCAAAAAGTACAAAAAGACTGAGATCATACCATTCATCTTTCCTGACCACAACACTATGAAACTTGAAGTCAAGCACAAGGAAAAAATTTGAAAAGAGCACAAATACATGGAGGTTAAACGACATGTGAGTAGACAATAGGTCAACCAGGAAAATAAAAAATAAATAAAAAAACTGTGGAAACAAATGAAAATAAAATCACACTGGTCCAAAATCTTTTGGATACAGCAAAAACAGTCATAAGAGGGAAGTATTTAACAATTCAGGCCTACCTCAAGAAGTAAGAAAAATCTTAATACACAACCTAACCTTACACCTGAAGGAGCAAGAAAAAGAACAAAAAACAAAGCATATAGACAGCAGAGGAGAAATAAAAATTAGAGCAGAAATAAATGATACAAAAACTAAAAAACAAACTAACAAAAAAACAGTAGAACAGATTAATGAAACCAGGAGCTGGTTCCTTCAAAACATTAATAAAATCAATAAACCCCTAGCCAGATTTATCAAAAAGAGGACCCAAATAAATAAATCACAAATGAGAGAGACAAAAGAACAACCAACACCACAGAAAAACAACTACAAGAAAATATTATGAAAAATTATATGCCAACAAATTAGTCAACCTAGCATTTGACAAAATACAGCATCGTTTCTTTTTAAAAACCCTCAAGAAAGTAGGGATAGAAGGAACACACCTCAACATAATAAAGGTCATTTACAAAGTACCCACAGCTAATATCATCTTCAATGTGCAAAAACTAAGAGGTTTTCCTCTATTGTCACGAGCAAGACAAGGATGTCCAATCTAACCACTGTTATTTAACATAGTGCTGGAAGTTCTAAACACAACAGAGAAAAGAAATAAAAATCATCCAAATCAGCAAGAAAAGAAGTCAAACTTTCACCATTTGCAGATGACATGATACTCTATGTGGAAAACCCAAAAAACTCCAAAAAATTACTAGAACTGATAACACGAATTAATTAAAGTCACAGGATACAAAATCAACATACGGATATCTGTTGCACTTCTATTCATCAATAATAAAGCAGCAGAAAGAGAAATCAAGGAACCAATCCCATTTAGAATTGCACGAAAAATAATAAGATACCCAGAAATCAACCTAACCAAAGAGGTGAAAGACCTGTACTCTGAAAACTATAAAACGCTGATGAAAGAAACTGAAAATGACACAAAGAAATAAAAAAACAGGAGCACCTGGGTGGCTGTCAGCTGGGCGCCCAACTCTTGATTTTTGCTCAGGTCATGATCTCACAGTTGTAGGATTGAGCCCCACATTGGGTTTGTTGCTGAGCATTGAGCCTGCTTAAGATTCTCTCTCTCCCTCTCTCTCTGCCCCTCTCCCCTGCTGGCACACTGTTTCTCTCAAAATAAATTAAAAAAGAAAGAAATCTTTTAAAATAAAAAAAAGAAATGAAAAAACATTCCACATTCATGGATTACAACAAATATTGTTAAAATGTCTATACTACCCAAAGCAATCTACACATTTCATATAACACCTATCAAAACACCACCAGCATTTTTCACATAGCTAGAACAATCCTTAAATTTATATAGAGCCACAAAAGACCCCAGATAGCCAAAGAAATCTTGAAAAAGAAAAGCTAAGCTCGAGGCATCACAATTCTGGACTTCAACCTATATTAGAAACCTGTAGTGATCGTGGCGCTTGGGTGGCTCAGTCAGTTAAGCGGCCAACTTCGGCTCAGGTCATGATCTCGCGGTCCGCGAGTTCGAGCCCCGCGTCGGGCTCTGTGCTGACAGCTCGGAGCCTGGGGCCTGTTTCGGATTCTGTGTCTCCCTCTCTCTGATCCTCCCCCATTCATGCTCTGTCTCTCTCTGTCTCAAAAATAAATAAACATTAAAAAAATTTTTTTTTTTAAAAAAAAGAAACCTGTAGTGATCAAGACAGTATGGAATTGGCACAAAAATAAACACATACATCAATGGAACAATAGAAAACCCAGAAATGAACTCACAACTATATGGTCAACTGATCTTCCACAAAGCTGGAAAGAATATCCCATGGGAATAAGACACTCTCTTCAACAAATGGGGTTGGGAAAACTGGACAGCAACAGGCAGAAGAATGACACTGGCCACTTTCTTATACCATACAAAAAAATAAATTCAAAATGGATGAAAGACCTACCTTTGTGTGGGAGAGGAAACCATCAAAGTCCTAGAGGAGTACACAAACAGTAACCTCTTTGACAGGGGCCAGGCTGTAGCAACTTCTTACTAGATACATCTCTTGAGGCAAGGAAAACAAAAGCAAAAATAAAGTGTTGGGACTTCATCAAGATAAAAACCTTCTGCATAACAAAACAAACCTCTGCAATGAGAGAAGATACAGTATTTGCAAATAACATACCTGATAAAGGGTTAGAACTGGGGTACCTGGGTGGCTCAGTCACTTGAGTGTCCGACTTCGGCTCAGGTCATGATCTTGCGATTCATGAGTTTGAGCCCCACATCAGGCTTGCTGCTGCCAGCCTGTCAGTGCAAAGCCCGCTTCGGATCCACTGTCCCCCTCTCTCTGCCCCTCCTGATTTGTGCTCTCCCGAAAATAAATATTTTTTAAAAATAAAATAAAATATATAAAGAACTTATAAAACCCAACACCCAAGAAAACAAATAATCCTGTTAAAAAATGGGCAGAAGGCCTGAATAGAAATTCTTTCCAAAGAAGACATACAAATGGCTAACAGACACATGAAAAGATGCTCAAAATCACGCATCATCAGGGAAACAGAAATCAAAACTATGATGAGGTATCACCTCATGCCAGTCAGAAAGGCTAAAATTAACAACACAGGTAACAACTGGTGTTGGCAAGGATGGAGAGAAAGGGGAAACCTCTTACACTGTGGAATGAAAAATGGTATAGCCACTTGGAAAAACAGTGTGAAGGTTCCTCAGAAAGTTAAAAATAAAACTATCTTGGGGTGCCTGGGTAGCTCAGTTGGTTGAGCGTCCAACTCTCGGTTTCAGCTCAGGTCATAAACTCTCAGGTTCTGTGAGTTTGAGCCTTGCATTGGGCTCTGTGCTGTCAGTGTGGAGCCTGCCTGGGATTCTCTCACTCCCTCTCTCTCTACCCCACCTCCGCTCATGCTGTCTCTGTCTCTCTCAAAATAAATAAATAAACTTAAAACAAAAAAATATATAAGTAGAACCATCCTATGATCCAGCCAACTGCACTATTAGGTATTTATCCAAAGGATACAAAAACAGTGATTCAAAAGGATACATGCACGCTGATGTTTATAGCAGCATTATCAACAAGAGCCAAATTATGGAAAAAGCCCAAATGTCCATCAACTGATAAGTGGATAAAAAAGAGATGGAATATTACCCATAAAAAAGAATGAAGTCTTGCCATTTGCAACAACATGGATGGAACTAGAGGGTATTACGCTAAGCAAAGTAAGTCAGAGAAAGACAAATACCGTATGATTTCACTCATATGTGGAAATTAAGAAACAAAACAGATAAACATAGGTGAAAAAAAGAGAAAGGCAAACCTGCAAACAGACTCTTTTTGGGGGTTGGGGACCAGATGTGCCCCATCTTTCTAATTTTTTTAAATTTGAGAGTGAGTGAGCAGGGGAGGGGAAGAGAAAGAAGGAGAAAGAGAATCCCAAGCAAGCTCTGCACTGTCAGCCCAGAGACAGAGGTAGGGTTTGATCTCACAAATCTTGAGATTATGACCTGAGTCAAAATAAAATCAAGAGTCAGATGCTTAACCGACTGAGCTACCCAGATGCCCCGGAAACAGACTCTTAAATATACAGAACAAAATGAGAGTTACTGGAGAGCTACTGGAGAGTTGGTGGGTATGGGGTGTGTTAAGTAGATGATGGGTATTAAGGAGGGTACTTGTGATGAGCACTGAGTGTTTTATGTAAGTGACGTATCACTAAATTCTACATCTGACACTAATCCTACATTTGAAACTAATATTACACTATGTTAACTAACTGGAATTTAATAAAAATTTGAAAATAAAATTAAAATAAAAAATATATGAAAATTCAGAAATCTGAAAAAGATTAGAGAACCGTATCAAAGCAATTTCTTTGTTACATTTGGACAGTTTTACAAGATGTTACCATTGGGGAGAATTCAGTAAACAATACATGGGTTATCTCTGTATTATTTCCTACAACTAAATGTGTATCTACAATTATTTCAATATAAAAGTTTAATTTTTAAAAAATACACAGACCATATTTATACAGATTAAGATCTGATTTTATTTTTTATTTAATATTTTTAAAGTTATTTTTGATAGAGAGAGCATGAGAGCACAAGTGGGGAAGGGGCTGAGAGAGAGGGAGGCAGAGAATCAAAGCAGGCTCCAGGCCCCAAGCTGTCAGTGTAGAGCCCTGATGCAGGGCTTGAACCCATAAACGTGAGGTCATGGTCTGAGCTGAAGTCGGATGCTTTACCAACTGAGCCATCTAGGTGTCCCATTTTACTTTTTTAAAATGTTTATTTATTTTGAGAGAACGCACATGCACGAGCAGGGAAGTGGCAGAGAGAGAGGGAGAAAATCCCAAGCAGGCTATATGCTGTCAGTGTGGAGCCCAATGTGGGGCTCAATCCCACAAACCACAAGATCATGACCTGAGCTGAAACCAAGCTTAGGTCATGATCTCACAGTTCATGGGTTCAAGTACCGCATAAGGTTTTGTGCGAACGGCTCAGAGCCTGGAGCCTGCTTCAGTTCTTTATCTCCCTCTCTCTGCCCTTTCCCCACTTATGCTCTCTCAAAAACAAATAAACATTAAAAAAATTTTTTTTAAAAAGTGGGAAGATTAGGGGTGCCCGGGTGACTCAGTTGCTTAAGTGTCCGACTCTTGGTTTTGGCTCAGGTCATGATCTCACGGTTCTGTGAGTTCAAGCCCTGTGCTGGGCTCTGTGCTGGCGGTGTGGAGCCTGCTTAGTATTCTCTCTTCCTCTCTCTCTGCTCATCCCCTGCTCATACTGTCTCTAACTCTCTCAAAACAAATTTAATAACTTAAAAAAAAGAAAAGAAAAATTGGAAGATTAGAAGAGAATGAACCCTGTGCTTTTATTTAGAATCACAGATATAAATATGAATTCATGGTTTTACATACACACAACCACACAAACACATATGTATAGAAGAATACTTACAGAAATAAGGATGTCTATGTTTGTGACTATAAACTTACACTTCCTAATTCTGTCGACTGAGAGGACCTAAAAACAATGACACCCCAATAACAATGGGCACAGGAACCAAGATCCCTTAGTAAAATGGTTGATTCCAGAGTTGGGTGGGAAAAAAACAAGTTATGCCTAATACATATTGTGATGTGAGAAAGTAGAGCAATACTCAAAATCCATGGGGGCATATCAAAAGGACACAGGAGCTAACCCAAAGAAAAGCCCAATGGCAAAACCTCAGAGCCATTACAACAAAATGATAGTATTAGATTACAACCAAAGAATGAAGTAAGTATCAATGAGTCTATACTAATTAATAAATATTTAATTAAATAAATAAAGTGGAGAGAAGGCACAGCTATTCCTTACAGACTTCCAATTACTAAACATAGAAGGAATAACCTTGAAACAAACACTAATATAATCATTGTGGCAGGTTAAGAGGCATGGATAGATAATTTCAGTGGGTGAAAGTAAGATGATAAACATGACATATGCAAAATCTCAAAGTAGATCCCCACAAGAAACATATCAAACTGAAAGAGAAAAGCAACAACTTTACAGTGGAAAACGTTGGTAACACTTTATTTTTTTGTTGTTCTTTTTTAAAAATTTTAATTCCATTATAGTTAACACACAGTGTTATATTACTGTCAGGTTTACAACATAATGATTCAACAATTCTATATATCATTCAGTACTCATCAAAATAAGTGTACACTTAATCCCCATCACCTATTTCACCCATCCCCCCATTCCATCTCCACTCTGGTAACCATCAGTTTGTTTTCCACAGCTAAGAGTCTGTTTTTTGGTTTGTCTCCTTTTTTACATATTTTAAAAATATTTATTTATTTTTGAGAGAGAGAGAGCATGCAAGCACGAGTCGGGGAGGAGCAGAGAGAGGGAGACACAGAATCTGAAGCAGGTTCCAAGCTCTATGCTTTCAGCAGAGCCCGATGCAGGGCTCGAACCCACGAACGACAATATCATGACCTGAGCCAAAGCAGACACTTACCAGACTAAGCCACCCGGTGTCCCAGTTTGTTTTTCTGTTGTTCATTTCTTTTATTTCTTAAATTCCACATGCAAGTGAAATCATACAGTATTTGTCTTTCTCTGACTATTTCTCTTAGCATAATACTTGCTAGATACACCCATGTTGTTACAAATGGAATGATTCCATTTTTTATGGCTGAGTAATATTCCATTGTATACATATATCACATCTCCTTTACAACTTTGGTACACTTTAACCAAGAGATGAAAGTTACCATCACATGTATTAAGACATACTGACAACATGTACAACATGATGCACAGAGAATGGCACAGCACTGCTTCTACTGCATTATTGCCAAGGCTGCATAACATGAATTAAATCATGAAAAATGCCAACAAGATGACAGTTCTTGAAACTATCTGATAAAGACCTTAAAATAACTATTATAAAAATGCTGAGAAAAGCAACCACAAACATTTTGCAACAAATATTGAAAGTGACAATCTTGTCAATAAATAGGATATCAAAAAAAGTGAAAATTCTAAAGTTAAAAATATAATAACTAAAATTAAAAAATAAATAAATGGACACACTCAAAAGCACAATGGAGATGACAAAGGAACTTAAAGAGATAAATAGAAACCATCCAATGCTAATAGCATAAATGAGCATAAATGTACAAAGGCTCAGGGAACTATGAGACAATAACAGAAGGTAAGAGAAAGAGTGTAGGACTGAAAATATTTGAAAAAATTAATGCATGAAAACTTTCTAAAGTTTGCAATACACATAGACCTACAGATTCAAGTAACTAAGAAAACTTCAAAGGGATAAGCACAAAGAAATCCACAGCCAGATATATCATAATAAAACTGTCAAAAAGTGAAACCAAATAAAATATTATACAAGCAGTAAGAAAAAAAAATAAAACGTTACCATATAGAGAAATAATGATTCAATTGATTTCCCATCAGAAACTAGGGAAGCCAAAGGAAGTGGTGCACATGTTTAAATGGCTGAAAGAAAGGGAATGTTAGCCTAAAATAATCTATCCAGAAAAATTACTTGTAAGAATGAAAATAAAAGACATTCTCAGATGATAGAAAACTAAGCATATATAGCCCCTCAGATCTTATCTAAAGAATTGCTAAAAGTTCTTCATGTAGAAGGGAAACACCAGAAGGAATTCTGAATCATCAAGAATAAAGAGCAACAAACATTTATCTGGATAATGCAATAGATTATTTATCTCTCTTGAATTCTTTAAAATCGTTTTAGGGGCGCCTGGGTGGCTTGGTCGGTTAAGCGTCCGACTTCGGCTCAGGTCATGATCTCACGGTCCGTGAGTTCAGGCCCCGCGTCGGGCTCTCTGACAGCTCAGAGCCTGGAGCCTGTTTCAGATTCTGTGTCTCCCTCTCTCTCTGCCCCTCCCCTGTTCATGCTCTGTCTCTGTCTCAAAAATAAATAAACGTTAAAAAAAAAAATTAAAATCGTTTTAGGGTTGAAAACAAAAAATACGAGCATCTGATAGTTTTCAATGTATGCTGATGCGATATATGACATTATAGCATGAAAGAGAGTTAAGGAACCTAAAAGATGTTAAGGTTTCTACATTCCAAATTATAGGGTAAAAGACAGTGAAAACTTAAATAAGTATTGTATAACTCCTAAAACAAATACTTAAAAAGGAAAACTAAAAAGTATTCAAATAACCCAAAAGAAGGCACAAAGGGGGTGGGGGGCGGGGGGAGAAAGAGAAACAAAAAAGGAACAAAAAAAAAAACAAAGAATAAAGTAGTAAACCTAAATCCAAATATAACATATCAATATTACATTAAATATAAATTACCTAAGCACTAAAACTCAAACACAGAAATTGTGAGAATGACAGAAAGAAAGAGCCTAAACCATGACACAATATCCTATCTACAAGAAAGACTTCAGATATATTTATACAGGAAGACTAAAAGTAAAGGAATATGAAAATACACACCATGTAAACACCAACCAAACAACAGGACTGGCTATTTTATACATTAAATGCAAAAACAGATTTCAGAGCAAAGAAAATTACCAGGGAAAATGAGGGGAATTACATATGATAAAAGGGTCAATTCAACCAGAAGCCACAGCAATGCTAAACATATATGCACCTAATAGAGCCTCATAATACATGGGAAAAAAAACTGACAAAAGAAATACAAATCAACAAGTATAAAGACTTCAACACTTTCCTGTGAGTAGTAGAATTAACAGGCATAAAATCAGCAAGGGTATAGAAGACTGAACAAGATTATCAACCAAGGAAATGTTTTCAGTAGTTATAAACAATCCAACAACAGCAGGATTCACATTCTTTTTAAGTACATACAGAATACTCACATAAAGCAAAGCTTAACACACATAGAAAAATTGAAAGTATACAAAGTATTACCTCAAACTGCAATATAACTAATCTAGAAATTAATAACAGGAAGATGATGAGAAACTCTCTCGACATCTTAAAATTTAAAAACCAGGGGTACATGGGTGGCTCAGTCAGTTGGGCATCCGACTGCGGTTTGTGGGTGTGAGCCCCACATCGGGCTCTGTGCTGACAGCTCAGAGCCTGGAGCCTGCTTCAGATTCTGTGTCTCCCTCTCTCTCTGCCCCTCCACTACTTGTGCTCTGTCTCTCTCTTTCTCTCTAAATAAACATTTAAAAAATTACACTTTTAATTCTCAGAAGTTGAAATCTTTTTTATATCTTTCATACAAGTTAACATTTTCAGTCTTTCCTCTACATTCATAATAACTGTAAAGTCTTTAAACCATTAACTCTATCATCTATATCATTCTGGAGTCAGCTTCAATTGATAGATTTCTCTCCTCATATTTTCCAGATCTATGCCGGCGTAATATTATTTCTTTAATCTACTTTATTCACTTTTCAAAGTAAAAACGTTTGTTACCTTGCCACTCTTTTCCACCATATTGGTAGTCAAAAATTACTGTCATAAGATAGATAAAAATCCAACTTAAAAATTGGGCAGAAGATCTGAATAGACTTTTTTTCCAAAGACATCCAGATAGCCAACATGTACATGAAAAGATGCTCAACATCACTAATCATCAGGAAAATGCAAATAACAATGTTAACCACAATGAGATTATTACCTCATACCTATTAGAATGATTTTTATCAAAAAGAAAAGGAATGGCAAGTGTCTGTGAGGGTGTAGAGACAAAGGAACTCTTGTGCACTGTTGGTGGGAATGTAAACTGGTAGAGCCACTATTGAAAACAGTACAGAGGTTCCTCAAAAAATTAAAAATAGAACTACCATATGATTCAGCAATTCCCCTTATGGGCATATATACAAAAGAATTAAAATCAGGATCTCCAAGAGACATATGAATTTCCCTGTTCACTGAAGCATTATTTACAACAGCCAAGACATGGAAACAATGTAAGTGTCCATTGATGGATGAATGAATAAAGAAAGTATAGTGTATATTATACAATATTATTCAGCCATAAAAAAGAATGAAATATTGCCATTTGCAACATGAATGGATCTCAAGTGCATTATGCTAAATGAAATAAATCAGACAGAGAAAGACAAGTTCTGTATTGAGTTCCCTTATATGTAAAATCTAAAACAACAAAACCAAGCTCACAGATACAAAGAACAGACTAGCGGTTGCCAGAGGAATGGAGTGGGAGGACAAATGGGTGAAGGGGTCAAAGAGTAAAAAAGAGAAAAAAGAAATTCAATACTAAAAACCTATTTGAAACTACAGCTCTGGGGCCCATATTGATAGATATAAAATAACACTTTAAGAAAGAACATTAAAAAGTGAAATATAAAATGGTATTTTTAAGACAGATTGATTATAACTACACACAATGCTTATGTGTACATTAGTAAAGACAGATTAGTTTGAATAAAAATGGTTTAATATTTATTACCTTTGGTATATTTAAGTTTGGAAAGAAATCAGAATGGAAGAGATGTGCAGAAAGTTCTAATACAAAAAAAATTATTTGCATAAGATAGCTGTAGTTTTCCTCATATATCAGTCACCAATATTTTTGTTCAGTGTGCTTTTATCTCTGCCTTTCAAAGGGGCAAAATGGTAAGATGCAGAAAGAATATATTTACTCATGTTTAAGAGAAATGCTATAGCATAAAATCTTTTCTCAATTATTGTTGAGTGCTATTGTGGTGATAGCATAATATAGAGTAACAGGTACAAGGGATGTTTGTTTAAACTAAGGGTAGGAGCACCTGGGTGGCTCAGTTGGTTAAGCATCAGACTGTTGGTTTTGGCTCAGGTCATGATCTCGAGATTCATGGGTTTGAGCCCCACATCAGGCTCCATGCTGGCAGTGAGGAGCTTGCTTGGAATTCTCTGTCTCCCTCTCTCTCTGCCCCACCCCTGCTCGCTATGTCTCTCTTTCTCAAAATAAATAAACATTAAAAAAAATAAACTAGGGGCGCCTGGGTGGCTCAGTCGGTTGAGCATCCGACTTCGGCTCAGGTCATGATCTCACAACTTGAGTTCGAGCCCCATGTCAGGCTCTGTGCTGACAGTTCAGAGCCTGGAGCCTGCTTCAGATTCTGTGTCTCCCTCTCTCTCTGACCCTTCCTCACTCACTCACTCTCTCTCTCTCTCCCCCAAAACTAAATAATAAAAAAAAATTTTTAAACTTTTTTAAAAAAAGAGACAAAAATTACAAAAAGGAACAAATACAAATCCTGTTTCTGAAAAGCAAAAGAACCGAAATTCAAAATTCACTGAATTTTAGAGGGGTTCAACGTAAGATTTCAATAGGCCAAAAAATGAATAAATGACCATGAAGGTAAGTAAATTAGGATTATCCAGTCTGGGGCACCTGGGTGGCTCAGTCGGCTAAGCGTCCAACTTGGGCTCAGATCATGATCTCACAGCTTGTAAGTTCGAGCAAGCCTCGTGTCAGGCTGTGCTGACAGCTCAGAGCCTGGGGCCTGCTTTGGATTCGGTGTCTCCCTCTCTCTTTGCCCCTCCCGTGCTCACACTCTGTCTCTCTCTCAAAAATAAATAACAGAAAAAAAATTTTTTTAATTAAAAAAAGAGACAAAAATTACAAAAAGGAACCAAATAACAAATCCTGTTGCTGACAAGCACAATAACTGAAATTCAAAATTCACTGAATTTTAGAGGGGTTCAACATAAGATTTCAATAGGCCAAAAAAAGAAAAAATGACCATGAAGATATGTAAATTAAGATTATCCAGTCTGGGGCACCTGGGTGGCTCAGTCGGTTAAGTGTCTGACTTCAGCTCAGGTTATGATCTCAGTTCCTGAGTTCAAGCCCCACATCAGACTCTGTGCTGACCACTCAGAGCCTAGAGCTTGCATTGGATTCTGTGTCTCCCTTTCTCTCTGCCCCTCCCCCCACTGACTCTCGCGTTTGCTCTCTCTCAAAAATAAACACTAAAAAAAAAAAAAAAAAAAAAAAAAGATTATCCAGTCTGAGGAGTGGAGAAAGAAAAAAAAAAAAAAATGAAGAAAAATGGAAAGAGCCTAAGCAACAACATCAAGTATACCAACATATACAAAATGAGAGGTCCAGAACAAAATCAAAGAGGCACAGAAAATATGTGAACAGGAGCACCTGGGTGGCTCAGTTGGTTAAGCATCCAAGTCTTGATCTCAGCTCAGGTCTTGATCTCAGGGTCATGTTCAATCCCTGCATTGGGCTCTGTGCTGGGTTCCACACTGGGCATGAAGCCTACTTAAAAAAGAAAAAAAAAAAAAGAATATTTGAACAGTGGCCAATCTACATATCTTAAAAAAATTCAATGAACCCCAAAGAGAATAAACCCAAAATGATGCAGTGAGATGTAGTATAATCAAACTGTTGAAACTCCCCAAAAAAAGACAGAATTCTAAAAGCAAGAAAAGTAACCCATCATCAGAGGCCAGAAAGCAGTGCAATGACATATTTACAGTGCTGAAAGAAAAAAGCTGTCAACCAACAAATCTCTAACAAAAACGTCTTTCAAAAATAAAGGAAAGAGAACAATTTATGGCACGACAGCATGAGCTCAAGTGACCTGTTGCTCTGCACTGAAACTGATGAAAACTACTTTTTTAAGCCATTTAAAGCCTCTGGAAACTGACCTAAAGACAAAAGGCAAATGAAGAAACCTACATTCAAGAACAACTTCAAAAATTCACTAAGAAAGATGAGTTGTATTTGAACCAAGACCACTCCCTCCCTCTCCCATGCCAGCTCAAGGAAGGGGAACCTCCACTCAAGACTCCTGCAACCAAGAACACAGGGTTCTGTCCCCACCCTACCCCCACAGGTCTCATTCAGAGGGCTTTCTTCCCAGGAGGAACAGAGTTTCTCATCCAACCCCCAGCTGCCTGTTGCTAGGGCTGAGTCCTAGACAAGTGTGCTTGAGAGGCAGGGGTTCCAGGCCTTCCGGCCCCCACTGGTAGAATGTATACTTTATTGGGTGTGGTGCATGGAAAAGCCTGGGACCCTAATCATCCTTGCCCTGGATTGTGAGGAGAGAAAAGCAAAACCAGATGACCTGTGGCTGCACCCTCCCCTCCAAGAAGTACTATTGTCACTCAGAAACTTGCCACTGTTCCCACCCCACCTCCAGAGACCAGGCTCAGAGCTTCTGTTTGAGGAAAGAAGCAGACATTAAAACAGATAGCTCTTAATTTCTTCCCAAAGGGACTGACTTCATTTGTAAGAGCTTGGAGAAAGTCAAGCCTACAGGAGTAGTGAGAAAAGTGAGGTTGGAGCAAAAGCCAAATAGCCCATTCAAAATACAGAGGCTAAACTGTAGGGAAACTAGTTTGCAGGAGAGAACTAGAGACTAAAACAACTGGGAGGGGCCCTCCTGGGGTCAGAACAAATATCAAACAATAAGCTTAGAAACTATTTCTTCAAAGGACACACGTTTTGACTGCATTTGCTTTCAAAGTAGTTTATGCCCCAGGGCATTGTGGAAAACAATTAATTAGTTCCCAGTAAGTGGATCTTGGCTGCTGGGTGTGGTCAGGGAAAGACAGCCCTAACAAAACCAGCCATCCCAGGGTGATTGGGGGCATATTCAAATTGCCCCTCCCTAAGGACCAAGGTCAGAGGACTAACCTTGTGGGAAAGAAGACTACAATGAGACACCATTTCACACCCACTAGGATGGCTAGAATTGGATGAAGTCAGATGATGACATGGTTGGTGAGAATGTAGCCAAGTTAGAGCCCTCATATACCGCGCTGCTGTGAATGTAAAATGGTGCCGCCACTTTGGAAAAAAGTCTACAGTTTCCCAATTAAACATAGATACCATATGACCCAGCAAAAACACTCTTAAATATATACCTAGAGAAATGAAAACATTTCTAGAAAGAAATTTGTACATGAATATTTCAGCAGAATTATTCTTAATAGTAGCCAAAGGCAGTAACAACTTAAATATACATCAATAAATGAATGCATAAACAAAATGTGGTATATCCATAATGTGGAACATTATTCAGTCATAAATGGAATGAAGTATTGATACATGCTACAACATGGATAAACCTTGAAGCATTATGCTAAGTGAAAGAAGCCAAACACAACAGACTACATATTCTGATTCCATCCATACAGAATGTTCAAAACTGGGAAATCTGTAGAGACAAAAAGTAGATTAGTGGTTGCCTAGGGCTGAGCAGGTAGGGCTCAAGGGGTATGGGTTTATGGCTAAAGTGCATGGACTTCTTGGGGTGATGAAACATTCTAAAATGTTTGTAGTGATGGTTGCACATATACTGAAAACCAATGAACGATACACCTTAAGCGGGTAACTGATGTGTGAACTATATTTCAATATATCCATCAAAAGAACTGAAAAGAGAAATTAAGACATTGCCAGATAAAGAAAATCTGAGGAAGTTCGTTGCTAATAGATTTACCTTACACGTACTGTCAAAGGGAGTTCTTCAGGCTAAAACGGAAGGATAAAAGACTAACTCAAAAGTGTATGAATAAATAAAAGACATTGGTAAAGATAACTACATAGGTAAACATAAATGCCAGTATTATTGTATTTTTGGTTTGTAGCTCCTCTTATTTTTTTTCTGTATGACTTAAAAAGAAATGGACAAGCTGATCCTAAAATTCATATGGAATTGCAAGGGGCCCTGAATAGCCAAAACAATTTTGAAAAAGAACAAAGTTGGCGGAGTGACACTTTGCAATTTTAAAACTTACTATAATCTATAGTAAGCAAAACAGTGTGGTACTAGCATAAGGACAGATACAGAGACAAATGGAATGAATATGAAAGACCTGAAATAAACTTACACATCTAAGGCTAACTGATATCAACAAGGGTGCCAAGACCATTCAATAGGGAATAAACAGTCTCTTCAACATATGGTGCTGGGTCAATTGGCTATGTGCGTATAAAAGAATGAAGTTGGACCTCACATCATATACAAAAGTGAACTCAAAATGGATCAATGACATAAATACAAGAGTTAAAACCATAAAACATTTAAAAGAATAGAGATGTATGACTTCATGACTTTGGATTTGACAAAGAATTCTTAGATTTGACACCAAAAGCACAAACGAGAAAAAAACAAATTGGACTTCCAACTTTTAAAAAATTGTACGCCAAACGACATTATCAATAAAGTGTGAAAAATACCTACAGAATGGGAAATTTCAAATCAAATATATAACAGTTCAAAATATATAAAGAATTCTTACAACTCAACAACAGCAACAAAAAAAAATACCTAAATTAAAAAATGGGCAAAGGATTTGAATAGACATTTCTGCAAAGAAACATACAAATGTTCAACAAGGACATGAAAACATACCCCAAATCAGTCTTTAGGAAAACACAGATCTAATCCATAAGAACTCACCACTTCAAACACACTAATATGGTTGAATTAAAAAACAAAACAAAACAAAACAAAAACAGGAAATAACAAGTGTTAGCAAGGAAGCATGGTAATTCCGTGTTTAACCTATAAACTGGCAATCTATTTTTATTTTCCACAGTGGCTGCACCATTTTATATCCCCAAAACAATGTACACCAGTTCCAATTTCTCTACTTCCTTACCAACACTTATTTCCTGTTTTTGTTTTTTTTTTAATTAGATTCTGCCCGCAACTTAAAAGAAATTTCAAATGGCCCCTGTTACTATAATCCACATAACAGGCACTTTAAAACTCCCCTTTTTTATTGACTTTTCTTTTTAAAATTTCTCTTCAAAACTTATTTAAAAAAGTAATCCATGCTAGAAGTTCACGTGTCACAAAAGTTTAAGAAATGCATGGGAAATATAATCACTGTTTAAAATAATAGTTACCTCTGGGGATGAAGGAAGAAAGGGACACATTCAGGGATGAGTACACAGAGAACTTCAACTATGATGGTAATATTTTATTTTTATGTTTGGATGGTGAAAACAGAGGTTCACTGTATTTTTTTTTTTTGCATCTCTCATTGTATTATTCTTTATATGTTTGTATATCTTAAGTACTTCATAACATATGTGGAAAGCCCCCCCAAAAAAGACAAAGAAAGTTAATCTTACATTCCCTCACCATTCCTCCCACCAAAAACAGCATACTAGATATTCTGTAACTTGCTTTTCTCACATAACAATCCATTATATCATTCTCTAGATCTAAAGTGTGTGAAGAGGTAAATCTGTTTCCACAGCTGCAAAATATTTCATAACATAAATGTCCTATATAGATGGATATACAGGTTGTTTTCAGTTACTCCTCATAAAAATAAAGCTGCAAACGTTTTAGTCTTCCCCAAATATGCTACGCTTAACATAAACATATTTTCACCAAAAGATTTGAACATGAAAAATCTAGCTCTTTTCTTAGTGAATCATCAAGGTAATAATCCACAAAATAATGTAACAATTCCCCCAAGAGATTACCTGTACACACACACACCCCTACTTCTGAACAGAACAATGTGCTTCCAGAATAAATGTATGCCCAGAAGTCCTCATCTGAGACCTATACAAAGGATACAAAAAAATTTTAAATCTAGCCCATAATAAGTATGCTACAAACTGATTAGTTTATCAAAACAACCTTTGCACGCGAAATGCAACACAAAGGAAATAAGGTAGGTCCAACGGGTTAGGCTGTTACTGAAAGCGTTCTGGCGTCGGCGTGGTGTCAATAAAAACCCATTTAAACAAGTTAAAAAGAGAGGAAAACGGCTCAGAATCCCTACAAGCTAGTATCCGCAACCGTCTAACTTCATCCGTGGTGGTAAGTGACTAAAAAAAGAGAAATTATTCTCCGATATTTTACAGAGGCAAGAGAGTAAAATGAACAGCAGGCCAGCTCCTCCCCCACTCAGGCAGGCCACGCGATCCCCAAGTATGCAGCCTTATTAACGGACATTTTTCTAGCTGACGTGAAACTCAGCACTCACCACAAAACAAAAAATTAGCGGGTTTCTGTACTTTCCTTAATAGATTTGTCCATTGGCTGCTTTCCACACCCGGTACTTGGTCGGTACTTTCCCTCGGTACAAACGCCGCCATTTTAAGTCTTAGATGAGCCCTAGGGGATAGGGCGCTAAAAACCTGGAGTGAGCGTCACAGCCAAATAGGTCCTGCGCCCAACCGCCGTGCACTGCTCAAATGGCTCCGCCGGCAACGTGACCCAGTCTCACTGTGGCCCGTCCCCCAGGCTTCCAGAGAGCTTGCACTTCCTCCTCTCTCTCTGCCTTTATCTTCAACGGAATTGCTACTTTCTGCGTCCTTTTCTTTCTTTCTCCCCCCCCCCCCGATTTCTTTTACCTTTGCCTCCACTCCTTTCTTCCTTCTACATTTCTGGATGTCTCGTTCTCCTCGACTGTCAGTTACCTCACAAGTGTACAGAATTTTATAATAGACAAAACTGTATTTCTGTTATTTTACCTAATTATTACAACTTTGTAAGGTAAGCTGGGGGACTGAATTTCCCAATTTTATAAATGAGGAAACCAAAGCCCATATATAGTGAACCAGTATTCCAAAAGCTGCAACAGCTAGTGTTAGAGTGGACAGAACATATTTCTTTTTGCTCCAGTGATCCTCGTGCTGCTAGAGATAACCGTGTACTTCAACTAATTGAAAAGATGGGAAAACTGAAGACAGAAATAGGAAGAGTTTGGGCCTAAATTCACACATTGAGTCAGTGACAAAACTGAAATCAAAACAATCTGCTTCCTTGTTTAATTCTGTAACAGAAAACATCTCCATAAAGGTGTTGGGATGCTTTTCTCCATCCTAAAACTCCTTCCTCTTTTTTGACTCAGCTCAAGTGGTGACTCCTTTAAGAAGCCTTTATGTTTATCAAAACCTTTATCTCTTTTTCTATCCCTCTCCATGAGGGAAAATACACTAGCTGGATGCCAGCTCCCAAAACATTTTTTAAAAAGGAGGCTGAAACTTCTTTGTGAAGCATCGTGTATGAATGGTGTGAAAGATTAGTAGGGGAGGGTTTGTGCTGCATAAGTAAGGAAAAGACAATTTAGAGGTCCTAATCCCTTTCCAAAGGCATAATTTCTGTCTACATTCTAATGTCATCTCTAGCTTTCTACAAGAACCCAGCACAGAACACCTCTTATTCTATTTATTTGCATCATTACTTTTCCTTTCTTTATTTTCAAAATTGTTACCTTCAAATAGAGGTTAATGGTAGAGAATGTGTAAACTTCTGGGCCTTGATTTATGGCCATTCTTGTGTAAAACACTACATAAAGCCAATCTGTCTTGTCAGTAACCTGTGTAGTGAAATGAAGAGGTCTTATCTTAAGCTTAAAGTGTGTCATTGCCTGGAGTTTAGACAAGTTTGAGCACATCTTGGAAACTGGTAGGGCAGACACCAGAAGTCAATTGCAGAAGGAACTGCTGACCTCTTGAGAAATTACTTATCCTAAGAGAGGAGGGAGTCAGGCAGACAACCTAGGGTAAATATAGAATCAATTCTGAGTATTGCAGGGGATTTGGTTGTACTACAAAGTGTATTTATTTTAAGCTAGGTACACGACATCTCTCTGCAGTGATTTAATTGTAAA
This sequence comes from Panthera tigris, assembly GCF_018350195.1. Taxonomy (NCBI): domain Eukaryota; kingdom Metazoa; phylum Chordata; class Mammalia; order Carnivora; family Felidae; genus Panthera; species Panthera tigris. Next base: position 59,810,272 of record NC_056677.1, on the reverse strand, counting down.
TAGAAAAGTAGAGAAAATTGAGTGAAATCTATTGTAGTTTTGCTCTGATGACTCTCAGGACTTTTTATGCCTGGAACAAAGGACCATTTGGATTTTAATTTTTTTAATGTTTCTTTTTGAGAGAGAAAGAGAGAGCAAGCATGGGAGAGGCAGAGAGGTAGACACAGAATCCAGGACAGACTTCAGGTTCTGAGCTGTCAACACAGAGCCCAACATGGGGCTTGAACTCATGAACCGCAAGAACATGACCTGAGCCAAAGCTGGACGCTTAACCTACTGAGCCACCCAGGTGCCCCAGGACCATTTGGATTTTAAAGAAATACATATAAATAAATAATCAGGAGGAAGAACTACTAGAAGAATAGGCTTGTGACGCTGCTAGTCAATTTTAGTGGGGGAAAACCTGATGCACTGTTTTATTTAGTGGTGTTTCAGATTGAGAGGTGCTGGACCCAGAGACCTAAGCGGAGAAAAGCTCTATTGATAGCAAAGGTAGAAACTTCATATCCCTGCCTCTACCATTCACATTTCTCCTAGTCTAACTTCCTTGATCCCAAGAAAAATGCGTCCAGAAAACACCAGAGGCAGAGTTTGATGGCCAAGCTACAATATCTGCTCTTCGAGGCTGATCCTGTTGGTTTCCTGGACTCCTGGTCCAGTCAGTTCCTATTGCATTCTCTGTGAGAGCCCAGTTTTCCTCTCTCATTGTAAATGTTTCAAAAGTAAGAAAACTGTCTCCTGCAATATAAAATCCAAAGAGACAAAAGAAGAGTTGGGATTTCACCATCATTCAGCCATATTTGGCAAACTCTCAGAGAATTTACAAAGATAATTGCACAGGCAATGATCCCTGGGACAAGAGTTTCTCTTACCTTTGCATTTATTTTTAAGACAAATAAATGAGTCATGAACCTATAATGACAGTCCAAATGATAGATGCACGCATAGTTAGACTAGAATGCATTCATTTAAAACATGAGTTGGGAAAAAGTACAATTTGATGTGGCAAACGGGAGAGCAGATATAACATAATTTATTCATTCATTAAGAACTTACATGTAAATCTGTAAAGAACATATCACACACAATACCCAAAAAATAAATAATCCAGTTAAAAAATGGGCAGAAGACATGAATGGGCATTTCACCAAAGAAGACATACAAATGGCTAACAGACACATGAAAAAATGCTCAACATCATTCATCATCAGGGAAATACAAATCAAAATGACAATGAGATACCACCTCACACCTGTCAGAATGGCTAAAATTAACAACTCAGGAAACATGAGATGTTGGTGAGGATGCAGAGAAAAGGGGAACCCTCTTGCACTGTTGGTGGGAATGCAAACTGGTGCAGCCACTCTGGAATACGGTATATAGGTTCCTCAAAAAGTGAAAAATAGAACTACCCTACGACCCAGCAATTGCCTGACTAGGTATTTATCCAAAGAATACAAAAATGCTAATTTAAAGGGGCACATGCACCCCAATGTTAATGGCAGCACTATCAACAGTAGCCAAATTATGGAAAGAACCCAAATATCCATTGAATGATGAATGGATAAAGAAAAGGTGATTTATATATATGATATATGATATATGATATATATATGTATATGTATACACACATATGTATTGGAATATTACTCAGCCATCAAAAAGAATGAAATCTTGCCATTTGTAATGACATAGATGGAACTAGAGTGTATTATGCTAAGCAAAATAAGTCAGAGAAAGACGAATAACCATATGATTTGACTCATGGATTTTAAGAAACAAAACAGATGAACATGGGGAAGGGAAGAAAAAATAAAATAAGATAAAAACAGAGGAGGCAGCAAACCATAACAGAATCTTAACTATAGAGAATGAACTGAGGGCTGCTGGAGGGGAAGTGGGAGGGGTGGGCTAAATGGGTGATGAGCATTAAGGAGGGCACTTGCTAGGATGAGCACTGGGTGTTATATGGAAGTGATGAATCACTGGGTTCTACTCCTGAAACCAATACTACACTGTATGTGTAGTGTAATGAATACTACACTAACTTGAATTTAAATAAAAACTTGGAAGAGAGAGAAAAAAAAAAAGAACTTGCATGTAAAGAATAGGGCTATTCAAGAGAGGATGGTAAAGAATACAAATGTGAATTAAACCCAGTATTGGTCCTCAAGAAGATTAGGTTCAAGTTGGGAAGCAGAAAATAAAAGGAGTTTTAAAAGAATTATAAGCAGTATTTGTGTATCAGACACTATACTAGGTACAAGGTGGGAATAAAAGTGATGTTTGAGTGTGGAAAGAGAATATTGGAATGAATCTACCATGATGCTTAGCCTCAGGAAATTTATGGGTGAGTGGAAAAAAATAAAATATGAAGGTTGTGTAATGTTTTTTAGTAGGAGACTTAAGGAGATGAATACATATATTTTACACCTAAAATGATTAATAAGGTCATACATTTTGCAAGGCACTGTACTAAATGATGTAGGATATGGGAAGAACAATGAGAAATCTATAAATGTACTTTGAACCATTGAAGGCATTTATATTAGAATGAAGGATGTATCATGAGACATGTAAAATCACACAACTTTCTCTGTGTAAAGTTGACCTGCCTCGAAGCTCCTTTTTTTTTTTTTTTTTTTGAGATGTAATTCGGATACCATAAAAATTACCATTTCAAAGAGTATGATTCAGTAGTTGTTAGTAAACTCACAGACTGGTGTAACTCTCACCACTAATTTCAGAACATTTTCATCACCCCAAAAAGAAACCCTGTACCCCTTATCACTCATCCCCTCTTCAAGCCCCCAAACAAGTCCCTGGCAAATTCTAATTTATTTTCTGTATTTATGGATTTATCCCTTCTGAAAATTTCATATAAATTAAATCATACAGTAGGTGACCTTCTGTTTCTGGCCTTTTTTTTTTGCTTAGCATAACATTTTCAAGGTTTATGCATGTTATAGCATTTATCAGTACTTTATTCCTTTTCCATTCCTTTTAGGATTAAATAATATCCCATTGTATGGATATACGACATATTTTTTCATCCAATATGTATGTTTGGATTGTTTCCACTTCTTGGCTCTTATGAATAATGTTGCTATGGACATTTGTGAACAAGTTTTTGTATGGACATGTTTTCAATTCCTTGGGAATATACCAGAACTGCTAGATAATATGGTAGCCCAACGTTGAACCCTTTGAAGAGTTGCAAACTGTTTTCCAAGGCACTGTACCATTTTACATTACCACCGGCAATATATCAGGGTGCCAGTCTCTCCATATCCTCACTAACATTTGTCATTTTAATTATAGCCAGCCTAGGAGGTGTGAAGTAGCATCCCATTGTGTTTTTGATTTGGATTTCCCTGATGGCCAATAAGGTTGAGCATCTTTGTACGTGCTTATTGGCCATTTATGTATCTTCTTTGGAGAAATGTCTATTCAAATCCTTTGCCCATTTTTTGATTGGGTTATTGATCTTTTACTTTTGATGATGATATATAATGGAATATATATTTTTAGATATGTTATTGATCTTTTACTGTTATTGAACTTTTACTGTTGAGTAGTAAGATATACATATAAAATGATAATATATATAATGGAATATATATTTTTGGATATGTGTTCATTATCAGACATATTGTTTGCAAATATTTTCTCTTATTCTATGGATTTTTCAATTTCTTGGTGTGTCATCTGAAGGACAAAAGTTTTTAATTTTGATTAAGTATAATTTGTCTGCTTTTTCTTTGTTCCTTGGACTTTTGATGTCATATCTAAGAAACTATTGTCTAATCTAGGAGCATGAAGATATACACCTAAGTTTTCTTCTAAGACTTTTATAGTTTTCACATTTACATTTAAATCTTTAATTGAATTAGTTTTTGTATATTGTGGAAGATAGAGACCCAACTTCTTTCTTTTGCATATAAATATTCAGTTGTTCCAGCACCATATGTTTAAAAGACTGGTCTTTCTTTGTAGAAAATTGAGCATAAAATGTGAAGATTTTATTTCTGAACTCTCAATTCTATTTTATTTACTTATATTTCTTTTTTTTTAATTTTTTTTTCAACGTTTATTTATTTTTGAGACAGAGAGAGACAGAGCATGAACAGGGGAGGGGCAGAGAGAGAGGGAGACACAGAATCTGAAACAGGCTGCAGGCTCTGAGCAGTCAGCACAGAGCCCGACGCGGGGCTCGAACTCACGGGCCGTGAGATCATGACCTGAGCCGAAGTCGGACGCTTAACCGACCAAGCCACCCAGGCGCCCCTATTTACTTATATTTCTAATGTTATGTCTCTACCACAAATCTTGATTACTGTAGCTTTGAAGTGAGTTTTAGAATCAAGAGGTGCGAATGCTACTACTTTGTTCCATTTTCTAGATCATTCTTAGCTATTCTGGTCCTTTGTAGTTTCTTTTTTTTTTTTTTTATGTTTATTTTTTGAGAGAGAGGGACAGAGGCAGAGCATGAGCAGGGGAGGGGCAGAGAGAGAGGGAGACACAGAATCCAAAGCAGGCTCCAGGCTCCGAGCTGTCAGCACAGAGCCCGATGTGGGGCTCAAACCCACGGACCATGAGATCATGACCTGAGCTGGACTCAGATGCTTAACTGACTGAGCCACTCAGGTGCCCCTGTAGTTTCATATTAATTTTAGGATCAGCTTGGCAATTTTTGAAATTATCAAGCTGGGATTTTTATAGGGATTGTGTTAAATGTGTTCAAAATTTGGGGGAGTATTGATATCTAAACAATATGAAGTCTTCTAATCCATGAGCATTGAATGTTTTCCCACATATTTAGGTCCTCTTCAATTTCTGTCAATGACATTTTGTACTTTTTTCTATGTACAAATTTTGTACTTTTTTGTTAAATTTATTCCCAAGTGTTTTTTTTTTTTCTCATTAAACTTTTGTTTTAATGGGTTTCAAAATTTTGTGACAGATTTTTGGTCAAGTTGTCTCCATTAAAAAGTACTGATTTTATAGACCTACCCTATGACCCAGTAATAGCACTGCTAGGAATTTACCCAAGGGATACAGGAGTACTGATGCATAGGAGCACTTGTACCCCAATGTTTATAGCAGCACTCTCAACAATAGCCAAATTATGGAAAGAGCCTAAATGTCCATCAACTGATGAATGGATAAAGAAATTGTGGTTTATATACACAATGGAGTACTACAGGGCAATGAGAAAGAAGGAAATATGGCCCTTTGTAGCAACGTGGATGGAACTGGAGAGTGTGATGCTAAGTGAAATAAGCCATACAGAGAAAGACAGATACCATATGGTTTCACTCTTATGTGGATCCTGAGAAACTTAACAGAAACCCATGGGGGAGGGGAAGGGAAAAAAAAAAGAGGTTAGAGTGGGAGAGAGACAAAGCATAAGAGACTCTTAAAAACTGAGAACAAACTGAGGGTTGATAGGGGGTGGGAGGGAGGGGATGGTGGGTGATGGGTATTGAGGAGGGCACCTTTTGGGATGAGCACTGGGTGTTGTATGGAAACCAATTTGACAATAAATTTCATATATTGAAAAAAAAAGAAAAACAAAACAAAACAAAAATCAAACATTTATAAGTTAGAGACTGTACAAAATATAATTTTAGAGGTTGCAGGGAGGCTATTTGCCCTACAATAACTTTGCATAACAGTTTACAAGCGCTTAAGGAGAACAAGTCATAAGACCTCTCTTATTACCTTTAGTTAGGGCCTTGAGAGCAAAACTTGAATTCCTCAAGGACACTTGCCATTCCCTAAAGAGGCCTTGATTTCATAAAAGGCAGAGGACCTCTCTCTCTCTCACTCAAGTTCATCTCAAGTTTTCACTTGTTTTTTACTTATCTTGAATTTTCAAGTGGATAGTGTGACCTTTTCGTCTCATACACCTGATTTTACATATAAACAAAATCAGGAATTCAGTTCATAAACCAACTGCCAACTCCACCGAATTATCTCAGGGCCCTTCATTTACACTGCCAAGCACTCTGGAGTTATAAAGATATAGGATACCATTCTCATCTTGAAGTAGCTTAGAATCCAGTAGAGGAGCTGGAACGTATAAAAGTGACAGTGCAGTCAAGGCTGTAAATGCCAAACAGCTGCCATTGCTTCCTGATTAAAGTCCCAGCTCTTTAGTTAGATCAAACCATTCCTGTGTGCCTATGTCTGGTCCAGCTTCATTTCTCACTACCCTCCCTCTACTTTACCTAAAAGCAGTTTAGATAGTATATCATCACAGCCATACTGTATATCTTTATTTTTGCCTGGGCTGCCCTTGCCTGCCTCCCTTCTTCTACCACTCTAAATGTTACCCATCCTTTAAGACTTTAGTCTTGAAAACTTTTGTGACCACAGAATCTTTTCCATCTCGGAACTATAATATGAACTATCAGTACCACTCATTTTGTTCTTGGAATACATCTGCTTTGTGTGGAACCTGTTTTTTATTCACTTTAGTCTTTTCTCCCTCTAGATCAGAAAGGGCTTAAGAGTCTAAAAATTTTTTTAGTTTTATTTATTTATTATCTATAATTTATTTATTTTTTATAATTTCCATCCAAGTTAGTTAGCACATGGTGCAACAATGATTTCAGGAGTAGATACCTTGAGCCCCTTATCCATTTAGCCCATCCCCCCTCCAACAACCCCTCCAGCAACCCTCTGTTCTCTATATTTAAGAGTCTCTTATGTTTTGTTCCCCTCCTTGTTTTTATATTATTTTTGCTTTCCTTCCCTTATGTTCATCTGTTTTGCATCTTAAAGTCCTCATATGAGTGAAGTCATATGATTTTTGTCTTTCTCTGACTGACTAATATCACTTCATTTCATACCCTCTAGTTCCATCCACGTAGTTGCAAATGGCAAGATTTCATTCTTTCTTTTTTAATGTTTTTATTAACATTTGTTTATTTTGAGGGAGAAAGAGAGACAGAGTGCAAGCAGGGGAAGGGCAGAGAGAGAGGGAGACACAGAATCCGAAGATGGCTCCAGGCTCCAAGCTGTCAGCACAGAGCCTGATGATGCAGGACTCGAGCTCACAAACTGCGACATCACGATCTGAGCCAAAGTTGGATGCTTAACCAACTGAGCAACCTAGGCACCCCAAGATTTCATTTTTTTGATTTCCAAGTAATACTCCATTATATACATATATATACCACATCTTCTTTATCCACTCATCCATTGATGGACATTTGGGCTCTTTCCATACTTTGGCTATTGTCGATAGTTCTGCTATAAACATTGGGATGCATGTGTCCCTTCGAAACAGTACACCTGTATCCCTTGGATAAATACCTAGTAGTGCAATTGCTGGGTCATAGGGTAGTTCTAGTTTTAATTTTTTGAGGAACCTCCATACTGTTTTCCAGAGTGGCCACACCAGCTTGCATTCCTCAGTTCAAAAGAGATCCTCTTTTTCCGCATCCTCGCCAACATCTGTCGTTGCCTGAGTTGTTAATGTTAGCCATTCTGACAGGTGTGAGGTGGTCTCTCAATGTGGTTTTGATTTGTATTTCCCAGATGATGAACGACGTTGATCATTTTTTCATGTGTCAGTTGGCCATCTGGATGTCTTCTTTGGAGAAGTGTCTATTCATGTCTTTTGCCCATTTATTCACTGGATTATTTGTTTTTTGGGTGTTGAGTTTGATAAGTTCTTTATAGATTTTTGGATACTAACCCTTTATCTGATATGTCATTTGCAAATATATTCTCCCATTCTGTTGGTTGCCTTTTAGTTTTGCTGATTGTTTCCTTTGCTGTGCAGAAGCTTTTTATCTTGATGAGGTCCCAATAGTTCAATTTTGCTTTGGTTTCCCTTGCCTCTGGAGACGTGTTGAGTAAGAAGTTGCTGTGGCCAAGATCAAAGAGGTTTTCGCTTGCTTTCTCCTCGAGGATTTTGATGGCTTCCTGTCTTACATTTATGTATTTCATCCATTTTGAGTTTATTTTTGTGTATGGTGTAAGAAAGTGTTCCAGGTTCATTTTTCTGCATGTCGCTGTCCAGTTTTCCCAGCACTGCTTGCTGAGGAGACTGTCTTTATTCCATTGGATATTCTTTCCTGCTTTGTCAAAGATTAGTTGGCCATACATTTGTGGGTCCGTTTCTGGGTTCTCTATTGTGTTGCACTGATCTGAGTGTCTGTTCTTGTGCCAGTACCATACTGTCTTGATGATTACAGCTTTGTAATACATCTCGAAGTCCAGGATAGTGATGCCTCCCACTTTCGTTTTCTTTTTCAAGATTGCTTTGGCTATTCGGGGTCTTTTCTGGTTCCATACAAATTTTAGGATTGTTTGTTCTAGTCCTGTCAAGAATGCTGGTGTTATTTTGATAGGGATTGCATTGAATATGTAGATTGCTTTGGGTAGTATTGACATTTTAACAATATTTATTCTTCCTATCCAGGAGCATGGAGTATTTTTCCTTTTTTTTTTTTTTTTTTTTGGTTTCTTCTTCAATTTCTTTCATAAGCTTTCTATAGTTTTCAGTGTATAGATTTTTCACCTCTTTGATTAGATTTCTTCCTACTTATTTTATGGTTTTTGGTGCAATTGTAAATGGGATCGATTCCTTGACTTCTCTTTCTGTTGCTTCATTATTTGCGTATAGAAATGCAACTGATTTCTGTGCATTGATTTTATATCCTGCGACTTTGATGAATTCATGGATCAGTTCTAGCAGTTTTTTGATGGAATATTTTGGGTTTTCCATATAGAGTATCATGTTATTTGCAAAAAGTGAAAGTTTGAAGAGTCTACAGTTTTAAATCTCTGTATTTCCCATAATATTACCTGGCTCAGTGCTCAGTTAAGACTTTGTGAATCCATTAATCAGGGTCAGGAGAGGAAAGAAAAATGGTGGTAAATTGTTTTGTAAAGGGCACTGAGGCCTCTTGGAGGAGAACGTATCCCCTGCTCATGAAGTACTCACTCTAAGTAGCCATTTTAGATAGAATAACCACAACAGGGGCAAATTTTGCTCTCAGAAGAATAAGCCTGTCTCCATAGTAAATTTGGCCAGGTTGTCCTCAGAAAGTTCTACCACTGATTTGAGGCCATGTCTTCTCTCAGCCCCTCACTTCCATTCCCCAGGAAAGACAAAGCCTAAATCTAAAATAGCTCATTTCTAGAAAGACAATAATTTTAATAGAAACTTAAACTTGTCCTGTGATCATAGTAACTTGCACAAATGAGCCCGACCTGATACTTGGAAAAATAAGAGCCTTTCTCTTATTTTTATCCCTCTATTTCTCCTGCCTTTTGGCACCTCTAACAAAACTTTAAGCTAATTGAGTACAGAGACACTAGCTTACTTACAGCTTTAATTTCCAGAGCAGGGCCTAGCAGAGTGCCTTGCAAATGTATTTTTACACCCAGCAAAAGTTTATTAAAATTAAAGATTAAAAATGGACACTTAGAAGTTACAGATAAGTGATATCCAGTATTGGGAACAAGACAGAGTGGATATATTGGCTAACCAATTAACCAGAAATAATTGAGTGCTTCATGCAAGACTCTATGGTTGCTGCTTCAAGGAATACAGAGGTGAGTAATATGTGATCCCTGCCTTCCAAACATTCATAGACTCGTTGTGAAGACAAGACATACTCACAAATGAAACACTTCCAGAAAAATATCAGCTTAGTATAGTAGAAAGGGTCAGACTAGAAGTCAGGAGTAAAGCTGGGAGCCTATTGGCTATTCACATATTTATGACCTTGGACAAATAACCTCTCTGAACGTGTTTCCTCCTCCTTGCTCCATCTAACTGACAGGGTTATATATTAGTTAAGATAAATGACAGTGTTTATACATGTAAGAAAAGGATAAAATTTCAAACTAAAGTGCCACAGAGTTATAATATCATATTGTTATTGTGCTAAGCAGTTCAGATTGTAGGTATGCCCTTTGGCTGTACCATCACCACAATAAGAAACCCAGGCAGGAATTTTAAGAGGAACGAGGTCAGTTCCCTCCCCGCCCCACCTTATTTACCACTTTTTAAAAACTATTTTACTGAGGTATTATTGACACACAAAAAGCTGTATATATTTAATGCATGCAACATGATGAGTTTGGAGATAGGTATACACCCATGAAGCCATCACCACAGTCTATCCCATAAACATATATCAATTACCTCCAAAACTTTCCTCCCATCCTCTTATTATGTTTTTGTGATAAGCTAATATAAGATTTACCCTCTTAGCAAATACAATACAGTATTGTTAACTCTGGGCACTATGCTGCACAGTAGATCTCTAGGATTTATTCATCTTGCATAACTGAAACTTTATGTCCATTTCCCCCTCCCTTCAACCCCTAGCACCTGCCAGTCTGTTCTCATAGAAACTCTGTTTCTATGAGTCTATTTTAGATTCCTCATATAAGTGGTATCATTTATATAAAGTGTATTTATATATCACTTACATAAAGTGTATTTGTTCTGTATCTGGATTCTTTCACTTAGCATAATGTCCTCTATGTTCATGAGAAAGGAGAGTTCTTAATAAATCACTCCTTGTCTCTTCCATTCTCTTCTTGGCAGCCTCTCTCCACAATACACATATTTATATCCAGATGATATAAATTTTTTTCTGAAGGTCAAGTGTAGTCTTTAAAAGTTGTGACAGGCAGTCACAAAAAGATAAACCTTCAGGTATGTGGATGGGAATTTCCAATGCTTTCTCCCTACCATTTCCATTTGGTGATAGATACTGAATTTGGCCTAGTCCCTTCCCTCAAGTTACTCTAGTTGACCAATCAAATATTTTCCAGGAGTCAGAGAAGTAACATAAATGGGTTAAGTCACCAGACAGAAGACAGTAGGGAGTTGTAGAGGCTATGGGCAACTAGAGAATGCATGCTCCATATTATGACATTTTTATTTAAAAATTGGGGCAACAGTAAACTTGCACAACAAATCTCAAAAGACCTGTCCCCTTGCCCAAAGTGTCACCCTAGAAAGGTACTTACTTGGTTGCTCTTTTGTCTCTTTCTTGGCCAACTGGCACCCATACAGCCTAATCCCTTTCCAACTCTGCAGATTTTTCACTTAAAGAAAGAAGAGATCAGCAGTGGCAATAAGGACCATACTGCATAGGAAAACTGGAAACCTGGATTCTGACCCCCGTTCTGACCCTGACTTCCACATGCTTATTCCCAAATACCACATCCTACCCAGCAAGCAAGTGAGAGTATGTCTTTGAACCTCATTTTCCTCAACTATAAACATAAAGAATGTATATTCTGATCCCTAAATCCTCATCAGCTGAGACATTCTATATTTAAACTTGGGGTGAGGAAGATGGAGTACTGATAGTTTATTTTTTATTGCCCATGCCAGCATTCCCTCCTTTCCCTGGTCTTGGGAATAGCCCAACTTAACTTTGGATTAGTTTAGACTCAGAGGAGTTAGCTTTCACTGTAACAATATTTTTTCCTTGCAACTTTGCCATCAGACAGAGAAGAGAGAGATTCTTGCAGAAGACCAAGATCCTTGATCCCCTGCTACTGAAAGCAGGGGAGAGGAATTGGATATAAAAGGTGAAAGTGAAGAAGTGACACCTGAGGAAAGAAGTGCCAGTAGCAGCAAGGAAACTGTCTAAGAGATCTTTGGCCTTTGGCCCCCTTGGCTCTGCAGTCATGTGGCCCATATCCACCTCAGTCGTTTCTTAATTTTCTACCAACTTTCACCTGGTGCCCGTTGCAGAGTATCCCATCCTGGTTACCCCACCCATTAGAAGCATCAAGATTGTGGTGCCAGGGGAAGCCAGGTAAGGATTGCCTCCTGAGTATATGTGTTTAGGGTAGGGGGACAAAGGGCAATGGAATCCAGTGGTCACCTCTCCTCACCACACAGTGAACAACTAAGAGGACTGGCTGATGAGAGGACCTTGTGGGGGGAAAGCAAAGGAATTTTATTGAGAAGGATGCCACCAATCAGGTTGAAGTGGGTGGTGAAAACCCAGAGCCTGTCAGTAGGTTATTTGTGCAGGAAACTCGGAGATAGAGGATTGGGGCTAAAAGTGGATGTAAGTAGTTGAGCCTGATCCAGGGGGCAGTAGCTCTGAGAGATGAAATAGAAGCACCTCCCCTCCAACTCTACAGGTAGTTCAGCTGCCTGGGGAAAACAAAACTGCAACTCAGTGATGCTCTCCACCTCCAGGCACCCACTCATCATGGAGAGGAGATCTGTGACTTTCTTTACTGTTTCTTTCACTTGCTTACCTCTCCTGTTCTCTCTTGGGGGTTGGCTAATAACTGTTTAGGAAAATTACCATTCTCTAAGATCTGTCTGTTTTAGGATGGAACAAAGGTTTATTCAACATCAAACAAGTCAATCATTCAACCCAAGAAACTTATCCCTCTCCAAGGGCTCCTACAGAGGGAAGTCAAGAGGAGGGTAGGGTACAATTTTGATTGGGATTGCATTCAATGTGTAGATTGCTTTGGGAAGTATTGACATTTTAACAATATTTATTCTTCCAATCCATGAGCACAGAATGTTTTTCCATTTCTTTGTATCTTCCTCAATTTCCTTCATAAGCTTTCTATAGTTTTCAGCATACAGATCTTTTACATCTTTGGTTAGGTTTATTCCTAGGTATGTTAGGATTCTTGGTGCAATTGTGAATGGGATCAGTTTCTTTATTTGTCTTTCTGTTGCTTCATTGTTAGTGTATAAAAATGCAACTGATTTCTGTGCATTAATTTTGTATCCTGCAACTTTGCTGACTTCATGTATCAGTTCTAGTGAACTTTTGGAGGAGTCTATCGGATTTTCCATGTACAGTATCATGTCATCTGCAAAAAGTGAAAGCTTAACTTCATCTTTGCCAATTTTGATGTCTTTGATTTTCTTTTGTTGTCTGATTGCAGATTCTAGAACTTCCAACACTATGTTAAACAACAGTGGTGAGAGTGGACATCCCTGTCATGTTCCTGATCTCAGGGGGAAAGCTCTCAGTTTTTCCCCATTGTGGATGATGTTAGCTGTGGGCTTTTCATAAATGGCTTTTATGATGTTTAAGTATCATAATAAATTTCATATTTAAAAAAGAGGAGGGTAGGGTAGCATAAAGTATTATCTTTACCTTGTTGTACAGCTCTGGTGCTCAGCTCTCTCACTGATTATTTTGTTGGAGACTATGGGCCAATACCCATGAATGTAGCCCATGAAGCTCTTCTTACTACTACCATCCTCAAAAAACAGGAAGCAGATGCCTTGCGGAGAAATGCAAACTTCCTTTAGTTTCTCTTCTACCCTCTTCTCCTCCCCATCCTGAAATTCCTCCAATTTATTCCCTTTCTTTCTCTCCAGCCTTTGTACTTCACATGAAGCGAAAGCAGCAAAAGAGGTGAGCCATTCAAATCTATACCTACTAAGGGAGGGAAAATCTCTCCAAATCTCCATGGGACCCTATCCCCAGAAATTCCATCCAATGATATGAACTTAGAGGAGAAAATCCACTAAGAGAGTAAGAATGAGGTAAGTGAAAAGTACACTTTTTTAGTCAGAATGGGCTATCTAGGAAAGACACAGAATATAGACACACACACACGTGCGCACGCACACATTTTCCCCTCTGTATGTGTCTTTATCTGCTGTGTGCAAATATGTGTCTAATGTATATATGTATGTATATTAAAAGTACAGTGTATGTGGTTATGAGAGAAGAATCTTAAGTTATACATAGCACTGCTTTCCTGACACTCTATGAAGTTATGTCAATCATTTTTATAGGAAGTTATTAAATGGCTCCAAAAATTATTTTTCTCATATTTTCTAGGTTGGTACCATAGCAAGCTGGCAGAAACTGGCAGAGGAAGCATTGCCAAGAGACAATAGAGGTGCTGTACTCAAATCCCCAAAGACAGTGAGTGGTAGGCTCACTGTAGCCAAGCTCAGCCAACAGTCTCCCTTATGAAGCTTTCCTCCCTTGGACCTTGACTCTGGGCTGATTACAGCACAAAGATCCACTGAATTTTCTGTGACAGATCCATGGGTATCCCAATTATCTGGAGGCCATTTTGAGAAGTATCAGCCTAGGCTACATCTCCAAGAGATAGGCAGGTGTCCATTCCTAAGACTAGACCAAAAGCAGGGTGCTAGTGGCACTGGGTAGGAAGGGAGAAGTAAGCCTTCAGAAAAAATGAGAAAGCAGGTGAAACTGAATCCTTGCATCTGTCTTTTCCTGAGAGATTCTCTCTCTCAGGCACTCTGTCTACCCCCACCCCATTTTCTTTACCTGATATCTAAAACCTGACCCGTTTCCTGGCTATTAATGAATAGAATGTGGACCATTTTCCCACTTAGCTGAAAACTCTTAGAGATTATGTGTCCAGGTCCCTCAATTTTTATCTAGGAAACTGAGTTCCATAACATGAAAATGATTTGTCCAAAGTTATACAGCAACTTGTATAACTGCAAATGTCTCCTGATTCCTTGATCTATGTTTTCTACTACAACACAGTGAGTCTTGACCTGTGTTCCATTGATTAGGTGCCTTATATTTCCATTGGCTTTCCATGGATGGGAGAATAGATCTGTCTCCAGGCTCAGGATACCCTATTTATGTCTTTCAATGTAAGAGTTATTTTTACCAGTCTCCTCATTTGTTTACCTGTATGTATGTTACACTGGCTCCAGCAGAACTCATTTGCCTGTCAAGGTTCCAAGTTCCCAGTATGAGGAAGGAGAGGTGCTTTCCAGTTGTAACCTGAGAGGGGGACTCTGCCCTGTATAACTCTTCCTATGGCTTATTTCCCAAGGGATTTGATAGACATGCTCCTGGAAGAACAGTTGGTTCTAAAACTAAAATAGGTATGATAATGAGTTGAAAGCCATCTGTGGAGGCCAAGATACCTCAATATTAAGGCTGAGAACTGAGTAGGAAGGCCAGAGATTCTAGATGGGGAGCAGGAGATATTTCCTATTTGAAACCTCCTTGGCATTGCTTATCCCTTATGCCTGTCCCACAAAGTATAGAAATGGTGCACTTCGGGGTGCCTGGGTGGCTCAGTCGGTTAAGTGTCCGACTTTGGTTCAGGTCATGATCTCGCAGGTTTGTGAGCTGGAGCCCCATGTCAGGCTCTGTGTTGACAGCTCAGAGCCTGGAGCCTGCTTCGGATTCTGTGTCTCCCTCTCTCTCTGCCCCTCCCCCACTTGCACTCTATCTCAAAAATAAACATTAAAAAATAAATAAAATCTTTTTAAAAAAGAAATGGTACAATTCATTTTACAAAAGACAAAATAAGTTCCAAGAGTTTCAGTATATTGTTCACAGACACACAATGAAATTACAATTCCTATTGAATCCCAATTCACTTCACCTTTCTCTCCAGGCTTATCTCCTAATTTACTCGCTAAAAGTTTTAGGGGTGCCTGGGTGGCTCAGTCAGTTAAGTGTCTGATTCTTGGTTTCAGCTCAGGTCATAATCTCACGGTTCATGAGTTTGAGCCCCACATTGGGCTTTGCACTGACACTGTGGAACCTGCTTGAGATTCTCTCTCTCTCCTTTTCTCTCTGCCCCTCCCATGCTCATTCTCTCTCTCTCTCTCAAAATAAATTAATAAACTTAAAAAAAAGAAGTTTTACTCAGTACACATTAACCAAAAAAGGTCGAGATGCATGTGTGAGTGTTTGTTCAACTATCCTTGATTTCTGTTTCTCCAGCTATTTCTTCATTTGGCTTGAGTGGGTAGGTCATATTTTTCATCAATAGACATAACTGTTCATTAGTGATCAATGTTACAACCCTGATTTTAGCAAACAAAACCACTTCTAAATGAAACCCAGAGAAGGAATGGGGAGGAGAGAAAATGGAAGAAAAGGAGACTGAGTTTGGAAAATGTTTATCTTTATTCCTAGATTGATCTTTTTCTGATGAAGAGAAAAATTGCTATCCAAGTAAGCTCTCCCATAGGGGTAGAAATCTGGGATTTTGCAATGGGGAAAAGTAAGGGATGAATAAAGATAAGGAAGAAAAGAGGAGTGAGTGAAGATAAGGAGTAGGTGAGTGTGGGTGCAGGTGTGGGAAGTTATCAGGGTAGAATGATAGAAGTAAATGCTGAAGTAAGTGTCCAAGAGCAGGAGGTGGGGAGCAAGGAGAGAGAAGTGTTGAGGAAGAAGCTCTAAAGTTTTAGTTCCAGAGCAAGTGCTATACATTTGAGCCACTGTAGCTCAGAAGTATGTGTGTTCATGTACGTGTGTGTATGTGTGTGCATGTGTGTATGTGTGAGAGAGAGAGACAGAGAGACAGAAAGAGAGACAGAGAGAGACAGAGACAGAGAGAGACAGTTTAACGGCTGGCATCCAAGAATTCAGAGGTGATCACTGGCACACTCAGAAATGAATCTCTATTCAGTTGTTTTCCCAAGAAGCAGAACAAGAGAAAATGAGTTAGATGAATCTGCAGTTTTTGACTAGAGATTTCCACTCGGGATTTGTCTTAAGAACTTCCAAAATGATATAAACCTGATCAGAAATTAAGTGGTGGATAATATTCCATTTGTAAATGTAGCCATAACATTCCATAGAGGAAGTTGTTTAGTGTTTGTTCAGACCAACAACTACCTTTAATCCCCTCAGCCAAGGAAGTTAGAGGTGGAGAGTAAGCAAGAACATGCAATGTGGACCTGTTAGGTATTTTTCTTCCTTAATGTAGTAAGGATAAACTCAGCTTTGTCTTATCAACAGATTTTCTTCTCCCCAATATTCCTACCCAGGATGTCCCTACCTTCAGCTCTACAATTCCAACTCAGGTATCTGGACAACTTTGCCTATAAGAGCTCCAGGCCAGAATCATGTTGTCCCATGGGCTCCCCGCTACAAACCAAACTCTCTGGAGCCCAACCATATTTCATTCTACTTCTCTCCTTCATCTTCTTTTTATATATCTTATGGCTTTGCCTGTATCCGTTCTGTCACTGATTATGTCAGCTATGACCGCATGCACCCCCTGTTGTAGAATAGTTACTTGATCAACCTGAGCCCCAACATCCTTATGGTGCTGGTAGTCAACAATGGTGACATGCTGTGGAACCACCAGATGTCATCAGAAGGGACTGTGTAAAACAAAGCCACACCGAGATACCACCTCACACTGGTCAGAGTGGCTAAAATGAATAAATCAGGAAACTACAGATGTGGAGAAATGGGAACCCTTTTGCACTGTTCGTGGGAATGCAAACTTGTGCAGTCACTCTGTAAAACAGTGTGGAGGTTCCTCAAAAAATTAAAAATAGAACTACCTTACAACCCAGCAATAGCACTAGTAGGAATTTACCCAAGGGATACAGGAGTGCTAATGCATAGGGGCACATGTACCCCAATGTTTATAGCAGCACTTTCAACAATAGCCAAATTATAGAAAGAGCCTAAATGTCCATTAATTGATGAATGGATAAAGACAATGTGGTTTATATATTCAATGGAATACTACTTAGCAATGAGAAAGAATGAAATCATGCCATTTGCAGTGACATGGATGGAACTGGAGGGTATTATGCTAAGTGAAATAAGTCAGTCAGAGAGAGACAAATATCATGTTTTCATTCATATGTGGAACTTGAGAAACATAACAGAAGACCATGGGGGAAGGGAAGGGGAAAAAATAGTTACAAACAGAGAGGGAGAGAGGTAAACCACAAGAGACTTAAATACAGAGAACAAACCGAGGGTGGATGGGGGTTGGGGGAAAGAGAAAATGGGTGATGGGCATTGAGGAGGGCACTTGTTGGGATGAGCACTGGGTGTTGTATGTAAGCTAGTTTGACAATAAATTATATTAAAAAAATAAAAACAAACACAGGAAATTAAAATAAAAAAGAAGGGATTGTATAGCTTCCCAGTGACCTGGATAGTATTTACTCTAAGCTCACTGGCAGGGAGAATGTTTGATACTTTCCAGAAACTGTGTCAGAAGGAGCACCACAGGCATATTCAACCTAGTGGACAGGGCCAACAACAATGCTTGGGGCAGTGGGAGGTGGCACCACTAACAGTGTGAATAACAATGGAGGCAATGGAGAAAAGCACAGGAGGAGTCTCCTTTCTCACCCCAAATCCCTCAACATACATGCAGGCCCTCACCTCTAAGAGCAAGGCATCTACTATCCATACCTGAAGAGTCAGAAATGGCGAGCTGAGAATTGGAGCATGTTTCTTTCTCTTACTGTGTTACTAAACTTCCTGATTTCTAAGTTTGTGGTTTTCTACTCTTATTGGGTATTTCTTATGGAAGCAGAACCCCCCTGAGAAAATTCATCCTTTCATACCTCTTGTGGTCCCATCAGACCACATCTGCCCTTAGCTTGGAAAAGGTAGAATTGGGTCCCCCAAAGTCATCACTATTGCTCAGTACTTTAAGGAATACACCACTTGTGGTTGCTCTTTATGTCTTTTTTTCTCTTCTCCAAATTATTCATTTATTTCTAAAGTCAAAGATAAGATCTCACTTCTGAGATTTCATCTGAGTGCTCTTCCTTTCTTCAAGATGAGCCCAGGGGACTCCTTTCCAAAACTGGTAAACAACTCAGCATCATGGTCTAATGGTTCTGAAGTCATATTTTCCCCATTCCCCCAAACCCCTATTGTGTGTTTTCTTGCTGTTTCTTAGCTGTTTTTTCTCCTGCTACCACTCCTCCCTGTTTAGGTTCTCTGGGATATGCATAATAAAATGAAGAGGAACGCTAGATACAAGGCAGCATATTGATATCATTCTTTACCCTGGTAACAGCTAAATTTCTGTAAATGTGTGTATATGTGTGCATTTATGAAGGGTAGTATTTGGTTCTTAGATTTTGATATTTTCCCAAATAAGTGGATGCCAGGAGAGGAGTCATTAAATGGCAAATATATCTTGTTTTTCAATAAAATACATTAAAGCTTTACCACTATCTTAATAAGATTGTCAGTTTGGGTGGAATGATATTTTTATTATTATTATTTTTAGAGAGGGAGAGAGAGCATGCGAGTGGGGGAGAGGGGGAGAGAGAGAGAGAGAGAGAGAGAGAGAGAGAAAATCCCAAGCAGGCTTCACACTCAGCATGGAGCCCGAGGTGGGGCTTGATCCCATGACCCTGGGATCAGGACCTGAGCGGAAATCAAGAGTCGGATGCTCAACTGACCGAGCCACCCAGGTGCCCCTGAAATGCTATTTTTATGGAAATTCAAACAATTTTCATTCCTGGTAAGAAATAAGAAGGGAAACATACTGAATAGAGTCCCTTCCTTCCTTCCTTCCTTCCTTCCTTCCTTCCTTCCTTCCTTCCTTTTCCTTTCCTTCTCCTTTTTGCAAGATTTAAATAGACCTTATTGTTACAAGGACGGCTCTACTGAGCAGGACCTTATAAACCAATATATGTGGTCCCAGGATGTCACCATGGAGAAATCGAGAAGTCATGAAGGGGTCACTGAAGACCCCTGAAGGGGGTCACAGAAGAGGTCACTGTAATTGAAGGACATGATCCAGGGAAGGCCAACCAGGAATGCAACAGACATGATCAGAACAGGTGATCAGGACAGCTTCCTTCACTCTTGCTTCTTATAGCTCTCCAGATATGACAGGACGCAGACCCATGGCAGAAGGAAACACAAGAAGCAGGAGGTGAGCCCAATGGTGATATCCATGTTCCCAAGCTGCCTCCGTGGCAGCTTGGAATGAATCTGGGCACAGAGCACCAGAAGCTGCCAGGATAGGCCTGTCAGGACCCTCAGCAGCAGCGGTGTCAGCATGGACATGACCGCACAGAATGACTGCAGACAGTGGCTGGCAGGAGCCCAATATCAGGAACCATTTCTTTATTAAAAAGTTCCTGCCCTGTGCCAGCCACTGGGATACATTCAAATATGAATAAGCCATGGCCCTCGCTTGTAAGCATCTTAGAAATAATTTCAAAAATGCTAAAAGAGTCAAGAGAAGGAAACAATCATTCATGATGTGATCATCAGGGAATGCAACAAGGAAGAAGTAAGACTTGAATTGGACTTTATATTGAAATGGGCACATTTAATGTAAAAACAAAGTAATAGGAAGATGTAAGGTTCGGCTGAAGTAGAAAGCATATATGTGTGAAAAGTGGATGATAAGTTAAAAAGTCAGAAGTAGCATAAGCTGGAAACTCAGAGCCTCAAGGCCTCTCTTAACTCATGCAGTTTTTCCTTGATTGGACAGACTCTAAAGCTCCCAGGGTCATCGCCATAAAATTTTGTCCAGCTCAGACAGGTGACAGAACCTGTGGTCTTTGGCACGAGCTGAGTGAGTGGAATATATAAGGGTAAGAAGAGGGTAAGAAGAGTATCTGCATGGAAAAGGGATCTGGGGCTAGTTAATAAATATATTGGAGCCTAGAGTCCTGAAAACTAGAATGAGGCACGAGATTAGAGGCAAAAGAAACACAAACTTTCACAGTACCACCCATAAATGCAAGCAGCAAAGAAAATAGTGTAAGGGGAAATGGAAAAACCATGGTCCACCGTTCTGGCTTTGCTGGAATTTCCTGCATGATTCTGGGAAGGCCATTGCTCCTGTCTTGGCTTTAGTTTCCCCATATGTGAAAGGAAAAAGTTTTTTTTTAATGTATATGAAAATGTTTTTAATAGTTGTCTGGTATTTTTGAAGACAGGTGAGGGATAGAAAAGAAGGAGTAGCGATTGTTTCACTTTGATTAAATAAGTGTGGGGGAAAACTGACTCAAAGCCTGAGAAAGCACTGCAACCAGGTGGGGTCTCTGACCTTGGTAGTGTGAATCTGTGGGCCTTCTTCCTAGATTGTTTCAATTATGGTGGCTCAACTGCTAAGACTTCCTAGCCTCTGTGACTCTCTCTTCTAAATTCTAAATTCAGGGGAGCCAGAGTCTGATTAGTTAAGCTTGAAAGTGAATGCCACTGTGGTAGAGTTTAGCATGGCTCCTAGAAGCCAACTACCTCAACTGAGGGAGTCACTGGAAAATCCATGCAGTCCCAAAGACACCCTCTCTAATAGAAAGCAGGAAACAGAGTGTATGACAGAAGCTCCAAGAAGAGAGCTGCACCTCTTTCATACATGATGATGGGAAGTCCTTTAAAGTTTTTGGTTTGCCAGCAGAGATTCTTAACATGCAATCTATAGAGTTCACAATCAGCAGTTAGGATGCGTTTTAAATCAAAGTTCTCTCTGCGAATTTGATTAATAGTGCCTGCCAGGGGTGAGATAAAATGGGGAAGTGCAAAAGTTGCCTGTTCAGCATAACAGATTATCTCAAATATGCTGAGAAGAATAGTAGGAAAGGGGAGTTAATGAATCATCACCATCTAAAAATCATGTTGGTTCTAAAATATAGATTTTGTTTATCTTTGAGATTGCTGTTTCCTGGAGGTCTTTAAAAATAACCTAAAAGCTTATAGAAAATATCCTGTTCTTAATTAAGCAGGTAAATGCACTCCTCAGATGGTAGTTAGCAGTGTAGGTTCTATGATCTTAGAACTGTTCAAACTTGGCTCTTTAATGTGCTAAATGTTGAACTTTTGTCAGGTATTTTTTTTTAATTTTATTTTTTATTTTTTAAAATTTACATCCAAATTAGTTAGCATATAGTGAAACAATGGTTTCAGGAGTAGATTCCTTAATGCCCCTTACCCATTTAGCCCATCCCCCCTCCCACAATCCCTCCAGTAACCCTCTGTTTGTTCTCCATATTTAAGAGTCTATTATGTTTTGTCCCCCTCCCTGTTTTTATATTATTTTTGTTTCCCTTCCCTTATGTTCATCTATTTTGTCTCTTAAAGTCCTCATGAGTGAAGTCATATGATATTTGTCTTTCTCTGACTAATTTCACTTAGCATAATACCCTCCAGTCCCATCCATGTAGTTGCAAATGCAAATGGCAAGACCTCATTCTTTTTGATTGCCAAGTAATACTCTATTGTGTATATATATATATATATATATATATATATATATACACACCACATTTTCTTTATCCATTCATCCATCGATGGACATTTGGGCTCTTTCCATACTTTGGCTATTGTTGATAGTGCCGCTATAAACATGCGGGTGCATGTGTCCTTTGGAAACAGCACACCTGTATCCCTTGGATAAATGCCTAGTAGTGCAATTGCTGAGTCGTAGGGTAGTTCTATTTTTAGTTTTTTGAGGAACCTCCATACTGTTTTCCAGAGTGGCTGCACCTGGTTGCATTCCCAAAAGGAAATAGTTTATTCGGTAATCATTAAAATACCTTCCAGTTTTGACATTGTATGTTGGGTACTTGGAGACCAGAGTTGTGATGAAGGCTGAGCTTGTCTACAATGGGAGTAAAGGAGTGGGCCAGAGCAGCCCAGAAAGCCCCGGTGCCTGCCTGAAATCCATTTTGTAGAGGACAAAGCCTTCCATTCCATTGTCATATAAAGCTAATGTCAGAAAAATCTTTCCTGAAACTCTGAAGAGTGGGATAAGTCCATAACATGGGGGCCTGTGTAACTCAATGGGCAGGGAGCAGCACAGAGAGGCCCAGAATGAAAGTGTCTGTGCACTTAAGTCAAACATCAAGTTAACAGTCTAGCTTTGGTCCTTTCTGTGATCCAGTCAATCCCTCTACTCATTATAGCAAGTCAGTGGCGAGTTATCAGACTTCAACATGATTCCCAGAGCCAGGTGGACCTGGTTATACCATCTAGTATCACAGGGTCAGCCCTACATATAGAAGGAATAGGTAGCCACATATACAACACCTATATTTGGAATTCCACCTTCATCAGGATTTGCCAAAATGCAAATATTTTGGGGGTTCCTGGCTGACTCAGTCATGTAGAGCATGTGATTCTTGATCTCATGGTCATGAGTTTGAGCCCCACATTGGGTATAGAGCTTAATTTTTTTTTAATATGAAATTTATTGTCAAATTGGTTTCCATACAACATCCAGTGCTCATCCCAACAGGTGCCCTCCTCAATGCCCGTCACCCACCCTCCCCTCCCTTCCTTCCCCAATTAACCCTCAGTTTATTCTCAGTTTTTAAGAGTCTCTTATGGTTTGGCTCTCTCCTTCTCTAACTTCTTTTTCCTTCCCCTCCTCCATGGTCTTCTGTTAAATTTCTCAGGATCCATATAAGAGTGAAAACATGTGGTATCTGTCTTTCTCTGTGTGACTTATTTCACTTAGCATAACACTCTCCAGTTCCATCCACGTTGCTACAAAAGGCCATATTTCATTCTTTCTCATTGCCAAGTAGTATTCCATTGTGTATATAAACCACAATTTCTTTATCCATTCATCAGTTGTTGGAAATTTAGGCTCTTTCCATAATTTGGCTATTGTTGAAAGTGCTGCTATAAACATTGGGGTACAAGTGCCCTATGCTTCAAAAAAATTAAAAATAGATCTACCCTATGACCCAGCAATAGAGCTTACTTTTTAAAAAGTTACAAAATACAAACATTTTATCTGAGAGTTGTAGACAAACTTATTAACTTGTGATTGATTAGTCATCAAAATCTTAGCTCTATTCCAGTTATCTGACTTGGCTGGATGAAATGGTGCAGAAAGGGTGGGTACAATTTGATAGAGGAGTTGGGGCTGAAGAAATGTCTGAAAGGTTCTGGAACATGGGACATTGGCTGTGTTCAATAGTATGCCAGAGTGCAAAATGGCATGAGGGAGGGGAGGGTTCCCTCTCCTCCTGAAAAAAAGGATGTACTTATTTATTTTTTGTGTAACATTATAGTTAATTTTGTAGACTGTCTTCCCAGCTGAGCTGTGAGTGACTTGAGGTTCTAGTATGCTCATGGCTATTTCCACCAAGTGTCTAATCTGTTATCTCAAATTTCTGCTACTGAATTAGGAGGTAAGTTTCTAAGATCCAGATCTGAATGCCTTTCATGGACAAAGAAGCTTGTATTTTATCTTCTAAACAGGCTTAGAAATGGCTACTTCCCTTACTAGGGGGTGCTTTTTACCTTCTCCTCTCTGTCAGATTTTAACTTCCTGACGACTCCTCATTCATCTATGATCTGAATTAAGATATTAAGAGTAGGACTAGAAAGGAAAGGATGACCAGAAGAAAAGTTAGCAACTTCTTACCTGGTCTCTCTACTTGTAATCTATCATTTTATTTAAATATTTACTTATTTTTAAAATTCCAGTATAATTAATGTATAGTGTTATATTAGTTTCAAGTGTACAATATAGTGATTCAATAATTCCAGACATTACTCAGTGCTCATCACAATAAGTATACTCTCAATCCCTTTCACCTGTTTCATCCACCCACCCCTTTCCTCTGGCAACCACTAGTTTGTTCTCTATATTTAAGAGTCTGTTTTTTTTAAGTTATTTATAATTTAGTTAGTTAATATACATGGCAATATTGGTTTAAGAAGTAGAATTCAGTGATTCATCACTTACATACAACACTCAGTGCTCATAACTAGTGTCCTTCTTAATACCCATCACCCATCTAGCCCATCTCCTACCCACCTCTCTCCATCAACCCTCAGTTTGTTTTCTATCATTAAGAGTCTCTTGTGGTTTGTGTCCCTTTCTTCTCTTCCCCCCTTCTTAAATTCCACATATGAGTGAAATTATATATTTGTCTTTCTCTGATTGACTTATTTCACTTAGCATAATACATTCTAGCTCCATCCACATCATTGCAAATGGCAACATTTCATTTTTTTGATGGCTGAGTAATATTCCATTGTATATATATACCATATCTTCATCCATTCATCAGATGATGGATATTTGGGCTCTCTCCATGGTTTGGCTATTGTTGATAATGCTGCAATAAACGTGAGGGTGCATTACCCCTTCCAATCTGTATTTTTGTATACTTTGGGTAAATACCTAATAGTGCAATTGCTGGATCGTAGAGTACTTCTTTTTTTAGTTTTTTGAGGAACCTCCATACTGTTCTCTAGAGTGGCTGCACCAGTTTGCATTCCCACCAACAGTGCAAAAGGATTCCCCTTTCTCTACATCCTCACCAACAACACCTGTTGTTTTTTGTGTTCATAATTTGAGCCATTCTGACAGATGAGAGGTGGTATCCCATTGTGGTTTTGATTTGTATTTCCCTAAGGATGAGTGATGTTGAGCATTTTTTCATGTCTCTGTTAGCCATCTGGATGTCTTCTTGGGAAAAGTACCTATTCATGTCTTCTGCCCATTTCTTTTTTTTTCTTTTATTTCAACTCTTTTTTTTTTTGCTGTTTCCCAACCCCCCACCCCCCATTTTACATCCAAGTTAGCCAGCATACAGTGCAACAATGATTTCAGGAGTAGACCCCCCAATGTCCCCCACCCATTCAGCCCATCCCCCCTCCCACAACCCCTCCAGTAACCCTCTGTTTGTTCTCCATATTTAAGAGTCTCCTATGTTTGGGGCACCTGGGTGGTTCAGTCAGTTGAATGTCCGACTTCAGCTCAGGTCATGATCTCACAGTCTGTGAGTTTGAACCCCGCATTGGGCTCTGTGCTAACAGCTCAGAGCCTGGAGCCTGCTTCAGAATCTGTGACTCCCTCTCTCTCTCTGTCCTTCCCCTGCTCACAGTCTGTCTCTGTCTCTCTCTCAAAAATAAACATTAAAAAAAAGAGTCTCTTGGGGCGCCTGGGTGGCGCAGTCGGTTAAGCGTCTGACTTCAGCCAGGTCACGATCTCGCGGTCCGTGAGTTCGAGCCCCGCATCAGGCTCTGGGCTGATGGCTTGGAGCCTGGAGCCTGTTTCCGATTCTGTGTCTCCCTCTCTCTCTGCCCCTCCCCCGTTCATGCTCTGTCTCTCTCTGTCCCAAAAATAAATAAAAAACGTTGAAAAAAAAATTAAAAAAAAAAAAAAGAGTCTCTTATGTTTTGTTCCCCTCCCTGTTTTTATATTATTTTTGCTTCCCTTCCCTTGTGTTCATCTGTCCTGTGTCTTAAAGTCCTCATATGAGTGAAGTCATATGATTTTTGTCTTTCTCTGACTGACTAATTTCGCTTAGCATAATACCCTCTAGTTCCATCCACATAGTTACAAATGGCAAGATTTCATTCTTTTTGATTGCCGAGTAATACTCCATTGTGTATATATGTGTGTGTGTGTGTGTGTGTGTGTGTGTGTGTGTGTATCACATCTTCTTTATCCACTCATCCATCGGTGGACATTTGGGCTCTTTCCATAATTTGGCTATTGTTGATACTGCTGCTATAAACATGGGGGTGCATGTGTCTTCGAAACAGCACGCCTTTATCCCATGGATAAATGCCTAAGTAGTGCAATTGTTGGGTCGTAGAGTAGTTCTATTTTTAGTTTTATGAGGAACCTGCATACTGTTTTCCAGAGTGGCTGCACCAGCTTGCATTGCCACCAACAATGCAAAAGAGATCCTCTTTCTCCGCATCCTCGCCAGCATCTATTGTTGCCTGAGTTGTTAATGTTAGCCATTCTGACAGGTGTGAGGTGGCATCTCATCGTGGTTTTGATTTGTATTTCCCTGATGATGAGTGATGTTGATCATTTTTTCATGTGTCAGTTGGCCATCTGGATGTCTTCTTTGGAGAAGTGTCTATTCATGTCTTTTGCCCATTTATTCACTGGATTATTTGTTTTTTGGGTGTTGAGTTTGATAAGTTCTTTATAGATTTTGGATACTAACCCTTTATCTGATAAGTCATTTGTAAATATCTTCTCCCATTCTGTCGGTTGCCTTTTAGTTTTGCTGATTGTTTCCTTCTCTGTGCAGAAGCTTTTTATCTTGATGAGGTCCCAGTCATTCATTTTTGCTTTTGTTTCCCTTGCCTCCGGAAACGTGTTGAGTAAGAACTTGCTGTGGCCAAGATCAAAGAGGTTTTTGCCGCTTTCTCCTCGAGGATTCTGATGGCTTCCTGTCTTACATTTATGTATTTCATCCATTTTGAGTTTATTTTTGTGTATGGTGTAAGAAAGTGTTCCAGGTTCATTTTTCTGCATGTCGCTGTCCAGTTTTCCCAGCACTGCTTGCTGAGGAGACTGTCTTTATTCCATTGGATATTCTTTCTTGCTTTGTCAAAGATTAGTTGGCCATACATTTGTGGGTCCATTTCTGGGTTCTCTATTGTGTTGCATTGATCTGAGTGTCTGTTCTTGTGCCAGTACCATACTGTCTTGATGATTACAGCTTTGTAATACATCTTGAAGTCTGGAATTGTGATGCCTCCCACTTTCGTTTTCTTTTTCAGGATTGCTTTGGCTATTCGGTGTCTTTTCTGGTACCATACAAATTTTAGGATTGTTCTAGTCCTGTCAAGAATGCTGGTGTTATTTTGATAGGGATTGCATTGAATATGTAGATTGCTTTGGGTAGTATTGACATTTTAACAATATTTATTCTTCCTATCCAGGAACATGGAGTATTTTTCCATTTTTTTTGGTTTCTTCTTCGATTTCTTTTATAAGCTTTTTATACTTTTCAGTGTATAGATTTTTCACTTCTTTGGTTAGATTTATTCCTAGGTATTTTATGGTTTTCGGTGCAATTGTAAATGTGATCAATTCCTTGATTTCTCTTTCTGTTGCTTCATTATTGGTGTATAGGAATGCAACCGATTTCTGTGCGTTGATTTTATATCCTGCAACTTTGCTGAATTCATGAATGAGTTCTAGCAGTTTTTTGGTGGGATCTTTTGGGTTTTCCATATAGAGTATCATGTCATCTGTGAAGAGTGAAAGTTTGACCTCCTCCTGGCCAATTTGGATGCCTTTTATTTCTTTGTGTTGTCTGATTGCTGAGGCTAAGACTTCCAACACTATGTTGAATAACAGTTCTTCTGCCTATTTCTTAACTGGGCTGTTTGTTTTTGGGTGTTGAGTTTGTTAAGTTCTTTTTAGATTTTTGGATACTAACCCTTTATAAGATACATCATTTGTAAATATCTTCTATTCCATAGGCTGCCTTCTAGTTTTGTTGATTGTTTCCTTTGCTGTGCAGAAAATTTTTAACTTAATGAAGTCCCAATAGTTCATGTTTGCTTTCATTTCCCTTGCCTTCTGTAATGTGTCTAGTAAGAGGTTGCTCCAGCCGAGGTCAAAGAGATTTCTACCTGTGTTCTCCTCTAGAATTTTGATAGTTTCCTGTCTCACATTTATGTCTTTGAATTGGAAAATTAAACACAGCAAGTATGTCAATTTTCTCCAACCAATCTATGAGTTTAATAACAATCCTGTCAATATTATAGCATGTTTTGTAGACATAGACAAGATCATTCTAAAATTTATATGGGAAGACAAGCAAACCATATGTCTTACAGAAGACTAGAGTTGCTAAAATAATCTTGAGAAAGAAGAGATTACAAGTTAGTTCTACCTGATACAGGCCTACTATCTATTTAGAGTAATCAGAACAGCATGGTATTGGCAGAGGGAGAGCCACATAGAGTAGTGGAAGAGAATAGAGAACCCAGAAATAAACACACACAAATATGTCCAACCGGTTTTTGTTGAAGTTGTAAAGGCTATTCATCGGAGTGAGGATAACCTTTTACACACATGATGGTGGAACAATTGGACATAAATAGGCACAAATGAACCTTTGCCTGAGTCTCATATCTTTTATAAAAATTAACTCAAATGGATCACAGAATTAATTGTAAAATGCAAAACTATATGACTTTTAGTAAAACATGGGGGAAAAATCTTTGGGTTTTAGGGTGAGGCAAAGTGTTCATATATTTGACACCAAAAGTATGGCCCATAAAAGGAAATACCAATGCCACATCAAAATTTAAAATTTTGCTCAGCAAAAGACTCTATAGAGAAGACAAGCTACAGATCAGGAGAAAATATTTGCAAACCACATATCTCACAAAGAACTAGTATCTAGAATGTATAAAGACATTTCACAACAGTAAAAATAAATAAACACACCAAACATTAAATAGATAATGGGAAAAAATATGAAAAGACATTTCACTATGGTGGCTATATAGATGGCAAATAAGTCCATGTAGAGATGTTCAACATTATTAGCCAATTCTGAAAAACAAATTAAACTACAACGAAATATCACTATACACCTTCCAGCTTGCTTAAAATAAAAAATAGTGACAGCAGCAGTTGTTTGTGAAGGGCCAGGGAAATTTGATCACTTATATATTGCAATTGGAATGTAAAATAGTAATCCACTCTGGAAAACCCTTTGGCAGCTTATAGACTACACATGCAAATATCACCTAGCAAATCCATTCTTGGGCATTTATTCCAGAGAAATGAAAACTCATGGTTACATAAAATCCTGTAAATGAATATTCATGACATCTTTATTCACAATAGCCCCAAAGTGTAAACAATTCAGATGTATTTTAGTAGGTGAATGGCTAAACAAACTGATACATTCATAACATAGAATGCTATTATGCAATAAAAAAGAATGAGCTATTGATACATATGACAACTTGGATGAATTTCCACTGAATTATATTGAGTGAAAGGCCCAATCCCCAAAAGTTACATACTGCATGATTCCATTTATATGACATTCTTGAAATGGCAAAATTGTAGATTAGTGGTTGTCAGGGCTCAGGATGTGTGTGGAGGGGGTGAGACAGGGAAGTGGCTAAGGATAGAAAAGGACAACAGAAGCCATTCTTCAAGGGATGGAAATGTTTTGTATTTTGACTATGTCAGCATCATTTTCTGGTTGTAATATTTTACCAAGTCTTGCAAGATATTACCATTGGGTGAAACGGGGTAAATGGCACATGGTCTCTCTGTATTATGTCTCACAATTGCATATCAATCAATCTATCATAATCTCAAAATAAAAAATTGACATGAAAAACTCATTTAACTCTTATTTACACTGAATTCTGGTTTTGCCTACTAGGTTTAGACCTCAGCTGGCATTCAGGGACTCGGAGTATCCTTACTCTTGCAAGTAAGGATATGTTTAATGAATGATACTAAAGAGCAGTGAAAAGATGGAGCAGGAAGTAAGTTGCCAAGGAAAGGTGCACAAGGCTTGAACAATGTGTACCTGTTTTTAAGGCTTGCAAATGGTTTTGGTTTTTCTTATTTTGAAAGTGGAAAAAGATTTCTGTGTGAGAGAGTATAAATTTGTCATGTTTCCAGGGAATTTATGCTTAAAGCCACTTGATTAATTAGAAAATACCCTTTTGGAGTACAACAAAATTTAAGTGGAACTGCATCGGAAGTGTTTTGCCTACTAGGTTTAGACCTGAGCTAGCATTCAGGGACTTGGAGTATCCTGTGATCAGGAGGCCAGTGCTAGAAATATGGTTATCTAAAGACAGGATTTTAAATGGATGGGAAACTCTGAAATCTGGAGTCCTAGGAGGTAGGACAGAGGAGTCCCAGGCCACTATAGTGACATAGTCACCATGCTGTACATTAGATCCTCAGAACATATTCATCTAATAGCTGAAAGTTTGTAACCTAAGACCAATGTCTCCCCATTTTCTCCAACCCAGCCCCTGGCAACAGCCATTCTACTCTCTGTTTTAAAGTTTGACTTTTTTTTGATTCTACATATAAGTGATATCATACAATATTCTCTGGCTGACTTATTCTACACAGCATAATGCCCTACAGGTTCATTCATGCTATTGCAAATGTTAGGATTTCCTTCTTTTTTATGGCTGAATAATGTGTGTGTGTGTGTATGTGTGCGTGTGTTCACAGATATGTACAATGACATTTTTTCTATCCATTCATCTATTGATGGATACTTAGGTTGTTTCTATATCTTGGATATTGTGTAATAATGCTGCAGTGAACATGGGAGTGCAGATATCTCTTTGAGAAACAGATTTGACTTTCTTTGTATATATACCCAGAAGTGTGATTGAAGGATTTTATGGTAATTCTATTTTTAATTTTTAAAGTACCCTCCATACTGCTTTCCATATGATTGTACCAATTTACATTCCCACCAACAGCGTACAAAAGTCCCCTTTTTTTCTGGGTGTTGAGTTGTATCAGGTTTTTATATATTTTGGATATTACCCTTTATCAGATATGTTATATGCAAATATGTTCTCCCATTCAGTAGGTTGCACTTTAGTTTTGTTGATTGATTCCTTCACTGTGCAGAAGCTTTTTATTTTGATGTAGTCCCAACAGTTTAATTTTGCTTTTATTTCCCTTACCTCAGGAGACATATCTAGAAAAATGTTTCTATGGCCAATGTCAAAGAGGTTACTGACTGCTGTCATCTAGGATTTTTATGGTTTCAGGTCTCACATTTAGGTCTTGCTTAATCCATTTTGAGTTTATTTTTGTGTATGGTGTAGGAAAATGGTCCAGTTTCATTCTTTTGTATGTAGCTGTCCAGTTTTCCCAGCACCATTTGTTGAAAACGGGAGCTATTTTTGAAGCAACTGTATGTAAGTAACACTTGTTTTCTATTACACTAAGCTGGTGTACAGAGCATACACCACTTTATTTTAGTTTTATTTTTTAATGTTTATTTTTTTTTGAAGGGGGAGTCAGAGAGAGAGGAGAGAGAGAATCCAAGCAGGCTCTGTGCTGACAGCACAGAGTCCAATGCTGGGCTCCATCCCACAGACCAGGAGATCATGACTGACTGAGCCATCCAGGTGCCTCCAGAGCACACAACACTTTTAATCTCAAAAGGTCAAGGGGTTAAGCTAGAATAATTGTGTCACATGTTACAAATTTTATAGAAATATGGGAAAATCAGAAGTTAGTTCTGGTCTGTGCCTCCAAGGAAGCATTCTTAGACAAGGTAAGATAGAATTAAGTTTTAAAAAGATGGAATTGGCACCTCTGAATTTAAGGTTTTACTTTGAGTTATTTTTCCCCTTCCTGACTTTAAGAATCCATATTAGGGTCTCATGTGGCAACTTGGTGTGGTTGGCACGCATGAGATAGGATAGCTTTTTTTTTTTTTTTTTTTGAGATAGGATAGGTTTTTAGAGACAACGTAAAAATAGTTCTCATATCATGGACTCTGTCATTAAGACAAACCAGGTTCAAATGTCAGTTCTTTCCATTTCTAGTTTGTGTGATTGATCCTGGGCAGATCACCTCACATCCCTGAGATTGATTTCTACATCGGTATGATGAAGACTACTTATGATGCCTTTTGTAAGCATCAAGTAGAATAATATATTTAAAACTTTTTCACGGAATATGTGTTCAATATATGGTGGTAATTATTATCATTGCAGAAAAAGGAAGACAACACAATCAAACAACTTGGAGTAATTCTGATGCTGCTGGTTTGCAGGACCTGCCACTCTTTGAGAACCACTGACCTAGCCTATTAGCCTATTAGACTGGTAGATATCAACCAAAAAACAAACAAAAAACCCCCACAACTATGTCGAATATCCCAATTTGAAGAGAATTAATCTGAGAGGTGATGAAAAAGAAACTGTAAAGAGAATTAATCTGAGAGGTGATGAAAAAGAAACTGTATGTGGTTCTGAGTGGCATACATGGCCATTCTTCTTTTACTACTGATTGCCTGTACTACTCAGAATCATTTTCTGGTGGATTATTTTATTCAAAGTTATGCTTAATTGTTGAATTCCTTTCTATGAGGTGAGCTACAATCTCTTCTCATCTCATTCTTTCTGGAGGAGTAAACTTTGATGTGCTATTGAATCACCTGGTGCTACACTATGTTTCTATTTTTTTTTTTTTGGCTTAAAACATCAACAATGTATTATTTCTCATGATTCTGTGGGTTGGCTAGGCTCAACTGGGCAGTTCTGATTTATGTGCCATTGTCTGGAGTCACTCATGCAGCTTCTTTCAACTGGGAGCTTGACTATGGCTGGAAACCCAAGATAGCTTTGGTCACTGGTTTGGTACCTTAGCTAGGGTAGCTGGAATGGCTGGAAGCTGCTGGACTTCTCTCTGCCAGGGTAATCAAACTATTTAAATGGTGGGTCAGGGCCCCAATACCTCCATGACCTCTCCCATTTCTTGCCAACATTTTCTTTCTTTTTTTTGTTATAAAACACATAATGTAAAATTTACCATTTAAATCATTTTAAAGTGTACAAGTCAGTGACATATAGTACATTTGAATGTTGTGCAACCATGTCCACTATCTAGTTCCAGAACATTTTCATGACCTTAAAAGGAAACCTCTTCCATTAAGCAGCTTTCCATCCCTCCCACTCCCTCCAACCCCTGGCAACCACAAATCTCCTTTCTGACTTTATGGATTTGCATTGTCTGGATATTTCATATAAATAGAATCATGCAATATGTGGCCTTTTTGTGTGTGGCTTCTTTGACTTAGCATAATGTTTAAAAAAATTTTTAATGTTTATTTATTTTTGAGGGGGTAGGAGAGCAGAGAGGAAGATGGAAACAGAGGATCTGAAGCAGGGTCTGCACTGATAGCAGAGAGCCCAATGTGGGGCTTGAACTCATGAACCATGAGATGATGAACTGAGCTGAAGTTGGATGCTTAACCAACTGAGCTACCCAGGTGCCCCTAGCATAATGTTTTTGAGGTTCATCTACCTTGTAGCATATCTCAGTACTTTATTCTTTTTATTGTTCAATAATATTCCATTGTATGGCCATACCACATTTTGTTTACCCATTCATCAGGTGATGGACATTTGAGTTATTTCCATATTTTGGCTGTTGCACATAATATTCTTAATTTCTTTTTCAAATTGTTCATTGTTAATGTATAGAAATACAACTGATTTGGTATCCTGTACCACTTGCTGAATTCATTTATTAGCACTAATAGTATTTTTTATTGCTTTAAGATTATACATATATATACTATCATGTCATCTATAAATAGAAAGAGTTTTACTTCTACTTTTCCAATTTAGATGTCTTTTATATCTGTTTCTTGCCTAATTACTTGGGTTAGATCTTCCAAGACAATATTGAAAGCAATGGTAAAAGTGGACATTTTTATCTTGCTCTTGGTTTTAAGGGGAAAGTTTTCAGAGTTCCACCATCAAGTGTAATATTAACTGTGGGTTTTTTTTTTTTAACTAAATGCCCTTTATCATGTTTAGGAAGTCCCCTTCTATTTCTAGCTTGTTGACTGTTTTTATGATGATAAAATGTTGGATTTTATCAAATGCTTTTTCTATATCCATTAAGACGACCATGTTTCCTTCATTTTATCAATGTGATATATTACATTGTTTGATATGCATATGTTGAAATACTTTTGCATTACCAGGATAAATTCTGATTGGTCATGGTGTATAAATGTTTTATATATGGTGATGGATTTGATTTGTCACTATTCTGCTGAGAATTTCTGCATCTATGTACATAAAGAATATGGGTCTGTAGCTTTCCTTTTTTTGTGGTGTCTTCGTCTGAATTTGGTGTTATAGAATGAATTTGGTGTTAGAAGATGTTTCCTACTCCTTTATTTTTTGGAAGAGTTTGAGAATGACTGGTGTTAATTCTTTCTCAAACTTTTGGTAGATTTCCCAGTAAAGCCCTCTGGTCCTGGATTTTTCTATGTTGGGAGGTTTTTTGTCACTGATTCAATTTCCTTACTTGGTATAGGTTTGTTTAGATTTACCATTTCTTCTTGAGGCAAGTTTGGTAGTTTGTGTGTTTCTTGGAATTTGTCCCTTTCATCTAGGTTATCTAAATTTTTGGCCTTAAGGGGCACCTGGGTGGCTCACTCGGCTAAGTGTTGGACTCTTGGTTTCGGCCCGGGTCATGATCTCCTGGTTTCTTGAGTTTGGGCCCCACGTTGGGCTCTGTCCTGATGGTGCAGAGCTTGCTTGGGATTCTCCCTCTCTCTCTGCCCCTCCCCCGCTCATGCTGTCTCTGTCTCTCTCTAAATATATACACTTAGAAAATTAATAAATAAATCTTTGATCTTCAATTGATCATAAGAATCACTTATTACTATGTGATCATAGTGGTCACTTATTATGTGATAATGGTAATCACTTATTACAACCTTACTAAAGTAAAAAAAGGTAAGGTCCCATACATAGGATCTTGAGCTAGTTAGAAGATCCTTACAGGTAGGGGTACTTGTACCCCAATATTTATAGCAGCACTTTCAACAATAGCCAAATTATGAAAAGAGCCTAAATGTCCATCAACTGATGAATGGATAAAGAAATTGTTGTTTATATACACAATGGAATACTACTTGGCAATGAGAAAGAATGCAATATGGCCTTTTGTAGCAATGTGGATGGAATTGGAGAGTGTTATGCTAAGTGAAATAAGCCATACAGAGAAAGACAGATACCATATGTTTTCACTCTTATATGGATCTTGAGAAACTTAACAGAAGACCATGGGGAAGGGGAAGGAAAAAAATAGAGAAGGAGGGAGCCAAACCATAAGAGACTCTTAAAAACAGAATAAACTGAGGGTTGATGGGGGTTGGAGGGAGGGGAAAGTGGGTGATGGGCATTGAGGAGGGCACCTGTTGGGATGAGCACTGGGTGTTGTATGGAAACCAGTTTGACAATACATTTCATATTAAAAAAAAAAAAGGAAGAAGATCCTTACAGGGCATGGGGCCTAACTTTTCTATCTAATGATTCTCCTCATAGCATACCCATGAAATACATCATTGGCTTTCCTACCTTCGAGGACTGGCATCTCACCAGTTCTGGGTGTAGTTTGTTCCATCTTTGGATAGCTCAGAGTATTCAGACATCTTTTTTATATAAAGTTACACAAAACAAATCTAATCATTTTCTCCCACTGTAGACAGTCCTTATGAATTGTAAAGAGTCCTTCCCCAAGTATTCTCATGTCCACAATATGTCCTAGTTCCTTTAATTGCTTTTCACTAATGATGACTTTCAGGGTCCCCCCACCAGTCTGTTAATTTGGTTTTGAATGCTTTATGAAAATCCTCTTTGAGGGGCATGGCATTAAAGCCAAGGACAAACTCCCACTCAGGGGACTGTTCAAATTAGAGGGATTTGACTATTTTTCTTTCACTCTTTCTTCTGTTACTGAACTTGTATGAATAAGATATTTCCCCCTTCAATTCAGACCTTAGTTGAGGTTGGTATTAAGAACTTGGCTCCTTTCCTGCAGTCTGGCTCAGTATTTCTTTGATAATTTCATGCTGCCATCTGCTGGCTAAATCAGGTAGTTCCTGCCTTTTTGTTTTGTTTTGTTTTTTGCTTTTTGAACTAATTGAGCAGAGGAGAGGAAGTATAGGTCAACAAAATGACAAGGCAAGAAGTGGTATATTTGAGATCTATTAGGAAGAGGTCTTGATTTCTTCACTCCATATAATTCCTATTGTATGCCATGCATTTGGGAGCCCAAAGTAGAAGTAATGTGGAGACAGCGCGGGTATAGCTGCAGAAAATGTGACTGGAACATTCCCATTCGGTCCAACTCTGACTAGCTAATTGAATTTGAGCAAGTCACCTATTTTTTGTGTGTTATTTTCCACAGCTGTTATCCCAACAAGTTTATAAGACAAAGCCAAGTAGCAGTAAAGGCAACGGAAGAACGTGAAGTGAAGGACTGAAGTCTCAGGGAGAGGGGGTGGGGTGGGGTGGGGGAGGAATAAGTAAAGCCCAAAGGTGATAAATGACAGGAGAGAGCAGGGTTTCTTCAAAGAACATGGGACTTTAGGCAAAAAATTCAGAGAGTCTCTTCCTATTTAAGTAATTTGATTAAATATATTATAAAAGGGCTGCCTGGGTGGCTCAGTCAAAGCATAGACTCTTGATTTCGGCTTAGGTCATGATCTCATGGTTCATGATATTGAGCCCCACATTGGGCTCTGCACTGACAGCATGGAGCCTGCTTGGGATTCTCTCTCTTTCTCTCTGCCCCTCCCCCATCAAAATAAACCTTTAAAAAATAATATAAATTATAATATTCATGAGCCCATGTGAGGTATAGTAGTTACTGTAGCAATGAAGATTTAGAATATTGGGTAGTGGGGTGTAGCAATGAATATTTAGAATATTGGGTAGTGGGGTGCCTGGGTGGCTCAGTTGGTTAAGTGTCTGACTCTTGATTTCAGCTCAGTTCATGATCTTACATATCAGATCGTGAGATCGAGCCCAGCGTCAGGCTCTGTGCTGAGCGTGGAGCCTGCTTAAGATTCTCTCTCTCTCGAGGGAGGGGAGGGTGGGTGATGGGTATTGAGGAGGGCACCTTTTGGGATGAGCACTGGGTGTTGTATGGAAACCAATTTGATGATAAATTTCATATTAAAAAAAAAAGATTCTCTCTCTCTCTGTCATTCCCCTCTGCCCCTTTCTCCTGTGTGTGTGTGCTCTCTCTCTCTCTCTCAAAAATAAATAAATAAATAAATAAATAAATAAATAAATAAATAAATAGAATAATGGGTAGAAAGAGGTAGTTACATATTTGTTTATTCAACAGTTCATGTGAAAATTCTTCCGAATGTCCTTGTACCATCTCTTCCTTTCCAGGTCCAGAAACCACTTGTTCAAGTTCTTTACTGTCAAATGTGCTATACCTGGCTAATTTTATACCTCCCTTTAAAAGAAAAAGTAGCAACACTGTGACAACATCCAATGCAATGACCTGTTTGTATCAAAATAGTATAGTTTCTTGCCTCTGCAGTTCTTTTATCTGTATCAACTGTTCTTAGTAGCCTAGAGCCTGAAAATGTCCTGTGTCTGATGTGAGTGACAGTCATCCAGAATCATCATTTTGTCACCATTTTGGCAGCCTAATCTCATCCAATCCCCTGAAAGAAATTACTATGAGAGCCAATGGGAGTAATCTGCTAGGCTGGCTGCTCTCCAGGAACCAGGGCCTGGCTGCAGAACTCCAGGATAACCAGTTTATATCTTGTCTTTTTACCTTTTAAGGTGTTTATGTGAAATAAAACATTTTAATTTCAGAAAGTCAAATTTATCAGTCTTTTGCAGTTGATGATCTGAGTCTTGTTTAAGAAAAATTTATTTAACCCAAGGTCTAAAAAGTATAGAACATTACCACAATTGTAGAAAATTCTATCAGACAGAGCCGTATTAGGCAGGTCTAGTTATCCTAATGATTGGTAGCCTAGGCTAAAGACACAATAAGCTGAAACAGGTAAGTTCTAGAGTGGAGTCAGATTCCTGGTGATACTATTAGTTCATGGCCTATAGAGAAAGAGTTTAAGATTTGTCCAGGTGACCTGATAGCATTGCTGCTGATGATAATTGGCTTGCTTTTTTAAGTCCTACTGGTTAGTCTATGCTGAGAGCCCAGGTGTTAAGGGAATACTAATCATATATTTTTCTCTAATGACTGAGTGATATCAAAGTGGTTGTAGCTACTAAATTTTATAGGTATGATTGTTATTTTTCAAATATACCATGATCATTAAAGTGATTTAGAACTCCACACAAATTACACAATTCTCACTAGAGAGATCTAATACACAAGGCAGTCTTGTTAACAGAATTGTTTTACTAAAGCACCACCAAAGCTATGGGTCCCAGGACCTCTACTCTGGGATCCTCATGCTGTCACTAGCTTTTAAACCAAATGCAAAGAAATCAACATCCTTCAATCTCAATTTACTAACCTATAAAATAAGACTCCTTTACCCCTGTTCCTTTCACTAGAAACTTGTGAAAGCTTAAATTAGAATGAAATCTTAAAGACATTCAGAATTATAATCCCACTTCCTGCCCCAAATCTGGAAAGCACAGCAGGTCTTGTTTGTAGGGGTTTGCTCCATAGTTAATTTTTGGGTATTCAGGAAGGTTCCTGTGGAAAATTATCTTCCAGACTGAAATTCTGTTACTAGATTCTCTTTGTGTTAAACATTGTCTTCTCAAGGGTACCACATGTACAACACAATTTCCCTCATTTTGAATAACAAGTCGGATACTTTTTTGTGTGTGAACCAAGAGCATTTAGAGGATGGAGTGTATCCTAAAGGAAGAAAATTTTACATACTTTATCATTTTTCTGGAGACTGGAGGACATGCTTACCTGGTAGTATTTGCCTTAATAGTTACATTTTACAGTTTAGCCAGTAGGAGGAAAATGTATCCCTTGACTTTCTAGGAGTTGTTGTGTGATACTTTACATTGTCTCCCTCTGGTTCTCCATTGTTTCTTTGATAAACAATATAGGAGAGTTTATGAGATTAAATGCTTCTCACTGAAATAGCCAGATTTGTGGGGTCAGCTTTGGCTTTTATATGAGCTTTTGCCTATCAGATACTGCCAGTGGGTGAACTTCACTTCTGTGCCCTCATAATTGGTTCAATGTTGGGGGTCATCAGATTCATGGAGGAAGTAGGGAAATACTAAAGATTAAGGACTCACAGTTAAAAAATTACAAACAGGTCACAAATAGTATAGCGTCTTGATTAATTAGGGGTCAAAATTACTTTCTGTGAATTACCTTCTGTTCTTTCCTTTGTCTTGCTCACCAACTGACTTAAAATCAGTTGATTAGATTACTTCTAATCTCTACGATCAGGGGCCATACAAAGGCTGAGTTCTGGAGTAGAAAAGACACTGGCTCAAAATACTGCTGTGTGACCATACGCATATTAGGTAACAGCTTCATTATCTATAAAACAGGAATAAACCGGTATCTCATTAGATAATGGAAGGGAAAGTCCCTCAGAGAGGGTTCTAACCTTAATGTAGTGCTCTTCCTAACTTCCTTGGTTCAAGAGTTTGGTGGGGTAGTTATACATTCTGGCTGAAAGAGGTATTGGGATTCTTTATCAGCATATCAAAGCTTTACTTCCCCCTTCTTCCCATTTCAAAACCAAGCTGAACTAAAACCCTTTCATTTGTTATGCTGTTTGTGGAGAATTTTAGCATCCGTTATCTAATTTGATTTACCTAACGTCCCTATGTATAGATAAGAACCCATTGAAAACCCATTGAAGTTGTGGTCAATAAATGAAGCCTACTTCTAGCCTAGTGTTGTCTTTCTAATATGTTGCTGTTTTCTCTAAATCTCCCCTTTTTTCTTGTTACTGGTTAAATTTTGAACCAGTTAAACCACAAAGATGTCTGGCTTTCAATCTTCTAGGCCACTCCTCTTCTACTCCTTCCCGCCCTCAGGTCCCCTCCCCCTCACTTCTTAAAGCACTGCAATTTGCTGCGGCCGCCATATTTCTTCCTTTCCCGGGGTGGAAGCTTGCTAACAGTGGATATCTTTGCCCGTGTGGTTCTTTCTGGAACATTTTCCAGCCCCGACCACTCCTTATGGCGTATTTCTTTTAAAAAATTCACGAAAATTCCATAAAATATTTTAACAATTCTAAACTTTCTCCGAGTGTTCTCTTGACATCTCCTCCCTATTTTTTCAGATATTTGGAATATTTTTAGGTAATTTTCCATTTTAAAGGAATTTTTCACTGGAATGGTTTTTGGTTGATGCCTCTGCTTTGTCGTGGTTTAGTCCCCCCCCCCCCCCCTTCTCTTTTCTACATTTTGCCCATCGGGGCTGTGGATACCAGGTTTTATTATTATCATTTTTTTCGCCCAACGGGGCTGTGGATACCTGCGTTTTAATTCTTTTCTTTCTTTTTTTTAATTTGCCCATCGGGGCAGCGGATACCTGCTTTTAATTTTTTTTTTTTTCATCCTTAGCCCATCGGGGCCTCGGATACCTGCTGTGTCTCCTTCCCTCCCCTTTAACCCTCTGGCCCATCGGGGCAATGGATACCTGCTTTAAAAAAAGTTCCTTTTTGGCCCATCGGGGCCTCGGATACCTGCTTTTATTATTTTTTTTTTTTCCCCTTGCCCATCGGGGCCTTGGATACCTGCTTTATTTATTTATTTTTTTCCTTTGCCCATCGGGGCTGTGGATACCTGCTTAGATTTTTTTTTTTCTCATGGCCCATCGGGGCCTTTTATGGATGGAAATGTTGGCTTTTGTGGTTCGTTGTACTGTATGGAATGTCTACAAATTTATGCTGCTAATCAATCGTTTGGTGTTGTGTGAGTGGACCTACGGCTTTAGCTGGGAGATGACTTAGCAGTTAGGCCAAGGAGTTAGGCTGGGGAGGAAAGATGGCGGCCACTTCAGCCGCTTGGCTGAGAGTTAGTTGTGCCAAGCATAAATTAGGGAGCTAAGATGGCTAGCGGGACAGGCAGAGGCAGTTACGTGCATTGCATTAGCTACATGTTTTGAATGAGCTGATTTGGGGCTTGTTAGGAGCTTTGCATGAACTGTGGTATCATGAGGTAGAAAAACAGGATGGTCTTCTGTCATGTTACATGAGGATGGTCAAAAATGAGAGGGAGAAGGTTAAGGCATAGGGTTCAAAATGGCGATTTTGGGTTTGCGGTATTGCTCAGCATGGCTCTCTGCTTTGTTAGAGTGTCCAAA
Source organism: Panthera tigris (assembly GCF_018350195.1). Lineage (NCBI taxonomy): Eukaryota > Metazoa > Chordata > Mammalia > Carnivora > Felidae > Panthera > Panthera tigris. Next base: position 59,768,989 of record NC_056677.1, on the reverse strand, counting down.
ATGGCGGACCCAATTTTGCCGCAGTGTTCATGTGGCGGGAAGGCCACATCATGGTGGTGTCTTTGTTCTAGTGCACAGCATGGCGGTGCAAATATTCTGTTACATAGTAAAAGATGGCGGCTGGAGTACTTGCCGCAGTGTAAAACATGGCGGGCTTTTGTCTTTGCCGTGTGCATTTCCTAACAGGTTTTGCCGCAGGGACAATATGGCAGACCTTGTCATTTGGATGTCATGGCAATTTGTCACGTGGACGTCTTGGCGGGGATTTTTACCGGTACATTCTTGGCGGGCTTTGCACCAGATGGGCCTGCCGCATTGTTAAAGATGGCGGGCTTTGTCGTGTTTGCCGCGAAAAGTGAGAGAAAGGTAGGATGGACAATGTTGGATTGCCGCATGACCCACCCAATCAGAAAGGGTGGAAGGATTGGGCACAGCCAATTACTGGAGGATGGAGTTAGATTGTGTGAGTTAGCATAGCACTTCATCGCGGTCTTTATTCATCCAGTCAGGAGGAAGCAGAGGAGCCATGTTTGCATGTCTTCTCCCAGTGGGTGGTACTCAAGGTCTTTCCAAGGACACTTCTTTTTTACACTTCCCTCCCCTCTCACTTGCTCCCTCCCCTCCAGCATTGCCTCCTGCAGTGTTGAATATTTGGCTCTGTTGGCTGAACCTTACCTCCATTTTTCTGCATTGGTGCCATGGCCCAAGGCTAGTTTACTCTCCCCCCCTCCCCCCACCCCTCCCCCTCCCCCACCCCTCCCCCTCCCCCGCCGCCCCCACCCCTCCCCCTCCCCCTCCGCCCCCCTCCCCCCCCCCCACCGCTTTTGCTCTTCTGCAATTTGGCCAGGGGCAGTGCTCCAAGCCTGCAGGGTGTGAACATGGTGGTGAGTCCTGGCAAGAACCAGAATGGATCACAGATGATCTTTGGCCAGCAGGTGGCAGAAGAGGAATCCCTGCCTTCTTCAAGAGGAACACCTACCCCGTGGCTACTGCTGGGGTCGGATTTTGATTTTTATTTATTTCTTGGATGACAGTCCTATGTAGTTTGATTATGTGGTCTGCTAGCATTAGTTTTAGGTTTTAAGTTACTATTCCGGAAATGTATTTAGGAGCTTTGCTTATTTGTAGAATTCAATTACATTTAATGAGTTTTTATTTTTGAGTTCCTTAAAATAAGTTAAAATTTTCAATTTTTACTAATTCTTTAAGCTTTTTTTGGCTTTAGATATTCAAATTCAAATTGCTATTTAAAAAATTTTTACTACTTTTCTACTCTGAAATTGACTTAATAAACTACATCTTTTTGGATTTTGTAAGAGTCTTATAGTACAGAAGTAGTTAATTAAAATTTTAGCTTTACGACCAAATGTAATAAGGAATATTTGAAGGTCCACTCCAGTCCAGGCCTCGCTTTGTTCCCATCCTGAATGCTGCACGAATTGAGTAAAACCTATCATGCAGGAAACTAGACTTACTGTGGACTTGTTTCCTTTAGTGAAACGTTATATTTGAGTGTCAATGCCCATAATTTCAATTTTCTGTGGTGCCTTGCCTCCATAGTTCCCATTTCCTCCCCAGCCCTGCTCCCAGCAACCGCGCCCCAATCTAGCACCAGCCCTTCCCCTGCCCTGTGTCCAGCCCTGCCCCTGCCCTGTCTCCAGCCCTGCCCCAGCCCTAGCTCCAGCTGCCCAGCCCTATCGCCAGCCCTATCCCTAGCCCCAGCCCGAGTCCCAGCCCCAACCCCAACCCCAGCTCCAGCCCCAGCCCCAGCCCCAGCCCCAGCCCCAGCCCCAGCCCTAGCCCCAGCCATTACCCTAACCCTGCTTCTCCCTAAAGTCACTCCAATCTGCATTGATTTGGTGCTAAAAGTTGTCCATTGCTCATCCATAAGACTGGAATAACCCTGTGTGCCTCTAGCATTGCTGAATTTCCGAGTTGACTACCTGAGTTATCATTTTCAATTAATGTACACAATCCCATTTGTCCACTGTCCCACGTTAGAACAATCAATCTATTCACCTTTGTGTCAATGTTAGAAATGTTAATTGAGTTTCATATCAGATAACTATTGTTCATAATTTTAGTTACTCATCATCTCTATTACCTGCCCTTAAGGAAGGAGAAACCATTCTTTTGTCATTGCTGCAGTAGTCACAGTCCCAGTTTTCTGGGCAGTGCTCATAATATTGTGCTGGTCACCTGAACTCTACCCTGAGTGAAATTTTAATTGTCCTGCCCATTGGATTAGATCCCAGTCCTTTTGCTGAATTCAGGACTGGGTGCAGAAAACACGAATCTTTTGTTCAATAGTTAACATGCTCAGTCCCAAATTGTATTAGCCTTGTCCATTAAACAAAGGCACCCTACCATTTCTGTCCTGCTTCTGGGATGGCCTGCTGTTCTTTGACAATTAAAGTACCAAACTGTAATTGTACGTTGTCTTGCCCAGTAATCAATGACCCTTCATCCCCTTTGCATTGCCACTAGGCAGTGCTGACTACCTGGGACCATGTTCCTTGAATGATTGATGAGTATAATCCCAATTGTCCACACCCCTGTTCATTACACAAGTCCTTTGCAACTCCTTTGCACTATAGCAGATGGGCTCATCTTCAAAGTCCTTTACTTTGGGATATTAATGAATACAATCATTAATATTCAAGATCCTGCCTAAAAGGTAAGACCCACCCATGCTCTTCTCTTTACTCCTAGGTAGTGCAGACTACTTACTACCCTGCATTAATATGTAAAATCCTCATTGCCCACTGTCCCAACAGTTAGTCTAGGATATAACTTTATCTTTATGCCATTGCTTATGAGGGGTTCTGATTACCCAAGGTCACTTAAACAGTTGATGTGCATAATTGCATATGTCCATGGTGCTGCGCAATAAAAAATGGAATCCCACCCCGTCCTAACCACTTTGGGATATTGCTAGGGAGTGCAGATTATTCAGGAACTCAGTTGTTGGACAGTTAATTTGCACAGTTGGAGTTGTGCAGAGTCCTGTACATTTGAAAGAGCCACTGTATTCCATTTGCATACTATAATGTGGGCTGATCACTCAAAGACACTTCTCTTGAATTGATAATTTTCATAATTGCATTGGCACATGTTCTGTGGACTAGCCACACCCACTCCCTTTGTATTCTAGCAGGGGACCCTTACTACCCAAGAACAATACACTAGGACATTTTATGTGTACAATATTAATTGGCTAGACTGAGCCTTTTGTATCAGGAACCCTGCACCATCTCTATATCTAAAAAGTGCTAATTATCTAAGGCTCTTCTCCTAAAATTGTTCATGTGCAAAATTGCAATCCCCAATGTCTCCTACTGTTAACCTAAAATCCCATTTCCACCTAACTCCCTTTGCATTATTGCAGAGGGTACTTGGGTCCTTTAAGGTGCTTAAGGCAGTTATGGTCCCTTCTGTTAGTCTGGGATCCCATCCCCTCCTACTTCCTTTGCATTACTGCAGAGAATAGTTGGAAACGTTAATGTGCTTAACTGCAGCGATAATTCCTTCCATTAGTCTAGGATCCTATACCCTCCTACTCATTTTGCATTAGCACAGATTGTACATGGGACTGTTAATGTGTTCACATGCAGCTCTGTCCCTTATGTTAGTGTATGATTCTATCCTCTTTAACTCCCTATGCATTACAGCAGAGGGTAGTTGGGATCTTTAAGGCCCTCAAAGGCAGCTATGGTGCCTTCTGTTAGTCTAAGATCCCACCCCCTCCTACTTCCTTTGCATTTCTGCAGAGGATATTTGGGACTACAATGTGCTTAATTGCTGCCAGAGTCCTCTCTGTTTGTCTAGGATCCCAATCTCCTCCCTCTTACTGAGTTTGCATTACACAGAGTACAAGGGACTGTTAATGTGCCTAAGTGGCAGCTATGGTCTCTTCTATTAACCTAGGTTCCCATCCCAATCTAAATTCTTTTGCATTACTGCAGAGGGTACTTGGGACTGTTAATGTGTGTAATTGTAGTTACAGTCCCTTCTGTTAGATCCTGTCCTCACCTACTCTCTTTGCATTATCATGAAGGGTACAATGGGACTGTTAATGAGCTTAATTGCAGCTATAGTTCCTTCTGTTAATCTAGTTTCCCACTTATTCCTGCTTTGCATTATAGCAAAGGGTACTTGAGACCTTTAAGGTGCTTAAATGTAGCTATGAATGACCCCTTCTGTTTATGTTCCCATCCCCTCCTACTTTGCATTACTGCAGAGGATACTTGGGACTCTAAATGTGCCCAATTACCACTTTCCCTTTTCTTTTTCTTTGTCCCATCCCCTCCCACAGTTTGTATTATCATAGAAGGTACGAGGGACCATTAATGTGCTTAGAGGCAGCTATGGTTTCTCCTGTTAATCTGGGATCCTGTCCCCACCTAACTTCCTTTTGCATTATTGCAAAGGGTACTTTGGACTATTAATGTGCTCTAAGGAAGCTGTGTGGTTCCTTATATTACTGTAGGATTCCATTGTCTCCAACTCCCTATGCATTACAGCACAGGGTACTTGGACCCTTTAAGATGCTTAAATGCAGCTATAGCCTCTTCTGTTAGTTTTATGCTCCCATCCCCTCCTATTTCCTTTGCATTACTGCAGCAGCTACTTGGGACTGTTAATGTGCTTCATTGCAGCTACAATCTCTTCTATTAGTCTAGGGTCTCATCCCTTCTAGTTGCTTTGCATTAGCACACAATGTACATGGGACTGTTAATTTGCTTAAACGCAGCTCTGTCCCTTATGTTAATGTAGCATTCCATCCAACTCCCTATGCATTAGAACAGAGGGTACTTGGCACCTTTAAGGTGCTTAAATGTAGCTGTGGTGCCCCCTGTTAGTCTAGGATCCCATCCCCCTTCTACTCCCTTTACATTAATGGCAGGGCGTTTGGGACTGTTAATGTGCTTAATCGCAGTTACAATCCCTTCTATTAATCTAGTTATCCTGTGCCTTCTCACTTCCTCTGCATTAGAGCAGATGGAGGATTTGGGACTGTTAATGAGCTTAATGCAGCTATAGTCCCTTCTGTTAATCTAGTTTCCCATGTACTCCTACTTCCTTTGCATTACAGCAGAGGGTACTTCAGACCTTTAAGGTGCTTAATTGCAGTCATGGTCCTGTCTGTTAGTTTAGGATCTCATATCTTTCAACGCCCTTTGTATTCTCTTTGGGACTGTTAAAGTGCTTAGTTGCAGCTGTGGTCCCTTTTCTTAGTCTAGGGTCCTATCCCTTGCTACTCAGTGCATTACCTGGGAGTGGATTTGGGACTAGTAATGTGCTCATTTGCAATTGTGGTCCCTTTGGTTAGTCTGGGGTCCCATGTCTTCCAACTCCTTCTGCATACAGCGGAGGCTACTTGGGACGCTTAACATGTTTAATTTTAGCTGTGGTCCCTTTCAGTACTCTAGGATTCCATACCCTTCTATTCACTTTGCATTAGCACACAGTGTATATGGGACTGTTAATGTGCTTAAAGGTAGTTCTGTCCCTTATGTTAATGTAGGATTCCATCCTTTCCAACTCTGTATGCATTAGAGCAGAGGGTACTTGGCACCTTTAAGATGCTTATACATAGCTGTGGTCCCCCAGTTAGTCTAGGATCCCATCCCCCTTCTACTCCCTTTACATTACATGGCAGGGCATTTGGGACTGTTACTGTGCATAATTGCACTTACAATCCCTTCTGTTAGTCTAAGATCCTATGCTTTCCCATTTCCTTTGCATTAGAGCAGATGGTATTTGGGACTGTTAATCAGTTTAATTGCAGCTATAGTTTCTTCTGTTAATCCCATGCACTCCTACTTCTTTTGTGTTATAGCAGAGAATACTTGAGACCTTTAAGGTGCTTAAGAGCAGGTATGGCCCCTTCTGTTAGTTTATGTTCCCATCTCCTCCTGCTTCCTTTGCATTACTGCTGAGGCTACCTGGTACTGTTAATGTGCCTAACTGCCACTATAGTCCCTTCTGTTTGTCTAGATTCTCACCCTCTTCTGCATGGATTACATTACCACAGAGGATACAAGGGACTGTTAAGGTGCTTAAATGCAGCTACCGTCTGTTCTGTTAACTCAGGTTCCCATCCCCACCTAATTCTCTTTGCATTATTGCAGGGGGTACTTGAGACACTAATGAACTTATTGTAGCATTGGTCCCTTCTGTTAGACTGGGAACCCACCCTCACAAACTCCCTTTACATTTTAATGGAGAATACACGGGACTGTTAATGTGCTTAAATGCATCCACAGACCCTTATGTTAATGTAGGATTCCATCCTTGCCAAACCCTCTATGCACTACAGCAGAGAGTAGTTTCTACCTTTAAGGTGCTTAAATGTGGCTATGGCCCCTTCTGTTAGTTTATGTTCCTGTCCTCTCCTACTTGCTTTGCATTACTGCAGAGGATACTTGGGATGTTAGTGTGCCTAATTGCTGCTACAATCCCTTCTGTTAATCTAGGATCCTGTCCCATTCCACACTGTTTGCATTACCACAGAGGGTATAAGGGATTGTTAATGTGCTTAAATGCAACTAAGATTTTTCCTGTTAATCTAGGACCCGATCCCCACCTAACTCTGCATTATTGCAGAGGCTACTTGGGACTGTTAATGTGCTGTAATGCAGCTGTGGTCCCTTTTGTTAGATGAGGATCCCATCCCTACCTGCTCCCTTTGCATTATCATGGAGGGTACGTGGGACTGTTAATGTGCTTAAATGAAGCCATGGTCCCTTAAGTTAGTGTAGGATTTCATCCTCTCCAACTCCCTGTGCATTACAACAGAAGGTACTTGAGACTTTTAAGGTGCTTTTAAGCTATGGTGCTTTCTGTTAGTCTGGGATCCCATTGCTACCTAACTCCCTTTCAATTACTGCAGAAGGTACTGGAAATCTTTAAGATGCTTAAATGCAGTTACAACCCCTCTGTTAGTGCATTCCCAGCCCCTCCTACTTACACTTTGCATTATTGCAGAGGATACTTGGGACTGTTAATGTGCCTAATTGCCACTACAGTCCCATCTGTTTGTCTATAATCCTAGCCCCTCCTAAACGTTTGCATTTCTACAGGAGGCACAAGGGACAATTAAGTGCTTAAATGCAGCTATGGTGTCTTCTGTTAGTCTAGGATCCTATCCTCTACCTACTTACAGAAGGTACAAGGTACTGATAATGTGCATAAGTGCTGCTATAATCCCTTCTGTTTGCCTAGGATCCTGTCCCCTCCTACAGGGTTTGCAATACCACAAAAAGTACAAGGGGACTGTTTATGCTTAAAGGCAGCTCTTCTTTTACCTAGGATTCCATCCCCACCTAATGCATTTGCATAATTGCAGAGGGGACTTGGGACTGTTAATGTGCTTAAATGCAGCTGTGATCCCTTATGTTAATGTAGGATTCTATCCTCTCCAACTCCCTATGCTTAATAGCAGATGGGACCTTCAAGGTGCTTAAGTATACTTACAGTGCCTTCTGTTAGTCTGGGATCCCATCCCCACCTAACTCCCTTTGCATTACAGCAGAGAGTACTTGAGATCTTTAAGATGCTTAAATGCAGCTATGCCCCCTTCTGTTAGTTTATGTTCCCATCCCTTCCTACTTTGTATTACTACAGAGTACACTTGGGACTGTAAATGTGCCCAATTACTGCTATAGTCCCTTCTGTTTGTCTAGGATCCCATCCCCTCCTACAGAGTTTACATTATCACAGAGTGTACAAGGGATTGTTAATATGCTTAATTGTAGTTATAGTCCCTTCTGTTAGACTAGGATTCCATCTCCACCTACTCCATTGCATTATCATGGAGGGTACATGGTACTGTTAGTGTGCTTGAATGCAGCTACAGCCCATATGTTAGCATAGGGATTTCATCCTCTCCAACTTCCTATGCATTATAACAGAGGGCATTTGGGACCTTAAAGGTGCTAAAATGCAGCTATGGCCCCTTTTATTAGTTTATGTTCCCATTCTCTCCTACTTCCTTTGCATTACTGCAAAGGATACTTGGGACTCTTAATGTAGGTAGTTGGTACTACAATCCCTTCTGTCAATCTAAGATCCCATTCCCTCCTACTTGCTTTGCATTACCACAGAGGGTACAAGGGACTGTAAATATGCTTCAATGCAGCTCCTGTCCCTTATATTAGTGTAGTATTCCATCCTCTCCAATTCCCTATGCATTACAGCAGAGGATAGTTGGTATCTTTAAGGTCCTTGAAGGCAGCTATGGTGCCTTCTAGTAGTGTAGGATCCTATCCCCTCCTACTGACTTTGCATTACTGCAGAGGATACTTGGGACTGTTAACGTGCTTCATTGCCACCAGAGTCCCTTTAATTTGTCTAGGATCCCATCCCCTTCTAGTTGCTTTGCATTAGCACACAATGTACATGGGACTGTTAATTTGCTTAAATGCAGCTCTGTCCCTTATGTTAATGTAGCATTCCATCCAACTCCCTATGCATTAGAACAGAGGGTACTTGGCACCTTTAAGGTGCTTAAATGTAGCTGTGGTGCCCCCTGTTAGTCTAGGATCCCATCCCCCTTCTACTCCCTTTACATTAATGGCAGGGCGTTTGGGACTGTTAATGTGCTTAATTGCAGTTACAATCCCTTCTATTAATCTAGTTATCCTGTGCCTTCTCACTTCCTCTGCATTAGAGCAGATGGAGGATTTGGGACTGTTAATGAGCTTAATGCAGCTATAGTCCCTTCTGTTAATCTAGTTTCCCATGTACTCCTACTTCCTTTGCATTACAGCAGAGGGTACTTCAGACCTTTAAGGTGCTTAATTGCAGTCATGGTCCTGTCTGTTAGTTTAGGATCTCATATCTTTCAACGCCCTTTGTATTCTCTTTGGGACTGTTAAAGTGCTTAGTTGCAGCTGTGGTCCCTTTTCTTAGTCTAGGGTCCTATCCCTTGCTACTCAGTGCATTACCTGGGAGTGGATTTGGGACTAGTAATGTGCTCATTTGCAATTGTGGTCCCTTTGGTTAGTCTGGGGTCCCATGTCCTCCAACTCCTTCTGCATACAGCGGAGGCTACTTGGGACTCTTAATATGTTTAATTTTAGCTGTGGTCCCAGTAGTTTAGGATCCTTTGTATTACCTTTGTATTATCAGATGGTATTTGGGACTAAAAATGCTTAATTGCATCTCTGGTCCCTTCTGTTATAGGATCCCAATGTTGTCCAACTCCCTGTGCATTACAGCAGAGGTCATTGGGGCTGTTAGTGGATTTAACTGTAGCTGTGGTCCCTTCTGTTAGTCTAGTATCCCAAGCCCTCCAACTGCCTTTGTGTTACCTGGGAGTGTATCTGGGACTCTAAGTGGCTTAACTGCAGCTGTTGTCTCTTCTGTTAGTAGTTTCCCATGCCCTCCTATTATCTTTGCATTATAACAGAGGGTCCTTGGGATTGTTAAAGTGCTTAATTGCTGCTGTGGTCCCTTCTGTAATTCCGTGGTCCCATCCCCTCCTACTCTGTTTACCTGAGAGGATTTTTGGGACTGTTAAAAGAGACCACGTAATTAAATTAGTATAGTTTCCCATGCCCTCCTATTCTCTTTGCATTACAACAGATGGTACTTGGGATTGTTAAAGTGCTTAACTGCAGGTGGGGTCCCCTCTGTTAGTCTAGGATCTCTTGCCCTTCCCCCTTTACATTACCGGGAGCAGATTTGGGAATGTTAACATGCTTATTAATTACAGTTGTTGTCCCTTCTGTTAATCTAGTTTCCAGTCCCTTCCAACCCGTTTTCCATTACCTAGTAACAGATTTGGGGCAATTAATATGCTCATGTGCAGCTGTGGTCCCTTCTGTTAGTCTAGCATTCCATGCCCTCTAACTCCCTTTCCATTATAGCAGAGGATATTTGGGACTTTTAATGGCTTAATTGCAGCCCTGGTCCCTTCTGTTAGTCTAGGATCCCATGTTCTCCAACTCACTTTGCATTACCTGAGAATGTATTTGGGACTGTTTAAATGCTCTATTGGAGCTGTGGTCCCTTTTGTGTGTCTAGTTTCCCATGCCCTCCTACCCTTTTGCATTATAGCAGTGGATACTTGGGGCTGTTAAAGTACTTAATTCCTGGTGTAGTCACTTTTGTTGATTTAGGATCCCATCCCCTTCTACTCCCTTTACATTATCTGGGAGGATTTGGGGGACTGTTAAAGTACTTATTTGCAGCTGTGGGTCCCCTTTGTTAGTCTAGGATCCGATGTCCTCCAACCCCCATTGCATTATAGCAGATAGTGCTTGGGACTGTAAATGTGCATTACATACAGGTGTGGTCCATTTTGCTGGTCATGACCACCTCTTCCCTTTATATTACCTGGGATCAGATTTGGTACTGAAAGGTGCTTAATTGCAGCCTGTGTTCCCTTCTGATTAGGATCCCACACCTCCATCTCTATTTGCATTACAGCAGGGCGTACTTGGGCCTGTCAAATGCTCTATTGCAGCTGTGGTACCTTCTGTTTTGTAGGATCCCATGCCCACCATCTCCTTTTTACATTATCTGGGAGTGTATTTGGAACTTATAAAGTACTTAATTTTAGCTGTGGTTCCTTCTGTTCATATACTTTTCCATGCCCTCCTACTGTCTTTGCATTATAGCAGAGGGTACTTGGAACTGTTAAAGTGCTTCATTGCAGCTGTGTCACTTTTGTAGTTTAGGATCCCATGACTTCCCAGCCCCTTTACATTACCTAGAAAGGCATCTGGAACTGTTAAGGTGCTAACTGCAGCTGTGGTCCCTTCTGTTGGTCTAGGATCCCATTCTCTTCTACTCCCTTTGCAATACTTGGGAAGGTTTTTTGGGACCATTAAAGGGCGCTATTGCAGGTGTGGTCCTTTCTCCTAGTCTGAGATCCATGCCCTTCAAACTTTGTTTGGGTTACTGCTGAGGGTACTTGGTACTATGAATGTGCTCAAATGCAGATTTGGTCCCTTTTCTTAGTCTCAGATCTCATGCCTTCCAACTCCTTGTACATTATCAGAGAGGGTGCTTGGGACAGTTTTTATGCTCAGTTACAACAGTGGTCCCTTTTTTAGTCTATGATTTCATCCCTTGGCCTTTGCCCCGCAACTCCCTTTGCATTACCACAGAAGGTACTTGAGACTGTTCAGGTGTATCTCATTCTCTGACCCCCTGTTAGCATTATAGTAAGGGGTGCTGAATACCAAGACCCCCTTTTTTTTGCATTGTTAATGTGCATAATTGCATTTGTTCATCTTTCTCTGCAGTAGGTAAGATTTCACTAACTTCCCTTGTATTCAGCAGTGAATGCCCTTTATTCGAGACCTTTGTACTACAATAAAGTGAACCATGGCAATTGACCACACTGTCATTCATTTAAGTCCCCTGTACTCTCTGTATTAATTACTTTAGTTATTTTTTGGGGGGGATTATTTGTAGCAAAATTCCAATGTTTATGGTCCTTCACTTTTAACTAATTTCCCACCCTTTTTGTATTGCATCAGGGGATGTTAGTATCTCAAAGTACTTCTCTTAGGACTCTAAATGTGCATATACCCTCTTGATAAGCTAATATCTTTATTTCTTAGTATTATAGCAGGGGGTACTAACCACCTAAGGTCCTTCTTTTGGACAGTTAATGTGCCAGATTGCACATCCCCAAATTGGAGATCCCATCCCCATCACACCTTCTCTGTGTCAGGCGTGCTGACCAACTATAACTGCTTCTCCTTTATAGTTTAAATGTGCATAATTACAGTAGCCAATGGTCCCTTATGTTAGAATGGGATCTCATTTCCTTGCCCAATTTACATTACTGTGGGGGCTTCTGACTAGACAAGAGTCACTCTCTTGGACTGTTAATGTGCATACTTAAATTCACTCTTATACCTAGATAAGGATTCTCCCCATACTATTTATATTCCAGCAAGAGGTGCCTACTACTTAAGATTTTACACACTAATGCAGTTAATGTGCACAGCCTTTGTTGTCTTGTGCATACTCAGTTGTCCACAACTGTACCTTTTAGTTCAAGACTCCTGCAATTACTGAAGCAGAAGTGACTGACCACCTTAAAGTGGGACTTTTGGGACTCTGGATGTGTGTAGTATTGGTTGTCCACTGTCCTTTGAGTTAACTTGGGTCCCTGAGTCTTTTCACAGCCTCTAAGCTTTACCGCATGGGGTACTGTCCATTTAAGGCCCCTTTCTCAAACTGTTAATGAGCACAATGACAATTACATTAGGATTCTTCCCCTTTACACTCCCTTTGAAGTACTGCAGGGAATTCTGACCCATAAGGTTCTGTTTCATGGCCTGTTAAGATGCATGTTATATTTATCTGGGTTCTTATGTGCTAGAGAAGAAAACCTCTCTCCACTCCCTGTATCTTCAAGCAGGGAGTGCCCACTGTACAAGACCGTGCCCTGTACAAGACTGTTACACTTGAGCAGTCAAGGAAGACAATTGTAATTGACCACAGCCATGCACCATGGACATTAATGTGCATAATTGCACAGGCTCATCCTGTTTGAATAAGATACTACCTTCTGAGACCCCAGAAGGGGTACTGATCACTAAGGCCTTTTTTTCATGCCTTGTGATTATGCATAATTGCATTTGTACATTTTTATGTACACCAAATAAGGACACCCCTCTCCCCACTCCCTTTATCTTTAGCAAGGAGTGCCCATTATTTTAAGATCCTTGTATCTGTACAAGATACATGGTTTTAGTTGATCATACCATATCTGTTGGACATTAATGTACATAATTGCAACTTAGTTCAACCTACTCTATTGTATGTCATTTGCTGTATGCCAGGGTTGCTGATCCCTAACTTATCCTGTTAATGTGCATAATTGCATTAGTCTGGGTTCTTGTGCACTAGATGAGGACATCCTCCACCCCTACTTCTATGCCTTCCAGTAGGTGGTGCCCACTGCTGTGACATTTACATTTGGATGGTTAATGTGCAGAATTGTAGTTTCCACAACCCTATCACTTTCAAAACTCTCGTACCTGCTTTGCACTGCTGCAGGGGATACTGTTTTCTCCCCAAGTTCCTTCTAGTAAACCATTAATATTCATAATTGAAATAGTTATACACCCTCAGCTTCCCTTTGCAGTACAGCAGTGTGTACTGATCAACCAAGGCCCTCTTTTGGAGTGGTAATATGTGCAATTGCATTTTTTCCTATTTTGTGCGCTAAGGATCCTGCCTACTTCCTTACCAGGTTCAGCAGGTAGTGTCCACTACTTAAGACTCTTTCACTTGAAAAGTTCATGTGTATAAATGCAGTTTGCTAAGTGTGTCTTATACTAGAACCCCTCTTTGCTTTGGAGTAAGGAGATGTTATTTACCTAATGCCCTTTCTTTTAGACTCTAATGTGCATAATTGCAATTGTCCATCTTTTCTGTTGGACTAGGGTTGCATTCCCTCAAACCCCCTTTGTATCAAGGGTGTGTTAACCATAAATGAGCTCTTCTCTTGAGATTATAATTGTACAGACTTGTATGTGTCTGTGGATTTGTGCAGTGCTAAAGGATGCCCTATGCATTTACCACTATCTTTGGATTGCTGCTGAGGAGTGCTATCATGACCTCAGCTCTTGGACAATTAATGTGCACCACTAGCAATGATGGGACCTCTGTACCCGCTTTGTATACATCAGGGGTACTAAGGCCCCTTTCTTGGACTGTCAATGTGCAATTGTCTATGTTCCCTTCTGTTAGATTTAGGATAACATTCCCTTAAACCCCCTTTGCATTAATGCAGGGGTTGCTGACCACACAAAACTCTATTAGTTTAGAGTTATTAAACTATTAGTGGGCACAATGGCAATTAACAATGGGTTTTTCCTCCCTGGCCTTGTTAGGCAAACACTCCCAGCACCAATTTCCCCTGGCATAATAAAGTATAAACATGGCAGTATGCTGTGAACTTGTCCATCAAATAGTACCCCATACTCCCTCTCCTTTTGTATTGCTTCTTTGTATAAAATTCCAAGTAGTCATGATCTTCCCCTTCCTTCCCTCTTCCCACCCCTTGCTCACCGACCCATCCAAGGTGCATAAGCACCATTCTCACAATTTCAGGTGTTCATGTATTGGGCCACTAAATAAGATTGTGTTCCTTTTTCCCTCCCAACGCCACCCTGCCCCTTTTGCATTATTGCTGGGGAATGTTGACTGGGCAAGGCCCTTTCTCTTGGATTTAAAACATTAACAATCCCAGATGTCATTGCATTACTCACTTTGTATTGCTGTAATGCCTCAGTTGCACTATCCTTGGTCCCTCCCATCAGACATGGACCCCTCCACTTCTTTGCATTGCTTCTGAGTAATGCTGAGTACCCAAAGTCTCTTCTGTGTTATTAACACAGTACTGATTGTCCCATTTTTTTCAGGTCATCAGCCCAAGATTTTCCTACCATTTTGATGTGTTTGTGCAGTGTTGACTACCCAAAGCAGGCCTGAATTAGGTGGATGGACCTTCACTCCTTTGTCTGCATTTGTTAATAATCCCAATTCCAGTTGTTACATTCTGGGATAGGAACCATCCCTGACCATTTCTGTTACTGCTTTACTGAGCAAAATGCTCAAGGCAAGTCAGGCCTAGAAAGCTGGATTGCCACCTTTTATTTTAGATTTCCAGTATAAGTATCAGTTGAAAATTGTCTCCCAGGAAGAAAGATTAGCATTGTCTGTGTATTCTTCCTTCCAGAGCAGATTGCCTGGCCAAGAATTTCGCTTCTCCTCTTGTATATTGCTATTGTACTGTGCCTGTTGCCAGCGTACAATTAAAAAAAAAATACTGTTTGCAAGGTGGAATTGTAAACCTGGTCATTGAATTTTGAGGTCCAAAAACCCATTTATACCATGTACCTGATGACCAGTGTCTCTCATTTTACTAAGGGTGCTGGGTCTGTGGATAGACCACTGTGACTCTTGCTATTTTGGTATTCCCAAAAGACTTCTAGAGTGGAACTCTTAAGAGCAGTATCTTTGGGCTCTACCACCATTTTAAAACCCATTATTTATTTGGGCTTTACCACTGTTCACTTTTAGAAAAACTACCTAAACATTCTAATCCTTAAATTTCTTCATCTGAAGCATCTACCACCCCTTACTTATTTCAAGAAGATTGCTGTAAAAGAATGAAATGAGAGAACATACGCTGAGGCACTTTTGAAAACCATAATTCATCTTACTTGATTAATCTATTACATAAATAAAATGCACACTATTTAAATCTGCTAATTTAAACTAGCCTGAAGCACTACAGTGAAGTGAGGGATTAAAAATGATGGGCCCAGTTTTCCTGTTTTATATTGAAAAATAAGCCAAGATCTAATCATTCTTCTGGACATGAATTTCAACAGCTGCTTGGTAAAAAGAATAATATCCTAGTCTCTAGTGTGCAGGGTGTGGCAGATAAGTGTTTAATATGGAACTCTTGAAGCAAATAACTAGTCGTCACAACAGCAGTTCTTTGTAATCACTGAAAAAGGATACTATTCCTCTGACAAGGATGTCAAAAGATTGGCCCAGCTCAGGGTGCAGTATGCACTATTAGCTCCTTGGACAGCTGTAAGAAGAGTCTCTGGCTCTTTAGAATACTGTAAGTACTACTTTGTAGCTATTAAGTAATCTTTTCCATGTTCTATTTTCTTTCTCTTAAATGCTAGTCGTAGAAAAGTCAGAGGGTCTCCTTCCTTGTTCCTGTCTCATCTGCAATTATATATATATATATATATATATATATATATGTATATCACCATATGCGTTAACCAACAGAACTATTGTATACCCCACTCTATGCTAGTTTACACTGAAGTGAGGGGTAGAAATGATGTAGTCCTATATAATCTCATTTCTGCGATGGTTGTATTGCTGGGAAGCTAATATAAGCACACTTGAAATACCTTTAGGGAATGATAATCAAGTGCTGTGTGGTGTGAATTGTAAGTTATAGAGTTTTAAAAAGGGAGCCCACTAGGCTTTGAAGTTAGTTGGATCAACTTAAAGAGGGAGGTGGGTTTACTTTTTCTCTTTGGTCCAGGATATGATTAATATTGCAGCCATATGTGTAGTCCAGTTGGTTTATTTTAGTGTCATTTTGTTTTGAAAAGTGAATAAAGAGACAAGGCCTAGCTTGTTGTGTTTGGCTATATGCCAAGGCTGGGGAATTGTTGATTGTCAAATCTCATTATAAGCTTGAACTTTTCAAGGTTCAGGGATTGGGGGTATAAATCTGATACGTTGGCATTTTGTACCTTTTTATTCTATCTCTGCCCCAAAACATGAGAGTAGTGATGCCTTTTTAGAGATATCTGTAGAACCTACTTTGCAAGAAGGCAATGGAGAAATGTAAGTTTTATAAGAAAACCATGGCATTGCCCACTTTATGAAGTTAAATATACCCTTTCCCCTTCCCCTTTTCTCAGCAGATGTCTTGATAAGCTAAAAAGCTTAGCCTCCCTGGTATGAAACAAACTGAAAAAGGTCCAGCTGAAAAAAATATTAACATCAAATTCAAAACTTTTGTGCATAGCCATGCATCCTGGCAGGAGCAAGAATAACCATATTAATGAGTGGAGCTTCTCTTACTGCTCATTTTAATTCCTGTCAATATTTCCTCATGGCTTGTTTTCCACTGATGCCTAAAGACATCCCCCAGTCTGACTGATTGGTAGTAGTATACAAATGATTCTGAGCCACCTTGGAGATGTGGTCTATGCCATTGTTTCTCAAACTGAATTAGTCAGGATAAAATGTGTTTTAAAGGAACAAAATTTCTTGAGATCCTAAAGAATATATGTTTTGAGAAACAGTGACTTAACAAGGTTATTTGAAATGTAAACATGTTTTCCAATTTTAAGATATCTTTATTAAAGGTATATGATGTTTTATATAATTTATGTAGGATTTGGGGATCCCGGAGAATATATCCACAAACCCCCAGGGTTCTTATCACCCCAATTTGAGAAACACTGGTCTATGCTTGAGACCTTTTTTTGTTGCTAATGAAATTATTCAACATTGATATACAACTATAAATATTTATTGGAATTTGTTTTAAAGGGATCAATTCTGAGCTGGTTCTATACCCCCACTGAAGAGGAAGGATGGATCAATTTTAAGTGGATTGAAGCCTGCACTAGACAGCATCCAAAGGTGAATCTTGGATATTATATTATATTATATTATATTATATTATATTATATTATAATTAATTATATTATATTTCAATCCATTGCTTGAAATAAAGTCTCTAGCATTTATAAAATGGGATGCTCTGAAAATGTGGGCATCTTCAAAATTGATATAATCTTTGTGTTAACTCAACAAATACTTATTGGGTTATATACTGGAATAAATAACAAAACCATAGATATGATTCCTGTCAACAAGGATGCTAAAATGAGCAAGTAATTATGGTGTTGGGCAATTTGATGAGTAGCATAAACATGTTGGGAAGTTCTGTGGGGCACAGAGGAAGAAGAGTGAAAGAAACACTCTTATTGAGCAAAGTGATGGCAAGGGGAAAATGCAAAGTATGACTAGGGAGCACTTTGGTCAGTTTACTCGGGATATGTAGGCTAAAGGCTTATAGACACAACTGCAGTGTTTCTTGCTTTTTGCAAGTGTATTTTAATGAAGCACATGTTTTCTTAGAGTCACTTCTTTTCATGAGTTTGGGGACAGAAGGAATGAGATGCTGGCAAAATTATGAAAAAGTTCAGAAGTGGGAATAGGAACATTTAGCCTTTGGTCCTGGTCCTTGGATAAAATCACCATCTGTCTCAACTTCAGTCTAGGGATGGCTGATAAATTAAGACAGAGACTTGAATTGAATGTCTCAATCCTTGAAAATGACATTTTGTCATTTGGAAAATTGGAAGGCACTTAAGGTTTTTTTTGGGTATTTCTCTAAGTGGTTATTGTGATTTCATTTCTGACTTTCTTTCTTATAGAACCTTAATATATAGGATTGGAGGAAGTTTTCTGATCCTTGTTTTGTGCATCTTTTCCCAAATGCCCCTTTAGTTTTTCTACCTTTCTACAACTTATCTACCCATTTCTCTAACCACCTCCCTAAATTGTAGAAAAACATAAGACCTAGGGCTGCTATGATTAAGCATTCATAATTTTTTTTCAGGATATCTGGGCCCTGGTTAGCAAATGTACACCTGCATGGGAGTTTGACTTGAAGTAAATAATTTAAAAAGTTAATCTGTGGTGTCTGCTAAAATATTCTAATTTGTGAAAGTGTTCTGGGAATTTACCATATTAAAGAGAAGAAAATTGATATCTGAACTGAGGTAACTGTTCCCCCAAACCTTGTAAACTTGGTTGGTGACAGAGTATTGATGGTGTATGGTTAAACAGAGCTAATGCCTTCCTCTGCCTCAAGCCTTGCAGATTGGATTGGAAGAAAACTTGATATTCTCAGTACCATAGTTTTGGCATAGACAAATAGCACTTAACACTGGTTTCCCTCAAAATCCAACTCAAGTTGAATCTTAAGTATTTGTTTGAGACTTAGCTGACCCACTGAATTTAACAAGTTAAACTTCAATGGCCATGCACAGTTATATATCATTATATTGATGATATTGTGTTGACTTTTTATTGGTGATTTAGGTTTTACTTGATTGCTTTTCCTTGATCTCTCCAAATTAGAGTACTGAGACATCGAATGTTAGGCTCCTTGTGCTCCCTGTGCAAATGAATTTGATAAAGAACTCTATCCTTCATTCTGATGACTACGTTGGAAATGAGCTTTTGATTTCTTCATGATAGGATGAGAGATTGAAGCAAATTTTAAATTTGGCCAGTGCTAGATTTCTTAGATGTTGGGTAGACTTATTATTTTGTTTGACCAACTAGAATGCTATTCTAGTTTCCCCAGAAATGTTAGAGGCTATGCAGCAGATCCAAGTAATACTTTCTTATTGCATAAAATATGTAACTGAATGTTTGTAACAGTTTGGAAGTAAGGATATTGCTGGGAGATCAGTGTACATTACCACGTCTCATAAAATTTCTAGGTTACCTTATCCATAGAGGTGAAAACTTTTGTCATACTCTATTACATTACTGGACTCATTATCAAATACCTAGGTTACTTTAATTCATAGCTTTGAAAACTTATGGCATACTATATTTTTTGTTTGTTAGTATGCTTGCCATTGCTTAGCATTGGTATGCAATTATTCTATGATCTATATACCATTAGAATTTTCTAGCCTTACATGTTTCCCTGACTGAAAACTGTCTATGACTCACTGTCTTCATTTTGTAATGGATTGACTGGGTCCTTCCATAAAGTCTGATGAACAAGAATAAGAGTTTAATTGCTAATTTTAATAACTTTGACATTATGGATTCTTCATATTTGGGCCTCATATGTTTCAACTTTAAAACTAAGTACAATTAAATCCCTATAAACAGAAAAGAAAAAGCAAGTCTTTAGGCCAGATTTGCCAACAATGATGATACCTACTGCAGCAAAATCTGGAACACAGAATTACCAGTTCTCAGGTCCATTTTGCACTTGCTTTAAAAAAAAAAAAACATGTTGTATGGAAACCAATTTGACAATAAATTTCATATTAAAAAAATAAATAAAAAACAAAACAAAACAAAAACCCTGCGATTTTTAAGCTTTCAGCATCTGGTTGGAAGATTTAAAAGAAAAAAAAAACTTGCTTATTTTAGAGGTTTACTGAATGGTTTTGAAGAGAGTACAGAGGGAGTTTCTGTATACCCCACACCCATTTTTCCTTACTATTAACATGTTATAGTGCTGTGATACATTTGTCACAATTAGTGAACCAGTATTGCTACATTATTATTAACTAAAGTCCATACTTTATTTACATTTCCTCAGTTTTTCTTTAATGCTTTTTTAATGTTACAGGATCCCGTCCAAGATACCACATTTTATCTAGTAGTCGTGTCTTCCTTAGGCTCCTCTTAGTTATGACAGTTTCTCAGACTTTATTTTTTGATAGCCTTGACAATTTTGAGGACTAACGGTCAAGTATTCTGTAAAATGTCCCTTTATTGGGATTTGTCTGATGTTCTTCTCATGACAAGACTCAGCATGAGTTTTTGGGTGGAAGACCACAGAAATAGACTGCCATTTTTACTTCTTGAGTACATACTATCAATATGACATATCATTGTTGATATTGATCCTTATCACTTGGCTAAGGTACTGTTTGCCAAGTTTCTCCACTTAACATATAAAATTATTTTTTTCCCTGGGGCTCCTGGGTGGCTCAGTTGGTTGAACGTCTGACTTTTGATATTGGCTCAGGTCTTGATCTCAAGGTCGTGGGATTGAGCCCCACATTGGGCTCGGTGCTGAGTGCGGAACCTGCTTGTGATTCTCTCCCTCTGTCTCTGCCTCTCTCCTACTCATGCTCACACTCTCACTCACATACGCTCTCTCTCAAAAAATAAATAAATATTAAAAAAATTACTTTTTCCCTTATCATAGTGTATTTGAAAGGAAGTCACTATATGCTTAAAGAATGGGGAGTTTTGCTCCACCTCTTTGATGGTTGAGTATCTACATAAGTTATTTGGAATTCTTCTGCATAGAAAATGTATCTTTTCTCCCCCAGTTTATGTATTTATTTAATAATTCACATATACCAATGTGGACTCATGAATATTTATTTTATATGCTGGATAATGATTCAGTATTACTTATTTTGGTTCATATTGTTTCAGCTTTGGCCAGTGGGAGTTCTTTCAGTTGGTTCCTTGAATATAACCTCATCCTTGTGAGTTTTTGTTTTTTGTTTGAGCTCTTTCTGGCACTACAAGATGCTGCAGGCTCATGTGTATGTCTCTCATCCCAGAATCTACCATTTCTCCAATGAGTTCTGTTCTTTTTATTGGAGAGCAGTATTAGAAATTGAGATGTGGGTGCTATGTGTGCTCATTGCTACTGGGGTGTTATTGCTTCTATACCTTCTGAATTGATAAGAGCAAAAAGATGTATATATATATATATGCATATTAACTCATGTATATGTACATATCTATTAGTATTTATATGTGTAATAATCTCTAGTTTCAGCTGAACGTGGGTTTATACAGAGATTTCCAACTATAGCCCATTATCCCATGAATCATTATAGTCTTCTCTCGTGCATTATCTGTTACTTTCTACTCCAACAGCCTGGCTTGGTTAGGGGATTTTTTTTTTTTTTTTATGTTCATGTTAGGGTAGGTGAGTACATTGACAGTTGCCTCTATGGTGAGTTTAGGGAGAGTTTAGCTATAGGTTGATTAAAAGTTTCTGAAATTAAATATGACTGTTCTACCCTAAATGTTTCTCTAAGTTTTGAAACTTACAATAGGTTGCAGAAACAAACCTTTCTTAACAACTAGGCTCTATCCCAATTTCCACATTTTGCACCTCATTTTCAGGTTAAATTACTCTAATAAAGTTAGGTAATCTGTTTCTTGGGTATGCATTTATTTTCTCAGTATTTTTTTTGTGATAAACTATAGTACCTTGAGAACACTGGAGGCGGGGAGGGAAGAGAAGGGCATGTTCCTATGTAAGATAGAGAAAATCCATTTAGTGACCTCCAGCTAGCTGTCCAAAGTACCTACATAAGACCCAAGGAGTAGATTTTTTTCCTGGCAATTTGTAACCCAAATGCAATTTTCAACATTGTAATTTTACTGAATTTTATTCAAGCTAATTGGTGTGCTAATTTTTAAGTGTTCTGATTGATGTGTCACTTGTATTGCATATGGAGTAGTAACATGTTAATTTTTATTGAGCATAATTTTTATATTTTATGTTAGATATTTGAGACACTGTTTCTGAAATCTGTACAACAAGTTTGACAGTAGGGAGCTCTTGTCTCAATTTTTTCCTCTTTCCCCTCCAACATTTATTATGAACATTTTCAGAAAAGTTGAAAAATTTGTTTAGTGAACACCAATATACTCACCACTTAGATTCTACAATTATCATTTTGCTGTATTTGATTAAACTTTTCTTTAAAAAATTCTTATGCCTCTTCTGAGTTCATGGAAATAATTTTTAAGCTAAAGAGCATGAAAAAAATAAGAATAAAGTCTTTGTGCTTAGATCGATAATAAAACTGTAAAACACAGCAAGTATACAAAGTAATAGTATATAAATGGCTACTAAAATGTGAAAATGTTTCTATTATCGTATTGCTTCTTTGCAGCATGGCATGTCTTTTCTCTCATGTGCTGTTAATACCCTTAACCAAATTATTACCCTTTTCAAGCTGCTGCAAGATCTTGTTATAGCACATAGCAGTGCTATTTGTCTTTCATTTGGTACAATATTCATTGATATATTGTTTTCCTCTGTCCTTTTCTTTAAACTCCAGGCAACAAAAGTAGTACCACTTGCCACTAATTTGGCACTGGAATTTTTCCATTTAAAGGTAGTCATCTAAATGATCTAGACTATTTTTATGGTGAAATATAAATGTGGTAAAAAATTTTGTAGAAGCCTCCTATACTCCTGAGTGTCCTTGCCCATACCCCACAGGCAAAAGACCTCTGAATTGAGAGATAACCTGGGTTTAAGTACCACTTGGCCACCTACTAACTAGTTGTATAACATTGATGGAATTTCATTTCCAGGGCTCCCAGTTTCTTTAGGGAATGAAAATGTCCAATTATATGATCAATAATACCCCTTCTAGCTGTGATGATTCTGTGACTTGGCTAGTGTTGGAGTACTTGTACCAGCTGGCCAGCTATGACTCTAGGGTTTTAGGTCTAAAGTATGTTGACGTTTTGTTGAACTATGAGATGACAGATTGAGAGTCTTAAAATTCTTGTCAATGAGTATTGAATCCTAAAATATGTTTTTTTTTGTTTTGCTTTTTTTTTTTTTTTTTTTACCAGTTCCAAAATGTAATCACTTTCTCTGGCTTTAGCTTCCCTTTAATGGGAAGGGAATGCTTCTTGAACATGTCATCAGTGTAATAACAAAACTAGAAGGCTTTGGTCTAATGCAGCCATACTCAGTAAATATGGTTCAGAGTGGATCAGAACATCTGGAGAGATTGGACTAGTCATTTCTTTTTAGGTATCTTAACTGGGGTGTGTATAAATGAATTTGTACTTCAATCCATTAATTTAAAAATTCTTTGAGTAAATTTACTTGTACATGGAATGCCCATTTACCATCATTAATGGGGTTTCAAGAAGGAGCAGAATAAATATGTATAGATATGCATGAATTGCCATGTTTAACTGGAAGCCTGTATTAGGGGATAAAGATCTTAAATAAGGATGGGAAAGGATGTTGCCAAGAGATTTTGAAGCCTATTCTGCTCATATTGAGAAAGAACATCATAGAACACCGGTTTGGTTTCACTGGATATCTTATCTAAAGAGTAGAGTTGAATAAGTGATCTTTCACATACTTCTGTTAGAATTTGTTTGATACTGATATAAAGGTACTTATCATATAGTAATTCCTGATCAGGAATCTGGAAGCCATACCTGGTGCTTTCCACACCATACCATACAAAGTGCTTTGTTTTTATTGTTGAGGATTTCTCAACAGTTTTGGTGTCTTCCTGAGTCCTGTCTTTCTTCTCAAGGACGTTCCGAGCATGTGAAACCTGAGGACTGCAAGTAGCTCTAAGCAGCTTCACATTCAGCAGATCTTTCCTTTTGAGAATCTGGATAAACTCCAAATAACCTAAGATGATGGCTTGCAGGCCACCTGGAAAAAAAAAAGGTAGTTTGGGGAGCTCATCATTATGGGAATTCTGTCTTTGGCTTTATGGACTTTAACTTCTTGCAGCTCTGCTTTTAAAACAGAACATGAGCCAGTTTTTTTTTTTTTTATCAGTTCCTACATTTTTTTTTTGGTCGTAGACACATATATTTTGACTTTACAGATGAGTGTGGCCTATTATTTCATTTATCCCTCCAGAGCTAAGCTCCAGTGAGGTCTATAAGGGCAAGCATACTTGATCCCCATTTCAAAAACAAAGAATGAGAGACGCAAAACAATAAATCACTTCCTTTCGCATATCATAGCTACTTAGTAGGAAAGATAGAACAAACCTATCCATTCTGATTAGCAAGCCTTGAAATTGAAATTATTTCCACATTCCTTTGACAGACTAGTAGGTAAGTGTTGAGGATTTGTTGATGCATAGTACCAACTTGATATGTGTCCTAGCCCTGTTTTGGCAGTCCCAATTCCATTGCCACTGTCATTCCCTTGTTTTAAAAAGTTGAGAATTTGTTAATTTGAAGAACCATAAAATTGCTGAAAGGTAGAATAACAGAGACCCAAGGGCCTGTGTAAGCTATTTACTGGATTCCTAGCTTTCTGTATCTTGTTTTTCCTTTTGCATAGATATGCTTAGATGTTGTTATAACCGGTGTTTTATATGCCTGTAACCATTATTGATTTCTCTGAATATCCTGGGATTCTGGCGGTGCCCCATTTATATGAGCTGTTCAAGAAAATGTACTATGTGGATTGAGTAGAAAACAGTTTTGTTTACCTTGGCATTGTTACAGTATCTTAATATTTGATATAAAA
This sequence comes from Panthera tigris, assembly GCF_018350195.1. NCBI lineage: Eukaryota > Metazoa > Chordata > Mammalia > Carnivora > Felidae > Panthera > Panthera tigris. Next base: position 59,744,409 of record NC_056677.1, on the reverse strand, counting down.
ATTAAAAGAGGGAAATGCTATATAAAACTAGATGGAGAGGCACTTTGATTGAGGTAGATTGCTCAGTTCTTAAAATAGTGCTTTTTAAAAGCCTGAGGCAATGTGAAGAATTCTTAAAGAACTCAGAGTCAGATCACGTGGGAGTTTTTCTAAGTGACTCGATGGCTCACTCGGTTGAGAAAACTTTACCTTTCTTACTTTCAAGCCCTTGATTTCTTGAACCCCATCCTATTTTATGATGAGAATAACAAGATATTAATAATACACCCTAGAGAAATGCTCATCAGTGGATACTGTAGAATAAAGCATGGTATGGGAATTTGGGTAGTTATTCAGTTTTAAATTGCTCTTGGAGATGAAGGGAAATGCAAGGAATGGAGCTGGAATGAATAGAAGCATTTGCATGTTGTTAGGCTGGTAGGTAGGATATGGAGTGCTACACAGTTTTAAATTTTCACCCCTCAATCCATCTGAAGAAAAGGGCAGACAAGGTTTAATTTAATGACTAATTGCTAATTGGGACAGACTTTTCCAGTGTTCTACATTTCAGTAACTTATTTTTCTTTTATCTCTTCTCCAGATCTTCCTCTGAAGAATAGGCTTGTTGCTCTACAGTGTTAGTGACCCATTCCCTTTGACGATCCCTAGGTGGAGATGGGGCATGAGGATCCTCCAGGGGAAAAGCTCACTATCACTGGGCAACAACCCTAGGCTAGGAGGCTTTACCAAGATTCTTTCCTGAGCCCAGGTAGGAAGATGAAGTCTCACAACAACCGCCACACATCAGAGGTGGGTAAGTTGTCCCTAAAAGCATAATAAGTAGCTTTTAATTTTGATCTTGTTTTACGTTGCACTTAGTTTTCCATTAAGATTGTTTCCGTTATTATCAACTGTGTATGTTTTGGTCAAAACAGCTTCCTAACTAACCTGGGAAGCAACTGGGTGTGAGATGGTTGAAAATAATGTGAAGACAGTAGTAGGCTGCATGAGTTAGGATGTTTAGGGTAGGACTAGTGTGTGGTAGAGGCTTATAGTTAAATTGTTCTTTTTTTTAATGTTTATTTATTTTTTAGGGAGAGAGAGACAGAGTGCGAGCAGGGGAGGGACAGAGAGAGAGGGAGACACAGAATCCGAGGCAGGCTATAGGCATGGAGCCCGTTGCGGGTCTTGAACTCACCAGCCGCAAGGACATGACCTGAGCCAAAGTTGGATGCTTAACCGACTGAGCCACCCAGGCTCCCATAAATTGTTCTTTCTTTAAGGAGAGCATGGGAAACAACTGCTGCATCTGCACCATTGATCATGGCATATCATCATTTTGGACCCTTTGGTCCCCAGAGTCTTTCTTGAGGCCCTATTGGGGAATCTTGACAATCATTTACATATTTCAAGATGCCTTGGGCTGTCTTTGAGATAAAATGCAAAAACAAACTGTTTGCGAAGATACATAGGAGCTGTATCTTTTTATGCTGTACTTGCTGGTTGATGGAACCTGACCAGAAATGGCACAGAGTTATCTGTCGCCACACATCTAGGATGTAGGATCTAAAGAACCAGGACCCTGCATACTCTAGGTTGGTGATAAGAGAAGCTGATTAAGGGGATGTAGGTTGGGAGATGGAGGTAAGCATCAGTAAGTAGTAAGCCCTGATTATATAGGTTTTGTACAGATTATTCAACCAAAAGAATAAGGGGATTGATGATGTTTGCAGTGATTCAGTGAGTGTTATTAGGCAAGGTAGTTTCCTATTTTTGCCATAGTTTCCTGTTCTGTTGAATGAAGAACGTGTGTTAGTTTTATCTCTAAAGACATAAAAACCTCAACTTTATGTTTCTAAGCTTTGTAGAGACCCGTTTCTATAGCTCATTAATTTGAATTTTCCCATAACTCTTGCCTAGTACTCAGTTAATACTTCTTTATGGCATTTACATTGTTTCCCTCTCATTTTTTGTAGCTCCTGATTGTTCCCTTCTTATCTGCCAAATCATTGTATCCCCAAAGCAATGCAGAGAGCAAGAAATTTGAACACATCAAAGGAAGATCAACATGCCTGGCATGCTAACATTTTAGAACAGCAGAATGAAGTAAGTTGTTAGTGTTATAATCCTGTGAGGATCACTTTAAAGCTAATAGTTGTTTGTTCCAGGTTTGTATAGGATGAAGTATGATGGTTTAACGTGCAGGGGGTGCCAAAAGTGAGTTCCGAGGATAACCAATAACCTGTATTACCAACTAGGTTCACTGAAGCAATTCAAAGGTATTACAGTCTGCATACAGTTGTGTCAGAGTAATTGAGTCTCATCTTGTTTTTTCTTTGTCTTCACCACATAAATGCCTCAATACTCTTAGAGATGTAAACTATAGAAGCCTAAAACAAAAAAAAATGTTTTTTTTTCTGAAATTTTTTTTTCTCTATGGTTCTTTCTCACCTTCTCTTGTGAAAGCATCTACTGCAGTTAAGATTTAGTGTTAAAGGAAGCCCAGTCCCTGAAGTTGCCATTGTAATTGGGAAGGGTATGAAAATGAAGTCAGTTTTTTAAAGGGATGGAGAAAGGTGATGAAATAAAGTGAGGGGATTGACTAGATGCTCTCTAAGGGCCCTTTATCATAATATTCACTCGTGGCATCTTATTTGGCTCTTTTGAAAATCCTTGTAAACAATTGAAGCAGGATATTAAAAGGTACACATTCTGTTTAAATCTTCTGCTACTCAATAGGTGTATGGCTTTTGTCAATTTAGTTTGTGGTTAGACTCGTATGTGAGGCTTAAGTGAAATCATGTATGTAAAGTGTTTAGTACAGTGTCTGGCACATGGTAAGTAAAAGGCAACCCAAGAAGTTTTGTAAGTTCATTTGACACAATACAGGTGACCATTAATACCGTCTAGTGGCATGTTTTGATTCTGTGTAAGAAATTTGTAAGGTAAAAGTTTGTAAATAGAAAACATCTATATTGGTGGTGGTTGTTATAATAATTATTGTTAGTAATATAAGTAGTATTGGTACTGATGATAGCTTATTGTAATTATTAATGCACTTTTTGGTTTTCTTTTGTTGTCTTCTTTTTGTGATGCTTCTCATATGCCTGTTGTGCCCCTTACTTTATCTTGTCTTTACTTCTTACCCTCTTCCTCTGAATGTCTACCTTTGCTTACCTCTTTCACTCATAAGTGTGTATTTCTTTGTCTATTTTTTTTTCTTGAATCTCTTTGGTCTTCCTTCTCTGTCTAAAGTGTGTCTCAGCCATTCCATGATTCTCTTGTTAGTTTCTTCTCTGTGTATCTTTGTCTCATTTTCTTGTTCCTAAGAGTTGTCTGTGCCTTGTCTTGGATGTCTCTCTCCAGTTTTTTCATTTTGTTAGTGATTCTCTTTGTTCTCCTAGATCTGGCTCTTCTTTCACTGTTCTTCCCTTTGTGTCTCTGTGTCACATGATGTGTGCTTTTTGTTCATTTCTTGTTCTGCCTATACCTCTCTTCTTGTTCTGTTGTGAACTCTGATTTTTTGTCTTCCCTTACCCTTCTTGTTGGTTTCACATTTCACCTTTTTCTCATTCTGCCTTCCCTTCTGCTTTTTCTACTCATTATCTCAAATTTCTGCCTCTCTTGGGCCATTTTCTCTCTATTTTGTCCTGCTTTGTCTCAGTGTCTCTTTTTCTCTCTGTGTTTTTTTTTCCTGCTCTGTCTCAGTGTCTCTTTTTCTCTGTTTTTTTTTTCCTGCTCTGTCTCAGTGTCTCCTTGCTCTTTGTGATTTTTCCATTTCAGCATTCATCTCTGTTCTCTTGTTTCTTCTCTGCTTTTCCCCTTCTACTCACCTTTGAGTATTTCAGCCTCTTTGTGAGTCTGTGTTTCCCCCTCTTTGACTTTATGCAGTACTCTATCCTTGCATATTTTTGTGCATTTGTATGATCATGTGTGTGTCTTTGTGACAAAGGGGCTTCCTAACCCCTTCCCAATAGGTACAGTGTGTCAACTATCAAAATACACATTGCAGAGCTGTTCGTTATGCCAGGACACCCCGTGAAATGACCCAAGACCTATGATGGACAGAAAGTGGAAGGCCCATAATGGAGAGAAGGCCCAAAGTAAAAGACAGATGGTTTGAGACTTGAGACCTAAAGACAAAAATGGAAAACCTGTCTCAAGATAGATGGAAACTTCAGGCTTGAGACCATCCAAAGTCCTGACAGCCATGATGTAAAAAGGTGGCCCTTGTTGGATAGAAGACCTGACTGAGTTGGATGGAAAGTTCAAGACTTGAGTTAGATAGAAGTCCAAAGACCCAGAGTAGGAGACTGAAGGCCTAAGAATGGGGACCCATCGAAAGCCTGAGACATAAGACACCATGTCTAAGACCTAAGATAAAAACTTTAGCTTGAAGATCTAAGATCCAAGGATGGAAGGCCCCAGACACACATAAAGACCCAGGACTCCAGCCTCTAGATGGACAGAAGGTCAAAGAGAGAAATCTATCTCAAGGCTAAATTAGGTGGGAAGCTAGAAGCCCATGACACAGAATCCAAGAAGGATAGAAGCCCCAAGACCAAAGGAAATCCCAAGATGAGAATGCTAAACCCCAGCTTTTTTCTATTGCCATCCTTCCTACTCTTGGACATTTTCAGTTCTCCCTTGACAGTTCTTATGTTTCCATTTAAGCCCACTTTTTTGAGATGTCCTTTTAGATGTTGCCATTACCTTAAGGAAACATATCTTTACATTGGCAGTATTATGCTTGGTCCAGTCTTAAGCCAATTTTTATCACAGTTTTGGGCCATTTATTGTTTGTTTTTTAAATTTCCGTTTGTCTTTGCCTCCAATTCACATGAGAGAGACATATAGGTAACATTGTATTTCAGTTGTCCCTTTTCTTTAGGAGCTATAGGCTGATGAGCAAAGGCAAGCATCAGGCTGTTGTGGGAAAAAAGGTGCTAGGCTATGTAGAGAAAATGTGAAGAGATGTTCCAGGCCAATGAGAAGAATTAGACAAGAAATACCCAGGTGTGCCAGACTGTTGAAGCACCAGCCAGAAACACCTTACTTCTTTGAGCTTGGGTGAGCAGGATTCCTGGGGTTTGGGATTCCCTAGTGATGGTTAAAAAACAGATGATTGGTCCTGGGACAGAGTGAGGCCCCAAGGAGGCAGTTTGAACTCCCTGCTCATAGTAGTGGCCTAATAATTTGGTAGACTGTGCCAGTACTGCTCCTGGGTTTAATACCCACCTCAAGGTTTAAAGGTGAGAGAACTTGGGAATATTTACTTAGCAGGTTTAATCCTTTCCTTGATTTCCCCCCCTTACCATGAGAGAAGAAAATTTAAACAATTGAGAATATATGTGAAAGCATTGTAAAGCAGAGAAAAAAGTGCAAGGCATTCTCATTAAGAGTATATCAGCAGCCATGCACAGCTGACATTTAAAGTGCACTGTCAGTTGTGAAGCATTATGTAAATCAGGGGTCATCACACCCTTTCTGTAAAGGGTCAGATGGTAAATATTTTAGGTTTTGTGAGCCATATGGTCTCTGACACATTTTTTTAAATTAACGCTTTACAAAGAAAAACTACTGTTAGCATGTGAACCAAGTAGATTTGGTCTGTGGGCCATACTATCATCCCTGATATACATACCAGGGACTGTGTGCTGAATAATACTTGTGTGTGCCTGTCCCTGAGCTAGACACTTAAGGATGCAATAATTATGTACTATTACATCCAGGTGACCTGAAGAAAAATATGTGAATGTGCTTTGTAAACTGTAAAGCACTTAAAGATTTATGAGTTTCAGAGTTGATGAATGAATATTGACTACACAGTATGTACATTCTACTAGACACTGTGAATACAAAGATTAAAAGAAGCCTGAATAAAGTACTTTGTCAGAAGTATGTAATACTATGCAGATATTAGGAATTGTTTGATAAATGAATAATTCATATATTTGTGGCCATCATGTTTCTGCTGCTCTGGTAATTTTAAGTAAAAATACAGTATTCCAGGTAGCAGAAAAGCAAACACATGGAAGCTGCTTTTAAAGCATAAAATATACTGCAAACACAAGGGATTAAGCTATTGTGAAAACTTATAACATGTCACATACCATGCTAAGTGCTACAGATGTCAAAGGGAAAAACAGTGTCCTCATTAGGGAATTAAAAATGTCAGATTATGAGGTGCATATTAAAGTACTTTGTAAACTAAAGCACTGTATAGATACCAGTGTGTTATATGTTTATGAATATTATTTGCCTTTTATGGGCCAGGTATATTTTGGGTACTCTGAAATCTAAGATAATGCTTCCAAGTAATAAGAGGGGGGCTTATGTCCTAGATTAGATGTAAAGAATTGGACATTGCTTGTTTTAATCAATCAAGACTTTAATGGTCATGTCAAATTAAATTATCACCAATATATTTTACCAGGTAACAGGTAAATGTAATGATTGAGATTGCACTTGCACTTTCTAAAGTGCTATATAAATATAAGACATTAGCTGTTTTCTGTGTGAATAAAACTTTCTGTGAGATAGGCATTGTCTCCAGAAAATTCTCATTGTGTTCCTGACATCCACTATGACAAAGGTAATATAAATAGTTATAGAAACTGAGGGTTTAAATACTTGTTGAATGAATGAATGAATATCAGTTACTTACTATGTGGACTCACTATTATAGGCACTAAAGAGATACGAAGATTTATCATTTCATTGTGCTTACAGCTGAGAATAAGCCGATACATGTGTCAGCATTTTGGGAACTCTAAAGTATCATATAAGTGTAACTACTGATTTTCTGATTTGGTGCTGAGTACTGGGCTTATAAAATTATATCACACTTATTATACTATGAAAAAAGTTGGAAAAATCTGAGGAAGAGTTCTTAACTATTAAACACTCTGAATATAATATGCAAAGGATTAAATATTTGGTAAATGCAAAACTGGTTAATAATTGTCTATTACGTGCCAGTCTCCTTGCTAGGCATTAGGGATGTGAAGATAAACCATCTTTATTGTGTCCTGGGTAGCAGCAGATAATGTATAAAATCAATTTATAAGTATTAAACTGCCATACATGTATAAGCAATATCTGCTGAATTAACATTGATTATTTACTCTCTCTTATCTGTGGAGACAACAAACGGGGATGCAGAAATTATCATTATTATTGAACTTACAACAGAGATCTGTGTAAATTTACAAGCCTGCTGTTCTATACAGATATAAGGAAATAACTTGGCTTAATGAATGATTACTTTCTATGAGGCTTAGAACTATGCCATGCCCTAGGATATAAAAATGATTTTATTCTTATGAGGTGTTCATAGGAAGAAATAAGGAAATCCAGTGAGAAATAAGGAAATAAGTGAGATCCAGACTAAAAGTTACTTAAGCACTACTAAGCTTATTTAATAAAAACATGGGAAAAATGGAATTGTGCCAGGCAGTATGCTAAATGCTGAACTCTGTGGAAAGATAATATCTGAATCAGAGGGTGTCCTTGCTCTCTAGCTAGACTGAAGAGATGGGAAATATTTTTAAAAAAGAAGATGTTATAGTTCTCTATCAGTCTTTAAAATGTTGAATGCTGAAGGTGGAGGTGAATGAGATCCACCCTGCCTGGCTTAAAATTAAATGGCTAAGGTTTGATTTTAGATTCATATGATAAACCTAGAGCATCTTTTATGTGGAATACATCATTTTAGGTCCTAAGAGAAGTGAAATGGCTAAGTCAAAAGGGCATCAGAATACAGATTATAGATGAAGATAAGAAAACATCATTGATTTGTAAGTAGATATTTGAGTGCCTGTTTTCTGGACAGTATTACGCTAGATAAATTAGTTGAGTTGGCCTGGTCCAGAAAACCTATTGACATGCCTTAGAGATTAAAAAAAATAGAAAAATAAGGCATGATTCTTTTAAAGTTAAATGAAGACTTTTTTCCTAATTCTTTCTAATTTTCACTTGCTCATTGACCTAGTTTGAAGCCAGAAGACTGATAATAAGGGAGCTTAGGGTTTGTCCTTTAATTCATTACTTTAACATTCTGTTTTGATTATAGATGAATGGTTTAAGATGAGAATTAAGATAAAACAACTGGTTTTAAAAATATTTGCTTATTGGCCTGGCATAGAGTCAGGAAGCCACTTGAGCAGTAAAGATTTTTTTCTAGATTTTCTGTATTTTGTAAAAATTTATTTACCCTGTATAATGTTCTCAAATGCAGAGAATGAAGAGACTTAAAGGACCTAGACCAAAATGTACTTTAATCTCACTAGTTTATGGTGGAAACATAGGAACTAATTTAATAAGAGACTGCAGTTCTTTCAGTTTATTGAGCAGCTGTGATAGTAAGACATTGAGAACAAATGATCACCTTCTCTTTGGCATGTTTTATAGAGTGGGAATAAGAGAGAACTTTTCCTTTATACAGACTTTGAGGAAGGTGATGTTAAATTGGAACAGATCTGGTAAGAAAGGCACTTATTGTGTCTTGGAGATGCAATAGGGCAAAACAAAAACAAAACAAAACAAAAAGGAATGAAATTCTTCTTTAAATGGAAGTGTTTATTTCAAGGCATTGTGTTAATTGCTAGACAGAAAACAAAAAAAGATCTTGACTGAAAGATACTTTTTAGTTAGCTTTGAGACTAGAATATAAGAGATTACTGTTCATTTCTTCATTTATTCATTCTACAAGTACATTTGAATGCCTATTATGTATAAAGCTCTTTGCTATGTTCCCAGATAGCCCCAGAGACATGAAAAAAACAAAAACAAAAAATAAATGCTTTCCTAGAGAACTTTTAAATCTTTCCTTTTGGCCTGTTTTCTGGTTAGGGGCATGGCATAGTCTGTAAATAACGTTGTGGGTTTTAATTGCTGTTCCATGTTTCTTCTACCACTCTGGCCACTACAATAAGCAGGGTTTTCTATTGAGCTTGCTCTTTAAGTTTCAGGAACGTTCTTTATAATAGACACTTTATTTTTCCTGGCCCATCCCTAATGAAAAATGACTGTGACCACTGCTGGACAGAAGGGGGGATGACAAACAATTCCCAAATTCCAGTCTCATTGGTACCAGCGTTGGAGAAACACTTATACTCTAGCCACAATTGGTTTTAAAATGCATTTACCAGTTTTGTCTGTTTTTAATTGTTTACATTTTTACATTCTGACAAATATGTGCTGCCTAAATAGATCTCTTTGAAATACATAACATAATTGGAGATGGAGACATGATTTCTCTTTTGCAATAGTATCTCAACTTAACCTTTAGAAATCTCACAATCAAAACATGTTCAAGAAAGGACTTCTTAATAGTGGAATAATATCAGTTAATTAAAATAGCTTAACAATTTTATCATGTTTAAAATTTCAGAATAATAGAAATTGGAAGTAATTGGCAAAAATTGGAGGGAATCAACAACAATCCTCAATCTAGGCCCAACTGGGTTTTGACCTTTTCTATTTTTAAATCACTCACAGAGGGTGGGATAGGAGGAAGAGTGAAAGAAAAGGTCAAACCAGTTTCTAAGGGCAGCCTGCCTGTGTTTTGTATTGGTTTTAAGAACATTACTACCTCCAAGTCTAACTAGGTGATTGCTTTTTTTAGTTTAATGCAATTCCGATCAGTAGTCCTTATTGAGATGAAGACATGGTACTTTGTCCCCCACTAATTTCTGTAAGTCTTTGAGCAACAATTTTGAGCTAGTTATCAACTAAACCTTGAGTTAGATAATTATGGGATTTGTTAATTAAATCAATGTAACCTCCATCAGAAGGTAGTTTTAAAGTCAACATTCACTGCAAAAGAGGAGGACTTTATTGTTCACAGTAATTTATATAACTTTTAGTTTACATCTGTAAATGAAGAAGGAAATAGGTGAATGGCAAAAGATAATTGGTGGAGGGAACAAAGTTGAAGACAAACTGGGTGTGATGTTTCTGGTTTTCACTTTGTACATTTTTATTTAGGCATCAGATATATCTGAAATACTGTTTGGCCTTTAATACTGTGGTATCAGATGGATTCTGTAACACCCCTATTTTCAAGTTGGGGTCGGGAAGTACATTATTGGAAATTAGACAGGAGAAAGTAACTAAAAGCCTTCCTTTCACAGTTCCTGACATCCTAAGACTACTGCTATTGATAAGAATAAGAACATACTATCATCTGAATTTTTATGGCACAAATGAAATTATGAACAAATACATTTATAAAGGAAATGGCTTCATCTCTACCCTTCTGCCTAAAAGGGAATCTATGCCAAATGTTCCAATAAATGGGAAGATACACTTTGACTTGTGAACTGATGTGAAAATGCAGAATCTTTGATTTTTGAGTGTTTTGAAGATTAAAAATCTTGCTCAGCATGGGTGACCACCAAAAGCAATCTAAAGCTATCGACATGTCACAACTGAGACAAATTGGGGAATGTGTTGTCTAATGTGAAATAAAATGTACTGTTCTGAAAATTTTGTATTTTGATGTGACAAGTTCTACCTCACTGTTCCTAGGTATGCTAGTAATCTCATTTTTTTTTATTACCTTAATTACCCAGTTTACATACATGGTTTGAGGTCTCATTTCTTTATTCTTTCAGTTGCTTTGGTCAGCGACACTGAGAAGTAGAAACCCAATTAAAAAAATGTGAACAGCAAAAAATTATTGAGGTACAGGGTGGTATAGGAGTAAGGTATAACAAAACTTTTTGTAAGGATGTGGGAAGTAGGATGTATTTGGGCAGGAAATCACTATAATTAAAGAAGTTACAGTCCCAATCCCTGAGTAGGTGAAGAGATCTTTGGTGTTCCTAGAATTTTGAATGATTAAATACTCAAATGTTAGATTGGTGACTTCATAGGTGTATGACTCCCTGCAGTGCTTACAGGCAATAAATATTGTGTTTGAAGAAAGTCTTAAGTCCTTATGGGCCAAGTGACTTCAGTACATGTGCTTTTAATACTGATGCCTGGGAAACTCATTTAACCTTATAAATGAGTATGGTGTCAGATCATAAAATTGGCCCATATCCTGATGTGTTGCTTCTGAAAGGGAATGTACGTAGGTAGCCCTTAGTGGTTATTTTCATTTCCCTGCAAGACTAGGTGTGTGGGACAGGGAGAAAGCTGGTGGGGAAACTGGAGAGGTTAGGAAAGAGCTCCCTGAGGTTATTCTTGGGTGTCCTGCAAGGCTCTGTTTCCTTTGGTAGCTCTGATTCCCTCATGGGCTGACTTACCAGTCTCCCTGTCATTTTGCTCTGCTTGCTCCTGGGTTTGTCGTACCATTGATCCTCAAAGTTTTCAGTTACAATCCTCTGATGGAGAGGGAATAAAAAACATCATGTCTTGCTTAATGAAAAAAGGTCAGATATGCCAAGTTTAATGAGGCAGCAGCAATATTTAGAAAATGACAAAGCATTTGGTAGTATTTTCCACCTTTCCTATTTTCTGTGGGGTAAGGATGAGGTGATCACTGTGTGCTCCTCTACTGTTTTGTTCCAGGCCAAACAAGATTAACTTGATCCTCCTAAATAGGTCGCTATTTTGCCCTTGGTTATAAGTTTTCCTCAGTTATTTCTTTGGAAAAGGTAGTGTTACTGGAACTAGTAGACTTAGGAAACCTAGCATTTCAGTTTCAACATTGTGTAATTTAAGTTGGGCCTAAAATCGAGCCAGCCATTTTGTTCACAATGAGTGGGCATAAAAACTGCTATAGGTGCAGCTTTTAAAAAGATGAAGGAGGAGGGGATTTAAGATGGCAGAGAAGTAGGGGACTGGCGTTTTCCTTGTTCCTCAAACACAGTTATATTGAGGTAAGATCACTTGGAACACCCAGGAAATTGATCTGCGGAGGCAGAAAGATCACCACACTTGGAGGGAGAAGGCTTGGCAGGATCAAGGTGTATGTGAATTGCAGATAAAACAGCATAAGCATGGAGGGGAGGGAACGCTTTCTGTGCAGTCAAAAGCGAGGGCTTGTAAAAGTTGGCATCTAGTTAGCACAAGAGGGAAACCTCTGGACCACGTCTGGGGAATGAGAAATACTGAGAGTGCCAGTTTCCATTTTGCAAACAACCTTCTTTAATCCTCATAAGTGAGGGCGAGTTAAAAACACTTCATTTGGTATGTAGCTACTGGTCTAGAGAATATATTTATTTTGCAAACAATTTTAGGAACTGAAACTCAGAGGTTTCAAAAGTGTGCGACTTTCTCCGGAGAGAATCCTGGAGCAGCCACACTCCTGGGGAGGAGGGAGCTGGCCCCAGAACGCGCCAGGCGAGGTGTAGCGTTTCTCAAGGGTGCACTGGGAGAGAACAATCCCCTTCCTTGAGTACTATGGGAAGAGGGTTTATTGCCTCTCCAAGGACAAAAGACCTTGCAGGTGCCAGCCAAAGGCTTTTTATCAACAGGGTGGAGTGGCTCTACATCAGAACAGGGTCCACGTGGTGCTGTGTCCTTTAAGATACTGGGTTTTAAAAAAATGGAGGCCATGAAAGTCCACTGAAGGACCTTGATACAGTTCTTAGGAATTATGCCAAATGATGGAGCATTAAGACAGTTACATGGTAAATGGGGAAACCTAGGAACAGTTTCCATACTTTTAACCTTTTAACTACATTGCTTCTCTTGGCTTGATAAAGGAGATCTTTTAAAAAAAATTGGGTGCGGTTCACCCACAGTGTTACATTAGTTTCAGGTGTACAACATAGTGATTCAACTTCTCTATACATTATGTTATGCTCACCACAAGTGAGCTACCATTCATCATCATAATGTTATAACAATATTATTGACAATGTTCCCTATTCTAGTGATTTACTCATTTTATATGAAGCCTGTATGTCCCACTTCCCTTCACCCATTTTGCCCATCTCCCGACCCCCCTCCATCCTTATGGCTGCCATCAGTTTGTTCTCTATAGGTCTGATTCTGCTTTTTGCTTGTTTATTCATTTTTTTTGTTTTTCGTTTTGTTTTTTGTTTTTAGATTCCACATGAGTGAATTCATAGGGTATGTGTCTTTCTCAGTTTTACTTATTTCACTTGCACAATACCCTCTAGGTCCATCCATGTTGTCACGAGGCAAGATCACACCACTTTTATTGCTGTATAATATTCCATTGTATACATATATCACATCTTCCTTATCCATTTGTCAATGGTAGGTGCTTAGGTTGCTTCCATATCTTGTATAAAGGTAATTCTTGAGGGGTTTTTATTGCCCTCAGTTCCTGGGTTTTGCCACAGTCTTTCTTCCAGTACTAACCAGCATTCCTAGTGGCGATGTTCCATTTACCCACTCTGATTTCTTTTCCACGTATACTCTGGATCAAAATAATAACTTCTCTAAAGTGCTAAAGTGATGAAAGTTCTCATCATTTGAATGCATAAGAGAATATCAAAGGAATAGGGGAATGTAGACTAAGGTAGGAAAGAAGTTGGATTTAAGCAGACTTGCGGATAACTACTTACATAAAACCTATCATTTCTGTGGGGAACTTGGTGGTGAGGAAGCAGAATTTGCAGGTATAATGAAAAAAAAAACCTTTGTTTCTCAGAAGAAAAATACATGGAAGAAGAATGTTAAAGATAGGATGACTTTTGAGGGCCTCACTTTTATAATCTACAGGAAATGATTAGATACATCCTCCTAGACTTAGAATAAATCCCCTCATCTTTTCCTTTCCCCCCAAAATTTAAGTCAATGATTCTGACAATATCCCTGGAATGACATCTACATTTTGAGAATAGAGGAAGAGATGTGGGATCCATCTATAATGGTGAACTATGCTGCCCTCCCATTATCAGGGGACATTTGGCAATAATGCTGGAGGTTAAGAAACTGCTCCTTTATTACTGCAGATAGTTGCATCTGCAGTGTGGAAATTTTATTCCCTCACTTCAATTAAATTCCATTGGATTTTGTACAGGAGGGTGTTAGCCATGTAATTCTCAGAGTATTTAGAATTGTATATAGAGGTGCCTGGGTGGCTCTATCAATTGAGCGTTCCACTTCAGCTCAAGTCATGATCTCGCAGTTCACGAGTTTGAGCCCAGCATTAGGCTCTGTGCTGACAGCTCAAAGCCTGGAGCCTGCTTCAGATTCTGTGTCTCCCTCTCTCCCTGCCCCTCCCTTGCTTGCACTGTCTCTGTCTCTCTCTCTCAAAAAAAAAAAAAAACACTAAAAAAATTGTGTATATAAATGCACATAATAAAGATGAGGCATCAGAAGTCCAGGGAACTTAGTGTCACAATAGAAATCTAGCTGCGGTGAATCCAGATCTAAGATCACTTATGTCTAAATTAGTGCTTTTCTCACTATATATTCCATATAGCCTCTTTTATGAGAAGGGAAACATTCTTATGAGAATAGACTTTGGATTATGGATACCTTATCGTTGGAAATAGTGCTCCCTAATTACAACTAACCTCCAGCAGAGTACTTCATGTCCTTATGTTTATGGAGAAATAAAATTTTACAGACTACCCAAAGAAGCATTATAGCAATTGTACAACATTTTTGGGAATCATTGCCTGAGTTCATATTTTGCTGCTGCCACTTACTGAATATGAAGTCATTAAATCTCTGCTTTTGTTTTCTCAACATGGAGATGATGACAGTACCTATCTCATGGAATTGTACTGGGTTTTAAATTAGAAAATGCATGTAAGTACAACAGTGTTTGCCACATAGTAAGCAAATGAATGCTAGAAATAATAATTTAACTATAAGGTTGAAGTGGGTATGACTACTTTTTGGTAATTCACCCTGGCTCATTATAAATTAATTCTTATTGGGATTGGGGGTTGAAAGACATATGGCGAGGATTTTCCAAAGGATAGGCCAAAAAGCCTTGGAGAAGCCACATTTTGCCTATGATTTTAAGGCTATTTTTATGCACATGGTCATCTTAGATCTATAAGGAAGAAGTTGCCATTTTTCCTGTGTGTAATAACATGGTTCCAAGGCGACAGATTCTATTCAAATGAGAGAATTGTGAAAAATATGTTAGCCTTTTATAAAGGACAAGATTCAAAACTTAAAGTATTTTTTATATCTCTTCATGGGGGACTCATATTTTACCTCAACTCAAAGCAGATGCAGGAGACTGCCTAGCAAATCCTGTTAAAGATCAAGTGGGAAAAAATGCAGTGACCTCCAAATTATTATGAGAATGAGGCACCTTTAATTAAGATGAATCTTCCAAACTTGGAACAGGATTGAACCTGTAGTTGAAAGGGAAGGGGTTATGAAGGATCTCCTTTTGGCATTTATATAAATTCCTAGCCCTGAAGACATCGACAAAAATGGGTGATTAAAGATCCCCTATTAGAGGATCATAACCTTTGATCTCCCAGACACTAGAGGGTCCTGCAAATGATGTCTCCTGCCCTGCTGAGTCAGGGTGGTTGTGGTTCCTTGTATTGG
Organism: Panthera tigris; assembly: GCF_018350195.1. Taxonomy (NCBI): domain Eukaryota; kingdom Metazoa; phylum Chordata; class Mammalia; order Carnivora; family Felidae; genus Panthera; species Panthera tigris. The sequence continues at coordinate 59,728,983 of NC_056677.1, read as the reverse complement.
TGCCTAATACAAAGAAATCTGAACAGCTTGAAGGAAGGTAAAATGTTCTCTTCATCCCCTTTCCTCCTATCCTGACCCATACTTCCTTTCGTTCAGAAAGGGGTAAGGTCTGAAGCAAGCAAAAAATAATTTTTCTTCTATTACTACTAGGCGGCTGAAACTATCAAATTCTTTTTTCTCGCTCCACTTACTCATTTTTACATCTCTTTTTATATACATTTTTTTTTTTTTACTGTTATATCACTACAAAACAGGACAAGAAGTGGCTGCGGGTAGGCAAGAATTGAACTGAGAACAGTCTGAGGGACACCCTTTTACTTGCTCAGGTGAGAGTCATTGTGCTAGAGTACTCTCAGGTGCTATTGCCTGAAGAACTGGAGGCTTTCTCTGGTTGAATATCCAACCAATGGTATTTGGTGTGTAGGAGGAAGGTTTAAACCTGAGTCTGCAGGGAGGTAGTAAGACCATGAGAAAGAGGTAGTTGTCTGAGTAGCTTGCATGAAACCGTTTTATGATCCCAAATACATCTTCTCACATCACCCCTTCTTGCTTGAATAATCATTAGAAAGAATAGGGCTTAGCTGGGAATTAAGTTATTCTTGAGCTCCAAGATGTAGTGAAAGATACAGAAGTGGTTTGAGCTATCTTGTCTTTACTAAGCTCTTGCCTTCAAAAAGGAATGGAGAAAAAATATAGCTGTGACTGACTGATATTGGCTCATCCACACTCTGAAAGGCGAGACCTTCTCTAAAAGATACTACCTATTTCTTGATATTACAACTAGACATTATTTTTGGGTTCTAGGAAGGGGGTCATGGTCAGCTAAGGCTTGAGAAGCTGGACATAAGATTTGGGACTTAACTATTGCCAAATAGAAATTACCATTGATTACTATAGATGGCAAGTTGGCTTTGGGGAAAATTCAGGATAAATAATAAATCCTGCCATTTTCAGAAAAAAAAAAAAGAGTGTGCTGGAATTCTACATGGTTCACAGAAAATAGCTCTAATAACAACGGCCCACTTAAGCACTAGATTGATTACTAGCACTCAAATGTACAATAGTCATACCATTAGCTATTCTGGAAAGGCTAATAAAAAGCCAAAGCAAAGCCCTAACCATGGACTTCCCTTCCAAATCTAATCTGGAATCAGAAGTCCCTTTATTTTGTCCCTTCTATTTCTTGTCCATTCCCTACATTGCTAAGGAGAGTGCAATGACCAGAAGAAAGTCTGGATGATCTACAAGCAGCCCTTAGGTTAAACAGTGTATAAATATACCACGTGGAGAAAAAGAAATAGAGTAGTCAATATTATGATTATGCTTCTAGTCAATATCAATGATTATGTTACATCAGGCACTTGTCCCATCTTATGCCATTCTTAATTGAGCCAAAAACAGTGCTCAATTCCCTCTTTCCAACGCCAATCCCTGTACACTTTTTCCTCCATCAGGTTTTTTTGTTTTGTTTTGTTTTGTTTTGCTTTGCTTTGTTTTGTTTTGTTTTGTTTTTTACCTATGTATCTTTGGAATAATACATGCTGGAGAAATGGCCAGTGTTAGAGGACATAAGCCTGTAAGGGAAGTCACAGAATGGGCACCAGGCTTTAGGAAAGCAAGACAGAGAAGGACCCTGTTATCAAGCAAGGACTCCCATATGCTAGAAGCCCAAAACATGTTAATTTGTTGGGGAGGAGAGTCTGCACGTTTATTTGATAGGCTGATTAACCAGGTACCAATGCCTTTTAGTTGCTTCTATAACCCTTGCCTGTATTCTGATCCTTTCTCACGTTGGTATTTACAGCTTTTACCTTGCTAAGTGCTTTCTGTTCATTTCTTAATACCTCTGGAATACCACAATCTCACTTTTATAGGGCTATGCTTACATATAGGGAAAGCTGTATATTGCCTGTGTGGTGTGACTTCCAAGGGACAAGAATGCCTCATTACTCAAGTCCCTTCCTCATAGCTGTCTGAAATCCCATTATTTAGAGATGAGTCTTTGATTCTTTAATATGTGATAAAGCAGGGACTATGTTTATTTTGGTTTTGTACCTGCCAGAATCTAACAACAGTGCCTTGCCCATAGGTGATGCTCAACAAATATGTGTTGAATTTGACTTAAACTTCAGAACACTCTAGGAGAGAAAACATGACTTTCATTCCACACATAAGCAAGATCAGCAAATACATCACAGTTTCTTTCTCCCAACCCATGGAAGATAGTATTAAACAATTTTTGCACTTATTCCTGGTAAGCTTAGTTCCTAGAGATTGCTAGTTGCTCACAAAATTACCGTCTCCCCTTCTTAGCTTAACATGTGGATGCTAAGCTAGACTACATTTCCCAGCCTACTTTGCACTTATGTGTATCCAGATGATTGTTATAACCACTAAAATGTGAGTGAACGTTATGTAGGCCTGGCTCTTAAGACTTAGTGTATAATTGCCTCTTCCCACCAGCTGCAATATAGACATAATAGCTATCTACCTTCAGCCATACAGATGACAATCATTCCCTACGAGATGGAAATATAATGAGTTGGTAAGAAAGTAAGTCCCTGAATGACTAAGAAATAGAGTTGCCCCTCTGACCGGAATTTTCTACATTGGGACCATCATGTAAGAAGAAGAATATTTGTTTACACCATTGAAGTGTTGATTTTCATTCTTACAGTAGCCCATTCTTCTTCCCATAACTCAAAACAACTGGATGCAGCCCCACAATCCTTCTTACAAAGCATTTCAGGTAACTACTATTAGTAATTTAAGAGTTGGCATGCAAGATGAAATTTATTTATTGTCCTAGCACTAAAGGATACATTTTTAAGAGAAGATCATATTTTGAAAGAAGATTGTGAGGAAGCTGGAGAACAGAAGGCCTTCAGTCTCTGAATGGACAGGAAAAGGGATTAAAGGAAACTGGAATAATACAAAACAAGATAGCTAAATAGTTGTAACAGAAATCATATCACCCAAAAGTTTAAAATAATTACTATCTGGCATTTTACAGATAAATTTTGCCAATCATCGGGCTAGAAAGTAAGAATGGTAGGTGATAGAGTTGAAAAGGTATGGCACATACTTTTATTTATTTTTTTTCAATATATGAAATTTATTGTCAAATTGGTTTCCATACAACACCCAGTGCTCATCCCAAAAGGTGGCACATACTTTTATATAGAAAGTTGGAAAAGCTCAGGATCACCAAATAACCACCACCTTCAAGAAAGGGAGATACACAGGGGAAGATGGTGGTGGAGGAGGAGGAGGACCCTAGGCTTACCTCATCCTACAAATACAACTAAATAACAAATTGTCCAAAATATCCAAAAACCTGATTTGACGACTGGCAGATCAGACTCCACCACTAAAGGTAGAGAAGAGGCCACATCAAAGAAAGTAGGAAATGTGGGGACCAGCTTGGGAGATAAATGGATTATAGCTGCCATGGTGGGGAGAGAGCCATGGTTGCAGAGAAAGGCCAGAGACAGACTAGCACACAGTGGACTGCAAGGGGAAAATGAATACCCACAGCAATTGGCTTGGAAAGTGAGAAGGGGTAAATTTTGTCAGTTCTGGCAGCCAATAAGGCTTAAAGCTTGGAGTTTTAAAGGTCAATGTTCTTGGCTCTGGGAGAACTGGGAAGAAATTGGGGCTGCTCTTAGAGAAAAAACAGGGCAAACAGCCCGTGAACATACAGCATGGAAACAGCAATCTGAAGAGTACCTGGGGCACACAGTGGGAAGGTTAGTTTCTCACCTCAGAGCATGTCCCAGAGAGGCAGCATTCACAGAGAGGCCATTCTGGGAACAAAGGAACTGGCAGATGCCATTTGCCTCCCACCCCTCAGCATAAGCACGGAGCCACGGAGCACGTGCAGGAACAAGCGAAGTGCTAACCCTTGCTACTTGTTTACACCACGACTACCCCACCCACAGCCTGGAAAAACCACCCTTCCCAGTCATGCTTGCCTCAGTCCCAGCCTGGTGGGCCTCCTCCCCCAGAAGACCACCTCAAACCGCTGCCAACACAAAGTCTTCTGACCCAGGAATTTTATGGAGCCTCGGTTCCAGTGGCAGTGGTAACAGGTCTCATTTCATAAGCAGACCAGGGCACACCTAGATAAACCCCACCACATTCAGGCCAGGGACCAAACACTGCCCATAACAGAGAAAGAGAGCCTCTGTAGAAGACTAGCCTGAATGATAAAGCAGTCAGGACACAATAGCAGAGCCCATAACATACAATGGAGACACTCCCATGAGCACCAGGCCTTGGGGAGCAGGGAACACTACACTACAGGGAACCATTAGACCTCTTCTTCATAAATCCATTACCGTGAAGAATAGGAGATATAGATCACTTTCCTAACACTCAGAAACAGACACAGAGATTTAGACAAATGAGAAGAGAGAGAAATTTGTCCCAAACAAAAGAATAGGACAAGGCCACAACCAGAGATGTAAGCAAAACAAAAATAAGTAATATGCCTGATAAAGAATTCAAAACAATGATATAAGGATACTCGTTAGACTTGAAAAAAGACGGGAGAACATCAGTGGGACCCTTAACACAGAAATAAGGAATAACAAAACAGAGATAAAGGGTCCAATGAAAAAAAAATAAGAAACACACTTGATGGAATGAACAGCAGGATGGAATAAGCAGAGGAATAAATTAATGGCTTAGAAGACAGAGTGATGGAAAGTTATCAGGCTGAACAAAAGAGAGAAAAAAGAATTGTGCAAAACCAGAATAGACTTAGAGAACTCGGTGACTCCATCAAATGTAATAATGTTCGTATTATAGGAGTCTCAGAGAAAAAGAGACAAAAGGGCACAGAGAATGTATTTGAGGAAATAATACCTGAAAACTTCCCTAATCTTGGGAAGGAAACATATCCAGATCCACGAGGCACAGAGAATCCCCAACAAAATCAACAAAAGCAGATCCACACCATGACATACTGTAATTAAATTGGCAAGACATAGTGATAAAGAAAAAAATATTAAAAGAAGCAAGAGCAAAGAAGACAGTTACAATACAAGGGAAACCACACAGGGTTATCAGTGGATTTTTCTTCCTTTTTTTTGAATTAAAAAAAATTTTAATGTTGCTTTATTTTTTCAAAGAGAGAGACAGAGCACGAGCAGGGAAGGGGCAGAGAGAGACAGTGGGCAGAGAGAGCACAGAATCCCAAGTAGGCTCCAGGCTCTGAGCTGTCAGCACAGAGCCCAAAGCAGAGCTTGAACTCATGAGCCATGAGATCATGTCCTGAGCTGACGTTGGATGCTTAACCAACTGAGCCACACAGGTGCCCCTATCAGTGGATGTTTTAGCAGAAACATTCCAAGCCAAAAAGGAGTGGCATGATACATTCATAGTGCTGCGTGGGAAACATCTGCAGCCAAGAATACTGTATCCAGCAAGGCAATCATTCAGAATGGAAGGAGAGCTAGATGGATAACAGACACATGAAAAAATTCTCCATATCACTCACAATCAGGGAGATACAAATCAAAACCACAATGAGATACCATCTCACACCTGTCATAATGGCTAAAATTAACAGTTTAGGCAACAGCAGATGTTGGCCAGGATGTGGAAAAAGAAGAATCCTTTTGCACTGCTGGTGGGAATGCAAACTGGTGCGGCCACTCTGAAGCAGTATGGAGGTTCCTCAATAAATTAAAAATAGAACTACCCTATAACCCAGCAATTTCACTACTAGGTATGTATCCAAAGGATACAAGGGTGCTGATTTGAAGGGGCACATGCACCCCAATGTTTATAGCAGCGCTATTGACAATAGCCAAAGTGTGGAAAGAGCCCAAATGTCCATCAACTGATGAATGGATAAAGATGTGGTATATACATACAATGGAGTATTACTCAGCAATAAAAAAGAATGAAATCTTGCCAGTTGCAACAATGTGGGTGGAACTAAAGTGTATTATGCTAAGTGAAATTAGAGAAAGACAAATATCATATGATTTCACTCATATGTGGAATTTGTATACAAAACAGATGAACATAGGAAAGGGAAGCAAAAATAATAAAAAAAAGGAGGGAGACAAACCATAAGACACTCTTAAATACAGAGAATAAACTGAGGGTTGCTGGAGGGGTTTTGGGTGAGGAGATGGGCTAAACAGGTGAGGGGTATTAAGGAGGACACTTGTTGGGATCAGCACTGGGTGTTATATGTAAGTGATGAATCACTAAATTCTATTCCTGAAATCATTATTACACTATATATATTAACTAACTTGATGTATATTTTTTAAAAACTATGTAAAATATGACACCATAAGCCTAAAATGTGGAAAGATGAGTAACTAATGAGTTGAAACTTAAAGGACCATCAACTTAATACAGACTGCTATATGCAGATGATGTTATAAACATAAACTTGATGGTAACAACACATCATAAACCACTAATAAATATGCAAAGTATAAACAGAAAGAAGTCCAAATATATCACTAAAAAAATTCGGCAAAACCATGAAAGAAAGCAGAGAAAAGATCAGAGAAAATCTTCAGAAACAACAACAGAAAAGGAACAAACTGGCAATAAATATATATCTCTCAATAATTACTTTGAATGTAATTGGACTAAAAGTTCTAATCAAAAGACATACAGTGGCACAGTGCATAAAAAACAAGACCCATCTATATGCTGCCTACAAGATACTCAGACCTACAGACACCTATAGATAGAAAGTCAGGGGATGGAGAAACATTTATCCTACAAAAAGATGTGAAAGGAAAGCCAGAGTAGTAGTACTTATATCAGACAAACTAGACTTTAACAAAGACCCTGGGTGGCTCAGTCAGTTAAGAGTCCAACTCTTGGTTTTGGCTCAAGTCATGATTTCACAACTTCATGGGTTCAAGCCCCACATTAAGCTCTGTGCTGGCAGCATGGAGCCTGCTTGGGATTCTCATTACCTCTGTCTCTGCTTCTTCCCCACTTGTGCTGTCTCTGTCTCTCTGAAAATAAATAAACTTGAAAAAATTTTAAAAAAAAGACTGTAAAAAGAGACAAAGAGGGGCACTATCTAATCATAAAGGGGACAATCGTACAAAAGATATAACAATTGTAGGGGCTTCTAGGTGGCTCAGTCAGCTAAGCTTCCAACTCTTGATTTTGGCTCAGGTTATGATCTCATGGTATGTGAGTTTGAGCCCTGCATCAGGCTTTCTGCTGATAGCGCGGAACTTGCTTGGGATTCTCTCTCTCCCTCTCTCTTAACCCTTCCCCCATTCACGTGTGCTCTCTCACTCTCAAAATAAATAAATAAACTTTAAAAAAAGATACAACAATTGCAAATATTGTGCACCAAACACGAAAATACCCAAATACATAAAAGTTAATAACAAACAACAAACATAAAGGAACTAATTTATAATAATACAATAATAGTAGGGGATTTTAACACCTCACATCAATGGACAGATTATCTAAACAGAAAATCAACAATGAAACAATGACTCATTTCAATAGATGCAGAGAAAATATTTGACAAGGTATGACATCCATTGATGATTAAAAACTCTCAACAAAGTAGGTTTAGAGGGGACATACAACATAATAAAGGCCATATATGAAAAACCCACAGCAAACATCATACTCAATGGGGAAAACTGAATGCTTTTCCCCTAAGGTCAGGAACAAGACAAGATGTCCACTGTCACCATTTTTATTCAGCATAGTAATGGAAGCACTAGCCACAGCAATCAGACAACAAAAATAAATAAAATGCAGGTATATTGGTAAGGAAGAAGTGAAATTTTCACTATTTGCAGATGACATCATACTATACATAGAAAACCTGAAAGACTTGCCCCTAAAATTACTAGAACTAATAAAGAAATTCAGTAAAGTCACAGGATAGAAAATAAATGTACAGGAATCAGCTGCATTTCTATACACCTATAATGAAACAGCAGAAAAAGAAATTAAGAAAACCCCTCCCATTTACCACTGCACCAAAAATAATAAGATACCTAGTAATAAACCTAACCAAAGAGATGAAAGACTGGTCAATGAAAGAAATTGAAGATGACACAAAGAAATGGAAAGACAGTCCATTCTCATGGATTGGAAGAACAAATATTACTAAAATGTCTATATTACCCAAAGCAATTTACACATATAATGCAGTCCCTATCAAAATTACAACAGCATTCTTCACAGCACTAGAACAAACAATCCTAAAATTTGTATGGAACCACAAAAGACCCCTAATAGCCAAAGCAACCTTGAAAAGAAGAGGAAGGCTGGAGGTATCACAATTCTAGAGTTCAATTTATATCACAAGGCCGTAGTAATCAAGACAGCACAGTACAGACACAAAAATAGACACATATATCTTTAGAACATAATAAAAAATCCAGAAATAAACCCACAATTATATGGTCAATTAATCTTTGACAAAGCAGGAAAGAATATCCAATGGGGAAAAGTCTCTTCAACAAATGGACCACTCTCTTATACCATACACAAAAATAAATTGAAAATGGATTAAAGACCTAAATGTGAGACCTGAAACCGTAAAAATCTTAGAAAAGAGCAGACAAGATCTTGTGTGACATCAGCTGACATTTTTCTAGATATGTACCCCGAGGTAAGAGAAACAAAAACAAAAATAAACTATTGGGACTTCACCAAAATAAAATGTTCTGCATAATGAAGGAAAAAATCAACAAAACTAAAAGGCAATGTACAGGATTGTAATATATTTACAAATGACATATCCGATAAAGGGTTAACATCCAAAATATAAAAAAACTGATGCAACACAACACCCAAACCCAAACAATCCAATTAAAAATGGGAAGAAGACACGAACAGACATATCTCCAATGAAAACATACAGAATGGCCAACAGACACATGAAAAGATGCTCATCATCACTCATCATCAGGGAAATGCAAATAAAACCTACAATGAAATATCAACGCACACCAGTCAGAATGAGTAAAATCAACAACACAAGAAACAGGTGTTGGCAAGTATGCGAAGAAAAAGGAACCCTCTTGCACTGTTGGTGGAAATACAAAGTGGTGTAGCCACTCTGGAAAAGAGTATGGAGCTTCTTCACAATATTAAAAATGGAATTTCCCTGTGATCCAGCAATACACTACTCGGTATTTACCCAAGGAATTCAAAAACACTAACTGAAAGAAATAGAATAATGCTGTTTATAACAGGATTATTTACAATATTGAAGATATGGAAGCCGCCCAAGTGTCCATCAATTGATGAATGGATAAAGAAGATATGAATATTATTATTCCATAAAAAGAATGAAATCTTGCCATTTGCAACAACGTGATGGAACTAGAGTGTATTATGCTAAGCGAAATTAGTCAGAGAAAGACAAATATATGATTTTGCTCATATGGGAAATTTGAGAAACACAACAGATGAACATAGGGGCAGGGAAGGAAAAATAAGATAAAAACAGAGAGGGAGGCAAACCATAACAATTAAATACAGAGCACAAACTGAGGGTTTCTGGAGGGGAGAGGGGGGGATGGGCTAAATGAGTGATGGACATTAAGGAAGGCATTTGTTGGGATGAGCACTGGGTGTTATATGTAAGTGATGAATCACAGGGTTCTACTTCTGAAACCAATACTATGCTGTATGTAAACTATCTTGAAGTTAAATAAAATTTTAAAAAAGAAACAAAATAAAGGAGCAAAGGGAGAGAAACAAGAGAGGAAAACCAAGAAACAGACTCTTGACTATAGAGAACAAAGTGATGGTTACCAGAGGGGAGGTGAGTAGCAGGTGGGTTAAATATGTGATGGGGATTAAGGGGCACACTTGTGATGAGCACTGCATGATATATGGACATGTTGAACCACTGTATTGTACCCCTGAAAGTAATGTAACACTGTGTGTTAACTAACTGGAATGGAAATAAAAACTTAAAGAAAAGAAGAAAGAAAGAAAGAAAGAAAGAAAGAAAGAAAGAAAGAAAGAAAGAAAGAAAGAAATTATGACTGGGACAAATTCCCAAAATTCATGATAGGCACCAAACCACAGATCCAGGAATCTCAGCTGACAATAAGAATGCAAAATTTCTACACCTTAGGGTATCATATTCAAACTGGAAAAAAATTAAAGGGAAAGAAAAATATTGAAGATATTTAAAGGAATAAACTTATTTATAGAACACCAAGGATATGAATTACATTGGATCTCTCTTCAGAAACCATGCAAGCAAGAAGAAAGCCCAGTACAATATTTTAAGGCAATAAAAGAAGAAAACTCCCTGTCTAGAATTATGTATCCAACAAAAGTAACTTTCATAGGTAAAGGAGAAATAATCACTTTCTCAGACCAACAAAAATGGAAAGAAATTGTTGGAAGTAGAGATGCCTTTTAAGAAATGGTAAAAGTTCCTCATGAAGAGGGAAATTTTTGTAAGTCAGAAACAGACCTAGATAGAGAAAGAAACAACATTACAGAAGGAATAAATGAAGGTAAAATAAGTACTTTAACCAGAGAAAGTGGAAAAACTGTGAATGATAAAGAATCAAAAAGAAAGAACAGGGGTTCCTGGATGGCTCAGTCGGTTAAGTGCCACACTCTTGATCTTAGCTCAATAAGTTCATGATCTTGGTGTCATGAATTCAAGCCCTGTGTTGGGCTCTGCACTGTTCTTGGACCTTACTTAGAAAAAAAAAAAGGGTGCCTGGGTGGCTCAGTTGGTTAAGCGTCCAACTTTGGCTCAGGTCATGATCCCACTATTCGTGAGTTTGAGCCCCATGTCAGGCTCTGTGCTGACAGCCCAGAGCCTGGAGCCTGCTTCAGATTCTGTGTCTCTCTCTTCTCTGCCCCACCTCCACTTGCACTCTGTTTCTCTCTTTCTCTCTCAAAAATGAATAGACATTTTAAGAAAAGAAGGAACAGAGCAATTAACAGAAAACAGTAACAAATATAATAGATATTTCAAGAATACGAATACTAATTTTAAACAGCAATGGTATACACAAGTTAAGAGACAGAAATTGTCATAATGGGAAAAAAATGCTGAAGAACCAAATATGTTGTTGGCAATAAACCCACTTAAAGACATAGATAGGTTAAACATAAGAGTGGAGGAAGATATGATATGCTAACACTAATGAAAAGGTAACTGGAGCAGCTATGTTAATTTGAGTTAAAGCAGTCTTCAGAGCAAGAATGATTATCAGAGATTACGAGGGGCATTACACAATGATAACGTAGTCAGTTCTCTAAGAAACCATAACAGTTCTTAGCGCATATGCATCTAAGAAAGAGCACCAAAATATTTGAGGCAGATCAGATGAAAATACAAGTTGAAATAGATGAATCCACTATTACAGTTGGAGATTTCAACACCCCACAGTTATTAAGTAACTAAACCAGCAGGCAGAAAAATTAGTAAGAAAATAGTTGAACTGAGCAACCTCATCAATCAACTAGATTTAATTACCATGTGCAGAATATGTCATCTAACAACAGCAGAGTACACATTCTTCTCAAGTCCACACAAAACATTCTGCAAGCTATGCCATATTTTGGACACTAAAATCTACCATAAGAAATTTAAAAGAATTGATATAATAAAAATCATGCTCTAGGGTATTTCAATATTTGTAAATTGATCAATGTGATACATCACATCAATAAGTGAAAGGATAAAACCATATGATCATTTCAATAGATGCAGAAAAAGCATTTAGTAATTGGAACATTCATTCACAATAAAGCCCTCAACAAAGTAGGTTTAGAGGGAACATACCTCAACCCAATAAAAACCATATATGAAAAACCCACAGGGAAGATTGTGCTGAAAGGGAGAAAACTGAGAGCTTTTCCCTTAAGTACAGGAAAAAAATAAGAGGAAAAAGATGAGACTGTCCACTCTCAACACTTTTATTCAACATAGTACTGGAAGTCCTAGCCACACCAAAAAGAAATAAAAGGCATCTAAATCAGCAAGGAAGAAGTCAAAGTTTCACTATTTGCATATGACATGATAGTATATGTAGAAAGCTCAAAAGACTCCACCAAAAAACTACTAGAACTGATAATTGAATTCATTAAAGTCACAGGATACAAAATCAATGTGCAGGAATCTGTTGCATTTCTATACACTAATAATGAAACATCAGAAAAATAAATTAAGAAAAATAATCCCATTGACAATTGCACTGAAAATAATGATACCTAGGAATAAACCTAACCAAAGAGATGAAATAGCTATACTCTGAACAGTGTAAAACATTGATGAAAGAAACTAAAGATGACACAAAGAAATGGAAAGACATTCCATGCTCATGGATTGTAAGATCAAATATTGTTAAAATGTCTGTACTACCCAACCTACACATTTAATGCAATTCCTATCAAAGCATGAACAGCATTTTTCACGGAGCTAGAACAAACAATTTTAAAATGTGTATGGAACCACAAAGACCCCAAATCACTAAAGCAATCTTGAAACAAACAAACAAAAAAAAGAACAAAGGTGGAGGTACCACAGTTCCAGACTTTAAGTTACATTACAAAGCTGTAGAAATCAAGCCACCATGGTACTGGCACAAAAATAGACACATAGTTCAATAGAAGAGAGTAGAAAATCTAGAAATAAATCCACAATTATATGATCAATTAATCTTTAACAAAGGAGGAAAGAATATACAATGGGAAAAAGGTAATGTCTCCAACAAATAGTGTTGGGAAAACTGGACAGCTACATGCAAAAGAATAAAACTGGACCACTTTCTTACACCACACACAAAAATAAATTGAAAATGTATGAAAGTCCTAAATGTGAGTCCTGAAACCATAAAAATCCTAGAGGAGAACACAGGCAATAATGTCTCTGATACAAGCGATAGCAACATTTTTCTAGACATGTCTCCTGAGGCAAGAGAAATAGAAGCAAAAATAAACTGTTGGGAATTCATCAAAATACAAAGCTTGTGTACAGTGAAGGAATCAACAAAACTAAAAGGCAACCTACAGAATGGGAGAAGATATTTGCAAATGACATACCCAATAAAGGGTTAGTATCCAAAATCTATAAAGAACTGGTAAAACTCAACACCCCAAACCCAAATAATCCAAGTAAAAAATGGGAAGAAGACATGAGCAGATATTTCTCCAAAGAAGTCATACAGATGGCCAACAGACACATGAAAAGATCCTCCACATCACTGATTATCAGGGAAATATAAATCAAAAGTACAATGAGGTATCACCTCACACCAGTCAGAATGGCTAAAATCAACAATGCAAGAAACAACAGGAGTTGGCAAGGATTTGGAGAAAGGAGAACTCTCTTGGACTGTTGGGAATGCAAACTGGTGTACCACTCTGGAAACATGGAATTTCCTCCAATCATTAAGAATGGAACTACTCTACAATCCAGTAATCACACTACTAGGTATTTACCCCCTAAAATATATAAACACTAATTCTAAGCAATAGATGTATCCCTATGTTTGTAGAAGCATTATTTACAATAGTCAAATTTTGGAAGCTGCCCACATTTCCATCAATAGATGAATGGATAAAGAAGTTGTGACATATATATATATATATATATATATATATATTTGCATGTATATTTGCATATATATATTTGTATATACATATACACACAATGGAATATTACTCAACCATAAAAAAGAGTGAAATATTGCCATTTGCAATGACATGGATGGAGCTGAAGTGTATAATGCTAAGCAAAATAAGTCAGTGAGAGAAGGACCGAAACCATATAATTTCATTTATTGTGGAATTTAGAAACATAGCAAATGAACAAAGGAAAAAAAAAAAAGAGAGACAAGCCAAGAAACAGAGTATTAACTATAGAGAACAAACAGATGGTTAGCAGAGGGGAGGTGGGTGGGGTGGAATGGGTGAAATAGGGAATGGGGATTAAGTAGTACAGTTGTTTTAATGAGCACTGGGTGATGTATGGACTTGTTGAATCACTAAATTATACACCTGAAAGTAATAGAACACTCTATGTTAAATATACTGTAATTAAAAAAAAAAAAAAAAACAGAGAGGGAGAGGAATAAAAATAAAATAAAATAAAATAAATAAGATAAAATAAAATAAAAAAATAAGTCTTGGGGATAAAAAATATGGAATATAGTCAATAATATTTTATGGAATATAGTCAAAATATTTTAATAAATTTGTATGTTAACAGATGGTAGCTACACTTATTGTGATGAGCACTGCATAATGTATACAAGTGTTCAGTCACTATGCTGTGCATCTAAAACTAACATAATAATATATGTGAATTATACTTAAAGAGTGACAATTAAAAGTAATTTTTATAGATAAATATAAATATACTCTGAAACCACAACGGAATTGAATTAAATATCACCAAGTGAAAGACACCTGGAATTCCCTACTTGGAAACTAGATAACACAGTTCTTTTTTAAAAAAAATTTTGGGGTTCCGGAAGATGGCGGCGTAGGAGGACGCGGGGCTCACCGCGCGTCCTGCCGATCACTTAGATTCCACCTACACCTGCCTAAAGAACCCAGAAAACCGCCAGAGGATTAGCAGAACGGAGTCTCCGGAGCCAAGCGCAGACAAGAGGCCCACGGAAGAGGGTAGGAAGGGTGGCGAGGCAGTGCGCGCTCCACGGACTGGCGCGAGGGAGCCGGGGCGGAGGGGCGGCTCGCCGGCCAAGCAGAGCCCCCGAGTCTGGCTGGCAAAAGCGGAGGGGCCGGACAGACTGTGTTCCGACAGCAAGCGCGACTTAGCGTCTGGGAGGTCATAAGTTAACAGCTCTGCTCGGAAAGCGGGAAGGCTGGAGGACAAAGGGAGGGAGAGCTGCTGAGCCCCCGGACGGCAGAGCTCAGCTTGGCAGGGAACAAAGGCGCCAGCGCCATCTCCCCCGCCCATCCCCCAGCCAAAATCCCAAAGGGAACCAGTTCCTGCCAGGGAACTTGCTCGCTCCGCGCAAACACCCAACTCTGTGCTTCTGCGGAGCCAAACCTCCGGCAGCGGATCTGACTCCCTCCCGCTGCCACAGGGCCACTCCTGAAGTGGATCACCTAAGGAGAAGCGAGCTAAGCCTGCCCCTCCAGCCCCCGTGCACCTTGCCTACCCACCCCAGCTAATACGCCAGATCCCCAGCAACACAAGCCTGGCAGTGTGCAAGTAGCCCAGACGGGACACGCCACCCCACAGTGAATCCTGCCCCTAGGAGAGGGGAAGAGAAGGCACACACCAGTCTGACTGTGGCCCCAGCAGTGGGCTGGGGGCAGACATCGGGTCGGACTGCGGCCCCGCCCACTAACTCCAGTTATACACCACAGCACAGGGGAAGTGCCCTGCAGGTCCTCACCACTCCAGGGACTCTCCAAAATGACCAAACGGAAGAATTCCCCTCAGAAGAATCTCCAGGAAATAACAACAGCTAATGAACTGATCAAAAAGGATTTAAATAATATAACAGAAAGTGAATTTAGAATAATAGTCATAAAATTAATCGCTGGGCTTGAAAACAGTATACAGGACAGCAGAGAATCTCTTGCCACAAAGATCGAGGGACTAAGGAACAGTCACGAGGAGCTGAAAAACGCTTTAAACGAAATGTAAAACAAAATGGAAACCACGACGGCTCGGCTTGAAGAGGCAGAGGAGAGAATAGGTGAACTAGAAGATAAAGTTATGGAGAAAGAGGAAGCTGAAAGAAAGAGAGATAAAAAAATCCAGGAGTATGAGGGGAAAATTAGAGAACTAAGTGATACACTAAAAAGAAATAATATACGCATAATTGGTATCCCAGAGGAGGAAGAGAGAGGGAAAGGTGCCGAAGGGGTACTTGAAGAAATTATAGCTGAGAACTTCCCTGAACTGGGGAAGGAAAAAGGCATTGAAATCCAAGAGGCACAGAGAACTCCCTTCAGACGTAACTTGAATCGATCTTCTGCACGACATATCATAGTGAAACTGGCAAAATACAAGGATAAAGAGAAAATTCTGAAAGCAGCAAGGGATAAACGTGCCCTCACATATAAAGGGAGACCTATAAGACTCGTGACTGATCTCTCTTTTGAAACTTGGCAGGCCAGAAAGGCTTGGCACGATATCTACAGTGTGCTAAACAGAAAAAATATGCAGCCGAGAATCCTTTATCCAGCAAGTCTGTCATTTAGAATAGAAGGAGAGATAAAGGTCTTCCCAAACAAACAAAAACTGAAGGAATTTGTCACCACGAAACCAGCCCTACAAGAGATCCTAAGGGGGATCCTGTGAGACAAAGTACCAGAGACATCACTACAAGCATAAAACATACAGACACACAATGACTCTAAACCCATATCTTTCTATAATAACACTGAATGTAAATGGATTAAATGCGCCAACTAAAAGACATAGGGTATCAGAATGGATAAAAAAACAAGACCCATCTATTTGCTGTCTACAAGAGACTCATTTTAGATCTGAGGACACCTTTAGATTGAGAGTGAGGGGATGGAGAACTATTTATCATGCTCCTGGAAGCCAAAAGAAAGCTGGAGTAGCCATACTTATATCAGACAAACTAGACTTTAAATTAAAGGCTGGAACAAGAGATGAAGAAGGGCATTATATAATAATCACAGGGTCTATCCATCAGGAAGAGCTAACTATTATAAATGTCTATGCGCCAAATACCCGAGCCCCCAGATATATAAAACAATTACTCATAAACATAAGCAACCTTATTGATAAGAATGTGGTCATTGCAGGGGACTTTAACACCCCACTTACAGAAATGGATAGATCATCTAGACACACAGTCAATAAAGAAACAAGGGCCCTGAATGATACATTGGATCAGATGGACTTGACAGATATATTTAGAACTCTGCATCCCAAAGCAACAGAATATACTTTCTTCTCGAGTGCACATGGGACATTCTCCAAGATAGATCATATACTGGGTCACAAAACAGCCCTTCATAAGTTTACAAGAATTGAAATTATACCATGCATACTTTCAGACCACAATGCTATGAAGCTTGAAATCAACCACAGGAAAAAGTCTGGAAAACCTCCAAAAGCATGGAGGTTAAAGAACACCCTACTAACGAATGAGTGGGTCAACCAGGCAATTAGAGAAGAAATTAAAAAATATATGGAAACAAACGAAAATGAAAATACAACAATCCAAACGCTTTGGGATGCAGCGAAGGCAGTCCTGAGAGGAAAATACATTGCAATCCAGGCCTATCTCAAGAAACAAGAAAAATCCCAAATACAAAATCTAACAGCACACCTAAAGGAAATAGAAGCAGAACAGGAAAGGCAGCCTAAACCCAGCAGAAGAAGAGAAATCATAAAGATCAGAGCAGAAATAAACAATATAGAATCTAAAAAAAACTGTAGAGCAGATCAACGAAACCAAGAGTTGGTTTTTTGAAAAAATAAACAAAATTGACAAACCTCTAGCCAGGCTTCTCAAAAAGAAAAGGGAGATGACCCAAATAGATAAAATCATGAATGAAAATGGAATGATTACAACCAATCCCTCAGAGATACAAACTATTATCAGGGAATACTATGAAAAATTATATGCCAACAAATTGGACAACCTGGAAGAAATGGACAAATTTCTAAACACCCACACTCTTCCAAAACTCAATCAGGAGGAAATAGAAAGCTTGAACAGACCCATAACCAGCGAAGAAATTGAATCGGTTATCAAAAATCTCCCAACAAATAAGAGTCCAGGACCAGATGGCTTCCCAGGGGAGTTCTACCAGACATTTAAAGCAGAGATAATACCTATCCTCCTCAAGCTATTCCAAGAAATAGAAAGGGAAGGAAAACTTCCAGACTCATTCTATGAAGCCAGTATTACTTTGATTCCTAAACCAGACAGAGACCCAGTAAAAAAAGAGAACTACAGGCCAATATCCCTGATGAATATGGATGCAAAGATTCTCAATAAGATACTAGCAAATCGAATTCAACAGCATATAAAAAGAATTATTCACCATGATCAAGTGGGATTCATTCCTGGGATGCAGGGCTGGTTCAACATTCGCAAATCGATCAACGTGATACATCACATTAACAAAAAAAAAGAGAAGAACCATATGATCCTGTCAATCGATGCAGAAAAGGCCTTTGACAAAATCCAGCACCCTTTCTTAATAAAAACCCTTGAGAAAGTCGGGATAGAAGGAACATACTTAAAGATCATAAAGGCCATTTATGAAAAGCCCACAGCTAACATCATCCTCAACGGGGAAAAACTGAGAGCTTTTTCCCTGAGATCAGGAACACGACAGGGATGCCCACTCTCACCGCTGTTGTTTAACACAGTGCTGGAAGTTCTAACTTCAGCAATCAGACAACAAAAGGAAATGAAAGGCATCAAAATTGGCAAAGATGAAGTCAAGCTTTCGCTTTTTGCAGATGACATGATATTATACATGGAAAATCCGATAGACTCCACCAAAAGTCTGCTAGAACTGATACATGAATTCAGCAAAGTTGCAGGATACAAAATCAATGTGCAGAAATCAGTTGCATTCTTATACACTAACAATGAAGCAACAGAAAGACAAATAAAGAAACTGATCCCATTCACAATTGCACCAAGAAGCATAAAATACCTAGGAATAAATCTAACCAAAGATGTAAAAGATCTGTATGCTGAAAACTATAGAAAGCTTATGCAGGTAATTGAAGAAGATATAAAGAAATGGAAAGACATTCCATGCTCATGGATTGGAAGAATAAATATTGTCAAAATGTCAATACTATCCAAAGCTATCTACACATTCAATGCAATCCCAATCAAAATTGCACCAGCATTCTTCTCGAAACTAGAACAAGCAATCCTAAAATTCATATGGAACCACAAAAGGCCCCGAATAGCCAAAGTAATTTTGAAGAAGAAGACCAAAGCAGGAGGCATCACAATCCCAGACTTTAGCCTCTACTACAAAGCTGTCATCATCAAGACAGCATGGTATTGGCATAAAAACAGACACATAGACCAATGGACTAGAATAGAAACCCCAGAACTAGACCCACAAACGTATGGCCAACTCATCTTTGACAAAGCAGGAAAGAACATCCAATGGAAAAAAGACAGTCTCTTTCACAAATGGTGCTGGGAGAACTGGACAGCAACATGCAGAAGGTTGAAACTAGACCACTTTCTCACACCATTCACAAAAATAAACTCAAAATGGATAAAGGACCTGAATGTGAGACAGGAAACCATCAAAACCTTAGAGGAGAAAGCAGGAAAAGACCTCTCTGACCTCAGCCGTAGCAATCTCTTACTCGGCACATCCCCAAAGGCAAGGGAATTAAAAGCAAAAGTGAATTACTGGGACCTTATGAAGATAAAAAGCTTCTGCACAGCAAAGGAAACAACCAACAAAACTAAAAGGCAACCAAAGGAATGGGAAAAGATATTTGCAAATGACACATCGGACAAAGGGCTAGTATCCAAAATCTATAAAGAGCTCATCAAACTCCACACCAGAAAAACAAATAACCCAGTGAAGAAATGGGCAGAAAACATGAATAGACACTTCTCTAAAGAAGACATCCGGATGGCCAACAGGCATATGAAAAGATGTTCAACGTCGCTCCTTATCAGGGAAATACAAATCAAAACCACACTCAGATACCACCTCACGCCAGTCAGAGTGGCCAAAATGAAGAAATCAGGAGACTATAGATGCTCGAGAGGATGTGGAGAAACAGGAACCCTCTTGCACTGTTGGTGGGAATGCAAATTGGTGCAGCCGCTCTGGAAAGCAGTGTGGAGGTTCCTCAGAAAATTAAAAATAGACCTACCCTATGACCCAGCAATAGCACTGCTAGGAATTTATCCAAGGAGTACTGATGCATAGGGGCACCTGTACCCCAATGTTTATAGCAGCACTCTCAACAATAGCCAAATTATGGAAAGAGCCTAAATGTCCATCAACTGATGAATGGATAAAGAAATTGTGGTTTATATACACAATGGAATACTACGTGGCAATGAGAAAAAATGAAATATGGCCTTTTGTAGCAACATGGATGGAACTGGAGAGTGTGATGCTAAGTGAAATAAGCCATACAGAGAAAGACAGATACCATATGGTTTCACTCTTATGTGGATCCTGAGAAACAACAGAAACCCATGGGGGAGGGCAAGGAAAAAAAAAAAAAAAGAGGTTAGAGTGGGAGAGAGCCAAAGCATAAGAGACTGTTAAAAACTGAGAACAAACTGAGGGTTGATGGGGGGTGGGAGGGAGGGCAGGGTGGGTGATGGGTATTGAGGAGGGCACCTTTTGGGATGAGCACTGGGTGTTGTATGGAAACCAATTTGACAGTAAATTTCATATATTAAAAAATAAAAAAATATATATAAAAAAATAAAAAAATAAAAAATAAAAACAAAACAAAACAAAACAAAACAAAAAAATTTTAACATTTATTTATTCCTGAGTGACAGAGAGAGACAGCCCATGAGTGGGGGAGGAGCAGAGAGAGAGGGAAACAAAGAATCCGAAACAGGTTCCAGGCTCCGAGCTGTCAGCATAGAGTCTGATGCGGGGCTCAAACCCATGAACTGTGATATCATGACCTGAGCCGAAGTCGGACGCTTAACTGAATGACCCATCCAGGTGCCCCAACACACTTCTAAATAACATGTTGATCAAAGAAGTTTCAAGAGAAATTTAAAAATTTTGAAATATAGTCAGAAATTTTATTTATTTTTTAAAGAGAGAGAGAGAGAAAGAACAGGGGAGGGGCAGAGAGAGCAGGGGAGGGGCAGAGGGAGAGGGAGACAGAGGGTCAGAAGCAGGCACCACACTGACAGCAGAAAGTCTGATGTGGGGCTTAAACTCACAAACTGTGAGATCAAGACCTGAGCCAAAGTTGGACACTTAATTGGCCGAGCCACCCAGATGTCCCTAAAACCAGAAATTTCTGAAAGAGAAAATGTTAGAACTGATGCCAAAATAATATAAAGTGTCAAAAGTGACTACAATGAGCAATTATACACCAACAAATTGGTAAACTAGAAAAAGTGGATAAATTCCTATAAACATACAACCTATCAAGAATGAATCATGAAGAAACACAAAATGTGAATAGAGTCTCATGCTCTACCGACTGAACTAGCCGGGCTAAAATGTGAATAGAAATATAACTAGGGTGGAGATTGAAATAGTAATCACCCTCCCTTCAATTAAAAGTCCAGGATTGAGCTGGTAATCAAATACCTCCCAACAAATAAAGTTCTTTACTGGAGAACTGTACCAAACTTTTAAAGATTAACACCAATCCTTTTGAAACTTTTCCAAATAATTGCAGAGATAGACACACTTCAAAACTTATTTTATAAGGCTAGCATTAAGGCTGGAGGCATCATACTTCCTGATTTCAAAATATATTACAAAGTTATAGTAATTTAAATAGTATACTAAAAAAAGACATACTGATCAAAGGAATACAATAGAGGGCGCAGAAAAATGCATATATGTCAAGAGTGAATATTTAAGAAGAGTGTCAAGAATATACAATGGGGAGAGAACAGTCTCCTCAAGAAATGGTGCCAGGAAAACTGGATATCCACATCAAAATATGAAATTGGGTGCATGTATTACCCCATAAACACAAATCAACTGAAAATGGATTAAAGTTTTTAACTGAAAATGGATTAAAGTTTTAAACATAAGATCTGAAACTAAAATTCCTAGGAGAAAACATAAGTGGAAAACTTCATGACATTGTGCTTGGCAATTATTTCTCAAAAACATAAGAAGCAAAAGCAAAAATAGGCCAGTGGAAATATATCAAACTCAAAAGCTTTTGAACAGCAAACAAACATTTAAAAGAGTGAGATGCAATCTATGGAATGGAGAAAGTATTTGGAAACAATTTGTCTGAAAGGGGATTAATATTCAAAATATGTAAGAACTCCTGCAACTCAGTATCAAAAAACAATTTACCTGATTAAAAAATGGATAAAAAATGTGAATGCACATTTCTCCAAAGAAGATATGCAAATTGCCAACAGGTGGATGAAAAGATATTCAATATCAGTAATCACCCAGGCAATGCAAATCAAAGACACAATGAAATGCAACCTTACACTGCTTAGGATGGCTATAATAATACTTTTGAAAAAGCAAAAAAAAAACCAATATTTGTGAAGATGTGGAGAAGTTGGAAATGTTGTACACAGTTGGTGGGAATGTAAAATGGTCCAGCTTCTATGGAAAACAGTATAGGGTTTCCTCAAATAATAAAAAATGAAACTACTATATGGTCCAGTAATTCCATTTCTGAGTATATATCCAAGAAAATTCAAATCAGGATCTCCAAGAGATATATTGCACTTCCATGTTTATTACAACAGTGGTCACAATGCCTAGGTATGGAAACAACTGAAATGTCTATCAACAGATGAATGAATAAAGAAAATATACAAATACAACAGCACATTATTTAGTCTTAAAATTGAAAGAGATGCTGCCATATTTGACAGCATGGATGAAGCTGGAGCACATTTTAAGTGAAATGCACCAGTCACAGAAGTATAAAATATGGCATGATTCCAGTGAAATGAGGCATCTAAAATAGTTAACAATCAGAGAGTGAGGCTAAAGGGAAGAAAAAAATAAGGAGTCGCTATTCAAAGGGTATGAAAGTTCAGTTATGCAAGATGAATAATTTCTAGAGATTTTTTATCTCTAGATTGTGCTTATCATTAATGATACTATATACTTAAAAATTTAAGACTTCAGATCTCATGTTAAGTGTTCTTACCACAGTAAAATATATTTTGAACTAAATGAAAATAAAAATACAACTCATGAAAATTTGTGGGATGTAGCAAAACTAGTGCTTAGAAGAGAAATTATAGCATTAAATGCATGTATTAGAAAAATGATCTAAAAGCAATTATCTAAACTTCCATTTCAGGAAAGTAGAAAAAGATGAGCAAAGTAAATCCAATATAAGCAGAATGAAAGAAATAATAAATATTAGAGCTGTAAGCATGTCTGCCTTTACCTCCTATTTAACATCAAACTCGCTAATGCAATAATACAAGAAAAAGATTTTTTTTTTGAAAGTACAAGATGGGGGGGAGGAATTAAGATGGAGGCGTAGTAAGGGGACACTGGGCTTATCTCATCCTTTGAACACAGCTAGATCAACATCAGAGCATTTTGAACACCTAGGAAATAAATCTGAGGATTAACAAAACAATCTGCATAATTTGAGAGAGAGAGCTTAGCAGGTTTGTTGCGCAGAGAAGTGAATTGGGGGACAGACGGGCAGTGCCACAGAGAGGAGGGAGCTGTCTTCACGGAGAGGAGAAAGGGGAAGAGAGAGCAGCATATTAGGTTTGCACAAGAAAGCACCCCCCCCCCCAAAGCAGCTAGAGAAAAAGAGTGAAAACATGCACTGGGGACTGCACAAGAAAACTATTCCCCCAAACCATTGATGGGGAAAAAGAAGAAGGTTTCAATACTGCCAGTTTTTTTTTAATCAACAGCGGAGCACAGAGTCTGAGGTTTCAGAGCTCAGCCCCTCCTGGTGCTGAGGCGAGGAAGCAGGGTGGAGCCCAGGGAGCAGGCAAGGAAGTCTGAGGATCCCCTAGGTCGCTCAGGGAGAAGAGGTTGCCCTGTTGGAGTGCGTTTGGTAGAAGTGATACTGCCACCCTGCAAGGCAAAGAGCTGGTGGGCGCCATCAAGCCACCATGTTTACCTGCATAGGGACAAAGATGTCGGCTGAGGGCAGCAAACAGTGGAGCAGGGTCTGTGTTACGATTTACCATAAACTCTGAGCAGTTGCCTCTGCACACTGACTCAACTGTTTCCTGGGACAAGCTGCCCCTGGCCACAGTGTGGCGAGACCTTCTCCCAGAAGATCACTGAGGGTCAGAACTGCAGGGGTATCTGAAGTGTAGGGATTTGAAATACAGCCATGCCTGAGATAAAACTCTGGAGACAGGCACTGCCGGGTAGGTGGACAGCTCAGACACAGACAAGGGGAAAGCAGGGAGCTGAGAGAAGTCAGGGACACGGGAAGGGTGACTGATCGTATGTCCGTGAGGTTGTGAACTTCCTGCTCTGGAGACTAGAGAATAGGATAAAGCCATTTTCACCATTAGCCCACCCATAGTGATCAACCCCAGTGTGCTGAACACCTCCACCGAGTGGAGAACAGAGCCGTTACACCAATCCCTGCCCTATGTCCTCTAGGCACAACTCCACTAGGGCAAGTTGGCCTGAGAATCAGAGCAGCAAGCGCTTCTCCTAGAAGCATAAATCCTTTCCATGAGCTTAGTCTACTGACCATAGGCTCCCGAAAAGTTTCAGCTCTACTGGAAACTGGATCTACCTTCATTCGTTTTTTTTTTTGTTTGTTTGTTATTTTGTTCTGTTGTTGCTTCTGTTCTTTGTTTTTTGTTGTTGTGGTTGTTGTTTTACTTTTCCTTTGTTTTTTTGGATACAAAAGAGCAAAAATTTTCCCAGTTATTTTATTTTATTATTTTTTTAATTTTTAATTTTTTTCTCTCTTCTTTTAAATTTTCTCTTTTTTCTATCAAGCTTCTCTTAACAAGCAGACCAAAACCCAGCTAGGATCTAATTTCTTTTATTTTATTTTTTAATTAATTTAGTTAATTCTATTATTATTATTATTATTATTGTTGTTTCTTCTTCCTCCAAAATGACAAGATGGAGGAATTTACCACCTCAAAAAATAAATAGGAAGAAATGACAGCGAGGAATTTACTCAATGCAGATATAAGTAAGATGTCCAAACTCATATTTACTTTATTTATTTTTACTATTATTTTTTAAAGTTTATTTACATATTTATTTATTGAGAGAGAGAGAGAGAGAGAGAGAGAGAATCCTAAGCAGGATCCCAGCTATCTGCACACAGCCCGAGGCAGGGTTCCATCCCATGAACTGTGAGAGATAATGGCCTGAGCCGAGATCAAGAGTTGGATGCTCGGGGCGCCTGGGTGGCTTAGTCGGTTGAGCGTCCGACTTCGGCTCAGGTCTTGACCTCACAGATCGTGAGTTCGAGCCCCGTGGCAGGCTCTGTGCTGACAGCTCAGAGCCTGGAGGCTGCTTCTGCTTCTGTGTCTCCCTCTCTCTCTACCCCTAACCCACTCGCATTCTGTCTCTGTTTCTGTCAAAAATAAATAAACATTAAAAAAAATTAAAAAAAAAAAGAGTTGGATGCTCAACAGACTTTGCCACCCAGGAGCCCTTGAGCTAGAATTTAAGACAACAATTATAAGGATACTAGCTGGAATTGAAAAAAGCATAGAAGAAACCAGAGAATCCTTTTCTGCAGAGATAAAAGAAGTAAAATCTAGTCATGCCAAAATTAAAAATTCTATAACTGAGATGCAAACCCCATGGAGGCCATAAAACAGAATGGAGGGGTCAGAGGAGTGAACTAGTGATATAGAAGATAAAATTAAAGGAAATATTGAAGTTGTAAAGAAAAGGGAAACAAAGGTCAGGGATCATGAAGGCAGACTTAGGGAACTCAACGATTTATTAAAACGTAATAGTATTCATATCATAGGAGTCCCAGAAGACAAACAAAGAAAAAAGGGACAGAAGTTTTATGTGAGCAAATTATATATGAAAACTTCCTTATTCTGGGGAAGGACAGACATAAAAATCTAAGAAGCGCAGAGAATTACTATTAAATTAAAAAAAAAAAAGCTGGTCATCACTAAGATATATCATCATCAAATTCACAAAATACACAGACAAGGAAAGAAGTAAAATATATTTTACTGTGGTAAGAACACTTAACATGAGATCTGAAGTCTTAAATTTTTAAGTATATAGTATCTTTAATGATAAGCACAATCTAGAGATAAAAAAATCTCTAGAAATTATTCATCTTGCATAACTGAACTTTCATACCCTTTGAATAGCGACTCCTTATTTTTTTCTTCCCTTTAGCCTCACTCTCTGATTGTTAACTATTTTAGATGCCTCATTTCACTGGAATCATGCCATATTTTATACTTCTGTGACTGGTGCATTTCACTTAAAATGTGCTCCAGCTTCATCCATGCTGTCAAATATGGCAGCATCTCTTTCAATTTTAAGACTAAATAATGTGCTGTTGTATTTGTATATTTTCTTTATTCATTCATCTGTTGATAGACATTTCAGTTGTTTCCATACCTAGGCATTGTGACCACTGTTGTAAAAGCTGGTCATCACTAAGATATATCATCATCAAATTCACAAAATACACAGACAAGGAAAGAATCCTGAAAGCAGCAAGGGAAAAAGTCCTTAACCTATAAGGGAATACAGTCAGGTTCACAGCAGATCTGTCCACAGAAACTCGGGAGGCCAAAAAGGAGTGGCAAGATATTTAATGTGCTTAATGGAAAAAATACGCAGCCAAGAATACTGTATACAGCAAGGTGGTCATTCAAAATGGGAGAGATAGTTTCCCAGACAAACAAAAACTAAAGGAGTTTGTGACCCTAAACCAGCCCTACAAGAAATTATAAAGGAGACTGTTTGAGTGGAGGGGTGGGGGGAAGGACCAAAGCAACAAAGACTAGAAAGGACCAGAGAGCATCACCAGAAACACCAACTCTACAGAAAAGACAGTGGCACTCAATTAATATCTTTCAATATTTACTCTGAATGTAAGTGTGCTAAATTTTCCAACAGACCCATAACCAGTAAAGAAAATGGAATCAGTCATCAAAAATCTCCCAATAAACAAAGGTCCTGGGCCAGATGGCTTCCCAGGGGAATTCTACCAGACATTTAAAGAAGAGTTAATACCTATTCTTCTCAAACTGTTCCAAAAAATAGAAATTCAAGGAAAATATTCAAACTCATTCTACAAAGCCAGAATTACCCAGATGCCAGAACCAGACAAAGACCCCACTAAAATGGATAATTACAGGCCCATATCCCTGAGGAACCTGGATGCAAAAATTCTCAACAAGAAGTTACCAAACTGGATTCAACTGTACATTAAAAGAATTATTCACCATGATCAAGTGGTATTTACTCCTGGGCTGCAGTGTTTGTTCAATATTCGCAAATCAATCAATGTGAAACACCACATTAATAAAAGAAAATATAAGAAGGATATGATCCTATCAATAGATGCAGAAAAAGTATTAGACAAAATACAGCATCCTTTCTTTATTCAAACCCTCAACAAAGTAAGGATAGATGGAACATACCTCAACATCATAAAGGCCATATATGGAAGACCCATGGCTAAAATCATACTCAATAGGGAAACACTGAGAGCCTTTCTCCTACAGTCAGGAGCAAGACAAAGATGTCCACTATCACCATTACTATTTTAACATAGTACTGGAAGCCTTACCTTCAGGAATCAGACAACACAAAGAAATAAAAAGCATCCACGTTGGGAAGGAAGAAGTCAAACTTTCACTATTTGCAGATGACATGATACTCTATGTAGAAAACCCTAAAGACTCCACCAAAAAACTTCTAGAACTAATATATGAATTCACCAAAGTTGCAGGATATAAAATCAATGTGTAGAAATCTGTTGCATTTCTATCCACCAATAATGAAGCAGTAGAAAAAGAAATCAAAGAATTGATACTATTTGCAATTGCACCAAAACCAATAAAACACGTAGGAATAAACTGAACTAAAGAGGTAAAATATCTATACTCTGAAACTATAGAACACTTATGAAATAAACTGAAGGGGACACAAGGAAATGAAAAAGCATTCCATGCTCATGGATTCAAGAACAAAAATTGTAAAATATCTATACCACCCAAAGCTATCTGCATAGTTATTGCATTCCCTATCAAAATACCACCATCTTTTTTTGCAGAGTGAAATCAAACAATCCTAAAATGTGTATGAAACCAGAAAAGACCCTGAATAGCCAAAACAATCCTGAAAAATAAAGAAAACTGGAGGCATCATGATTCCGGATTTCAAGCTATATTACAAATCTGTAGTCATCAAGAAAGTATGGTCCTGGCACAAAAACAGACACATAGATCAATGGAACAGAATAGAAAACCCAGAAAAGGATCCACAACTATATGGTCACCTCATCTTTGACAAAGTGGGAAAGAATATCTAATGGAAAAAAGTCTCTTGAACAAATGGTGTTGGGAAAACTGGACAGCAGCATGCAGAAGTATGAAACTGGGCCACTTTCTTACACCATACACAAAAATAAATTCAAATGGATGAAAGACTTAAATGTGAGTCAGGAAACCATCAAAATCCCAGAGGAGAATGCAGGCAGAAACCTCTTTGACCTTGTCCATAGCAACTTCTTACTAGACATGTCGCTGAAGGCAGGGGAAACAAAAACAAACATGGACTATTGGGACTTCATCAAGACAAAAACTTCTGCACAACAAAGGAAACTGTCAACAAAACTAAAAGGCAGCCTACAGAATGGGAGAATATATTTGCAAATGACATCTGATAAAGGGTTAGTATCTAAATTCTATAAAAATTTATCAAACTCAACACCCAAAAAACAAGCAACCCAGTTAAGGAATGGGCAGAAGACATGAATAGACACTTTTCCAAAGAAGACATCCAGATGGCTAAAAGACACATGAAAACATGCTCAAGATCACTCATCATCAGGGAAATACAAATCAAAGCCATGATGATATATCACCTCACACCTGTCCGAATGGCTAATATTAACAACACAAGAAACAACAGGTGTTGGTGAGGATGCAGAGACAGGGGAATCCTCTTGCAATGTTGTTGGGAATGCAAGCTAGTGTAGCCACTCTGGAGAACAGTATGGAGGTTCCTCAAGAAACTAAAAATAGAACTACTGTACAATCCAGCAAGTGAAAAATTAGGTATTTACCCCCCAAAATACAAAAATACAGATTGAAACTGGTACACGCACTTCAATGTACCCAATGTTTATAACAGCATTATCAACAATAGCCAAATGATGGAGAGAGCCCAAATGTCCATCGACTTGATGAATGGATAAAGAAGTGGTACAGGTATACAATGGAATATTACTCAGTCATCGAAAAGAATGGAATCTTGGGGTATCTGGGTGACTCAGTCAGTTAAGCGTCTGATTTCAGCTCAGGTCATGATCTCGTGGTTTGTGAGATCGAGGCCCACATTGGGCTCTGTGCTGACAGCTCAGAGCCTGGAGCCTGTTTCAGATTCTGTGTCTCCCTCTCTCTCTGCCTCTCCCCTTCTCACACTCTGTATCTCTCTCTCTCTCTCTCTCTCTCTCTCAAAAATAACTAATAAAACATTTTTAAAATTATTAAAATAGTTTTTTTTAAAAGAATGGAATCTTGCCATTTGCAATGACGTGGATGGAGCTAGAATGTATTATGCTAAGCAAAATAAGTCTATCAGAGAAAGACAAATACCATATGATTTCACTCATATGTGGAATTTAAGAAACAAAAGAGATTAACATATGGAGGGAAAGAGAAGAGAGGGAAATAAACTACAAAAGACTCTTAATGATAGTGAACAAACTATGGGTTGATGAAGGGAGGTGAGTGCATGATGGGTTAGATGCATGATGGGTACTAAGTAGTGTACTTGTTGTGATGAGCACTGGGCATTGTATGTAAGTGATAAATCACTGAATTCCTCTTCTGAAACCAATATTGCATTGTATGTGAACTAACTGAAGTTTAAATAAATAAAAAAGGAAGAAAAAAGTAAAAATAAAATAAATAAATTAAATAAAAGAAAAAAAGAAATTACAATATGGCTCAATAATCAAATAATATGAATTCACTGAAAAAAAAAGAAAAGGAAAAAGAAATGAAATAAATGTATATAGTTGGGAAAGAAGAAATAAATTTTTTCCCACATTATATGATTGTCTATGTAGAAATCTCAAAGAATCAACAAAATACCTCCTGTAACTAATAAGCATTTATAGTGCAGTTTTGGATACAAGGTTATACAAATGTCAGTTGCTTTCTCAAAGACCAGGTATGAACACCTGAGATTATAAAATAAAAATACAATGCCATTTACATTAGCAAAAACAAAATGAAATACTTAGATGGAAATCTAAGAAAATATGCTAAATATATGAGAAAAACTATACAACTTAGAAGTAATAAATCAAAGAAAATCAAAACCAAGACTGACTTATTAAAATTTTTATTTTTAAAAAATTAATTAACTTATTTTTTAAACGTTTATTTATTCTTGAGAGAGAGAGAGAGAGAACCCATGAGCAGCAGAGAGAGAGGGAGACAGAGTATCTGAAGTGGGTTCTGGTCTGAGAGCAGACAGCCCAATGTGGGGCTTGAACTCATGAATGTGAGATCATGACCTGAGCCAAAGTTGGATGCTTAACCGAATGATCCACGCAGATATCCCTTAATAAAATTTATAATAAAGAAATCTCAATATTTCTCAAATACTTTAAAACAACAGAAGTAATTGAAACACTCTGTAACTCATTTTCTGAAGGTGGTATTAACCTGACACCAAAGCTAAACAATGACATCACTAGAAAAAAAAAACCTATAGACCCATGTCCTTTATGAATATAGATGCAAAAATCCTCAATGAAATTCTAGAAAATAGAATACATCAGTATATAAAAGGATTATTCATCATGACCAAATAAGACTTTTATGCTAGGAACGCAAGAGTGGCTCAATATATAAAAATCAGTAAGTGCACATTAACAGAATGAAGAAAAAAAACCTCACATGGTCATTTTTATTGATGCAGAAATAGCATTTCACTAATATTCAACACATTTCACATTTTCAAGAACTTGATAAACAAGGAATAGAAGGTATGTTAGTTATCCATAGCTATCACAATAAAATGTCACAGACTGGCTTAAAGAACAGAAATTTATATTCTGAGTTTTGGAGACTAGAAGTCCAAATTCAAGATGTTAGCAGGCTTGTTTGTTTGTTTGTTTGTTTGTTTTTTGAGTCCTTTCCTTGCTTTGCAGATGGTTGCCTTCTTGCTGTGTCCCCACATGGTCGTGTGGTTTTGCACCCTTGCTATATATTCCTATTCAAATTTCCTCTTCTTGTAAAGACATCAGTCAGATTGGATTAGAACTCACCCTAATAGACTAATTTTAATCTATCCACCTCTTTAAAGGTCTTGTGACCAAACAGTTACATTCTGATATACTGGAGGTTAGTGCTTCAGTATATGAATTTTGGATGTATGTAATTCAGCTCATAACATAAGGGAACTTGCACAACTTGATAAAGAGCATCGATGAAAAACCCACAGCTAACATACTCAATGATGAAAGACTAAGAGACTAATTACCTAAGATCAGAAATGAGATGAGGATGTTTACTTTACACTATATTAATAAGATATAACCAGCAAGATTAGCCAAAGAAATAAAAGGCATCAACATTTAAAAGGAAAAGTAAAATTATTTTAATTCACAGATGACATAGTTTTATATATAGATAACTTCAAAAAATCCAAAACATATTTCAGATTATAAACATGTTCAGTAATGTTGCAGGATACAAGATCTACATACAACAATCAGTTGTTTTTCTGTATGCTAGAAATGACTTATCTGAAAATGAATTAAGAAATTTGCTTCATTAATAATAGCATTAAGAAAAATAAAATACTTAGGATTAAAATTAACCAAGGAGATGCAAGACTTATTTATTGAATACTGCAGAATATTGAAAAAAATTAAGTAAAATATAAATGAATGTAAGGATATTTAATGATTATGGATTGTAAAACTTAATATTGTTAGATGGCAATACTTCCCAAGCTGATCTACAGATTCAATGCAATCTGTATTAAAATCTCTACTACCATTTTTACATAGATGGACAAGCTGATTCTAAAATTCATATTAAATTATCAGGGACCCCAAACAGCCAAAACAATGCTCATAGTTAGAAGACTCATAATTCTTTTTTTTTTTCCAAATTTTTATTTAAATTTGAATGTATTTATTTAACATACAGTGCAATATTGGTTTCAGGAGTGGAATTCAGTCATTCATCTATTACATTCAGCACCCAGTGAGCACTGGGTGCACATAACAAGTGCCCTCCTTAATATTCATCACCCATCTAGCCCCCCCTCACCATCAACCTTCAGTTTGTTTCCTATCTGTAAGGAGGACTTGTAATTCTTGATTTTTAAACTTTCTACAAAGCTACAGTAATCAAAAATTTGTAATATAAGCATAAGAATAGACATATAGATTAATGGAATAGAATGGAGAATACAGAATCACACCCGTTTTTGACAGGGTGCCAAGACCATTAAACAATCAAGGAATGGTGCTGAGATAATTGGATATATCCTTGAAATTAATGAAATTGGACTCTTATCTCAAACCAATTTCAAAATTAGCTTAAAATGGATCAAAGACCCAAATGTAAGAGCTATAAGTATAAAAAATTTAGAAGATTTTCAAGTAAATCTAATGAGTTTGGATTTGGCAATGAATTCTTAGACATGACATCTAAAAGACAAGCCACAAAAGAAAAACTAGATAAACTGAAATTCAGTAAAATTAAGAACATTTGTTCATCAAAGGACACTGTGAAGAAAACAAAAGCCAAAGAATGGGTAAAAATATTTGCAAACCCTATATTCAACAAAGGTTTAACATTTAGTATATATAACAAAGTCCTACAACTCAAAAAATAAAAGACAATCCAATTAAAAACGGGCAAAGAAATTGAATAGACACTTCTATAAAGAAGATATGCAAATTGCCAATAAGCACATGAAAACATGCTCAACATCATCAGGGAAGTGCAAATCAAAATCACAATGAGATACCACTTCACACACACTAGGATGGCTATATAGTAAAGAAGATGGAAGACACAAGTTTTGACATGAATATGGAGTAATTGATACCCTGATATATTGTTGGTGGATATGTAAAATGCTGTAGAGACTATGGAAAGCCTTTTAGCTGTGCTTCAAAAAGTTAAGTGTAGAATTATATGACCCAGCAACTCCACTTCTACAAATATAACCAAAATTGAAAAGTGATGTTCAAAGAAATATTTGTGTGTGAAAGTTCATAGTAGTACTATTCATATCAGCAAAAATGAAAACAATCCATATGTCCATCCACTGATTAATGAATAAACAAAATGTAAATCCATACAATAGAATGTTTTTTAACCATAAAAGGAATTAATTACTGATATATGGTACAACAAGGATGAATCTCAAACACTTTATGGTAACTGAACGAATACAGACACAAAAGCCATATATGATTCCATTCGTACATGAAATGTTCAGAATAGGTTAAATCAATAAAGGGTATGAGAATTTTGGGAGAGTATGATGAAAATGCTCTGAAATTACACTGTGGTGATAATTCTACAACCTGAATGTTCTAAAAACCACTAATTTGTTGGCTTTACAATGATTACAATGATTAATTTTATGTCACACAAAGTTTACCTGAATAAACAGACGTACCAACCCATCTTGCAATTAAAAGAAAGCTACTTTGGGGACATTTGGGTGGCTCAGTCGGTTATGTGTCTGATGCTTGATTTTGGCTCGGGTTGTGATCTCATGGTTTGTGAGACTGAGCCCCACATTGTGCTCTGCACTGACAGTGTGGAGCCTGCTTGGGATTCTCTCTCTCCTTCTATGCCTCCCCTGCTCATGCGTGCTCTTTCTAAAAATAAATAAATAAACTTAAAAAATAGTTTGGAGTAGTTTAGCTGATACATACAAAATTAAAATAAAATATAGGACATTTACAAAAATGATAAAAACCTTGAGTGGACACCAATTATCTTGTTTGAAACAAGTTAAAAATAATAAATTTCAGTAAAGAATTACAATATATAAGAACTGTGAATAGAACCATGGTAAACATTTTAGAAAAAATTAAATAACTGATATAAACCTTCAATGAATGGAGCTAGACATAGTATGGAGTGGACATATAAAATAATTAATGAACCTCAAGTTACCATCACCAAAATTACCCAAACTGAACAACAGAGGAAAAATAGATTAAACAAAACAAAACAAGAGTCAGAGTCTCAGAAATCTGTACAATTATAACAAAAATGTAACATTCAAGTCATTGGTGGTGTAGAAAGAAAAGAGAATGTGTGTACTGCTGAATAAGTGTTTGAAGAAATAATGGCGAATTAAAAAAATTAGCAAAAGACATAAAAACAGAGATTCAAAAAGCCAAGTAAAGCCCAAACAGAACAAACTAAAACAAAATCCATGCTGAAACACATCATAGTCAAACTTCTGAAAACTAAAGACAAAAAAAGAAAGAAAGAAAGAAAGAAAGAAAGAAAGAAAGAAAGAAAGAAAGAAAGAAAAAAGGAAAAAGAAAAGAAAAAATGCAACAAACAAAACAGTTACTGGTGAAAACAATTGTAATGATAATGGATTTCTCATCAAAATTCTTTAGAGCCAGAGGAAGCATCACAGCAATGGCAAAAGGGAATTCTTGAAACAAAGAGAAATGATAAAAGAAGGAATCTTGGGACATAAAGGAAGAAAAACAATGGAAAGAAAAAATATGTGGGTAAATACAACAGACTTTCTATGTCTCCTTGAGTTTTCTAGGTCATGTTTGATGGCTGATGCAAAAATTGTACCACTGTCAGTGTAGTCCTAAATAAATGTAGAAGAAATATTTAAGATAATTTAAAAAAGAATTTTGGGCTCCTGGGTGGCTCAGTCGGTTCAACGTCAGACTTCAGCTCGGGTCATCTTGTGGTGTGTGAGTTCAAGCACTGTATCCGGCTCGGTGCTGACAGCTCAGAGCCTGGAGCCTGCTTCAGATTCTGTGTCTCCCTCTCTCTCTGACCTTTCCTCGCTTGCAATCTGTCTCTCTCTCTCAAAATAAATAAAATATTTTTTTAAATATGAAATTTATTGTCAAATTGGTTTCCATACAACACCCAGTGCTCATCCCAAAAGGTGCCCTCCTCAGTACCCATCACCCACCCTCCCCTCCCTCCCACCCCCCATCTACCCTCAGTTTGTTGTCAGTTTTTAAGAGTCTCTTATGCTTTGGCTCCCTCCCTCTCTAACCTCTTTTTTTTTCCTTCCCCTTCCCCATGGTCTTCTGTTAAGTTTCTCAGGATCCACATAAGAGTGAAAACAGATGGTATCTGTCTTTCTCTGTATGACATATTTCACTTAGCATAACACTCTCCAATTCCACCCACGTTATTACAAAAGGCCATATTTCATTCTTTCTCTTTGCCACGTAGTATTCCATTGTGTATATAAACCACAATTTCTTCCATTCATCAGTTGATGGACATTTAGGCTCTTTCCATAATTTGGCTATTGTTGAAAGTGTTGCTATAAACATTGGGGTACAAGTGCCCCTATGTATCAGCACTCCTATATCCCTTGGGTAAATTCCTAGCAGTGCTACTGCTGGGTAATAGGGTAGGTCTATTTTTAATTTTTTGAGGAACCTCCACACTGTTTTCCAGAGTGGCTGCACCAGTTTGCATTCCCACCAACAGTGCAGGAGGGTTCCCGTTTCTCCCGTTCCATCTATAGTCTCCTGATTTGTTCATTTTGGCCACTCTGACTGGCATGAGGTGATATCTGAGTGTGGTTTTGCTTTGTATTTCCCTGATGAGGAGCGATGTTGACCATCTTTTCATGTGTCTGTTGGCCATCTGGATGTCTTCTTTAGAGAAAGTGTCTATTCATGTTTTCTGCCCATTTCTTCACTGGATTATTTGTTTTTCAGGTATGGAGTTTGGTTAGCTCTTTATAGATTTTGGATGCTAGCCCTTTGTCCGATATGTCATTTGCGAATATCTTTTCCCATTCTGTTGGTTGCCTTTTAGTTTTGTTGATTGTTTCCTTTGCTGTGCAGAAGCTTTTTATCTACATAAGGTCCCAATAGTTCATTTTTGCTTTTAATTCCCTTGCCTTTGGGGATGTGTCAAGTAAGAAATTGCTGCAGCTGAGGTCAGAGAGATTTTTTCCTGCTTTCTCCTCTAGGGTTTGGATGGTTTCCTGTCTCACGTTCAGGTCCTTTACCCATTTTGAGTTTCTTTTTGTGAATGGTGTAAGAAAGGTGTCTAGTTTCATCCTTCTGCATGTTGCTGTCCAGTTCTCCCAGCACCACTTGTTAAAGAGACTGTCTTTTTTCCATTGGATATTCTTTCCTGTTTTGCCAAAGATTAGTTGGCCATACTTTTGTGGGTCTAGCTCTGGGGTTTCTATTCTATTCCATTGGTCTATGTGTCTGTTTTGTACCAATACCATGCTGTCTTGATGATTACAGCTTTGTAGTAGAGGCTAAAGTCTGAGATTTGATGCCTCCTGCTTAGGTCTTCTTCAATATTACTTTGGCTATTCAGGCCTTTTGTGGTTCCATACAAATTTTAGGATTGCTTGTTCTGGCTTCGAGAAGAATGCTGGTGCAATTCTGATTGTGATTGCATTGAATGTGTAGATAGCTTTGGGTAGTATTGACATTTTAATAATATTTATTCTTCCAATCCATGAGCATGGAATGTTTTTCCATTTCTTTATATCTTCTTCAATTTCCTTCATGAGCTTTCTATAGTTTTCAGCATACAGATCTTTTACGTCTTTGGTTAGATTTATTCCTAGGTATTTTATGCTCCTTGGTGCAATTGTGAATGGGATCAGTTTCTTTATTTGTCTTTCTGTTGCTTCATTATTAGTGTATAAGAATGCAGCTGATTTCTGTACATTGATTTTGTATCCTGCGAGTTTGCTGAATTTATGTATCAGTTCTAGCAGACTTTTGGTGGAATCTATCGGGTTTTCCACGTATAATATCATGTCATCTGCAAAAAGTGACAGCTTAACTTCATCTTTGCCAATTTTCATGCCTTTGATTTCCTTTTGTTGTCTGATTGCTGATGCTAGCACTTCCAACCCTATGTGAAACAACAGCGGTGAGAGTGGACATCCCTGTCGTGTCCCTGATCTCAGGGGGAAAGCTCTCAGTTTTTCCCCATTGAGGATGATGTTAGCTGTGGGCTTTGCATAAATGGCTTTTATGATGTTTAAGTATGTTCCTTCTATCCAGACTTTCCCGAGGGTTTTTTTTTTTTTAAGAAAGGTTGCTGAATTTTGTCAAATTCTTTTTCTGCATCCATTGACAGGATCATATGGTTCTTATCTTTTCTTTTATTAATGTAATGCATCACATTGACTATTTGTGAATGTTGAACCAGCGCTGCAGCACAGGAATGAATCCCACTTGATCATGGTGAATAATTCTTTTTATATGCTGTTGAATTCGATTTGCTAGTATCTTGTTGAGAATTTTTTGCATCCATATTCATCAGGGCTATTGGCCTGTAGTTCTCTTTATTTGCTGGTTCTCTGTCTGGTTTGGGAATCAAAGGAATGCTGGCTTCATAGAATGAGTCTGGAATTTTTCCTTCCCTTTCTATTTTTTGGAATAGCTTGAGAAGGATAGGTATTGTCCCTGCTTTAAATGTTTGGTAGAATTCCCCAGGGAAGCCACCTGGTCCTGGACTCTTATTTGTTGGGAGATTTTTGACAACTGATTCAATTTCTTCTCTGGTTATGGGTCTGTTCATGTTTTCTATTTCTTCCTGTTTGCATTTTGGAAGTGTGTGGGTGCTTAGGAACTTGTCCATTTCTTCCAGGTTGTCCAGTTTGTTGGCATATAATTTTTCATAGTATTCCCTGATAGTTGCTTGTATTTCTGAGGGATTGGTTGTAATCATTCCATTTTCATTCATGATTTTATCTATTTGGGTCATCTCCCTTTTCTTTTTCTTTTTGAGAAGCCTGGCTAGAGGTTTATCAATTTTGTTTATTTTTTCATAAAACCAACCCTTGGTTTCATTGATCTGCTCTACAGTTTTTTTAGATTCTATATTGTTTATTTCTGCTCTGATCTTTATTAATTCTCTCCTTCTGCTGGGTTTGGGGTGTCTTTGCTGTTCTGCTTCTGTTTCCTTTAGGTGTGCTGTTAGATTTTGTATTTGGGATTTTTCTTGTTTCTTGAGATAGACCTGGATTGCAATACATTTTCCTCTCAGGACTGCCTTTGCTGCATCCCAAAGCATTTGGATTGTTGTATTTTCATTTTCATTTGTTTCCATATATTTCTTAATTTCTTCTCTAATTGCCGGGTTGACCCATTCATTCTTTAGTAGGGTGTTCTTTAACCTCCATGTTTTTGGAGGCTTTCCAGACTTTTTCCTGTGGTTGATTTCAAGCTTCATAGCATTGTGGTCTGAAAGTGCGCATGGTATGATCTCAACTCTTGTATACTTATGAAGGGCTGTCTTGTGACCCAGTATGTGATCTATCTTAGAGAATGTTCCATGTGCACTCGAGAAGAAAGCATATTCTGTTGCTGGGATGCAGAGTTCTAAATATATCTGTCAATTCCATCTGATCCAATGTATCATTCAGGTCCCTTGTTTCTTTATTGATCCTGTGTCTAGATGATCTATCCACTGTTGTAAGTGGAGTATTAAAGTCCCCTGCAATTACCACATTCTTACCAATAAGGTTGCTTCTGTTTGTGATTAATTATTTTATATATTTGGGGGCTCCCGTATTTGGCACATAGACATTTATAATTGTTAGCTCTTCCTGATGTATAGACCGTGTAATTATTATATAATGCCCTTCTTCATCTATTGTTACAACCTTTCATTCAACGTCTAGTTTGTCTGATATAAGTATGGCTACTCCAGCTTTCTTTTGACTTCCAGTAGCATGATAAATAGTTCTCCATCCCCTCACTTTTTTTTAATTTTTTTTTATTTTTGATGAGCTTTTATTTTTTTTTTATTTTATTTTTTAATATATGAAATTTACTGCCAAATTGGTTTCCATACAACACCCAGTGCTCATCCCAAAAGGTGCCCTCCTCAATACCCATCACCCACCCTGCCCTCCCTCCCACCCTGCCCTCCCTCCCACCCCCCATCAACCCTCAGTTTGTTCTCAGTTTTTAACAGTCTCTTATGCTTTGGCTCTCTCCCACTCTAACCTCTTTTTTTTTTTTTCTTTCCTTCCTTCCCCTCCCCCATGGGTTTCTGTTATGTTTCTCAGGATCCACATAAGAGTGAAACCATATGGTATCTGTCTTTCTCTGTATGGCTTATTTCACTTAGCATCACACTCTCCAGTTCCATCCATGTTGCTACAAAAGGCCATATTTCATTTTTTCTCATTGCCACGTAGTATTCCATTGTGTATATAAACCACAATTTCTTTATCCATTCATCCGTTGATGGACATTTAGGCTCTTTCCATAATTTGGCTATTGTTGAGAGTGCTGCTATAAACATTGGGGTACAGGTGCCCCTATGCATCAGTACTCCTGTATCCCTTGGATAAATTCCTAGCAGTGCTATTGCTGGGTCATAGGGTAGGTCTATTTTTAATTTTCTGAGGAACCTCCACACTGCTTTCCAGAGCGGCTGCACCAATTTGCATTCCCACCAACAGTGCAAGAGGGTTCCTGTTTCTCCACATCCTCTCCAGCATCTATAGTCTCCTGATTTCTTCATTTTGGCCACTCTGACTGGCGTGAGGTGGTATCTGAGTGTGGTTTTGATTTGTATTTCCCTGATAAGGAGCGACGTTGAGCATCTTTTCATGTGCCTGTTGGCCATCCGGATGTCTTCTTTAGAGAAGTGTCTATTCATGTTTTCTGCCCATTTCTTCACTGGGTTATTTGTTTTTCTGGTGTGGAGTTTGATGAGCTCTTTATAGATTTTGGATACTAGCCCTTTGTCCGATGTGTCATTTGCAAATATCTTTTCCCATTCCTTTGGTTGCCTTTTAGTTTTGTTGGTTGTTTCCTTTGCTGTGCAGAAGCTTTTTATCTTCATAAGGTCCCAGTAATTCACTTTTGCTTTTAATTCCCTTGCCTTTGGGGATGTGCCGAGTAAGAGATTGCTACGGCTGAGGTCAGAGAGGTCTTTTCCTGCTTTCTCCTCTAAGGTTTTGATGGTTTCCTGTCTCACATTCAGGTCCTTTATCCATTTTGAGTTTATTTTTGTGAATGGTGTGAGAAAGTGGTCTAGTTTCAGCCTTCTGCATGTTGCTGTCCAGTTCTCCCAGCACCATTTGTTAAAGAGACTGTCTTTTTTCCATTGGATGTTCTTTCCTGCTTTGTCAAAGATGAGTTGGCCATACGTTTGTGGGTCTAGTTCTGGGGTTTCTATTCTATTCCATTGGTCTATGTGTCTGTTTTTATGCCAATACCATGCTGTCTTGATGATGACAGCTTTGTAGTAGAGGCTAAATTCTGGGATTGTGATGCCTCCTGCTTTGGTCTTCTTCTTCAAAATTACTTTGGCTATTCGGGGCCTTTTGTGGTTCCATATGAATTTTAGGATTGCTTGTTCTAGTTTCGAGAAGAATGCTGGTGCGATTTTGATTGGGATTGCATTGAATGTGTAGATAGCTTTGGGTAGTATTGACATTTTAATAATATTTATTCTTCCAATCCATGAGCATGGAATGTCTTTCCATTTCTTTATATCTTCTTCAATTACCTGCATAAGCTTTCTATAGTTTTCAGCATACAGATCTTTTACATCTTTGGTTAGATTTATTCCTAGGTATTTTATGCTTCTTGGTGCAATTGTGAATGGGATCAGTTTCTTCATTTGTCTTTCTGTTGCTTCATTGTTAGTGTATAAGAATGCAACTGATTTCTGCACATTGATTTTGTATCCTGCAACTTTGCTGAATTCATGTATCAGTTCTAGCAGACTTTTGGTGGAGTCTATCGGATTTTCCATGTATAATATCATGTCATCTGCAAAAAGCGAAAGCTTGACTTCATCTTTGCCAATTTTGATGCCTTTGATTTCCTTTTGTTGTCTGATTGCTGATGCTAGAACTTCCAGCACTATATTGAACAACAGCGGTGACAGTGGGCATCCCTGTCGTGTTCCTGATCTCAGGGAAAAAGCTCTCAGTTTTTCCCCGTTGAGGATGATGTTAGCTGTGGGCTTTTCATAAATGGCCTTTATGATCTTTAAGTATGTTCCTTCTATCCCGACTTTCTCAAGGGTTTTTATTAAGAAAGGGTGCTGGATTTTGTCAAAGGCCTTTTCTGCATCGATTGACAGGATCATATGGTTCTTCTCTTTTTTTTTGTTAATGTGATGTATCACGTTGATCGATTTGCGAATGTTGAACCAGCCCTGCATCCCAGGAATGAATCCCACTTGATCATGGTGAATAATTCTTTTTATATGCTGTTGAATTCGATTTGCTAGTATCTTATTGAGAATCTTTGCATCCATATTCATCAGGGATATTGGCCTGTAGTTCTCTTTTTTTACTGGGTCTCTGTCTGGTTTAGGAATCAAAGTAATACTGGCTTCATAGAATGAGTCTGGAAGTTTTCCTTCCCTTTCTATTTCTTGGAATAGCTTGAGGAGGATAGGTATTATCTCTGCTTTAAATGTCTGGTAGAACTCCCCTGGGAAGCCATCTGGTCCTGGACTCTTATTTGTTGGGAGATTTTTGATAACCGATTCAATTTCTTCGCTGGTTATGGGTCTGTTCAAGCTTTCTATTTCCTCCTGATTGAGTTTTGGAAGAGTGTGGGTGTTTAGAAATTTGTCCATTTCTTCCAGGTTGTCCAATTTGCTGGCATATAATTTTTCATAGTATTCCCTGATAATTGTTTGTATCTCTGAGGGATTGGTTGTAATCATTCCATTTTCATTCATGATTTTATCTATTTGGGTCATCTCCCTTTTCTTTTTGAGAAGCCTGGCTAGAGGTTTGTCAATTTTGTTTATTTTTTCAAAAAACCAACTCTTGGTTTCGTTGATCTGCTCTACAGTTTTTTTAGATTCTATATTGTTTATTTCTGCTCTGATTTTTATGATTTCTCTTCTTCTGCTGGGTTTAGGCTGCCTTTGCTGTTCTGCTTCTATTTCCTTTAGGTGTGCTGTTAGATTTTGTATTTGGGATTTTTCTTGTTTCTTGAGATAGGCCTGGATTGCAATGTATTTTCCTCTCAGGACTGCCTTCGCTGCATCCCAAAGCGTTTGGATTGTTGTATTTTCATTTTCGTTTGTTTCCATATATATTTTAATTTCTTCTCTAATTGCCTGGTTGACCCACTCATTCGTTAGTAGGGTGTTCTTTAACCTCCATGCTTTTGGAGGTTTTCCAGACTTTTTCCTGTGGTTGATTTCAAGCTTCATAGCATTGTGGTCTGAAAGTATGCATGGTATAATTTCAATTCTTGTAAACTTATGAAGGGCTGTTTTGTGACCCAGTATATGATCTATTTTCGAGAATGTTCCATGTGCACTCGAGAAGAAAGTATATTCTGTTGCTTTGGGGTGCAGAGTTCTAAATATATCTGTCAAGTCCATCTGATCCAATGTATCATTCAGGGCCCTTGTTTCTTTATTGACTGTGTGTCTAGATGATCTATCCATTTCTGTAAGTGGGGTGTTAAAGTCCCCTGCAATGACCACATTCTTATCAATAAGGTTGCTTATGTTTATGAGTAATTGTTTTATATATCTGGGGGCTCGGGTATTTGGCACATAGACATTTATAATAGTTAGCTCTTCCTGGTGGATAGACCCTGTGATTATTATATAATGCCCTTCTTCATCTCTTGTTACAGCCTTTAATTTAAAGTCTAGTTTGTCTGATATAAGTATGGCTACTCCAGCTTCCTTTTGGCTTCCAGGAGCATGATAAATAGTTCTCCATCCCCTCACTCTCAATCTAAAGGTGTCCTCAGATCTAAAATGAGTCTCTTGTAGACAGCAAATAGATGGGTCTTGTTTTTTTATCCATTCTGATACCCTATGTCTTTTAGTTGGCGCATTTAATCCATTTACATTCAGTGTTATTATAGAAAGATATGGGTTTAGAGTCATTGTGATGTCTGTATGTTTTATGTTTGTAGTGATGTCTCTGGTACTTTGTCTCACAGGATCCCCCTTAGGATCTCTTGTAGGGCTGGTTTAGTGGTGACGAATTCCTTCAGTTTTTGTTTGTTTGGGAAGACCTTTATCTCTCCTTCTATTCTAAATGACAGACTTGCTGGATAAAGGATTCTCGGCTGCATATTTTTTCTGTTTAGCACACTGTAGATATCGTGCCAAGCCTTTCTGGCCTGCCA
Organism: Panthera tigris; assembly: GCF_018350195.1. Taxonomy (NCBI): domain Eukaryota; kingdom Metazoa; phylum Chordata; class Mammalia; order Carnivora; family Felidae; genus Panthera; species Panthera tigris. The sequence continues at coordinate 59,685,818 of NC_056677.1, read as the reverse complement.
AGTTTCAAAGGAGAGATCAGTCACGAGTCTTATAGGTCTCCCTTTATATGTGAGGGCACGTTTATCCCTTGCTGCTTTCAGAATTCTCTCTTTATCCTTGTATTTTGCCAGTTTCACTATGATATGTCGTGCAGAAGATCGATTCAAGTTACGTCTGAAGGGAGTTCTCTGTGCCTCTTGGATTTCAATGCCTTTTTCCTTCCCCAGTTCAGGGAAGTTCTCAGCTATAATTTCTTCAAGTACCCCTTCAGCACCCTTCCCTCTCTCTTCCTCCTCTGGGATACCAATTATGCGTATATTATTTTTTTTTAGTGTATCACTTAGTTCTCTAATTTTCCCCTCATACTCCTGGATTTTTTTTATCTCTCTTTCTTTCAGCTTCCTCTTTCTCCATAACTTTATCTTCTAGTTCACCTATTCTCTCCTCCGCCTCTTCAAGCCGAGCCATTGTGGTTTCCATTTTGTTTTGCATTTCGTTTAAAGCGTTTTTCAACTCCTCGTGACTGTTCCTTAGTCCCTCGATCTTTATGGCAAGAGATTCTCTGCTGTCCTGTATACTGTTTTCAAGCCCAGCGATTAATTTTATGACTATTATTCTAAATTCACTTTCTGTTATATTATTTAAATCCTTTTTGATCAGTTCATTAGCTGTTGTTATTTCCTGGAGATTCTTCTGAGGGGAATTCTTCCGTTTGGTCATTTTGGAGAGTCCCTGGCGTGGTGAGGACCTGCAGGGCACTTCCCCTGTGCTGTGGTGTATAACTGGAGTTAGTGGGCGGGGCCGCAGTCCGACCCGATGTCTGCCCCCAGCCCACTGCTGGGGCCACAGTCAGACTGGTGTGTGCCTTCTCTTCCCCTCTCCTAGGGGCGGGATTCACTGTGGGGTAGCGTGTCCCGTCTGGGCTACTTGCACACTGCCAGGCTTGTGTTGCTGGGGATCTGGCGTATTAGCTGGGGTGGGTAGGCAAGGTGCACGGGGGGTGGAGGGGCAGGCTTAGCTCGCTTCTCCTTAGGTGATCGACTTCAGGAGGAGCCCTGTGGCAGCGGGAGGGAGTCAGATCCGCTGCCGGAGGTTTGGCTCCGCAGAAGCACAGAGTTGGGTGTTTGCGCGGAGCGAGCAAGTTCCCTGGCAGGAACTGGTTCCCTTTGGGATTTTGGCTGGGGGATGGGCGGGGGAGATGGCGCTGGCACCTTTGTTCCCCGCCAAGCTGAGCTCTGCCGTCTGGGGGCTCAGCAGCTCTCCCTCCCTTTGTCCTCCAGCCTTCCCGCTTTCCGCGCAGAGCTGTTAACTTATGACCTCCCAGACGCTAAGTCGCGCTTGCTGTCGGAACACAGTCTGTCCGGCCCCTCCGCTTTTGCCAGCCCGACTCGGGGGCTCTGCTTGGCCGGCTAGCCGCCCCTCTGCCCCGGCTCCCTCCCGCCAGTCCATGGAGCGCGCACCGCCTCGCCGCCCTTCCTACCCTCTTCCGTGGGCCTCTAGTCTGCGCTTGACTCCGGAGACTCCCTTCTGCTAATCCTCTGGCGGTTTTCTGGGTTCTTTAGGCAGGTGTAGGTGGAATCTAAGTGATCGGCCGGACGCGCTGTGAGCCCCGCGTCCTCCTACGCCGCCATCTTCCGGAACCCCCCTCCATCCCCTCACTTTCAATCTGAAGGTGTCCTCAGGTCTAAAATGAGTCTCTTGGAGACAGCAAATAGATGGGTCTTGTTTTTTTGGTCCATTCTGATAGCCTATGTCTTTTGGTTGGAGCATTTAGTCCATTTACATTCAGTGTTATTATAGAAGGATATGGGCTTAGAGTCCTTGTGATGTCTGTAGGTTTCATGCTCTAGTGTTGTCTCTGGTACTGTGTCTCACAGGATCCCCCTTGGATCTCTTGTAGGCTGGTTTAGTGGTGATGAATTCCTTCAATTTTTGTTTGTTTGGGAAGACCTTTATCTCTCCTTCTATTCTAAATGACAGACTTGCTGGGTAAAGGATTCTCAGCTGCATATTTCTTCTGTTCATCACATTGAAGATTTCCTGCCATTCCTTTCTGGCCTGGCAAATTTCGGTAGATAGATCTGTCACGAGTCTTATTGGTCTCCCTGTATATGTTAGAGCATGTTTATCCCTAGCTGCTTTCAGAGTTTTCTCTTTATCCTTGTATTTTGCCAGTTTGACTATGATATGTCGTGCAGAAGATCGATTCAAGTTACGTCTGAAGGGAGTTCTCTGTGCCTCTTGGATCTCAATGCCTTTTTCCTTTCCCAGATCAGGGAAGTTCTCAGGTATGATTTCTTCAAGTACACCTTCAGCACCTTTCCCTCTCTCTTCCTCCTCTGGAATCCCAATTATGCATATATTACTGCGTTTAATTGTGTCACTTAGTTCTCTAATTCTCCTCTCATACTCCTGGATTTTTTTATCTCTCTTTTTCTCAGCTTCCTCTTTTTCTGTAATTTTATCTTCTAATTCACCTATTCTCTCCTCTGTCTCTTCAATCCGAGCTGTGGTTGTCTCCATTTTATCTTGCAGCTCATTTATAGCATTTTTTAGCTCCTCCTGACTGTTTCTTAGTCCCTTGATCTCTGTAGTAATAGATTCTCTGCTGTCCTGTATACTTTTTTCAAGCCCAGCGATTGATTTTGACTATTATTTTAAATTCATTTTCTGTTACATTGCTTAAATCGTTTTTGATCAGCTCATTAGCTGTCGCTACTCCTGGAGTTTCTTTTGAGGAGAATTCTTCCATTTCATCATTTTGTATAGTCCCTGGAGTGGTGCGGAACTGCAGGGCTCTTCCTCTGTGCTGTCTGGAGTAACTTGCAGTGGTGGGCGGGGCCGCAGTCAGACCTTATGTCTGCCCCCAGCCCACCCCTGGGGCCACAGTCAGCCTGGTCTGCACCTTATCTTCACCTCTCCCAGGGGCAGGACTCACTGTGGAGTGGTGTGGCCCCTGTTTGGGCTACTTGCACACTGCCAGGCTTGTGGTGTTGCTTCGATGGGATCTGGAGTGTTACCCAGGGTGGATCTGCAAGGTGCACTAGGGCGGGAGGGGCGGTCTCAGCTTGCTTTTCCTTTGGTGGTCTGCTTCGGGAGGGGACCTGTGGCACCGGGAGGGAGGCAGACCCATCAGAGGATGGATCCACAGAGGCACAGCGTTGGGTGTTTGCGCAGTGCAAGTAAGTTCTGTGACGGGAACTGGTTCCCTTTGGTATTTTTGCGGGGGGATGGGCGAGGGAGATGGCCCTGGCTAGTGCCTTTGTTCCACGCCAAGCTGAGATCTGTCCTCTGGGGCTCAACAACTGTCCCTCCAATTGTCCTCTAGCCCTCCTGCTCTCGGAGCAGAGCTTTTGACTTATAACATTCTAGATGTTAAGTCCCGCTGCTTGTTAGAACACACTCCGTCCGACCCCTCCACTTTGCAAGCCAGACCCAGGGGCTCTGCCTTGCTGGGCAGGCTGCCCCTCCATTGCCCCACCTCCCTCCCGCCAGTCCATGTAGTGGGCACCGCCTCTCCACCCTTCCTACCCTCTTCCGTGGGCCTCTCATCTATGCTTGGCTCTGGAGAATCTGTTCTCCTAGGCTTCTGGAGGTTTTCTGGGTTCTTTAGGGAGATGTGGGTGGAATGTAAGTGGTCAGCAGGATGCGGTGAGCCCAGTGTCCTCCTACGCTGACATCTTCCCAGGTCCTAATTCTGTTATCTGAAGAGACTCCATTTTAGAAAGACTCTATTTATACTCATTCTCTGCTAAGTCCCATTTACTCATGTTGTATATTTTTCATTCAAGTAAACCAAGAATCTATGTTCCCACTGCAAGAAGAGACAAGAAAATTAATCATTCTCCAATTTTGTCCTAGTGCTTCAAACACCTGATAATATCTAAAAGAACCAGATCCCAAACATGTTTCAGGACATTAGCTTTGAACAAACCATAGTCAAAACTGCATCAGTACTCACTACTTTTGGTGATTCATGGAATAACACACTTATCATTTACCAAACACTCACCTTTGATCAGATTCTCCCCTCTATTCCTGAAGGAACATGTACCCTGGACCTCTTTTCAATATAACCCCTAACCCCAAGTTATGAGGAGACTCACTTTTCCTTTCCCAAACTCCAAGCCTCTCCATCTCCTATACTCAATCACCTATGCTAGTCAATAAACTCTTCTTTCACTTCCTCCTAGCTTGTGTTTGACTTCTATCCTGTATGAAGCCAAAGATCTTGGTTGGGCCTGTGAGAACCCCTCTGGGTCCTCAGACCTTGCCTACCTATGTCAATGCAGGTAAAATCAAGGTGTTAATTTCACCCTCTTCAATGCATCCCATCTATGTTTTTCTTTTTTTCTCCAACAATGTGCTAGAACTTCTCTGCTGGATTCCTGGTCTTCCACAAAGGCTCTCTCATGTGTAGATGATTATATAACTCTGTTCTCCAGAGGTTCACATACCATGGCCTGGAACACCTGAGCTGGTTCACGGTGCATTTCAGGGTCCACAGCTGGGACTGAAGTCTGTATGCTTATTACCTGACATAAAGTTGGGCAAGACTCCTCTTGAGCCCCTTGGCATCTGGTGCTGGATCCCACAGGTCCTACAAAGGCATTTTTCTTCATGAACAGACACCAAATTGCTGTGTTGAGGGAGATATACAAGTGAGAGACATCTTATTTAGCCATCTTCCTGATGTCACTCCAAGATCCTTCCCTTTAAATTACCTTGATGGACTTTCTTTTTTTTTTTATACCTTTTTTTCTTTTTTAACGTTTTATTTATTTTTGAGACAGAGAGAGACAGAGCATGAACAGGGGAGGGTCAGAGAGAGGGAGACACAGAATCTGAAACAGGCTCCAGGCTCTGAGCTGTCAGCACAGAGCCCGACGCGGGGCTCGAACTCACGGACCGCGAGATCATGACCTGAGCCGAAGTCGGCTGCCCAACCGACTGAGCCACCCAGGCGCCCCTTGATGGACTTTCTTTAATCCTATGTGATTTCTTTGTGTTTCTCTTTATTTTTAATGTTTATTTATTTTGAGAGAGAGAAAGAGAGCACAAACAGAAGGAGCAGAGAGGGAGGAGAGGGAGAGAGAGAAACCCAAGCAGGCTCTGCTTTGTCAGTGCAGAGCCCAACACAGGGCAGACTTGATCTAATGAACTGTAGATCATGACCTGAGCCAAAATCAAGAGTCATATACTTGACTGACTGAGCTACCCAGGAGCCTCTGTGTCTCTCTTTAAAGTTTGGCTGCTCCAACTGCTTTGGTTCTTACTTGGCCAAAAGGTTCTTGGATGTTTTTCAACACTACTAGCCACAGTCATAAGGGAGAGGAATAAAAGCATTAGCTTATGTCATCTGTAGTAGGCATCAAAGTAATTGAATGATCCATTGTAAGAATCAAAGATTTAGAACTAGTTAAGATCTTTGATACCATTTTATTTAATTTTCACTTTTGACTTATGAGAAAAATAAGGGAAAGTATTCTGCCTCAGGCCACAAAACCTGGGCTACTAATAGAACTCTGGTCTTCTGTCTCCCAACCCAGTTCTGTTTTCATTATATTGCTTATATTTATCAAATATACACATGAAAAGTATCTAGCTTCCATTTTGAAAAAGGAGAGCCTGATTTTGGCACTGTTCGAGGCTCTTACTGGGAGCTTACCCTATATTCTGGGGTTTCCCTTTCCTCCCATCATTCATTAATATGTCTTTACTCTGGGATCAGCTTTTTAGAGTTCTGTTTGCTGTTTTTCCAGGTGACAGATGTTTAGTTAACAGCACTCCAACCCTCTATCTCTGTATTTATAATTAGTCTTCTGGCAGAAGTGACCTAAACTAGAAGAATTGTTACTAGTATAAGCTTCAGGCACTGTGAAAGGTCAGCAAGAGGGATATTTAGGGATAATGCTACCTTGTAATGTTCTCAAGTCATACTGTGTGAGTGGTCTCTTAAGGTATTACATTCAGGTCCAGAACTATGAGGTAAAGGAAAAAGATCTTTACAGTTGATAGAGTCACATAATTCTCCAACTTTACCAGCCCTTCTCTCTTCAAATCTGGAGGTACATGAAGAATAAAGAATGATATAGACTCTTTATCATATTTTGGGACACCTCATGGGCTTAGAGTTATGTCACTTGATCTCATATACCTTGCTTCCTTTAGCATGGTCTAATGGAAAGACCACTAGACTAGATGTCAGGAAATCTCGAGTATGTTACTACTTCATTCATTAACTAATGTTATCACCTTGGGCTTGACACCTGACCCTCTCTGGGCCTGTTTTCTTACCTGCAAAAGGAGGAGATTGGACAAGATCAATGGTTATCAACCTTCTATAAATCAGAATCCCCTGACTTTATTTTTATCTATCATCTATGTATCTATGTATCTATGTATCTATGTATGTATCTATGTATCTATCTATTATCTATCTATATATCTATCTATCAATCATCTATTTTAGAGAGAAAGTGCATGAGCAGGGGTGGGAGAGGGGCAGAGGGATAAAAGAGGGAGAATCTTAAACAGGCTATACACTCAGTGTGAAGCCAACATGGGGCTCAATCTCATGACCCTGGGATCATGACCTGAGCCAAACTCAAGAGTTGGATGCTCAATCAACTGAGCCACCCAACCGTCTCCAGAATCACCTGACTTTAAAATACAAGTGAAAAAAATATAAATGCTAGATGACTACTTTCAAGAAATTCTGACTTTTGGGAGGTGGGCTAAAGCATTGGTGTTTATTATATTTCCCGTGTAAATCTAAAAAGCTGTGGTTGAGAGCCACTGCACTAAATGTGTTTCTATGAATTGACTCTTCCAAAAAAAGTTATAAAGACAAACAAAATATGTTCAAAAGTGTTTCTGAAAGAAACACTAGGAACAGATTGTAGGGCAGAGAATAGAATGAAAATAACGTGTGTATTATATCAGTGGTTCTCCATTTTTCCTTCTTGTTATCCAGTGTGTGACATACCTCGTTCCTCCTTCAACTCGCCTTGAATGTAATACTTCATTTTCTAAACTCTGTAGCTCTACTTTCCATGTTTGTAAAATGCTAGATCTCTAAAACTTGAAAGTTATCAGCAGAGCAGACTCTAGAGATAAAGAGCGGACCAGACTCTAGAGATAAAGTGGGGGATGGTTAGCTCACCTTTTAACAGTCTACAGAATATTGCCACTTATGGCTCAGCATTTCCAGTCTCAATCAGCCCTTCTG